>NC_081354.1:9658331-10882081 GCF_030684315.1 Stegostoma tigrinum
AAGAAAGTAATCTCATCAAGAGGTTAGATGGCATTCGAAACCATAACAACAGATCTCAAGCCATTTAAAGCATTATATCTGAGCCTTAAGATTAGAGTACAGCAAAGGAATCATTCCTCATGATCTATTGCTATTGTGGAGATTCATTTATTTCAAGTGGACATTTCATTCAGTTTAACTCTGTTGTCATGGCAGCAGATTCTTCTGTGTTAGCATTACTATCAATAATCTCCTCATTGTTGAAAGATGACGACATTTGTACTGCAGGGTTAATGAAAATAGCATCATTAATACAAACTTAGCGAGATGCAAGATAAACAGCAATCGGATGTGACAATGAGCAGATTAAATGGTGGCTGATTGGCTAAGACAAGAGATTGATACACAATGAAGAAGTGGATAGGAGATCAAGCAGTCAATATAATCTTTTTAAAATCCCTTGAGTGACCATGTTACAAGGACTCTTTCAGGCATTTTGGATTTCCACTCCTTTTTGCTTTGTCTGTTGTATCTAAGTGCATGTGATCAATTTGGCTCAGGATCATCTCTCAAAATACACGAGTTTCTCTAATTCAGTCTGTGCATCAGTTGGGAGTGAGCTTGCCTCTCAGTCATAAGATTCAAGTCCCTCACCAGAGTTGAACCAAAAACCTCAGGCTGAAGGTCCACTGCAGTATGGAATGAATGCATGACCACGTAGGTATTTTGTGGTTTTAAAAAATTTGAGTCACAGTCAAAGATCAGGAATGCTTTCTTTTTCCCCTCCACTTGTTGAAGTCATGTATTACCATAAAAGAGAATTGCTCTCTTATTGATGAAACTCGATGAGAATTGCTTTTGACTGCTATTTAGGACAGTCGGTCAGGCAAACTGGGATTTTATACACTCGGCACGCAGAAGACTGAGGCATGATTATTAGTGCACTCTTCCCATGATAATACATTGACCCTGAGACTGCTTGCTCCTCATCTCCAAATTCACACGTAACACACAAGTTAAGAGCAAGAGCAAACCATTCAGCCCCTCAAGCCTGCTCCATTCAATGAGGTCTAAGGGTCTATAATTTATAATCCAAGGTCTATACAGTATAATCTGATTGGAACTTTAGATTCACATTCCTGCCTACCCCAATAATGTTTCACCCCCTTTAAGAATGTACAATGTCACCATTACAAGCAAATGCACCCTTCGTGCTCTGAAGCATCTACCCTCACGCCATTACATCATTCATTCTGCATTGCATTATGGTCGTGTATTCTGCTTCCAGCTCTCGTGGTTTAGTTAGCTCTAAAGTGGATCTATCTTTACTTTTCACTGTTTCTTTTACCTTTCTGAAAAAAATGCATTTCATAGTGGCAGTGTCTTCAGCAGTCTCTGGAATTCCCACCTTAAAATTTCTCTGCCTCGCTTCTCTCCTTTACAACGTTCTTTAAAATCTACTTTACCAATTGTTTGGTCACCTGTCTTAATCAAATCTGTGAACTCAACAAGGTTCTGGATCACATTTTGGCAGAGTTACACTTGTGAGTTGCACGTCGAGGTACTTAACCATATACATGGCACAATATAAAGGCAATTTTCTGTGTTGCTAAGCTTGGAATGGAGGCTAGGCAATTAACTTGCAATTTTGAGCCCAAAACACCGTAAACCACCAATTGTGTAGAATTCTCCTCAGTTATTTTAATTCTTGCTTTGTAACCAAACAGGAAGTGTGTAGAAAGAAATTTTTCAGGGATGGTGATATTGAAGTCAAGGATGTAGAGTTACTCATGAACAACTGGTTGGCCATTTTCTATATTGATTTCCATTATGGATGAACTTTGGCCAAACAATGAATATTATCACAAGCGTGAACAGGAGAGTTCACTTTTATTTCAAGATTTTGCGAAAAGGTTGATAAGATTACATGATTGTTTAGAGACCAGGGAACAAGAAACAGTACAACATTGGGTACTTACAAAGCTTTCACTCAGTCATTTTAACCAAATGTTTAGGGCTTTTTTTATGCGCAACACCTTTTCCAGAAATTGTACTTTCTGGAAATTAATACTAACTTGCTCCCTATTTGTTGCAAATCCATGCTCAATGTTCACTTTGTAAGTGTATGCAAATATCAGGCATCACATGAAAGGATGCAGGAAAGTACCTGCTAGCCCTCTATGATGAATGAAAAAGGAAGTTCCAAAAATTGTGGAAAATGTCTCAAAGCAACTTTGTTTGGGGTGACAGAGGCATAGTGGCAATGTTATTGGTCTAGTAATTCAGAGCATGCAAATGTTCAGTGAACATGGGTTCAAATCCCACCATGCAAGATGGTAAAATTCAAATTCAATGAAAGACACCTGAAAGTTAAAAGGAGTCTTGTGGCGACCTTGTGTTGATTGTTATAAAAAAAATCCATCGGACACCCTAATGTCCTTTAGGGAAGGATACCTGCCATCCTTACCTAGTCTTCCCTATAGGATTCCAGACTTACAGCAATGTGATGGAGTCATACTTGCCCTCTGAAATGGTCTAATAAATCTTGCACTTCAAGGGCAATTAGAGATGGACAATAAATTTTGGCCCAGCAAGTAATATTCACATCCCATGAACAAAAAGGAGATAAGCATCTTGCATAAGCAGAGGGTTGGGGTGAAGAATGTAGCTAATTGGGAATTTTTTAAAAATCCTCAAAGACTGGGTCATGTAAATTAGAAGCTGAAACATCATAACCCTTGAAAATGGGTTTTAAAAATGATAAAACTATGAGAAATTGGCATGATATAAATATAAAATTAAATTTCTAAGATGAAAGGAATCTCTTTAGCCGTAGGTATGACATTTTACCCCATTAAAAACTCAGTTACATTTCATTTGGAAGCAACTTCTTGTTAAATTTAACAGTAATATTACAATGGGAAGAACAGTGGCATAAGTTTAAAGAAACATTTAACACGATACAAAACCAGTGTATGCCCTTGAGAGGGAAAAGCTTCACATCACAAAAAAAATCAGCCATGATCAACAAAAGAAATAAAGGATAGCATAAAATGAAAAGGGCTTACAGAAAAATACAACAAACAACAGAGTCTGCTGAATGGGAAAGGTACAAAGAGCAGCAAAGGCCATAAAGTAGTCTATATGAACTGTTGAAAAGGGGCTTATGAAAGGAAAATTGCCAGGGACATTAAAATCAATAAGAAGAAAGCTTATAGCTACACAAAGGGATTGAGTGTGGTCAGGCACAACGTTGGCTCACTAACTACTGAAAGTGAGGATACTGTCTAGGACTATGGGGAAATGGCAGACACGTTGAATAATTACATTGCTTTACTATTTACAGCAGAAAAGGAAGAAAGCTTGCTGGGTGTCCTGAAGAAATTAAAAGTGGATTAGGAACAGGGACTGAACAAAATTAATATAAGTAAAACATCGGTAATGAGGTATTTCACGGAACTGAACGGTGACAAATCCCCAGCCCCCTTTGGTTTCCATCTGAAGGGGAGTGCATTGTAGATGCCATAACTATAATCTTTCAGACCTCCCTAGAGACAGGAGTCATCCCTCTGGATTGAAAAATGCAAGTGTCGCTCCAATTTTTAAGAAGGGCATAAGAGGAAATCCAGGGAATTACAGACAAGTTAGCTTAACGTCAGTGGTAGGGATATTGTTGGAGTCTATAATCAAGGATGGGGTAATTGAACACCTCAAAAGTTTCATTTAATAAGGAAGAGCCAGCATAGATTCATGCAATAGGTCATAATGACAAAACTCATTGGTCTATTTTTAAAGAGGTGACGAAGGTAGTCAACAGGGGAATGTCCATGAATTTTGTTTACATGGACTTCCAGAAGACATTTGATAAAGTCCATCATAAGAGACTGTTAACTGATGTAGAATCCCCGAAATGGGGGCAAATTAATGATATGACCGGGAAATTGGTTGAGCGGTGAGTGACAGAAAGTAGGGACAGTTACTCAATTGGCAGGATGTGACCTGCGGTGTACCAGAAAGATTTGCCTTTTTAAAAGTAGATGTAGAAACTCCACTGTCAAAATATTCAACTCAGTGACTCTCTCCACAGGATCAAACAAGAAATAATGCACAGAATCAATCTGCCATTCATTATGTATCAGCAATGAAACACTGTACATCTGCACATCCTCTAACCCAGTCTACTGTAAATTACAAAATCGGTGAGACCAACCGTAGACTCAGTGACTGATTTGCAGAGCATCTGTGCTCTGTATGCTATAGTCAACAGTGCCTTCCAGTTGCCAATCATTTTAGCTCCCTCGGTGATGTGTCCTTCCTGGGCCTCCTCCAGTGTCACAATGACACCACAAGTAAACTGGAGGAACAACACCTCATATTCTGCCTTGGGAGCACACAGCCCGATGGCCTCAATGTAGAATTCACCACCTTCAAAGTCTCCCCAGCCCCAGCCTCATCCCATGTCCAACACTCCCTCTCATCCCCACCTCCTTGACCTGACACAACTTGTTCATCTTCCTTTTCATGCACCCACCCCACCCTTCTCACTGATCAATCTCCAGGACACCCACCTGCGTCCACCTCTCACTATCCCACCTATCTTCTCCTAGCCCCACCCCCCCCCCCTCCAATTATTTCTGAGCTCCCTTGCCCCTCCCTAGTCTTGGTGAAGGGTCTCGACCCAAAACATTGACTTTCCTGCTCCTCTAATGCTGTCCGACCTGCTGTGTTCCTCCAGCTCCACATTGTCTTAACTCTGACTCCAGTATCTACAATTCTTGCTACCTCCTAGCAGAACTCTTGGGTTTGATGCCAAAACCAAAATGAAACTTGTGAATCTTAATATTGTACACCAATATTGAATTACCTGAAGTGAATAGTTCTCTCCTGCCCTCCCTTCAGATAGCTTCACTCTTGACTTTTTAGGAAGACCAGTGGAAGCTGAAAGGGATAAGAAGGTAGTCTGCAAATCTGAGATAATGGGAACTACAGATAGCAAAGTGTGTAGCTGGATGAACGGGATGAACTCTGATGAAGGGTCTAGGCCCGAAACATCAGCTGTTGTGCCCCTGAGATGCTGCTTGGCCTGCTGTGTTCATCCAGCTACACACTTTGTTATCTTAGTCTGCAAATCTGACCAATTCATTGGCACCTTTAAACTCTGAGAATGCATGAATCAAGAGGTGAATTTAAAACAATTACCCCAAAGTTAAGAAGCTGATTTCATTTTGCTTTAGTGCCCTTTGGCAGTAGTTTTAAGTTTCAGTACAGATGAATATAGTCTGCTCAATTTCATTGATGTAAAGGCTGAACGATAGTAACATTATGATTGTTGATAATTTGCAGGGGATCACTGGATGCTTTCCATTCTGGCCTGGCTGATCTTGATCCCTCAACCAAAACTACTAAAACCATTAATTGATGGTTGGTTGTGGGCTTTGTAACATGCCAGCTACTTTACAATGTTCTCTATAGTACAGATGTGACTCCATTTCACAAGCATATCATTTTCTCTAAAATGCTTTGGAGTAGCCCACAATGAACTAATTCTTTTTTACAATTTATGTAATTTGAGCACTGACATCACAATCTGTTAACAACAATAAAAAAAAACCCCAAGACATTGACTAGTTGGTGCCTATATAATTAAAAAAGCAGTGTCTATCAACATCAACCTAGACGCCAGCATTCATTTTTGTTGTGTAAAAGTTCTGGGTTGTAAAAAAGGTTTTTTTTTCCTTTTAATTCATTCAGATGATGCAAATACCACTGACTAAGTCAGCATTTATTGCCTGCCCCTAATTGTTCAGAGGGTAGTTAAGAATCAGCCACATTGTCGTGGGTCTGGAGTGAGATGGGTTTTTCCTGACAATCGAAAAATGGTTGCACAATCTTCATTAGACTCTTAATTCCAGAGTTTTTAAAAATTGAACTCAAATTCCATCATCTGCCAAGGTGGGATTCAAACATGGGTCCCTGGAACATTACCACAGTCTCTGGTTAAAAGTCTAGTGATAATACCACAAGGCCATCACCTTCTTCTAGCACTGAGTGCATCAAGCACTGTCCCCTCCCCCCGCCAAATATTATTATGTCGCATGGACATGGCTGAGAACAGCTTTAGAGAGACCTTGAAGGAGTAAGACCTAACATTGAAGTCTCCCTCATAAACTTGTAATAATATTCATCATGCTAATTAACTTGTAGCTGATTGTTTAAGACAAAAGCCTCATATCATTAGACCAGCAAGTAGTTTTCCCTTCCATAATATACCAAACAATACCCATCTGCAATGAGAAAGGTGGCAGCAGATCTACCAGATTGATCTTACACCATGAGAAACTGTGGTGAGGGTAAATCTTGCCTGAGATGTCCAAATTGACCAAGAGAGAAAAACAAAATCCTTGCTAATTGTTTATTTGAGCAGAGTATTGAACATCCTTCAAGGGAAGTGCCCAGGTTAACCTGATACTGAACTGAAATCCATCTGCGTTGCTGCATGGTCCAGAGGAAATAGAAAAGGGCTATCTATTCACCAGCACCTTTTAATGGTATCTTGTATCATTTCTGGGAGATAGTGGAAAGACTAGAATGACTATATAAATAGAATGAGCATCAAACAGTTGTCCCCGAATATGCCTCCAGTCAAGGATCCCACTTATTGAATCAGAATTAGCTTTATCTGAAATGCAACCTCACTGCAGATATGACATTGAGGCTTGCTCGTTTGACTTCAGTGCCACACCAGTCATAGTGTAAATGCAGCTTCTATCAGTCCTAACCAACACTAATGAAGTCGGCTGAAACTGGAGGAGAGCATCTCATTTTGCTCAGTTCACACATTAATACCCAATTCTCCATCCATAAGCCATTACTGAATCAGAAACAAATCAGATGGTTCAAAAACAGAAGTTGCAGGAAAACTCAGTAGGTCTGACAGCATCTGTGAAGAAAAAAAATCAGAGTTAACGTTTCAGGTCAGTAATTCAGAGGGTTCATTTGATTAATTCCTGGCCGGTGATGAAAGTGTAACTTATGAGCAAAGATTGAGCAGGCTGGGCCCATACCTATCCATTGGAGTTTAGAAGAATGAGAGGCGATCTTATCGAAAAACCCTGAGGATACTTAAGAGCTTTGATCGTGCTGTGTTAATGCAGAGATTCCAGGTCAGACAGGCTGTGTACATTTAAACATTGACATAACATCACATGTAACATACCTATGTAAAAGGGTGCCCACCTCACTTTCAGTTATACACTCACTATGACAGAGTCAGAGCAGTGTGTTCAGTTAGTCCAATGCTTATGTACTATATAGTAAAATCAGTAAACGCAGAAACCACACTAGTATTAACCTTGACATTTAGCAATGTAAATAGTTAGCATTGTTAATAAACTTCAAGAGAATTGACTCAACAAGAACCCAATCTTTGTGGTCTACATAATGGGAGTTAACACATAGAACAACATTCAGATCATACTACACTGCCAATTGTCTTTGACCCAAGAAACCACGTCATGGTCATACATCAAATGGCTCCCCTCATGAAAGAGTCTAGAACTACGGGACACAGTTAAAAGGGTAGAGATGTCCCATTTAAGGCTAACATTGATGTACTTTACTCTGAGGTGTCTTAAGATTGTGATTTTTTCCCCCAAAGAGCGGTAGAAGCTGGGTCATTGAATATATTCAAGGCCGAATTACATGTTTGATCAACAATGGAATCAAGGATTATGGAGGAGCCAGGCAGGTAGTTGAAATAAGATCTTAATTAGCTCAGCCGTGATTTCATTGAATGGCAGAGCAGGCCCTAATGGACTGAATGGTATACAATTGCTCGTACGTTTTTGAAGCAACACCAACTTGCAGCAAAATGCACCTTCATTCCACAACATTATAATTCTTCAGAGCCAAGATCATAAAATCAGTTCTTAACTGCATATCAAGCGCCAAATGATAAAGTCAGCGCTTGAAACGTCTCAAATATATAAACATTGTAACAACAAAACTCAATTTCTCATTTATAATTTTCACACTTACTGATTCCTTCATTATACTCCAATGGAACACTCTAAATCCCCCAGGCCTCGCTATTGTTACTGTACACATTATAAATACACAAACACATATCCTCAGGATGAATCTGAAAATAACACAATGTAGAGCAGTAGGATATGTTAATTATGTTGTGAATAAAAAGGGCCATTTACAGCACAATGACTTCTGAAATGGACTGTTTTTCAGTCATCTATTATGCACTAAATTTAGACCACAGGTGAACATATACTCACAAATTGTCAGAAACTTGTGCTTTACATTTCTTCAGTATAGACCATGATTCATGGTCAATGTACTGAAGGTATATTAAAATACAGATATATTGCTATTTATTCCTGTTTTAAATCACAGTAGCAGCATACAAACTGGTCATTGTCCAGATTAGTGTTTTTGCACAATCTTCCAGACCTGCCATATCTCCCCACATCAGCATAACTTTCTATCAGTTCCCCCATTATGCACTTACCCAGTTTCCTGCTAAATGCGTTGATGCAATTTACTTCAAATATGGTCCATAAACAAAGTCCATATTAGAACATTCTGAACAAAAATAAGCACCATTTCACCAAATCTATGTAAAGCGAAAAATCTCCAGACCCAGAGTTGCAATTCACATTAGCTACCTTCAGGACACTTTCCTTCAGCTCATCTCTGAGACCTCTGGATGCCAATCCAGCCTCAAATATTGGCAATTCAAATCACTGCACCAATGGCAGACTCACCTTTAGCTGCCTAGACCTCAAGGAGTAACACCTGGAGCAGTGATTTTATATAAGAGTAGAATTAGACCATTTGGCCCATATAGTCAGAACACCCCTAATTCTTCTAACCTCTATCAAGTACAACCCAGATATGGCAAGCACTTCATCCCTGGGTTCATTCTTGTAAACTTCCTCTGGACCTCCTCCAAGGCTAGCACATGCTTTCTTAGATACAGGGCCCGAAATTGTCTACAACATTTCAAATGTGGTCTGACCAGAGCCTTAAACAGCCTCAGTAGTACATCTCTGCTGTTGTATTCCAGGCCTCTTGAAATGAATGGTCACATTGCACTTGCCTTCCTAACTGCCAGTCGAACTTGCTTGTGAACAATAGAGTCCTGAACTAGGACTCTCAAGTCCCTACGGGCTACAGATTGCCAAAGTCTTTCCATCTTTCAAAAATAATCTACACCTCTATTCTTCCTACCAAAGTGCATTAGCTCACATTTTCCCACATTGTATTCCATCTGCTACTTCTTTGCCCATTCTGTCCTGTATCCTGTATGCTGTCCAAGTCTTTCAGCAGACTGTGCTTCCTCAACATTACCTGCCCTTCAGTTATGTCATCTGCAAACAGTGACAATGCCCTCAGTTGCTTTGTTAATACATAGTATGAATAGTGGTGGCCTCAATACTGAATGCATGAAAAATCAGAAAGACCCCCACACTATATATGTCCTGCATTTGATTCCTTTAAAACTAGAATGAAGCTGGATATCAGGTGCTACATGGTTGATCTGATATTGTCCATTTTGTATCGCGGCTAAGATGAATTTCTATTCCTCAGTTCTCGAATTCTCCCTCGGAACCTCTGACATCTCATCCTACCATTCGGATATTGCTTAAAACCTTTTTGGTCAAGTTTTAAGTTCTGTTCCAAAATCTTCTTATGCAGCTTTTTGAAAGCACTGTTTGAAAGGGCAGTGAAGTATTTCCAAACTAGGATGGTGTGTGCATCACTTGAGGGGAACTTGCAAATGTCTGCTGCCCTTGCTATTCTACATACTAAAGATTGCTTGTCTATGAAAGTGATAATGGGAACTGCAGATGCTGGAGAATCCAAGATAATAAAATGTGAGGCTGGATGAACACAGCAGGCCCAGCAGCATCTCAGGAGCACAAAAGCTGACATTTCGGGCCTAGACCCTTCAGAGACGGGGATGGGGTGAGGGTTCTGGAATAAATAGGGAGAGAGGGGGAGGCGGACCGAAGATGGAGAGGAAAGAAGATAGGTGGAGAGGAGATTATAGGTGGGGAGGTAGGGAGGGGATAGGTCAGTCCAGGGAAGACGGACAGGTCAAGGAGGTGGGATGAGGTTAGTAGATAGGAGATGGAGGTGCGGCTTGGGGTGGGAGGAAGGGATGGGTGAGAGGAAGAACAGGTTAGGGAGGCAGAGACAGGCTGAACTGGTTTTGGGATGCAGTGGGTGGAGGGGAAGAGCTGGGCTGGTTGTGTGATGCAGTGGAGGGAGGGGACGAACTGGGCTGGTTTTTGGATGCGGTGGGGGAAGGGGAGATTTTGAAGCTGGTGAAGTCCACATTGATACCATTGGGTTGCAGGGCTCCCAAGCAGAATATGAGTTGCTGTTCCTGCAACCTTCGGGTGGCATCATTGTGGCACTGCAGGAGGCCCATGATAGACATATCATCTAAAGAATGGGAGGGGGAGTGGAAATGGTTTTCGACTGGGAGGTGCAGTTGCTTATTGCGAACCGAGCAGAGGTGTTCTGCAAAGCGGTCCCCAAGCCTCCGCTTGGTTTCCCCAATGTAGAGGAAGCCACACTGGGTACAGTGGATGCAGTATACCACATTGGCAGATGTGCAGGTGAATCATGGGCCTCCTGCAGTGCCACAGTGATGCCACCCGAAGGTTGCAGGAACAGCAACTCATATTCCGCTTGGGAACCCGGCAGCCCAATGGTATCAATGTGGACTTCACCAGCTTCAAAATCTCCCCTTCCCACACCGCATTCCAAAACCAGCCCAGTTCGTCCCCTCCCCCCACTGCACCACACAACCAGCCCAGTTCTTCCCCTCCACCCACTGCATCCCAAAACCAGTCCAACCTGTCTCTGCCTCCCTAACCTGTTCTTCCTCTCACCCATCCCTTCCTCCCACCCCAAGCCGACCCTCCATCTCCTACCTACTAACCTCATCCCACCTCCTTGACCTGTCCGTCTTCCCTGGACTGACCTATCCCCTCCCTACCTATACTCTCCTCTCCACCTATCTTCTTTTCTCTCCATCTTCGGTCCACCTCCCCCTCTCTCCCTATTTATTCCAGAACCCTCGCCCCATCCCCCTCTCTGATGAAGGGTCTAGGCCCGAAACATCAGCTTTTGTGCTCCTGAGATGCTTCTGGGCCTGCTGTGTTCATCTAGCCTCACATTTTATTATCTTGTCTATGAAAGTGTTGTCTCAGGATTCGTAAAGGAATGGGAGAGGCTTAATAGGCTGGGACTATTTTCCCCTGGAGCATTGGGGGCTGAGGGGTGACCTTTGAGAAGTTTATAAAATCAGGAGGGGCATGGATAGGGTGACTAGTCAAGGTCATTCCCCACAGGCTAAGAATTCAAAACTAGAGGTCATAGTTTAAGGTGAGAGGGGAAAGATTTAAAAGGGACCTGAGGGGCAACCTTATCACACAGAGGGTGGTGCTTGTATGGAATGAGCTGCCAGAGGAAGTGGTGGAGGCTGATACATGACTAGGAAGGGATTATGAGGGGTATAGACCAAACGGTGACGAATGGGACTAGATTAATTTAGGATATCTGGTCGGCATGGACGAGTTGGACTGAAGAGTCTGTTTCCATGCTAAACATCTCTATGACTCTATAACTTCCGGAGGGTTATTGGAGCTGCATTCATCCAGGTGAATGGAGATTATTCCCTCACACTCCTGACTCGTGCCTTGTTGATAGTGGACAGGCTTTGGGGAGTCAGGAGCCAAGTTACTTGCTGCAGAATTCACAGCCTCTCTGTCATGTGTTCAGTAAGTGGCAGTGTACAGATGTAAGTAAAAAAGCGTTATTATACATCTGGTGTATTTAAGCATCAGGAGCCAACAGCCTCAGAGCTAATGAGGAGAATTATCCAAATATGTTAGTGGCATCATTAGACTACAGCTAAGAATAAAGCACTCTGCACATGAACACCAAATTTTGCAGAAAGAATAACAATGAGGATGTCAATGCTCGCTATTGTAATACAGAATATCAAACAGCAACTTCCAGCATCCACTTGCATGCAGTTAAATGCAAAAATCTGAAGGGTGATTTTCAGGTTGCCCCACTTCTTTACAAGCTTCACTGCTCTAGTGCCTTGCTGAGAGACTTGCATTTAAAGTAGATACAGTGGCATGAAGCTGCAGTAATCAGTCCATTAAACAAACCACAAAATGCTAAGGGTTGTCCATTGAAATATAAAATGGTTTGTTTTGAAGGCATGGTAGTTTATAATTCTGCCATGCAAATTCTCCGATGAGAAGTGTCAACTCATTCCTTTGGATTTATTTTGAGATTGAAAAATATTTCAATTTTAGATCTTTTTGCTCATACCGCTAAAGTCCCATATTTTTGTCTCCAATTTGCTACATGATTTTACATTGGATGAACTATTCTAACTGACACTTCCTTGTTTCGATTGCACGTGTCTCAGTGAAGATTTTTCAGTCTGATAGGCTACTGCTTTTCTTGTTCAGGGATTCCAGATCCCTTCTGAAGACATCAATGTCAGAAAGAAACCATCTACAGGGTTGCCAAAAACATCGTTAGTCTGAGTTTGGGAGAGTTTTAGAATTCAGCAAAAGGAAACCAAGAAATTAATCAAGAAAGAGAGAGCAGAAAATAAAAACTGAAAGAACTTGCACATGCTGGAAATCAGAAACAAAAACAGATTACTGGAAGGGCTCAGCAGGTCTGACAGCATTAGTGGAGAGAAATCAAAGTTAACGTTTTGGGTTCAGTGACCCTTCCTTAGAACAGAAGAGAGAGAATAGAACAAGGATATGAAATAGCAAAAGCCTAAAAGGTGATTTGTAAAAGCTTCAGGCAGCATGTGTAGAGAGAGAGAGTAAGCATGCAAGTGTAGAGTCTTCTTTAGGACTTAATCATTGGACTCAGCACTTTATTTTGTTTCAGATTTCCAGCATCTTTGGTATTTTGCTGTTACTGTAATTTCATAAATCAATACATGCTTAAAAATACACAAGGTTAACAAAGACAGAAGTGAGTCCTTTACAGGCAAAGACAGGAGACTTAACAGATGGTTTGGAGAAATGGCAGGGAAGCTAAGTAGAGAAAATAAAACTATGAACCTTCGTGAAATAACTTCGATAGAAGGGTCCAGTGAAACTGAAACAATTCACTAATTGTTAAGGGTTTACAAGCGTTCAGAGGCATAGGGGAGGTGATGGCCTAGTGGTATTATTGCTGGATTGTTAATCCACCACCATGGCAAATGGTGGAATTTGAATTCAGTGAATATCTGGAATTAACAATCTAATGTTAACCATGAATCCATTGCTAACCACTGAGCCACCGTGCCACCCCTTGTCTGACAAATCTGAGATTTTTTTTTGAGCATGTTACGAGCAGCATCAATAAGGGGGTCTAGTGGATGTGATGTATCTGGATTTTCAGAAGGGCATAAATAAACAGAACTAAAGCACATGGGACTGGATTAATATACTGGCATCGAGTGAGGATTGGTTAATAGCAGAAAGTAGAAATAAATGGGCCACTGTCACCTTGGCAGGCAGTGGAGTACCACCAGGATCAGTGCTTAGATCACAGATGCTCACAGCTTGTATCAATGATTTGGATGTGGGGACCAAATGTAACATTTCCAAGTTTGCAGATGACGCAAAACTCGGTTGGAATGGGAGTTGTGAAGAGGAAGCAACGAGGCTTCGGGGACTTAAGGTCAGGCTGAGTGAGTGGCTGATAATACGCCCTCAAAGCTGCACACACAGGCAGCAGCTCAAAACACAGCAATTAGCATCGGCACAACGATCCCGGTACTGACTTCCAATTCAGGAGGTCGCTATCACCCACCGGCTTCGGAGGCTCGCACAGCCCGCAAGAAAATTTGAGGAAATGTGACAACATTTAATGTCGATTAATGTGAGGATGAAGGAGGGGTAAAATATTCCGTAAATGGTAAGAGATTGGATATTATTGGTATCTAAAGAACTTTGCTGAGACCGCACCTGCAGGAATATGTTCAGCTTTGCTCCCCTCGCCTAAGTATACAATAAACCTATCCAGAGAAGCTATTACACACCTCTGGAGCAGGTGAGACTTGAATCCAGGATATCTTTGTCGAGAGATAGCCACACTAACACTGTACAACGAGAACCTCTCCTTGTCATATAGGGAATGCATTGGGAGTTCACCAGACTAATTTCTGTTATGGTAGCATTATTCTGCGAGGAGAGGAGACTGCACCTATATTCTCTACAGTTTAGAAACATTGCGATGATCTCACAGAAACTGACAAAATTCTTAAAGGGCTAGACACAAATTGTGTTTCTGCCAGAATGCGGGCTCTGGAACAAGTGGGCTAGAATTTCAGAATAAAATTCATTTAGGGCTCAGTTAAAGAGGAAATTCTTCACTCAGAAGGTGGTGAATCTTTCAAATACTTCAGAGGATGGTGGAAGCTCGGTCAGAGTAAATTCAAGACAGAGGTTGAGAAAATATAGCTACAAGTGACATTAGAGGTTATGGAGGTAATACAGTGTTGTGGCAGATTATCCGTTTTTATCTAGAATGGTACAGCAGACTTGAGGGGCTGAATGGCCTATTCCTACATTCTTGCATTCATATATGGGATAAAACTCCTGATGACGGCAGGTTACTCCTCAAAATTCCATGAGTTAATGACCAATGTTATATTTTGTTCATCAAATTTACCTTTACAGACAATTTGAAATTGACCATTAAATATCTGCTGCTAGGCCAATGTAATATCTAACATTGTGTTGCATTCCCTACATCTTCAAACTGGAATACATAAAAATAAATTCCAAGTCAAAGAAATCATTCACTCCAATTCAAAGAAAAATAAACTGACATTAACAGAGCTGAAAATTAATGTAAATGATTAATCTCTTCCTGGGTTCTTGTTAGCAACCAACAACCACCTGACTTTTGTAGTCTATGACATCTGTAAATTTCAATTAATTCTGAGCTTTGAGAGATACAGGCAGAGGCATTAAAATCAGTTTCACACAGTTTATCCCTGCTGTGTCGATATTAACATCAGTGAAAGCAAAACTTACAATAAAACAACACTCAGCTCTCTGTCCCATGCCAATTTTCCATTGGAACTACAAAATAATTCCCTTATTCTGCCCTCCTGTTGATTACATGACAGTGCTCTGTGCTAACATGGTGAGATGGTTTCTCAATCTGTCATCAATGACACTTCTGGGTTGGTTTCCCTATAATTCAAATGGCGGAAAATCTTGTTTCACTCCAATTTTAACTGCTGGTGGTATTGCTCAATACTGAGATACAGTATGCACGATTTTATCCTTAAGTGGCAAGAAATTTAAGGGTTTAGATGGCCTGTGTAAATCACTCCAGTTACCATATCCCTAGAGATTGTGCAGCCAACTGCAGTTCACTCAGTTCTAAAGATTCACAAACAAACAGGTTATTTGCAAGATAACAAAGTGTGAAGCTGGATGAACACAGCAGGCCAAGCAGCATCTCAGGAGCACAAAAGCTGACGTTTCAGGCCTAGACCCTTCATCAAAGAGGGGGATGGGGAGAGGGAACTGGAATAAATAGGGAGAGGGGGGAAACGGACCGAAGATGGAGAGAAAACAAGATAGGTAGAGAGGAGAGTATAGGTGAGGGGGTAGGGAGGGGATAGGTCAGTCCAGGGAAGACGGACAGGTCAAGGAGGCGGGATGAGGTGGTAGGTAGGAAATGGAGGTGCGGCTTGAGGTGGGAGGAAGGGAAGGGTGAGAGGAAGAACAGGTTAGGGAAGCAGAGACAGGCTGGGCTGGTTTTGTGATGCAGTGGGGGGAGGGGAAGAACTGAGCTGGTTTTGGGATGCAGTGGGGGGAGGGGACAAACTGGGCTGGTTTTGGGATGCGGTGGGGGAAGGGGAGATTTAAGCTTGTGAAGTCCAAATTGATACAATTGGGCTGCAGGGTTCCCAAGCGGAATATGAGTTGCTGTTCCTGCAACCTTCGAGTAGTATCATTGTGGCACTGCAGGAGGCCCATGATGGGCATGTCGTCTGAGGAATGGGAGGGGGAGTTGAAATGGTTCGCGACTGGGAGGTGCAGTTGTTTGTTGCGAACCAAGTGGAGGTGTTCTGCAAAGCGGTCCCCAAGCCTCCGCTTGGTTTCCCCAATGTAGACCGGGTGCAATGGATACAATATACCACATTGGCAGATGTGCAGGTGAACATCTGCTTGATGTGGAAGATCATCGTGGGGCCTGGAATGGGGTTGAAGGAGGTGGTGTGGGGGCAAGGATAGCAACCACCTTTCCGCCATTTCTCTCCCCTGTACCTGTCTAACCTCTCCCTCTCTCTCTCACACACACACACACAGCATTGAAAGCATACTAAACCTGAGCTTCGGTTTTGCATACAAGCACTGTAACGTGAACTCACTCACAACAGCACAGCAGGTTTTGGGAACGCAGGGTGGAAGGAAGGCTGACAGTTCAGTTTCTAGCTTGTAATGTTCAAGGACGTTATGGTAGATTTAAAAAGAAGAGGCCTAATCTTCTTTCTGAATCAATGCCATGAGTTCAGTTACAGGTCAACAACTGCCAAATTAACTGCAAGTCTCTGCTTCTTTAAGCCCCTAGATGAGGCTGAACACTTCAATGGTTACATTAACCTCCATTAACATATAATTGTATGTTTCTGCCATTGCAAGATAATGGCACAGAACGGAATATCACCTAATATTGGCACATCACTGCAATGCTGACAAGGCTTTCTTTAGAAGGGACAAAAGTCAGTGTTAATATTATTTGCACTATTGTCAGCCCAATTTGCAATTCTTGAAGGTAAAATAAAGATTAATGACTTTAAAATACATTTTATATAAAAACATTGCTCATGTAGCTCTTTTACATCAGGTATCAGCTCCCAAAGGTTTTCTTGTAACTGCAAAGCTCTCTCATAGATGAGCAAGGAATATTAAAGACCAAGAAAGTTAGCTTGAGAGTGTATGCACTGCATAAAAATATACAGTGCTGAAATTGTCCATGTGCCAAGCTCTTAGTTTGTGCTGCAAAGAAAATATGAAGTTGCCCTACTTCAGCTCCTTTAATACTGACCTCCCTGTGCTAGAATCATAGAATCTCTAGTGTGGAAACAGGCTCTTTGGCCCAGCATGCCCACACCGACCTTCAGAGAAACCCACCCAGGCCTGTCCTCCTACAACCCACCTAATCTACACATTCCTCTACACTATGGGAAACGTATCATGACCAAGCCACCCAGCTTACACATCTTTGGACTGTGGGAGAAAACCACATAGACTCAGGGAGAATGTGCAAACTCTACACAGACAGTCGCCTGATGTTGGAATCGAGCCCAGGTCCCTGGCGCTGAGAGATAGCAGGGCTAACCACTGAGCCACCGTGCCACTTAGGTCTTGTTTATGATACATTTATGTCTTGAATTCCATATTCCCAAAATACACCAGATAACCTGGTTCCATTACCCAACAAGAAAGGGTTTATCTCCACCTTAAAAAAAATCCAATGACCCAACCTCCACTGACTTGAGGCAGAAGTTGCACGATTATTCAGGAAAGTCTTCACATAAACGTGACCTGTAATTTTAAAACTAACCCTTTTAATTCTGGGTTTATTCACAAGAAGTTAAATCATTTCCATGTCCACCTTAACAAGACCATACACACTTCAATTAAATCACTTCTATCTTCGAAACTCTAGCCAGAACAAGCCCAGTCTATCCAACCTTTCTTCATAAGGCAATCCACTAATTCCAGGTATCAATATAATAATCCTCTTCAGACCTGCCTCAATGGATTTACATCTTTCATTATGTCCTCTTTGCGACATACTTCCCACTGTTCCATCTGTAAATTTAGCTACTATGCCTTCACATCCCTCATTGAATGAATATAAATGATTTCAGGCTGGGGGTCCAGCACAGTCCTCTACAGAACTCTATTTGTCACAACTTGCTACTCAAAAAAAAACTAATTTATGTATACACTGTTCTCACCAGGTGTCCTAGGTTAATATGTTACTCCCTGTACCATGAGTTCCCAATTTACACAATAACCTTCAATGTGGTAACTCAAATACTTTACAAAAGTCCAAGAATACTATGTCTTACAAGCTCCCCTTTATTCACAGTTGTTACTAGGCATGTTAGTACTTCAAAAGAAAGCACTAGCTTTGGTGTCTGGGTTACTAGTATAGGACAATACTAATTATCTGCACAACAAGATTCCCCCACTACAATGTTAAAATAAATGTTATAACATTAACAGATTCATTCATTTTAAATGAATGTGAAAGCAACGTTTTTAAAGATGGAGGCAGGGGATCCCAGCCAACACATGGACTAGTCCGTGATCTTCTTTAAATTACAAGAGCCTTCATCTGAATTGTAAACAGCGAATCTCTTATTCTGTATCCTTATCCCACATTTGTAAACGCGACAGCCCAACCTTAACCCACTGCATATCCACCCGGTTATACTCTCTTTGAAACTTATATTTTATAAAAGCCTCTACAGTGTGGAAGTAGGCCATTCAGCCTATCAACCCTCTGAAGAGCAATCTTACCCTATTTCATTAAACCTGTACTTCGCAAAGCTAACCCACCTAGCGTGCACATCCCTGGACACTATGGACAATTTAGCATGGCCTATCCAACTAACCTGCACACCTTTGGAAACTGGAGCACCCAGAGGAAACTCAAGCAGACAGGGGGAAAATGTGCAAACTCCACTGAGACACACAGTCGTCCGACGGTGGAATCAAACCTGGGTCCTTGGTGCTGTGAGGCTGCCCATGGAGTTATTTGGGGTGGCACAATTCTGCTAAAAATGTAAAAATGAGTACAAGACTATTCTACTCAATCTGTCCTTGTAGTACAGCTCTTGCATTCCTGGAGTTGACTTAATGAACCAATGCTGCACTACGATTCAATTAAGTAGAACAACCAAATGTGAACAATACTCCAGACGTGGTCTTAACAGGGCTTTGTACAATTTGAGCAAGATTTTCTTATAGCTTATGTCCACTCTCTTATGATTAAAGCACAGCAAATGCCTTCTTAGGTTGCAAGATGCTTCATAGAAGCATTTTTGAACAAATTCTGACACCAATCCACATAGGGACACAGCATGACAAGATAGCCATGGTTTGGTCAAAGGGGTGGTTTTAAAGAAGAGTTTCAGACGGAAAATGCAGAGAGATGAGGCAGGGAATTTCAGAGCTGAGGGGTAAACAGCTGAAGACACAGTCATGAATAATGGTGAAGTGACAAAAATTAGGATATGTAAGAGGCTAAAATTGAGGAAGTAACGAGAGCCTGAAGGATTAAAGAAGTGGGGGAAATTGTAGAAATAGGCCAGATTTGCAGAGATAGGCAAAAGCTGAAACATGCTTGAGTACAAAGAGAACCTTTCAAAGTATTGTTGAACTGGGAGCCCATGCCAGTCACTCAGCACAACAGTGATAGAAACAGGGCTTTGAACAGAGTTTTGGATGATCAAGTTTATGTATGATAATGAGGACAGCATGGTTGAAAACTAAGTACAACCTTTAACAGACAGCCAGACTGAAAACAAGGAAAGTACCATAATTTTCAAAATATTTTTAAAATAGATCCAAGTAAACTTCAGGGATTTAATATTTTTTATACCAGAATATTAATAAAGGGATCTAATACAAGACAGTTCTTGGTAAGCGATTCAAATTGGGTGCTTATTTTCACATTGAATTTTGTTCTTTAATTTCCTGCTTCATGCACTGTTGTCCACACCAAAGAGAATTATTTTATTCATTTACTACATTTGGTAAGATCATTAATGTTCAACTTATTCACAAGTTAAAGATTTCAGAGAAAAATTGCAAAAAAGTTGCGTCCTCACCTCCACCGAGCCTTCCCACATGATTTAGACAAGAATGCCTGGCTTTTAAAATTCTCATCTTTGCAGTCAAATCCTTCCATATTCCAGCTCTTGTCAATCTCTGCAAAAATCCTTACAACCCTTTAAACTCTCTCTGATCCTTCAATTCTGGCCTCATGCACTGCCCTGACGTTCAAATCCATATCACAGACTGAAAGAGGGAGGATCCCATCGAGTCCACAGCAACATTCAATGAGAACATTGCTGCTCAGATAAGTGCCAACTCCACTTGCCTGCCTTTTCCCCCCCTCAATCCTTGAGCCCCCTTACTGATCAAACAAAAAAAAAATCTATTTCAGCCCTGAATGTGACTCAAATCTGAACAGCAGTCTGTGGTAAAGAATTCTACAGATTCACTACCCTCAAGAGAAAAATAAACCTTATATCTGTCTAAATGGGTGACTCCTTATTCAGATTAAGCCTTCTGGTCCTAGACTAACCCACAAGGAGAAGCACCTGCTCTGCATCTATGCTGTCAAGTACTCTAAGAGTCTTGTTTGTTTCAATCAAATCTCCTCTAATTATTTAACTCTGACGAATGCAAGCCCAATACCTCAAAAATCTCTCCCCATTTCTGGGATTAACACAGTGAATCTTCTCTGGCAGTGTCTTCTGAGCCTCCAATGCCAGTATCTTTCATTAGATAAGGCAACCAAAAAAAAACTTTTCATTGTATTCCATCCCTGGTCTGATTGATGCCTTATACAGATGTAGCAAAATTTCCCTTTCTCTTAGCTCCATTGCCTTTAAAATAAAGGCCAACATGCCATTTTCATTCCCGATTTCCCACTGCACTGGGTTGTTGCTTTTTGTGATTCGTGCAGTTGGACCCCCAAACCCCACTGTACTGTAGTTTTCTAGGGATTTTTGTCACCCAAAGGGAAGGTGGTTAAAACATCAAATTTACCAAATGCTTGGAACAGTAAGGGTTTTTTTAAAAAAATGGAACGGTAAATACTGTACATCTGATATACTGATAAATATTTGCATTGCAATAAGCCTAAAATGCAAGCGTTTTTAATTTTCGACATTTCATGATATGAAACTCTCTGAGGGTTCAAAACCTAATTATGTTTCTAATTCTTCATTTTCCAGCTGTACAGCTGAATATGGTACAATTTTAATAAGTAGCTAGCAATGGGTCACAGTACTGCCTTGAATCTAATTTCAAGGGATTTGTTGGAATCGGTTTGCGGCAATATCCAATACAATACCTTAGCCACAATTTTAAATCTCTGCAAATTCAGCCAGAAGCAATTATGGTCACTAAGGAGCCTGTCACACAAAACAAAACAGATCTCCGTAGAATAATCCCTGATGACAGTTACTCTGAGGTGGTCACTGATTAAAAGCATTAACAAAACCAATGCAACTAGACACAGTCACCTCTTCTTAAATGTACACTTCCATTTACACCAGATTCAAGAATCAATGAGATTCTGTATCACAGACATTTTAAGAATGGAGAAGATTTCCACTAAAGCAAGGAGAAGATGTAAAAGAAGTTTTTTTTAAAATTGGCAATAAATAGAGAAAGGCAGTTTGCTCAGGGTGGGGAATCAATGACAGGGGGTTATCAATTTGAAACTGAGTGTTAGTGAGCAGAGGGATGAGAAGGGATTTAGTTACAGTGAGACATCTTGGAATATGGAATGATTGCCACAGGGAGTCATTAACAAAGAACACTTGTCTCTCTAAAGTGAAAAGTGGCTATCAGCTGGAAAACTATAGAAAAAGCACAAAGTGGTGGTGTAGCTTTTAGATTCCACTAAAGGGCAACGGGTCAAATGACCTCCCTCTGCACAGCTCAATGGAAATCGGGCCAATTCCCTTGTGCCACGTAACAAAATCAGAGTAAAGATTTCGAAGGTCCATGAAGAGAGTTTGCTTATTGCAGTAAGCTTTTATTTGGGAAGGTGATACTTCTTGTGTTTCTGAAACAGGAGATGTTGGAGCTTGGGAAATAAATGAAATTTTCAGGAGATAATGAAATTTTCAGTCCTCAATGATGAGTGTTGTGCTTTAACCTGAGCCTGAAAAAATGTTAAAGGACGTGATATTTTCAAGATTGATATATGGAGAGGCCAAAATAGGTTCAGCCATGATAAAACTGGAGCTCCAATTCTGGAAACCTTGCCTTGAACCTGGTACCCATCATTTTTGTCAAGGCGGGGGGCAACACGAGCGTTCTGTACTTTTCACATCAGTGGTTCACAGAGGCAGCTGGGCATGTTAACAGGTCCAATTCTTACTTGGGAGACATCTGAAACATGTCCTATGGGTTGTAATGATTTTGAGGAAAAGATCAGAAATTGCCACAGTTATCTGGAGAGACTGAGTATACTTTTGGATAGGTCCGGGGACATTTGCAAGAGATATCAAGTACCTGTTTGTGATCCTGCAGTGTGACTCAACTGTTTAATTTGAAACGGTCACTGGGAGCTTCGGCTCTGCCAGAATCAGAAATTGCCTTCAGCTTTCTTTACCTTCCCACTTGAAGATATTGACTTTAATCCTCTGCTACCATTTTTTAAACACTGTTATGCAGATGTTGAATAAGACAGCAAAAGAGATTTAATGGTTTTATTGTAAATGTATGGAATAGTACAAACACTAGTTTCCATCTTTCCTTTCTGGACCATTTTCTGTCCAAAAGTACAATCCGTTGTTGAAGAACTTAGATAGTAATCCAATAAGCCAACATTAAGTAACAAACACTGAACACAGAACAGTACAGCACAAAAACAAGCCCTTTTGCCCACATGTCTGTATCAATCATGATTCCATTCTAAACTAATCCCTTCTTCCCGCAGATGATCCATATCCCTCTATTCCTTGCCTGTTCATGTGTCCGCATAAATGCCCCTTAAGCAACGTTTTAGCATCTGCTTCTACCACCTCCACTGACTGCAGATTCTATGCATCTATCACCCTCCAGATAAAAAAAGTTCCATGCACATTTCTTAAAACTTCCCTCCTCTCACCTTAAACCTTTGTCTGCTAGTATTTTAAATTTCTACCCTGGGAATAAAGATTCTGACTATCCAACCTATCCATACCTCTCACAATCTTATATATTTTTATCATGTTGCCCCTCAACTTCCAATCCAAGTTTGTCCAACTTGTCCCTATAGTTAATACCCTCCAATCCAGGCAACATCTTTGTTGACCTCTTTTTCACCCTCTCCAAAGCCTCCACACTTATCCCATACTGTTGTGTACAGAACTGCACATGATGCTCCAAATGTGGCCGAACTAAAGGTGATCAGATGACACAAAGATAGGTGGAGGGACATGTAGTGATGAGGAAGCGAGGAGGCTGCGGAAGGGCTTGGACAAACAAGGAAAGTTGGAATAGATATGGCAGATGAAATACAATGTCGGAAAGTGAGGCTATGAACTTTGATAGAAAGAAGGGAGGTATAGTCTATTTTCTAAGTGGGGAAAGACTTTGGAAATCTGAAGCCAAGAAGGGACCTAGGAGTCCTAGCTCAGCATTCTATTAAGGTCAACATCCATCTTCAGCTGTCAGTTACGAAGGTGAATGCAACATAGAACATAGAACATAGAACAGTACAGCACAGAACAGGTCCTTCAGCCCACAATGTTGTGCCGATCATTGATCCATGTATGCACCCTCAAATTTCTGTGACCATATGCATGTCCAGCAGTCTCTTAAATGACCCCAATGACCTTGCTTCCACAACTGCTGCTGGCAACGCATTCCATGCTCTCACAACTCTGTGTAAAGAACCCGCCTCTGACATCCCCTCTATACTTTCCTCCAACCAGCTGAAAACTATGACCCCTCGTGCTAGCCATTTCTGCCCTGGGAAATAGTCTCTGGCTATCAACTCTATCTAGGCCTCTCATTATCTTGTATACCTCAGTTAGGTCCCCTCTCCTCCTCCTTTTCTCCAATGAAAAGAGACCGAGCTCAGTCAACCTCTCTTCATAAGATAAGCCCTCCAGTCCAGGCAGCATCCTGGTAAACCTCCTCTGAACCCTCTCCAAAGCATCCACATCTTTCCTATAATACGGCGACCAGAACTGGACGCAGTATTCCAAGTGCGGTCTAACCAAAGTTTTATAGAGCTGCAACAAGATCTCACGACTCTTAAACTCAATCCCCCTGTTAATGAAAGCCAAAACACCATATGCTTTCCTAACAACCCTGTCCACTTGGGTGGCCATTTTAAGGGATCTATGTATCTGCACACCAAGATCCCTCTGTTCCTCCACACTGCCAAGAATCCTATCCTTAATCCTGTACTCAGCTTTCAAATTCGACCTTCCAAAATGCATCACCTCGCATTTATCCAGGTTGAACTCCATCTGCCACCTCTCAGCCCATCTCTGCATCCTGTCAATGTCCCGCTGCAGCCTACAACAGCCCTCTATACTGTCAACGACACCTCCGACCTTTGTGTCATCTGCAAACTTGCTGACCCATCCTTCAATCCCCTCATCCAAGTCATTAATAAAAATTACAAACAGGAGAGGCCCAAGGACAGAGCCCTGGGGAACCCCACTGACTTCCAGGCAGAATATTTTCCTTCTACTACCAGTCGCTGTCTTCTGTTGGCCAGCCAATTCTGTATCCAATCAGCTAAGTTCCCCTGTATCCCATTCCTCCTGACCTTCTGAATGAGCCTACCATGGGGAACCTTAGCAAATGCCTTACTGAAGTCCATATACACCACATCCACAGCTCGATCCTCATCAACTTTTCTAGTCACTTCCCCTAGCATTCATTTCAAGAGGGTCCAAATACAAGAGCAAAAATGTGCTGTTGAGGCTGTATTAGACTCTGGTCAAACTTCATTTGGAATATTGTGTGCAGTTTTAGATCCCATATCTAAGGGAGGATGTGCTAGCATTGAAGAGGGTTCAGAGAAAGTTTACAAGAATGATCTTGGAGATGAAGGGCTTGTCTTACAAAGAGCAGTTGAGGACCCTGGGTCTGTACTCAATTGACTTTAGAAAGAGGAGTGAGATCTGACTGAAACTTGCAGAATAGTGAGAGGCCTGGATTGAATGTATATAGAGAAGATGTTACCACTGGTAGAAGAGGTGAGCACAACCTCAGAGTAAAGGAACAACACTTTAGAACTGAGCTGAGGAGGAATTTCTTCAGCTGGAAAGTGGTGAATCTGAGGAAGTCATTTCCATAGAAGGTTGTGGAGGCCAAGTCATTGTTTAAGACAGACATAGACAGGTTCTTGATTTCCAAGGAGATTGAGGGTTATGGGGAGTAGGCAGGAAAATGGGGTTAAGAAACATAACAGCTATGATCAAATGATGTTCCTGTATCAAATGGCCTTGTATAGCTGCAACATGACTTGCCAACTTCTGTGCTTACCTGTTGAAGCCAAAAAAAAAACAAGAAACCAAAACAGAAAGAAGGGGGGAACATAAGGAGGCAGGAAGCTAAAATCGAAACAATGCTTGAGTGAGGACAATTCACCTCAGCCCCTGTTGTACCAAAATATCACTAAATGCTCAGAGGCTACCGTTTGGTTACCATGTCCTCCTTTTCCAAGGGCACCTGGATGTAAGACTTAGCTGTGATAATGGGAACTGCAGATGCTGGAGAATCCAAGATAACAAAGTGTGAAGCTGGATGAACACAGCAGGCCAAGCAGCATCTCAGGAGCACAAAAGCTGACGTTTCGGGCCTAGACCCTTCATCAGAGAGGGGGATGGGGAGAGGGAACTGGAATAAATAGGGAGAGAGGGGGAGGCAGACTGAAGATAGAGAGAAAAGAAGATAGGTAGAGAGGAGAGTATAGGTGGGGAGGGGATAGGTCAGTCCAGGGAAGACGGACAGGTCAAGGAGGTGGGATGAGGTTAGTAGGTAGGAAATGGAGGTGCAGCTTGAGGTGGGAGGAAGGGATGGGTGAGAGGAAGAACAGGTTAGGGAGGCAGAGACAGGCTGGACTGGTTTTGGGATGCAGTGGGTGGAGGGGCGAACTGGGCTGGTTTTGGGATGCGGTGGGGGGAGGGGAGATCTTGAAGCTTGTGAAGTCCACATTGATACTATTGGGCTGCAGGGTTCCTGAGCGGAATATGAGTTGCTGTTCTTGCAACCTTCGGGTGGCATCATTGTGGCACTGCAGGAAGCCCATGATGGGCATGTTGTCTGAGGAATGGGAGGGGTAGTTAAAATGGTTCGTGACTGGGAGGTGCAGTTTTTTGTAGCGAACCGAGCGGAGGTGTTCTGCAAAGTGGTCACTAAGCCTCCGCTTGGATTCCCCAATGTAGAGGAAGCCACACCTCTGGATACAACACATCATCCTCTGACACTTCCGCCATCTACAATCCGACCCCACCACCCAAGACATTTTTCCATCCCCACGCTTGTCTGCCTTCCAGAGAGACCACTCTCTCCACGACTCCCTTGTCCGCTCCACACTCCCCTACAACCCCACCACACCCGGCACCTTCCCCTGCAACCGCAGGAAGTGCTACACTTGCCCCCACACCTACTCCCTCACCCCTATCCCAGGCCCCAAGATGATTTTCCATATCAAGCAGATGTTCACCTGCACATCTGCCAACGTGGTATATTGTATCCATTGTACCCGGTGTGGCTTCCTCTACATTGGGGAAACTAAACGGAGGCTTGGGGACTGCTTTGCAGAACACCTCCGCTCAGTTCGCAACAAACAACTGCACCTCCCAGTCGCAAACCATTTCCACTCCCCCTCCCATTCCTCAGACAACATGTCCATCATGTGCCTCCTGCAGTGCCACAATGATGCCACCCAAAGGTTGCAAGAACAGCAACTCATATTCCGCTTGCGAACCCTGCAGCCCAATGGTATCAATGTGGATTTCACAAGCTTCAAAATCTCCCCTCACCCCACCGCATCCCAAAACCAGCCCAGTTCGTCCCCTCCCCCAACTGCATCACACAACCAGCCCAGCCTGTCTCTGCCTCCCTAACCTGTTCTTCCTCTCACCCACCCCTTCCTCCCACCTCAAGCTGCACCTCCATTTCCTACCTACCACCTCATCCCGCCTCCTTGACCTGTCTGTCTTCCCTGGACTGACCTATCCCCTCCCTACCTATACTCTCCTCTCTACCTATCTTGTTTTCTCTCCATCTTCGGTCCACCTCCCCCTCTCTCCCTATTTCTTCCAGTTCCCCCTCCTAATCCCCCTCTCTGATGAAGGGTCTAGGCCCTAAACGTCAGCTTTTGTGCTCCTGAGATGCTGCTTGGCCTGCTGTGTTCATCCAGCTCCACACTTTGTTATCTTACGTAAGACTTAGCTGTTTTGTTTTTTTAAATACTCGCTTCAGCAAACTAACAAATAATTCACTGTGCTCAGCTTTTCAACCCAAATTCCAATGAATACCAATTGCTGTGGAATTATCTGTTTGTGCCCGAGGGCCCTAGTGTCAATGTTGTGCCATTACCACTGAGTTAGGAGCGCTGGGTTCAAGTCCCACCTGCTCTAGAGGTGTGTCATAACATCTCCGAACAGGTTGTTTCGGAACTAAAGAAAAACCAGATCTGTTTCAGCCTTCACAAAATGAGCATGTCTAACTAACACCTGGGAGTGAAAATTCAGGCCCAAGGTATGGACATTAGCAATGTTAAAACAAGTGCATTCCTGTGTCACAGATAATTACATTATGATGGAGACAAATATTGAGCTACTTAATAGGTTCTAAAATGTTAACAAAATCCTTTTGGAGTGCATAATTCTATCACATGATATCCAACCACATTTCATGACGTTGGAGATGGAGTAGACAGACAGCAATTTGTTGCTGTGTGTCGTTAATTCGAGAACACTTGAATAATGAAAGGGTTGATAAATCCATTGAAACAGAACAAAAAGGAAGATGTCCCAGCTCATGCAACCATTGACTGTCCACACAAGCGTTTTCCACATCTGTACAGCACAACAGATTTAAACCTAAATAACGTACACAGTGATCAAAAATTCACAACTGTCTGCATTTGTTTGCTTTTCTCAGTTAGAATAAACAATTTAGTTCCTAGTCCAAGAAATAAATTGCTTCACTCAAAATCGAAGTGCTTTGGTTGCAACAGTACGTGTTCCTAAAATATTCTGGTAAAGAGTGGGATCTGTGAGTCATTTCAGTCTCAAATGCAAACAAACAATAATGGGCTTAAATCAGCAGTTAAAAAATTTCTTGCTACCAGCAGGGCGGATGATAATATCTAATCAATTTTAATCTGCGGAACCAGTCTGCACATGTTGGGAGCATTTATAAGCCTTTCAGTTCCACCCATGATGTTTAGCTCTTTCCCTAAAAAAAGGTTTGATAGTTAAGATTAGGAAATTACAAGCAAACAGCTGCACACAACAGGCACACCACAGTCAAGAATGCATAATCCAAGGAGGATTTTCCATGCACAGCTATATGGCACAACAGGTTGTCAACCAAATGCCTGTCTTTTATTTATTCATGGGATGCAAGCATTGTGGGCTGGGCCAGTGTTTATATTGCCCCTCTGTAGTTACACTTGAGAAGGTCATGGCAAGGTGCCTTCATGAACTAATGCAATCCATTTAGTGCACGGCAGACTCACAACGCCATTTGGGAGGGAGTTCCAGGATTTTAGCTTATTGTCACAAAATGAATGGTGATATATTTCTAACTTAGGCTGGTAAGTGGTTTGTAGGGTAAGTTTCAGGTTGTGGTGTTCCTATGTATCTGCTGCCTTTATCCCCCTCAATGGTATCATGGAAGGGGCTGAATAAGTATCTTTGGTGAATTTCTGCAGTACATCTTGACAGTAAACACTGCTGTTATTGAGCAGTGGTGATGGAGAGAGTAAATATTTGTGGATTGTACTTGGGATTCTTTGTTCTGGATGGTGTCAAGCTTCTGGAGTGTTATTGGAACTGCTCTTATCCAGGTAAGTGGGGAGCATTCCATCATACTCCTGAACTGTGCCTTGTAGATGGTGGACAAGCTGAGGGGAGTCAGGAGAGGAGCTACTCACTGCAAGATTCCTGGCCTCTGACATACTCTTGTGGCCACAAGTCTGATGTTGTGAACTTTTGGTGAAGAGTTCCAAGGGCCATTGGTGACACTGGACAAATAATACTGAGGTACAGATCAGCCACGTGTTGTGAATTTGGAGTAATCCTGGAGAAGCTAAAATGTTCAACCCTGTTCCTTTCCAGCCTCTCAAAAAAAAATTTAAAATTTCCAGCCATTTCTGACCTCTAAATTTATCCAAAAACCCCATAATAATGAAATCTGGTTCCTATGAACATCATTAAGAGTCTAATTATCTTGAGTCAAAAACAAACAACCTCTCTTTCAGGCAGACTCGATAGCTACCATGCACTAGATTCTTATGTGAAATTTGTGAGGCGTTAAAGGCAACTGATACCATCTAAAGAACTTTATTGTCCAGTTAATGCCAATTATTGATGTGGAAAATATCTCCAATATATCAGAAAAACAAAAAGAAAATTAATCTAAAACATCACCGATCGTCAGTGGAGTATAAATCAGATGTAAAATTGGAATTCTGAAGCTGATTGATAATAAGTGCTCTTTCACTGCAACTGTTCCCAAAGGAGCTATCAGAGAGAATTGTCTAATAAGTCCTGTTGCAGCAGGGTGGTCATGTAGTACATGCAATACAATAGATTAAAGAGTTACAGACTCATTAGACCGGTCATTAATTCTGGAGTCTAATCCAAACTATTGCAATGGATATCCTTTCTCCTACCCAAGAATTGTACAGGTTCTTCAAAAGATGATGTTTAGGGAAGCATATCTTTATGCAACTGTTAACATTCTGTAAGATTTCCATACAATGCGGCTCTAGCCTAAAGTTTTAATATCTCTTTGTTCTTCAGTGCAATACTGAAGGAGGGCTGCTCTGTCAGAGGTGAACTCACTCAGGTGAGATTTTAAACAGAGGACCTCCTGCCTTGTAAGGAGACGTGCAACAGATTCCAAAGCATTATTTTGTTGTTTAAGGGCCAACAAGCAACCCTCAAACTTGGTATTAATTCTGAATCTGTATTGCATTGCTAGTTGTGGGAGCTTGCTGCATGGAAATCTAGTGGATGTGGGCACCTCTGGATAGACCAGCATTTAATGCTCACCCCCAGCAGCCCAGAGGGCAGTTTAAGAGTCTACAACATTGCTGCGAGTTTGGAGTACCATGGAAACCAGACCAGAAAAGGATTGCAAATTTCCTTCTTTAAAAGGCATTCATGAACTAGATAGGTTTTAATGACAATCCATGGATTAAATAGTCACCGTTAGGTTAGCTTTTCATTCCAGTTTCTTTTACGTATTAAATCCAAACTTCATCTGCCATGATGGGATTTAAATCCCTGCCCCAGAATATTAGCCCGAGGTTCTAGATTACTCATCCAATGACATTAGAAAGGTGGTGGTGTAGTGCTAAACTTTGAGACACAAACAGAAATTGCTGGAAAAGCTCAGCCATCATCTTAACTTCAATGCGGTGTGTCGTGGAGTTCTCAGGAAGGGTGATTCAGCGCAAAACATCAACTCTGATTTCTCTTCCCAGATGCTGCCAAACCTCCTGTGCTTTTCCCGAAGTTTGTTCTTGTTTTAGATTTACAGCATCGAAATTCTTCTGGTTTTTAACTTGCAAGTATCGCCTGCAAAGTATTTTGGGACATCCCGATTTTGAGAGATTTTCTATAAATTTAAAATTCTTATTTCATTTAAAGGATAGATTTTCTTATGTCTCCCTCAGATCCCTGAATAGGAAACACAGCAAAACAGGGTAATTGATGAGTAATCTTACTAACTGCTCTATTAAAATTATTTGTCACTTTCATTAAATTCACCATGGAATAATACATGATGGGTCAAGGAATACAGGATCTCTACAAAATCTCTATTCAAGTTTAATCAAGGCCATGACCTCAACTTCAATATTGTGTGTGTTGTCCAAGCCCCTAATTCAATCTATTTCTCTTGTTTCTTTCCCTTCCATAATCAGACTCCCATGACTTAATATTTCTTGCTCTTCTATTTCTTTGTAGATTTATATCTTACAAGAGTGGATAATTTATTTTCTCTTTAAAAAAGTACTTATACAAGGGAGCATGTCCCAAGTCATTATTAACTCTCTGCAGTTTTCTTTCCAAGGCAGAACTCTTGCCAAAAGCAATAAAACAATAAATAAACCTTACTCTTTCTAAAATCAAATTTTTAGAGAATCCCAATTAACTATTTTGCAGCTGATTGACAGCTTTCATCTTATAAGAAGATGTTGATTTGCACTGTGTTTGTCAACTGTGTCCGAGCTCAGGAATGTCATTCTAGTAGGTTACTCCTAGATACATTTCTCGCAGATGACAGTGGGCTGAGGACGTGTACAATTCCCTGGCCTCGCCTTCTCTGGGCCCTGTTCTTGAACAGTTGAGCTTTTCATTTCTGCTCACCTCTTCCAATATTCCTTTCATACATAGTCAGCTTCTAGAGGTTGAGGCCGTCATCAGCCATCTCCCAGTTGGCTGGGTCAGTGTCCAGTATTTTCACATCTCCCTTGCACATGTCCTTGTCGTGAAGGCAACGGATACCCAGGAGGTCACAGCTTGTGGCCAGTTCACCGTATGGAAGGTCTGGCCTTTTGGTACATGTTCATCATCCACCAAATGAATGTGGCTGAACCAGTTCAGTTATCACTAGCCTAGCAGGGAGTGTGTGATAATGGAATTAGCATTCCTGAATGCGAAACTGAAGAGATCGATTGTGCATTGTAAATGTGCTGCAGAGTGTGCAATAACACTATAGCCATCTCAAACTGTCAGTCATGATTATTTATCATGGTCACTTAGTTTTGGCAAAATGGCAACTGAAGTTAGAGTTTTTCACTTGGTCAGCACTGCATGCCTACACCAGAAGGTAGTTATGCTGGGGTGAATAGCCACTCTCAGATAGTTTTCAAAATGGTATAGAAGGAGTTGACGGGAACTGTGCTAGATCTTGTTCAGATTTTGACAATGCCCATTTCAGATCCCCCACTCACTCACAACTGCACTCATTTCATTGCAAAGCAATTGTGGGCTTGTCATCAAGTTTCTTAAACATGTTCACAGCACAATGCAGAGACCCTCGTGATTTACTGAGTCAAATGCACTGACCAAGTTATGGGGTAAAAGGTGGGAAAGTGGAGTTGAGGATGAGCAGATCAACCATATTCTCAGAGTGGCGCAGCAGACCCAATGGGCTGAATGGCCTACATCCGCTCCTCCATCTTATCGTCTTATGAACACATGCACTGGGAGTACAAGTGCGCCTTTCAGCCCCTTGAGGATGAGTTGCCACTCGCTAAATAACATCATGGCTAATCTGTTTTTGTTCTATATTCTCCCAACTTTTGCTCAAGTCATAAACATCAGGCAGAAGATAACTCACATTGTGTTTCAAAAGCTTTTCAACTGTGTTCTTCAATTTTCTCACCCTACTCAATTTAAGTTTTATATCTGCTTATGCCATGCCTCCTTATTTTAAAAAGAAAGTTAATCACTAGTAAGTAAAATAATTAGAAGTGAACTACAGCAATTCATCACCACCCCTTCGAGGAAAGTAGTAACATAACCCATCCTTCTCACACCCGATTCCTTTTACTCATTTGGGTGCAGTGTGTTCCCTAGTCAAGCTTTCTCAGCTTGACTTTCTAATGTCCTTAGTCCTCCCTAGTTGGAAAAGCAAGTGCACCACTGACATTATCTGTGTTCCTCCAATTCTACCATCTTTCACAGCCCTGATTTCATTCATTCCAAACGATGAGAACTGTGGCCTCATCAGCTGAGAGCTCAAGTTCAAAACTACTCATTAGAACCACAGTCCCTTTCCCTGTCCGCTCCTTACAGGCCAGCATTTTGATGAATATTTTGTTCATCTGCTCCATTTGCTTTTTATGCAACAATGTTGGTTTTGACTCAGGATGTTTTGTCGTTATAAAAATTCTTTAGGAGTCAGGTTCAAAAACAGAAGTTGTTGCAAAAGCTCAGCGGGCTCGGCAGCATCTGTGAAGAGAAATCAGAGTTAATGTTTCATGCCCGCTGACCCTTCCTCAGGGTTCTATGGAAGGGTTATCAGACCTGAAACATTAACTCTGATTTCTTTTCACAGAAGCTGCCAGGGCTTCTGAGCTTTTGCAGCAACTTCTGCTGTTATTCCTGATTTACAGCGTGCACAGTTCTTTCAGTTCTTATTTAGGAGTTGGGTTGTTGTTGTAGTTGGTATTCAGCACGGCCACCAAAGGTTACTGTGCTGCTTTGCATTGTAATATCTCAATGATGAACCAGGTTGTGTCAATGCAACTAGGTAGGTCATTCAGCTTTCACAACTGGCTTCGATTTGTCCAAAGTCAATTGCCCTGGAGTCTGTTTACATTGAACAGAAGGCAACATGTTCCAAATTGTTCCCGAGGTGAAAGATGCAAAACAAATAACTTTCAGATGTAAGATGTTCAAAGGAAAAAGCCTAACACAGATTGGGTAAAGGACAATGAAAAGTTAAAAATTAAACTACCCAAATAACAGGGTTAAAGGATTTGGGAAAATTGATATAGTACAAATACTTTAAAGTCCAGAGGAATTCTGAGTTATCACTGCAGCAATGCCAAAGTGGTTTTATTATTTTTACACTCATGTTACATTTATTATCACATTGTATAAACTGAAGATTTTAAACTGACCAGCCCAGAAAGACAACAGACTATTTCCAGACTGATAAAATCTAAAAGATTAAATTAGAGCAATGTTGGCCACTGACAAATATAAATAAGGGGTCTGGGCTCTTACTGCAAGAGAAGGAATATTACACTCAAATCAAATTAAACAGCATTTGCTTGTAAAAGTTTTAGTAAATTTCCTTGAAGAATTTTGAAGTTGCTAAATTTCTTCAGGACGTAATAGGAGCCCCATGTTTTGGGACACACAAAAGACTTGCTTTTATCCTGAACAGGTAGATTGTGATTCCAAACATCAAAACTTGGGTTAAGTTGTAACAACAAATGTTGCAACTGCTCATTGTCCAGAGTGCATATTATGGATCATAATGGCATGACATTCCACCCAACAGCATCTGATACAGTCACAGAAGAATCTAAACATGTAAACCTCTAACCCATTAAATACATTAAAATGACATGCTTGCAGTGTTGTAACAGATCTGGAGATATAGTTAACAGCACCTGACTTTGGATTTGTTTTCGCAGAATTTGGTGGTGTTCTACTGGTGTAGTCTTCACAATGAGAAGTCAAACTGAGCTCCCATCTGCCCTCCCAGGTGGACATAAAAGATTCCACAGTAGTATTCAAAGATGAACAGATGTTTCTCCCTCTGTCCTGGCCAACTTTTATCCCTCAACCAACACCACAAAAAGAGGTTATCTGATCATTTATCTAATTTGTTTCTGGGACCTTGCTGTGTCTAAGCGGTGCCTGTTGTACCCTAGCTCGCAACAGTGATTACACTTCAAAAATTGATTGGTACTGAAATTTAGGTTCAGGAGAGGAATTCAATGGATTTATTTTAGTTCCTTTCATTCCTCTTCCTTAGATAATACTATCTTATAATCACTCTCAGGTATATACCATTTACATACTGTTCAAAGGTCTCCAAAGCTACCGAGTGAACAAGGTAGAATGCACACAATAGATAAAAATTCATTGTCCTTAGTAAATATACATATTAACCATAAACTTTTATTAAAAAAAATACTGAAGAAAGGTATTGAATAGCCAGCTGGAAAACTGCAGAAGTACCAATCTTCGTGGTGGTATCACATACATTTGGAAGAATATTTTTGCAACATGATTAGGGATTTGGGCATTAAAAGGTGGGATGGATGAGGTGAAGATCTTCTGGGGGTCACCGTTGTAAACAAGGAAGAAAGGAATTAAAACATATGTAGATAATGTTCAGTAAAGAGGGGTGCATTTTATTTTAACTGTTTCATAGCATGTGGAAATGTCTAACAAAGCTAGCTGCCCTTGAACTTGCTAACTTAGTTAAGAGACAGTCATGTAGCTTGTACATGTGTACTCACTTGTAGGCCAGACATGAAGGAAGGCAGATTTCCTTCATCAGTAAACCAGATGAGCATTTATAACAAACAATAGTATTCATGGTCATCAAGACAGAGACTAGTTACATCTAGAAATGACAGCTAATTAAAATTAATTTCCAGTGACATCTGAACCCATATGCATACAGAATTAGCCCATGCCGCTAGATTACTAGCCCAGTGACATTACCACTTAGTCACCACCTCCCGCTTTGTATGAAGTGCAAACATCAATTTAATTTGTCAAATAGTCAAGTTCTGCCCTGTACTTTTTATAGATGTTAAAAATAAGCTTTCCTATAAAGGCAGTGTTCACTTTCGAGATATCGTGCCGTTTACAGAATACTTTGATTACTTCAATCTTTAAGTGTCTTGTCATAACATCTTTAATAATATCTAACATCTTCTTTATGACAGATGTTAAGCTGTTAAGAGTGCCTGCAGTTCCCTACTTTGTCTCCCTCCTTTCCAAATAAAGGGATTATATTTGCTGCTTTCCAATCTTGTCACACCAATCCCGAATCGAGGAAACTTTGGGTAATTAAAATCAATGCATTAATTATCGCAATTGCTACTTCTTTAAAGACCAGATGTCCATCAGGACCCAGTTACGGGTCAGCCTGAAGCTCCAGAAACATGCTCAGTACCACTTCACTGCTGTTTGTAATTTTACCCTGCTTTCCTCCCCACCCGTTGCTTTTCCAGTTTACAGCTCTTATTTCTGGAACGTTACTTGTACTCTCTGTAATGATGACTGACGCAAATCACCTCTTTAATTCATTTGCCATCTCCTTATTTTCCAATCTTAGATCCCTGATGCACTTCGATTCAAAATAGGACCACTTTGTTAACTCTAAAGAAATTATAGCAACTCTTACCATCTATTTTTAGATTTCTGCCCAGCTTTCTCCTGTAATCTGATAATTTTCTCCTCATTAATGTTTAGTCATTCTTTGTTTTGTTTTTGCATATTCTGTCCAATCTTCTGACCTGCTACCAAGCATTGCATAATATTTTTGTCTTTCATGTTAAACTTTTTAGTTAACTACAGATGGAGTGTCCTCCTTTGGAAATTCTCCTTTCTCACTGATACATTCCAAATTATCTGTAATATGAAATAGCGCCTAAAACATGTGACTGCATCTTGTAATGATCCCAGATAATGTTACTACTGGAGAAGTCAGATCCAAGAATAAAATGGAGCCAAATGAATTTTATTTAATAAATTTACCTTGGCAGGCTTTCACTGAAACATGCACATGCAAGACTGAAAACTTGATTTTAAATAACAAAATACGAAGTTCACTACGTAAAATAATTTTTCAAAAAACATAATATAACAGTTCAAAGGAGTTCAAAATTGGATAAGAAATCTCTAAGCTAAAATCAATTTTGATTAATCAAAACTCAAAAGCAAGTTATCATATTTCCAAATGTTTTATTTCATTGTTATATTGTAGGGGTTTACAATCTCCCATTAATAATCTAGGAGGCCCTGTTGTCAATGCTCCTTGACACAGTGGTTTAACATTCATGATCCTCTAAAGATTGACCTAATTGTTTGAAGCCCCTTCACAAAAATAAAGTCAACATCCATATGCCACTGGTTTTAAAATGCAAACTCTGAAAAAAGTGATGCTAACATCCATGAATCACGTATCTTTCATCAGAACCTCCACTGGCCTACATCTTAAACAAATTTGCCAGTTCATTTTACTTATGTCTGCTTTCTTGCCCTCAACTGATCTAATTCAAGTTGAAAATACTAGGTTTAATCCCAATTATTTTTCCCATCAAACTGTAACTTGAGGCACCTTCACTATGAGACTGTTAGTTAACTCATGACAATACCAGGTCTCGAATTATTCAGAACAGCACGCTCTGGAGCCAATGACCCAAAAAACATGCCATGGCTTCATCTACACTACCTTCACACATCTGATTTTTCCAGTTTAAAATGGATATTTAACTCCCCCAGGATTATTTCTGTACTTTTCTAATAACTGATAATTGCTTCTCCCTCTATACCCCATCCTACCGTTTGGTAACTGTTATGGAGCCTGTACACCATTTCAACAACCAATTTCTTGCCTTTCTCATGTTTCATTTTTACCAAAACCAAGTCTGCATTTTGGTTTCATAATCTTAGGCTATTACTCCCTGTTGTGTTAATACCATTATCAATTAACAAATCCACATCTGCACATCTGCTACTGTGATATGCTGCATCAGCTGTACCCATTATGGCCTCCTCTACATCGGGGAAACCAAGCGGAGACTTGGGGACCACTTTGCAGAACACCTACACTTGGAGCGCAATAAACAACTGCACCTCCCAGTCGCGAACCATTTCAACTCCCCCTCCCATTCCTTAGACAACATGTCTACCCTGGGCCTCCGGCAGTGCCACAACGATGCCACCCGAAGGTTGCAGGAACAGCAACTCATATTCCGTTTGGGAACCCTGCAGCCCAATGGTATCAATATGGATTTCACAAGCTTCAAAATCTCCCCTCCCCCTACGACATCCCAAAACCAGCCCAGCTCATCCCCACCTCACTAACGTGTTCTTATTCTCACCTATCGCCTCCTCCTACCTCAAGCCGCACCCCCATTTCCTACCTACTAACCTCATCACGCCCCCTTGACCTGTCCGTCCTCCCTGAATTGACTTATCTCCTCCCTACCTCCCCTTTACTGCCTCCATCCCTGCTTCTTTGACTTGTCTGTTTCCTCTCCACCTATCTTCTCCTTTATCCATCTTCGATCCGCCTCCCCTCTCTCTCTATTTATTTCAGAACCACCTTCCCCTCCCCCATTTGTGAAGAAGGGTCGAGGCCCGAAACGTCAGCCTTCCTGCTCCTATGATGCTGCTTGGCCTGCTGTGTTCAACCAGCTCCACACCTTGTTACCTTGGATTCTCCAGCATCTGCAGTTCCTACTATCTCTCCCCACCTTTACTTGGATTTCTAAACTTTCTCAATCTCACATACTCTTCGTATTCTGATTCTAATTTCTGTCATGCTGATGTCATGACACTGATGGCTATCAGATTGTATTTAGTTGTTACTATTTACAGTTTCAGTTCATCTGTTCCATTTCAAATGCCATGCACAAAGATAGAGCCTTCACTTTCGTCCTTTTATTATTTTTGTAACCACTAGCATTATCTGTTAATTGACGCCTCCATTTGTACCCTCTATTGCTTCCTGTCAACAAGAAGAATAGTTGCAACTTCCTTAATCTATCTTCATTACTGAAGTAAATGATAAGAGAGCAGCCAAAACACAATGATTTATTTCATACTTGTTGGTAAGTTTAAATGAGCTCAAGAACAATGCAAAAACTATGTCACTGCTTCTATGTGAAAGTATAAGGGAAGTCCTTGCTCTGAGGTTCTTGGATCTCTATTAAGCTATCTATAGAGGCTACTTGACCTCAGAGAAGTCTCTTTGAAGACTTTAGACAGCATCTTGGACTTGAAAATAAAAGAACATTAAAAGCATTCAAGTGGAAAACATATGCCCAGCAGAAATAAATGTCAGCTAAATTCAAATGTGTTTGATTCTCAGATGTGTTTGAATACATCAACCAGAATGTTTTTGTCTGAACTGAATGACTTGGCTTCTTATGCAGACATCTGTCTTTCAACAACTTCAATCACCATAACAAAATAAAATTGGCATACGCTTTGGGATGCGAATTTGGTTATGATTCTTGTAGATAACTTTGGAGTATGACCTCTTTCAATTGCATCCCATGCTCTCTCCAGCCTGGTCTTGAGTGTGTCTTGTCAGATTTGCTCCAGAATAAGCCCATTTTCTTCTTGTTACTCCCAACATTTACACCTAGTTTCTATCTCTATCTCTACTTTACTACCACCATCACTGCTTTTGTATTTTGCTCTGGGCACCCTCACAATCTGTTCCCCTTCATCCTCCTTCCCCTCTATCAACAGCATTCAAACCAAAACACCATTTTCTGTTCAATATTTAAAAGTCATCAAATAATCTTGTTAAATTTTGGTTAATGATTACAATCACTATTCTGACTCTGACTCAAATAAAAAGGCAGAAATTGGCATTAAGGTGTTATGCAAACCTCTGTATGCCTATGGTTTTGTGGTCTGACTTACAAACAGTTTTCATCCAGACTAAGAATCTATTATGTACTTGTGGTTTTGTCTTGGCTTCCATCCAGATTTTCCCATTTTATTTTTTTAAAATGTGAACAGAGCTAAAAGGAAGATGACCAAAACAAGGTAGAGACACTTTGGAGACTGTTTTGACAGAAGTGACATTGTCAATGTACAAATGTTTTCACTTGTCATATAAAACCATTTCCAATAATTGGAATGGAGTACAATAAGAATTTAACAGGCTAAGAAAGTGTCCCATTGTGCTTGTGGCAGTTCCATTTAAAAATAAATTAATGGCTCAAGGTGTGGGCTGAAAGTTTCTTTTGTGATAACAAATAAAATGTCTTATTATTTTGGCAGTCAACTGAGTGACATAAAACAAGACAATGTGGTAGAGAACAGTTTTTCTCTCCCCTGAGAGAAGTATATAATGGCATTCCCAAGAGTCGATACAATTGTTTTTCCTTGGCGTTCTATTAATGACCTAGATTTGAATGTTCAGGCAACAATTTAAAATATTTTCAAATTAGACAACATTTTAAACTGACAGTGATATACTTCAAGACAATCTGAACAGGCTGGTAGAATGGGCAGAAACGTAGCAGGTAAGATTTATTTCAGGGAAGTGTGAAGTGATGCAAAGAATGAGAAAGTTACTATAACTACAAGGTTACAATTTTATCAAGTGGTTCAGGAATGGAACAACTTGGGAGTACATGCAAAAATGGCATGGAGAGTTGAGAACTAGCTATAAAAGCATACGCTATCCTAGGTTCTACATTTGAAGGCATACAATACAAAAAACAAGTAGTTTTTGACTGATGTGTGAAAGAAGTCTAGATTGGCTAGATCTCTTAGAAACCTATAAAATCTAACAGGACTAGAATGGGTAAGTGGAGGAAGGATGTTTCCAATGACCACACGATCCAGCAATTCAGAAACAGAGGACTGAGTAGGCCACTTAGCACTCTTAAGGAGGAGAAACGTCTTCACCCAGAAATTGTGCGGCGTGTGGAATTTTCTGCCACAGAAAGTGGTTGATGCCAAAACATTACGTGTTTTCAAGGAGGAGTTAGATGTAGTTCTTAGGGCTGAAGGGGTCAATGAATATGGGGAGAAAACTGGTTTGACTGGACTGAGTCAGATGATCAACTATGATGTTATTGAGATTGCTGGGGCCCTTGCTAAAATACTTGTATCATGGACAGCCACTGGGGAAGTACTGAAGACTGGACATTGGCTAGTGTGGTGCCACTATTTAAGAAAGGCTATAAAAGGAAAAGCCAGAGAACTATAGACTGGTGAGCCTCACGTCAGTGATGGGTAAGTTGTTGGAGGACGGTTTCTGAAGGAGAGGACTTAGCTGTATTTAGAAATGCAAAGACTGATTACGAATAGTCAACATGGCTTTGTGTGTGGGAAATCATGTCTCACGAACTTGATTTAGTTTTTAAAAGAGGTGACAAAGAAGATTGATGAAGATAGAGCAATAGATGTTGTCCATATGGACTTCAGCAAAGTGTTCAACAAGATTTCACATGGTAGACTGGTTAGTAAGGTTAGACCATACAGGATCTGGGGGGGTAGCTAGTCAACTGGACACAAAATTGGCTCAAAAAGATAGGAGACAGAGGGTGAGGGTACAGAGTTGCTTTTCAAACTGGAGCTCTGTGACCAGCGGTGTACCACAAGAATTGGTGTTGGTCCACTGTTTTTAGTCATTGATATAAATGAATTGGATGTGTCTGGAGGGATGGTTAGTAAGTTGCAAATGACACCAAAATAACTGAAGTAGTGGACAGTGAAGATAGAGGAGAATATAACAGGACTTGGATCAGATCAGCAAGGGGGCCGAGGAGTGACAGATGGAGTTGAATTTAGATTAGCATGAAGTGTTGGTAAGGCAAACCAGGGCAGGAATTATATTTTATGGTAGGGCCCTGGGGAGTGTTGCTAAACAAAGAAGCCATGAGTGCAGTTGTATAGTTCCTTAAAAGTGGAACTGCAGATAGACCAGGTGGTGAAAGGCTTGCCTTTATTAGTCAGAGCAGTGAGTATGATATCATGTTGCAGCTGTACAGTACATTGGTGAGGCCACTTTTAGAATACTCGCCCTTCTCTCGGAAGGATGTTGTTAATCTTGAGTGTGCAGAAAAGGTTTAGGGATGTTGCCCAGATTGTTGGGTTTGAGCTATCGGGACAGGCTGGAGAATTGGAGGATGAGGAGTGACTGTATAAAGGTTTATAAAAATCAGGAGGGGCATGAATAGGATGAATAGCCAAAGTCTTTTCCCCAGCATAGTAGAGTCCAAAATTAGAGGTTTACAGTGAGAGGAGAAAGGTTTTAAAAAAAAAGAACCTGAGGGGCAAATTTTTCCACACAGAGGGTGATGCGCATATGGAATGAAAAAAAAAGTTGCTGGAAAAGCTCAGCAGGTCTGGCAGCATCTGCGGAGGAGAAAACAGAGTTAATGTTTCGGGTCCAGTGGCCCTTCCTCAGAACTGATGGTGGCAGGGAAAATGTCAGTTTACATGCAGAAAATAGGGAGGTGGAGGGGTAGGGAGTAAACGATAGGATAGAACCCAAAGAGAGAGAGAGAGAGAGAGAGAGAGAGAGAGACAGAGAGAGAGAGAGAGAGAGAAAGACAGTTGGACAGACAAAACGAGTTGTTAACCATCAGGCTGCGAGGGTAAGTAGTTGTTAATGGGGACTGTTAGTGACTAACAACAGGGGGTGTGTACTGGCAGACTATGTGGTAACAAGGCCTGGTGTGTCGGGTGGGGGGCTGGGACATGGGACAGTTTAGGTCCTAAAATTATTGAACTCAATATTGAGTCTGGAGGGCAAAATATTCCATCCCCTATTCCCAATTCCTCCGCCTCCGCCGCATCTGCTCCCAGGATGAGGCATTCCACTCCCGCACAGCCCAGATGTCCAAGTTCTTCAAGGACCGCAACTTTCCCCCCACAGTGATCGAGAACGCCCTTGACCGCGTCTCCCGCATTTCCCGCAACACATCCCTCACCCCGCCCCCGCCACAACCACCCAAAGAGGATCCCCCTCGTTCTCACACACCACCCCACCAACCTCCGGATACAACACATCATCCTCCGACACTTCCGCCACCTACAATCCGACTCCACCACCCAAGACATTTTTCCATCCCCACCCTTGTCTGCTTTCCGGAGAGACCACTCTCTCCATGACTCCCTTGTTCGCTCCACACTGCCCTCCAAACCCACCACACCCAGCACCTTCCCCTGCAACCGCAGGAAGTGCTACACTTGCCCCCACACCTCCTCCCTCACCCCTATCCCAGGCCCCAAGATGACCTTCCATGTCAAGCAGATGTTCACCTGCACAGCTGCCAATGTGGTATATTGTATCCATTGCACCTGGCGTGGCTTCGTCTACATTGGGGAAACCAAGCGGAGGCTTGGGGACTGCTTTGCAGAACACCTCTGCTTGGCTCGCAATAAACAACTGCACCTCCCAGTCGCGAACCATTTCCACTGCCCCTCCCATTCTTTAGATGACGTGTCCATCATGGGCCTCCTGCAGTGCCACAACGATGCCACCCGAAGGTTGCAGGAGCAGCAACTCAGATTCCGCTTGGGAACCCTGCAGCCCAATGGAATCAATGTGGACTTCACAAGCTTCAAAATCTCCCCTTCCCCCACCAGATCCCAAAACCAGCCCAGTTAGTCCCCTCCCCCCACTGCACCACACAACCAGCCCAGCTCTTCCACTCCACCCACTGCATCCCAAAACCAGCCCAGCCTGTCTCTGCCTCCCTAACCTGTTCTTCCTCTCACCCATCCCTTCCTCCCATCCCAAGCCGCACCTCCATTTCCCACCTACTAACCTCATCCCACCTCCTTGACCTGTCCGTCTTCCCTGGACTGACCTATCCCCTCCCCACCTATACTCTCCTCTCCACCTATCTTCTTTTCTCTCCATCTTCGGTCCACCCCCCCCCCCCCCCCTCCCTATTTATTCCAGAACCCTCACCCCATCCCCCTCTCTGATGAAGCATCTAGGCCTGAAACGTCAGCTTTTGTGCTCCTGAGATGCTGCTTGGCCTGCTGGGTTCATCCAGCTTCACACTTTATTATCTTGGATTCTCCAGCATCTGCAGTTCCCATTATCTCTGAGGTGTTGTTCCTCCAGCTTGCGCTGGGCTTCATTGGAACACTGTAGCAAGCTGGAGACAGAGATACTGGTCGGGAGCAAGGTGGTGCATTGAACAGGCAGGCAATAGGTAGTTCAGGGCCTTTTCTGCGAAGTGGACACCAAGTTCTGTATTGCTGATGCCTGCTCCTGTTTTTAAAGTTTCTGCGTCATGAAGAACATTTAAAACACTGGTCTGGCCTCCTATAGTACTGTACCATAATTTAGAAGTGGTTGCAGAAAACATTTGCAGGGATGGTTCAGGGATGAGACACTTCAGGAATGTGGACAGCTTGGAGAAACTGGAGTTGTTCTTAAAGAGAAGGCTAAGAAGCAGCATGAGCCGAAACATCAGCTTTCCTGCTCCTCTGGTGCTGCCTGGCCTGCTGCGTTCATCCAGTTCTACACCTTGTTATCTAAGAAGGAGCATGTTTGTTCAAAATCAGAAGGGGTCAGGATGGAGCAGATAGAGAGAAACTATTCCCATTGGCAGAAGGGCTGAATAAGAAAAGAAAACAAAATTAAACTGGTGAAGCGCAAAAGGAAGACATGGGTCAACTGCAGAGAGACAGCAATTAAAATCTAGCTTGCACTGTCCATGAGTGGTCGATGCAGATTCAAACTGAGTTTTCCCAGAAGGGAATTCAGACAGTTCACCAACAAGAAATAGTTTTCAAGGCTATGGGAAAGGTAGGGCTGATGGAGTAGCTCTTGAGACAGCAGACATGGGCCAAATGTACTGAAATTGTGCTAAAAAAACAAACATTCTGTTGTTTGACAACTCATTGTTCATGATGATTTACTGGAGTCAGCATGGTGAACGTTTACAGCAATCTAAACTGTCACCAGAAATCTAAATTGTTCAGCAAATGTTCCCAATGGTTTAACTCTCTATTTCTAATTGAGATGAACCTGGAATTTGCACAAATTTAAACACCAGTTTGTGCTGAGTGAATTGGTCTTAGCCTGGGCAGTGTTACAATGAATCGGAGTCCCCATGGGGTTGACATGGATACAAAGCCAGGATTTACAATGGCTCATGCAATCATTTTAACACAACAACCAATCTGCAGCTTTGAACATGATCGGACTGGCTACTTCAATGTAGTACTGATGAAGTGTTGCACTGTTGGCAGAGCTGTGTTTCAGGCAAGACATTAAGTGGAGGCCCAGGCTGCCCCCTCAGATTGTCAGACAAGGTCCTGCAGCGCTGTTTGAAGAGGAACAGTGGAGTTGTCCCATTTTCATTATTCTCCCAGAGAAACTCACTGCGAACTTTCAACATACAAATTAGAAGACTTTGTCATTTAACTTACTCCTATTTGTCTGATCTTGTATGCACAAATTGCCACATTTCTTGCATTAGTGATGACATGGAAAAAATACCTCAAGATAATCCCAAGTATATAAAACACGCTCTATCAATTCTGGAAATAAGCATGTGCATTAAGTACATTGTTGTGTCCCCTATAGACAGGTTCCCAACACACCAACCAGATTTATGACTTGAGATATGTCTCATATGACAACTGCCATCTGTGGAATCATTCTTCACTGGCCAAATCAATGTCTTCAGAAGAACAATGCAGATAAAAAGCAAAGAAAATTGGAAAAGAAAATGATAATTGGAGAGAAACCATTCTTCGGCAGGACAATAGGTTTAAATCTGAATCCTAATGTGCACAGCTGCGTATTGGTAGGAAGAAATAATAATTGTGATGATGAGAATAATGTTGACATTGGAATAATACACATATCCTGCGAAGACCCATCATTTCCGATGTGGAAGCGTATTGTTGTTCCTTCACTGTTGGTGGGTCAAAAACCCCAACTCCCTTCCTTACACTATTGTCCCTTGAACTGCAACAGTTTAAAGCAGTAGCTCACCATCCCTTCGGGGACAATTAGCAATGAGTAGTTACTTGTGGTCTCACCAGTCACACACTCACTTCATGCGATTAAAGGGAATAAAATCAATGTTGCAGTGACTCTATTCTGATCAGTTTCTATTATGATCAAAAGGAGTTGCGCCCTAAAGAAACAATAGCAAGAGATATATCTGGATGCCCCTGAGAAACAAGCTTTCCTCCTTCCTAAACATGGCTCCTTTCATGACTTATTCCAGGATTTTAAGCACGAGTCACAATTTCCATTTGGATCATTGTCACATGCAACAAAGTTCATACTTTATGGATTGGACAATGAAGGAAAAGTTGACAGAGAGAAACCTGAATGAAAACATACATCTGGCTGTGAATCAATATTACAGATCTATGATAGTATACACTAAATCTTTTTGGCATTTCAGAGAGCAGACTTCAATTGGATGATACCATTGTATGGCAATATAACAGTTCAATGCTTTTGAGAAATAAAAAGTTTTTATTGCCAAATTTTGAACTTACAAGCAGTGTACCCTTCTGTCAAAATATCATAACAAGAACTTTAGGCTTAGTACAAGATCATCTTCAACTGAATTGCTTGTTTCTGCTGTCAGTATGCCCTTTAAAGTAAGTGGAGGCCATGGGGTGGTAACTGGAAGAATTTCAGAACAAGCTTGCATTAATTTACAGATAAAAAAGTGCAAGTACATCAGAGACATTTACGTCTACAATTGTTGGCTTGAGTAACTACTGCTATATAGGATTAAGCTACAGCGCCAACAGAAGGTTATATTATCACATTTGTGCTAGAGATTATTTGTCATTAGCAAATTATATCAAACTTAATTTCAATGTTAAATAACATTGACATTTTTTACATTAAAGGTGAACAATGATACTACTTTATTTATCCTTTGGGAAGGCAGGATCATCAATCATTCTTTAACAGAGAGATTCGCTGAGGGATAGTCGCAGTCAAATACCTTAGCTCTAATCTCACAAATGATATCACCGACATTCCAACGGTGTATTTCTATCAGCTTCTACAAATAATGAACTTATGATGCCTTCGTAAGCAACACTCTCAGTCTGTAGTTAAAAGTTAAACCCTGAATGACTCCAAAAATGCAGAACAATTCACAATGAAGGCTCGCATCTATTTACAGATTAAGGATGAAACCAACAATATTTTTATTTGGCACCTTCCATGTAATTACCTACTCCAAGGTTCTTCAAAACGACATTATAAAGCAAAGGTCGCCACTCAGACACAAAGAAGCATGAGATCAGACATCCATAAGTTTGGTCAAAGTGGAAGGTTTTATGTCGTGTTATCTAGCTAGATGAAAAAGAGGTACAGAGGCAGATACCAAAACATAATTACAGAGCTTGGGATCAACCAAGATACTGAAGGCACGGGCACCAACGGTGGAATAATTAAAATCTAGGATGCAACAAAAGCGAGAATTTGAGAAGTGCAGATGACTTGGAGGACTGTGAGGCTGGAGGAGAGAACAAGGATAGCAACAGCTCAGGTCATTGTGGGATTTGGAAACATGCATGAGAATGATAAAATCAAAACATTGCTTGACCTGGAGCAAATCTAGGTTAGAGCATACAGGGGAATGGGGCTTGGTGCAGGATAGGACATGGGCAACAGAATTTTGGAAGACCTCACGTTTGCAGGGGGTAGAATTGGGGAGGCTGGTCAGGAATAACCAACCATACAGGCAATAAGGTGTCAATCAACAACAGATGAGCCATGTCAGAGATGAAATCAACATTATTGTGGAATATGTACATGTACTCTTTAGTGATAGCAAGATTGCCAGAACATATAAGCTAATTTCACAAAAGGTGTTTTGCAGTCCGGATATGGAAAAGACTTGCATCCTATCACATATTACATTGTTATTTTGTATTAATTAGTATTAGGTCAGCAAAGCAATCCAAAATTACTTTTCAAAACAGCAATAACTGAAAAAAAGCAACAGCACTTGTGTTAAAACCAGCTCCCTGGGTTTCCTTTTCTCTCTGAATATAACTGAATCTTTTACACAGACATATGTATGAGGTAGAAGGGTATGCAGATTTACATAGTTAAAGAAACTGAAATGACATGATTATTGTACTTAAGCTATAACCTTTTCACCTCAAGAATCTAAATTTGAAAGCCATTTATACCAAGAGGTTGGAACTGCCCTTGTTCCATTATCGGGAGGATTTAATTGTATTGCAATTTTGCTTCATATCAAAAACGATCTGCAGGAAATGAAAATGCCAGATTTGTCGAGCACGGCATTTCGGTAAAATGATTCAAGACCATGTCAATGAGCATGTGTCAATTTTTAAACCAAGTCCAGTTCACTTTTTTAAAAAAGGTTTTAAAGGATTTTCTTTTAAAAAATAGACTGTTCACAATGTGATCTTGGTCAGAACGTTATGCGCTCCAGTCACACTCCAGAAACTTGAGCACTGGTCTTGGCCAGCACTCCTATTCAATACTGAGAGTAATCTACTGTACTGTCTGAGGCAAAGAATGGAAATGTTAAACCAACATTGCGATCACGATATTATGGTATCCTGTGATGTCGGCAAACCAACCACCTCTGCCTGGGTAGAGTTCTGCCACCAATTCTCCTTCCTGAGTTTAGCGACTTTGTTGTAGTTGGTGGTGAAGGATGAACCTTCAGCAGAAGATACTCCTGTCATTGACAACAAGATGTGGTTTATTGCATGACAGTAAATATAGGCAGACCGCATAACTTTTTGGGCATATTAACTGTGTTATACACTGCGCCAGACTCCAACTGCACTGAACTCACCAATATGCAATTGTACGATACAACAGTATCAGAGCTGTCTCTTAGTTTAACCCTTTCCTAACCATTATCCATAAAACACTCAAGAGTTCAGCTGAATATAAAAGAAATCCAAAATACAATTTTAAACACGACCAAAGGTGTTCTGTCCTGGCCAATGTTTAACACTCTAAATATCACAACAAACAAATTATTGAGCTATTCCCACATATATGGGACCAGCTGTGCCTCATTGACCATAATACGACAATACCTATGTTTTTCAAGTGTCTCATCAACTACAAAAAGACATTGGGACTCCCTGTAGTACCTTTCATCGTTTCAAGGAAAGGTAATTCCTCTCATCTACTTCACAGGGACCAACTGCCCGCTCATTCATAAGCATGCACCCAGTTTTCATAGCAATGCTGCAACAAAAAGCACTGCAGAAATGTGAAAATATTAGCTCATCAACCTCTTTGGCACTCTGCAGTTGTCAACTGCTGACTGCAGCAGCCTCAGACTTTAGGCTCACTTTCAAATAACTGTTATTATCTCTCATGCCCATTCTGTTCAGATTCCTTTCATTTTTGTCCTTGCTTTATTCATATTTTGATGTTTTTATTTTGATTTTAAAGTCTGCTCCTTGATTGGTCACAAGATGCAACAATGGTTCTTCCTCTGGAGACACATACTACTCAAGGGTCAAGGGATGGACAAAAAGCATCTACAGAAAGGAAAGACTGGATTTCTAGTTGAGAATCAATACAATGTGACACAACTCTATGAAAAAGAATCATACCAGTCTCAAAGTGTTTCTCTCTCCCTCTCCCCATCAATGCTGCCCGAACTTGCTGAGTTTGTCCAGCACTGTTTCAGATTTACAGCATCTGCTGTATTTTGTTTTTTATTCCTGTTGTATAAACACACTGGCCACAATGTACTTAATTTATGGGCAATATTAAATCAGAATACTGGGTTTGCATTTTTAAAAATTTTTATTATTCATGCTACTAATGGAGCATAGTCAAAACAACTAGTACAAAAGTTAACAGTCTCCCAGTTAACTGGACGGATGTGTGTCACGCTGACAAACCTGAATGACAGGCCCTCAGGTGCACAGGGGCTTCAGAAATTCGTGGGTGGGATGGGCATATTTATCAGAATCTGCTGCAAGTCTTGCAGCACTACATGGAACCTGGAAACATCTGACTTCCAGAGAAGCAGAGATTCCACCTGGGCTCAGAGACATATTTGTCAGCCTTGTCTTGGGTTGTAATAGAGTGCCCGAATCTGAAGGATAATATTTGATAATCGAGTGTACATCCATGTACAGGATGAGCAAAAACATCACTGAAATCAGTCCATGATGGCCCATTTTCCATTACCATGCCCCCAAATATTTACATGTGGATGGTACATGACACCAAACCAGCTAACACAGAGAGTGAGCTCTCAGATTGAGCAAAACCCCTGCCACTCCTGTTTATATCTGTCAGCCAGGCCTCCCTCATTGGGGCTGTTAACCTGGTCCAATCAGGGAACTCATATTCTATGCGATCCACCTGGCTGAGCTTGTTCCAATCACTAAAACTACCAGCAATTTATTTGTGGCAAATCCAGGCCAACATATGGTCCTGACACATCAGACCAGCTTTCTTCCTGCAATATGGTGGCAATTAAAATTCAGTTATAAGTGGAGGCCTCCTCACATTCTCCAAAATGTATAAACAGATTGTAATGCAACTGTAAACACTGTGCAGGACCACAGGATTGTAAACTCAAAGCTTACAGTGTAGCCATTTTAAAGAAACATGTGAATACAACAACAGCAACGTCTGTTTGTATAGCTCCTTAACATAATGAAGTCATTCAAGGCATTTAACAAATGGCATTGTAAAATGAAACATGACAACAAGCCACCATAAGAGAAATGTAACAACTGATGACCAAATGCTAAGTCAAAGAGGTCAGTTAACAGGCATGCTTTAAGAGGAAGATGAAATGGAGAAGTGGATAGGTGTAGGAAGAGTGCAGCCAACTAATGGTAAAGCGATTAAAATTAGTAGCATTTAAGGAACAACAGTTGCCTCTGAGGGTAGTGGGTTGGAGGTGATGATAAAGATGGAACCATGAAGAGACTTGAAAACAAAGAACAGAGATTTTTTAAAAAAAAAAATCAAGTCTTGACCAATCTAAGGAGCAAGTGGGAGGGTCAACAAGCATAAGGACGATGGGTGCTCAGAAATTACAGTGAGTGAGGACATAAACTAAGTTTTGGATGACCTTAAATTGATTGAGCGTAGAAAATAGGACACCAGTCAGGAATCCACTAAAAGGCAGTCATGTTTGGAGCCTTATCAAAAGCATGGATGAGGGTTTTGGAGCAGGGGTGGGGGCAAGTGTGTGGGAACGAGAGCGGGGGAATGGGAACAAGAGCAGAGGAAGACACCTAAGAGACAGGCATTAACAATAATGAGTCAGGAAGGATGGGAGAGAGGTCGCGTGGTCAGTGGTTTAGGTGGAGATTGAGTCAAGAGAGCAAAAGCTGGGTCTGTGACAAAGATGAACTCAAGAGGGTGCACGAGAAGAAATGAAATGAAAAGAGAAAAAAAAAAATCTAGAGAAGGGAACTGGTTCAAGGCCCAGTTAAGGCAAAGGGCTGACAGAAAATGTTTGAGATAGTGGGAAATGACAGAAGTAGCTAATTGGATGGTCTCAATTCTGGAAAAGAAATCAGTGAGCTTTTTGAATTTGTCGTCAAGTTAAGCAAAAAAAAAAGCTTTCAGTGGAGAAAAAAAATAGGATAGGCTCCCTGGCTTTTGGGGAAATGTATTGGCATGGATACAGGATTGGCTGACTGGCAGAAGGAAGAGATAAAGGGGTCTTTTTCAGGAAGACAGCCAGTGACTAGTGCAGTTCTCCATGGGTCAGTGTTGGGACCACAACTATTCACATTATAAATTAATGATCTGGACGAAGGAACTGGGGACATTGTTGCTCGGTTTGCAAACGATGCACAGATAAGTGGAGGGAGAGGTAATGTTGAGGAAGTGGGAGGTTGCAGATGGACTTGGACAGGCCAGGAGAATGGGCAAAGAAGTGACAGATGGAACACAATGTGGTAAACTGTGAGGTTACGCACTTTGGTATGCAGAACAGAGGCATAGACTATTTTATAACTAGGAAAAGGCTTCAAAAATATGAAGCACAAATGGACTGGAGAATCCTAGTCAGGATTCTCTTAAATGTTACATGTGGGTTCAGTTGGCTGTTAGGAAGGCACATGTAATGTTAGTACTCATTTTAAGAGGGCTAGAATATAAGAGTGGAGATATACTGCTGAGGCTGTGTAAGGTTCTCAGACTAGCATTTGGAATATTGAGCATTTTTGGGCCCTGTATCCAAGGAAGGACGTGTTGGCTTTGGAAGGGGTTCAGAAGACGTTTACAAGAATGATCCCAGGGATGATGGCTTGTCGTAAGAGGAGTGGTTGAGGACTTTGGGTCTACTTGTGGTAGAGGTTAGAAGAATGAAGAGTGATCTGACTGAAATTCACAGAATACTAAGACACTTAGATACAGTGGACCTAAAGATATTTCCAGTAGTCAGCAAGACTAGGATCCAAGGGCACAGCTTCAGAGTGAAGGGATGACCCTTCAGAACAGAGATCATTAGAAATTTCTTCAGCCAGAGGGTGGTTAACCTGTGGAACTCATTGCCACAGAGGGCTGTGGAGACAAAAATCACTGTGTATTTAAGACAGATAGATAGGTGGTTGCTGGGTAAGGCGATTAAAGGGTTACAGAAAGAAAGCAGGAGAATGGCTTGAAAAGCTGATCAGCCACGGATAAATGGAGGAGATGTGATGCACTGAATGGCCTAATTCTGCACTTATATCTCATGGTCAGGATGTCGACCTTTGCATTCCAAAAAGCAAAGTGGCAAACAACTTATTTTAAATGAAGTTAAATAAAATCAGCACATTCAAATTTCTCTTTTTCTCAGCTGTGCAAAACATAGATGAAACACAACATTTTAATAATATTGCTCAGCCGATTAAGAAGATTTAGACCTGCAGCTACTGATAATGAATGGAGTACAGCAAAATACTTCTGGCTTCATTCATTTACTGAAATTAGAACATTTACATTGACTGCTATTTTTCCAGAGGCATTGAACTGGAGTGTTTTACCAGTGGAGATAATTTATTGAGTGCATGTGAATAAAAGCTTGCTCTTCCATTGGAAGAGATAGGATTCAGAAATATATCGAGCTTGTCGATCTACATGTTCTTGCACGCAGATAGTGAATACCAAACCTGGCCTTTAGGTGAAGAGGGAATTGAGGCAAGAGATCAGTTCTTCCTCTGATCTTCCTATTGTTTTACACATCCTATACATTGAACAGTTTGGCCCTTTTAAAACTGCCTCCTGGCTTTTAACAGGGCAGTTTCAAGACTATAACCTCTTTACCTCCTGCACATCAAGTTCTTAATTGCCGAACAGCCAAAGGGCTTAAAAGGGAACATTGCAAAGGATCATTTGACCAGGACAGATTCATATAATTTTGTCCCTATTTTCAAACTAATACATGCAAACTTGTCACATTGCAGACCTCCCATCAACAATGGCACGATGTGGTAACAATTTGGATTCCAGTATAGATGTAGGCATAGCAATTGAAAGTTTCAACAGGAAATACGTGTCTGTGGAACAAACTTTCTCTTTGGTTTGTCAATACTCTAATAAGATGAATGGGGTCTCTCTCTCTCTTTCCTGACTGTTGCTGTTTCTCTCAATCTTTTCCATTAACTCTTCAATTTACTTTTCTCTCCATTCTCCTTCTGTTCAAATCTCTCCAAGGCCTTGCCTCAGCCACAGAAGGCTACGGCAGCCATGTCTCAGAGTAAGAGAGGTATATAGTTTTTAAACAGTTTGAAGGCACCAAGGGGTATGGGGAGAAAGCAATAATATGGCATTGATTTAAGAGGCTTAGTATTCAACATCTTAAATGGAGGAGCAGGCTCCTCCAACTGCTCCTTGTTGCTACGTTCCGATGTTCCCCAATCTCTGCAAGTCATATCATCTTCTGAACCATTGGATGACCCCTTTCTGGCCATTTGTGCAACCACGATTTCCTGCAGCCCATCATAGTTTGCTATGTCTTCAGCTATTGTGTGATGCTGCCCTCTTTCTGTCTCCTCTTTTAGAGATGTACTTCATTTGGCTAAATATTGTATTTCCTTCAGTGGTTCAATGTCAACTTTGTTTGTCAGCATGTTTGTGGTTCACTTGTGGTTGTCTACTATGTTAAATAAACACAATATGAATGAAAGTAGCTGTGCTGTTGAATATTCTTGTTTCCTTTTGGATGTGAGAGGTGGTGTGGTATGAAGTGACTGCATGCTGCTGTTAAAATGAAAATATGTTATAATAAAGATGTCACTCTCAGAAGCTCCTTTTCTCTCGAAACCTCTTCCATCATACAAGCCCCCATCTTCTTGCCTTCAAACCATCCAACCTACTTCCTATTCTACCTGCACTCTCCCTAACTCTTCTGGCTGATTCACCGACTCCTTTATCATGACTTCACCTTTGTCCCAATTTTTAGCCCTCCAAATCATTGCACTTCACCTAAGTGGAGGCAACCAAAGGCCACAGCTCCCTTTGCCCTCTATAGTATTAACTGCTTCAAGAGAAGAGTATGTCACTGAGCCAAGGACCGGGATGACACCACATTATCAGCAGCCACGAGCAGTCCAAGCAGCAGCATGCTAGAATGAGGATGTGTGCATATCTTGTCTTATGATTATTAATTTGCTTCCTAAGTAAATCTGTTTGAGATTTTCAAGTAAATTGAACCTGAGTTACTTACTAATCCAGTACCCAAGTGGTAATTCTAGGTTAAAGAACACAATGCAATAACGTAACACTTTCAGCCAGTTTCCCATCTCTCCATATCCCTCAGAAGAATAACTATTTTAAAAATGCAACTTTTCAAAATGAGAAAAGCATCACACTAGAGTGCATGCAACCTTTCTATCTCTCGGATAAATGCAAGCTGTCATCACAGTCCCTCATTTGGCCATTAGAAACAAAATTGAGGACAATTTTCAGTCAAGAGCTGAATGGCCAGACTGTAGCGAGTTTACATTGACACTGACCATTAAAAATATAAACCTCAAAATTAATACTGGAAAAAGTTGACAAAAATATCAGGGGAACCATAAATCTAGAGAGAGATAAAAAGAGCCACCAATGCCATTAAACTGCTGCACTGTTTACTAAAAAAAAACATATATTGCTGCTTGAAAGAAATCTATTCAATTTATTTGAAAGGGTATTTATCAGCCCTTGTTTTCTCAGGCTATTAACTTATTTTAAATATAACACTTACAATTGTCACCGCCTTCCGTTACAGCCAATCTGATCATTTCAATTAGAGAAGTAGTGAAGATTATTACCTTTTAAAAACATCACTCAGTACTACACAGGATGTGGCTTTGCAGACATGCAATAACTCAGCAGGGTGATAGGTAAAATTTATTCCTGCAACAAATACAATGTTTTGTTTTTAAATGTGAGATAGTCATCAATATTTATAAAATCATCATTCACTTTTGCTCAAAAGCCCTTCCAATCAGCCCACTCACTCACTGCAAAATGAAGATTCAGCCATTGCTCCAGAAGACAGGTTGTGGTCACCGTACACAAGTTCTGTGGAGATACACTGGCAAGCCCCAAGTCCATCCTATTACTTTTTGGCTTATGAGCCTGTGGACTTTCGTACTGGATTTCCAACGGCAGTGTTTGTTGTATAAAAGTAATGATTCTGAAAGAGCTAATATTAAAGTTGAATTATGCTCCACCCAATCCAATGATGTCATTGTCTTTGAGCGGAGGAGGGCAAAGTCCTACCAGAATTAGAGGACCACTCCCCCCACTGCACCACACAACCAACCCAGCTCTTCCCCCCCCACCCACTGCATCCCAAAACCAGTCCAACCTGTCTCTGCCTCCCTAACCGGTTCTTCCTCTCACCCATCCCTTCCTCCCACCCCAAGCCACACCCCCATCTACCTACTAACCTCATCCCACCTCCTTGACCTGTCCGTCTTCCCTGGACTGACCTATCCCCTCCCTACCTCCCCACCTATACTCTCTCCACCTATCTTCTTTACTCTCCATCTTCGGTCCACCTCCCCCTCTCTCCCTATTTATTCCAGTTCCCTCTCCCCATCCCCCTCTCTGATGAAGGGTCTAGGCCCGAAACGTCAGCTTTTGTGCTCCTGAGATGCTGCTTGGCCTGCTGTGCTCATCCAGCCTCACATTTTATTATCACAGTATTCTAAAAGTAGCCTCACCAATGTCCTGTATAGTCACAACATAACATCCCAACTCTTAAATATTTAGTGAAGACAAGTGTGGCAAATGTCTTCTTCACCACCCTGTTTACCTGTAACTCCACTTTCAAGGAACTGTACACCAGCACCTTTAGGTTTCTTTGTCAGGCAACACTCCCCAGGGCCATGTTTTCTCTTAAACTTTAAAATAAAGGCCCTATTCCCCACTAATGAAGATCCTGGGGGTTACGATTGACCAGAAACTCAATTGGACTTGCCATATAAAAAATGGCTACAAGAGCAGATCAGAGACTAGGAATACTGTGGTGAGTAACTTACCTCATGAGTCTTAAAAGCCTGTCTGCCATCTGGAAGGCACAAGTCGGTGTGTTGTAATACTCCCCACTTGCCTGGATGAGTGAGGCTCCAACACTCAAGAAGCTTGACACCATCCAGGACAATCAAGCAAGCTATTTGGGCACCACATCTGCAAACATCCACTTTGCAGTGTGAATAACGTAGAACATGCGATGCTAAAATCCACCAAACGTCCTTAGACAGTACCTTTCAAACCTATGACCACAACCGTCTAGAAATACAGGGTCAGCGGATGCATGGAAAAATAACCTTCTCCAAGTTCCTCTCCAAACCACTCACCACCCTGACTTGGAAAGATCTCACCATTCCTTCAGTGTTACTAAATCTAAATCTGAGAATTCCCTCCCTAAGGGCATTGTGCAACTGCCCCCATCACATGAACAGCAGTAGTTCAAGAAGGCAACTAATGACCACCTTCTCAAGGGCAATTAGGGAAAGTCAACAAATGCTGATCCAGCCAGCGTCATCCATTTCCCATGAATAAAAAAAAACTTAGTGTTCTTGTGCTGCTGTGGTAGTGTCCTACCTTTAAGCAAAGAGGATCAAATTCAAGTCTCAGAGATAATGGGAACTGCAGATGCTGGAGAATCCAAGATAACAAAGTGTGGAGCTGGATGAACACAGCAGGCCAAGCAGCATCTCAGGAGCACAAAAGCTGATGTTTCGGGCCTAGACTCTTCTGTTGAAGGGTCTAGGCCCAAAATGTCAGCTTTTGTGCTCCTGAGATGCTGCTTGGCCTGTTGCGTTCATCCAGCTTCATACGTTGTTATCTCAAATTCAAGTCTCACCTACTCTAGAAGTGTGCAACGACATCTCTGAAGAGGTAATTAGAAAATATTGAAAATAAAAAGGCACTAACAAATTTAACATGTCGATTAACTAGATATTAACAACAGGTGGCCGTGAACTCAAGGAAAGCGGCAGATTTTAAGAAACACCTCAGAAGGTGGTAAAGACAATTAGGGATGGGGAAATTCCTGAGTTCAGTGTCCGGATTCTTTAAGGCATGGGCATCACCGGTGGAATGAAGGAGTTGGAAGTACACAAGACAAGAGCTGAAAATGCAGAGACCCCTCACAGGATTAAGGCCAGGAAGGAATTTGAATCAAAGAATGAGAATATTAAAGAAAAAAGCAAACTTTTAGTCAAATAGCTATTGATGCACATCAGGAAGCATAAGGCAAATGAGCTAATGGGACTTGCATTGTGATTCAGGCACAGTTTTGACAAGTTCAAGCCTGGAAAGATGGATGACCAGAAGGACGCTGCAGTTGTCATTCCAGAGATTTTAAAAGCATGAGGGGGATTCAGCAGCTGATGTACCAAGGCAGAAACAGGTGGTCATTGTGATGTTAACAACCGGATACAATTAATGAATGGTGAAAGTCAAGTCTAAATCTTTATCATTGTCTGCATTTACCAACAATTATTCCGTCATCACACGCACCCTTTCTTATTGCCTGGTATCTCACATATAAATCTATCAGCCACTATTGAGCTCATCTGTTTTATTGATCCTGACCTGCTTGAATTCAAATCAGTCTCTATTATTCTGCTAATCAAGCCTTGCATCTTCTACAAATTTTACAATGCAATATGCATTTTTCAGCACAGTACTTACAAAGTGTGCAGTCTTCAAGCACAGTAGAAAAAACAATTCAAAAGCTGTCAATTATTCAGAAAGGCGCAACTAACCTTGAAAAATATGTTTGCAATGATTGCTCTTTTCAAAAACATAATTGTGTTTAAATCAGTTTTATTTTAAAATATATTTAATGACTGCACAGAATATTACAATGCATGCTAAGCTAATGACTAGAATTAAATCAAGAGGTTTTCACAGACCTATAGAAATTCAGAATAAACAGAAATCCATAGATACGGACATGGACAAGTCGATTATATAGATACATTAGAATTGATGCTCCCTTGAATCTCAAACCATACTGGCAAAACAAGGTCTATCAACAAAATGTCTTAATTCTGTTTTCAGATAATGAGAATATGAAAGGTCAGAGAGACTCAGATGGAATGATCAGGCTTTTCTAGAAGAGATTTTCCCAATGTTATAAGCCATCAGCAAATGTCAGAGATTCACAGCAATTTTCACAAATAAGGGCACATGGGAACAACACCATCTGCAAACTCCCCGACAATTCACACACCATCCTGACTTAAAATGCTATCACTAAACTTCATTGTCCCTGGGCCTAAAACCTGAAACTCCCTCCTAAAAATCTGTGACAGTAATTTCACCTGGCTATGGTGGTGGCATAAGTGAGCTAGCTCACTCCCAGCATTTATGAATGGTGACAACACATCCTACGTACCAAGAATTTTCAGAAAGCAAAATGACAAGAGTTAAGGTTGGCATAATAGCTACCCGAGGATCAAGCAATTTAACTCGATCCTAACTAGACTGTAATACATCAAAGTTAATTACTTTAGTTGCAGTGTAGATAGACTTGCATTCGTCAAGTATTTGGATTCTAACAAGCAGAGATAAATTTACAGACTGGTTGTTTACGCATGCTGGGGGATAAGCAAAGAAACATCTACAATTGCTCAGTATTACTTTCAATAATAGGAGCTGGCCGATAATTGATGGGGAACGTAACTGAAAAACAAAGCTAGCTCCATGTATTGCACATTCGCCTCAAACCACCTGATCATTACCCAGGGAAAGTCAGTACTGACACTGGTGAGTGCTGTTAAACCAACGGCAAATGCTTTTCAAGTATTTTTAAGAATATTAACAATAATTCTGAAGTCTAGAAAAAGTGAAACAGGATTCCCTGAGTGAAACAGGGCATCTCCTGCAGGATTGAGTTGTGTTTGGCTCCATACTGCATGTCTCCAAAGCCTCAATCCTTAAGGGCATTAAAGCTGTTCAGAGAGCAGAGGACAAACAGCAAAATAAAAGATATTTTAAAATCGGTAGGAAGGGGGCGGAGGAAGGTAAAATAAACCAAGTTAAAAATAATCCGTTCTGCTGCTCCAAGTGGAATCGTGTAACCCGGGTGTGGCGGCTCTCTGTTTAGTTCCAGAGCACCGCCACATCACGCTGAGCTTTCCTTAAATCACTGCAACAAAAAAAAAGCACCGCAGCCTTATATCTGCAGACTGCGTTTGAAACCCTTTCAATCTCAGGCTGCATAGCCAGTCACCGTGTTATGACTAACATGTTTTTGGCTGGCGGAAGAGGCGGTTTTCCAAATAAAAAAAAAGCAGAGCCAATAAGTACATTCATTCAAGGGCAGAAACAACGTATATCGCAGCAGCTGAAATATGGAATCGAGCTCGCTCACAGGAAACTGCAATGCCCCGCTGGAAAAAAAAGACGGCACAGCCCTGGCCCTAGAAGTATACGCCCTGCCACCTCGTGTTTTCACTGGTTGGGCTGTTAATACTCCATGACTGCATTGAAGACAGACCACTGTACACTTTGCTTTTGAGTTCGACACTCACTACAGCAGCATCTACAATACACGTCAGGAGGGTGATTGAATGCTCTCCACTTGCTTGGCTGAGCTCTGTTCCGATAAGATTCTAGAAGCTCCACACCACCCAGAACAAAGCCGCCCGTCTGCTTGACATGTTCATACAAACAGACATACTAACAAGGAGCAGGGCTAAACCACTCAGCCTCTCCACCATTCAATAAAATCATGGCTGATCTGCTTGTTTCAATTCCACGTTTCCAATTATTCCTGCTGACCTTCGATTCGCATACATAAGGAAATCCACAGCCGCCTTCACTACCTCCTGAGGCACGAATTTAAAGTCACACGGTCCCCAGAGAGAAAAACATTCTCCTCATATCTGTCCCAAGAGAACAATCCCCGATTTTAAAACAGCTTCCCAAAGTTGATCCTTTCCAATGTCCAACTTGTCAACACCATTCAGTATCTCAAACACTCAAGTTAAGTGACACTCGCTCTTCAAAATTCCAGGGGAAACAACCCCAGTCTGTCCAACCTTTCCTCATAAGCCAAACCGCACCACATTTCCTTAATTAAGGGGACCAAAAGTGTATGGTATTCATGATGTGGTCTCACCAATGCCCTGAATAACTGTACAACCCTCACTCCCTTCACTGCCTGCAAGTTCTCATCTAAACCACAGACCATCTAGACTTGGAACGATCAAAATCCGGGAAATCCCCTCCTATGCTGATCCGCTCTCTTCAAATACAACCTTCCCAGGAATGAGCCCTTACGGCTAGTATTTCAAGCTAGTATTTTCATCAAGTATTCTTGAATTTTAAATCTGGAAATGTCGCCAAAATGGAACAGGATCGTCTTAAGCAGCACCTTTACTGGAATGTACTGCCGGGAAACAGATGGCAGATTCAAATGTTAACTTTCCAAAGAGAATTGAATGAATATTTGAAGAGGGAAACGTGGACAGCGATGGAACAGCACTGGAGTGTGGAATTGATTGAAGTGCCCTCTCAAAAGAGCTGGCACAAGTATGTTGGGCTGAACGGTCTCCTCCAATGAGTGAAGAATTCCAAAAAGAAACTGATAACCTGAAACTTCGGAATTTAGGGCTACAGAGAATTTTTCACCCGAGAGCTGTGAGCCTTTGTTTGACAGGAATTTCATTCCTTTAAAATAAAGGTTAAGAATAGAAAGTGCTGGGGAAACCCAGCAGGTCCGGTAGCGTCTGTGGAGAGAGAAACAGAGCTAACGATTTTGAGTGATAGCAATAAATCACTCTAGATCCGAGACGTTAGCTTTATTCCTCTCTCTCCATAGACCTGCCGAGTTTTTCCAGCATTTTCTGATTTTATCTTTTTAATTTGTTCTATTCAAAATCACCGAGAAAGACCTTTCTGTAAGTAAAGACAGATAGCAAAAAAAATCATCCTTTAGCTTCCGAAACTCAAGGCAACACAACATGGGAGCTGGTTCTGTATCTTCTCTGTTCCAATCTCCGCATTAATGTCAAGTCACATTAGCGGATACAACACGATTAGTCACAACCGTGTCAACCCATCAGGTTTAATCTCGCTGAAAGTGGGCGAGTTGGGAATAATATGCAGGATTAAAGTGTGATCTGCAAAATCAAAAAAAAACTTTTACCAGCAGACTTTCCTAACAATAATCTCTGGCAGAAATGAAAAGAAACTGGAAAAAAAAGAGATAAGCCGAGTTATTTTTTTTAAAAGTTCGTATCTTTCTGTTAAAACCGAAGTCTGTTCTCGCTACAAATGCTGAGAGGAAATTGCAATTAAGCGGTCCTCCCCTTCTGTTCTATTCAGCCCCTGCTAAACATTTTCGGTAAGAAGAAAAATCAGGAACTTCAGAACAAGCTCCTGGAAAACAGGGCTCGACACCCTGAATTCTGAAAGGGCGGGGGGAGGAGAGGGGGAGAGAGAGAGAGAGAGCGGGGGGCGGGGGGGGAGGGAGAGAGTGGGGGGCGGTGCGGGGAGAGAGAGGGGTGGGGTGGGAGGAGACAGCCCTCCTCAATGGTGTCATGGTGTAGTCTTGGGCTGAACTTTGTCCCTGAACACATACAACACCTTAGGTCGTTTATGTAAGGAAACAAATATTATCAGCATGAATGAAGCATGTTGTTTTATGTCACTGGTCAAAGGGCGCAATAATAATCTTTCAGCATTCCATTAGTTCCAGACACTTAACCTCATCAGCGACAGAACGAGGCGTTAGGGCTGTGCAGCGAGCGGGAACTGCAGCGAATCTCAGTAAAATCCCGAAAGAACTGCGGATGCTGTACATCAGGAACAAAAACAGAAGTTGCTGGAAAAGCTCAGCAGGTCTGGCAGCATTTGTGAAGAAAAAAAGAGTTAACATTTCGGGTCTGGTGACCCTTCCTCAGAACTGACTGATTTTTTTTCTTCACAGATGCTGCCCGACCTGCTGAGCTTTTCCAGCCAATCTCGGTGCTGGACTGAATGACCCCGACGGTCACAGTGACAGATCCGAGCAGCGAAGAATAACCTCCGAAACAGTGGGCAAGGATGCATATGTTAGAAGATAAGAGAAATTTCTGAAGAAGCTCAGCAGGTCTGGCAGGATCTGCAGAAGGAAAACAGAATGAACGTTTCGAGTCTTTCGAGTGACTTTTCTTCAGAATTCGAAACGGTAACTTTGTTTTCTCTGCACAGATGTTGCCAGCCCTGCCGAGTTTCACCGGCAATTTCTATATCTGTTTCAGGTCTTCAGCATCCGCAGTTCTTTGTTTAATGTTTATGTAGCAGGTGGGCACTGAAGGCTTCATACCAAACAGGGACACGGAAGTAACTCCAGCTGTGTTCAGCATCTAGTCTATCTGGCCCTAATGCAGAGATACCACGGGGGTAAAGAGGAAATAGGAGCACAGAATTGTGACCGGCAGGAGGTCTTTCTCAGCTGAAATTTGGTCTGATGCTGGTTCGATCAAAACAAGGGCGGAAGGAGCCAAACTTGGACCGTGAAACAAACATTGCTGGAGATATTCAGCAGATCTGGCAGCATCTTTGGAGAGATAAAGCGAGTTAACGTTAAGAATTCAATGTTCCTTCTCCGCTATCCGACACCTTGGGCCGTTGGGTCACGCTACCATCGAGCGAGCCATGGTGTTGGAGTAAAAGCTATATGCCCACAATAATGTAGTTGTCACTTAACACTCTACAGTGATATGATCATTCGAGATGTTAAGTCTGTTTCTCTCCCCAAAGATACTGACAGCACTGAGTTTCTCCAGCACGTTCTGATTTTGCTTATTATTTCAGCCATATGATTACTGGATTGACTGGAATCTTTTGTTTGAGATTGTGTCGTGCAGTTTTCAAAATGTGTCAACCTATTATACTGATACAACATTTGTTTTTATCCCCCCTCTGGTATGTACAGTTGTACAATGAAATAAATACAAATCAATTACATTTCTCAGACTTCCTAGAACAAACTGTGTGCGCGGAAGTTAAGTTCTTCACACTTAAAAGAAATTGCAACTTTGCCCGCCCCACTGAGCCCTCAAACTGTGTCAGCAGAAATCATCCAGTGTACATTGTTACACTTAAAACATAACAAATCCTGTTCAGTTGAAAGGAAACATCTGATCAAAGTGCTGTACAAAAAAGTTACAATAGCTTTAAATCAACTGCTTTTCTTGAAGGTGAAATGTCACATTTGTGAAAATCCACTGAAACCAGCAGGTGCCAGAATACAGAACACACGTTTCACCCAATCGGGATAGAAGATGAAAAAACACATGGCAGTGGGGTGAAGGGGAAGTGGTGAGAATTTTACTTCCACCTATAACAGTCAGTTTGTGTCAAGCTATCCGGACAACAACAGCAACATAAATAAATGCGATCTGATTTGTTCTTGGATGTGGGACAGCCTTTGAATAAGATCCACAAACAATCCTGCCTTCAGAATTGCAAGTGCAATATTGCCTGATAAAGTGATACTTGCGCTATCTGCCTCCCTGTGATTGCAAAGTAACAAAAGGCGAGCAGTCCTGATGTAAGATGGATCTTACATACATTCAATTAATTGCAACACAATTCATACCACCTTCAATGTGCATGCCACGGAGCCCCGCGCTTGCGCTCTGCCCTTGACGGGACCCAATGTGGATACATGTCTTATTGTAGAGAGTCAGTGACACAATTTTATTCTCAATATTTGACGCCAACAGTCCGTGACAAACCCGCCCCGTGAAAGTGTGCCCCTCAGCAAGATCCTGCGTCTTACTGTTTTCGTGTATGTGTAAAGGGGAGGTATATTTCTCCCAGGAAGTAGCAGCAATGGGGCCTGTCAATGTGTTACAGATACACACTCATTTCCAATGCCTCTGCGCCACCTGACACTTTCTGGACAAACGTACGCAGCAAGCCAGGGAAAGGAGAGAGAGAGAGAGAGACAAACATGTTGAGAATTGCTCCTGTTACCTGCCTTGTCAGCTTACGCCCGCTGGCCGATGTCCACCTCTGTGTTCAGGTAGAAGGTTGTATCCATTAGAACCAGCGCCGGGAGTGAGAAGTGTATTTTTAAAAAGACGGATTTAAAGGTGAATACCCAGCCCTTTGTACCTCACTGAGTGGCTGCAGCCTCCGCCTCCTCCTCTTCCGTGTATATTCAATCACTGACGTGCCTAGCGTCGCCCTGGCGCACAGCGCTTCCACCGGGTCCTAAAGCAATCGAGAAAAATTAGAACCAGAATAAATATCTACACCTACCGGAGACAAACGCAGACAGACGTGGGTGCACGCTCACACAATAGTACACGCAGGGACACAAGTCAGAAAGATACGCAGACGCTCCAACACACAGTGACAAACACAGATGCTCGCAGACCATATAAAGAGAATAACAAAATCAAACAAGGAAGTACGCACAAACACACAAAGATGGGAAACACGGTGGGGAGCTGGAGGAGCGCAGCAGGCCAGGCAGCATTAGAGGAGCAGGAAAGTTGAAGTTTTCGGGTCGTGATCCTTCTTCAAAAAATCACAAACATTGGTGGCAGTGGACAATTCTGTCTCACTCTAATTTTGAAAGTGGTGGCTTCAAAGTATTTCTTTATCTATTTGTGGGTGTGGGAATCGCTGGCAAGATCAGCATTTATTGCCCATCGGTAACTCGATCTCACACAGTGACTTGCCAGCTAAGCCATTTCAGAAGGCAGTTGGCTGGACCGCACTAACGTGCCGCATCGGACCTTTCCTTATGTCCTGCATTTTTGAGAACAAGACAATTCCCATGTTTTCCCAAACTCTCAATTTTCTTCATGGTTTCTGCTTGAGATATTAGCCAAATGCCTTATGAAAATTGGTGGAAACAATGGAGATAGAATACAACTTGTCCTAAAGATTCCTCACCAGAGTTTGATCCAGCCTGTTAAATCTTATCAACTGCAAATAATGCTTGTTCAATAACTCCATTATCATTGTGTCATGTGGCACTAGATGGATGAAGATGCAATAGATGGATCCTAGTCATTTTTCATCAAACAATTCATATGTAGCACTTAAGGTACCTTGAATAATTGTAACAAGATCAGCCAGGTAGACCTCATAGGATATACATTCTCAGGTTGGGGCTGTTAACCTGGTCCAGTCAGGGACCCCTGGCTGACAGATATGAAAGGAGTGTCAGATGTCGTTTTTGCTGTGAGAGCTGACTCTGAGGGAGGCTGGATCAATGACAAGGACTCAACATGCGTAAATAAAGGGTTACTTGGTGACAGAGACTGGCCAGTGTGGAGTTATTCCAGTGACGACAAGAGAAAAGCATGCTCCTGAAGAAATTTGCTCACAACAGCCATCTTTGAGTTGCAGTTAACATTGCTGGCATCATGCTGTTATTTGGGAAATTTGACTTGTTTGACCCTGCTGAGGAAGACTGGGCCTAGTATGTGGAAAGAAAATATTATTTTTTCAGGGAAAGTGACATTGGGGCAGATGAAAAGCAACAAGTAATTTTCCTTGACCTGCAGCTTTTTTTGTTATTAGGAGCCTAACTTTCCCTGAGGCATCAGATACTGAAACTTTTCCAGAGTTGATAGATTTAGTTAAAGAATATTATGATGCCAATCCTCTTCTAATTCTAAAACACTGTCATTTTTACTTGACAATTCAAGAACAAGAAGAATCTGTTTTGGGATTTTAGGTTAAGATGCCTGGCAGAGGAATGTGGCTTTGGTTTGAGATGCTGAGAGACTGGATTAATGGCAATATCTTGCACAAGCACCTACTAGCTGAAGCCCAACTGGACTTGAAACAGACACTACAAATGGCTGTTTCATTGGAAAATGCAGCTGGTGTAGAGTGAGTTGCAGAGTATTCCAATGGAAGTGGGCAAACTTGCCAGGCTGACTGAGCTTGGCATACACCACTTGAGCGAAGGCAATTGCATAGCCTCACTCAGGACACATCCAGAACAAAGGGCCTCTAGGTCAGCCCACAGCAAAACCCAAAACAAAGCCAAGCCATGGCCAAATGTTAAAATTTTCTTCAGGATCCGGGCTGGCAAGCCTTTGCTGGCATGCCGATTCAAGATAGCAAAAGAGTCTCACTAGACTTCAACAGAGTAAGAGAACTTTTAGGCCAGTATCCAGGAGAATGCACACCCTGGAAAGTCCACCTCTGTCTGGTTTGAGACAGTTAAATTGCTTAGCTGCATCCAAATCATAAACAAAGTAAACATCTGGTTAAATGGTCAGCCAGATCAAATGTAGGTCGATGCCAGCACGGCCATTTCAGTGGTCACAGAACAAGCTCACTCTCAACTCCAATCCTTAAGTTTGCTCAAGACGTTGGCTTGACTGAGAACCTAAACCAGGGAACCTTTACAGGTTAAAGTCACAACTTTGGTTCTTGTCTCGTATGAGAAGCAGCTAGTTGAGTTACCACTGATTGTCATAAAAGACTCACAGAAAAGATTGATTAGGGCAAAATTAGTTGAGAAAGATTCAACTTGATTGGCTTAACATTTTGTGATGAGAAAATGGCTGCCTGAGTGAGGTCCTAGTAAAATATCCAGAGATTTTTCAGGACTAATAAAGGAGCCAAGGTCACCTTTCAAGTTGACCAGGAAGGAATTCCTCAATTTTACAAGGCCCCCCAAGTGGCATTTGCCTTACGGGCAAAAGTAGAGGCAGAAATCAGAAGGCTTGAAGATGAATGAATCATCAAACCAGGCCACTTTCTATCCTTCATGAAGCTGGACTTGAGTTATGCGTGCTTGCAATTGTGGTTAGACGAGAATTCCCAGAGGTATGCTACAATTAATACCCATAAAGGTAATGGGGAGAAGACTGCACCATGTTAAATTTAATCTTCCCAGACCTCGGGGTGGGGTGGGTTGGCAAGAGATTGAAACGATGTCAGGAATGCCAATGCCAGACACAAGACTCTATTAGGCAAGAGAGGGACAATTTACTTCAGGGGACAAAAGTTGGTGGAGGAACCACGGGAATGGCCCTGCATGGGTAAGGGGCATGGTTGACATGAGGTCAGGTCCAGCCACAGATAAAGTTCCGGTAGGTGCAATGGTCGTGAACCAGCACATGGACCATATGAGAGCTGCAAACTTGCAAACCATGCAGGAGCAAATTGTTCCTGGTTCCTTAACAGCCTTTCTGGCTGAGGTTGTTGACTTGCTTGCTGAGCTGGCGTGTTCTCATTCAGATGTTTCGGCACCATGCTAGATGACATCATCAGTGAACCTCCAATGAAGGAGTGTAGAATATGGAGTAGAGTACTATCACTTCATCGGAGGGTCCACTGATGATGTCACTGAGCATGGTCCTGAAATGGTCTGAATGAGAACAAGTCAACTCAGCGAGCAAGTCAACCACCTCACCCACAACCTTAGCTACAAGATCTTTGCCAAAACTTTGAGCCTTTCTGGGTTCGTCTTCTCCATGATGCTTTGAAAATACCCTGGAATGTGAGATGGACACGTGGAATGTGAGATGTTGCTGCCTTGACACCATTGCTGCCTGAAGAAGTGAATGAATTTCTGCCAAGACACTCTGGGCGCAAGAGGCAAGCTGCTGTATGTTACACACCATCCCTATCGGAGGCAGGGTTGGAGGTATCTGACCCAGTGCTAAAATGCCCCAGGAGCAGCTACGAAAAGAAGAACTGGCCCATGCCCTCAGACTCAGAGGGGAGGGTTGTAATAATTGTAATGAGGTCAGACAGGTGAAACTTATAGAATATGAGCTCCCTGATTGGACCAGATTAATAGCCCCAATCAGGAGCCCTGGCTGACTGGTAAGAACAGGAGTGTCAGGTATCCTGTTCATTGTGAGAGCTAGCACTGAGGGAACAGGATCAGTGAAAAGGACTCTCCACGTGTAAATAAAGGTGATTTGGTGATGGAATACCGGCCTCTGTGGAGTTACTTCAGGTACCTCTTAAGGATGCTTCTCCTACCACAGTACAGAGTGTGCACAGCAACAACAGGATCCATCTTATGAATTTTGAATGCAGTGCAAAGTTTGGAAGTGGTCCAACCAAAATCTTTATTTTCCATATTTGTGGTGGTGCCGGTGTTGGACTGGGTAGATAAGGTCACAAGTCACACCACACCAGGTTATAGTCCAACAGGTTTATTTGAAAACACAAGCTTTCGTAACCTCCCTCCTTCTTCAGGTGTTAGAGAGAGAGGCAGTATCAGACCCAGTGTTTATAAGTAAAAGATCAAAGGGTCACAACACAATTGAGGGTGTACTGAACAAGCCTAAGAAAATCCTGAAATTCCTTTCACATCACTAGCTTGCGAAGGTTGTAAGTTTTATTGCCTGACCCAGAATGTCACCCCTTCATTACACTGACAAAACCTGTAGCTCGCTCAGGACAGATACTTCAAAGGAATTTGGGGATTTACATGTATATATATTAATCAATTAAAACCTTCAACTGATTAAAGGTTTAGCAGCAGAGCACTTCCTGCAGACAAAAGGGGTGGCCATGGGTACCCACATAGGCCCCAGCTATGCCTGCCTCTTTGTAAGATACGTCGAACAATCCCTCTTCTGCAGCTACACTGGCCTCATCCCCCATCTCTTCCTCCATTATATCGATGATATCAGTGGACAGTTCATCCACTTTACTAATGCCTTCCAACTACACTCCTGGGCATCCCAGACCTCCTTGTTTTTCAAGCAGCCCAATTCCCCCTCCACAGTGGTCGAAAACACCCTTGACCACATCTCTCGCATATCCTGTACCTCAGCCCTCACACCCCCTCCCACAATAACAACAAAGACAGAATTACCCTTGTCCTCACATATCACCCCATCAACCTCCGGATTCAATTCATCATTCACCGCCACTTCCACCACCTGCAATCTGACTCCACTACCAAGGATATATTTCCCTCCCCATCCTTATCTGCCTTCCAGAGGGACCACTCTGTCTGTGGCTCCCTTGTCCACTAGACACTCCCCACTAGCCCCAACACCCTGGTACTTTTCCCTGTAACCACAGGAAGTGCTACACCTGCCCGGACACCTCCCCCTTCATCCCCATCCCAGGCCCCAGGAAAACCTTCCATATTAAACAGACGCTCACCTGCGCTTTCTAATGTGGTGTATTGTATCTGCTGTACCCAATGTGGTTTCCTCTACATCGGGGAAACTAAGCAGAGGCTTGGAGACCACCTTGTGGAGTACCTATGCTTGATTCGTGACAAACAACAACATCTCCCGGTCTCAACCACTTCAACTGCCCCTCCCACTCCTTGGATGGCATGACCATCCTGAACCTCCTCCAGTGCCACAATGATGCCACCTGAAGGCTGGGGGAGCAGCATCTCATATTCCGCTTGGGAACTCTGTAGCCCAACGGTTTCAATGTGGACTTTAAAAGCTTCAAAATCTCCCCACCCCCCAACCTCATCCCAAAACCAGCCCATCTCATCCCTGCCTCCTTGACCTGTCCATCTTTTCTCCCACCTATTCGCTCCTCTCACCTCACTGACCAACCCCCACCCCCACTTCCTACCTACTAGACTCATCCCCGCCTCCTTGACCTGTCCGTTTTCCCTCCCACCTATCCACCCCTCCCTCCTCTCTAACCAACACCCATCCAACTCCCTACCTACACTCACCTTTATTGGCTCCATCTCTGTCTCCTTGACCTGCCTGTTTTCTCTCCAACTATCTCCTCCTCTATCCACTTTCTTTCATTGCCTCCCCCTCTATTTATTTCGGAGCCCCATTCCCCTCCCCCATTTCTGAAGAAGGGTCCAGACCCGAAACATCAGCCTTCCTGCTCCTCTGATGCTGCCTGGCCTGCTGTGTTCATCTGGCCCTATACCTTGTTATGAAAGATTTAACAGAGTTTTAGATTTGTTTAGTACACCCTCTTTAGTGCAGTGACCCTTTGATCTTTTACTTATAAATACTGTGTCTGATACTACCTCTCTCTAACATCTGAAGAAGGAGTGAGGCTCAGAAAGCTTGTGTTTTCTAATAAACCTGTTGGGCTATAACCTGGTGTCATGTGATTTCTGACCTTTATTTTCAGTAGTTTTGATTAAAGAGAAGGACCATGAATTAGTTGTGTATGACAACACAGTCCACATTGGAATTTCAAGTATTTGCAGGACTTTCCCCGTATGTTTTCAAGTTGGCTCTGGATATATTTGGTGTATTATTTTTTAATGATCAATCACTGTGAACAGTAAACATTTATGTATGTGTTTTTCCTTTTCTATTTGCATACATATGGGGTTTGTTATCTCACTTGGTTGGGTGGTTGATTTACTCTATTGAATGATGCCAGTAGTGTGCCTTCAATTCCTGCACCAGCTGACATTACTGTGAAGGCCTTGCCTCTTAACCTAGCCCCTCGCCTGAGGTGTGGTGACCTTCAGAGTAAACCCACTACTAGTAATCGCTCCCTAATGTGAAAGCAACCCTATCATACTCTGGGACTATGTAGACTTTATATGCATTCACTGTCATCCTTGAGAAAAAAAAAGTTAATATTCTTGGTTGAATACTGGGGCATGGGCAAACTTACAGCAAAGAAGATGCTGATTCAATTTACTCAGAAAGATGGAAGTCTAATTTTCCTTGCAATGGCATGTTTATTTATTAATTAACATTTAATTTTTAAATAATACTGGAGTGTTTCCAACAGGGGTACAAATGGGAGTTCACAATTCAATTGAAATATATAACCTCAAATATAAAAGCAAATATGAACTAAGACATGGGACTAGGGATGGCGTCATAGAATCTAATTAGTTTTATTGCAATAAAGTATTTAATTGTTTATGAGTAGTTACCTGCTTCAGTTTTATAAAAATAGGTTTTTAAAAAAGCATTTTTAATCCAGTCCAGCACTCTGTTAAGAGGAACCTGATATTCAATCAATGAAAACATTGCACAGGAGCAAAGCAGAACCATTGAATACTTTCATTGGTTACACTAATCAATTTCTTGGTAAGTTAAATATTCGACAGGTATGGGCCTTTAATGCATTCATTAAAACCTGTCCACCAAATTAAACAAACTCCATTGAAGTGAACAGGCACAAACATCCTGATTATTTTGATTTGGGGCTTTGGCCAGTTCAGTGGGCAGGGTTGGCTTCAGGCAAAGTGATTTTGTAATCAATACTAAAAATCGCAGAAACTCAAATTCAGAGACGTTCAGATACACAATGCCAGGCAATAAAAGTGTGAGAGATTCCTGGACAGCAACTTGATGGAAAAAGACATTGAGTTCTCTGTCATCACAAACCATAGCTCCGATTTAAGCATATGTACTGAAGTTTATGTTGCCACTGCTATTCCCTGACTGATCTGCAACACACAACCAACTTAAGCTTGCGTTTTTGACATTTCTTTGCATTGGCTTGCCTAATTTCACTAAAATCATACCAATAACCCAAATACAATTTCGGAGAAAGTCTACCTGCCCACCCCCCATGAAAATTGTACATATATTTCAGTTAGTTCCTAAACCACCCATGGTGTTTCAGGTCCGAAGTTTCCTTAAATCCATTGTACATTTGTGCCACATTGTTGGCTTCAAAATGAAGTCATTGTCCAAATTGGTCATCCACGTGTAACAGGTGATTGGTTATTCCATCTATATTGTGTGTTACTCTACATGGAATGTTAAATATGCAAATCAATGGACAAGCATGATTCTTACTTCATAAGCTTCAAACTATTTCAGATGTCAGGAGATGTTTCTTTTCAACATGTGGTGTGTGGTTTCACTCCCTACATTTTAAGGCAAGTTAGATGATTACTCAATAAGCAACTTTTTAATTCCTCCCACACTGCGCTATTTAGGCCCAGTGAGGATGAACTCCATGATGTCATTGAGAGGTTGTTCCACATTCCCAAAGATCTTATACATCAAGTACCTGAGTGTGGACACTGTCACTATATATAGATGGTAGACAGGGTATGGGCAATATGTTTCTCAGTCACTGATCTCCTTGAAGTTGTTCTGATACTATTCTAGAATTAGGAAGAAATTCCTTTTAAAAAAAGAACATTTTCTTCCCTACTCACTCAATCCAGAATGTTTTTACTCTGTTTCTTGTCTCTCCCAGGAAATTGCATGGTTATCTGGTCACAGTCATGCTGTTTTCCCTATGTCCTAGATGACATGTTATTAATCTTCCATCTGTACTAGACTCTGGTCAGTTGTAAGCTTAGATTTTTGTAAGACAGATATTTACTGATAGAGGTTGAATTCTAGCACTCTTCATCACTTCAGAGTGTCCTAAAGTGCCTTCAAATAGATGAACTAATTTTGAGTTGTGTATTTAGAATATTAAATCTATGAAGAAGATGCCTGGGCATTTTAAATTCAGGATTGTGATAGGCAAATAACCTTAAATCTTTTAGACAATAGGTTCTGCCAATCTTACTCTCAGAGAATTGAAATGTGGTGTTTACTCTTGTATCTTTCCCACACTTTAGTGGTTGGATTAGCACGTCACACTACTTTCATTATTTCTTTTTAAAGTCCAACTCGTAAAGCTGTTAATGATGCGAGGTACTTAGTGAATCAAATCTCAAATATACTGCACTGTTGTAAAGAAGCAAAACTTGCATTCATACAATGCCTTTCATAACTTCAGGACATCCCCAAACTACTTGTGAACGAATGAAGTGTAGTCATTGTTAAGATGCAGGAAACCCATTTTTCTCATGGTAATTTAATAAATGACCGAACATCTATGTTAGGTTTTGTTGAGGACTAAATGTAGAAAACTGAGAAAACGTGGTCTCCTTCAAGTTATACATTACAATCACCGAGACAATAGGAAGGAATAAAAACAGTGCTGGAAAAACTCAGCATGTTTGGCAACATCTGCGGAGAGAGAAACGGAGTTCATGTTTTGCATCACACACAACTCTTCTTCAGAGCTGGATTTCCAGCATTCGCAGTATTCTGCTTTTATTTGAGGGCAGCCGGGAACTTTGCACGGTTTCATCTGAAAGATGGCATTTCTGACAACGTCGCACCCTCTCAGCACTGAACCTGGATCTCTTTGTGCCAACGAGGGGTCGGCAGCGTTTTAGTTCCTAAGCGCGGTACTCGGCCGCTCCTGTGTCATGCAGTGGGTCCTGTCACATAACACGGCTTCATCATTGTCCATCCAACTCAGTAACGTGTCTCTTATTTTGGTTGTCCTTTCTGATGGCCTCCGAGGGAGGTTGGGGCCCTGAGTAACTCCATCCCTGCGCCCTCTCGGGTGGCAGAATTGAAAGATGGGCCAGGTTGACTCGAAGCCAGGACCCACAGTTAATTACTTTCCATAGTAACTGTATCTGTTGTTAGTGCAGATGGCTAATGTATATTTGAAGATCAGCTATGATTTATTAAATGAGTCTTGATCAAATGGCATAATGTATCAATACTTCCATATTTTATATCTGAATATTTAGACTTTAATTCACTATTAAAGTCATTACATTATAATGATTTTGTTTTAATTTATTTAAGGAATGTGGGTGTCACAGATTGCTCCAGGATTTGTGCCCCATCACTAATTGCCCTTGAGAAGATGGTGGTAAGCTGCCTTTTTGAGCAGCTGCAGGCCATGGAGTGAAGGTGTTCCCACTATACTGTTGCAAAGGGACTTCCACGATTGTGACCTATCAACAGAGAAGGAACAATGTTATTTCAAAATCAGGCTGGTGACTGACTTGGAGGGAGTTTGCAGGTGGTTGTGCTCCCATCTGCTTGGTGGTAGAGATCATGGTTTGAAGGTGCTGTCTGAGGAGCTTTGGTGAGTTGCTGCAGTGCAATTACTGGATGGTACACACTGCTGTTGTCGTAATGGGGGAAGTGGGCCACTTTGTTGTGGATGGTGTTGAACTGCTTGAGTGTTGTTGACGCTGTATGTATCCAGGTACGTGGAAGCGTTCTTTCATTTTCATGATTTTTGCCTTGTACCTGGAGGAGAGACATTGGGAGGCAGAAGACCAGTTGCTCACCACTTAATTCCCAGCATCTGACTGACTGAGCCTGTAGCCACACAATCTATATGGCTAGCTTAGTTCTGATCATTGGTACTCCCATGATTTGATAGTTGGGGATTTAATGATTGCAACGCCAATTCACACGAAGGAGAGATAGTCAGGTTTTCTGTTGTTTTAGGTCATCATTGCCTGAATCTTATGTGGCTTGAATGTATTTTTTTCATTTATGTGTCTCATTTAAGAGAGGCACCAGGTAAAGACCTGCTATTTCTCTGTGATGGGAGACAGAAACCATGGTAGAAGTTGCCTTTGACCATTCTTGTTCACCTCCTCTAAGATGAGTTAACAACAAGGGCAGAGATATTGGACTGAAGTGCTGGATGGTTGTTCAATTAGAGCTTAGAACAAACACAACACAAAAAAAATGGGGATAATATATGAAGGGAATTAAGCAAGGTAATACGATTTACTGGATAATGTACTTTCATTCCTTGGAAAATTAACATCCACCATTTGAAGAATGAGGATTTCCACCACATTGTTGTTTGTTGCTGTAGGTTATAGAGAGAGATAGTTTTCGATTATCTTGGTCACCAGTTACTAGTGGTGTACCGCAAGGGTCGGTGTTGGGTCCACTGCTGTTTGTCATTTTTATAAATGACCTGGATGAGGATGTAGAAGGATGGGTTAGTAAATTTGCAGACGACACTAAGGTCGGTGGAGTTGTGGATAGTGACGAAGGATGCTGTAGGCTGCAGAGAGACATAGATAAGCTGCAGAGCTGGGCTGAGAGGTGGCAAATGGAGTTTAATGCAGACAAGTGTGAGATGATGCACTTTGGCAGGAGTAACCAGAGGCAAAGTACTGGGCTCAGATTCTTGGTAGTGTAGATGAGCAGAGCGTTCTCGGTGTCCATGTACACAGATCCTTGAAAGTTGCCACCCAGGTTGACAGGGCTGTTAAGAAGGCACACAGTGTTTTAGTTTTTATTAATAGCAGGATTGAGTTCCGGAACCAAAAGGTTATGCTGCAGCTGTACAAAACTCTGGTGCGGCCGCACTTGGAGTGTTGCGTACAGTTCTGGTCACCGCATTATAAGAAGGATGTGGAAGCTTTAGAAAGGGTGCAGAGGAGATTTACTAGGATGTTGCCTGGTATGGAGGGAAGGTCTTACGAGGAAAGGCTGAGGGACTTGAGGCTATTTTCATTAGAGAGAAGAAGGTTGAGAGGTGACTTAATTGAAACATATAAAATAATCAGAGGGTTAGATAGGATGGATAGGGAGAGCCTTTTTCCTAGGATGGTGACGGCGAGCACGAGGGGGCATAGCTTTAAATTGAGGGGTGAAAGATATAGGACAGATGTCAGAGGTGGTTTCTTTACTCAGAGAGTAGTAAGGGAATGGAACACTTTGCCTGCCACGGTAGTAGATTCGCCAACTTTAGGTACATGTAAGTTGTCATTGGATAAGCATATGGACGTACATGGAATAGTGTAGGTTAGATGGGCTTCAGATCGGTATGACAGGTCAGCACAACATCGACGGCCAAAGTGCCTGTACTGTGCTGTAATGTTCGAGATTCTATGTTCTATGTTCTAATATGAAGAGGTTGTGCGCTCTACTTTTCATATTCTCTGGAAGTTCTGTGCAGGGGATTTTGTTACTCAGCAGGTCTTAAACATACAGGTAATAACAGAAAGCAACTGAGGAACACTGATGAGCATAACTAACTTTCTTAACTTTATATATTAAATTTGGCCGCGTGCGACTTCTCAAGTTACACACTTCCCCATTAATCCAAAATGAACCACAAAAATAGTAAGCATTCAGAGAAGAAATGTCTGTAAACAAAATATATTAATTATATAAAACCGCATGAATAAGTGATAAATTTAGATCTAGGTAACGTTTGAAAAAGTGCATCTATCTCTATTTATATTCTTCAATGAACTCTCAGATGCATTATTACTGTGAATTGAATGATGAACTTCCTCAGTTTGAGCATCACTTGTTTGTTTTTACTAGAACATCACTGGGACATCATACTTTGAAATGTTGTGGGAAAAACGACTGCAAGGCCTGGACAAAGAAGGCTCAGAGGAGAAGGAGTAAAATCTTCCCAAATAACAACAACTTGTATTTATACAGCATCTTGAACATGTGGAAACTTCCCAAGGCATTTCACTTTACAGAAGGATGTAATTGGATATATAATCATTTCTACAATCAGTGAAGATCTGTCATGGGAATACAATTAGCCTTCCTTTAGGCAGGAGTGTGCAGTTTTAATTTACATAGTTTCTGCATATTTAAAATGATTGTCTAGGTCAGATTTAAAAAGTAAGGAGTGCCCATTTCAAACAGAAATGGGGAAACATTTTTCCTCTCAGGAAGCTGCTTTTAATTTAACTTGTATATAATGCACCATCACACCCTATATATATTTTGTTATATAGATACCAGATATATATTTTTTCCTCATAGGATTGTAATTTAATTGACAAATTGGGATGAAGGTCATGTCCAATGAGACAGAGCAAAGCAGAAAGAACTGGACTAACTCAGCAAGCCTGCAGCATGTGTGTGGGCAGAGGTAGTGTTAACGTTTTAAATCTGATATAACTCTTCATATAACTTGAATTTTAAAAGCCTACAGTTTATAGCAAGGAGGAAAGCTTGAGGGAGATAGGAGTTTTGCCAGTTTTGCCTATCACAATTGCAATCTAAAACGATCCCAGCCAAAGTAGACACTACTTTGCTTGATGTTGAAATAATGTGTGATCAAGTTCAGCTGTCTTTTCACAGATGCTCTTTTCATTAATTGTTCTCATAATGAACCTCTAATTGAATCCATGTTAGGAATTAAATGAGAACAATAGGGAATGACATGTAGAAGAATCCATTCATTGGTCATATTGTTCTAACTGGGGATTTGCTGGTTGTCCCTGATTTGGTAAGATTAGTTGAAATTTTCTCCCATTTCTCTGCCCTAATACCATAACACTTGATATCCTGAACTAACAAAAACCTTTATTAATCTCAGTCAAAAAGAAATGTTAATCCAGCATCCACAATGTTTTTGCTGGTATAAGTTCCTGTTTTCCACCTTGATTTGCGTGAAAAAGTACTTTTCTCCAGGCGCACGAGCAATTTAGCCCTGCTGTACTGGATCTGCATTGATCATCTCAACCGACAGTAGGCATTCTTCTCCCCTGGCGTTCTCCTGGTAAACACCAGATAATTTGGATTCCTTTGTTCTCACCAGTCCCTCCTCTCTGACCTTTTAATAACAAATGTGAGGAGCCCAGGGACTGTTAATAGAAAAAGAATACTTTATTTATATAAAGTTACCTTATGTACATTTGAAAATACAAAAGCAGTTCTGCGCATTCTTTGCAGATAAAGAAAACATTGGGATTTGATATTCCCTGCAGTTGCAAAATCAAAGAAATTTTCTCCTCATATAGAACACTATTTCCATGCATTTTGAGGCAAAAAGTGGATCTGAAAACTGAAAGGACCCTTGTTGTACTTTGGCAGAAAGATCTTAAATGGTGGTGGTCCTCCTCCACTGCGCCTTGGTTGCTGCATCCCTCAGCACAGAGTCCTGGACCTTAGAATGTGTCAGTCTGCAACACTCGATTAAGGTCAACACTTTACACTGTAAGACCAACAGGTTTCAGGCAGGCCAAAGAGTGTCTTTCACTGAGTTGATTGTCCTCCAGGCACAAGTAATCTTCATTTCAGTCCTGAGGAACAGTCATGGACCACAGATTCCTGCTTGGGATAAACCTTGAGAAATCCATTGCATCTGTCTCCAGACCATCTTTGCAAAGGCACATTCCACATGGAGATGAATAACAGCCTGTTCACCAATGCCTGTCCTGCATGTAGGAGATCATATCCCCGAAGAGTGCAAAGCTCTGAGAGGTATTTCTTCCCGGTACAGTACAGGTTTGGTTCGGGTGAATCACCAGTCCCAGAGATGGCCTGACCCAGTTGGTGATCTTTTTTATTTCAACAATATGCTTTTTTCATAAAAGATATCTTTATACATAGAGTCATGAGTGAAGTTTGGTTTTGTATATCACGGAAATAAACAAACGTTGGAGTTTGGCTCTGTCCAACAAACAAGCCAAAGACATTTCTTATGACATTGGGCAGGATTTTGTAATCTGCATTCAGCAGTGCAATTGGTTGCCAATTTCTAACTCCCTCCTTCTCCATGTTCCACTTGTAGATAAGGTTGATGATGTCCTTCCTCACAGATTCACACATGCTACCAGCCAGAAACATACTGTCCCCCACTTCTAGCAGGAACCGGCCAATTGAGTCCCACACAAGTGAATACAACTTGACTGGTATGCTGCCACTTCAAAGAATTTTCTCAAAAATCGGAGGATTTAAGTCAGCTCATCAAGAGATAACTGCTATCAAGGGTCTCCTATATGATGACCTCTCAGATCGCCATGATTGAGGTCTGCAAAGACTGGGAGGCCATATTTTCTGTGGCCTTCAGAGCATACAGGTTGGCATAAAAGAATTTGCGGAACCTCAGGATGTCAGACCGAGATGACGTTCTCGAACCACCTTCTTCCTTCAGATTGCTGATCACAGAGCTATCCCTGTGAACCTTCCAGCAGAAGAAATGTGAACATTTTTCATTTTACTCCATTGAGCAGACTCTTGGCTGAAAGATTATCTTGGAAATCTCCAAGGCAAAGAATGAGGCTTGCTGGCTGTTCATCTTCTGGGGATCCTCCTTGGCATCGACACTGGGCATCTGCTGTGGCAGTGGATTCTACATTCTTTGCTGGAGTTTGGACAGTTCTTCCCATCTCTTTTGACTTCTGAACTCCTTTTGAGGATGAAGAACCTTTTCATGATCCCCTTGACTGTTTCCCAGTGGGGTAAAAATCCTGAGCTATTTCAGAACTTTGTGGGTATACATTATCACCAGTTTGTTGAAGGCAGCTCACCACCATATCATTTAGGGATGAGCAGTAAATCTGACACACCCAGTGGTGGTGCCCACATTCCATCAAATATTATCAGAAAAAAATAAGAAATTGCTTAACTGGTTGGCAACAACTTCATGTAAGTTGTCTCATGAGTAACTGGGTGCACGAGAATTTCAGCCCTACTGTTCCCAGAATTGTCACATATTGAAAAGAATTAACCATCTATCCAGGCCACAGTTTACCTGACAACTGAACCAAGGCTAAGAGAATTTCTACTCTTAATAAGAAACAGCTTCTTATTGCAAACAGATTGTTTCAATTGACAACAGAAAAAAAATTGCTAACTTATAACTGTGTACAACTTAAATTCTTTTACCCCTTTTAAAAAAGTTCTAATACACATACAACCAGACCCATAAAGACACTAAACATGTACATTAGAGATGCAGAAGAAACAAAAAAAGTTGGCGAAGCCCAGTTCTGGCACCAGGCCAGATGTCAGTTATTGGTGAGATGTTCCCTTCCAATAGTTCCCTTCTGATTTCTTTTTGACTGTGATGATTTGATGTTAAGGGCACACTGATTCTTCACCTTTCATTCACCAGTTGAAGATTCACCTGTTTTAATTATCTCAAGTTGTTTCTCTTTCAACGATTTGAGAGTGTGTGGCTGGCTGCTCACAGGATTTTCTTTTAGTGTTGCTACTGACAAACCCTGGTAAATGTGAGATATGCACTTTCGACAAAGGAGCAAGACAAGGGAGTACTCAAAGAATGGCATGACAATAGGATGCTTAGAGGAACAGAGAGTTCTTGAGGTGCTTGTCCACAGATCTATGAAAGTGGCTGGTACAGATCAATGGGGTAGTTAAACAGTCCTGGCATGCATTATAAAAGCAGGGATGCCAGGTTTGAGAAATATAGAACTTTGGTTAGGCCACAGATGGAGTATTATGTTGAGTCTGGTCATCATCGGAAGAACATAATTGCAGTGAAGGGAGTGCATAAAAGATTCACCAGGATGTTGCCCAGGGTAAAGCATTTTAGCTATGTAGAAAGAATGGATAAATTCAGTTGTTCTCTACTTGAGCTGAGAACGTTCAAGGAGACCTCATAGAGGTGTGCAAGATTATTCGGAGCATGGATAGAGCAAGTAGAAAATAACTGTTCCCCTTATTCAAAGAGCCAATAACAAAAGGACAATTTTAAAATGAAAGGCAGGAGATTTAGGGGAGATATGAGGAAAAACATTTTCACCCAGAGAGTGGTCGAGTTTGGGATGCACTGCCTGGGAGGGTCATTGAGATGGGAAACCTCACAATCTTTCAAAAGCGTTTGGTTGAGCACGTAACAGGGGGTGGCACAGTGGTTAGCATGCTGCCTCACTGCACCAGGGACCCAGGTTCGATCCTAGCCTCAGGTATCTGTCTGTGTGGGTTTCCTCCGGGTGTTCCAGTTGTCTCCCACAGTCCAAAGATGTGCAGGTTAGTTGGATTGGCCATGCTAAATTGCCCATAGTGTTCAGGTATGTGTAGGGGTGGTCTATAGGGGGATGGGTCTGGGTGGGATGCACCAAGGTTCGGTGTGAACTTATTGGGCTGCAGGGCCTGTTTCTACACTGTAGGGATTCTATGGTTAAGTGTCTTAGCATTCAAGTTTATGGGCCTAATGTGAGAAGGTGGGACTAACGTAGATAGCAGCTTTTTTTGATGGAACAGATTTGATGGGCTGAAGGGCCTCTTCTGTACTCTACGATTCTCTGATAGTATAATTCTAAACAGATGCTTCTGTTGTATTGACCCAACTCAAAGCTGTTGCCAGTCACCCAGGTACCAACCAGGAAGATGTTATTACACTGAGTATATCTGAATCACTCCCAAAGGGTATTGCGGGTCAAACTACAGCATGTACATGCAGTAGTTCAAGAAGGCAGCTCACCACTACCTTTTCAAGAGCAACTAAGGATAGGCCAGGGCAACTAGGGACAGACAGTAAATACTGGCCAACCAGCAACACACACGCATGTACGCACACGCATGTACACACACACACACACACACACACACACACACACACACACACCCTCTCTCTGATTCTAAAAGACAATCAAAAATCACACTTTGACTACCATCCTCCCTCACAATATGTGTGATGCAACATTGTAGACAACACGAAGTCATCATAGTCTTACTAGTCCATAAGGTTACTCCCTCATTTGAGAGAGATGACTGGTGATGGTTTAACCTGAGGATTACCACACCTCACGTTTGAGAACAGGTTGAGAAGGAGAGTCCTTTCAAAATAACCTCAGCCAGTGTCAGAATTGCACATGCATCACACACCAGATATTCAGCCAACTGAGCTAACTGACCCATATATGCAGAGAGTTCATCAAATTTCCCTCTTTAAGAAACAATGATTCAGCAATTTCCTTGGCAACTTCTGTTCACAGGCTCTGTCCTTTGTCAGGCCTGCAACAATAATATGGTGAAGTAAAACCAGAAGTAAGGTTACTTTCACATACTCTCAGACACAGCAATGGGGATGGGGGGGAAGAGTGGACCAAAGCGGTGTAATATTTTGCAACACCAGCACTCTTACAAATATACAAGGAGGTTTGTAGATATAGAATTAGAATGGATAAACATATACCATTCAGTTAGTAACAACTTAAATACAAATGCTTACAGGATACCAGTTTAACAATGTCTTTACTTTTAAGATGAAGTCCAAAGATCTAGTGTTGGAGTTAACAGTTTGGAATTCCGTTTTTGTGGATGAGCTGATTGGCTAGCCAGCATTTGAAAAGTTTTGACCAGTTTCATCTTTTTAAAATCCCTTTCAAAATTCTTATGAGGAAGTTTCTGTGAAATGTGACTTCTGTTTTGACAAAGGATTTTTTTCTTTGCAAAATGCATAATGCATGTTGGCGACTTCTCTCTTTTATAGCCTAACATTAGGGCCGTTGAATATTGCCACTTGAGGCTATATGAAGCAGTTCTGATCCCTTAACTGTCTGTTATTATCAAGTTGTCTAGTCGAAAAGGCATTTAGGTTCAATACTGTGCAACTTATGTGACCAAGCCTCCTGTGGGATGAGAAGGAATAATCATTGAGACAACCAACCGTCTTTGGTCCACTCCAGGGCTTTATCAGAAAATTGTTAACAAGTTTTCTTGTAGGATGGACGTAACTTGCAATATTTTCTTCTTCTTGGAGACTATCACTCTGTGATTGTTTCGTGCTCAATGGCTTATATTCCAGACCCATTAGTAACTAGGACAAACAGGAAGTTCTAGAGAAATTCAGGAGTTTGGACAGCTCAACTGTAGAGAGAGAAGTAGAGTTAACGATTTGAGTCCAGTGATCCTTTCTGAACACTTTCTGTTTGTGTTTCAGATTTTTAGCATCCACACTTCTTTGTTTTAATATTTCCATTATTAGGTACCTGGGTGTTGATTGCTGGGGAGATGGCTATTGCAGCCATCTTTATTGTGATTTTCACTGTTTTTAAAATAGCCACAAGCATTAGCAATTTCACACACATACATGCATTAGCAATTGTTTTTATTCTGTTTGTGAGACAAGACTAGTGCAGAGTCCACCTATCTGATAGATCCCAGGCTTATTAGGCTGAATCTTCTGTTTGATGTAGTGTCAAGTTTATGATTGATGGGATACTGTTAGTATCCCAGAGTATATCTAAGAGTTGGAGAATCTACAGAAAGGGAAACTTTGACTCAATTTGCATGTAGAAACCTTGTTGTGTAAGTATTTAATTGGAATTTCTGTGGAATGCTAACAGTTGTGTTGATTATGAAGAAAAGGTCATAAAGTGTCTTGCAACATAAGGACAAATGGATTCATGGGGGAAAAAAAATCAATCTTCGCTAAAGAAAAAGATTATTCATGACATGTAGAAAGATGCCCTATAAAGACAAATGAGTCACAAGTTTCTCTGCTGGTGCATGATTACATGTTTTTAAGTCTACCCACAGTGTTGTAAAATTGAGTGGAAAAGTTATATCTGTTAGTAGAACATGAACCCACAGTTCACAATGGAATAGAGAATCTTTTACTGATTTACGACAAAAGCATAGTTCTTCTGTAATGGTGAACCATTTGCTCCAGTAAAAGGGAAGTAACAACAATGTAGTTGCTGGTGCTAGTTGTTCAATTGTAGGCAATCAATAAGTCTGCTCAGTTGATTGGCAATGGAACACAAACTAGGAATAACTGATGTGGGTAAGATAAAGGATTGAACGCAATCTAACAAAGGAGACCATCAGAGTGGAAAATTGGCTGAAAAGGCAGGTCTGTGATTATTGATTTATTGATTACAACTAGCCTTAGCAGTCAACAGAGGAGCTGAAGTGACAAAGCATAGCCGATTGTCAGGTAATGTGACATAGCTTTGGTTTTAAAATTCAGCTTCTTTGGTCATAGAATGAGTCCTATAAAGCTGAATTTTAAAATCAAAGCTATGTTGAAATGATCAGTTTGAATCATTTCTGTTCATGGTTTCTACTTGGACTCTTTTGCATATCAAATTATTTTTCCATAGGATGTTATGTGCCCATTAAGCCTTACAATATTTTGTAGCTAACATTGTGAAGCTATCACTTCAGTTAATTCTTTCATGTACTCTCATTTACTTGACTTTGAGTCACAAGAAACAAGCTCTGATCACCTTGTTCATTCTTAGTTTAACAAGTCCAAACAGTGCAAAGTTGAAACCCACAACCTGAGGTCTTCCAAACTTTCACCGTGACTCCATTCAGCCTTGCACTTGATGACCTGCAATGGTTCTAAATACTGTTTGAATTTTCATCCTTGTTTTCGGCATTTGTCATAGCCTTCCCTCTCCTTTCCCTATTATCTCATGCAGTTGTATAAGCTGTTGAGATATCTACACTCCTCAAGTTCTAGTCTCTTTTGCATCCCTGCTTATGAACACTCCATAATTGACAGTCATGCTTTCATTTGCTGACGCCCTAAAGTCTGGAATTGTCTCCCTAATTCTCTTTTTCCTTCTCTCTATTACCCTTTCTTCTATTTGAAGCCTATCTTAAGTATTTGGTCAGCTGATCTAAAGTTCACCTGCACATCTGCCAATGTGGTACACTGTATCCACTGTACCCCTTGTGGCTTCCTCTACATTGGGGAAACCAAGTGGAGGCTTGGGGACCGCTTTGCAGAACACCTACACTCGGTTCGCAATAAAAAACTGCAACTCCCAGTCGCAAACCATTTTAACTCCCCCTCCCATTCCTTAGACGACATGTCCATCCTGGGCCTCCCGCAGTGCCATAATGACGCCACCCAAAGGTTGCAGGAACAGCAACTCATATTCCGCTTGGGAACCCTGCAGCCCAATGGTATCAATGTGGACTTCACAAGCTTCAAAATCTCCCCTTCCCCACTGCATCCCAAAACCAGCCCAGCTTGTCCCCGCCTCCCTAACCTGTTCTTCCTCTCACCTATCCCCTCCTCCCACCTCAGCCGCACCTCCATTTCCTACCTACTAACCTCATCCCGCCTCCTTGACCTGTCCGTCCTCCCTAGACTGACCTATACCCTCCCCACCTCCCCACCTATACTCTCCTCTCCACCTATCTTCTCCTCTGTCCATCTTCGGCCCGCATCCTCCTCTCTCCCTATTTATTTCAGAACCCTCTCCCCATCCCCCTCTCTGATGAAGGGTCTAGGTCTGAAATGTCAGCTATTGTGCTCGTGAGATGCTGCTTGGCCTGCTGTGTTCATCCAGCTTCACACTTTGTTATCTAGGATTCTCTAGTATTTGCAGTTCCCATTATCTCTAATGTCATCTTCCATGACTTGCTGCCAAATTTTGTTCTGAAATGCTGTTTTCAAGTGGCTTGGTACATTATACAATAACAGTGATGTTATATATATTCAAATAGTCATTTGTGTTGGTATTAGCATTTAAGTTAGTCAGAAAACAGCTATGATGAGAAAAATTGTTTATCTCTGACTAAAATATGTAAGTAGATGATAAGCATGTCTTATTTTATAAGTGAAGGTGACATTGCTAGCATTTATTATCTGCTTGTAATTGTCCTTGAATTAAATAGCTTGTTTCAGATTTATGTAGCGGGATCTTCCCAGCCCCTGAAATGAGTGGTCTAGTCAGTTGGGAAAATGTGGTAAGATCAGAAGACATGAAATTGTCATCAAGGAAATGTCTGATTTTGCAACTAAGTTTTGATTAGTGAGATGAAAACCTTGCTAGCGAGTGGCAAGAGGCCTATTTAAGACCATAAGGCATAGGAGTGGAAGTAAGGCCATTCGGCCCATCGAGTCCACTCCGCCATTTAATCATGGCTGATGGGCATTTCAACTCCACTTACGCGCACTCTCCCCGTAGCCCTTAATTACTTGCAAGATCAAGAATTTATCAATCTCTGCCTTGAAGACGTTAGATTTGCATGCCAATTATATCTAATCCACTTCATTGTTTACGCATTCTCTCATGTGCTGGAGAGAACACGATTCCTGACATAAAATTCATAGCAGGTACCTAGCAACTCCAAATCTCTGCTTGCTCCTCTGGGCCTTCAACTTTACCAACAGTTCCCAACAGCTCAGGGCAAGCTCCATGGGCAGCAACAGTCTGCACTAATTCTCCACCTCCCTTCCCCCACTGCCCCCACCCCATCCCCTTCCCACCCATCCACAGAAGTTAGCATCAGATATGTACCGGCATCTCTGCATCCTCATGGTTCACTCGGGAATCTGTGGGGCATCTTGCTATCCTCCGCTCACAAGTGTACCGAAGCTGTTATCAATGCAACTTGTTCTAGCTCGCACCGCTTCACCTCATTTCCCTGTTGCAGGGTCAGTGCTGCAATTGGGCATTACACTTTCCCAACGTAGCTGACATTCCCAGGTGCAGGAAACTATAGATGGTATATACTTCACATTGAGAACACAATACATCAGACTTTGTCAATAGAAAAGGACTCCATTCCATCTAATGTACAAATCAGCCGTGATCATCAGCACAACATCTTCAAATCCTGTATCAGGTAGCCTGCAAGCTGCCACGTTACCTGTATCCCAAGAACTCTCTTGCTTTTGCTTTGCGTCCGGGGCTGATGCCTTACTAGGATGGCTGCTGGGAGACAACCCTGCCAACCATGGATGACGAGTTCACAATACAAACTCCTGACTGAGGCTGAGTGTAGATGCAGCTCATTCTTTCTCCGAGACTGAAATGAAGCAGAAATAAGCTCCTTGAAGATGAGGATCCAATGCTCATCAGTCTGAGAGTGGGAGGAAGACTGGTGAGGCGGAGGGAGGCCCTTTCAGTACATTCTCTACTGACTGTGCTGCATCATCCTAGCATGTTCTTCCCTGCACAACTGAAGCTGCCAAAAAATGGACTTGATGGAGCCTGAAGAGCTGGAAGAAAAGCATCAGCCTCGTGAGCAGGGAGTTGAGGACTTTGCGCAGAAGGAACAATACCTTCAACATGACAGAACACTGCAACATTGGCAGCAACAATCCAGAAAAGACTTAATTAACACCCACTTCCAAACTACGTGATCAGTTTGTTGCACATTGAAATCTAAGCACTGTGCGTTCCCAGAACCAAATGCAGCTTTTTATTTAGAGATAGTAGGAATCTGAGCAGATGCTGGAGAATCTGAGGTAACAAGGTGTAGAGCTGGATGAACACAGCAGGCCAAGCAGCATCAATTTTCTGAAGAAGGGTCTAGACCCGAAATGTCAGCTTTCCAGCTCCTCTGATGCCGCTTGGCCTGCTGTGTTCATCCAGCTCTACACCTTGTTATCTCAGCTTTTTATTTATTTTTCTATGCTTCTGCTGTTGCTGAATAATTGAGAACATTTTCAACTGTTTGAAGGTTTTCCATGATTTGATGCTTCCACATTGAACAAAGAGATGTAATGCTACACTGGGCACTAGGGCAATGGTAGCGCTAACTTAGAGTGCGAAGATGGGATGAGACAAGGGACAAGTGACTAATTAGCTTGGTTCTTCTGGCTGCAGCTACAATGACCAGCAATTGGATTAAATAGCAATACATTTATGTATTTGTGTGGAAGTGGCAGCCGTGTCACCCAATATTCCCTTGAGGTTGTGCCAACTTTTTGTGCACAGCATCAGCACAGTGATCGTGTCATTGATTTCTTGCTCAATGAGTCAGTGTTGCACATGGGTCTTGGAGGCCTCTGCAACCAGAAATAAAATGAGAAAGAACACTGGTGCCACCTACGTCCCCTTAGAAACATTTGCTTTTTGTTCCCCTCTCACAATATGCACTGTGAAGAGCAGTTCCTGGCTGGCAATGTTTGAACTGGTGCATGGCTGGATGAATGCCTCTGCCATTTGCTGAGTGCACTGCAGAATATGATGAGGTCCATAGAGGTGAAGTGTGAAGAATACCATAAATAAACTCACTAGGGCTCACACAATTCCCAAAATTGACAGTCTATTTCTGATAAAATTTAGTGCATGGTTCTCTCTTCAGCCTTATGTAAATTGGCACCAGATTATCTGGCGCACATTGTGAATTAAAATAATTTATTATTGAAGTACTAAAAGGGAGGAGGCTCCAATTAGCTGGAAGCAAAAGAACTTAAATTAAATTTTGGACTGAAAAGAAATAGCTCATTTATATTCTATTACAGAAATTATATCCAATTTGGCTGTACCTGGGAGTAGCTCGTGTAACTGCCAGCATATAAAATAATCAACATTGTCACCATGAAGTATAGATTTTCAGACCATTTTCTTTGAACAGTGAATGGTTGTTGTTGAAAAGTCTTAACCTTAATTTAGTTTGATTGCTTGAAATAAAATGGCACAAGATGCAGCAAAAGGAACACTGAGCATAATTAGATGGTTTTAAAGCTTGACCTTCAAAAGGGTCACCACCACCCATCATGAATTTTGCACTGGCTTTACACCACATTAATGTATCATCTTATGTTGATGAGGGGCTAGCAATAACAAAATAAGTTCACCAAATCTGCTGAGAACAATCATCAGAAAGGCTGTGTAGAAATGCAGGCACATTTGATAAGACTTCTTTCTAGTTTTCACCAGCTGTGATAGGCTTGTGTGCGAACATAGCTCGAAGCAACACAAAAGCAGTTTTTGGAGAGCTCTACACATTGGGAATCATTATTATCAGAAAAGATTATAACATAGACATACAACACGGCCCACCTGTTTAACTGTAGAAGCTGTTTACCAAAATCCTATTTCATTGATCAACCTCTCACCAGATAGTTTAATTTCTTTTTTGAAATGTTTATATAACTTCCACTTAAATGCTGTGTCTGAATAAGCTTCAACAGGCAAATCCAGCAATCAATAGAAATAAGCTATCACTGTTCATCTTCTCAGAGTCTTATAACATTTTCAATACTTTCCTTAGATTCCTCTTAATCTTTTCTGCTAAATCAAAAATGGGCCGTTTTTGTTTATGCTCTTAATGCTCCATCAAAGATGCTTCCAAATAAATCTATGATAGGAGATAATGGGAACTGCAGATGCTGGAGAATCTGCGATAACAAAGTGTGAAGCTGGATGAACACAGCAGGCCTTAGAAGCACACAAGCTGACGTTTTGGGCCTAGACCCTTCATCAGAGAGGGGGGTGGAGGGAGGATTCTGAAATAAATAAGGAGAGATGGGGAGGCCAACCGAAGATGGATAGAGGAGAAGATAGGTGGAGAGGAGAGTATAGGTGGGGAGGTAGGGAGGGGATAGGTCAGTGCAGGGAGAATGGACAGGTCAAGGAGGCGGAATAAGGTTAGTAGGCAGGAAACGGAGGTGCGGCTTGAGGTGGGAGGAAGGGATAGGTGAGAGGAAGAACAGGTTAGGGAGGCAGGGACAAGCTGGGCTGGTTTTGGGATGCAGTGGGGGAAGGAGAGATTTTGAAGCTTATAAAGTCCACAGTTAAGTCCGCAAAGGTTGCAGGAACAGCAACTCATATTCCGCTTGGGAACCCTGCAGCCCAATCGTATCAATGTGGACTTTACAAGCTTCAAACCCTCCCCTTCCCCCACTGCATCCCAAAACCAGGACAGCTCGTCCCCGCCTCCCTAACCTGTTCTTTCTCTCATCTATCCCCTCCTCCGACCTCAAGCCGCACCTCCATTTCCTACCTACTAACCTCATTCCGCCTCCTTGACCTGTCCATCCTGCCTGCAATGACCTATCCCCTCCCTACCTCCCCACCTATACTCTCCACTCCACCCATCTTCTCCTCTATCCATCTTCGGTCCATCTCACCCTCTCTCCCTATTTATTTCAGAGCCCTCTCCCCATCCCCCTCTCTGATGAAGGGTCTAGGCCCGAAACGTCAGCTTTTGTGCTCCTGAGATGCTGCTTGGCCTGCTGTGTTCATCCAGCTCCACACTTTGTTATCTCCAAATAAATCTGTGTTGAATTATTTGTGGCCCCAATATCCAATTTACAATGGGATGTCACTAACTTTAGAAAGTCTACATACTAATTGCAAGCTTTTAAAATCAACTATATTTCTACTTTTAAATTGTGTATCTATACTCCCATATAATCTGTAATGATGGTTAAACCTAAGGTCATATTGAGAATATGTATCTATATTTAGGTACTATGTGGAGAACTGCAAGATATTGAGCTGTTTGGACATTTATAGCATTAAAAGGATTTCATTTATCAAAGGTGAAGGGAGCTCACGAAGTTTCTTGGAAATGATGTCCAACATAAGCCGTTCTACAATCTCACCCATAAACTTCTGTGTAGTTTTGCCATGCTTTACCCTGCTAGGAACCTCCTGCAATTTGAAACCAACAGTAAATTTTATTACAGTTCTCTCTAATTAATGTTTGAATTGTTAAAAATAAAATCGGTCCCAATGCTACTGAGTCACAAGTCTTACTCACTCAAGGAGCAACAACCCTCAATGCCAGTTGCCATAATTTTAATATTGTAGGCTTAATTAACACAAATCATATATTTGGCATTACTTCTAACAAGTACTTAATAAAGAGAAAGACTTCAATTTTTTATAGCATTTTTCACAATCCCTGAAACAAATACTTTACTGTTGAAGCATTGTCACAATATTAACTATTATAATAAAGGAATTTTGTTACTGTACCACATCCACAACATTCTCATGTTTGATGAATTGAATAAATTAATCAAGCTCAATTTTCCCTGTAAAATCAAGCTCTAACAATGCCTGATCAGTAGATACCTAAAAGCTGAATGGTGTGATCTTTTATTATAGGTTTCAGCACTTCTGCTCTAAATGGTAAACAAACTGCTCTATAATTATCAGAACTCGTCTATTGTAAAAAGAGGGTTGAAAGTGACTTGAAATCAAAGCATGTGCCACTTTCTCACCACTTCTGGAGGGATAAAAAAGATACAACTTTCCTTTCCAGAAAACTAAACAATGATCCAGTTTCTGCTGCAGACAAAGGTGAATACAAACTGTAACAATGCTTTTCAATCAGTGAATAAACCTACACAAAATTCTTTGAGGACTGATGTGTGAAGTCTGGCAAATAATTTAATCGGGTTTGAAAATTATTTCAGTTTTTACCTTTTGGAGGATTACATTTTAGCACCATGCAAAATCAGTGTGAAAAATTGTATCTTCTCCTCTCATTTTCATGTCAATCAGAACAGGATTCAGACAAAAATGTGACCGACGAATAATCACCTCTAACAATTGACCTAGTCACATGACATGATGGGCTGAAGGGCCTCTTTCCATGCTTTAAAACTCTATGACTCTATTACAGTAGCCAGGGCTTCAGCCTTGTTCAATTCTCAAGTGCTCTTGGCTCAATTGCCCCTCCCCCACACCTTCCACCTCACCTTCCACCTCTACTTTGATTGATGAATAGGTGCAGCCCTCACAATGAAGTGAGAATATGTTGGCTGTTATCTCAAATGGAAATCTAAATGGCCTTTTCTATGTTTATGACTTTTAAGGTCATGCACTACAAATCCAAAACTATCTTTTCGCATAATTTGAATTTATTTAAGAAATCAGTTGATGTCAGAACTGAAGAAACGTGAAAAATGAATGTGAGCACAAGGCCTGAATGAAATGTAATGGATGTTAGTCACACTTTATGAAATTAGCAGAGGATCACGTGTAACGATATAGCAGAATGTCAATTATTTTGATTTCTGTCTCTCGGCTGTCACCTCTTTCCCTGATACTATTCAATAATTCCAATGGGAACAGATACTTGCATTGCATAAACCTTTAATTATAAACCAACATCTACAAAAATTATTTTCTTCATTATCAGGAGTACTGTTGCTTTCTTTAGCATTGGATATTTGTGAAAGCAACTGTGTTCTTTGCATCAGGCACGAAAACAGCAGCACACTGTGATCCCATCAAGAATGTTTGTTTATAATTTTCTCCTTTTCTCTGTTCCTGAAGGTGCTGACTCCTATTGCAGTAGACTCTCTTGGATGCAAGGAACTCATCTTCTGCTGACAAAACCATCTTTGATGCAAGATCCTTCACAATGAAAATGTGCTGATCATTCAGTGGCTGAAGCCATTGTAACCAAGTCCAGTTCAAATGTCAAAATGAATCTTTCCAGTAATGTTTCAATTGGAGTGCTAGTTCCCAGTGCAGGAGATGTCACCTGTGATCCATCTGTGCATGTCTTTTGTCGGAGAGGAAAATACCCGTGGGGAAGAATAACTGGTTAGATGGAAGCCTTTGGGACCATCCTCAAAACATTTAAGCTATATCAAAAGTAAGCAAGGTGACTATAGTCGTAGAGTAATGGAGCACGGAAACAGACCCTTCGCTCTACCCAGTCCATGCCAAGCATAATCCCAAACTAAATAATCCCACCTGCCTGCTCCTGGCCCATATCACTTCAAATCTTTTCTATTCTTGTACTTATCCAAATGTCTTTTAAATATTGTGAGTTGTACCCACATCCACCACTTCCTCAGGACATTCATTCCACACATGAACCACCCTCTGTCTGAAAACTTAACACTTCATGTCTTTTTTAAATCTCTCTCCTCTCACCTTAAAAATGTGTCTCCTTGTCTTACAATGCCCCATCCTAGGGAAAAGACACCTAACAATAACACTATCCATACCCTTCATGATTTTATAACCTTGTATAAGGTCATCTCTTAACCTCCTACAAATCAGTTTAAAAAATGTCCCAGGCTATGCAGCTGTCTTTTTTTATGTAACTCAAACCTTCCATACCTGGCAACATCCTGGTAAATCTCTTCTAAACCATCTGTAGCTTACTAATATCCTTCCTATAACTGGGCGACCAGAACTGGACGTTGTACTCCTGAAGAAGCCTCCGACTAGAATAGAGGGCTATTGTCTTATTGGACAGTTGCCTGGTGGTGGTTTCACCGCACCTCAGGTGAAAGTAGAGTTTGAGAAGGCCAGTTCTTTATGGAAACCTCAGCTGGTGTAGGAATCAAACTTATACTGTCGGCATCTCTCACCAGCCATCCAGACAGCTGAGCTATATTCTGCACATATGCAGCTTTAAATTCAAAACAATTTTTTTCTCATTTGTTTACTACAATACAGAGTTGGTAGGAGGTGATGATATGATGTAGGTGTGAATTATTAAACTGTGGAAGTAATTTGAGGAAGTCGCTAGTGTATTCAGTTAATCACCCAAGTGTAACTTCAGTTTTAAGCACGCAGGTCCAGTGCTCCACCTAGTGGTAAGCTAGAGCACTGCCTGTTTCATTGCATGGCAATCAAGGACTGAAAGCTGATAAGATTTTAAATTTGTGGTGAAGAGCAGGCAGTTTTAACTGGATTTTAGTCAGAGTGTTTCCCCTGACTGGAGTGTCTGGTGCTGGTTAATCAAGCAGAGTCAGCATGGCCTCTGAAGGAGAAATCATGCCTGACAAATTTATTAGAATTCCTTGAGCAAGTAACAAGCAGGATAGATAGAGGGGAATTAGTAGATGTAAGATATCGCAAATAAAGGTCATGCGCATAAGGAGCATACCTGAAACTAGAGGAATGCCACAGGGATCAGTGCTGGGGTTGCACTTAATTACAACATACATTAATGACTTGGATGAAACAAATCATTAATGTACTTGTGCCAAATTTGTGAACGACACAAAAATAGATGCGAAGTTTCGTGGCGAACTTTTTTCAATCAGCTTTAGTTGGGTGGGGAGGGGAGGTTGATTGTTTGGAATTCACTACTCCAGTGGACTGTAGAGGATCAGTCATGGAGTAATCTTCAAGATGGAGATCAACAGATTTCTAGCTATTGAAAATTTCAACAGATATGGGGTACTGCAGGAAAGTGGCATTGATGTCAAAAATCAGCTACAATTTATTTGAATGGCAGAAAATTTAATGGGGCAAATAGCTTTATATTTCCTGTGCTCCCGCATTCCAATCACCCTCTCAGGTGAAGCCATCAAACCCCACAAATCTGAGATAAATAATGGGCCCTCTGTGGTTGGCCTTTCCCAGTATCACAACAAGCAATGTGTTTGCCTACAATGTTTGCCTTTTCCTGGTGAAAGCTTACTAGATAGCATCCTCCAATCTGACAGAAAGAGTTGTGGTTTCAATCCACACATCAGAGACTCGAGCATAACACCCAGGCTGACACTTCAGTGCAGTACTGAGGGTGTGCAACATTGTTTTGAGGCATCATAATTCAACTTTTTTTAAGTTGAGGACCTGTTGTACTTCTTGGCCAGTCATACATAATCCCAATTACTTCAGAGAGTAAAGGAGTGCTCCCTGGAGCTGTAGTCTCTGTTTATCCCTCAAACAAATGTCACAAAAGAGAGAATCTGTTTAATTTCATACTTCTACATTTGGTTTTTGGCTCTGCTCAATTGGGTAGCCGCATTTCCAACATTATAACCATGGCTACACCTCAGAAAATATTTAGCTGTCTGTTTTGTGCTTTGAGATACCTTAAGACTGTGAACGCAGCTGTACAAATGTAAATCTTTCTGAAGCTTCTAGGGAGCTGCTAGACAACATTTCTGATGGATAAGTAATTGACAATGCAGAAGTATGGATTAACAATTCCAGAATCCAGTGTAATGTACGGTATCATTATGCATTCAGGTATGGGGGACCCTAAAGTAATTTTATAAAAGCCCCACGTCACTGTGTCCTCAATGGTATAATCTGCTTTTGATATTCTGTACCTGCCCTCTCCAAATGACAGTGACTATCTAATGGCCATTCCTTTCAAGCTGTTAATGGTTAATGAAAAGGAATCTGAAAGGGCTTAATTAGCACTGTATTTTCCATTCTGACCATGGACTTGGTGTGGCTACAGTGCTAATAACTCTAGAGGGCATAGATGAACACCAAAAGGATCTCGGGGATACTGGACCACACTGTCCAGTTCTGCATGCTCTCAAATAGTCTTTGATGCTTGATTGAGTCAGAGATTTTACAGCTCAATGGTCCACAGTCTCATGGACACAATCACCAATGCTGTACAACAGACAGGAATGTTGGTCCAGCCAACTATTGCAGCCTGTTCAAGCGGTCCATGCAGGAAGTGGATATGTTTGAAATGTAAAATAATGAAGTATTTTATGAAATGCAATCCTTTTCATTACAGGTGTATGAGTAAGGAGCAGCTACATTTCAAAGGAGGAAATGCAATTGCTTACTACAGCGCAATATATAACAGGGCAAGTCATGGGGTGCAGTTTGCTGCTTTAAAAAGTAAGTGTAAAAGGCTGCTGTGTGGAAATCTGGCAAATTACATATTTGAGTTAGGATTGCTGCAGTTAATGAGACCACTGCATGAAGGATTTCTCAGTGGGTTTCCTCAGTTTAACTGTTTGTGAAGTAATCCTGTTTGCAAACAGAAGGATTGAACACTAGAAAATTAATGTTACAAATTCAATTCCATTTTGTCACAAATTGTCCAAAACCTTCACCTCTTATACACTGCTGCCAACCTCACCCACAGCCACCCTGTCTCCTAAAGGCCAGATAAATTCTTTGGTCTGCTTAAATCTTTGTGATCACTATACTTGAATATTATCTCACTCTTTCTACTCCTGACACACAGCTCCAAGCCTCTCACCATTCTGACTTGGAAATGTAGCGCCATTCCTTCTGTATCGATGATAAAATCCTGGAACTCCCTCCCTAGCAGCAAAGTGCATTTACCTGCATGAGAAGACTGCGACAGTTTAAGAATCCAATTCCTTATTGTCTTCTGAAGGGCAATTAGGAATATTGGTACTCCGCTAGTGGGTTGTCCTCAGTATCAGAATAAACTATGGCAGAAGATGAAAACAAAATAAATTGCATAGTACTATGTACTTCGCAAAATCAGTCTCAAATTTCAGCATTTCATGAAAGAGAGGCACAAAACAATGGCAAGTCATTTGGCAGAATGTTGTATGTTATATATTTGGTTCACCTCAAAGCAAAACAGGATTGTCAATAAATGTGGAAGAATTTCATTTACAGAGTTGTATACAATGCTTTAAAGTGTTGTTGGCCCATGCTTCTTGCTTAGCTTCTGGCATTTCTGTCTGTCTGTTTACTGTCCCTGGAGTCAACGAGCAGGTCTAATCAACCAAGTCCAAGAGAAGGAATGGATGATCTGCCTTAATTTCATACCACAATTTGCAATATCTCAAAATTTCATCTCAACCCAAGCTAAAGTCCTGTCAATGCATGTTGATGAGGATTGTACAAAGTCCAAAATCAAAATAGTTTTATTGGATAACCTGGAATTCCACTCAAAAGGCATTTCTTTTAAATGTGTTCGTCAGGATGTGCGCATTGCTGTTGAGGTCAGCATTTCTTGCCCGTTCTTAATTGCCACAGGCAATGTAACAAGGTGCACCCTCTCATGAATACTGAGTGGCTTGAGGGCAATTAAAAGTCAAGGAAGTTGCTGTGGGTCCAGAATTAACCAGAAGCCTGACTGTGTATAGATAGCAATTTACATTCACTGAAGAATCATTGTGCAGGAGATGTGTTTTTACAACAGGTTACTTTTGCTTCAATTGACCAATTAAGTTGTTTATCATGGTATTTCTTTAAGGATGAAGTTTGTGTCTGTTATTGAGGGCTTCAGAGTCATTGGACCATAAAACACTGGAAAGTGACAGCACAAAAAGATGCCATTCAGCCCATCATGTCTGCACCAACATAATAAAAAACTGCCTATTCTAAACCCACTCGCAAGCACCTGGTCCATAGCCTTGCAGGTTACAGCTCTCCAGATACAGATTCAGGTTCCCTCCAAATGAATCAAGAGTTTTCCTCTCAATTCCCAAACGGGGCAGCAAATTCCAGACACCCTCCACTCTGTGGGTGAAAAGGTTCTTACTCATGCTCCTTTGACCAATTACCATCAATCTATGCTCCCTGGTAACTGACCTCTGATTGGGGAAACAGGTTTTCATTGTCCACTGCATCCACACCCTTCATTATTTTGACACCTCAGTCTTGTCACCTGATCCAATATAACACACCTAATCATATCCCATTCAAATATTTAAGAAGGAGAGAAGAAGTGTGGAACAGGTGTCCTACCTGATGTAGTGTGAAGAGATAAAGTGTCATTTAGTGTACATATAGGGAAGCAGCAAATTTCTATCAAATAAGATAGGATTATAAAATGGGCCATGGTTCTATTTTACTGTCTGTAAAAAAAATGGACATGCTTTCATGAAGGACCTTTCATGTTCTTAGAACTCACAAGGAAATAAAAAAAATGTGACAGCCCCCCCCGAATGCAGCAATTTCAAAACACTTTATAGCAAATGAAATACTTTTGAAGTGACGTTGTTAGTATAATGTGGGTTATGCAACATCCAATTTATCAACAGCAATATCTGACAAACTCATAGTACAATAATGCTGGAACATCAACTTGACCAATATTGGTTGAGGGATTGTTGTCATCTAGGACTCCAGGCACAACCATCCTGCATCCCATATTCTCAATTCACCCCCATTCCCAGTGTCATACGTCTATCTGAGGAAGCAGGTGAGGACCAAATTCCATACTCCAACTAGAAGATGGTATCCCCGATAGTGCTACACTCCTCGATACTGAAGTACCTGCCTAGAGTTTGCAGAGGAATATAGACAGGTTACGCAAGTGAGCAAAAGCTCATCAGATGGAATATAATGGGATATAAATGTGAGGTTTTGTCAGGAAGAATTGGGAGGCTGAATATTATTTAAATGGTGAAAGACTGCAGAAAGCTGTGGACAGAGGATTTTAAGAGTTCTCTCCTTGAATCCCAATAAGCTGGCACCCACGTTCAGCTAGTAACAAGGAAGGTAAATGGAATGTTGGCCTTTATTTCAAAGGAAATGGAGCAAAAAATTAGAGAGGTTTTGCTAAAAATATTCAAGCTACATGTCAGATCATAGCTGGAACACTGTAAACAGTTTTGGGCTACACGTCTCTGGAAATACATAGTGGCATTGAAAGCAGTGCAGTGAAGGTTCACTAGGCTAATACCAGGTATGGACAGACTGTCTTACGCAGAGAGATTGAGTAGATTAGACCCTTACTCATTAAAACTTAGAAGAATGAGAGGTGACTTTACTGAAGTATAAAAAGTTCTTAGGGGACTTCTCAGAGTAGATTGGAAGTTTGTTTCCCCTTGTAGGAGAGTATTAAGACCAGAGGACATAATTCAGAATAAGGGTTCATTTATCTAAGACAGAGATGAGGTGGATTTTCTTCTCTCAGAGAGTTGTGAATAGAATATGATGGAATATAAATATGAGACTAGGCACTTTGTCAGGAAGAATTGAGAAGCTGTATACCATTTAAATGCAGAAAGACTACAGAATGCTGTGGAACAGAGGATTTTAGAAATCTTCATCTATGAATCCCAAACAAGCTGGCATCCATGTTCTGCTGGTAACAGGAAAGCAAATGGAATGTTTATTTCGAAGGGAATGGAGCAGAAAATCCATGAAATTCTTTAGTGCAGAGGTTGGCTGATCAACTATATTCAAGGCCTAAAGAGACTGATTTTTTTTTGGTCCGTGAGGCAATCAGGTCTAAGAAGAAAAGGAAGGAAAGTAGAGTTGAGGATTATCAAACTAGCCATGATCTCGTTGAATGGTGGAGCAGACTCAATTTGCTGAATGGCCTACTTCTGCTCCTATATCTTATTGTCTTATTCGTCGATTTTAGTGTAACTTACTGGCTTTTGTATTCTACCCTGATTTTTATAAATTTTAGAATCTTATATTACCTAATGACTTTATTAGTATATTTGATGCTTGAATGTTGTTTGGGATAATTGACAGAATCAATGGTGGGAGTGAGCAGAAATCATCTTCCCATTATCAACATGTCTTATCAATGCAGAATTTCACCAACCATGATCCAATCAGAATGAGACCGTCTGGAACTTACCAGCAATTTGACAGAAACAATCAATCAAACTAACACAAATGTTGTAAAACTAATTTCATTATCAATGTCGTGCCTTTACCTCCGGATCGTCTGCTCCTGGCAAGCAATACACTGTTGTCATCTCTTTGTTAAACCAAAAATTATCTCATCTGACTAAACAGCCTTAGGCATCTAAGCATGTATTGCTTTCATGTCACAACAGCTCCTAATGTATTTGATAGATCAAATGGTGTAGCCTTTAAAATTGTGTCGTTACATTAGACCTATTTCTGCTTGTCTCCCACATTGACACTGCCATATAGATTATTACCATCCCTTCCTGGCAGTACAGCTTTTCACTAAAAACTAAAAATGGATACACCCGCTTACCCCAGTGACATCGGCAAGAAACCTTTTCTTTTAAAGGTGTCCCCATTTTTAAAAGGTCATAACTGATGTAACTATCTATGTAAGAAAAGTGCAGAGGAAACTTGATGTCTGCTTTGTGTTTAAAATTTTTGGAAATCTGTTGTCCAATTCAATTCTGCCTGATGCCTCTGATTGAGGCATGATGTACCTTACACAGTATATAACATGTCTATAAATAAATGGAAATTATTCACTCTAATAATTTTCTGCTACAAAATCACCAATAGTCATTTCTAACCTGGAGTCTAGACAGTGGTAAGTTATAACATATGTAAGTTATAACAGTAGGGAGGTGATGGCCTTGTGGTATTATCACTGGACTGTTAATCCAGAGACCTAGGTAATGTTCTGGGGACCTGGGTTTGAATCCCGCACTGGCAGATGGTGGATTTTGAGTTCAATATATATCTGGGATTAAGAATCTAATGATGACCATTAACCCATTGTCAATTGTCAAAAATGTCCTTTAGGGAAGGGAACTGCCATCCTCACCTGGTCTGGCCGAGATGTGACTCCAGGCCCACAGATTTATGGTTGACTCTGAACTGCCCTCTGGGCAATCAGGGATGGGCAATAAATGCTGCATAGCCAGCGATGCCCTTGTCCCGTTAATGAATAAAAGAAAAAGATTGCTCCATATATCTACCTGCTCTGCTTGATTAGCTATAACTCTGAATCCATCACTACAAGATGCTGTTTCTGCTCGGATTAATCAAAACCTTTGTTTCTCAAGATAAACAGGAAGATGCATAATGATTGTATCAATGTTTTTGTCCTTGAGGTTAAACATGAACTAAAACATAAATAATGAATCATCTTTTGGATCACTGTCACACTCCAGATAGGCCACTGATGCAGGTTTTTGACTTGTCACAATGATTATCAGCTGTGCCTTTGACAGCATGATGGGCAGACGCTTTCAAATTCTCTAGAATTATACATGTTGAATTTGTTCAAAATTTCTCCAGTCTGTGTCCATGACTCAACAACAAACTGCATTGTTTCTCTATTTCTTGAGTGGCAATAGGCTTGGAAACTCGTGAATAAGAACCAGAATTTTACCCTTTGTTACTCTGAAATGCTGGTAAATTTTCTTCTTCATCTCAGTAGCTAGGTGGTTAACATTATCTGCAGCACTTTGGGAATATAACTCAATCCCAGTGTGGACAATGTTTTCATTTTGAAGTACCAACAAACCAACATGGTCAGAAAAAGATCTCTCATTTTGAGCAAAATAGTGTGCAGAGATGCATTCAGGTTGTCACAACGTTTTCCAAGAGTATTTTCATTTGCTTTCCCAGTGTTCAGAGTATTCAGCATGAAGCTTTGCCAAATATGCAGTTAAACATGGATGTTATACTTTTATTTGGATGCTTTATTGTTTGAAGTGGAGTGGGAGGTGTCACATTGACACTAGAGGGTGCATTGTTCTTAGGTTTGTGCTGATGTCCAAAGCCATTTGTTTCATGTCTCAGCTCAGGTTATGGCATGATTAAGGTCAAAGAATGCAGGAGGCAATGCTGTTGATAAATTCTGCCTTTTGTTGAGCATTCTTCTGACTATATATAGGATGGGACTTTACAGAAGGCTCCATTTCAGACCATAGACTCTTTTTATATGATCTTGATGACATGGATTCATAGCGACATACAGTCATACAGCCTTCGGTCTAACAAGTTCATGCCAAAATTAATCCTAAACTAAACGAGTCCCACTGGCCTGCACCTGGCCAATATCTCTCCAAATTCTTCCTATTCATGTACTCACCTGTACGTCTTTTAAATAATGTAACTGTGCCCCGCCCACAATTTCCTCAAGAGGTTCATTCCAAACACAAACCACCCTCTGTATAAAATACTTGCCCCTCATGTGTTTTTTAAAATCTCGCTCCTCTTACCTTAAAAATATCCTACCTAATCTTGAAATCCCCCAGACTGGTGAAAAGACACCTGCCATCGACTCTACCTACACCCCTCATGATTTTATAAACCATAATGTGATCACCTCTCAACCTCCTATAGTCCAATGAAAAATGTCCCAGCTTATCCAGCCTTTCTTTATAACTCAGATCTTCCATTCGTATTTTAATATTAACCACTCACACGACAAGCCAGGATGCTCAACTTTCAAAATTTACCTCTGTTTAGGTCATATACAATGTCCAACCTCTAATTTTTTCATTTTCTGTCCTTTATCACTTGAAAGAAAAGTGCTTCTATAACATTTATATGTACCTCATAGCTATGTGATATCTCAAAGCATTTTGCAGCCTATGAAACATTGTCACCTCAATAGTTAATTTCGATGAAACAAAGTCCCACAATGATCTTGTAATAAGCGTTTGACATTGAAACAAAGAATGCAACCATGTCAGAAAGCAGTAATTATCAGCTGTGCCTTTGACAGCATGATGGGTGGAGGCTTTCAAATACTCTGGAATTATACAAGTTGAATTTGTTCAAAATTTCTCCCATCTGTGACCATTACTCAACAACAAACTGCATTCCTTCTGTTTCTTGAGCGACAACAGGTGACACACATCATTAAATGTGCTTATTTGAATGTGATTTGCAATGAGTGGTCTGAGTGATGCTTGAATGCTCCAGTTGTGTGTTTAAAGGGTGCTTGGCTGATACCATGGTCCACCCAATCTGTTCTGGACAGCTGGGAGCTATGATTCGATGGCAATTATGATAATACAGGTAATGTAGTGATGGCTACTTAGGCATAACCATGTAATTGTTAACAATTTCATGGGATCCATGCAAAATTGTGAAGGATTAGACAGTAATTCCTAAGTAGTCACTGCTATTCCCATTTGTCATCTAATTGGGTATTCGTTCAAAGCATATTAAGGCTTTAACATTATGTAAGACCTACTGGGGTATAAAGGGATACTTAAGTGGCAACCTGAGTTTAATTAGCTAGAATTCTGAGTAGACAGACTCTGCTTGCAGGAAATAAGTGGCCCAGAGTAAACCAGAAGGCTATAAAATTGAAGACAGCAGTGTGGGAATGTGGCCCAGTAAAATGTGAAGTCATGTGTTAGACGGTGCACGGGCCAGGGAGAGAATTGACAGTGCTGACTGCCAAGAGGCAATAAGCAGGGTCCTGACATTTTTGGTTTGTCCAAATCTAGGAGAGTTATAATGAGCTCTGAGACTAAAATAAGGACAATATTACAGCAGGAGCCACAAAGTAAGATTTGTTATTTCAAGATTATTATACATTCAGTGTAGAAATGGAGCATTATTGCACAACTGTTGTAAGCTGGCTATAACACTCTACTCAAGACCTGTTCACGTGGAAAATGCACTTCTCCCAAAAAGAAATGTTACAATAATACTCAAAACAAAAACCAACAACGCAATAGTGAATCTTTCAGAAGTTTATAGTACAGAAAGATTATACCTTTGCCAGTTTTTTGCTTAAGCAATTAGAATGAACTCTTCTGCTCCCCTAACCCATCCTCTGCTCCACATAGCTCTATACCTCTGTGTTTCAAATTTGACACGATTGTCTCTTAAAAGATATGATCATCTCCCCCTCTCTCTCTCTCTCTCTCTCTCTCTCTCTCTCATTCACACACCCACTTCCTGTGACAAAGAATTCCTCAATGCAACTGTCTTGTGTAAAACTTGTTCTCACAACCTGTCTCCTCACTCCCTTCCTGACAATGTTAATTTAGTTCTGAGGAAGGGTCACTCAACCCAAAATGTTAACTCTGATTTCTCTCCACAGATGCTGCTAGACCTGCTGAGCTTTTCCAGCAATTTCTTCATAGCTGAATGCTGATGAAACAGCTTCAGTATTTCCAGTCTCTCCTCAAAATTTCTTATAAATGGGAACTTTCCCATAATTTCCTATTTTCCTAATCCTCAGAAGCTAGGAATACTGCAGCAAGTCACCCACCTCCTGAATCCACAAAGCCGATCCACCATCTACAAGGCACAAGTCAGGAATGCGACAGAATGCTCACCACTTGCCTGGACGGGTACAACCCAACAACACTCGAGATGTTTGATGCCATCCAGGACAGAGCAACCCATTTGATTGGCACGACATCCATAAACATCCACTTCCTCTACCAGATAAAAACCAAAAGAACTGTGGATGCTGTAAATCAGGAACAAAAACAGGTCTGGCAGCATCTGAAAAGGGAAAAAAAAAACAGAGTTAACGTTTCAGGACCAGTAATCTTTCCTCAGAACTGATGGTGGCTGGGAAAACATCAGTTCATATGCAGAGAAAAGGCAGGGGGATGGGGTAGGAAGTAAACGATAGGATAGAACCTAAAGGGAGAGAAGAGCAGTTGGACAGACAGAGGTGATAATGATCAGGCTGAGTGGGTGAATAGTTGTTAATGGGGACTATTAGCGACTAATAACAGGTAGTGTGTCATGGCAGGCCACGTGGTAACAAGGCTCGGTGTGTGGGGTGGGGGACTGGGATATGGGAGGGTTTAAGCCCTAAAATTATTGAAATCAATATTGAGTCTGGAGGGCTGCAGGGTCCCCAAGCACAAAATGAGGTGTTGTTCTTCCGGCTTGTGTTGAGCCTCACTAGAACACTGCAGCAAGCCAGAGACAGAGACGTGGGCCAGAGAACAAGATGGTGCAGTAAAGTGGCAGGCAACGGGTAGTTCAGCGCCTTTGCAGCCACCCAGTCTACGCTTTGTTTGCCCAATGTATGGTGAGACCACAATCTGAGCAGCGAATGCAGTGGACTAGATTCTGGGAAGTGCACTACATCTGCACTTCCCAGAGTCTAGTCGACTGCATTTGCGGCTCACAATGTGGTCTCCTCTACATTCGGGAAACGAAGCGTAGACTGGCTGGCTGCATCAGTTCTGAGGAATGGTCACCGGACCCGAAACGTTAACTGTTTTTTTACGTCTCAGATGCTGCCAGACCTGCTGAGCTTTTCCAGCAACTTAGTTTTTGTCACTTCCTCCACCACTGAGGTTCAGCAGCAGCAGTGTGTACTATGCACTCACCATCCTGATTTGGAAACTTATCACCATTCCTTCAGAGATAATGGGAACTGCAGATGCTGGAGAATCCAAGATAACAAAGTATGGAGCTGGACGAACGCAGCAGGCCAAGCAGCATCTCAGAAGCACAAAAGCTGATGTTTTGTGCCTAGACCCTTCATCAGAGAGGATGAAGAGTCTCTGATGAAGCGTCTAGGCCCGAAACATCAGCTTTCCTGCTCCTAAGATGCTGCTTGGCCTGCTGTGTTCATCCAACTTCACACTTTGTTATCCACCATTCCTTCAGTGTTGCTGGGTCAAAGTCCTGGAACTACCTTCCTCAGAGTATGGTGGGTCTACCTACAGCACATGAACTGCAGTGCTTCAAGAAGGCAGCTCACCAACCACATTCTCAATTAATTTTGTTCAAGGGTATATACCAGATCACAATTATTATGGCAGTTCTCTGTTAATGTCTTCAAGTATATCATTTAATAAGTCTTCATTAAATGTACTCTGTCACGGTATGTGGATACTGCTGCCAAAAAAACTTTTGTTGTCCATCCCTAGTTACCATTGAAATAAATTGCTTGCTATCCATTTCTGAGGGGAGCTAAAAGCTAACCACATTACTATGGAAAATTGAGGAATTTAGCTATGTGGTGTCACAGTACACAACAGAATTTGTGAGCCATACCATCACAATGACACATACAGACTCAAAACTCCACTACCAGTAACTGTATGGTCACAGTTGATTGGGTGAGGAAGGACTGACAGTAGCCTAATGGCAATGTGCAGTGAGAAAGAAAGTGGTTTGCAGGCTTCTCACGTGCGTTTTGTATCACTGCTAAGAAAAGTCTAGTCATGGATGGTGCACATCCCAGGGAAGCTGAGAGACTTGTAGATGAAAATAAAAGATGAACGGCAGACTCAGAAAATTTGTAAGTATGATAAATAAATCAACAAACATTTGGAGATTCTCATCTCAAAGGTATATACCTTGACCTTCTCCCCCCCTGAGCTGTAATGTTACAAATACCTTACAGTTCTACAGTGAATGACAGAATACCGTAGTAGTCCCACCGCTATCAAGAACATCAAATCCCAAATGCAGGTACAAACATACAGTAAGTAGAAATATGTTACTGCTCGATTTCGCTTCTGTAGCAGTAAAGGATTATAGAATGGAAGACCCTGTGAAGATGTGAAAATATGTAAAAATGACAGTGAAGTTGCCTATATGTCAAATTTAACAAACTTACCGTGGTTTTTTTTGAAAACTGGAAATACCATGTTGGCCATTTGCATTGTTCATTAGCACTGTAACTTTTACCATGCTGGGAATTCTATTGGAAAACTGGGATCAGAGGCCAAGGTGGATTCTGCATTAATTATTGATTCTGTCATCGTTCTGTGCCACTGAGAATCACCCTTTGTGATCTAAAAGTATGTTGCAGAAATCCCCTCAATATACAGAGATCCACAAGTCAAAACAAACTCAATGCAGATCATAGAAATTCTTTATTGAACCTTTTTTTCTGACCAACCTGTTCAGAGATGTTATTGCAAACCTATAGAGCAGGTGGGACTTGAACTCAGGCTTCTCTGTCCAGGGGTTAGGGACACTACCACTGCTTCACAAGAGGGCCTCAAAGATTTTTTAAAATTTCAGTTTTTAAAAAATTCTCCCATTTGCTGCAGCAGGATGTGAACTCAGGCTCCTGTAGTACGAGTGACAATGGGAACTGCAGATGCTGGAGAATCCAAGATAACAAAGTGTGAAGCTGGATGAACACAGCAGGCCAAGCAGCATCTCAGGAGCACAAAAGCTGACGTTTTGGGCCTAGACCCTTCATCAGAGAGCTTGGTTCCTGGGATTACTAGTTGAATGACAATGCCACTGGACCATTGCCTCCCCATTAAAAAGCAGAATGGTTGCTGAAGGGTTGTTAGTTCGTCAGGGGTGGGAGTAAGTACTAATGACCTTCATTCATTATTTTCTGCAACTCCACAAGAAGTAATAGGTAAGGGTGTACTTTACTGATGATAACAGACTGTCTCATTTGGGAAATTATGTTGGTTGGGGGCCATTCTGTGGGAGTAATAAAACTTTGGACTGAATTTCATGAGGAAAATTGCCCGTGGGCCATTGGAGGTCATCCTGTGTTTTGCACTGGTCCTTTGTATATAAATTAGAATCTATTTACATTCTGAATTTAGTGATAGCTCACATTCTACAGGGATGAAATGAAACCATTTTGCAACCATTGAATAATAGCTGATACCTTGTCTGTCTTGTAGTTCTCAGGGCCTGAATTTTAAACAAGGCCTTGAGGGGATGGTTTCATAGTAATAGGCTCATGTTTGTCTGACAACATTACAATATGTTCATGAAAATTCAAAGGAAAAGACAGCATTCAAAAAAACTGAATTATTTTCGAATGTGCCATCCAATGATAGGGATGCTGTAAGCATTCTTTGTCCTGCACAAGCTAGCATTATGTGAGAATGTTACATTCAAGGCACACAACCTCTGCCCATATCGCATCCCAAAACCAGCCCAGCACGTCCCTGCCTCCCTAACCTGTTCTTCCTCTCACCTATCCCCTCCTCCTACCTCAAGCTGCACCCCCATTTTCTACCTACTAACCTCATCCCGCCCCACCCCCCCCCTTTACCTGTCTGTCCTCCCTGAACTGACCTATCTCCTCCCTACCTCCCAACTTACACTCACCTTTACTGGCTCCATCCCTGCTTCTTTAACTTGTCTGTCTCCTCTCCTACTATCTTTTCCTCTATCCATCTTTGATCAGTCTCCCTGTCTCTCCCTATTTGCCTCAGAACCCTCTCCTCCTCCCCCATTTCTGATGAAGAGTCTAGGCCCAAAACGTCAGCTTTATTGTTCCTATGATGCTGCTTGGCCTGCTGTGTTCATCCAGCTCCACACTTTATGTCGGATTTTCCAGAATCTGCACTTCCGATTATCTCGGATTATTATATGTGTCTTTTTTCCCAAAATACTAGTTACATACAATTTTGCTAGAAATAGGGGCAAGGCTGGATATATAGCTTTTAATGCGTCATCCTGAACAGTATTAGGGTCTCGAAAGAAGAGTGCAAAGGTGACAAAGTGAGACTAGAAGACAGTGAAAATGTGAGGGAGAGAGAGGAAAGTAAACTCCGTGGTAGGTGGTTCTCTTGATAGTTATACTGTTCGGAAGGAACCAAACTATACAGTTTCTACGTTGAGGATTCAGTGAGACATTCCAAACATAATTGCCTACCTTCGTTTAAAGTTTTAGCAAAGATTTGTAGCTCGGGTTGTGGGTGAGGTTGTTGATTTGCTCATTGAGCTGGCTTGTTTTCACTCAGACATTTCATCACCATGCTAGGTAACGTTAGCAGTGAAGCCTTCAATGAAGCTATGTTGCTCTGCTCCGCTTGGAATTTGTACTGCCCAGTCCGTTATAGTGAGTAGTGTCATTTTCGCTTAGTTTCCTTCCTATCTGTCCAATGTAATGTTTGTGGCAGTCGTTGCATGGTATTTTGTAAACCACGTTGGTTCTGCATGTTGTGGGAAAGGGATCTTTAATCATTGTAAGTATTTGTCATACACTGGCCGTGGGCTTGTGGGCTACCATGATTCCTAGTGGCCGTAGGAGTCTTATTGTCAGTTCTAATATGCTCTTGCTGTAGGGCAGTGTGGCCAGTGTTCTCGGGTTGTACTGTGTCCTCCTGCTGTCCATTTAGTAGGCATCTGTGGATGAAGATGCGGGGATATCCATTCATAGCGAAGACTTTGTATAAGTGCTCTTCCTGTTTCCTGCATAGCTCTGGAGTGTTGCAGTGAGTTGTGGCCCATTCAAATAGTGTCCTGATGCTGCTTTGTTTGTGGACATTGGTGTGGTTGCTGTAGAAGTTGAAGATTTGGACAGTGTGAGTTGCTTTTCTGTATACTGTGATTTGTAACTCGCTGTTGGTCATTCACTCGACTCTGATGTCCTGAAACAGAAACTGATTGTTGTTTTTTTCTTCTTCTCTTGTGAATTTTATCCCTGCGAATATGTTGTTGTTGAAGTGGTGGGTCCCATCTAGTTTGTGCTTTTAATAATGACAAATGTGTTGTCTGTGTATCGGATCCACAGTTTAGGTTGAATTCCGGGGAGGGTGGTTTGTTCTAGTCTTTGCATGACTGTTTTTGCAAGGAGTCCTCAGATGGGTAACCCCATGGATGTGCCACTGATCTGTTTGTATACTAGACCATTAAAAATTAACTATGTGGTGAGGCACAGTTCTATTAGTTTGAGTATGTTGTCATTGCTGATGGAGCTGCTGGTGTATGTTCTTACTTCCTCTAGTAATGTGGCCAGTGTTTCTTTAGCTAGTAGGAAGTCAATTGGTGTGAATAAAGCTGTGATGTCAAGAGATAATCTTGTTGTCGCTGATTTTTATGTTATTGAGGATATTGAGGAACTCTTGGATTGAGTGAATGGAACGATATGAACTGTCGATTTGGTGTTTCAATCTCTGTTTTAGGCCCTTGGCCAGTTTGTGTGAAAATGTGCCCAGTAGGGAAACAAGGGGGTTGTCTGGTTTGTGCACTTTAGGAAGTCCATACAAGCAGGGGGTGTTTGTGCCGTCTGGTTTCATTCTCATACAATCTGTCTTGGTTATCTGACCTGCAATCATTAGTCTCTTCAGTGTCTGGATGATCCTATTATCTAGCTGCAGTGTTGGGACTATCGCCACCCGTGGTAAGTATTTGTATCTGCGAGCAATGCCTGTGCTTTCCTAACGTCTGGTTTGTTTATAATGATGGTCATGTGCCCTTTGTCTGCTGGTAGGCTTATAATGTTCTTATCTTTCTTGGGGGTTTAGCTAGTGCTTTTTTTTTCTGATGTGTTCAGGGTGTCCCATTCGTTCCTTCTGTGTAGTGTAGGAATTATAGTTTGTCGCATGGCTTGTTGTGTTTCGTCTGTGAGTCTGTTGTCTTTGAATGTAGTCTCCAGAGTGGCCATGACGTCTGTGATAATGGAAACTTAGATGCTGGAGAATCCAAGATAATAAAATGTGAGGTTGGATGAACACAGCAGGCCCAGCAGCATCTCAGGAGCACAAAAGCTAACGTTTCGGGCCTAGACCCTCCGTCAGAGAGGGGGATTGGGTGAGGGTTCTGGAATAAATAGGGAGAGAGGGGGAGGCAGCCCGAAGATGGAGAGCAGTTTCAAGGCTGAAGAGATTGCAAGAGAGTTGCAGTGGGAGAGAGATTCCCTGAGGTTGGTCCGGAGGGAGGAGGGTAACTTCTTCAGGTTAGGCATCCCTGGAAGAGGCTTTGCAGCGATGTTAAAATTGTATCAGTCATAATGGGAACCTGAAGAAGTTACCCTCCTCCCTCCGGACCAACCTCAGGGAATCTCTCTCCCACTGCAACTCTTGTAAACTCTTCAGCCTTGAAACTGCTCCCCATCTTCGGTCCGCCTCCCCCTCTCTCCCTATTAATTCCAGAACCCTCACCCAATCCCCCTCTCTGATGAAGGGTCTAGGCCCGAAACGTTAGCTTTTGTGCTCCTGAGATGCTGCTGGGCCTGCTTTGTTCATCCAGCTTCACACTTTGTTATCTTGGATTCTCCAGCATCTGCGGTTCCCATTATCACTGATACAATTTTAACCTCACTGCGAAGCCTCTTCCAGGGGTGCCTAACCTGAAGAAGTTACCCTCCTCCCTCCAGACCAACCTCAGGGAATCTCTCTCCCACTGCAATTCTCTTGTAATCTCTTCAGCCTTGAAACTGCTCTCCATCTTCGGTCCGCCTCCCCCTCTCTCCCTATTAATTCCAGAACCCTTACCCCATCCCCCTCTCTGATGAAGGGTCTAGGCCCGAAACGTTAGCTTTTGTGCTCCTGAGATGCTGCTGGGCCTGCTGTGTTCATCCAGCCTCACATTTTATTATCTTGGCCATGAAGTCTGTTCTGTTTGCATCTTTGTGGTTATAGTCCAGTCAGCATAATGGGACAGCTTTCTCAGATTGTGTGAGTTGTCTGCTGGATAGGTTTCTTGTTCATGTGTCCAGTTTGTTGTTGTTCTTGTTTTTGTGGTGGATCAGTTTGGTGAGTTTCTTCTGAAATTTGTCTCTGTTCTTAGTTTTGGCCTTGTGTTGTTGATGGTGGCGGCCTGTTCTTGGGTTGTAGTCCACTGCTGGTCCATTTTCAGTACTGTGATTTTTGGTGCGAAATTTCCCATTTGTACTTGTAGATTCGGCTATGGGCATTACCTGGCCTCAACTTCCACAGCAACCACCCCAATGTCCACAAATAAAGCAGCATTAGGACATACCTTCCACAACTCACCGCAACTCTCCAGAACTACGCAGGAAAGAGGAAGAGAATTTATACAAAATTTTCGCTATGCACAGGTATTCCCACATCTTCATCCACAGATGCCAACTAAACAGACAACAAGAGAACAAACAGTATGTCCTAATCCACTGGCCACACTGACCTACATCAAAAACATATCATAACTGGCAACGAGACTCCTAAGACCATTAGGAACCATGGTGGCACACGAGCCCACATCCAATCTACGACAAACACTCACAAGGATTAAAGACCCATTCCCACAACATGCAGGACCAACATGGTTTACAAAATACCATGCAATGACTGCTACAAACATTACATTGGACAGACAGGAAGGAAACTGGTCACCAGAATACACGAACATCAGCTTGCAGCAAAATGACACAACGAACTTTGCTTAATATCAGTGCGCTCAGACAACGAAGACCATCAGTTTAACTGGAACAGCATAACTACAGTAGCCCAAGCCAAACAGAGACATGGATGGGAATTCCTCGAGGCACGGTTCTCCACCTGTACTTCAATCAACAAACATATCGAGTTGGACCCCGTATACAAAACCATACAGATCCAATCCGGAAATGACACAACTCACCATAATGGGTCAGACAGTATAAATTCCAAGTGGAGTAGAATAACGTTGCTTCATTGGAGGCCTCACTGATGATGTTACCTAGCAGGGTGATGAAATGTCAGAAGAAAAACCAGCCAGCTTGGTGAGCAAGTCAACAACCTGCATACCTTTGTGAAGTCCAAGGAGCTAGCTGCAGCTAACTGTGGAGTCAGTGATTTTAAAAAAATCCTGGAAGCTGTTTGGACTTAGTAGAAGTCATGCACAATTAATGGTACAGCTGAGAGTGGGGTTTAAGATACCCAAGAGCAATATAATTGAGCAAGATTAAAGTCCAGAGAAAAACACCTGTGGTAGTTCTAGCGTGGTGAAAGCTAGCTGTTGCTGGAAAATTGGAGATGTGCCTATTTAAGATGGAAATCATGAAAGAGTGTGAGCTTTGCTGAAACTCCACCCAGCCTTTTGTATACCACAGTCATGAAGCAGAAACTGGCAGATTGTGGCCAAATGGTCAAATGAATGGAAACTGACAGACACAAATATCTTTCCTGCTTCATGTTAGTGTTATTTAGTACACTTCAGAGTTAATGTAACCCATATGTATATTCACTTTTATAAAGCAGTGACTATATAATATAATATAATATAATACAATATCTTGTTATGAAAAACAAGAGCCCCTTTTGATGAGATTTACTCATGGACCATCTTTCAACATGGACTGTTATGAAGCCTCTGATTAGCATAGAAAGAAGATTATTGAGACTATTCGCAGCGTGATGCTCTGAGGGCAGCGTACTACAGAGTGTAACCAAATTTCTCAGTACTACTTCAGGTATAACAGAGCCTGGCCAGCAAACCCTAATTTTTTTTTCATTCTGTGCAAATCTCTGAGGTGAGTGAGTGACAGTGACTTCCCCAAATCTGCACAGAATGCCCCATGGCCTTCTCAACCACCGTGCCCAGCTGAACCATTGCCTTCGAGGATCCGATTAAACACTGGTGCAATTAAAAGAAACAGCAAAATACTGCCTTTTATGAGCTTAACTCAAAATCAACAGGCCTGGAAATTAATCTTCAAAACTAAAATTTTTGTATGAGTTTTTCATTCGGGTGCTCTAGTTTCCTCCCACAGTCCAAAACTGCAGGTTAGGTGGATTGGCCATACTAAATTGCCCGTAGTATTCAGGGAGCAGTCGATTAGATATGTTAGCCCTGGGAAATACGGGGTTACAAGGAAGGGGGATGCTCTTCAGAGGGTCATTGTGGACTTGTTGGGCCAAAGGGCCTGTTTCCATACTGTTGGGATTATGTGATTCATAGTACAGAATCAGGCCATTCACTCCACACCAACCTGCCAAAGAGCATCCCACTCAGACCCACCACCTTACCCTACCACCATAACCCTGCATTCCCATGTCCAATCCACCTAACCTACACATCTTTGGGCTGTGGGAGAAAACCTACACAAACATGGGGAGAATATGCAAACTCCACACAGATGGACACCAGAGGCTGGGATTGAAACCAGATCTCTGGTGCTGTGAAGCAGCAGTGCTATCCACTGAGCCACTAGGGCACCCTGTGGTGTTAGTAGAAAGAGGTGTGTACCGCAAATATATTTCACACTGGGTGTACTGATACTCTGGCCATTTTTCGAGTAAAATGTGACACTGAGACTTATATTGGATGCATCTGATACAACTGTATACTTTCAACAGATAAGTGAAAGTAATTTCATTGCATTTCATTTCAAATTTGGAACAGATACCCATTAAAGAAAATTAATACTTCTCAGAAATAAAAACAATTTATTTGATGTCAGAATCTATCTTCATTTTCAACATTGTTGTTGAAAGGGCTGATGTGCAACATGAAAATCCATTCAACACGACAGAAACCAATTTGTAAGAAGTTAACCCAGTCTATGTTTTTGCTTTCTGCCACTGGAACATTGTGCACTGCAATAAATTACTAACTGACTTGAATAATATAATACATAGATGCACTATAACATAAACTGATGAAAAAATGCCCAACTGAGAAGAATTGATAACACATAGAATTTGAAATTTGTGGTAGTCTCGATCCTTTGAATACTCATTAAACAGTATTCATTCCATGCATGGATCACATTTTATATGATGGAAACTACACTGGAAATTACACTACAGTCAAACAGATAGAAGGGACAAAATTCATGTTCTGTAATAGTTTATTTCAATAAGCATAAATATGAAATGGTTAGCCACTTTCATGTAAGCCATCCTTGTTGATTTATCAGAAACCCTGTGACGTAAAGGAGATTTTGAGAGAAACAGGGCATTATGACCTATTTATGTTGCGTGATATATCAGAATGAATGTGTTTGTAAGTTAGTCTAAAATTCATTTGTCCATTATTTGACAAAAGTATTATCATGTATATCAGCCAATAGCCAGGTTATTCACTGTCATGTTATTTGAAGGAGGGAGATAAGACTGAAAGTCACTGCTTGATTAGTGGGAGGAAAGAGGCTATTGCAGTGGGTTTGCTTTATTTTCTATTGTTTTGTTCATTTTAGACCACCCTGACCCTCTCCTACTGTTGTAGGCAGGGTAATGCAATATATAATAATACTTGTGTTAGTCTAGAACCCTGTGTCTTTATGTCTAAAGCTATGAATTCTATATGTTTTCTAAGCAACCCTATCAAAGTCTCCTGCACCTTCACAGTTTGTGTATGTCTCATTGTCTCCCACTCAAATCTCACTATTACCACATATCACTTAACTGTCTGCCATTGGAAATTGTTGCAGCATTGAAGTCGGATGTTTTATTTTACATGGGGAACAACAGCTCGATAACTCCAGTGTGGAGCTGGTTGCAACACAATCATGGAGGGTCATAACGGCTTCCTTCCATGATTCTATTTGTGAAAACATGTCAAGGTTCACTGGTCTGTGTGTATTGTATGTGAGTAACAATTTAAATGTATTTTCAGTGCGTAGAAAAATATTAATCAAAGTGACTGGTGTATTGAATTTTAAGTGTCTCTAAATAATCACTGATGAATATGCCGTAGATCTTGAATCTTTATACATCGCTGTGTTAGGCCATTATTTATTATCAAAAACTTCATTCACCTTGTGCCTTCTTGTGACTAATCTGAGGCATTTTTAATTGCATTCTGTGGCACTGAAGTTTCCACAGTTGGAGATAACTCAACCGCCAACTTTATTTTAGTTCATTCAAGGCATGGGGGATGTGGGCAGTGCTGGCTGGGTCAGTATTTATTCCTGTTTCTGGTTTGCCCTTGAGCAGATGATGCTGAGCTGACTTCTTGAACAGCTGCAGTCCATGTGTTGTAGGTGCTATTGGTCCTATAGTTGCAGGTTATTATATTCCATTAATTCATGTGTAGCCCTTGATCTGTCGTCTCTGCGTCTCCCATGTTCCCTACACCTGTCTCCCCCAATTATCAACCCACATCAGAATCTTCACTCTCGTTCCTTTGCATTTTCATTTTCAAGAGTAAGTTCTTGTCCAGAGCTTTGCCAAGTGCTTTCTGGAAGTCAATTTAATTGCGTTTGGCTCTGTAAATCACAAGTTTCTGCGGAATGTGCTCCAAAAAATATTTAAATGTCCAAGAAACGTCATTATAGTTCCGCAATTGCTTCCTGATGAAATGATGGCCAATGTCTCAAGTGGGTGACCTGAAACAGAAGCTTTTGAACTCCAGATTGGGGTCAGAATAGGGTTGTTGCAGTTACACAGGAATTCTATAGAATGGCACGTGGAATCACTTGAGATGACTCCACATAATAAAATATGGCCTAAACCTATACTTCTTGAAACCTACTTGATATCATCAAAGGTCAAATATCCTCTGATGTCAGCATTAAATACTGACCCAATAGATAATGCTTTAGTAATAGTCTTTTCCTGCCAATGTTAAACTGACCATTAAATAAAAACCATGATCTACAGTTTGCAGATGACTGCTGCAGGATCATTGCCCACTCTGCATCAGATTTGCTAGCCGCTCTCAATCTCTTCAATTCTGTTCTATGTCCTATGTAATTCTGCATACAAGACACTCAGTCTGACCAAGAATATCACCGAAACAAAAGTCATAAATCAAACCATGCCTAGCCATCTCAATATTCTACTTCTCATATGCGGTGAAGCAATATGGAATATTTTGAGCATTTCCCACAGCTTGACAGATACCTCCTTCAGAAAGTCAGTGGTGACAAAGAGATCCAGTACCTGATCAGCTGGGTCGGTTCAGCCTTATACGAACCACAGATTGAGTGATTGTCAACAAGTCAAAAAAATCCTTTGTAGGCAAAGCAATACTGTATATTAGTCACACATAATAGCACCAGGGAAATGTTATTCACAATGCCTCCAGCACATCCTCCAAATGCAACAGGAGGACCATGAAACAAACACCAATGTGCTTCTTGAAGCTAGCTCCATTAGTGTTCAGGCCAAATCTCCTGCAAAATCGGTGTCGATGGCTAAAAGCTGACTCCATTACCAGGTCCTATTCTCTCAACTTTAAAAAGGAGAAAGAAAAACACTCCAAAGGCAATGTGAAGCTCTCTTTCAAGTGCGACAACGTTGACCTTAACGGCTGGGATGAGTTTTCTCCCCATCATTCAAAATGGCATCATCCTGTCCATCAGGTTGCATCACACTTTGAGTTGTAATGTCTTAAGGAAAAGGCTGAATGGCCACAAGAAAGAAAAGAAAAGCAAGCAAATCCTGAGCTGAATACACCATTGGACATCCTGCCAAATGTGCCACTATTGACAGGTCAAGGATGAATTTGTTCAGTCAGATAAAGCCTGATAATGCGGAGCGGGCATCATCCTCAATTTGGGAGGTGGTCCTTGTCACTGTCACTGGTAGGCAACATCCACAAGCAGTGACACCCTGACAAAGGCACATGTGGTGGTGAGAATGGGACTGATAAGCTTCTTTCACCAGTTGCTAAAATGTAAAATCTCCCATTTTATCCCATATTTTGTTTTGTTCCCATCTGCAAGGTTGTTTGAATAACCTACAGCCGTTTCTGCTGTGTTTTGTAGCTGGGGGCTATGAGATGTAGAGACATTGCCGAAGTAGCATGAGGGAGTAGCTGACCCTGTCAGCATGAACAGCTGAAATTCGACACCTTGTGAAGCATTGTGTCTGCATTCAACAGCATTACTGTACAGTGATATAGGTGCCACATTAAACCAACGCTGCAATGTTTCACTGGCGTATGGTAGCATAACATGAGACAATGGTTCAAATCCTTGTTGAAGTTATTATAATTATCTCATGCAAACTTATATTAACATACAACATGAACACAAAGGAGACTATATCAGCCATTAATTAGACATGTTTTATTGTATTGTTGAAATCATGATATCTGCTCCGAACTGACACAACAGAGTTACATTGTAAAAAATGCAGCATTTACATGCCAGAGCTTTGCATACAAAATTTATGACTGATAACATTAAATAAAATATTCAGGTATCCGTAGCTTTTAAGTTCACTCATTCATCAGTCTCCTGCAGTGCAGCTGCCACTTATGCAGTAAGAATAATTACAAGCGGGGGTTGAGGAAAGGCTATGTTATTTCTATATTCCGACCTAAACACCTTCAGTTGTTATTCAAAGTTATGTTCATGTAAACGAAGTCTCTATCAAGAGCTGTCTAACCTGTAAGAGGTTGCATCGGGACATTAAATTTCCGTGTGTTTGTCATCAGTACTGCAGAAAGAAGAAAAAGTATGCATGACTATACTGATCTTTATAGTCTCATGATCTCATTTTGACATGGGGCAAAAATCTGAGACTCCTATCTGCCCTTGCAGGTGCATTAGAAAGATCCAACAGCACTATTCTGTAGAAACACAGTGAGTTAGAATCAGACAATACAGAAGAGACCATGTGGCCCATCAAGTCTGTACCACCGAAGCTATATTAAATCTGTTTTAGAATAGAATCCCTACAGGTGAAATCAGGCCATCCAGTCCAACAAGTCCACACCACCTCTCTGAAGAGCATCCCACCCAGATTCATTCCCCTAATTTCCTGTGTCTAATCCACCTAACCTAGACATCCCAGGGCACTATGGGCAATTTAACATGGCCAGTCCACCTACACAGCACATCTTAGGACTGTGGGAGGAAACCGACACAGACACGGGGAGAATGTGCAAACTCCACACAGACAGTCACTGAGGCTGGAATTGAGCCTGGGTCCCTGGAACTAGGAGGCAGCAGTGCTAACTACTGAGCGACTGTGCTGCCCAGCTTCCAGCATTAAGCCCACATCCTTGAATAGTCTCCTTTCAACCTGCTATGTTCCAACAGAAAAAATCCAAGCTTATCCAGCCTCTTTTCATCGAGAAGGTGCAACATCCCAAGCAACATCCTGGTGAAACTCTTCACACCCTCCATTGCAATCATATCGTTCTTATAATGTGGAGAACAGAAATACACACAATTATCCAGATTTGGCATAACCAAAGCTCTATACAGTTCCAACATAATCTCCCTACTTTTATAATCTATATTTCGACTGATAAAGGCAAGTTCTCTCTGCTGTCCTGACCATTATATAATCCTCGATTAGCATCACTGAAAATAAGCATCAAAAATATTTGGAACCAGTGCAGAAGTTGGCAATCTTATTTTCACATTACCAGTATAGAAATAATGGGTTGATCACATCATTCTCATATGACATGGTAACTACCAGAAGATCCTAAGACCACACCTTCGAAACCCACAATCACTTCCATCTAGAAGGACAAGGGTAGCAGATGCATAGGATTTCTACCACCTGCATGTTCCCCTCCAAGCTATTCAGCCTCCTGATTTGGAATATATTGCTGTTCATTCATTGTCATTGGATCAAAATTCTAAAATTCCCTCCCTCACAACACAACACTGTGGGTTGACAACACATGAACTGCAGCGGTTTAGGACGGCTGCTCATCACCATCTTCTCAAGAGCAATGAGGATTTGCAATAAATGCTGTGCCCAGCCAGTGATGCCCACATCCCATGAATGAATAAAAAGGAACTCATTTCAAAAGTATTTCATTGACTTAGAGTTTCCAGGTATTGTGAAAGGAGTTGTGTAGGTATTGTACTAATAATACCACTGGACTCATAAGAGGCATCTATTTAAACTTCACCACAGTGTAATGGGATCTAAATTTGGTAAATAGATCTGGAAATAGAAATTTATCTCAATTATGGAGGCAATCAAAATAGCAGTAATTATTTTAAAAATTCATCTTTAAAGAAGGAAATCATTTGACTTTTCATGGGGTTTTCTATAAGATTTGAGGCCCATAGTAATGTAAATGACTCCTAACTGCCCTCTGAAATGCCCTAACAAGCCATTCATTTCAGGGGCAGTTAGGGATGGCAAGAAATGCTGGCCTTGCCAGTGATGCCTCCATTCTGTGAAAGAAGGAATAAATTCTTCACTGTCATTTTAGGATTGAAGAATGGCAACTTGGCTGATTTTCTTGCTTATGAATAGAATATAATTTTTCATTCCATAGGATTTCTTAGTGAAAAGTCAAATATCTAATCAATCTGAAAGGAAATGGGAGCTGTCCATTTTTTTGTGATTTAACTAATTACAGCAAGCAAGACACAATTTCTCATTTGTCATTCAAAGAGGAATTTCACCTCAAGCAAAGGAAATAACATTTTTGGCCACTTCTAAAGGGATGAATTGGGACCAAGGACAGCAACAATAAGCAACTGAGATAATGGGAACTGCAGATGCTGGAGATTCCAAGATAATAAAATGTGAGGCTGGATGAACACAGCAGGCCAAGCAGCATCTCAGGAGCACAAAAGCTGACGTTTCGGGCCTAGACCCTTCATCAGAGAGGGGGATGGGGGGAGGGAACTGGAATAAATAGGGAGAGAGGGGGAGGCGGACCGAAGATGGAGAGTAAAGAAGATAGGTGGAGAGGGTGTAGGTGGGGAGGTAGGGAGGGGATAGGTCAGTCCAGGGAAGACGGACAGGTCAAGGAGGTGGGATGAGGTTAGTAGGTAGCTGGGGGTGCGGCTTGGGGTGGGAGGAAGGGATGGGTGAGAGGAAGAACCGGTTAGGGAGGCAGAGACAGGTTGGACTGGTTTTGGGATGCAGTGGGTGGGGGGGAAGAGCTGGGCTGGTTGTGTGGTGCAGTGGGGGGAGGGGATGAACTGGGCTGGTTGAGGGATGCAGTGGGGGAAGGGGAGATTTTGAAACTGGTGAAGTCCACATTGATACCATATGGCTGCAGGGTTCCCAGGCGGAATATGAGTTGCTGTTCCTGCAACCTTCGGGTGGCATCATTGTGGCAGTGCAGGAGGCCCATGATGGACATGTCATCAAGAGAATGGGAGGGAGAGTGGAAATGGTTTGCGACTGGGAGGTGCAGTTGTTTGTTGCGAACTGAGCGGAGGTGTTCTGCAAAGCGGTCCCCAAGCCTCCGCTTGGTTTCCCCAATGTAGAGAAAGCCGCACTGGGTACAGTGGATGCAGTATGCCACAAGATACAACGCATTATCCTCCGACACTTCCGCCATTTACAATCCGACCCCACCACCCAAGACATTTTTCCATCCCCACCCCTGTCTGCTTTCCGGAGAGACCACTCTCTCCGTGACTCCCTTGTTCGCTCCACACTGCCCTCCAACCCCACCACACCCGGCACCTTCCCCTGCCACCGCAGGAAATGCTACACTTGTCCCCACACCTCCTCCCTCACCCCCATCCCAGGCCCCAAGATGACATTCCACATTAAGCAGAGGTTCACCTGCACATCTGCCAATGTGGTATACTGCATCCACTGTACCCGGTGCGGCTTTCTCTACATTGGGGAAACCAAGCGGAGGCTTGGGGACCGCTTTGCAGAACACCTCCGCTCAGTTCGCAACAAACAACTGCACCTCCCAGTCGCAAACCATTTCCACTCCCCCTCCCATTCTCTTGATGACATGTCCATCATGGGCCTCCTGCACTGCCACAATGATGCCACCCGAAGGTTGCAGGAACAGCAACTCATATTCCGCCTGGGAACCCTGCAGCCATATGGTATCAATGTGGACTTCACCAGTTTCAAAATCTCCCCTTCCCCCACTGCATCCCTCAACCAGCCCAGTTCATCCCCTCCCCCCACTGCACCACACAACCAGCCCAGCTCTTCCCCCCCACCCACTGCATCCCAAAACCAGTCCAACCTGTCTCTACCTCCCTAACCGGTTCTTCCTCTCACCCATCCCTTCCTCCCACCCCAAGCCGCACCCCCAGCTACCTACTAACCTCATCCCACCTCCTTGACCTGTCCGTCTTCCCTGGACTGACCTATCCCCTCCCTACCTCCCCACCTACACCCTCTCCACCTATCTTCTTTACTCTCCATCTTCGGTCCGCCTCCCCCTCTCTCCCTATTTATTCCAGTTCCCTCCCCCCATCCCCCTCTCTGATGAAGGGTCTAGGCCCGAAACGTCAGCTTTTGTGCTCCTGAGATGCTGCTTGGCCTGCTGTGTTCATCCAGCCTCACATTTTATTATCTATCAAACAATAAGCAACTGTTGTCTGTAGATGTTGAATTAGTGCTACAGTGAGATTGCTTTGGATTGAAATCATAAGATTGATTTTTTTGTAACTGCGCACAATGTCCTGAGGATTCATCTGTAAATTAAGATTGCTTAGTGTGATTCACTACAGATATTGGTTGAATAAAGACAGGTTTTATAACAGTCCCAGATTTTATAAGGTGTTGACTTTTGAGTAAAGTAGGAGAAAACAGTCATTTTTTGAGTGAGGAATTGAAAGTGAGGACAGATTTTGATGGTTTGTAAAGGTTGTATATGCCAATTGTCAAGGAGTGGGAGGAATATGATGAAAGAGCAAGTTTGGGTTGCTTTTTTCACTAGGAAATTCCAGGACTGTCACTCTAGCCAGACTGACACTGTACCACCATACATCCATCATTTCTTCTCTGACAAACAGAGAGTGCTGGAGAAACTCAGCAGGTCTGGTAGCATCTGTGGAGGGATGGTGTTTTCTCCCAGTTTATTTAGGAGTCAGTAAGCCATAAAACCATAGAGGGAACCTGTTCTCTCCCTTTCAAACTTTAGTTTACATCCCTTTACATCTCTTCCATCATCATTGACAATCCCCCTTCTTTCTTGCGCCAAGTGTCTATAGAAGGAGAACTTGCTCCTTCAAAACTTAATCAAAATTATATGTAGAAAACTTTTCTCAATACCTTTAAGCTTTCAACAAGATTTCACTTTGACATCATTGATCGCTTCTATATTCACAGCCTTCTTAAGCAGTGAGGTGCAGGTCATTACCACCTGTAGTATAAAGGAATTTCTTCCACACATCCCACTGCATCTCATGCTTGAAACCTCAACTCTTTCTTCCCTGGTCCTTGTACAATTGTTCACAGGAACAGCTCTTCCTTTTCTACCTTGCCTAAACCAATTTGAAATTGAATACACTGTAACCAAACTTCCCCTCAATCTTCTTTGGTGCAAGAATAATAGTCTCAGCTTTCTTTTGAATTCTATGATGTAAGAAGTTAGACTTATTTATATTTTAATGTCATTTATTTTAGAGCTTGAATCTAAACTTGTGGCATGTGGGTTTTGATCTAAGTGCCTGAAGTGGATTTAATGATTAATTTGTAAGTATCTCTGGAGTCATGGTGATTTAATTTAAAAAAAAGTATATCAGGGAGGTTTTGTTGTGTCAAAAGAGTTTCCATTAGGACAGTTTTTATGAATAGAGTTAACAGTTATACATTAGGTTTTCAGTTTTGAAGGTCAAAGATTGTTATTTTTTCTTTTTAATTATGAAAACTCCCGAAACTTGCCAAAAAAAAGCTTTTGGGTTTTAGTTTGGAGACTTTCTAAAAGACCTAGCTGAAGCTACATGTGTAAACAGTTGCTTGTGATGGAAGGAGGTGGTTTAGAATGCTTAAGAAATAGATGTCCTCAGTATAAGTAGTTTAATTTGAAAGTTACAGAAGTGTTTAATTATAACCCTGAAGGGATTAATTAAAACTAAGAAAGTCTAAGCTCAGTTGTTTGAAGGGTCCAGGAAGAGGCTGTCAAATCATCAAGATGGGGAATAGAAGCCACAATTAGCCACAATTAAATTAAAGTCTAATGTTATGAAAGAGAAGGGAATTGTCTCTGGCAGAGCTTTTGGAATTAATGGAATTGTACTTAACTGGGTGTGTCTAAATCCTTATATTTGCATTATATTCAAATAATTTAGTTAATTCTATTTTATCTTAATTGCTTTTAGGAAATAAACTTATGTTTTATTGTTAAAGCCAAACCAGCTGCATAGCGATTTGGTGTTTCAGTGAAAGACCACCTTGTTCAAACTTAGAAGCAATATGCAAGCTATTGAGCCAGATTCCAGTCTGAAATCTGACATATCCAGTAATCTTATCAGCTTTGCTCATATCAATCCAACAGAAGTGAAAATTGAGAAAAATGTTTCCGGAACTGCCACTTCACTTTTGCCTGGTTTGCGTGGATTCCTGGACAAATTTTACTCCAACATTTCCACATTTGTTTGGATGAGGCAGCACTCTTTTTTTATTCTTATCAATGAAATAGTTTGAGATAAAAATGAACTCAAGCCCATTTGATGCAAGCACAATGCTTTACCCAAGCGTGTGTTACTTTAGACAAAACCTGGTGATGCCATAACCTAAATCCAGTCCAATGGCAAGGTTGGCTCCTTTGATGGCAAAATCCACTTCACAAATTTTCTTTCATGATGTTTACTCCAGATCTGATTATTTTGTGATTGGAAATGTTACAACGTTCAATCACATAGTCTTCAATTTGAATTAGTCCATTTGTAGTCCACAATATCCATACAGTAAAGGTTGAAGAACATCAGAACAGAAAGCTCCACTACTGATGATCAATAACAATGGCCTGTTTTTTATGCACAAGTGGTGTCCCATCAAGCAGCCATAAGGCAGGGACAAGCCCATCTCTGTCAGTCCTGGAAGCCACAATTGGCTTTTACAATTCTCAGGAAAGATGTCCCAGGAACCACCAGCAGGAGCCTCATAGTCTCAACATCGTCATCAGGAATAGTGAGTACTGTGGGGACTGTAAGCTGCGTCCAGAGAAGCCACAAAGTAGGAATCCTGGACCACAGGTTAGTGGGGACAGGGCTTGCTAGGGTCAATTGTACAGATCCAGGAAGGTTATGGCCACAGGCTTGAAGTGAGGTTGGAACTGATTGTAAGGTCAGAGGTTTTCTTCCAGCCTGGGCAGTCTTTTCCAGCAGATGGGTACAGTGAGGCCTCTGTGGTCCACAGGATACCCCACCATGGAGTACTCTCCCGATCATCCTCATGTCCTCAGGGAGGCTATGTACCTTTACGAGGTAGCTTCTCCAGTGCTGAAGAATCCATCAGCCGCTGGTATTTCACTTCCAGATCCAGGAAGAGGTTCTTAAGTGGGCCTTAAATGGCCAAACGAGTCTTGACTGGCCTAAGGATGGGCAGGCTGTCTGTCATCTGTATCACTGCTGATAAAGTTGCAATGAAGGTGGGAAGACAACAGGCACAGTAACCTCTTGCCTTTCCTCTTAGTTTTATGTCTTTCACCGCTTCCTGGGAGGAGTGCAGGATGATATTCCAGTGTGAAGCTTTCAACACAAGGAATTTTCACCGGGAATCAGCATGGTCAACAATCAATGGTTTCAATCCAATATCTCGGCAATATACTTTGGTTTTCCAACAGCCTCAAGAGGTGATCAATCAGTGTGCACTTAACCTCAGCAGTTACCATAATGGTGGGTCAGCTGAAATGCTATTTATTCTCCCAGTTTGGTTTTCACCAAGCAAGGCTCTGTTTAGACCACACTCGGAATCACTGTGAGCAATTCTGGGCATGGCACATTATAACAGATACAATGTCTGCCTTGGAGTAAGTGCAGTATAGATTCACCCCAGATTGATGCCTGGACTCCAATGGTTATGTTACAGGAGACATTGCGCAAATGAGGGTTAATTGTGTACAATTCTGAGAACCAAGTTATCAAAAGGATGAGAATGCATTGGAGAAAGTGCAGAAAAGAATTTACAAGAATGGTTCCAAGCTTGAGAAGTTTCAGTTTTGAGGATGGATTGAAGAAGTTGTGACTGTTCTTGGAGAAGAAGGAGGCAAAGAAAAGATCTGATTGAGGCTTTCAAAATCATGAGCTTGCTTAATAGAGTGGATAAGGAGAAACAGTTCCTGCTCCTAAAAGGATAAGAACCAGATTTAAACCAATTTTCAAAATGAGCAAGAATAAGCTTTTTAACCCAGTAAGTAGTTAGGGTGTGGAAGTATGGTGGACACAGGTTCAATTAAGGTATTAATAAATGCTGTTCAGTTTCTGGTGCCATCAATTCTTGCTCAGGGCACAGGAAGGATTAAAAAATTAACATTGACTATTACCAATAGATTTGGATTCTCCTCTAACAAGAGAGGTATGTTACAATGTCACTTTAGAAATCCAGTAGAACAAGATGCTCCTTGCGTCTGTTTTATTGGATTCTCAGAGTTTATGTATCATTCTGTATATGCATGCTATTTCTTTTATGTACGATACAATAGATAGCCACCAAACGTTGTCATGGGTGGAAACTTTGCTGGAATTGAGCCAGATGTTAATCTTAACCAAACTCTTTGCCCATAGTTCAGTTCCAGCATTGCGTCCCCTGTCACAACTCTGCTGGCAGAGCCGTCACTGTTCATATCTTTAGACTGAAAGGCAAGTTTATCTACTCCATCCACCACCAGGTATCCAGACAAGTTTGAGCTGGAAGTCTCAATACTGTATTCAAAAACATACACACCAAGGTAAGGAATCAAAAACTTTCCACTTCCAGGCGCATAGCCAGCACCATAGTTGACATAGAGATGGTTAAACTTGATTGGACCGGGTTTTTTCATCTCATAGGTGTGTGCTACAAAGAATGTCACCATCGGAGCATATCTGTAGGATCCTTTTGAAAAATCTAACAAAGGATTCAAAGGAAAATCAGATGATTAGTTTGATAATGAGTAAAATTGTGCCCGAGTCATTGAATGTTTCATTATCTGCTGCTATTATCATATTAACCTGTTAAAAAGAGCAAACATTAGTTCTGATAATCAATAATATTTCCAATAGGGAATTCAGAAGGAACTTCTTCTAATCATGGTTAGAATGTGGCTTTCACTATCACATGGAATAGTTGAGATGAATGTAAAAGTTGCCTTTTAAGGAAAGCTTGCAAAAGACAAGAGGGAGTAACGAGTAGAAAGGGAGGCTGAAAGATTTAGAGGGAGAGAGACGAGAGGAGGTTCTTGTGGAGGATAAATGCTGCTTGGGTCAGTTGGTCTAATGGGCAGATTCTGCGCTGTAAATTCCATTGAAATTTTACTTCAGCAATTTTAGTGTTCTAAATCAAAATACTGAATTTATTAAAGGTACCATGGTTAAAGGGGAATTTAATCATTGTGAGCAGCATAATTGCTGCCACTAGACTGTGAAAGGAAAGAATGTATATTTCATGCAAAATACAAAAATATTTCAGTTACTTACTCTTGGTTTCTCAGAGTTTATGTATCATTCTGTATATGCATGCTATTTCTTTTATGTACGATACAATAGATAGCCACCAAACGTTGTCATGGGTGGAAACTTTGCTGGAATTGAGCCAGATGTTAATCTTAACCAAACTCTTTGCCTCAAAACCTCAACACCTCTCTGTTATATGAGAGAAACATTATAATACCAGTAAAAAGGTGAATTGCAGAAGAAGACTTTGCTCTTTCTTGTGACTCCAACTTTAAAGGGGTAAGAAAATCCAGATTTGATATTTTCTGTTACACTATATCCAAATGAGTATCTCAGCTTTGGAATATGGCCTGAATCTTACTTGGCACAGAATCAGCCTGTTTTGGACATTTCCATGTATCATTTCATTTAAAGAATCAGCCTGTAAACATGGCTTAGTCCTTTGACTAAGTTAAGATGAAATAATTCATTTAGTTTCTTTTGACAAATGTTGGAAGTGATGTCATCACAAAGAATGCTACCAATTTATCCACATATGATTGAATTTTACATTCAGGGACTAAGACAGTTATTTTAAACATAAATAAGGGCAACTATGTTGTGATGGAAGCTTAATTATTAACTAGTATTGGGCTAGAAGATAAATTAACAGAAAAGTAATGGCAGTCATTTAAAGGATGATTCAACAAGTATGATATTACAGCAAAGAAAAATTTCAAAGGGAGGACTCATCATCCACTGCTAACTAAAGCGATAAAAGCAGGTAAATATACAAAGGTGAACGGCAGATCAGATGAATGGTTAGAATATAAAAGATGTCAGAGAAGTACAAAAAAATGAATCATATGGAAGAAGTTAAATTATGAAAGGAAGCTAGCTCAAAATATAAAAACAAACAACAAGAGTTTCTATAGGTATAGAAGTGTTCTGAAGAAGCGTCACTAGACTGGAAATATTAACTCTGTTTTATCTCTACAGATGCTGCCAGACCTGTTGTGTTTCTCAATCATTTTCATGGTTTTTGTTTCAGATCTCCAGCATCCACAGTTCCTAGTTTTCTTAAAGAGTAACTGGAAATGTAGAATTTGAAACACAAACAGATCATCCACACTAATGGGATGAATGGTCTACTTTGACTCCTAAATCATATGTTCATAAAATATAATAAAATGTGAGGCTGGATGAACACAGCAGGCCAAGCAGCATCTCAGGAGCACAAAAGCTGACGTTTCGGGCCTAGACCCTTCATCAGAGAGGGGGATGGGGGGAGGGAACTGGAATAAATAGGGAGAGAGGGGGAGGCGGACCGAAGATGGAGAGTAAAGAAGATAGGTGGAGAGAGTGTAGGTGGGGAGGTAGGGAGGGGATAGGTCAGTCCAGGGAAGACGGACAGGTCAAGGAGGTGGGATGAGGTTAGTAGGTAGCTGGGGGTGCGGCTTGGGGTGGGAGGAAGGGATGGGTGAGAGGAAGAACCGGTTAGGGAGGTAGAGACAGGTTGGACTGGTTTTGGGATGCAGTGGGTGGGGGGGAAAAGCTGGGCTGGTTGTGTGGTGCAGTGGGGGGAGGGGATGAACTGGTCTGGTTTAGGGATGCAGTAGGGGAAGGGGAGATTTTGAAACTGGTGAAGTCCACATTGATACCATATGGCTGCAGCGTTCCCAGGCGGAATATGAGTTGCTGTTCCTGCAACCTTCGGGTGGCATCATTGTGGCAGTGCAGGAGGCCCATGATGGACATGTCATCAAGAGAATGGGAGGGGGAGTGGAAATGGTTTGCGACTGGGAGGTGCAGTTGTTTGTTGCGAACTGAGCGGAGGTGTTCTGCAAAGCGGTCCCCAAGCCTCCGCTTGGTTTCCCCAATGTAGAGGAAGCCGCACCGGGTACAGTGGATGCAGTATACCACATTCTCTTGATGACATGTCCATCATGGGCCTCCTGCACTGCCACAATGATGCCACCCGAAGGTTGCAGGAACAGCAACTCATATTCCGCCTGGCAACCCTGCAGCCATATGGTATCAATGTGGACTTCACCAGTTTCAAAATCTCCCCTTCCCCTACTACATCCCTAAACCAGCCCAGTTCATCCCCTCCCCCCACTGCACCACACAACCAGCCCAGCTCTTCCCCCCCACCCACTGCATCCCAAAACCAGTCCAACCTGTCTCTGCCTCCCTAACCGGTTCTTCCTCTCACCCATCCCTTCCTCCCACCCCAAGCCGCACCCCCAGCTACCTACTAACCTCATCCCACCTCCTTGACCTGTCCGTCTTCCCTGGACTGACCTATCCCCTCCCTACCTCCCCACCTATACTCTCCTCTCCACCTATCTTCTTTACTCTCCTTCTTCGGTCCGCCTCCCCCTCTCTCCCTATTTATTCCAGTTCCCTCCCCCCATCCCCCTCTCTGATGAAGGGTCTAGGCCCGAAACGTCAGCTTTTGTGCTCCTGAGATGCTGCTTGGCCTGCTGTGTTCATCCAGCCTCACATTTTATTATCTTGGAATCTCCAGCATCTGCAGTTCCCATTATCTCTGTTCATAAAATATGTTTTGTTTAAAAGTATAAGACTGGGAGGTAATGTTTTTGGTTTGGTCCTTGACAGAATTCCAGCTTCCAGTTTGGAAGGTTGAGTTTAACTATCACTCCAGGATTTAAGTATCTAATCTGTGTTGACACTTCAGTGAAGTATGGAAGGATTACTGTTTTTTTCTGAATGAAATGCTAAACTTGAACTCTCTGTACTTGCTTAGGGAAACATAAATGATCCCATGGTTCTCATTGAAAAGTTGGGATTTGTCCCTGTGACCTGAAAGCCACTCATCCTTCAATCAATATAACCAATACAGATAAACGGGGTCATTTATCTCTTGTTGTTTGTGGCACCTTAGCTTGTAAATCAACTGCAATATTTGTTGCCATACAGTGACTGCACCCCAGAAGTAACGCACTTTAAGATGCATTCAGTTTAGAGACTGTCAACAAATGCAAGCATTTCTTTCTTATGTAAGATGTTTGTGACAGGTTAGTGACTATCAAGAAATACATGGGCCACTGTTGTCTACAGCTCTGAGCTAACACCTTGAATCCAAACAACATATTTCTCCCAAGAGTCTGAAGAAGATTTGTATCATTTGATGGAATCTGGTCCTGAGCAATTCTGGGCTTAGGATCTCTTTTCATATATAATTGAGTACATTCGTTGAGTATTCATGCTGTCCAAATTTTCAAGGAATCCTATTTTTTCAAATCTGAATAGTACACAGTCATAGAATCATAGAATTCCCTACAGTGTGGAATAAGACTATTCAGCTTATTGAGTGTGCATCGACCCTTTGAAGAGCATCCCACCCAGACCCACCCTCTACCCTATCCTTGTAACCCTGCATTGCCCATGGCCAATCCACTTAGCCTACACATCTTTGGACTATGAGAGGGAACTGAAGCACCCAAAGGAAATCTGTGCAGACGCAGGGAGAACATGCAAACTCCACACAGACAAGTGGCTCAGACTGGAATCAAACCTGGATCCCTGCTGCTGTGAGGCAGCAGTGTGAACCACTGAACCATCGTGCCAACTTACGGTCCTCAATGTTGAGATGATGGTGCACGTATTCTGATTTAAAATGGAGCAATGTGGAAAATCCTCAAATTGTTTCAGTTCTGAATTCTGGTGACAGCGATGGTTCCTCTGTGAAGCAGCCAGGTGCCAAGTTCATGTTACTCAGAGTGTATCACCTGTGCTGGGAGGTAGTGAGTTTGGGAAAGCAATAGTGACAGGAAATTCAATAAGTGGGTCAAGGGGTGGCAGTTAGCACGTGAATCAAAATAATACCAAGAGCATGGGGTTCTATCACCATTCCAGCCGAGGTACATTTGAGGCCTAATTACTCAGCCTACCCATAGTAAGGTATCTTGACACTATGCATGCTTCAGGACACAATCAACAAGGAGATGCCTTTTGACAAGAACTGGTAGATGTTAAGTTACTGAATGTTTCTTTTTGGAAGGGATGGCAAGAGATAATCTGAAAATAAATACAGAAACTGGAGAAGCTCAGAACCAGCAATGTCAATGTCACTAACTGAGTTGAATGCCTTGAATATTTTGCTTTAGGACCTTTAGGAATTATTTGTATGATTAAAATTTTGTGCATATTCTACAGACAAAACCAAACCCTAGCTGAGCTACGCCCACAGTGATGTAATCAGTTTGTAATGCTAGAAGTTTTGACTGTGCTATAATGCTTTTGCACTGAAACAGTCGTCTTATTGAAATCACACAAAGGCATTAGAATATGGGAAATTGGAGAAGGAACAGGCTGTTCAGCCCCTTGGGTATCTATTGCCATTCATCAAGATCTTGACTGACCTACGTCAGTGCCAATTTCCCACATTTACTCCATATCCCCGCATGTCTTTGAAACCTAGAACGCTACATTTTTCTGTCTTGAACATGCTCACGGCCCCCTGGGGTGGAGAACACTAAATATTCACCTTCTTCTGAGTGAAGAAATTGTATCACATCTCAGTCCTAAATGGATTATCTATTATTCTAAGGTTACGTTTCCAGATCTCAATTTATTGATCTCATTAATGGGTTCTATTGATGCAACAGCTCACTGTACTACCGGTGAGGGTGGGGGGACACAGGGGAGCGGAAGAAAGAGCTCATTTTGAACAATTTACTTGGATATTTCATCTGTTAAAACTGTTGCTTTCTCTGTCAGACCAAGCCTTGTTCACTGTACAGGAGCAAATACACAGAGACAAAATTAAAGAATCTCACCTGTCTTCAAGGCATTTTCATTCAGTAGCTTTTCATCACAGCTGGGACCACCAAATGGGGGACGACAAGCACAGACAAAGCCTTTTCTTTGGTTAATACATGTTCCACCATTCTGGCATGGTCTACTGGTACAGCTGGTGGATTCTACTGCAAATACAGATGCCAAGAGTCAATTGAAAATTGTGAGAATTCTACAGTACTCTCTCTTCTGCACAAGGACATTTTGGGAACGTTCAGTCACCTCAAAAAGATATGCATTTGTCTGACTGCATGAATCTTGTCTTCTGAAATAGCCATCAAGTTCATTGAATCTGCCAATTATCAGCTCCTGTTGTTACTATGTACTCACTGGCTTTGTGTGCTGTGGATAGAATAGAATCCCTACAGTGTGGAAACAGGTCCTTAGGCCCAACAAGTTTACACCAAACCTTGGAGCATCCCACCTAATCTACACATCCCTACGGGGAATTTAGCACAGCCAATTCACCCAGCCTGCATACCCTCAGACTGTGGAAGGAAACTGGAGCACACCCATGCAGACATGGGGAGAATATACAAACTCCACACAGACAGTTGCCTGAGGCTGGAACCGAACCTGGGTTCCTGGCACTGTGAGGCAGCAGTGCTAACCACTGAGCCACCATACCACCCTGGGAGACTTTAGTCAATAATGATAGCACGGTGTAGCTGTTAGCAAGTGTGTGAAAAAGATTATTTCAAGTTCAACCTTGCAACTTTGATGTTTTTCAGCATTGATGTGCAGCAACCCCTATGCGCATCCACTCTTTACTTTTGAAATTTTCATGCTTACATCCAAATCCAATGACAGAACTATCCCCTTTTCTGAAGAAGCGTCCAGATCCGAAACGTCAGCTTCCCTGCTCCTCTGATGCTGCCTGACCTGCTGTGTTCATCCAGCTCTTCAACTTACAGAGCCATCCCTCCCTATTTCTATAATCTGCTCAGCTAATCTCTGTGATCTATGAGCTCCTCCAATGTAGAATCTTTCTCATCCTAACACTCTGAAATTCTCTTCCTAAATCTTACCAGCAGTTTATCTCCTTTCCTCCTATCCTGATTACCATGCTTTTGACACCTATCCATTATCTCTTTAATATGTGGCTTGCTGTCAAATTTTGTTTGGTGAAGCTTTTCTGAAGTGCCTTGGGGCACTTTATTATATTACACATATTATGCAAATAAATATTGTTGTTTTGTTGAACGCCTAAGTTGCAAACTTTCCATACTCTAACGTCACGCAGATTGACAGGAACATTAGTCATTGTTTACACAGAAATATAGAAAATAGGAGCAGGAGTAGGTAATTTGAGTCAATAGGCCTGATCTGACATTCAACATGATCATGGCTGATCCCCTATTTCAACACCATACTTGCTGTCTTTCCCCAAACCCCTTCGCACCTTTAGCTTCTACAAACTTATTTCTTTCTTTCTCAATTATATTCAGCGACATCCACAGCCTTCTATTGTTCAGGATTCCATAGATTTAGCACCATGTGAATTAATAAACTTTTCCGTATCCCAGTCTGAAATAACCAACCATGCATCCTAGGTCCATGACCTCTTGTTTCTTGACTTGTTGCAGCCCCACCCCCTTTCTGTGGCAACATCACAAAGCTAACAGACTTTTGCAAATACCTGACTGCGTCACTAATATTCACCTACTGTGTGAGTCAATTTACACCATTGTGTTTGAGTAATAACAGCCCTGGAAACTGCTCAGTCACAGTTAACCATGAGCAGCTCAAGGGGAAGGCTCACTACTAGCATTTAAGAGCAGCTATGGTTAGCCAATGAACTCAGACCTTACAAACAATATTCAGACTTAGGAATGAATTGTTATAAAATCTGCCCATAGTCATCTATGGTCTCTGCTTAAACTACTGCTTTTCACTGAATGCTTGAAAAGTCATTTTATTGATAGGGAAAACCTGGTTTTAGAGGTAATTAAAGTGGGAAGAGGCTTATGTGGAATGGAACTTCCAAAGCAAGTGAGTTGGGCTGAATGGTAGGCTGTGTGCTGTAAATCAGGTTATTACAGGGAATAATCATGTTCCTATTTACAAAATTCTTCAAGGCATCATTTACTAAATTTCTGAAACTGGCTCAAGTGTTATACCTTCTGCGGAACTATTGGTGACATTGCCTTCAGCCATTATGTGAAATTCTTTTCTTAAGCCTTACCACCTTGTTACATCTCTTCCAATCTTTTAAGCCTGACTGAGTACCTTCACCAGCAATCACACTGTTCACACACCCCCATCTTGCTTTTCCCCTATTTATTATCCAAACTCCAAACTCTGACTTCTAGTAAACTACATTAAGTTCTGCAACACCTAAAGCCGAAAAGGAGAAAGAAAGGCTGGCATTTAGAAAGCAACTTATATTACTTCCATGTGTACCAGAGTGCTTTACAACAATGAAGTACTGTTGACGTGCAGCTACTACTTAACCAAAGAATTGTGGCATTCCATTTTTATGTAGTAAGCTCCTACAAAAAATAGTACAATAGCAACCCAGGCATGCAGATTTTTGTGATATTGAATATTGGCAAGGACCATTTGCTCTTCTTCAAACTAATACCATGAGATTTTTAAAATCCACCTGAGAGGACAGACAGGGCCTTAGTTCAACATCTTGTCTGAAAAGCATCACCACCAAAGGGCCATCACTCCCTCAATACCTCCTTAACCTTAATTTCAGTGCTCCGGTTCTTGAGTGTAACATGAACCTTTTAATTCAAAGACAAGAGTGGTGCAATATTAGCCATAGCTGACAAAAGGACAGAGAGTCAAGTTGCCTTCTTTGAGAGTCCGATTGCTGTTCTACATTATATTGCTCCTGGACTAAAGTACTATCATTAGCAAATCCACTGCTATCTTTGCTCAAAGTGTCTTCCTTCCCTGAAGAACTACCACCCATTTCTCCTCCCCAGCCTCTATCATCCTCTGAGAAGATAACATAAGCAAATTTGGAACAACATACCTGCTGTCCTTAACTGAACATAGAAGGCAGAGGCAACCAGTTATGAATGTGCCTCCAAGAAGATTGTGCCTGAGTGAGCACTGCAGACCTTTGCAAAGATAGGACCCAGAAATGATACAGAGTTTGAAAACAATCTAGCACCTGAGCATATCATTCTTTGTATTTATGTTCCACAGATCAGTTCCAGGTACAGATACGATCAATACTGAGCACACTGTAAGGAAACTGTGTATACCACTGCTGCTTTTCTCATTGAGAGAGCCACAGGTGGCACAATTTATTACCACAATTATAATCTGACAAGGCTTTAGTACTGAGGTTGCTGCAATATCGAGAAGTTATTCAGCATCTCTCTTGCAACGGTTCAGTGTGCTAACATCTGGATTCAAAGGAAGGCCAGTTCTTTACTAACTTCACACAGTGACATTGTAATTCCAGCTTCTAATAACACTGTAGGTGTGATTTCAAGGCAGATATATGACCGTCGATCTATCTCATAGGGAGAACTGAGAGCAGGTAAATGTTCTTTTACTCCCACCCATCCCCCATGAAAAAGATTTGCAAACAGAGCCGTCAGACAGACGAGGAGAAATGAAAGTGCAGTTTGATAGGTTTTTATCTTTGCTGCCTGAGTGGTAATCTGGTAGAATTGCCAGATTGCCTACTCTCTGAAGAATACAGCCAATTTTCATTGCATTGATTACATGCTTTATCAGAAGAAAGTCAATGTCACTTTAGCCTTTCCTGAACATTGTAGATGGTAAACAAGTATTGGCACATTCAACCAATATCTTGCAATTGTGTGCAGTAGAAATGTCTTGTGTTTATACTGTACCTGTCAAAGCTTCAGGTTGCCATTTGCTGAAGCCCAGAACTCTGGAATTTCCTTCCAAACACCTCTTTGCTCCATTCAAACTCAATTTAATACTTGGATTTATGTTTTGAGTCACCAATCCCAGTGTCTGCTCAGTTGACTCAGTGTAAATTTTGACCTAATGATGTTGCTGTGGGTACTTTGTTAAATGTGTTATATTAATGCAAGTTGTTGACATTACTGGAAATAAATGACTCCTTTCTACTCTTCCTTGCAATAAAGAAACTACACAATTTGCTTCTGAAGAAGAGTCCCAACCCAAAACATCAGCTTTTCTGCTCCTCTGATGCTACCTGGGCTGCTGTGTACCTCAGCTCCACACTGTGTTATCTCTGACCCAAGCATCGGCAGTTCTTACTATCTGTACACAATTTGTTTGTCATTATCTCATCCAGCCAGAGAAACAGAAATTGTGGTCTTCATAGAAACATAGAAACACATGGAGGGCATAGAACATAGAATATTACAGGGCAGTACAGGCCCTTTGGCCCTCGATGTTGCACCGACCTGTGAAACCAAATTGAAGCCCATCTAACCTACACTATTAAAACATGGTTACTTTACTGACCTTTTACACAGTTCTTGTTTTGGTTAGAGGAGGAGGATAGGTGGGAGACACTACATGTGCACTGTAATAATAAAATGTGAGGCTGGATGAACACAGCAGGCCAAGCAGCATCTCAGGCGCACAACAGCTGACATTTCGGGCCTAGCCCCTTCATCAGAGAGGGGGATGGGGAGAGGGAACTGGAATAAATAGGGAGAGAGGGGGAGGCAGACCGAAGATGGAGAGTAAAGAAGATAGGTGGAGAGAGTATAGGTGGGGAGGTAGGGAGGGGATAGGTCAGTCCAGGGAAGACGGACAGGTCAAGGAGGTGGGATGAGGTTAGTAGGTAGATGGGGGTGCGGCTTGGGGTGGGAGGAAGGGATGGGTGAGAGGAAGAACCGGTTAGGGAGGCAGAGACAGGTTGGACTGGTTTTGGGATGCAGTGGGTTGGGGGGAAGAGCTGGGCTGGTTGTGAGCTGCAGTGGGGGGAGGGGACGAACTGGGCTGGTTGAGGGATGCAGTAGGGGAAGGGGAGATTTTGAAACTGGTGAAGTCCACATTGATACCATTAGGCTGCAGGGTTCCCAGGCGGAATATGAGTTGCTGTTCCTGCAACCTTCGGGTGGCATCATTGTGGCAGTGCAGGAGGCCCATGATGGACATGTCATCAAGAGAATGGGAGGGGGAGTGGAAATGGTTTGCAACTGGGAGGTGCAGTTGTTTGTTGCGAACTGAGCGGAGGTGTTCTGCAAAGCAGTCCCCAAGCCTCCGCTTGGTTTCCCCAATGTAGAGGAAGCCGCACCGGGTACAGTGGATGCAGTATACCACATTGGCAGATGTGCAGTTGAACCTCTGCTTAATGTGGAATTTCATCTTGGGGCCTGGGATAGGGGTGAGGGAGGAGGTGTGGGGGCAAGTGTAGCATTTCCTGCGGTTGCAGGGGAAGGTGCCGGGTGTGGTGGGGTTGGAGGGCAGTGTGGAGCGAACAAGGGAGTCACGGAGAGAGTGGTCTCTCCAGAAAGCAGACAGGGGTGGGGATGGAAAAATGTCTCGGGTGGGGTCGGATTGTAAATGGCGGAAGTGTCGGAGGATGATGCGTTGTATCCGGAGGTTGGTAGGGTGGTGTGTGAGAACGAGGGGGATCCTCTTAGGGCGGTTGTGGCGGGGGCGGGGTGTGAGGGATGTGTTGCGGGAAATACAGGAGACGTGGTCAAGGGCGTTCTCGATCACTGTGGGGGGAAAGTTGCGGTCCTTAAAGAACTTGGACATCTGGGATGTGCGGGAGTGGAATGTCTTATCGTGGGAGCAGATGCGGCGGAGGCGGAGGAATTGGGAATAGGGGATGCAATTTTTGCAGGAGGGTGGGTGGGAGGAGGTGTATTCTAGGTAGCTGTGGGAGTCGGTGGGCTTGAAATGGACATCAGTTACAAGCTGGTTGCCTGAGATGGAGACTGAGAGGTCCAGGAAGGTGAGGGATGTGCTGGAGATGGCCCAGGTGAACTGAAAGTTGGGGTGGAAGGTGTTGGTGAAGTGGATGAACTGTTCAAGCTCCTCTGGGGAGCAAGAGGTGGCGCCGATACAGTCATCAATGTACCGGAGGAAGAGGTGGGGTTTGGGGCCTGTGTAGGTGCGGAAGAGGGACTGTTCCACGTAACCTACAAAGAGGCAGGCATAGCTGGGGCCCATGCGGGTGCCCATGGCCACCCCCTTAGTCTGTAGGAAGTGGGAGGGTCTAGGCCTGAAACGTCAGCTTTTGTGCTCCTGAGATGCTGCTTGGCCTGCTGTGTTCATCCAGCCTCACATTTTATTATCTTGGAATTCTCCAGCATCTGCAGTTCCCATTATCTCTGATACATGTGCACTGTTTCGGGTTTAGCCAATGCCCGAATATACTTGTTCACTTCTTAAAGCTTTCTATAGGTATGTCAGGAATAAAAGAATGACTTGAGTAAGATTAGGGCCAGTCAAGGACAGTAATGGGAAGTTGTGCGTGGAGTCTGAAGAGATAGGACAAGCGCTAAATGAATATTTTTCGTCAGTATTCACGAAGGAAAAAGAGAGAGTGTTGTCAATGAAAATACTGAGATGCAGGCAATTAGATTAGATGGGCTGGAGGTTCAAGAGGAGGAGATGTTCGCAATTCTGGAAAGTGTGAAATAGATAAGTCCCCTGGGCCAGATGGGATTTATCCTAGGATTATCTGGGAGGCTTGGGTGGAGATTGCAGGGCCTTTGGCTTTGATCTTTATGTCGTCATTGTCTACAAGAATAGTGCCAGAAGACTGGAGGATAGCAAATGTTGTCCCCTTGTTCAAGAAGGGGAGTAGAGACAACCCTGGTAATTATAGACCAGTGAGCCTTATTTCAGTTGTGGATAAAGTGTTGGAAAGTATTATAAGAGATAGGGTTTATAATCACCTAGAAAGGAATATTTTGATTTATAGCATCTTGAGGCTGTTCCCCCGTTCAATTAAATGATGGCTGATCTTTGACCTAATAGCTTGTAACCCCATTTGCCCCATATCCTTTAGATAACAAAATCTCTATTCGTCACAGTTTTAAAATTAACAATTGATTTTGCCTGCACTCTGAGATGCCCAATCTTGCTGAAGTTGTTTCTGTCAATCGACCAATTGCTGCCGCTAAAATTTTACAAACTTCAGTTAAATCACACCTTAACCTTGAAAATTGCAGTGATCACAACCCCAGTTTGTGCAATGTTTCCTCTTAATTTAACTGGAGGCATCCAGACATCATTGTGATGAAAATACACTGCACTCCCTCCAAGGGCAATATGCCCTTCCTAATGTGGGGTGTCTAGAACAGTCCACAGTGATTTCAACTGTGATCTACCCAGGGCTTTGCATCGAGAGAAGACTGACGTATACAAACTTTTATCTAGTCTCCTATGTAAATAAAGGCTCGTATTATCTCAGCCTCAGTGCTTTGCATCTTGGACACATCGCCCCAAAACTGTTTCAACCAAAGATACTGATAAATGCATATAATTTCCTTTTCTTGTGCTAACCTATTTTATGAATCCTTTTCCCTAAACTGCTGGTGAAATTGAACTTTTCCATGACATCATGCAGAGGACTTTGTATTGCTCAGGCGAGTATATGTGTATTGCTTCTATGAAGGCATTTGTCACAAAGTGCACTTCAATACCGTCAGTTTTCTGACAGCAAGTACAATTTTTAGTTGTAAATTATCTTAAAGGGAACTGCCTGCTGTTTGACATGAATGCTGTTTGCACTGCAAATGAATGAGTGCCTGAACGCAAGGGTATTGAGGTTGATTTTTTGTACTTGCAACCAATGGGAGTATTTTCCTCAATTTGGAGATTTTATTGTGGAAGCAGTATGCACTTGAAGGAAGAATTTAGTGGATTTTGCAAGTTACTGCTGTTTTTTGAAATGATTTCAGTTTCAGCTCTTTACTGACCAATGTAAGGAAACACAAATATTGCAAGACAGAATATTTCTGACATTACAATGTATCATCTTTTGGATGCGACATTAAACCACGTACCTGCCTGTCCTTTCAAGTGGATGTAAAAAGATCCCATAACACTATCTGAAGAGAAATAATCCTGCCTGTCCTCACTACATTTTAGCCAACATCATTTAAACAGATGGTCACTGTTCTGTTTGTGGAGCTTGCTCTGTACAAATTGGCTGCCACATTTTCTACATTATAGTGGTGATTATATTTCTTGAGTGCTTTAATGCTGTAAAGCACTTTAGTGATTCATCAGATTATGAAAGGTACCATGTAAATGCTAGTCTCTTTTTAAAGTGTCATTCATTGTGACTTATTTGCAAAGAAAATTGTTTGAGTTTGCCCATCATCATACATGTATTTTGGTATTATTCTTTCAAGTCTAATTGAGCCTTAGAACATTGCTACCGCAAATAGCTTGCCTCTCGTTATTCCTGCTCTTATACTTCAGATGGAAGTATACTGTAAGCATTGGCATAAGGCTGGTAACACTCCAGTTTCCCTTCTCTTTCCTCATTTTCAAGTCCTTCCATGGTCTTATCCTCTTCATTCCAATAGTCTCGTCCAATAATACAACTTCAAGTATTTGGACACTTTCAGTTCTGATTTCTTGGGTAAGAAGGGAGTGTTGGTGGTCATGACATGCGGAGGAATGGGTGGTGAGGGAGGGGTCTCATTTGGGATCTAATTACAGAACCACAGGTCCCTCCACTGCAGGTCCAGTAGGAGGTGATTGCCTTGGGGAGAATATAGAATACATTTGCTGTTTATCTGACTGTGCTCCTGCTCTTCTTGACAAAGGTTGGGCTGCATGGATTTCCATTAAATGTTGTCTGTGCTTGTGGATGACATAATGCAATGGTTTGATTATTGCCTTCTCCAGGAAACTTTCCCTCTATCAATCAAATGTATTAGAAAGATTTACAGACTGAAAAATCAACCTGCTTGGCCACATTACAAAATTACCTACTTTGGCCAACAAGGCTAGTGACATTTTGAAAACCCATTCCAAAATATTGTTGATGGTGCATATCAGCTGAGCATATCAAAGTTGAGATCGATAGAATTTTGTCATATGGAGATATTCACAAATCAGAACCAAACCAGGTTGATAATTAAAGAGTACTATTGGATGTTAGATGAGATGGAAATGTGTCTGCTTAGATTCCAAAGCCTGGTCTTGATGCATGTCGAGAATCTTGGTTTGCTAGGAGGATGAGTTTCAGCAAGTTTGATCTGGTTTTCTGTCAGAAGATGAGAAACATTGGTCCAGAAAAGAAACTTCCTCAAGCACTCCACCTTGTGGGATATATGGCATCACTAATGGTGTACAAAAAGGTATTCGCAGACAGGGATACTCTGTTGAGGAAGGATAGATGTTAATTATTATTTTACTTTGAGTCATTATGTTGGGCAAGATGCCTTTGGGAGGAGGTGAATACGTTCTTCCATGCCAGAAGGAACAGGATTCCGTGAACTTCACCCAAAATGGAGAAAAATAAAGCATAGCTTTGTGAACAGAAGGGTGCTTGTGGTGCAGTGGTAGTGTTCAAGTCATATCTTCTCCAGCCACAATATCTCTGCACAAGTTGATTTTTTAAAAAAATCCAGATTAGCTTGATCTTGTGGCACAGTGGCAGTGTCTTTGCCTTAGGGTCAGATGGTCTATCAAGTTCCACCTACATTCAAACAGGTTGAAAGAAAATATTTAGGCGTCTCATGGCACTGTCGTAGTGTCCCTGCCTCTAGTTTTCAAGTCTCACCTGTTCCAGTGGCATGTCATAGCACATCTGAACAGGTTAATTACAATATATAGGCTTATTAAAAATCAATACTATGCGTGGTTTCAAATAAAGTGCACCAGAATGGGAAGATTCAAGCATGGTCCTAAATTGGTTCTTGAGGTGCCATCGCCATCATGTCAGCCAGGTGCAGAAATTAATTGACAGCCAACCACATCTCTGGGCCTTGGTAGGTTTGAGATCCAAAGCTAAGCCTGCAATCAGAGGGAAATGGCAACCAGGCTTACTGCTGCCACAGATTGAATGTGGAATCAAAAGATTCACCTGCTGACCCACAGTTTCACTTCAAAACAAGTTTAAAAAAAGAAGCTATATGTTTTCTTCCACAAAGAATGATTAGTCAAGCCTAAAAATATAATTGGAGTTGTGGCAATGCAATATCTGGCTGCTTTTAACGAATTATAACATGTTTAGAAAGTAGAACAACAGTTTCATTTCAATACTACAAAAGGAAGATATGCATATTTCAGGCTCTTGCTGCCTAAAGAAGGTGATGCCAAATTCAGCAGTGAGCATCCAGCACATGGGAAAATTGAGCATGCAACTTCCTACCCCTAAATTGGTCTTTAACCCCATTTAATACATTTGAAAATAAATAACATTGAATTTCTACCAAATTCAATTTTGGAAGGAAAAATACATTGGATCATTAAGATTTTAACATCACATTTTAATATCACCAGGAGACTAATACAGCTGGAATTAATTGGATGTCATTCGACTCTTTAAGTCTTTTTTGCCATTCAGCTAGATCTTGGCTAATTAACATCTTATGATCGTCTACCGGTATTGATGTCATAACCATTGATGCCCTTGGCTAAAAGAATCTCAGTTTTGACACTTTCAATAATCTGCAGCCACAACAGCACTTTGTGGACAGCACCAATTTTCCAATACCCTTTGAGTGAAGACATGCTTCTTGACATCACCTCTGAATGGCCTAGACCTAATTTTAAGATCCTAATATCCTGCCTTATCACCGTTTTTCTGTAAATTAACTAGTTCTTCTTTTACATTACTGCTGTGATAAATATCCTGTGGCATTCATACTTTCTGTATATTTTTGTAAATTTTGACTGATACATTAACACAATAATCTGAATTTCAGTCACAGAATGATGTGTAACAAAAATTGGAATTGCCGCAGAATCTCAGCAGCTCTGACAGCATCTTTGGAGAGAAAGCTGAGTTAACATTTTGGGTCCAATGACTCATGAAGAATGGTTATTGGACTCAAATCTTTAATTCTGCATTTGCCAGTATCCACCAACACTGCCTGACTTGCTGAGTTTCTCCCGAAATTTCAGATTTTGTTTCAGATCTTCAGCATCTTCAGATCTTTGTTTTATTTTAATACAAAATAATCTATATCTTTTGCCTCTAACTGAATAACTGCATAAGCACCAGCCATGAACAAAATGAAAGAATAACATTTAAAAGTAGTTACCTGGAAAGGTGCCCTTGTCAGCGTATCGTTGGCTCCTCCCAGCATTGGTTGTAATATTAGCTTTATTAATGATTCTTGGTCTCTTATATAACTGCTTAATTTGCTTCTGGATCTTTGTAAAGTTCCTGACAATATTAGAAATGGCCCTATCCATATAAACTGTCATATTAGTGAAATACATGCCTACAGTGGCCTCACTGATAGATTGCATGAAGTCTCTCAGGTCCTCTTGAAGATCTGTGATATTTGGCTTTACTACTGGCAGTGCAGCCTGTGAAAAACTGGCATTGACCTGAGTAACCAATAGAGACAGGTTCTGACACAATCCCCAGGTTTTCCCGGTTACCTCTTCCATTTGAGAGAGCCTCTTGTTCAAGTTAATCCATTTGGACTGTAATCCTGTCACTTTGCGGCTCAGCACCTGATATTTAGGAGGTGCAAGCTGGAATTCACCTTTTGTTATTTTGGGTGTTTTAACTTTTGTTGATGATTTGGACCTCCCCATTAGAGAGCTCATTTGTGTTTCAAGTGCTAGAATTCGTGATTCATAATCTCTAGCTTCTGAAGGGGAATGAAGGACAGCTTCCTCCAGGCGGCGAATCATCTGTTGGTGAACTTCAGTTGTAGCCACAGTTTTATTCAACAACTGAGACATCATTATTAGATTTGGAAGAACATTCATCTCATTTTCCTTCATATCCTCAAGGCTACCTATCATTTCCAAAGCATATTGGTGTCTCAACAAGTCATCCAGCATGGCCATAAAGGATGCATTTAATTCAGTTAATTGTGGAACCACACTCAAAGCATCAGTCTGTTTTTCAACATTCTTGTGATACAATTCCAAAACATATCGCCGTAGTTGTGTGACATTATTTTCCAGGATGTAATAAGAATCTCTCATAGAATCGACAGCATCATTAATAATTATCATTGTATCATTCAAACTATCTTCAATTTCAAAACGGCATTCCGCTAGAAAGCTGGTGAGTGATTCATCTCCAGCTTGGTTTTGGTTTCCGATCGGTGAATCATCTCCTGCACCTTTGATAGTTGCAACCAAGCTGTTCACGGTAAAACTGAGATTGTTTAAACGCTCAACGAGAACGGCGACTTCAGAACCATGGACAGCGACATCGCGGGCAGCAAAGGCGCGGCTTGCAGCACCATGGACAGGGTCACCATGGTCAGCAGCCGCAGAACCATAGCCAGCGGGGCCTGTTTCATCCAGTGGCACGTGTCTTTCATTCACAGATTGAAGAATTTCCACATCATATGACAAAATGCTGATTCTCTCATTCAATGAGGCCAAGAAGTCCTCTAATAAGGTGAAAGTATCAGTGAATGTCTTATTTAAATTATACAGTTTATTCTCCATTTTGTTCAACTGGTCTGTGTTACTCTTGCATTCTTCGACCATCTCTTGGCATGTTCCATTCACCACTTCCTGCTGGCTACTAACTAAATATGTTAAATTGAAGAGTTGTAACCTGTGCACATTTACTTCAGCATACAGCTGGGATATCATGTGTCCCTGAACTTTGATCTTTTTGGTGATATTCAGCAAATTCTTTTGGAAGCTTTCCTCCATCTGACCTCCTTCCTCCTCCGAAATGGTGGCATCTGGGAATATGTGATTGGAGTTCAGCCTCTCCTGAGTTTCTCTTACCTGGGAAAATGTGTGGTTCATGTTTTCATAGAAAGTATCAATTCTAAAGTTCGTTTTTTCCAATTCTGCTTGAAGAGATTTGAACTTTTCATTCAGTTCCTGAGATGTACCATTACAAGCCACTGTTACATCAGTTCTATGCATTTCCATTTCCTTCCTGATCTCTTGGATTTCAAGAACAGATGTATAATTTTGCCTCAATGTTTTGGACTGGGAATTCTCAGATAATGATAAAATTGTGCTGTTTAACTGATTGATTGCATCTTTGGTGCTTTGAAGTTCCTCTGTTAAACCTGAAATTGTTTTGTAAAGTTGAGTTACCATCTCCTGTGTGTTGTCTTGAAACAATCTAATTTGTTGTGTTACCAGGTCTTTTACCAGCTCTTGAAATCCTTTCGATTTTGTTGCTGAAACAAAGAAATTAAATGAGTTTAAAGAAGTGATTCTTCTCTGACAAATCATTGGGAGAACAAATAGTCACATTTTTTCTGTGTCCTTTTGCAAGCAAAAAAGGCCAATCCACTTCGTTTAGTTATGTTAATTGCCTCCCACCAATGTAAGGCGTAATTTCAAATGGGAAAACCTCCTTTGTCAATAAAGGTGATGGTTCATTTCCACCCCCCAGTATTTAATAATCTGCTGAATGAAACTGGATGTTCAGAAATTGTCCATTCAGATTTTACCATTACAGCATAGCTCAGACATTGACCCACTTTTAATTCAAGGAGAAACCTCAAGGATGCAGCACCGTTGTCATCACTCAACTGGCCTGATCAGAGGGCTACCTTATGTATAACTCCCTGGTAGATTATTGATGTTAACCATTTGTGAGTGTAAGCATGGTTACCTGTAAGTCAGAGGATAATGGGATTGAGAAGAGCATTAGAGAATTAAGCAGAGTGCTGAAAGTGTGCCACATTGTCGTAGGTGCTGTCTTTTGGGTGAAATAGTAAACTCAAATGATGATACAGGAGCCCCATGGCACTATTTGAAGGGCATGGAAATTATCTTGGTTTCTGATGAACATTTATGCCTCAACTAACATCACTAAAATAGACTATCGAGATCATTGTATCATAGTTGCCATGTAATAAATTATTACATTGGAGGAAAAGCCAGTCTTTGGCGAAATTAATGCTTTAACCTTCTGCTACCTCATATTTATTTTTAACAATTGTGTGAATATACATTGCTTTAAAGCTGAATATTTAAATGTAACACACTTGACAAACTCTTTCCATGGAAAAATGGTTTATCAACTTCAAAACTTGGAAAATAGAAATTATACCTTTGGAAATCTCATTTTCTCAATCATACCATTGCTATGCTTATATATTGTAGGATTTGACTCAAGATTCAGATTTTTTTCTGTCACATCAGATGATTCTTGCATTACCCCCACCAAATCCTGAAGGAGTAACTTATATCTCGGGGTTGCTAACAAAATCTCTATTTTTCCAGTAATTCTCCTTAAATAGTACTGTACCGTCTGACTGGAGCTGAAAAGGTTCAACCTCAAAGTGTCATCATCTTGCCATCTGCTGTCACTTTTCAAAACTTTCCTAATTACTAAAATTTGTTCTAATACTTGTTTAAAGCCTTTTTTATTATTACTTTATAAATAAAAACTGTTTGCTTCTTTTATCTCTGATAATGACCGTTGCGTACTACTCTCTCTACTTTTCTTTGTGTGTTCCTATTTTGAACCTATTTCCACAAATACCTTTCCATCTTATTTCCATCTTCCACAACGGCCTTGATAACTCTACTTTGCCTGCTTTCCCCCACAGACCACGCTCATTGTGTGTTTATTCCAATGTATCTCAGGTCACCTTGGATGGAATTGTGTTTCAGAAAGATGAAATAGATTTGATTTTGTGTTTTCCAATTTCATGTAGCACATTCAGAAACCAGTTGGTTCTGAATGAGTACATATTCGACAGAAAGGGAGAAATCTCTACAACAGAGTGCTGCACACCTCTTAAATCAAATGAGATAAGCAGTTTCTTATCTTTGGAATTCAGTAAACAATGAAAGCATTAGACAACAATTTTCTGTTCCAAAGTCTTTTGATAGCCCAGCCCATTTAGAGCCCGGGTGACAAAATGTTTCTGACTATGAAACGAGGCAATTTAGGCTTGGTGCTGTGGACTCTATTGTACTGGGACCAGACTGAGACCGATACATAATTTAGCAAAAGGCCTTTGACCTTCTGCAGCTGCAAAGGTTAGTCAATTTCCATTGATTGCTTGGGGACTCAAGGAATCTGTGGGGACGGACAAAATACATTCACAGTGTGGGCCAGCTGAGCTAAGTGCACTGCATCTTAAAAGAATGAATGAGTTAACAGCACCATGTGAGGTTAATAAAACTGACAGCTGTGTACATCAATATTGCAGTCCACTGTAACATTTACAACCTATTTGTCTGCTGTCAGGGTAAGCATGTCAAAACAGGACACAGGCATCATTCTTGGATGAGGAAGACAAATCCACCAACTCATTTTGGAGAGTTTTGGGGTTATTCTTGAAGCAGTGGGAGTGGCAGGGCTGAGGGGAAGTGGGCATAGTGGTAAATTTCCTCAATCATACCAACAGATTCATATCAGAACTGACAGTATTATCTCAAAAACACTAGAATGAAAATTGGGATCTGAACATGCCCAGTAACTATTTTGATTGTATTTCCTCCTTAGTTTGGAGTAGGATTTAGTTACTTTTTAGTAATTAATAATTTTAACTTGATTAAGCAAGTGAGGAACTAAATTATTCTTTGTCTAATTGTGATTATTTGTAAAACATTCCCCTTAAAAGAAGAAAACTGTGTAGCCTAGGTCAAAAGATTGTCATGAATTTATCATTTAATTTTCAGTTTTAATTCTTAAGCTAATGTAAACTTTGAAAATGCTTTGAGGTTAAAAAATACTTTTATTCAAAGACACGGCTATTTTTAAAAACAAATTAGTTTTGTGTCAAAATTTAATGTAACAGAATGTGTGTATTCATTTTGTATATTTTTTAACATTAATTTGTTTTAGGCATCACCAGTTATGTAGTTGCTCATGGATATTGTAATTAACAATGTTTGTAGGTTTTGAAGAATACATATAAATTGGGACATGTGAGATGATAGTTACTCACTGGGAGGTGACACTGATACTCTTAAACAGATGCATAATGTGTTATATTGCTGCCATCCTTATTTGATAAAGATTTAAGGAATTGATAAACTTGGAGAGACAAGCTATTCTAAAAGGAATGATCTTACAACATAATTGGCATGTCAAAGAGTGAATGAGGATATAGTAGGAAATGTTGTCACTAAGATGAACATTACTTTTAAAGAAGCCAATCAGAAATTGGGCAGACACTGGCTAGCTAATCAAAGATTGACTGTCCATGCAATAATAAACCAGTCGGAGTTCCGACGTCTTTGATCATTTAAAGGGGCAAGGGTTAATAAGTGATGATTCTTAGTGGTTAGATGCACAAGAGAGGAAAACCTGAAGACAGAAGAAAGATTTCAGTGAACAGAAGGAGACCTGAGATGTATGCCCAGTCAGACAGTATCACAATCTGGTGACATTAAGTGGATCAACTCAAATCTACTGCTTTTATTGAGTTATATTTATTTTGTACTGTTATGATAAAATTAGTACGTTCTCTGAAATTTGTGAAAACATTTTTGTGCCTGGAATAAGTCTTTTAACTATCTAATCAAGACTGGGAAATTTTTAGATTGGATCTCAAACTCAGTTTATAATTATAATTGACTTGAGTATTACAATTTAAGTGAACTACAAAATCTTACATTAGTGAACAACAGACACTCCTTCACATTCCAGCTGGCTTCTGTAGAAGCTGTACAGTGGGGGTAGAGGCAATTGCCAAGGCTGGGAGATTTTACATTTTGTCATCAGCAGTGCAGCTATTTTCACACTGATGACCAGTGCACCGAGGAAATTTAGCAGAAATAGGCAGGATGGGTTGGGAATGAAATTCTTAAAAACAGTCCAAATATCTGCCATAGAGATGTGAGTGTATTTGATTTGGCTATTCAGGATAATGTGGTAAAGAAATATTTACTGGAATGAACGAAATAAGAAACCTGTGCCAAGGGATAATGGAAGGTGGAAGCAGTTGCTTAACAATTCAAGTCAATGATATTCTTTGGGGCTCACATTGTGACTGTTGGGAGTTTTTCTTCTGAACGTAATTGTGCTTGACTTAATTTTGTCACTGGAGTTGATTCATTGGATGACTTACGTTTAACATTTTCTTGTGGATGGACATCCAAGTGATGAATGTGGGGAAGGGATTTGAAAGGATAACAAATTGGATGGCAACAGTTTCTCAAAGTGGGATTTGAGGACATAAATTACAACACATTTTGAGCTTTGCCATCTGAACAGCACATTCAAAAAGATCAAAGAAAGAGAGGACTGACATTTATAGAACCACTTACAGAGCCTCTGGATGTCTAGAAGTACTTTGCAGCCAATGATTCACTTTTGAAGTTTATTATTGTTACATTTCAATAATCACTGCAGACTATTAGTGCAAAATAAGGTCCCACAGGCAAAAAAAGTGATTGTGCCTCATTTTTCCTGGGATGTTGAGTGAAGGATTCATACTGGCCAAGGTACAAGTGTCAACACCTCCACTAGAGACAGGTGGTCTTTTCAGTCCAGCTGGATGCTGTCAGACAAGATTCAGTCATCTCACCTGAACGACAGCAACACCATGATGCAGCAGGTGCACTGGAATGCCCAGCCATGACTTTGTGTTAAAGTCATGGGCCTGGGTCTTGAACTGCTAAACCCGAGGTGGGAGTGCTACTAACTGAGCCACAGCTGATACTGGGTAGCATAGCTGAAGTTTTGAAAAAATCTGAAATCTATATTGTCTGAACTTGATGTCTGACCGTACGACCCCAATTGGCAGTATTGTAGACAGTGATATAGGTGTGATCTATTCTGAGCATCAGTAGGACCATGTCAATGAACTTGATCAGTTTTGTTTTGCTATTCATTCGTGGGACATGGGCATCAATGGCAAGACCACCATTTATTTCCCATCTCTAATTATCCTTGAATGGAGTGGCTTGCCAGCCCATTCCAGAGGGCTGTTAAGAGTCAACAATATTGCTGCCCAGTTCCGTACTGTGCCCAATTTAAAATGTTGCAGGCCAGAAGCATTTGCCATACCTTTCGAGGTTGACTGCAGATCTTTCCCTTGATCTTCATTTAGCTTTCCCTCCAGAGAGTACAGCACACTTCGTACATCATTCATGTTGGCAGACATGTTTTCCACTTTCTTTCGCAGTAAGCTCAGCTTAATTTCCTGATTATACAGCTTGTCATTGAATTTTGCTGTTAATGCTTTAACACATCAAAATGAGCCATATCCATTACATTCTACGACTACACACACATTTTGAGGACAATATCTAATTATATAGAAACGGCAGGAGGAGGATTACCCCCTCTGTGAGGCACTATGTTTATTGTAACAAAAATATATAAACTTTTTCCTGATCAAGAGCTCTACCTCAGCTTTCTGCCTTCCATGCAAATAAAACTGCTACACCTGCAATGTGGAATTTACTTTTCGAACATAGCGTTTAATAAAGCACAGATATCTTCTCTAATGCTACTAATGCACTTGATTTTAATGTCAAGATACTGTAAGGTGAAGTATTCCCTCAGGTTCCCTGAATAAGGGGCTGACTGTCAATCATAATAACATTGGAAGGTTCTCAAGAATTGGAAGCAGCTGGTTAACTTTTTAATTCAGTAACATTCTCCTAGGACCCAGTTGTGATGGATTGAAGAAGAGTCTGTTATCAGGTGGTTTAATTATTTTTACTGATTCTTTTTAAAGCCACTTATCAAAATATATTATCTATACAGCCCCCCAACTCAAATATTTCAACACAGGAATGGAATGCAGTGAGGAGAAGACCTCCCTCCTTGAGATACGCAAAACATCCACAGAGGGTAAAGAGGAATGGCGTATTTGAGAATTTCTAAAGTTGGATGCAATGAGAAAATAATATTTATTTACTGAGCTGTGTTCAATTTTGGATTTTCAACATTGGATTTTGCAGAGTGACAGACAACTTGAAACTCAAAACTATAATTCTGTCAAGACAAAACAAAATGTGGGGTCTGTTTTTGTGGATTATGTGTATGCGCAGCACTGTGGGATGTGTTTCTAGAAGGAAAGAGCTTCCCTCTGTCTATCTGGTCAACTTCTTTAATCACATAAACACCCCAATTAAATTGCCCCTGACTACCATATCAATATACAGCATGTGTGGTTGTACAAACCCAGGATCTGGAGCTGAATCAATGTAACAAGCAGTTTGTTTATGCAAAAAGGCTTTCTTCTGTGACACATTTTCCTAATAACCCCATTTAATTACTTGGTCTCAAGATAAAAAGATAATGCACTGTTTTCCAGACCTGGATCAAGAGGTTGTTGAGGATCCTGGGACACACCAGCTCCAGTTATCTGACTCTCAGCTTGATTCTCTTCCGCTTGTCTCCTTAAATGTTGGTCTATGAATAACACAGGAGTTTGGAACTTCTTGTAACAGTCACAAAACAACATTGCTTTGTGGAGGAAGCACAAATCATTCACAAATGCTGCATGAATGCAAAGTCTGGAGCAGGAAACCTTCTCCTTCACCATGACCACATATAGTCTTGTACAGTTGGCACTAGAATGATGCAGACATCCAGAGGAATTGAAAATTGACCTCCAGGACACTGCAACAACCAACCCAAGAGATAAGGTATTCACGTATTTTAAAAGTTGAGGAGCTTTAATTTTTGTTTTGTAGTTAACCAAATATTTGAGAAGGATCAAAAATGGTGCTTTGAATGTGTGGGTGGATGTAGAAGATCATTTGATGATATCAGGAATGGGTAAGCTGAGAGTTGGCAACCCACAACACTGTGAAACAAAGGATGAGGGTCAACTAGCACAAAGACGTCATCAAAAACTGCAGCTGGTGTTGGACAGCTTGATTTTAGAAACTAATGGCTGGGGCGACACGGTGGCTCAGTGGTTAGCACTGCAGCCTCACAGCTCCAGGGACCCAGGTTCAATTCCACCCTCGGGCGACTGTCTGTGTGGAGTTTGCACATTCTTCCCGTGTCTGCGTGGGTTTCCTCTGGGTGCTCCGGTTTCCTCCCACAGTCCAAAGATGTGCAGGCTAGGTGGATTGACCGTGCTAAATTGCTCATAGTGTTCAGGGGTGTGTGGGTTATAGGGGGATGGGTCTGGGTGGGATGCTTCAAGGGGCGGTGTGGGCTTGTTGGGCCAAATGTCCTGTTTCCACACTGTAGGGAATCTAATCATTTAAACAGGAAACACTGAACTAGAAATGAGCTGTGGTTGCTTGTTGGATTGTGGCATAGTGCAACGAATAAAGTGCAACTCAAATTAGGTCAGTAAACTGAATAAATATTCAGTGGCCTAAACTCCTGCTGGAAGTGTGCCCAATCTAGGGCAAATGTAGGAAGGGAAAATTCAGCTACAGAGATATTGCTTTGACTCTGACATTTTACACTGGAAATGAGAGAGACCCTTCGAGTACATCCAGCCCAAATATTCAAAGTCGGTCCGCCAGGTGGGCAGGAGGGGTTTTCAACTATAAAGATTTCATTGAAGCAGTAACCTGAACCACATTAAAACATTCACAATTTCTAAGAGAAAGAAGACTGCAAATTTAACAACACTCCTTTGGGAGTTTCTTCGAGGTTTTTCTTTATTCATTTATTGGATGCTCTGGCTGGGCCAGCTTTTATTGCTCATCCCTAAATGCCTTGGAAAAAGTGATAGTGAATTACGTTCTTCAGCCACAACAGGAATTGGGATGTAAGAGTAGACGCAGTGCTGTTCTCTTTGGGCAGCATGGTGTTTCTGTGACTTGTTTTCTCCCAGAGTCCAAAGATGTACAAACTAAATGGAATTAGCCATGGGAGATACAGGGTTACAGAAATAGGGTCTGAGTAGGATACTTCTCAGAGGGATGGTGTTGACTTGATGGCCTGATTGGCCTGCTTCCATAATATAGGGAGTCTGTAAAGCATTTACCTATCCAAAGAAAAGCAGCAAAATGGGGAATTGGATAGATGGGTGTTATGGGGAAAGGCGGGGTCACCCAGGCTAATTTTTAATTTGCACTTAGTAATGATAGAACATCCAAAGGTTGTACTGCACAAAGCAAGTAGACAGGCTAGTCTTCTGATTATTGAAGTGGAACCCATCTTTAAAGGTCCAGGCCTCAAATGTGGCCTCAGTACCTGAAGACTTTGAAATCTCTTACAAAAAGGAGGAGTATTACATATATTCCTTTGTAGCTTGCTCATGGCAGAATCCCAATGTAATAATCCACCTCCAGCTGACGAGCTACCCAAACCACACTTTATGCTTTATCATGGATGGAAGTCTGAGGTACCTCACGGAGAATACAGAGTGTACTTGATATTACTATAAAAAGAGAACCTCTAGATAACACCAAGAGAACCCTTGATCCTCTTGGATCAGTACAAGGATTTAATAATGGATGAAAGTCAAGATCAAAAATCATTAGGCTCTTGGGATCAGTAATGACTGAAAAAGGTGGAAAAGGGAAAAGTAAATTTAATAAAAAGCAAGAACAAACTGCAGCGTGAGTAAAATCAGAAGATGCTCGCAAGACTGTTTATTGTGTCTGAAAACTTACTGATATCATTAACAATCTAATGGGAAGAGACTGAAGTCTGATTTTGATGGGTGGTACATACTTGTCATTATCTGTTGAGCTGTTTACCCATGGCGATCAGACATGAAATGTCAAGTTATAGTGAAAGTATGGATGACAGTAAGTAAGCAGGGAGGAATCCAAGGATCTTAGAGGTCAGTGAGTCTGTTCCCACTCCCTTTTTCTTTCTCACAACACACATTTTTCTTTGTCATCCTTATGGGAATTGCTGGTGAACTGAAATCACGGACTAAATATTTTGGCTCCAATCCCCATCTCATTAGGTGTAACAGAGGTAGAATGGGGTTGCTCAGAAATGTTTATCAGGCAGCCTGTCGGTTATGGAATGTTGTTCCCAATGCCAGACATTTTGGTGGAAACAAATCCTGGGTGCACAAAAGTGACCCCCAGGAAGGGGGTAGGGAATTAGGCTCATTGCAAGCATTGTAAAATGTGCATGACTGGAACATTCTAGCCAGCTTATACTTGCCTGATGCAATGGTGAAATAATTGCCAGTAGGCATCTAGTGGCAGGATGGAGAGGGACAGTGCTCCAGGCAGGCCTACAGTCCCTCTCTGCTTGCATGGGTGGGAATGCAACTGAAGGTTGCTTTGTAGAGGGCCTACCACTTTTCCTTTTGTAACCAATAAAATCTTTTTGAAAAAATGGTTGAGAAGGCATTCTTGTTGAGTGACCTTCCAGTTATTCACATCTTACTGCAGTCAGCTACTCCTGCCACTGGCCTTATCGCCACATGAATCCACCTGCCAATTTTAATTGGACAGGGAACCCATGTCCAGATCAATGAGGGCTCAGTAATGTGAAAATCTTCACTGTATTCCATTTCTCTGGAAATTGCTGCTTCCTACTTCCATCACTATGTCCTGAGGCTTTTCTCTAAGTTATGGCCTGAGATTACATGGTAAAGTAATATGTAGCAAATCATTTGCCCACCAGGTATTGTGTAATGTATTGCATGAGATCAATTATTGGTGCTAAGTCTGTTCTCGCATTTATGTCTTATCTTAAATGATGGAGAATGTTGGTTTGCACCATGTAGAGCTTAGTCTTCAATTTCTCCAGCAATTCTTCAGGCTGGATTGTTTGTCTTTGCTATCTGGGTTCTAATTTAGTGGGACAAGTATCAGGCACTTTCTGCACGGCCACCTAATTTTCATTCCTTTGAAGTCAAGACCAAATCTACCATGTCGAGTTCAGGCATGTGGCTTGCAGTGCTTCACATTAAAGACAGAGGAAAAGGGTGTTGTGGCAGGCATGAGGAAAACATCAGCCCCCAAAGAGTGTATTCAGAAAGAAACATGAGGGAAATAGAGAGTGAGCCCCAGAGGATGAAGAAATAGTGGCTGGCAACTGGTAAATATTGGAAGATGGAAGGGTAGCCTAATATTGGAGCTGGTGTGTGAGAACATGCAAATCTTGAGGGGATTGGAGAGGGAAGATGGGTGTATAGCTGGTGAGGTATTTGAAAGCATGGATGGGAATTTTGAAATCCATTGGAGGGAGCTGGCGGGGAGCAGGATGATGAGGGTGCAGGGCTGTGTCTGAGAGAGATGAACACTTTGTAGCTAATGAAGTGCTGAAGTGAGAAGGCTGCCAGGAGAAGTAGTCAAACACCGAGGTGATGAAGATAATGGATTATGGTTCCAATGCATTGCTGCGAAGAGATAAGGGTCAATTGGGAATTATTGATACTGAAGGAAGCAGGGCAGTTGGTGCAATTTAAATTCAATTCATAAGTACCTTTAAATGAAAGTTAGTCTTAGTGATGGTGACCATGACAATTCAAACAACTGCTATTATAAGAAAGCCTCATCTTATTCATTAATATCTTTTAGGTAAGGAGGTCTGTCATCCTTAATTGCTCTGACCTTCATAGGACTCCAGACCCACCGCAATGTGGTTGACCCAACTGCCCTCTGAAATAGCCTGGCTAGCTATTCAGTTCAAGGGCAAATAGGAATTGGCAGCAACTCCTATGCCCCATGAAAGAATAAAGAAGAATTCTTCATCTTTTGATTCAACTCTTCCCTTAAATTATTTGATAGAACAACAACCTGTACCAAATTTGCAATCAGTTTTGTGTTGAAAAGAAATTATTTTGACTCAAATCCTGCAGAACTCCCAAATACCTACACGAAACTGAATGCAGTCACATGCTTTGCCTAATTACAGCAACTTCACTTAAGAAATCTCCCAAAGCAGTGAAAATATTGAATGAGATGGAAAGACTTGATTTACTATTGGCTCCTTGGTATTTTACTTTTCACATTCTATGACCCGCTCTTTATTTAGATCCAGGAAGAAAGCTGTGTCTCACACAGAGAGCACGATAAGTTGATAACACTATTGAAAATAGCTTGTCCAGGCCTTTTCAATAGAGATATGGGGCACAGAGGCAAGGAGGTAATGTTATATCTTCAAAACTCACTGCTGGGCCTCAGTTACAGGAATTTGTCAAATGTGTCGCGTTTTAGGGAGCTTTACTAAGCTAATGCGATGGGGTTTTAATCGTCTCAATAAGGAAACTATTTCCACTGATGAAAGATTCAATAATTAGCAAATTTAGCTTCAGATAAATGAACAAAAGACTCAAACAGGAAGAGAAGAGGGCTGTTTTAAGGGATGGCATGTCACAATTTGAATGCACTGCCTGAAAGAGTGGTGGAAGCAGTTATGATAATTAGAAGGAAATGCTTGAACAGTTTTATAGAGAACAATTGAGTGGACCAAATTGTATAGCTCCTTCAAAGAGCAGGCACATTCCCATTCAGTTCCTTGCTGTGCTGTTAAACTCCACGGTAACTTAAATGTCCACACTGACTTCTCGTGATAAATATCTTAAATCAAACTACAGGCAATTGTCGGGCATGTTTTGTTATGATCCCAGAGGGGATCACCAAACTGTGTTCAATGTGGTTAAGAACCTGCCACCTTTAGTTTTAAAGTAGACTGAAGGTGACTTTGTAGGTACTTATTGTGGGGGCTCTCTTGGTGTGCAGTGGGAATGTCCCTACCCCTGGAGAGGGAGGCCCAGATTAAACTCCCACCTGCTACAAAGGTACGTAATAGCTTTTCTTAACAGGTTGATTCAAAAAACAGATTAAGAGAATAACGTTGCAAGTTTTCATGGACATTAAACAACGAGAATTTAACATGTTGAGACGATTATTTAGTTTTAATTTTTTTCATTTTTGGTTTGGAGCTATGAGTTGAAGTTGAACTTTGAAACTTGAGTAGCAGCTTGTTTTGGAAAAGAAGAGAGACCAAACAAACTGATGTTTGTTTATGGAACTGGCTTGGAGAGATAATTGCAGGTTTGTTGCTGCTGTGTCTGGAATACTACAGACATTTTGGCGTGAGATGTGTAGCTCAAGGACTGGCATCTGCTTGGATGTTGAATGGGTTAATCTAGGGTGGAATGGTGCTGGCGAGTCAATCACAGAGAACGTTGTAAAAAAGAAAGAAATGCCACCACTTGAACTGGTTGGTTCTGGAATGTTAGCAGCAGCTGTGTGTGTGGTAACTGATGGACTAGAAGTTGTATTTGAGTTTTACACTCTCTTGTTTTATACCCAGCTGAAGGATTACTGAAGACTTTGAGGAAAAAATCTTAAACTGTAAGACATAAGTAAAGGTTTTCAGTAGACTGTGGAAGTTGATGTCTTTGGAATTCAAGCAAGATGTAACCCTACCTGAAGAAGGCTCACTGGACCTGAAACATTGACCCTGCTTTTTCTCCACAGATGATGACAGACTTCTGAGTTTCTCCAGCACTTCCCATTTTTGTTACAATCCTATATGCCTGGAATACCTTGCATCATTCAAGGATATATGAAGGCCTAGCACCTGGTGGGGGTTGGTGTTTAAAGAAGATTGTGCTGAGATCATGTATAATGTGTAGATAGCCTTGTTGTTTATCCATGTTCTGCTAAAGTTACATTATTCAAAATAAATCATTAATTTTTTTGTTTGGGCATAAATTTGATGTCTGATGTCTATTATTTATAGAGGTATGGTTAGGAACAATAGGGCAATTTTGAGGGTCATTAAATGTTTTAATTTTACTCTGTTGTGAATCCATGGATATAGGGGGAGTTGGTTTGGTTTGGCCTACTTTCCCTGTGTTATAATAACAATACAGTTTTACGGCAATCTACAATGCATGTGTAATTTGGTTCTCATGTTCAGAATGAACATGCAGTAAACATCAATACTATATTGTAAATGAATACCCTACAGTGCACATGAAATAGCAAATATAATCAAAACAGATTCCTTAGATTTCTCAGCAACTCCCTCCAGACATCAATGTCATGATTGTTGACCAAATCTCATGAATCTTCACATGAGATCACAATTCTTTATTTTTACTGAACTGGCATCAAAACTTGCTCTCAAAAGTTACTCCATCATGGCCCACTGCATCAACCGTTTCTGTTCTAGTCAATCACATTCCTGCCCTAAGTTCATGCTCTCTTTGATCCCAAAGCTGCACTTCAGTACTTGTTCACAGGCTCAACTCCAGCTTCTCACTAACAGCTAGCTTACCAAGGCTACATTGTCCCCAGATAACAAAGTGTGGAGCTGGAGGAACACATCAGGCCAGGCAGCAGGAGAAGAACAGGAAAGCTGACATTTCACTTCCTTCAGAAAAGTCTCTGACTCTAGCATCTGCAGTTCTTGCTATCTCTGACATGTGTGCCTAGGTTTCCTGCGAGCTCTAATTTTCTCAGTTGTACGAAGCAAGTACAGCTTGTCACTTTTTTAACACTGCACCCCTCCCCCTCAGTTACACTGAAGTATCAATGCTCCAAAAACAACGCCTGAGTCCTACCCACCTAAAGCCAATAACCTTTCCACCTTCGAATCTCTCCAGGGCTTCCTCTGAGTTTTGACTCCAACTCTTAGCTATCTACTAATTCCTACAACTTCTTCCTAAGTTTGCTATAACCTCACAGAGCCATCCAACTGCTCTTGACTCTTCACTTCAGCTGCCTTCCCAACAGTACAGTTTATTGCCACACTCATAAAATTAAAATTTACTTCTGAGATAACAAGGTGTGGAGCTGGATGAACACAGCAGGCCAAGCAGCATCCTGCTCCTAAGATGCTGTTTGGCCTGCTGTGTTCATCCAGCTCCAAACCTTGTTATTTCTGTTCCTCCAGCATCTGCAGTTCATATTATCTCTGATAAAATTTACTTCTGTCTCTGTTTTTGTCTCCAAATATACTGTATCAACAGAACTGCTTTTCAGTGACTTCTGAACTGCCTTGAGTGATCTATTAAATACCTTGCAAAAGTACCTGCCCCATCCCACTTGGATGTTGCCACCTAACAACTTTTGGAAAGATCTGTCCTCAAAATATTGCATTCTCACAGAATGCTGAAAATTAATTTCATCACATAAGCAAAATGTAGAGAACTGTAAATGTTGACAGAAGACATGCTTAAAAGAGGGATTGGGAACAGCCCTGAAAATCGTGATGTAGGTGACAAGGTTTGAAGAGTGGGGGCCAAGTGAATAGTGACGCATGGTGGGAGAATGCAGAGAAGTTGCATAATATGGGCACAATTTAAGTCATTCAAAACCCGCCATTCACACAGGTTTTAAAATTTTGCCCACAAGATCATTATGTGCACACCAGGGCTAAGAATTGGTTGAGATCAAGGCTCAGGAATCAGGCTCAGATTGGATATGAAAACAAGATAGAGGAGTCATTCAGGGTCAATGACAAAAGTTAAATATGTGACTTAAATGTATACCTGGGCCTGGAACTGAGGCAGATAAACTTTACACTGACCTTTGGGTTGGCAGGTAGCTCCGGTGTAGCCAGGACAGCACTTCCATTCCAATGAAGTCACTATCTTGTGCCTCATCCTGTAAGTTGGGCGGTTCAGGATCTGGTATCTATGAGCAGAAACATTCAGAAGATTTATTACTGACAAAAGCATTGATTTTCTATTTCCTTTAAAAAAAACATTTTTCTCACATTTAGAAAACAAAAGATGTTCATAATACACAAGATGCCGACAACTTACCATAACAGAATCCAATCAACATCAAGCATAGGCTGCTTGTCAATGCCTGTGTTATTTTTGACTTCACTAATCTAACACAGTTATGGGCAGCCTCACACATTCTACAACAAGCCCAACACCATATAAAAATCGACTGTCCCCGCATGTCCTTATTCATGCTAGATCCCTTTATTCTCTCATTCCAATGCCTCTGACCTACTTTGGCTATTACATTTGGCAATCACCTCAGATAATGGCTGTGGCAATGGCTCGAGGCTTTTTCAAGTGCCTTGATGGGATTTAGTACCAAACAAGCAGTCCACTGCTTGGTGTTAGGGGTCAATGCCTTTATTGGTGAAGATTGTAATCATGAAGTGAATTTTGGAAGGGATACCTGAGACCAAATGGAGCTAGGCAACAGGTGATGGCTACATGTTAGTTAAGTGATATCTGAGTGAGCACTTGACAAGGTGTAGAGATAGGGAATAGCATAATCAAGGGGTGTTGGAGTTTTGTGACGTGCTATTTGAAATAAAACTCTTGATAGAAAATTATATGCCTTGATTCTTAAGATGAAGTGGTAGCATTCCTACCTCTGAGCCAAGAGGTTCAAGTACAAGTGGAAATAACGACCACAACTCCATACGTTTTACAAGACTCATGGACAAGGATGGGAGTGGTCCTAAAGGAAGAGTACTAAACTGGGGGAAGGCCGACTATACCAAGAATCAGCAGGATCTGAGGAATGTAGATTGGGAGAAACTGTTTGAAGGTAAATCCAGAGATAATGGGAGCTGCAGATGCTGGAGAATTCCAAGATAATAAAATGTGAGGCTGGATGAACACAGCAGGCCAAGCAGCATCTCAGGAGCACAAAAGCTGACGTTTCGGGCCTAGACCCTTCATCAGAGAGGGGGATGGGGTGAGGGAACTGGAATAAATAGGGAGAGAGGGGGAGGCGGACCGAAGATGGAGAGTAAAGAAGATAGGTGGAGAGAGTATAGGTGGGGAGGTAGGGAGGGGATAGGTCGGTCCAGGGAAGACGGACAGGTCAAGGAGGTGGGATGAGGTTAGTAGGTAGCTGGGGGTGCGGCTTGGGGTGGGAGGAAGGGATGGGTGAGAGGAAGAACCGGTTAGGGAGGCAGAGACAGGTTGGACTGGTTTTGGGATGCAGTGGGTGGGGGGGAAGAGCTGGGCTGGTTGTGTGGTGCAGTGGGGGGAGGGGATGAACTGGGCTGGTTTAGGGATTGGGGAAACCAAGCGGAGGCTTGGGGACCGCTTTGCAGAACACCTCCGCTCAGTTCGCAACAAACAACTGCACCTCCCAGTCGCAAACCATTTCCACTCCCCCTCCCATTCTCTTGATGACATGTCCATCATGGGCCTCCTGCACTGCCACAATGATGCCACCCGAAGGTTGCAGGAACAGCAACTCATATTCCGCCTGGGAACCCTGCAGCCATATGGTATCAATGTGGACTTCACCAGTTTCAAAATCTCCCCTTCCCCCACTGCATCCCTAAACCAGCCCAGTTCATCCCCTCCCCCCACTGCACCACACAACCAGCCCAGCTCTTCCCCCCCACCCACTGCATCCCAAAACCAGTCCAACCTGTCTCTGCCTCCCTAACCGGTTCTTCCTCTCACCCATCCCTTCCTCCCACCCCAAGCCGCACCCCCAGCTACCTACTAACCTCATCCCACCTCCTTGACCTGTCCGTCTTCCCTGGACTGACCTATCCCCTCCCTACCTCCCCACCTACACTCACTCCACCTATCTTCTTTACTCTCCATCTTCGGTCCGCCTCCCCCTCTGTCCCTATTTATTCCAGCTCCCTCCCCCCATCCCCCTCTCTGATGAAGGGTCTAGGCCCGAAACGTCAGCTTTTGTGCTCCTGAGATGCTGCTTGGCCTGCTGTGTTCATCCAGCCTCACATTTTATTATGAAGGTAAATCCACGTTTGATATGTGGGAGGCTTTTAAGGAGAGGTTGATTAGCCTGCAGGAAAGACATGTCCCTGTGAAAATGAGGAATAGAAATGGCAAGATTAAGGAACCATGGATGACAGATGAAATTGTGAGACTAGCCAAGAGGAAAAAGGAAGCATACATGAGGTCTAGATGACTGAAGACAGACGAAGCTTTGCAAGAATATCAGGAATGTAGAGTGAATCTGAAACGAGGGATTAAGAGGGCTAAGAGAGGACATGAGATATTGCTGGCAAACTTGTTAAGGAAAATCCCAAAGCTTTTTATTCATATATAAAGAGCAAGAGGGTAACTAGAGAAAGGATTGGCCCACTTAAGGACAAAGAAGGACAGTCATGCGCTGAGTCAGAGAAAATGGGTGACATTCTTAACGAGTACTTTGCATCGGTATTCACCAAGGAGAGGGGCATGACAGATGTTGAGGTTAGGGATAGATGTTTGCTTACTCTAGGTCAAGTTGACATAAGGAAGGAGGAAGTGTTGGGTATCCTAAAAGACATTAAGGTGGACAGGTCCCCAGGTCCAGATGGGATCTATCCCAGGGTTACTGAGGCAAGCGAGAGAGGAAGTAGCCGGGGCCTTAACAGATATCTTTGCAGCATCCTTAGACACGGGTGAGGTCCCGGAGGACTGGAGACTTGCTAATGTTGTCCCCTTGTTTAAGAAGGGCAGCAAGGATAATCTAGGCAATTATCGACTGGTGAGCCTGACGTCAGTGGTAGGGAAGTGACTGGAGAGAATACTGAGGGATAGGATCTATTCCCATTTGGAAGAAAATAGGCTTATCAGTGATAGGCAACATGGTTTTGTGCAGGGAAGGTCATGTCTTACCAACTGAATAGAATTCTTTGAGGACATGACAAAGTTGATTGATGAGGGAAAGGCTGTAGATGTCATATACATGGACTTCGGTAAGGCGTTTGATAAGGTTCCCCATGGCAGGCTAATGGAGAAAGTGAAGTCACATGGGGTCCAGGGTGTGCTAGCTAGATGGATAAAAAACTGGCTAGGACACAGGAGACAGAGAGTACTAGTAGAAGGGAGTTTCTCAAATTGGAGACCTGTGACCAGTAGTGTTCCACAGGGATGTGTGCTGGGACCACTGTTGTTTGTGATATATGTGAATGATCTGGAGGAAGGTGTAGGTGGTCTGATCAGCAAGTTTGCAGATGACACTAAGATTGGTGGAGTAGCAGATAGTGAAGGGGACTGTCAGAGATTACAGCAGAATTTAGATAGACCGGAGAGTTGGGCAGATAAATGGCAGATGGAGTTCAATCCTGGCAAATGCGAGGTGATGCATTTTGGAAGATCAAATTCGAGGGCGAACTATACAGTAAATGGAAAAGTCCTCGGGAAAATTGATGAACAGAGAGATCTGGGTGTTCAGGTCCATTTTTCCCTGAAGATGACAACGCAGGTCAATAGGGTGGTCAAGAAGGCATATGGCATGCTTTCCTCCATTGGACGGGGTATTGAGTACAAGAGTTGGCAGGTCATGTTGCAGTTGTATAGGACTTTGGTTCGGCCACATTTGGAGTACTGTGTACAGTTCTGGTCGCCACATTACCAAAAGGATATGGATGCTTTGGAGAGGGTGCAGAGGAGGTTCACCAGGATGTTGCCTGGTATGGAGGGTGCTAGCTATGAAGAGAGGTTGAGTAGATTAGGATTATTTTCATTAGAAAGATGGAGATTGAGGGGGGACATGATTGAGGTCTACAAAATCATGAGGGGTATAGACAGGGTGGAGAGCAAAAAGCTTTTTCCCAGAGTGGGTGACTCAATTACTAGGGGTCATGAGTTCAAAGTGAGAGGAGGAAAGTTTAAGGGAGATATGCGTAGAAAGTTCTTTACACAGAGGGTGGTGAGTGCCTGGAATGAGTTGCCAGCGGAGGTGGTCGAGGCAGACACATTAGCGTCTTTTAAGATATATTTGGACAGGTACATGGATGGGCAGGGAGCAAATGGACACAGACCTGTTAGAAAGTAGGTGACAGGTTAGACAGAGGATCTTGATCGGCGCAGGCTTGGAAGGCCGAAGGGCCTGTTCCTGTGCTGTAAATTTTCTTTGTTCTTTTTCTTTGTTCTTACTAGTCCCACCTGCTCCAGAGGTGTATCATAGACCCAGATAACATTCTGGGGACTCAGGTTCGAATCCTGCCACGGCAGATAGTGAAATTTGAAGTCAATAAAATATCTGGAAACAAAAATCGAATGATGACCATGAATCCATTGTTGGAAAAACCCATCAGGTTCGGTAATGTCCTTTAGGGAAGGAAACTGCCATCCTTACCCAGTTTGGCCTGCATGTGACTCCAGATCCACAGCCATGTGGTTTACTGTGAGCTGCCTGCTGGGCAATTACGGATGGGCAATAAATGCTACCTGACCAGTGACACCTCATCCGTGAATGAATTAGAAAAAAAATGGGCTGCTGACAAAATATCAAAGTATATGTTTGGATCATGTATAAACCACCTTCAACCTCCAGTATTTTGTAAAGATCAAGATCTACTGGGAATGGTGGCCACTGTTAGGGATGGTTCAGAACAGCAATAGAGGCCTAGGAACAGAGGTGAGTGGGATTGACTCAGCTGGATCATTTCAGGCCCCATAAGGAAGGGATAGGGGATTGCTGTGGAGGGGTTTCGTTCATTTGGAAGGGACAAGCCTTGGTGCCAATGGGACCCGCTGTGAGACACACATTCACCAACTCCCATTTCTTCTCAAGGGAAACTAAGATTGGACAGCAAAATCCTGGATTAGCCTGTGTTGACCAGAGGCTGAGAATGAATTTAAAAAGTAGCATAACAATGCATCTATCTCCAATTGTTAGTTGGAAAAATGATTCATGATATCTGTTGACATCAAAGGTAGATTCTGTCACTGCTGTGAGTTATGTCATAAAATGCAGTGAAACTCAAACTTAGTATAAATAAATTAAAGAAGTGTTTATCTGTATGTTAGTAAAGTTGCTTCCAGGATTACCTCCTGTTAACCGTTGAAACCCTACAGTGTGGAAGAAGGCTATTTGTCCCACTGAGTCCACACTGATGCTCCAAAGAGTATCCAACCCACACCCACCACATCCCTGTAACCTGGCATTGCCTGTTGCTAATTCCCCTTGCCTACACATTCCTGGATACTGTGGGCAATTGAGCATGACCAATCCACCTAACCTGTGGGACTGTGGGAGGAAACTGGAGCAGATTTGGAGAAGAATGTACAAGCTCCACCCAGGCAGTTACCCAAGGCTGGGATTGAAACTGGGTCCCTGGCCCTGTGAGGCAGAGGTTCTAACCACTGAGCTACTGTGCTGCTCTCATTACGCTTTGTAACGGTAGTTTGTGTTCACCTGAACTTGATTATGAGCAATTAGCTTGTGCTTTCATTACAAATTAAAGCACCTTTAGCACTGGAAAGGTTACAAACACCAGCAGATTGTATGAATACAGCAAGACTAATGGGAGCTTAATGCAGCACCTTAGGAAGCCAGCTGCCAGAAACTGTTCAAGGAAATGAGGGGGAAAAAAGTATCCTCATCACTGTGCTTAACAAATTGGCAGCTGCAATGAGAGTACAGTTTAGTTTACAGCAGGGTCTGATAGCATTTGCCACAGCGTGGTATTAAATGAATGTCAAATTGAAGGGGAGACTATTCAGCCCACTCCAGTTTATCTTCTCATGTGTTATGAGGAAGGCATTAAAAAAGTCCAGTCTGCCGGTCATCACACCCAAACCTTCCTCCTGAACCCCTCCTCCGCATTACTCAGACCCTCTTCCCACAGCAACAAATGGTATTTGCTCAGGCTTAAAAGTGGGGCAAAGGCAGGAAGCGATCATCCTCCTAAAATAGAACTAAAATTGAATTTGATAAATTGCCTGAGAGATCTTTTTAATTGCAAGGATTAGAGAGGGAACAAACACTTAGCCCACCTAAGGAATTAGAGAGCAATTTATTATCACATTGCAACAAGGAATTTGGAGCATCACACATTCCTCAGCATTTGGAAAATAGAATCACAGAATTTTACAGTCCAGAAGGAGGCCCTTCAACCATTGTGTCTGTACAGGCTCTGGGTCTAGAATTTTGATGGTGTTATGTTGTGATCTGGGTATGAGCTGAGTCCCCAGCCCTGCAGTATGATTGACAGGAATACATACATGCTCATTGTAAGTAGAAATGTGATATTTATTGGATTTTTTTTGGCCTAAGTCTGGTCATTCAGGGACTGGGCTTGGTACACATTTTAAGGTTGTTGCAAGTCAGGGGACATTTTGCAATGCGGGTTCACCTGCAACACTGATAGTGAGAGGCCAGCTGTACCCAGGAAATCTAACTGTAACATACAGCTTGAATGCTGCTCCATGAAGCATGCCTGAAGCTCTCTGGCAGAGAAGTGAAGTGTGTTTGTGCGGGAAAAAAAAGGCTACTTAACTGATTGTGGAGCTGAGGGGTGAAGGAACGATCTTCTTTACTGCATCTGAACCATGGTCAGTTTCAAGTTGTCACCTCACAATATCTCCCCTCCCTAACTGACATGGCGCTACACCAGCTGCTGTCCTGCTCTCACTGCTCCAATCTCCAATTGCATTCACTCTTCAGTTTCCTCCTGCCACCGGCCACTGCCACCACTGGCTTCTCACACTAACGTCACCCCAGCGCTGACCAACTGCTCCTCTGTCACTTTCCTTTTCCCATCAGACATGGCTTTCAACTGCTTTGTCAGTGAGCACCCAGTAGGTCTTTGCGGTTTCATGGTTTAACTTAAAAAGAGGTCCAGGGCCTAATAATGGGATCTACGAGCAAAGAGAGTGATTTTTGATGGATTTGGGTGGTGTTTCCAGGTTTGGAAGGGTACAGGGTTGGTCTCAGGAGGATTAGAAGCAACAATGGGGTTTCACCTCAGCAAGAATCCCCAATCCTAGGTCCATGTTCTTGGTCAAGCACTTAGTAATTTTGAGAGGGGCCTCCCCAGCCCCAGTGGGCAATCAGTCCACATTTTTTATGGTCTTCCCTCACTGAGTCTAGATCCAGTGGGGGAAGAAAGGTGATAGGGTTCTGGTGTGCCACCACCAAGCCTAATTAAATGCCTTCCTGCCTCCTACATCCCCACCTTCAGGAGGACAAGACCTACATCACCACTCCTTTGCTGCCCATGGGCCAAAATCCTGGAACACCCTCCACAACAGCACTGTCTGAGTATCTAGGCCGTGTGACCTGCAGCAATTGATGAAGGCAGCTCACAACTGTCTCCTCTGAGCCAGTTAGGGATGGGCAATAAATCCTGGCTGACCCAGCTCTGCCACAATGTGTGAATGAACAAAACAATTCCAGATGCTAGCCCCTTGCTTTCTCCTCACCAACATGTACTCAGTGTATTTAAATATCCACCGCTGTCATGATCTTAACATGATTCTGGAGAATATACTGGAGTTAACGCCTCATTTGCATAAACCTTTCTTAGGTGCAGAAATGCTTGCAGCTTCTGAAAGGATGACAAGGCAAACCAAAAGGCACACGCAAAGAAGAATTGTGGGCTGCAGTTGGAGTTTGCTATTCTGTGCAAAAACTTTGAATGTAATGCAGCGACATAAAATACACTGTGATTAAGTATGGAACAATTAAAGTGATTTCAATGGTTCAAAGAAATGACTGCACTAATAATCAGAAATGTGACTGAACCATGACAGTATACCTAAAATATCATAAATGTATGAGGTTTTAATCAGTGTAAGAACCAGCAGATGTGGAGTCAGCAACATTTGTCTGCTGTTCTGATGAGGGTAAATGTTGCATCTGTCTGCTTGATTGTCTCTTCACTCAGTTTCTGCTAGAAGAATGCTTGATTCGATTATAACCATTTTCATTTACGTCTTGGAGAATAGATTAATTTTTTTATTATTTTGAAGTGAACAGATTTGATTGAATTGCAAGCAGAAAAGCAGATAGCACAATCTTGGTGAGACTAATATGCCAGTGTCGCTGGTAATATGCTGTATTTTGAATAGCATTAACAATTGTAAGTCCATTGCTAAGGTTTCTGAATGATTTCTCTTCCACTTGCTACCTCTGACAGAGAAATCCTATTGAGGCACTGTCCCACGGGCAGCAGGCACTCCCCCATACTGTGCCAGTTCAATCTCACTCACCATTAATTGTTCACCACAAACTGAATCCACAGAAAGAAAGCTTGCATTTTTCATATCTCTTTTCATAACTTCAGGATATGTCACAGGGGGTTTACAGTCAGTCAAGTATCTTTGAGCAGTAGTAACCATTATAATGTAAGAAAAATCACTAAAAGCACAGCAAGCTCCCACAAACAGCGACAAAATTAATGATCAATACATTTTAGTGAGGCTGGCTGAGGGACAATTATTGACACCAAATATTGGGAACATCTTTACTGAATGTCTTCGAAGCATGACAATGGAATTTATTTACTTGCACCTGAAAGGGTGAAAATGAAAATGTTTGAGAAGAATTTGGATATACGCTTGCAATGGCCAGATGTACAAGTCTTTGGGCTAAGTGCCAGAAAATGGGGTTAGAATAGTTAGGTGGTTGTTTGTGACTGGCACAGACTCAATGGGTCAAAGGGCCTTTTTCCTGTGCAATGGACCTCTATGAAAACAAATGGGTTTAGATTGGAAAGCTGGTTTCTGCAGTGCTATCTCAGTCCTGACCTGAAATGCCAACTTAATTTTATCTGACAACAGGTTCATTTGAAAACACAAGCTTTCATAGACTCGGTCTTTCTTCAGGTGAGAGAGGTAGAATCAGACACAGAATTTATAAGTAAAAGATCAAAGGTTCACACCATTGATGAGGATGTACTAAACAAGCCTAAGATGGTGTGAACTCTTTAATCATTTTAATGTGTATATGTAAATCCCCAAATTCATTTCAAGAAAACTAAAGGTTTTGTCAGTGTAATGAAGAGGTGACACTTTAGGTCAGACAACGCATGTTATATGTGAGGCCTTGTTTAGAATCCGTTTGTGTTTTAGTTTGGAATCAGACTGGTTCTATTTCTCTAGTAGGAATCTATGAACTACCATATTGACTGTCTATAAATTGTGTGGCTTTTGAACAAAATAAAATGTATGTGCAAATACAAATTCACCCAATAGGTTTGTGTGTGTGTGTGTGTGTGTGTGTGTGTGTGTGTGTGTGTGTGTGTGTGTGTGTGTGTGTGTGTGTGTGTGTATGAGAGAGAGAGAGAGAGAGAGAGTGGTGTGGAGGGGAAGAAAGTGTGTGTATGTAAGGCGAGGAGGCAGAATCAGCTCAAAAATAATAAATAAAAAAATTTTAAAATTGAATCAATTCTCCAAGACGTAAAAGAAAATGTTTATAATCGAATCAAGCATTCCTCTAGCAGAAATTGAGTGAAAAGACAATAATTAAATATCGGGCAGACAGATGCAACATTTACCCTCATCAGAATGTCAGACGGATGTTGCTGACTCCACATCTGCTGGTTTTTACTCTGAATAAAACCTCATATATGTATCTGCTTAAGCATCAAGAACAAGTTTTAAATCCACAACCCTCAGTGTTAGGGACCACCCTGTTTTACATTGAGTCACAGTTCTGTGATCTATTTCTCTTACATAAGTGTGTCAGGGTTTGAATGTGTTAATGTTGAAGAGTGCTTTAAGCACCACGCACAATGATGAAATCACTATAGACCTGTGGGCAGAACAGTTCAGAATTACAGATGAGTGAGACCTAACATCCAGGTTCTGCACATAGTCTCTGAAATAATGTCTATCATATCAATGGAACCTGTAACTAGTTGCCAGCGTGCAATTAATGACTTCAGTGATAATGGGAATTGCAGATGCTGGACAATGCAAGATAACAAAGTGTGGAGCTGGATGAACACAACAGGCCCAGCGGCATCTCAGGAACACAAAAGCTAGCTGTGTTCATCCAGCTCCACACCTTGTTATCTTGCAATTAATTACTTCTTGTCTAGTACAACAGCCTCTTCTATTTGGACCAGTCAATAGTTCTCCTCTACTACACTAGACCGTGCAGGCTCTGTCACCATATGTTCCCCACAGCTCTTCGAGCATTTCCTTATAAAATATATACACAATTCCCCGTCAGAACGTAAATCTGTTTCCACCATCATTTTGGACTGGGTAAAGTTAAAGAGTTCCCTTTATCTCTCCTTTCATTCTTTTACAAAAGACCTTAAAATCTATCCCCTGCCAGACAACATAATGTATCTTTCTTTACTCTATCAAAATGCTCAGTATTATTTTGAGATAACAAAGTGTGGAGCCGGAGGACGACAGCAGGCCAGGCAGCTTCAGGGGAACAGGAAAGTTGATGTTTTCCTGTTCCTCTGATGCTGCCTGGCCTGGGGTGTTCCTTCAGCTCCACACTTTGCTATCTCTGACTCCAGCATTTGCAGTTCTTGCTATCTCAGTATTATGTTGACCCTGTTTATCTATCACTGGAACTTATAAACTTACACCGTATGTAGTTATGAATTTGGCTATCAAACATACTGCTTATTTGAGACATTAATGGGAAGGATCATTTAGCTCTGATGCAGCTTTGTATAAACTGCCAGCAAAAGCTAAGTCTATTGAAGATATCATTTCAGGACTATGTTCAGTACTGGATCAGGACATAAAAGTAATGAGCAAGAAGGTTGTTGCAACAATGAGGAACACAATAGTCAGAGGAATAGGAACATCAAGCAGTGGAAGAATTACTTCTGGGGTTGGGGTTGCATTCCATCTAGTGGAGAAACAGGATCGTTGGAACCCTGGAACAGAAACCCACAACCTACTTCCTTGTTCATCACAATCTTAGACCTTAAAACAGTAAAGTCAGCAATTGGTTACTTTAGAAAAGCAACATCAAATTATAATTAGATTCAAATTACAGAAGACGCAAGAAGTGGTTCCAAAAAATCATGTGAGTACCACCTTGTAGAAATTTTTAATTCTAACTCAGGAGAATGAAGATGTAATTTTCTTCCATTGTATCAAACAAATTGATAGCTACATTTGACCCATCTTCCTCGATGGTTCACTTATTTGTGCATAGCGTTCACAAGGGAGCTGTGTTCAAAATGAAAAGCAAACTTGAACTGATTCCCTGCTGCTAAGGAAAAGCAGGACAATGGATCAGAGTGTGTACAGTGTATAACAGGCGGAATGGCATGCAGTCAGGGCCAGGGATGGGTGGGTACAGCAGAGCCCAAGAACAGGCCTGGGGATCTCGGGCATCTGCCGAGATGGGACCAAATTAGGGGAATCACTAGCACCCATGATGTCTGAAGTCTCAAGTTCTTGTGCCTATTGTGGACGTCACTTCTCTCAGCATCTTTCTGTTTTCTCACAGCAAGATTGGCTGAGGTTTAGAGGAAAGATTCTACACCTTTCGATTGAATCAACTGAGGCCATTGCTCACTCTTTGAAATGGTTGAAGATGGTGACAATGGCATAGTTGAAAATGTGGGTGTTGAGCAGTTGAGCAGTATCATTTGTGGGATGTGAGCATTGCTGGCTGGCCAGTGCTTCTTGCCCAGCCCTAGTTGCCCTTGAGAAGGTGGTGATGAGCTGTCTTCTTGAACCGCTGCAGTCCACCTGCTCTAGTTTGACTCACAATGCCATCAGGGAGGGAATTCCAGGATTTTGACCCAGCGACAGTGAAAGGATGATGATATACTTCCAAGTCAGGATGGTGAGTGGCTTGGAGGAGAACTTGGAAGTGGTGGTGTTCCCAAATATCTGCTGCCCTAGTTCTTCTAGATGGAAGTGGTTATGGGTTTGAAAGGCATTGACTGAGGATCTTTGGTAAATTTTAACATCCTGGGGTTTATCATTGACCAGAAACTCAATTGGACAAGTGTAAGATAAAACAGAGGTGCTAAAAAGCCTGGCAGCATTCCAAGTAGAGAAGTTGCCAGGCTCAGATGGGATGCATCCCAGATTCCCGAGAAAGGAAATAATACAGGACAAAGTAAATATACACTTAGAGAAAAATAAATTAATACTAGACAGTCACAGGCTTTGTCAAGGGCATGTCATGTCTGATAACTTTTTCATGCAGAGGTGATGCATATATAGAATGAGCTGCCAGAGGAAGTGGTGGAGGCTGGTACAATTCCAACATTTATAAGGTATGTGAATAGGAAGGTTTAAAATGGATATGGGCCAAATATTGGCAAATGAGTCTGGATTAATTTAGAATGTCTGATAGGTGTGGACAAGTTAGACCAAAGGTCTGTTTCCATGCTGCACACCTCTATGACTCTATGACTCTATTACTCTATGATAAATTTAATTGAATTCTTTGATGAGGTGACACAGGCAGTGGATGAGGGTGGTTCTGTGGATGTTGTATACTTAAACGTTTGGAAAACATTTGATCCAGTGTTACTTAGCAGATTGATAAACAAATTAGAAATTGATGGTTCCTAGGCAACATGGTTTAGAAATTGCCTAAAAGATAGGAAACAGTGTAGGCAGAGAGGGACATTTCTCACACTGGGGGCAAATTGTTCCCCAGGTTTCAGTATTGGGACCTTTGTTTTTTCAAATTTCTATAAATAATTTGGAGATGGGTGTTGAGGACAAAATTTCTAAATTTGCAGATGATACTAAAATAGGGAGAATAGTGAATTGTGAGGATGATACTGAGTGACCTCAGAGCAACATTAGCAAGTCAGCTAAATGGGCAAGACACCTGGCACATAAATTGCAATGCAGAGCAATATGACATAATACATTTTGGTTGAAGAAACATGGAGAGACAATACAACTTTGAGAGGAGTACAGGAGCAATGGGATCTCGGGCATTCTCTGAAAGTGGCCAGGCAAGCTGAAAAACCTGTAAAGGGTGCTTATAGAATCCTTGGATTTATAATCAGAGGCGTAGGATGTAAAAGCAAAGAACGATTCTACACCTCCACAAATCATTGACCAGACTACTTTTGGTTCATTGTATTCAGTTTTGGGCACCTTATTTAGGGAAGGCTGTTAAAGCCCTGAAGACAATGTAAAGGGAATTTCCTAGAATGATACCATGAAAGAGGGATTTTAGATACCAGGAAAGATTAGAGAAATTGGGCTTACTCTCCTGGGAGCAGAAAAGATGAAGAGGTGACCTTATCGAGGTGTTCAAAATTATGAACAATTTTGACAGGGTAAACAAGAATATTCTAGCTCATTTAGTTGGTATGTCTTTAATGAGTGATCACAATTTCCAGGCATTTTTGTTTTTGTGTAAGAGATAGGGATGGAGAATGGGACTAGCTGTTTTGCTTTTCCAGGAGATGGTACAGACATGATAGATTGAATGGCCTCCTTCTGTACAGTAAAATTCTATGATTCTAATAATAGGGGCAGTGCTCCAGAAGGAGCTATATCCCTAGCCAAGCCACAACACTGGCATCTGCCCAACAATGTGAACAAAGCAGGGCAAAACCAATTCAGCCATTTCCCAGTCTATCAGTCCACTCTCAATCATGGGTAAAGTGGCAGAAAGGATTCTTAACAATACTTGCAAAGGCGTGTGTGTGCGCGCATGCGCATGTGCCGTGCAAGCCAGGCCCCCCTTCTTTATTATGGCCAAGCTCCCATGACATTATTGCAACACGTCGTCCTTACTCCCCTGAGTCAAATATTAATCCTTTTATATCCATATGCAACCAAACTGGTTGCCATTCAATAACATTATGGCCTCCAGCCTTCTAAACGCCATTAAGCTACTTTGGCTCTGTAACCTTAGTACCCTTAATGAACAATGCATCTATCAATCTTTGTTTTGAAGCCTGATAGACAAGGGTGTCAAGGATAAGGGAGAGCAGAAGGGCAAGTGGAGTTGAGAGCACAACTGGGGCAGCCGTAATGTTATCAAATAACAAAAAAGGCTTGAATAGCTTAAAAGCCTCTTCCTTAAAATAATTAAATTTTTGTGAGAGACAACTAAAGATTTTCACAACCTTGTGTAGTAAATATTTCTGACACTTGATTAGTTTGGCTCCAATTTTTAGGGTTATGCTCTTTTGTTCTGAACTCATCCACCGAGGGAAGTAATTTATCACTGTTTACCATGCCAAACACTTTAATACCCTTCAACTATTCAACTCGATCACCCTTTATCAGGTTTACATCTGTGACAACAAGGTGTAGAGCTGGATGAACACAGTAGGCCAAGCAGCATCAGAGGAGCAGGAATGCTGACGCTTTGGGCCTAGACTGTCTTCAGAAATGGATCTGTGGCATATGTCTTCTGGTATGCACTTGGTCACAGTTAGGGTTGAATGGTTATTTCATAGATCAACACTTTATATAATAGGTAATGTTGCAATGTCCATCAATATTGATAAGCAAGGAGACATACCTTTGCTGGCAGTGTCCCAGTTTCATTGGGCACAGGTTTGTTTTCGGCATCACATAAGTCTGCTCATTCTGTATTGTCATAGTAGGCGAGAGTCTTGTATGAACGTGAGCACACCAGTTCCTTGGAAACAAAACAGGATGAAGTTGGAAAAGTGCTCATTCACTCTTTGAACCTTCTGCTCACTCAGTACTACACACAAGACACAAGACCACAGAGGAACATGCGAGGTGTTAATGAAACACTAATGAAAATAGCAAGGAGTGAATTAGTTGGAGAGAAGGGTGTGTACCTGGCTCCAATTTATTGAATTCACTGTAGTTTTGATTGGATGATTCTGCAGAATTTCACAAGCAGGAATGGTAATGTATAATTTTGTATGCTGAATATTACGAAACTAGAGCAAATGTTGTTAAAGCTCTTTATTTTGCACACATCAGAACAAATGCAAAAATGCTAAATATCGCACTAACAATCACACTAACTTATACAACAGGAGTAAAAGAGTGCTGGTTTGTTTGGCAAGCCTGACTGGCAAGGACTTTGTTATGGAAAGGCAACAGGGAAGTAAAGGCCCCCTTAGCTCCTTGATAATTCATTAAAGGCACAAAAATTTTGAATATTTCCTTCATTTTATTTTTTGTTAGGTATGATTAGGAATGACTCATTGAACAATCTTGAGGGTACTAATAGCTTCACAATTTAAATTAATTAGTTGAGCTCATAATGAGACTCATTTACATTTGTTTGAAGTAATATGCATTGAGACATAAGCCAAACAAAAGGAATACGTCCAGACCTTGTACCATTTTTGAAATAACACGGAGCTTGGAGAATCTATATTTCCTAATTAACCAAGACGTCAGCACGGATAAAGTACGTTATTCTCCTGTAGTATAATTTGTTGTGATTGTTTAAAATTTGACACTCTTGCTTTTGTCCTGATGAGTGCAAGTCAAAATGTTTCAGCAAGCTGTCTGTTTTTCCAGCAATATTCAAATGATCTAGCCCTTAGATTTGTAGGTTATCTTAGCTTCTAAAACGATCTGTTTCATTTTGGTGGGATATTTCGCTTTGTCAAAAGGGCATTCCATTACATCTGTTGTATGTTCTACCAAATACGGCTTGCCCTTTACTTTTAATGAAACACTTAGATATTTGATAGGATAAAATAATCTGGGATCTTTCTCTGAATGGCTTCATTCTCTGCTGTAAATTACAGTGAAATAGCTCTGCTGTGGAAATCCAGAACTGGAGGGAGGAAGGTCACAATCTTAAAATTAAAACCTGAACATTTAGAGGGTGACATAAGAAAGCATTCTTTCACATAAAAGGTAATGAAGGTCCAGAACATTTCCTCAGAAAAGCTTGTGGATATCAAAGGACAATTGGAGCTTTAAAGACTGAGAGATTGATTGGTTTCTCTTCGGTAGGGTTATTAAGAGATATGGAGAGTAGACAAACAAATGGAATGGACGTACAAATCAGGTGTGATCAAAGAGAATATCAGAATATTCCTGAGGGGCTGAATGGACTCCTCCTGAGACACTCCTTACCTTTGCCTCAATTTTGGAGAAGAAATTTCACAAAAAGCAATGTTGCCATTTGCTGAAAAGATGTTTTCTTCAATGAAATGTGAACTAGAAGGAATCAGTGGTGTTTGTTGAATGTGACCAATTACATTGGTCCATAGAAGACAATACTTACTTCTTCAAATGAAATTGATGCAGGGCCCGCGGAATGGAACTCCTGTTGAGTTTTCACACAAACAGGGAACAGAAATGTGGCAATTAAGCTCATTGAACTCACTCTGCCATTTAATAAGAGCACGGCTAATCTGCTTGTGATCTGAAATCCATATTCCTGACTGTCTCTGATAACCAGTCACCCTTTTGATTATCAACGATCTTTCCACCTCTGCCTTTAAAAGTAATAAAAGACTTCCACTGCTTTTTCAGCAAAAGAATTCTACAGACTCATAATCCTCCATGTCGAAAAATATTTGCCTCATTTTTATTTTAAATGGATGATCTCTTATTTTTAAACAATTACTTCTTGTTCTATGTTCTCCTATGACAGGAACAGCTCCTGGATGTCTACTTTGTCTAGACCCCTCAAGATCTATCATGTTGTATGTTTTGATCACCAATCATCCATTGTGATGATGGCACAAAAAATCTAAGTGCTATAAGTGTTGCTTCCACAGAAAGTTACAGCCAGTGAATTTCCCCTTCCTTCCTCCACAAAGTTCAAACTATAAATTTCCAACCATAACAACATGGCACAGGGGTTTCAGACCAGTGAGAAATCCCAGGCAGTGAGATTGGTCTAGCCCTTGTGTGCAGCATGTGCAGTTGCCTGGAATTGGCATTGGATGATTACAATTAGCTTCAGTATCTGGGGATTTGTTGGGCTGAGGGGAAGATGAAAGGCATCAACCAACATTCCCACTCCTAATCACTATTCAGTGGCTTTCACAGGAAAAGCACATGAGTGGGCGGCTAGAGAATGACATCGATCTTGAGTGAAATGTCCCACAGTCAAAAAGCCTGTTCAGTGCAGTCAGGCTAGCACAGTGGCTCAGTGATTCATACTGATGTCACACAGCACCAGGGACCCGGTGTCGATCCCACTGTCTGTGTGGAGTTTGCACATTCTCCCTGTGTCTTTGTGGATTTCCTTTGGGTGCTCTGGTTTCTTCTCACCGTCCAATGATTTCCAGTTAGGTGGACTGGCCAGGCTAAATTGCTCAAAGTGTCCAGGGATGTGCAGGCTAGGTGGGTTAGCAATTAGGAAAATGTAGGGTTATAGGGCGGGGATGGTGGTTGTGGGCTGTTCTTTGAAGAGTCAATATGGGCCAAATGGCCTGCTCCACACTACAGGGAATTTATTAATAGTGTATTTTGAGCAGCTCCTCAGTCAGGCATCAACCGTTTCAGAGGAGAGGGGTGGAAATTGGTTAAGCAGGAATACATTTCAAATCCCTAGTGATTCTGAAAGAACATAGCAAGTGACTTTTAGAATGTACTCATGGATGCAATTGGCCATCTTTGGAGAGCCCCAATATGTGTTGGCTTCCATAGATTCAGTGGTGTTTATACAATGGTGGACCAGCAGATGGTAGCATCGTACAGCACAGATCAGATTATGTTCACTTCACACGGACTGACTGAACTTTGTGTAACTGGTTGAGAGCCTGTTGCAGTTCTGACTGTACAACAATCTCATGCCCAGAGTTGCAACATGAGTGAAAGCACCGTTATACATATCACTTAATGTTAGGAGTGCCAGCACTTCCATTGCATTAAAAACATTTCAGAAGGAAAGGGCGAGGGTTGGGGGTGGAGGTACAGTAAATTAATCATGACGGAGCTCCACCAGGTTCTTGGCTCAATCTTATCAGGGTCTGAATGATTTGGGCTACAGTGAGAAATCGGGGTTGTTGATGTGGAGAGCAACTCATCGCATTTTTTAAACTAAGTTCTGGAAGCTGAGATGCAGTTCTCACTGGACAGCAGCGAGTTGCCTGATGAAGGGCATTATTGCTTTTTTAATGACCTTATTAACTGCAAATCCACCTCATTAATATTCACTTTTCCATCCCAACATCTGCCAGGAGCAAATTAAATGTTAACAATTCTTAACATGGAAGTCAGAATGGGCATCTGGTTACCCCAGCTCATTCTATGCTCCAAAGGACCATGCTGTTGGATGCCTGGTGCTAACATCTCAGAGAACGATCCATGGGCACCAGTCACATCCATGGGCATTGGCATCTAACAAGCATCAGCCTCTGACAGCCCTCATGGCACATTGCTGATCCACTTACAGTACATTTCTGCACTTCAATACTGCACCATGAACATGCACCAGGCTATATCTCCAGGCTGTTAGCTTGTTCTCTTGGCACTCAATCACTTGGAGCCGACTAGGACGTTCGCAACATCCTTGTTTGTAAAAGAAGTAAATGCAAGGTAAGGAAAACCTTGCCAGAAGGAGCAGGTTTGGTAATGGTCAAGTGATGCAGGGACTAACCACGTACAACAAAGAGAGGCTGTGGCCAGCTGGGAAGATTCAGAAGGGGATGGTCTTAAAGTGAGGGGAGTTCAGGTCACAGAGACTGAAAGGAGAGCAACTTTCCCTGGATCCATGAATATTCAGCAACTGTGAAATGGGCAGTCACTCTCTAGAGTTTCTCCTCACCTTACAAGGGGTTAATATTTCATTGGGCTCCCATCTGTCCCATGGAGTTCTCATTTATAATCAAAGTGCCTTCGGAGGCCTCCAAAACAGTGGACGCACAGAATTGTGACATTGCAGATGGAGGCCATTTAGCCCATCATGTTTGTGCTAGCTCACCAGATGAGCATAATGACTTAATGCCACTCAGCTGCCCTTATTACTGTAAGTGTGCACCTCATTTACATGTAAGTAATTATTTAATGCCCTCTTGAATGCCTCAGTTAAACTTATCTTCACCATACTTCCAGACAGTGTATTCCAGACATGAACAAGCCACTTAGTGAAAACGGTTTTCCTTACCTTGCATTTACTTCTTTTACAAACATTTCAAGTTTGTATCCTCATGTTTTTGATCCTTTTACAAGTTAGAACAGATTCTCCCTGTCTAATCTGTCCAGGCATCTCGTAATTTTGAAATATTGAATCAAATCTCCTTTTAGCCTTCTCCTCTCAAAGGAAATTCTCTAATCTATCTTCATACCTGAAGTTTCTCAATCCTCTTTCTTGTAAATGTCTGCATTATCTCCGATACAACAAGTAAAGAAATAGAATCCTTCTATTTTAACTGCACTTCCATTCCTGGCTCAGTGCAATGATCTCCAAGGTCAAATAGCCCATCTGTACTTATGGCATCTACTCACACAGAAAAAAATTATCATTTGGGTAAGGTGCTAGAGATGCACGGGCCCCACTGACACTGGGCTTTGATTAAAACAGTAGCTTCATAAAAGATATGGAGTTAGCAAAGACGAGACAGATAAGAAAGTAAAACTTTGTTTTAAAAACAACAACTTGCTTTGACATAGAACCTTCAATGCAGTAGAGCATTCCAAGGCATTTAAAAAGCAATGCTACCAAATACAACTTTACAATACTATCCTAATACCACTTAAGGAGGTATTAGGGCTTGGTTTGTGATGTAGGTTTTCAGGACAATATTAAAGGCAAAAGCCAAGACGGAGAGATGCAACAGTTTGAGTACAGAGCTTAGGGGTAAGCTATTGAAGACAATCAATGGTTTAGTTACTAAATCAGGAGATATGCTAGAGGTGAAATTGGCAGATTCTCAGCTTCATTTTCTCTTTCCTTCCCTTTTATTCTTCATCTCTTCTTCCCTTCCTTCTTTCTCTGGAACAATGATGAACAGAGAGATTTAAAGGTGTCCATGTTGAAATCTTTGAAAACTAGTAGGCAGACTCGGAGATGTTTACAGCACAGAGGGGGGCCATTTGGCCCATTTGGCATCTGTGCAGTCAATAAAGATCTAACCATGCTATTCCCGTTTTCCAACTCTTCAGGCTATGGTGATGTAAGTGAATGCTTTAATACTACTGAAATGTTATGAGTGTTTCTGACTCAACCACCCTTTTAGCAGTCAGTTCCTGACTTCCACCATGTTCTTTTTGAAAATAATTCTCCTCAACTCTCCTCTGAGCCTTCTACCTCTTACCTTAAATCTCAATGCTGTCTGAACATTGACCCCTGTACTAAAGCAAAAGGTACCTTCCTATCCAATTCCTATGTGCCCCTAATAATTTTATATACCTCCATCAGGTCTCCTCTCAGCCTTTGCTGCTCCAACGGAAACAACCCCAACCTATCCAATCTTTCCTCTAACTTAGATCCGTCAGCCAGGCAGCATCCCGGTAAATCTCTTCTGTACCCTGTCTAGTGTAATTAAATTCCTCCAATAATGTGGTGACCAGAGCAGCACACAGCACAGTTGTGGCCTAACCAGTGTTTTATGCAGTTCCAGTATAGAATCCCTGCTTGTGTAATGTGTGCCTCAGCTAATAAATGCAAATATCCCATTTGCCATCTAAGTGACCTTTTCTACCTGCTCTGCTACTCTCAGGGATCTTTGGATGTGCACACCAAGGTCCCTTGAACTTCAGTATTTTCCATGATCCTGCCACTCATTGTGTAAACTCTGACCTTGTTCAGCAAAGTGAAATCATTTGACAGTTTTGAATGTTCCCATGAGTTTTGAATGTTGTTTGGCATCCCTGACAGTATCAATGAATTTTTGCACTTTTCAGTTGTGTCTGATTTTAACCTTCCGAATTGAAATCTGGCCTGTTTCAGGTAGCGTCTGACAACTCCCACAAGTGTCCTGGGACCATACCAAGAGGATATCTCACTTCTCCAAAAGGCTGAAGTGGCCCTCCCAACGAACTTTCTCCTACCAGATCTAATCTGCGCACTTTGGCACTCAGTCGCCCACCTCACTGAAATCACACAGCAGTGGAGGAAGCTGTTGCTTCATATGGGCTGCGGGCCCCAGATTTCAAAGGTGTGCAGTTTAGAATCCACTTCCTTCTGCCACACCCTGCACAAATGAAAGAGACTGAGAATGGGAGCCAGTCTTCCAGAATTGGACAAGGTTTGGGAGCTACGGGTAAGGTAGCCTAGTGATTATAGCACTGCAAAAGTAATCCAGAGGCCTGAACTAACCAGGTAGGATCAAATTCTTGCAGATGCTGGAGTCTCTAATGAAAACAAGCTGGTGAACAGTCATCCAGACTCAAAACATTTGCTTGCTTTCTCTCCTTGGATCCTACCTGATTCTCTCTGATCTCCAGCATTTTTTTGTTTTCAGTTGTTGCCTGTGCTAATGATCCTGAGTTTAAATCCTGACATGATAATAGGAGAATTTAAGTATGAAGCTGATCTTCATAATGGTGATCACAAAGCTGTCAAGTCACCATAAATGTCCCTCTTTCACTAAGCCTGGCTGTTCTATTCGGTTTGTCACTGTTTGTGACTTCAGATTTGGAGCAATGTATTTGATTCTTGACTGGCCTTTGAACTGGTCCAGCAAGCCATTCACTTCAAGGGCATCTGAGCGTATCATCTTGTGCTGGTCTTGTCAATGATACCCACATCCCGTGGTGAACAACAAAATAAAAGCTGCCTGTGCGATGTCAGTGCATGTGATTTGAAATGGGAAATAGAAAAACACATTTAAAGTAAATAATAAAAACACATTTCCTTCTCAAGGTGATGGCCTAGTGGTATTGTCTGAAGACAATTAATCCAGAGACCCAGGTAATGTGCTGGATACCAGGGTTTGAATCCCACTATAGCAGATTACGGAATTTGAATTCAATGAAAATCTGCAATTAAGAGTCAAAAGATAACCATGAAATCATTGTCGATTGTCGGAAATTCCTAGGTGGTTTAAAAATTTTCTTTATGGAAGGAAGCCATTGTCCTTAATTGGTCTATGACTCATGTGACTTCAGACTGTGGAAATGTGGGTGACTCTTTACTGTCCCTTGGGCAACTAGGGATGGGCATTAAACACTGGCATAGCCAGCAACTCCCACATCCCATGAATGAATAAAATGAAATAGAGCATGGCTCATCCTGTTGAACTGTTGCAGCGTTCATGACTTTTATTTATGAAGTCCCTCAATTCACGCTATGTCTTTTTGGAACATGACATCAACGATGCATATTTTTGACGACTAGTAAGAGTTCTACTTTCAGATTTGTGCATCATTTCTATTAAGGAAGGAGGGATATCTGACGTTAGATTACTATCAGCAGTTGGAACGCTGTCAGTTTTTTGTCTGCTGCTCGGGCGCCAGTAACACCAATTGTGGCGTCCTCATGGCGTTCTTGTGGACTCATGGCAAGCGTTTCTTTCTGGTCCTTTTGGCTCAGCAAAATAATGCATGGTACATTAATGACTAAGCCATTTCACTCTGTATAGGCATTGGCAATCAAGCTCTGAAACATACACAAATGAAGTAATGGTCTTGTTTCTTGTGCACCTGTTCCTGCATGGATAATGTTCTATAAAGTCTGGATAATGCAACAAGCAATGTATACAATGGTATATGATAGGAATTTCTCAGTACATATAGATAGAGACTGATAATTAGACATTTAATTTGTAGTTTTCTCTGTGCAGAGAGATACAGGCAGAATGTATTGAGGTACACAGTTACCAGATTTTTACATATAGACAGACAGTGAAATAGAGACAGAATCTAAAATTAACATGCCCTGTTGTTTAAAGTTTCTGCACTGTTCTGAAATTACCAGACTCAAAATGTTAACTTTGCTTTCTCCACTCAGATGCTACCGTATCTGCTGAGTTTCACCAGCAATTTCTGTTTTTGTTTCAGATCCCCAGTATCCACAGTTCTTTGTTTAATTATATAAAGTTTTTGTTGTACTTACTTTCCCCTGGCTGTTTCAAAGTTTGGGTGGCTGCTTCCAGATTGTGTGAAAAAAGGGTGTTTCTGCCTGGAGCTGGACTTATACACTCCTTTTCCTGCATGGTAATCCACTTGCCTTAGAAATCTGTTGGAAGATGCACTCCGATCAATCAGCTTTCCAAGTCGATTTCTCTCAACCTCTGCAGTGCTAAAACTACTTTCATTTTTAGTCAACCCAAACATTGCTGACCCATCTGGGGATTTTGCATCGAGTCCCCCATTGCAAACAGCTGAAAGAGGGAAGGCTATTCCCAAAACAATGAGTGACCACATTCTGGCAAAATTGAAAATATAACTCCTTCTTTGTGCATAATCCATTCTGTCTGGTAACCCCTGCTCACAAGAGTCTGTGTGAACAGGATGAGCTTGCTTCTTTGTCAGCTTTTATACCTTGTTAGAAAGGAAACAACATCTACATTTTGGAAGTGACATAAGGAAACAGAAGGGCCCTTCCCAGGAAGTTTGGTAAAAAAAATGAGTTTGATGGTCTTTCTGTAAGCCCAAATGAAAGAGGAAAAAAGAGATTCTTGTGAGGGAAATGAAAAGTTTCATTTGTATTATATCAGAGATGAAAAGTGAACATGTTGACATCCTTTGTTCTCCGAACTCCTCCTGCTGCAACAGCTTTCAGGAAATGAATGGAGATAAAGAAAACTTCTTGACATATTTAGTTAATTGTTGCAAAACTGTAAGTCTCGAATGAAGTTTTTTTTTTCTACGCTCACTGCTGCCCAGAAATTAGTGGCTGGGTTACTTGGTTTATATTTGTAAATCGGATTTATAATAAATTATGTTCGGAAACAATAGCTGATTCTTGAGTATTATATTTTTATTAATCTATTTTTTGAATAATCTGTTCAGAGATATTATTACTCACCTCTGGAGCAGGTGGGACTTGAACCCAGACCTCCCATTTCAGTGGTAGGGACACTACCACTGCATTACTGAACACTCTAACTTAAAGCAGGGTGGAACTGCCAATGTTAATTTCTGTTAGCCTCACTGAAGAGGGGAGTAAAAAGAAAGAAAGAATATTGCCCATTTTACTTCTGGATGGTCTCCAAAAAATTCTAAAGCGCGCTTCCGGTCTCTCTCTGCAACAGTGTTAGATTTAATGTCTGTTCATTGTGAGAAATACATTTTATCTATTAACCATTTTAAGCCAAATGATGTTTAAAACCAGCATTATAAAAGCTCTATTCAATAACTTAGCAAATGGCTTTTCTTCAATTATGTCCATTATGAGATTGTTAATGTTGTACTTGAGCTTTGAACCAGAAGGACCTGGCTTTGTTGTACAGCCTTTCTTGTAGAAAGTTAAATCAATGCATCTCACTTAGTTGTAATCAGATCTTTCCAAATTGCGTTTTAAGGACCATAACCTTTACTATGGAACTGATCCCTCTCCAGCCATCCTTGCTGTAGCAATAATTCATACAGAAAATAACAATTTTTGTAAAGTACCTGTTTTATATTGATATGCATTTGCCTGTCTGTCAGTTCAGTTAAGGGGATATTTCCATATACTTTTGTCCTGCTTTATAAAAATGTTTTGACCATCTGAGTTCAGGTACCATGTTGACACCTCTTTGGTTCTATATATTTAGTAAAGGTTTTGCAATATTGGGTGTGACGATATGAATTTCATAGAATCTTATAACACAGTAGAGGCCCTTTAGCCCATCAATTCTGTACCACTAAAATTATATTAAATCTACTCTCGTCCCACTTACTAGCACTAGGCCCATAGCATTAAATGTTATGACATTTTAAGCGTTCATCTAAGTGCTTTTCAAAGGTTATGAGGTTACCTGCCTCTGCTATCCTCCTAATTGGGCAGTGCCTTCCAGAGCCCACCACGAAGGATATGTTGAGGGATTTGGGGCATTCTTAATAAAACAAAAGCAGAAAGGATAGATATAAACACAGATGTGAAAAGAGGAATGGGGAACTGCAGTGGGGGGAGGGGACGAGTTGGACTGGTTTTGGGATGCAGTGGGGGATGGGGAGATTTTGAAGCTTGTGAAGTCCACATTGATACCAATAGGCAGCAGGGTTCCCAGGCGGAATGTGAGTTGCTGTTCCTGCAACCTTCGGGTGGCATTATTGTGGCACTGCCTGGGCCTCCTGCAGTGCCACAATGATGCCACCCGAAGGTTGCAGGAACAGCAACTTATATTCCGCTTGGGAACCCTGCAGCCCAATGGTATCAATGTGGACTTCGCAAGCTTCAAAATATCTCCTCCCCCTACCAAAACCAGCCCAGCTTGTCGCTGCCTCCCTAACCTGTTCTTCCTCTCACCTATCCCCTCCTCCCACCTCAAGCCGCACGTCCATTTCCCACCTACTAACCTCATCCCGCTCCTTGACAAGTCCGTCCTCCCCGGACTGACCTATCCCCTCCCCACCTATACTCTCCTCTCCACCTATCTTCTCCTCTATCCATCTTCGGTCCACCTCCCCCTCTCTCCCTATTTATTTCAGAACCCTCTCCCCATCCCCGTCTCTGATGAAGGGTCTAGGCCCGAAACGTCAGCTTTTGTGCTCCTGAGATGCTGCTTGGCCTGCTGTGTTCATCCAGCCTCACACTTTGTTATCTGGGGAACTGGTGTTGCCTAGTGCTATTTGAACACCATAATATGTTAAGCCTCACTTATCCATAAATTAACGCATCATTATAGAGTTGACTTTGAATAATTGAATGTCAGCCCTAGTGATCTTCAACGTTTTTCCTCTACATAAAGCTTGAGTTGAGTTGACTGCTTCACTTTAATTGGCAGGAGACACCTTAATTTGTTCAGCCCTCTTTTCTACAGCCACATTTTTTCTGTAACTAATCTTTGAGCTGTGGAAAGTTCAGAGCTTTCTATCAATTTTGATTGTTTACTAGATGTCTACTTAATCTCTGTTTGAAGACGAATGTTGCAGCGTTGACTTTTGTGTCAGGTTTACTGACTGGTGTCTCCACAAATTGGAGTGAAATAAGTTGTGGGATGTAATAGATGACCTGCTGTTATTTTGTGGAACTGAAGCTACGACCATGTGAGTCATTTTAATAGAAAATTAGATTGCCAACAACCTTTAGGGGACCTCTTCTGAATTAGGGAATTGATTCATGTGAGTTTGTCTGACCCGCTGTCATGTGATCACTCCTTTTGACAGTAACAGGATTTGCTTTAATTAATTCTAAAATGCTTTGGTTATAGATAACAGCTGTTGGAACATGAAGACCATTCAGTCCAATTTCAGGATTACAGTTCTCTTACCATGTTACTGACACACAGTTACTTGCTTTCATCTTCCATCGCTGGGTGGGTGGGAACAGCCCCAAAGGGAGGTTCTGGTGAAAGATCATTGACCTGAATCATTCAGTCAATTTTTCCTGCAAGAGATAGGAAACTGGTTCAATCCTGGATTGTGAAATCGGAAGTGGAAGTGATTATCCACATGTTGAATTCTTACTCAGGTAGCAGATACACCTGCCATCCAATTACACTGCCTCGCAACGAGAATACAACATGCAGGGTGGCAGTCTTTGTAAAATTGTTCTCAAAGTATTCCTGTGTCGAAGACAGTAAATTTGTGGCTCTCAGAAAGGGTTGCCAGCCAATCAATGACACACACATTTCTCTTGGTAAACTCAGTTCTGCGTTCCTCAAAGCCAGACCCAGCAAACAAAGCTGTACCTGCTCCATCTTGGAGGATTTAAGGTAATCTTTGTGTGTAGGACACAGACATTAACTCATCCAATATATTTATCTCCACTTAGACCACTACCTAGTGCTTCTTGTTATTTTAGGTAGCTTTTCCATCATTTTCTTATTCCACATTGCTCTAAGTAAGATATGTAACTCAATTCAATGTCTTAAACCATACCACTAACCTTCATATCGTTTTTTTTCTCTCCTGTTTCACCCATACACAACACAGTTTTGTTATAATGTTAAGACTGAAAATCTTTGGGCAGTTTCACAGTGACCAATCCTCCTAGCTGGTATTAGTCTAATCTACTGATACCGTGTAGGACAGAAGCCCACATGAAGTCTTTGGCAGAAGGTCGTAATACCCTTGATGAACAATAAATAGGTTTATTATGTATTACTTAGTAGCTATTTACATTGTGGCTGAGATACCTGATACTGTCTTGTGATACATCAGGCTCAACTTATGAGTACGATAACATTATGCTGAATGAAATATACTAAAATAAAGCAACAACTTCACGAACATCTTGGGTACAATTATGGCTCCAGTTGAGATTACTGTGAAGTGCTCCGCTTCTCACCTTTTCCCCTCGACTAAGACATGGTGACCTTCCGGTAAACTGCCATTAGCTAGCACCTGCCAGGATCCATTCTTTTATCACATAGGTGGAGCTGATCTCATTGTGTCAGATTTACCCTTCTAGCTACTAACTGCCTCATACAACAGTACTTTTGATGCTTTCAAACTACATCACTCACAAATTCCATCTGAATTCCCATCTAGACCAGTTTTGTAATAAATTCCTGAAAAATGATAACCATATAGAGCAGAGATAACAAAGTGTGGAGCTGGTGGAACACAACAAGTCAAGCAGCATCTTAGGAGCACAAAAGCTGATGTTTCGGGCCAAGACCCTTCATCAGAAAAGGGGGAGGGGGAGAGGTTTCTGAAGTAAATAGGGAGCGAGGGGGAGGTCAAAGATGGATAGAGGAGAAGATAGGTGGAGAGGAGACAGACAAGTTAAAGAGGCAGGGATGGAGCCAGTAAATGTGTGGGAAGGTGGGGAGGTAGGGAAGGGATAGGTCAGTCCGGGGAGGACAGTCAGGTCAAGGCGGCGGGATGAGGTTAGTAGGTAGGAAATGGAGGTGTGGCTTGAGGTGGGAGGAGGGGATTGGTGAGAGGAAGAACAGGTTAGGGAGGCGGGGCTGATCTGGGCTGGTTGTGGGATGCAGTAGGGGGAGGGGAGATTTTGAACCTTGTGAAATCCACATTGATACCATTGGGCTGCAGGGTTCCAAAGCGATATATGAGTTGCTGTTCCTGCAACCTTCGGGTGGCGTCATTGTGGCACTGCAGGAGGCCCAGGATGGGCATGCCGTCTGAGGAATGAGAGGGGGAGCTGAAATGGTTCGTGACCGTGAGGTACAGCTGTTTATTGTGAACCGAGCATAGGTGTTCTGCAAAGTGGCCCCCAAGCCTCTGCTTCATTTCCTCGATGTAAAGGAGGCCACCATGGGAAGAGCGGATGCAGTATACCACATTGCCACATGTGCAAGTGAACCACTACCTAGAATACAACTCCTCCCACCCACCTTCCTGCAAAAATTCCATCTCCTTTTCCTAATTCCTTCGCCTCCATCACCTCTGCTCCCAGATGTCCTCGTTTATCAAGGACCACAATATCCTCCCTGCAGTGGTCAAGAATGCCCTCGACCGTGTCTCCTGCACTTCCTGCAACTCATCCCTTGCACCACATCCCCGCAATAACAACCAAAAGAGAATCCCCCTCGTCCTCACATACCACCCCGCCAACCTACGGATCCAACGCATCAACCTCTGACACTTCCGCCATCTGCAATCCGACCCCACCACCAAAGACATTTTTCCATCCCCACCCTTGTCTGTTTTCTGGAGAGACCACTCTCTCTGTGACTCCCTTGTCTGCTCCACACTCCCTTCCAACCCCAGCTCACCCGGCACCTTCCCCTGCAACCGCGGGAAGTGTTACACTTGCCCCCCACACCTCCTCCCTTACCCCCATCCCAGGCCCCAAGAAGACTTTCCATATCAAACAGATGTTTACCTGCACATCTGCCAATGTGGTATACTGAATCCACTGTACCTGGTGTGGCTTCCTCTACATTGGGGAAACGAAGCGGAGACTAGGGGACCGCTTTGCAGAACACCTCCGCTCGGTTCGCAACAAACAACTGCACCTCCCAGTCGCAAACCATTCCAACTATCCCTCCCATTCCTCAGATGACATGTTCATCCTGGGCCTCCTGTAGTGCCACAATGATGCCACCTGAAGGTTGCAGGAACAGCAACTCATATATCGCTTTGGAACCCTGCAGCCCAATGGTATCAATGTGGATTTCACAAGCTTCAAAATCTCCCCTCCCCCTACTGCATCCCACAACCAGCCCAGATCAGCCCCGCCTCCCCAACCAGTTCTTCCTCTCACCTATCCCCTCCTCCCACCTCAAGCCGCACCCCCATCTCCTACCTACTAACCTCATCCCACCCCCTTGACCTGACTGTCCTCCCTGGACTGACCTATCTCCTCCCTACCTCTCCAGCTTCACGCACTTCTACTGGCTCCATCTCCACCTCTTTAACTTGCATGTCTCCCCTCCACCTATCTTCTCCTCTATCCATCTTAAATCCGCCCCCCCTCCCTATTTAGTTCAGAACCTCTCCCCCTCCCCCTCCCCCTTTTCTGATGAAGGCTTTTGGCACAAAACATCAGCTTTTGTGCTCCTAAGATGCTGCTTGGCCTGCTGTGTTCATCCAGTCCCACACTTTGTTATCTCGGATTCTCCAGCATCAGCTGTTCCCATTATCACAGCCATATAAAGCAGCCAAGTTGAATCATAACGATTGTAACATCTGGATTGCAGTGCATATATGAATAAATTAGAGAGATTATGATCATGTAAAATCAACTTGCTACTGGCACTTTCATCATGGAAGTAGTAACAGGTCAAGTTACCATAGTCTCAGAGGAATGCTTTCTCATTAAGGATAAATAGCTAATGGTGGTCACCATGCCTCAGGCAAGGGGAAAAGGGAAGCACCTCATGGTGATCTCAACTTGATCCAGAATTGAACCCAAGCTGTTCGTATCACTCTAGATTGCAAGTCATCCAGCTGACCAGATTGGCTGACAAAATAATGCAACATGCTGCATTGAAATAAAAAAGACATTTGAAAGCAAGAAAGTTTAAAATTCCCAGAAAAGTAAAGTTGAGATGTTAGAACTATTCGAAAGACTTCCTGACAATGTTGATTTTGGACATTGGGCATGTTGAGTCCCATGATACCAATTTCCTTAATTCATTAACAGTCCAGGCTAACCTTCAAATTTTCATAATTTATCATTATGCTGATTTAAAGTTCTAGTTCCTCAGGTCTCAATAACATTACAAAATCTATGAATGAACATTTTCTCTTTGCCTGTAATACTATGTGCCTGTACTTAAATTATCCTGTCAACTTGTGATTCTCATTATACAGGTTGAGGAAACCAGCCAGTGGCTCAGGAGAAATAGATGTACTTCCTCAGTACTGTCATTTAAAATGTGGCCCTGGTATTAAAATGTAATTATGCTTTTGCTTCGAGTTATGAATCAGAATTTACATTAACTCTTTAACAGGTTACTGAAATTAATGAAGATATAATTATTGTAGTTGGCAGCATGGGGAAGAATGCACAGATCTTTATAATGAACAAGCTATTTGTGTTCAAAGAATGCTTACAGTGTGAAAGCAAGCCATTCAGTCCATACCAATCCTCTGAAAATGGAACACAGAACTTAGAAAAGTACAGCACAGTACAGGCCCTTCAGCCCACGATGTTGTGCTGTGGAATAATCCTAATCCAAAAATAAAATAACCTGACCTACATTCCCCTCAATTCACTGCTGTCCATGTGCATGTCCAGCAGTCGGTTAAATGTCACTAATGACCCCGCTTCCACGACGACCACTGGTAAACTATTCCATGCGCTCACAACTCTCTGGGTGAAGAACCGCCATCTGACGTCTCCTCTATACCTTCCTCCTGACACCTTAAAACTATGACCCCTCGTGGCAGTCAATCCTGCCCTGGGGAAATGTCTCTGGCTATCGACTCTATCTATGCCTCTCATTACCTTGTGCACCTCAATCAGGTCACCTCTCTTCCTCCTTCTCTCCAGAGAGAAAAGTCCGAGCTCAGTCAACCTCTCCTCATAAGACAAGCCCTCCAGTCCAGGCAGCATCCTGGTAAACCTCCTTTGCACCCTCTCCAAAGCCTCCACATCTTTTCTATAATAGGGCAACCAGAACGGGACACAATATTCCAAGTGTGGTCTCACCAGGGTTTTGTAGAGCTGCAGCATTACCTCGCGGCTCTTAAACTCGATCCCCCTATTAATGAAAGCCAAAACACCATACGCTTTCTTAACAACCTTATCCACTTGGGTGGCAACTTTGAGGGAGCTATGCACTTGAACACCAAGATCCCGCTGTTCCTCCGCGCTGCCGAGAATCCTGCCTTTAATCTTATATTCAGCATTTAAGTTCGACCTTCCAAAATGCACCACTTCACATTTATCCAGGTTGAACTCCATCTGCCATTTCTCAGCCCAACTCTGCAACTGTCAATGTCTCGCTGAAGCCTGCAATAGCCCTCGATGCTATCAATGGCACCTCCAACCTTTCTGTCATCAGCAAACATACTAACCCACCCCTCCACGTCCTCATCCAAGTCATTTATAAAAACTACAAAGAGCAGAGGCCCAAGAACAGAGCCCTGTGGGACACCACTCAGCACTGACCTCCAGGCAGAATACTTACCATCTACAACCACTCTCTGCCTCCTGTCAGCCAACCAATTCTGAATCCAGACGGCCAATTCACCCTGTATCCCATACCTCCTGACTTTATGAATGAGCCTGCCGTGGGGAACCTTATCAAATGCCTTGCTGAAGACCATGTCCACCACATCCACTGCTTGACCCTCGTCAACCTGTCTCGTAACTTCCTCAAAGAACTCAATAAGATTTGTGTGGCATGACCTGCCCCTTACAAAGCCATGCTGACTCCCTTTAATCACACTATGCTTTTCCAAATAGTCATAAATCCTATCCCTCAGAATTCTTTCCAAAACCTTGCTGACCACAGACGTAAGGCTGACTGGTCTGTAATTTCCAGGGATTTCCCTATTCCCTTTCTTGAAAAGAGGAATAACATTTGCCTCTCTCCAATCTTCTGGTACGACTCCCGTGGAGAGTGAGGAAGCAAAGATCTTCCCGAAGCAACCTAGGATAAATCTGGTCTGGCCCTGGGGACTTATCTGGACCCACCCCTCTACCTTATACCTTCAACCCTGTACTTCCCATTGCTAATCCATCTAAACTGCACATCTTTGGACTGTGAGACGAAATTGGAGCACCTGAAGGAAACTCACACCGACACGGGGAGAATGTGCAAACTTCACACAGACAGTCGCCTGAAGATAGGATTGAGCCCAGGTCCCTGCTGCTGTGAGGTAGCAGTGCTAATCACTGATTCACCGTTCTACCCAAAGCTGAATGAACCATAACAATGAGACCAACAAACAAAGATATTCAGCAATCAATAACTCTTGTGGAATCAGTCCATTCCTTTCTGAACATTTAGCTAGATATATATCAACTTTAATTTCGGCTTTGAAATTACTAAAGCTGCTTTGGCGAACGATAATTGAAATAAAATTGCTTTCAAGCAACGCATGAAATAAGGAAGTTGTATTTTCTCATTCAGAAGTCTTGCAATAACATCAGCAGCTTCTGTCTCTCTGATATATTTGATTAAAATGACACACCATTTTGTTTTTACATCAGAGTCAGTTCTCAGTCTGAGTAATATGATTTATTTCTGCTGTTTTTAAAGTTCATGTTCATGAAAGCTAAATAACCCAAAGGAATAAATATTCTTTGAATTCCTAATTCAGTTCATTACCAATAGTCACTGTTAAAATGTTTACTTATTGTAAGGTGTTGAACTTCTTAAGTGTTTTTTGGGTGCTGCATGTATCCAGACAAGTGAAGACTATTCACGTGCCTTGGAGACGGGTGGATAGGATTGAGGAGTCAGAAGGTGAGTTACTTGATACAGAATTTTTGCCCTCTGACTCTGTGTAGATACCCGTGTTGTATCAATACAGAAATTGCTTGGTGAGATACATGGCCAGCTCTGGAGCACATTGTCATTGTCATCAGCATTGTAGTCAGGGAGTTTTCAAAACCCCTAGCTTTTGATATCAAGATATTAAAGAAACATGGCTGCTGCGAAAAAAGATCTCAGTGTTAACACAGATCTAACAGAACGCCATTGTCTCTGAGAGGATTTCCTTCCCATTTATAAGTTATCGCAATTTTTTTTATTATTTATCTGGGCGATGAGTTGAAATGATAAAATTGCTAAAATGCATTAAATTCATCAATGTTAATAAGAAATTATTGCCGAGATTTGGCTCCAGATGGTTCATGACTTGTCCATTCAATACAATATGCAATGGAAGTTATGTTGACTGTACGCACTGACCAGGAGCAGGATGTCTGCCCATTGGAACTTGCCTGCCTATTGTTTCATTGATTTCAAAAACAGATCAATCACTAACACATTCAATGACATTGTTGGGAGTCACACAATTGCCCTAAATTGATAGAATTTTGAATGGTGCTTAAACCCTATCATAATTTTTAAAAGTAAACAATGAATAATATGAGTGATAGTTGCAGTCCCTTCATTCACTGGCAAATTATGTATAATTTTGCAAATTGTATTTACTTCTGTCGAGTGTGTAAGAAGTAGAATTTCAGGTTGATTGGGTTAGTGATAGTTTAGAGGAATGATCTTCTAATGCCATGCAAAATTAATAAGGGGCAGGCTACATCGGCAAACAGAGCTAAGACAGGGTCACAGCAGCCAACTGTGATACACTGACTGGCAACATTGTGCAGAACAAAGAGGTGAACGAAGACCGGGAGCCAGACTGTCTAGAATCAATGAACATGATACCTTTACTCTGAGCCCAGTGGAGTCTTATGAAGTGGCAGCATATCATGGCATGGTGTATCACATATTACACAGTTACCAAGTAGTGCAAGTTGATCAGGATTAGTCAAGATTTAGCGTATTAATCTGAGACAAGAGGCAACACATGACCATTAAGGTCACAGTCAGTTAAAGCTGTGGGTCAATCTATTGCTTGACATGAAAGAGATTAGAAAATAAACGTAGGTTTATTCAGGAACTTTTACAGCTACAGGATTTCTAGAAACACTTTTCATAAGCAAAGGCATCGGGGATTGGTGGGGAGGGATGTAGTCCGTCAGCCAGGTAGCTAAGCAGAGTGATGTCAGCAGCATGGGTTCAATTCTCACACCAGCTGAGGTTACCATGAAGCATTCTCCTTCTCAGCCTCTGCCCTCTCCAAGAAGTGGTGACCTTCAGTTTAAACCACCTTCAATCATCTCTCTGTCTAATGAGAGAACAGCCCTATGGCCCAGGAGAAAAATGGCAACTTTACAACAAATTAAGAAATGTTTTATTAAATAAAAATAAGTACATTAAATAGAAATAAGTATAGTCACTGTTGTAATGTAGGAAACTTGGCAACCAATTTGTGCACAGCAACTCCCACGAGCAGCAACGTGATAATGACAAGCTATCTGCTTTTCCAATGTTAATTGAGGGATTAATGCTAAGTGGGTTAGCAATATTAACTCACTTGCTCTTCTTCCAAGTCATGCCATGGGTTGTACTATGAGAAGGAAAATGAGACCTTGGATTAATATCTTTTCTGAAGGACAGTACCTTTAACAGTGCAGGACTCCCTGAGTACTGTGTTGGTGTGTCCATTTTGATTCCTTTCTTCAAGCCCCTGGATGAATCGTGAATGGCTTATCCCCGAACTGAGACAGATGGTACCAATTGCTAGTTACAATATAGCAATGAGTTAAATAACATAACTCGTCCATCTGACAAATTAGAAAAATACTTAATTCATCTTGGGATATGGACAACACATACAATGCAAATTTATTGCTCAACCCTTTATTGCTCATTCTGTGAGGACATTAAGAAGACATTAAGATGTAGACATTTCATTGATCTACCTGGGTAGGAATAGAACGTAGAACATAGAACATAGAAAAGTACAACACAGTACAGGCCCATCAGCCCACGATGTTGTGCCGTGGAATAATCCTAATCCAAAAGTAAAATAACCTAACCTACATTCCCCTCAATTCACTGCCGTCCATGTGCATGTCCAGCAGTTGCTTAAATGTCACTAACGACTCTGCTTCCATGACTACCACTGGTAAGCCATTCCATGTGCTCACAACTCTCTGGGTGAAGAACCTCCCTCTAACGTCTCCTCTATACCTTCCTCCTAACACCTTAAAACTATGACCCCTCGTGGCAGTCAATCCTGCCCTGGGGAAAAGTCTCTGGCTATCGACTCTATCCATGCCTCTCATTACCTTGTACACCTCGATCAGGTCACCTCTCTTCCTTCTTCTCTCCAGAGAGAAAAGTCCGAGCTCAGTCGACCTCTCCTCGTAAGACAACCCCGCCAGTCCAGACAGCATCCTGGTAAACCTCCTTTGCACCCTCTCCAAAGCCTCCACATCTTTCCTATGATAACAAAGTGTGGAGCTGGATGAACACAGCAGGCCTAGCAGCACCTCAGGAGCACAAAAGCTGACGTTTCGGGCCGAGACCCTTCATCAGAGAGGGGGATGGGGAGAGGGAACCATAATAAAAAGGGAGAGGGGGGGAGGCGGACCGAAGATGGAGAGAAAACAAGATAGATAGAGAGGAGAGTAGAGGTGAGGAGGTAGGGAGGGGATAGGTCAGTCCAGGGAAGATAGACAGGTCAAGGAGACGGGATGAGGTGGTAGGTAGGAAATGTGGCTTGAGGTGGGAGGAAGGGGTGGGTGAGAGGAAGAGCAGGTTAGGGAAGCAGAGACAGGCTGGGCTGGTTTTGGGATGCAGTTGCGGGAGGGGAAGAACTGGGCTGGTTTTGGGATGCAGTGGGGGAAGGGGAGATTTTGAAGCTTGTGAAGTCCACATTGATACCGTTGGGCTGCAGGGTTCCCAAGCGGAATATGAGTTGCTGTTCCTGCAACCTTTGGGTGGCATCATTGTGGCACTGCAGGAGGCCCATGCTGGACATGTCGTCTGAGGAATGGGAGGGGGAGTGGAAATGGTTCGCCACTGGGAGTTGTTTGTTGCGAACCGAGTGGAGGTGTTCTGCAAAGCGGTCCCCAAGCCTCCGCTTAGTTTCCCCAATGTAGAGGAAGCCACACCAGGTGCAATGGATACAATATACCACATTGGCAGATGTGCAGGTGAACATCTGCTTGACATGGAAGGTCATCTTGGGGCCTGGGATGGGGGTGAGGGAGGAGGTGTGGGGGCAAGTGTCGCACTTCCCGCGGTTGCAGGGGAAGGTGCCGGGTGTGGTGGGTTTGGAGGGGAGTGTGGAGCAGACAAGGGAGTCACGGAGAGAGTGGTCTCTCCGGAAGTCAGACAAGGGTGGGGATGGAAAAATGGCTTGGGTGGTGGGTTCGGATTGTAGATGGTGGAAGTGTCAGAGGCTGATACGTTGTATCCGGAGGTTGGAGGGGTGGTATGTGAGAATGAGGGAGATCCTCTGGGGGCGGTTGTGGCGGCGGCGGGGTGTGAGGGATGTGTTGCAGGAAATGCGGGAGATGCGGTCAAGGGCATTCTCGGCCACTGCGGGGGGAAAATTGCAGTCCTTGAAGATCGTGGACTTCTGGGATGTGCGGGATTGGAATGCCTCATCCTGGGAGCAGATGCGGCAGAGGCAGAGGAATTGGGAATAGAGGATGGAATTACTGCACCTCCCAGTCGCGAACCATTTCAACTCCCTCTCCAATTCCTCAGACGACATGTCCATCATGGGCCTCCTGCAGTGCCACAATGATGCTACCTGAAGGTTGCAGGAACAGCAACTCATATTCCGCTTGGGAACCCTGCAGCCCAATGGTATCAATGTGGACTTCACCAGCTTCAAAATCTCCCCTTCCCCGACTGCATCCCAAAACCAACCCAGTTCATCCACTCCCCCCACTGCACCACACAACCAGCCCAGCTCTTCCCCTCCACCCACTGCATCCCAAAACCAGTCCAGCCTGTCTCTGCTTCCCTAACCTGTTCTTCCTCTCACCCATCCCTTCCTCCCACCTCAAGCCGCACCTCCATTTCCTACCTACCACCTCATCCCGCCTCCTTGACCTGTCCATCTTCCCTGGACTGACCTATCCGCTCCCTACCTCCCCACCTATACTCTCCTCTCTACTTATCTTGTTTTCTCTCCATCTTCGGTCTGCCTCTCCCTCTCTCCCTCTTTATTATGGTTCCCTCTCCCCATCCCCCTCTCTGATAATGGGTCTAGGCCCGAAACGTCAGCTTTTGTGCTCCTGAGATGCTGCTTGGCCTGCTGTGTTCATCCAGCTCCACAATTTGTTATCTTGGATTCTCCAGCATCGGCAGTTCCCATTATCACATCTTTCCTATAATAGGGTGACCAGAACTGGACACAATATTCCAATTGTGGTCTCACCAGGGTTTTGTAGAGCTGCAGCATAACCTCGCAGCTCTTAAACTCGATCCCCCGATAATGGAAGCCAAAACACCATATGCTTTCTTAGCAACCTTATCCACTTGAGTGGCAACTTTGAGGGAACTGTGCACTTGAACACCAAGATCCCGCTGTTCCTCCACACTGCCGAGAATCCTGCCTTTAATCTTATATTCAGCATTTAAGTTCGACCTTCCAAAATGCACCACTTCACATTTATCCAGGTTGAACTCCATCTGCCATTTCTCAGCCCAGCTCTGCAACTGTCAATGTCTCGCTGAAGCCTGCAATAGCCCTCGATACTATCAATGGCACCTCCAACCTTTCTGTCATCAGCAAATATACTAACCCACCCCTCCACGTCCTCATCCAAGTCATTTATAAAAACTACAAAGAGCAGAGGCCCAAGAACAGAGCCCTGTGGGACACCACTCAGCACTGACCTCCAGGCAGAATACTTACCATCTACAACCACTCTCTGCCTCCTGTCAGCCAACCAATTCTGAATCCAGACAGCCAATTCACCCTGTATCCCATACCTCCTGACTTTATGAATGAGCCTGCCTTGGGGAACCAGAATGAGCCTGCCATGGGGAACCGAATAGCTAGAGATCTGACTGTGAAAGACAGTAAGAAAATAGTTAGATAGTAAGAACTGCTGATGCTGGAGTCTGAGATAACACAGTATGAAGCTGGAGGAACGCAGCAGGCCAGGCAGCATCAGAGGAGCAGGAAAGCTGACGTTCTGTGTCAGGACTCTTCTTCAGAAATGGGGGAGGGGAAGGTCGCTCTGAAATAAATAGAGAGGCGTGCAGTGATTGCAGGTAGATAGTGGAGTGGATAGGTGGGAGAGAAGACCGACCAGTCAAGAAAGCGGGAATGAAGCTAGTAAAGGTGAGTGTAGGTATGTAGGGGTGGGGATTAGTCAGTGAGGTAGGAGGAGTGGATAGGTGGCAGAAAGACGGAGAGGTCAAGGGGTTGGGAGGGAGAGTTGAAGTGGTTTGTGACTGGGAGGTGTTGTCGTTTGTCATGAACAGAACACAGGTGCTCTACAAAGCAGTCTGCGAGCTTCCGCTTCCTCTCACCGATGTAGAGGAGGCAACATCGGGAACAGCGGATACAATAGACCACATTACCTGATGTGCAGGTGAACATTTAGTTGATGTGGAAAATTTTTTTGGGACCTAGGATGGAGGTGAAGAGGGAGGTGTCGGGGCAAGTGTTACTACACCTCCTCTCACCCACCTACCTGCAATGTACTACACCTCCTCTCACCCACCTTCCTGCAAGAATGCGATCCCCTACTCCCAATTCCTCCACTTCCGCCACATCTGCTCCTGAGATGAGGCATTCCACTCCCAAACATCCCAGATGTCCTCATATTTCAAGGCCCGCAGCATTTCCCCGCGCCCCCCTACCCCAGTGGTCAAACATGGTTTCAACCGCATCTCTTGCATTTCCTGCACATCAGCCCTCACACCCCCTCCCTGCAATAAAAACAAAGACTTCCCCTTGTCCTCACGCATCACACCATCAACCTCCGGATTCAACGCATCATTCTCCGCCACTTCCGCCACCTCCAATCTGACCCCACTGCAAAGGATATATTTCCCTCCCCAACCTTATCTGCCTTCCAGAGGGACTGCTCCCTCCATGACTCCCTCATCCACTAGACACTCCCCACTGCTGTGTTCCTCCAACTCCACACTATGACTGACTCCAGCATTGGCAGTTCTTACTAACCCTTAAGCATACTTCTGGCTACAGCCACCTCATCCCAGTGGCGCTGCAGAGCACAAGTGCTTACACCCTCTGAATGTTCTCTCCATTAGCAAACAGTCCCACCCCTGGTGTCCTGGTTGTCAGGACAAACCCATTGGTGGCCTGATTGACTGATTGGCTGGGTGTCCAGCCAGATGGCAAGATCACTGATGTCACAACAAGGCATAGGAATATTGAAACTAGGAACAGAAGTAGGCAATATGGCCCTTGGAGCCTACTCAACCATTCAATATGATCATGGCTGATCATTCGCCTGAATACCCTGTTCCCACTTTACCCCATACTCTTTGAAGATTTTAGCCTTAAAAATTAGATCTGAATCCTTTCTGAAAGCATTCAATGTTTGGATGTCAACCACTTTCCATGGTAAAGAATTCCACAGGCTCACCACTCTCTGGGTGAAGAAACTTCTCCTCATCTCAGTCTAAAATGGCTTAGCCCTTACCTTTAGACTTTGACATTGGTTTTGGACTCCCTAGTCATCAGGAAAACCCTTCCTGTGTTTACCTTGCCTAGTCTTGCTAGAATTTTATCAGATTCAACAAAATCCCTTCCTTATTCTTCTAAACCCCACGGAATATAATCCTAACTGACTGGGCAAAATGCTTCAGACTGATGATCTTTCAACAGACCCATGCACGGTGAGCATTCCTCACCCAACATAATCCTGAAAAAAAAAATAATTACAGGAAATGCTGGAAGAGGAATGTTCACCAGGTGTGAATTTGATGCAAGATTATCAGTCTGAAGCATTTTGCTGAGTCAGTTGGCATTATATGCCCTGGGGTTTAGAAGAATGAGGAAGGGGTCTTGTAGAATCCGATAAAATTCTAACAGAACCAGACAGGGTAAACACAGGAAGGATTTTCCTGATAATCAGGGAGGTCAGACAGCGTCAGTGGAGAGAGAAATAACATAGGAACAGAAGTAGGCCATTCAGCCCCTCAAGCCTATTCCACCATACAATGTGATCATGGCTGATCTTTTGTCTCACTCCACAAACCTGCCTTTGGCCCATATCCCTTCTGACCTTTGCTTCACAAAAATTTATCTATCTCTAGTTTAAAATTAACAGCTGCTACAGCATCAACTTCCATTTGTGGAAGAGAGCTCGACAGGGCTGCCACCCTTTGTGTGTAGAACTGCTTTCTGACATCTCTCCTGCATGGTCTGGCCCTAATCCATAGCCTATGTCCCTAATTCTAGAGTCTCCAACCAATGGAAATAGCTTATCTTTATCTAGCCTGTCTTTTCCTGTTAATATCTTGAAGGCTTCGATCAGCTCACCCCTTAATCTTCTAAATTCTAGATTAAGCAGGCCTACTTTGTTAAGTCTGTCCTCATAACTTCACCTGAAATCAGGTATCATTCTTGTAAACGTATGTTGTACTCCCGCTAAGGCCAATTTATACATCCTAAGGTGTAGTGCCCAGATTTGCTTACAGCAATCCAAGTGGGATTTAAGCAGGAATTCATACAACTGCAGCATAAATTCTACATTCTTATACTCCAGTCTTCTAGATATAAAGGCAATTAAACAAAGTCAATGTTTCAGGTTGATGAATTTTCACCAGAACTGGAAAATATTAGAGACATTAGATGTTTAAAGCAGCATAGAAGAAAGGACAGTGATTGTATACTTATTATAATGAGGTCAGCCAGGTAGATCTCATCAAATATGAATGCCATGATTGGGGTTGTTAACCTGGTCCAATCAGGGACCCCTGGCTGACAGATATAAACAGCAGTGCCAGAAGCTCTGGTCCCTCTGACAGCTGGATCAGCATCAAGGACTTGCTGCATGCAAATAGAGAGTGATTTGGTGAAGGGATACCAGCCTCTGTGGTGTTTTCTCAGATGTTGTTGTCGTCATGGTGAATAAATGACAAAAGAACATGATGCTGCAAGATGAAGGCAGATGGTGATAGAGCAAGGCAACAACCAGAAACTGGTTCTAGAGGAGGTATTGTGACAAACTCAAAACAACAACCATCAACTGCTATTCAAGCAAATGAGAGCAGTGGGTATGATGTGAGGTTGTTGAACTTTGTGTTGATGTTGGGAGCCTTTAAAATGCTTAACCAAAAAAGCAGGTCCTTTTCCATTCTGTACAACTAAGCAGCCTCAGGCTGAGGATAGAAAGGTCAGATTAGCAAGGGACTGAAGGAGTTGAATGATTTGACGATCATGGTCATGCTGATGTGAAAGAGCTTTGAGTCGGACCTGAGTTCCTTAAGGCAGTGCAGTGCCGATTCAATGTGTCTTTATGATGACTGAAGAAAAGGAAGAAACTTTTTAATCTGTGAATGGTTAGGGTGTGGAATGCACTGCCTGGAAATGTAGTGGAGGCAGGGTCAACTGAAATAGTCAAGAGGACATTAGATGCTTTTTTAATGTATAGTAGTAGAATGCAGCAATATGTGGAAAAGACAGGAGAATGACAAAAGATCATGCAACCAGACTAGATAATACAGCCAGTGCAAGCATAAAGGGCTAAATGGTCTCCTTTTGCACAGTGATAATTCTGTGATGATGGGCAGCAATAAAAGCTAAGTTCTTGTTTAATCTGTTTAAACCTGTAGTATAAACAATTGCAAAAAATGCAGCCTTACTGAATATTGCTTTTATTCACCTGGTGATCCTGAGAGTTAGTTTGCCCACACTTTCTTTGTAATGGCTTTAATGTACTATCAATCTCTGCATGACAGACAAATGCAGAAGATGGAAAACATTGGTTTTGATGTTTAAAAAGCACAATTACTATTGATATCCAAGCGATATGCGCAGAGCTGTGAAATTTCTCCTCAATAATTCCAATTGTGGAGATTCACCTGCTGGATTTTAAAACTGCTCAGCCACAGTCACTTTGACCTTCAGGCAATGATGAAAAATGGTTTGTATTCTGATAAAGTAATGTTTTATTTTTCTTTCACCTGAAGAAAAGGATTATTGTATTCAGAAGTGCTTACTAAAGCATTAAATGACAATGACAAAGAAGATGACCAGAGATTTGAGTCTCTGGTGCCTCAGGCAATGACTGAGCATGGCAGATTCATTGCATTACTCTAATTTACAAAACCTTTTCCCAAATATAACAATACAAAATCACCATGTGACTGGAATTGGTAATGATGCCTTCCTGAAAGATGCTAAATGTAGCTTTTGGTAACTTTTTGCCATTCATCTTGTTGCAGAACAATCATTAAAAAAACTGAACTCTTCTCTTTATAACTTTAATCTGCAATGTCCGAGCCAATACATACAGTGATAATGATGGCAAAACTGTTTAATGTTATTCCCCTGAAAGTGACAACTTCTGCAGACTCCTTGTGCACCAGATAATGTGGAAGCCCAGAAGTGGCTGTCATACTTTTCCAGAGACTATGCCATGGAGACACTCCTGCCCACCCAACACCTCAATTCTGAGATCAATAGGGAATCAGTAAACATACGGGAATTTTTACATTGACACTGTTAGCCAGAGTATAAAAATTTTAAACTACTAAAAGACAAATGTTATATAAAATTTCTTCACAGGAAAACAACTCAGTATTTGAGTAAACAACAATGGAAATTGCTGGAAAGCACAACTGGTCTGGTAGCATCTGTAGGGAGAAAACAGTTAATGTTTTTTAAGCCCAGTGATCATACAGGTAAATCAGTGGAGGCAAAGTGCCCAGAATATGTTTGGCTTGGTCCTCCGCCCTCTTGTCCTATAATGCAGTGCAATTACCTTTCAGCATTTCCTCAATGATTTTGTACATTGGATCAATTCTCCATCTCTATACTCCAGGATAGTTGATAGTTTTTCAGATTTTTGCTGATGACGTAGTCACCATCATGAAATTTATTTTCTTTTTGTCCATTTAGCATTTTTTAAAAAGTTTCATTTTTAATTTATTTATATTACAAGTGGTGCTTCCAAACATATTCTCATCTTTGTGAAAGCTGAGACTGTGATATTTTCCAGTGGTTGTTAGAGGATCTACAGAAGAGGCACTGTTATTTGATAATGAGAAGGTTTATTGCAGAATAACAACATGTATATTCATATTTGGTCAGAAATAATTACCAGAGCCTTTGGAGTTGATGCAGACACATTAGTTGCCTCTAAATGTTTATCTCCATCCACAGACTGCATACGACCTCAGTAAAAGTATGGTGCAAATGTAAAGTGAACATTAGCTGCTTCAGAATCATTACCTTCCTTAAAATCTCCCTCCAAGCTTTTTTTCCCATAGTTAACTCAATGCACATTCATGGAGATAACTGTATTGCATGGGCTGGTGTGGTGACTCAGTGGTTAGCACTGCTACCACACAGCACCAAGGACCCAGGTTCAACCTCTGCCTCTCTCTGTGTGTAGTTTCCATATTCTCCCTGCATCCGTGTACCATCCGGATTCCTCTTACAATCCAAAGATGTGCAGCTTAGGTGGATTGACTGTACAAAATTGCTCATAGTGTGTAGGCTAGGTGAGTTAGCTTTGGGTAATATTGAGTAGGGTATGGGGCCAGATGGGATGCTCTTCAGAGGGTTAGTGTAGACTTGGTAGATGAATAGCCTGTGTCCACGCTGTAGGGATCCTGTGAATTCTACATTTACCATGGGTCTATCTGCTCCTGGATTTCTGGTTTCACACTTGTAAGTGGTCTGGAAGTTTTGCACCCTCCTCAGAATACATTCTCCTCAGACTTGGAACAATAGTCCTCTTGCTTGAGGACTGTTAGCCCTCATTCCAACCTATGGATTATTTTCATCGCTGAAAGATCTCCTTTATCTCTTCAATCTTCTTCATAGATGACCTTATTCCTCATGCACCTTATCGTAATTCATTACCTTATGTGGAGGAACACTTAATCTTCTGAATTTCCTTTATATAAGAAGCAGATCTGTTGAAATGGTTGCACCCTTCCTCGGCTTATCTTGGATTTCTGGGCCAGGTAATATCTTTCTCACTGGACACTGTAGAACACTTTGTTTTTGCAGTATCCTGGTTGCTGTTTCTTTTTCTTCTTGACTATGTGCTGAATCTGTGAATGTCAGTCTTTCTCCCATACAATTTTATCTCCCTCGAGTTATTAGTCAAGAGGGACATCTTCACTCAGGATTGTCATTTGCCTGGTGATTTTTCAGCTTATCGATTGTGTTTGGTATGCAAACGCTGAAAGATTGGTATGCATTCAGTGATACGCCCATCACTGGCACTGGCTGCTCTGTTGGTTAAAGATAAGTGAAGTGTTCCTGAAGAAGGTCAAGTGGGTTGTGCCACATTCTTTTTCTCAGTACTCAGTTACTGTCATAGGTTTTGCTGGGTTTTTCTTCTGATCTGCCTTCAGTGATGACAAGATTGTTTTGCAAACTTGCCATCCTCGTATAAGTACCAGCCCAATCCTTCCATATAGTTAACCTGGCATGGTCTCAATGCTGACTCCTCATCTATAATAAACAACTCGCCACCTTTCCCTCAATCCTGCACTCCCCACCAGCTCAGTTGCCGACATCTCGGTGGAAACATTAGCCAGGTTAGAATTTGGTGAGGACATCACTGCCACCTTTCCACTGGTGATTAAAGGAGAAAAGACCCAGTTCACTGGTACTTAAGGGCTGCTGAAGATCAGGCACCCATTCAGCCTCAGACAAGAGAGGAGCCTGTCAGCAATGTGTAACTTCATTGACATGCACAAGCAGACACAGGAGCAACAGGTAGGTTTTTCAGGGATCCTGGGCAATCTGACCTAAAGTGATAGGACACCAGTAACACAGTTGGGACATGGAAGTGTTTTGCTGCAGCCACATGAAGGCCAGGTCCAGCAGTCTGAGTCTCTGGATATGTACAATAATTTGCATTCCATCACTCTAGCCATTGATGCTCAGCACCAACAGCAAGGTGACAGGAGACGAGAAATATTGAATTCATTCCAAGAGCTGCTTCCCAACAAGGAGGCAAGGTAGTGTTATTAGCTGGAGAAGAATCACACTTTGGAGCCCCAAACACTTACTTTCAGGACTCACCAGAGTCTTCCATCTCCAAACTGCCTACCATGCCTGTCAGCTCTGAAGAAGGATTGCTGGACCCAAAACCTTAACTCTGCCTTCTCTTTACAGATACTGCCAGACCTGCTGAGTTTCTCCAGCGATGTCTGATCTTGTACGTGCATGTAGGTGGCTCAGATGATGCGTCAGCGAAGGAATGTAATCATATTTGTTAATGTATGTTCACTTTTCTTCATTTATGTGAGCAAATGGCTGTCCATTCACAATTGCAATGTTGAAGGGACAGAGGCTAGCTATCTTCAGTGCCACACAATGTTAGATTGTCCAAGGTGTGAAGTGAGCATTTTCTGCACTGTTTTCAGGCTCCACGAACTTCAAAGGTGCTTGCTGCGTTGGCAACCAGTGTATATCTTACCAGGCCACAGTGCATTACTTGTGCATCTCAGCCATTAATGAGACTGGTTCCTGGGTCTTGCATGATGCAGCCAAGGGACCTTGAGGCAAGGTTTGAATTGTACGCAGAAGTCTAATTCCTAACGTTCACATGGCATGTAATGCTCAAAGATGTCTTTCAATTTTACTCAGTGGGTGTCTGTCTAATGCCATTGCCCTTTGAATGGCCTTGAAACATTCACAATCAAAGATTTCTCTCTCTCGCACAAGGAAGCACTTACCCCACCCGATCTGGGTCCGCTGGGGGCTATTTCAGCTTCAATGCAGAGATAATGGGAACTGCAGATGCTGGAGAATCCAAGATAATAAAGTGTGAAGCTGGATGAACACAGCAGGCCAAGCAGCATCTCAGGAGCACAAAAGCTGACATTTCGGGCCTAGACCCTTCAGCTTCACACTATACTTGTTACCTGCACTCCTTGTGCAGTGAGTCTCTGACTTGGCCTTTTACAAGTGGTGAGCCCCCAATATAAATATTCTCCTCTTGTTATCCCTTGCTATTAACCCTAATTGATCTAACTACCTGAAGCTTCATCTCCCACTTTAAACCCCTCGCCTCAGGCTGTAACCATGTCTGACATTGTAGAGCATTGCTCCCTCTGACAGAGGCCAAGGTGCGATCTGCTGTTAATGCCCCCAGTTCCACATGACCATGTTTCCTTCAATGCTCAACCTTCTCCCTGTTTAATACGTTGCATTGACCCCACTTCATAACAGCAATCCCCTCTGCAATTCAGCATTCAGCCTCCAACCCCCACAGTTAAGTTCCTCAGTTTTTCCTCCATGGCAATGGTCCCTAATAAATCTCCACTTTTTATTTTAGTGAATGGGCCCCAGAACTGGCTGTAGCCCTCCCTCTTGAGTGACTTAGATGAGTAGCACCAAATGATGAGTGACCAGAGCCCTGACGGATCTCTGTACAACTTCCCAACTCACTTCCTCCACAAGTCCCTGGGCTACTTGCTCTACAGTAACAGAGCTGACCATGGCCCACTCACCAGACTGTAGATTCATGGACCCTGATCGTGACTGCCCTGAACAGTCAACTGACCACACCCTATACATGTCCGTGAATTGTTACTGGAGGCTGCCCTTGACTTACTGTGCTGGGATCCCCTGCTTGAAGGGTGTATCCCTTGACCTGGCTGATGTCTACTCCCTTTAGGCTTTGAGACATGACCATTTGCTGAAACTACATACAGTGTATTTGGCATGGACACAGAGCCCTTAATGCAGGTGTTTGATTTACATATCATGGTGCTGTACAGCAATACATCTACCCCCTTGTCTGATAACTGTTGACAACTGCATTTGCACTAAAGCTCAGGCAATGCTGTTGAGTCTTCAAGCTCTGGCTGAAGAGGCAAAGTGCAAAAACGCAATGCAGAGATGCTGTGAGCATGGGAGTTGGCACAAAGTGAATGAGAGCTAAGAGAGCAATTGAGCAGCCCTGAAATACAGTCTGGAGCAATCCATGCTATGGCTCCTGTCCCTGCTCAGCAAGTCTTGCAGAAGCATAGGAATGATAAATACACTGCAAAGTGCTGTGTTGAAATGCAGAACCATGTTGTAAGTGGATCAGAGATATGCCATGATAATGCAGTGATGCTCGTAAGTCAAAAGTGTGTAGACAGCAGCCGGATGTGGTCACTGCCTATAGAATGTCTCCTACAATTTTGGTGCTGGTGGCCCAACAAAAAGATCTGAAGGCACAAGTGACAATCTGGAGTCACTGGGTACTCTGACTTTGTAGGGAATTTTCCGTGTCTAGTTTCATTTGGTAGGAAGCTGGGAACTACATGCTAATGAAATGTTAATGCAACAAATAGGCCTCTTGTTGCTCACGAGCGGGAATCCCATTTCACTGTTCAATCCCTGCTTTAAAAAATGAGACCAATTGAATGAATAAAAGCTCTTTGCTGGACAACTTGTCTGATTTTGCCAACTTTTCTCACTGTGGCCTGTGTCGGTCTGGGGCGACAAACCTCAGAAGTTTATGCATCAGAAAAGAAGATTAGAATGAATGTCGGTTGGAGTATTCCATCCTATGAATTCTGTGTACCATTAGCAATAAACCTATTAGTCTCCCCAGGCCTCGGGGTAGGGTTGAAATGGCATCAGGAACGTCACTGTTGAACAGCAGACTTCACTAAGCAAATGAGACCATTTACTTCAGGGGATGAAGTTTAGTATAGGAGCCATGGAAATGGCCATGCATGAGTAAGAGGCATGGTTGGCACAAGATCAGGGCTAGTGACTTAAAAAAACTCAAAGTCAGAAGTCACATGACACCAGGTTATATTCCAACAGGTTTATTTGAAATCACAAGCCGTCCGAGCGTAGCGACTTCAAAAGGTGAAGTGAGAGAGAAGCATACAGACACAGAATTCAGGAGCAGAGAGATAAAAAAAATCATACAAATGGTGTGAATGGAGTGTTGAATAATAAGTCCCTGCAGGCGATCCAAATTGTTAGCTGGTGTGAATAAAGTGTCACCACTGAATAATTAAAAATTAGGTGGAGTCAAGCCAAATCACTGGAATAACATGATAGGCATAAGAGTCGCATGTCGAGGGTCTAACCAAAGTAGTAAGTAATCTAAAACTTTTCAAAATGATGAAGGTAGAGAGATCATGACAATTTTTCCAGGTGATGATGAGAAAACCAGACAGTAAGGAAGATTTTACTGATACAGAACAGTGTGGTGGGGTCACATGTAGTACAACATGAACCTGAGATCACGGTTGAGGCCGTCTTCATCAGTAGGGATATTGGCTACCAGTGGCGTTACTTGGCGATTCTGTGCTTTTGTGCATCTCAAAGGCTGCCTTGGAGGATGTTTACCCGAAGATCGGAAGACAGCCTCAACCATGATCTTGGGCTCATGCTGCACCATGTGACTACACCACTCCATTCTGTGTCTGTAATTCTTTCTTACCGTCCTGTTTTGTCACCATCACCAGGATAAATTGTAATGATCTCTCTGCCTGAATTAATTTGTACAATTTTGGGTTACTTATTACTTTGATTAAACCCTACACATATGACTCATACCTATCATGTAATTCCAGGTATTTGATTTGTCTCTAGCACCATCTTATTTTTAATTTTTTTAACTTATCTGTCTGCCTCATTTAATCAGATTATAGGTCACCCCTTCGCTTGTTATTCGGCTGTTGAACTTTGCTCACACTGTCTAACACTTTGGATCACCTGCAGGGACTTATTATTCAACTTGCCACTTATACTTTTGTATGATCTGTTGATCTCTCTGCCCATAAATTATGTGTTCTGCACACTTCTCTGTCACTTCACTTGGTGAAGGGCAGCCCTCCCAAAGCTTGTGATTTCAAATAAACCTGTTGGACTATAACCTGGTGTCATGTGACTTCTGACTTTGTCCTCCCCAGTCCAATACCTGCACGTCCATGTCATATAAAGTTCAGGTAGGTGTGATAGTCCTGAATAAGCACCTGGTGGACCACATGAAAATTACAAACTTGCAAACAGTGGAGTGGGAAAATGTGCTCAGCTCCTCAACAGCTTTTCTGACTGTTCCAGGATCTGTGGGTTCTCCCTCTCCATCAAGCATTGAATAATACCTTGGAATCTGAGTGGGACATGGTGGATGAGGGGCTGTTAATTTTGTCCAATCAGGAAGTGTGGGCTGACAGGCATAAACAGGAGTGTCAGACATAATAGGAAGTGCAGACGCTGGAGAATCTGAGATCACAAGGTGTGGAGCTGGACGTCCTTGCCACTGATCTAGCTCCCACTGAGCCAGATCTCAGAGTGAGCAGGATGTCTGACACTCTGAGATCACAAGGTGTGGAGCCAGATGAACACAGCAGGCCAAGCAGCACCTTAGGAGCTGGAACGCTGACGTTTCGGGCCTAGACCCTTCATCAGAAATGGGGGAGGGGAAGAGGGTTCTGAAATAAATAGGGAGAGAGGGGGAGGCAGATTAAAGGTGGATAGAGGAGAAGATAGGTGGAGAGGAGAGTATAGGTGGGGAGGTGATAGGTCAGTCCGGGGAGGATGGACAGGTCAAGGAGGCGGGATGAGGTTAGTAGGTGGGAAATGGAGGTGGGAGGAGGGGATTGGTGAGAGAAAGAACAGGTTAGGGAGGCGGGGACGAGTTTGGCTGGTTTTGGGATGCAGTGGGGGGAGGGGATGAGCTGGGCTGATTTTGGAATGCAGTGAGGGGAGGGGAGATTTTGAAGCTTGTGAAGTCCATACTGATACCATTGGGCTGCAGGGTTCCCAAGCGAAATATGAGAACTGATCCTGTAACCTTCGGGTGGCATCATTGTGGCACTGCAGGAGGCCCAGGATGGACATGTCATCTAAAGAATGGGAGGGGGAGCTGAAATGGTTCGCGACCGGGAGGTGCAGCTGTTTATTGTGAACCGAGCGTAGGTGTTCTGCAAAGCGGCCCCCAAGCCTCTGCTTCATTTCCCCGATGTAGAGGAGGCCACCATGGGAAGAGCGGATGCAGTATACCACATTGCCAGATGTGCAAGTGAACCTCTACTTGATGTGGAAAGTCTTCTTGGGGCCTGGGATGGGGGTGAGGGAGGAGGTGTGGGGGCAGGTGTAGCACTTGCTGCAGTTGCAGGGGAAGGTGCCGGGTGTGGTGGGGCTGCAGGGGAGTGTGGAGTGGACAAGGGAGTCACAGAGAGAGTGGTCCCTCCAGAAAGCAGACAAGTGTGGGAAGGGAAAATTGTCTTTGTTGTTGGGTTCGGTTTGCAGATGGCAGAAGTGTCGGAGGATGATGCGTTGGATCCGGAGGTTGATGGGGTGGTATGTGAGGAAGAGGAGGATTCTCTTTTGTTTGTTATTGCGGGGACGGGGTGTGAGGGATGAGTTATGGGAAATGCGGGAGACATGGCTGAGGGCGTTCTTGACCACAATAGGGCGGAAGTTGCAGTCCTTGAAAAACGAGGACATCTGAAATGTGCGGGAGTGGAATGCCTCATCCTGGAAGCAGAGGCGGTGGAAGCGAAGGAACTGTGGAGAGGGGATGGCATTTTTGCAGGAAGGTGGGTGCGAGGAAGTGTATAGGTAATTGTGGGAGTCAGTGGGCTTGAAATGGATGTCGGTTTCTAGGTGCTTGCCTGAGATGGAAACAGAGAGGTCCAGGAAGGTGAGGGAGGTGTAAGAGATAGTCCAGGTGAACTTGAGGTTGGGATGGAAGGTGTTGGTGAAGTGGATGAACTGTTCAAACGCCTTGTGGGAACACGAGGTGGCACCGATACAGTCATCAATGCAACAGAGGAGGAGGTGGGCTTTAGGGCCAGCGTAGGTGCGGAAGAGGGACTGTTCCACGTAACCTAAAAATAGGCAGGCGTAGCTTGGGCCCATGTGGGTACCCATGGCCACCCCCTTTGTCTGTAGGAAATGGGATGAATTGAAAGAGAAGTTGTTGAGGGTGAGGGTGAGGACGAGTTCGACTAAGCAGATGAGGGTGTCATTGGAGGGAGACTGGTCGGGCCTGCGGGACAATAAGAAGCAGAGGGCCTTTAGGTCATCTGTATGAGGACTGCTGGTGTTTAGGGTCCGGACGTCCACAGTAAAAATGAGGTGTTGGGGACTGGGGAATTGGAAGTTCTGGAGGAAGTGTAAGGCGTGGGTGGTGTCACGGACGTAGTTGGGGAGTACCTGGACCAAAGGGGAGAAAATGGAGTCCAGATAGGTGGAGATGATTTTGGTGGGGCAGGAGCAGGCTGAGACAATGGTTCGACCAGCGGAGGCAGGTTTGTGAATTTTGGGAAGGAGATAGAAGCGGGTGGTGCGGGGTTGGGTAACAATGAGATTGTTCACTCTCACTCCCATCCCCAGATCCCAAGAAGACTTTCCACATCAAGTAGAGGTTCACTTGCACATGTGCTAGTGTGGTATACTGCATCCGCTGTTCCCGTTGTGGCCTCCTCTACATTGGGGAAATGAAGCAGAGGCTTGGGGACCGCTTTGCAGAACACCTCCGCTCGGTTCGCAACAAACAGCTGCACCTCCCGGTTGCAAACCATTTCAACTCGCAATCCCATTCTTCAGATGACATGTCCATCCTGGGGCGCCTGCAGTGCCACAATGATGCCACCTGAAGGTTGCAGGGACAGCAGCTCATATTCCGCTTGGGAATCCTGCAGCCCAATGGTATCAATGTAGATTTCACAAGCTTCAAAATCTCCCCTGCCCTCACCGCATCCCAAAACCAGCCAAACTCATCCCCGCCTCCCTAACCTGTTCTTCCTCTCACCCATCCCCTCCTCCCACCGCAAGCCGCACGCTCATTTCCTACTTACTAACCTCATCCCGCCCCCTTGATCTGTCCGTCCTCCTGGACTGACCTGTCTCCTCCCTACCTACTCACTTCTACTGGCTCCACTCCTGCCTCTTTAACTTGCCTGTCTCCTCTCCACCTGTCTTCTCTATCCATCTTTGATCTGCCTCTCCCTCTCTTCCTATTTATTTCAGAACACCCTTCCCCTCCCCCATTTCTGATGAAGGGTCTAGGCCCGAAACGTCAGCATTCCAGCTTCTAAGGTGCTGCTTAGCCTGCTATGTTCATCCGGCTCCACACCTTGTGATCTCGGAGTGCCAGACATCCTGCTCACTCTGAGATCTGGCTCTTTGGGACCCAGATCGGTGGCATGGGCATGTAAATAAAGGATGGCTTGGTGATGGGATACTGGCTTTGTGGACTTAATGCATTCATGACAATCGTTTGAAAGATTTGTTGAGGCAATGTTCCATTGTTGAACTGTCACATCCACAGTCCCTCAGATATTGACACAGAAAATATTGAAGAAAGAATTTCCTCAGCAAATGTTAATGCAATTATTTGAATCCCTCACAGGCTTAGTTTGAAGATTTGTTTTTTTCATAAGAGGACAATCAGCATCTTATTTTACACAGATTTTGTTTTTCATTGCATGGTATTAAAAATTGATTCAATGTGACTCGCGACTATTTCTTTCTGCTCTATTTAGCATTTACACTTCCCCCAGATGGCAAAAGTCATCAGATTTTCTGAGGCTTCTCTGCATGACTTTGCACTCAATACGCTAAGAAAAGTATAACATTATTATTGAAATATTGCTGAAACACAATTGTTGGAGGGTTTTTCTCTTTACTGCTGTCAACACAACATCACTTAATCTGGCATCAGAAACAAATGAAACAAGCAATTAATTCAGAATCTCAAATTTTCATTTTCATTTGTCTGTTTACTGTCGTCAAGAAATTACATTGGATTAAATTCTTAAAAGCATTTACAGAAATAGAGAGGAGGGAGAGGTGGTAGTTTTTTTTACACATATATACTATATTAATAGCAAACGTACCAGTCACTACAAAAAAAGGGTAACGTGTTCAACATATATTGCTGTGCATTTCTCCATCTGAAAGATTTAAAATACTGCAGGGCTAGTCTTCGGCACATGGCAACAGAAGAATAATTTCCACAGGCGAGACAGATCCAAGATGATGAAGCATTCCTTTCGATTGAAGTTGATGTGTTTTATATAAATGTTGCAGCCGAGGGCGAAGAGGAGGGAAGGTGGGGGCCGAATGTCCCCACGGGTGGTGGGAGGTGGGTTGGAACCGAGAGATGAAAGCCCTTCACAACCACAAATCAGGAGGCACGTCTGCTTTCCTCGAATGAGGACGCAGTGGGGAAGAAGCTGGGCTGCTCAGTTGGAGTCAGAACCAATCTGTTCAAACACCAGGCGCTGGAGCTTTCGGTGGTTTCAGCTCTGGGCTGCGTTTAGCTCAACCATCCTAAACCAAACCTTGATGCTGCAGTGATGTACTGAACAGCTGGGGGAATTATTTTTTTTTCTCTCTCCGATAAACAAATCAAACGGTAAACTTGAACGTCGTGTCGGTGTTTGTGGTTCTCAGATTTTAGGTGGTTTAAGTCACTGTAGAGGCTTACTTATTGTGTGATCTCTGTGTCTCTCTCTCTTTCGCCTAGTGACCAAAGAGTAACCATGGACGTTTTCATGAAAGGGCTGTCCAAGGCGAAGGATGGGGTAGTAGCTGCTGCCGAGAAAACGAAGCAGGGAGTGGCAGAGGCGGCGGGAAAAACGAAGGATGGGGTGCTGTATGTGGGTAGGTAGAAAATTAATGCTTCACATGGCTGTCTTTTCAGACAAGAAATGGCACGGGGTAAAAACACACACAACTCCATTCACCCAATCTTACACCTTTGGGGGGATGGGGGTGGGATGTGTAAGAAACACGGAGGAATAATAGAAAGCTTTCCTTTTATTCTCTGGTAAGAACGGTGTGTGGGGTGATTTGTCAGACGGGGAGGAAGGATAGCTGCCACTTCCAAATCCGAAATATGGAAGTTGCAGAGAAGCAGAGCATCAAGTGTTTTGGCACCGGGAGGGAGGGAGATTTCTTTGTATATGTTTTTTAAAAAAAATCCAGAACTAATCCAGTGCAGATTTGTAAAACGTAAACCGTCGGGTGCTGAAAAGGAATTATTTTCCAACAAATTTAGAACGAATGTAACATTGGATGTGTGTGTGTTAAATTCGATGAGCGGGAAGGTTGCGGTCAAGGTCATTTCGTTGCTGAATTCTGAAGACCTTTTCTGCTGTGTGCACTGAGTTGGGGACATTGACACGTGTCAATGGTAAGGCCAATGTAATTTATTTCCTGCAGCTTGAAATTTAAGGACTTAAACCCGAATTTGATCTATTTTCCTTTAAATTTGAGGTTTTTAATGTTTTCCACGGGCACCCCCCCCCCCCCCCATGTCTGTCTTGCACTAATTTCGGAACTGTCATCATTATTATTATCTATGTTGTTGAAGCAATTTGTTTGACATAACACACCTCAGGCGCAGGTGGGATTTGAACCTGCTGGCAGGCTGTCATTTCTCCAGCGGTCCAGCTAGAGGGAGGAGAGAAGATGCGAGGGTGAGGATGGGGAAGGTACAAGGTCCCGGGGAAGTGGAACAATGGCGTGCTTAACCCCTGCCTAACAAGCAGCTCCCTGTTATTTCCAGATCCCGTGGCTCTTCCCCGGCTGACCAACCCGTTGTCAGTTTTTCCTGCTTTCGTTGATGCTAGCCTTTAACACCTCTCCACGCCTTGGCTGCTTAATTTTGACCTGAGCCTGGGGAAAGAGGATTTGCTGCTGTGATTTGTGACAATTTATTAATAGGGGTTTTTATTTATTTTTACTTCTTCTTTAATGTATTTATCTCTAGGCTCCAGGACCAAGGAAGGTGTATTTCATGGCGTATCTTCAGGTATCAATAATCAATAGAATTCTGTAATGTTATGTGTGTGCTAGTCTCTTTGTCTATATGTGTGGGTCTGTTTCTAAGTACAGAATTAGGAGCACAGAAAGAGGGCATTCTGCCTTCCATCATCTTCTGCTTTCCAGTTAGATCATGCCTGACCTTTAAATTAGTTTACTTCTGTAATCCTGAATATTCCTGCTGTTAAAAATCTTATCTTGGTTTTGAAATTTTCAATTAAGTCACAGCCTCAAATGTTTTTGGAGGAGGAAGTTCCAGATTTGCAATCCACTTTGTATGAGGAATTACTTCTTGACATCACCCCAAATTGGCCTGGTTCAAATTTTAATCTGTATTCTGCTTCTCCACCACCCCCCCCCCCCCACTCCCCGCCGCATCCCTGAGAAACTAGTCAGTCTCTCTGTCTCTTTCCTATCTACTCCTTTGATCGTCTCAAATCATAATTAGAACAGCTTTCATCTCAAGGAAATACAAAGCAAGTATTTGCAAACTTTCCTCAAAAGTTAACTGTTAATCCCAATATGTACAATGGGTCAGACTGACCTGTAGAATAGGTTTGAGCTTTTCTTTGATGCAACATATGAGAGAAGAAACAGCCACGTTGACTGTTACAGTGAGTATAGCGGGAGTATCTTGTACTACTGGCTTTCTGAGTAGTGAGTGTAGTTTCACCACCAGGCTTCGTGTTTAATGCCATTTCCTGTCTGTCTGTACTGTTGGCAGAACCTCCAGTATTACGTTGGTTTGCTACTGTGACCCACATGAAGCTTAAAAGTTGCCAGGCCGTATGGACTGTTTCTGTGTGAAAAATTTCTATTTAATACAAGCCATCATTGAGACTGAAAATGTTAGACGACCTAGATCAAGGTATGGTAATGTTGAGGCTTTAAACAGCAAGAGTGCAGTGTTCAGACATCAATATAGCTTGGCTCTACGGAGCTTGTGTGGATCCAGATATTCACTCATACTTAAAATCACACCTTATCTTGTGTTTAACTACTTATGTTTTCTGTATTCAAAGGCTGAGTTAATTCCTTTACGCATGTATAAACAAACGAGGGCAAGTTGGTGAAAGGCAACATCAAGAAATAGCTCTTCAGACCAAGAGAAATTAACTTGTTTGATTTGGTTTTTCAGATGGTGGCCAGAATCAAAAGTTGCAGACTTATTAGAAAGCTAATTGGATGCTGAGACTGTAGACGATTGGGAAATGATGAGTTCCGTGAGGTTGCCTCACCTGTGCAAACCTGTGGTCCTTTGTAACAGAATTATTTGGAGTACTGTTCTGTAAAGGTGGAGCATCTGATATTTCCACATGTAGCAACTTTCTATGTGACTGCTACCACTTGCTAGAGCTGTTGAAAATGGAAAAATGACCATGTGTATAAGTGCTGATAGATGCCAAACATGCATCTACCTTTGAGTAACATTTTAATTCGTCTCTGATCACTTTCCTAAAGATTTTTAATTTGACTCTTGCTCCTCTTGTTCCCTCATGGTGCAGTCCCAAAGGCTATAAGACCATAAGACATAGGAACAGAAATTAGGCCATTCAGCTCATCAAGTCTGCTCCACCATTTAATCATGGCTGATAAGTTCCTCAACCCCATTCTCCTGCTTTCTCCTCGTAACCCTTGATCCCCTTGTTAATCAAGAGCCTATCTATCTCAGCCTTAAGTGTACTCAATGACCTGGCCTCCACAGCCTCCTGAGGCAGTGTGTTACGTAGATCCACCACTCTCTGGCTGAAGAAGTTTCTCCTTATCTCCATTCTAAAAGGTCTTCCCTTCACTCAAAGGCTGTGCCCTCGGTCCTAGACTCTCCCACCAATGGAAGCATCTTTACAACATCCATTTTGTACAGGCCATTCAGTATTCTGAAGGTTTCAATTAGATTCTCCCCACATCCTTCTAAAGTCCAATGAGTATAGTCTCAGAGTCCTCAAACGTTCCTCATGTGTTAAGCTTCCCATTCCTGGGACCATTCTTGTGAACCTCCTCTGAACCTGCTCCAGGGCCAGTACATTCTTCTTGAGACAGGGGGGGCCCAAAACTGCACACCATACTCCAAATGTGGCCCGACCAGAGCCTTATAAGGCCTCAAAAGTACATCCCTGCTTTTATATTCAAGTTCTGTCAAAGTAAATGCCAACATTGCATTTGCCTTCCTGACTACTGATTCAACCTGCAAGTTTACCTTGAGAGAATCCTGAACTAGAACTCCCAAGTCTCTTTGCACTTCAGACTTCTGAATTTTCTCCCCATTTAGAAAATAATCCATGCTTTTATTCTTCTTACCAAAGTGCAAGACCTCACACCTTCCTACTCTGTATTCCATCTGCCACTTCTTTGCCCACTCTCCTAACCTGTCCATATCCTTCTGCAGCCTCCCTGCCTCCTCAATACTACGTGTCCCTCCACCTATCTTTGTATCATCTGCAAACTTAGCCAGAAAGCCCACAGTTCCTTCATCAAGATCATTAATGTACAAAGTGAAAAGTTGTGGTCCCAGCACCGACCCTTGTGGAACACCACTGGTCACCAGCTGCCATCCCTTTATCCCCACTCTCTGCTGTAACAGACCTCTCTTACCTCATTCAATAGACTATTTTACACCTGGACATTGGCTGTTAATAGGTAGATATCAAAGCCAAATGCGCAATCGATACCTTATAACAGGATTGCAAATAAAGTTGGATCTTTGTAAAATAATTTGTTGATGTGGAGTCTATTGACAGTACTCAGAGTCTCACAGCAGATATCTACCTGGATTTTATCCTTTCCATTGTTTCTGTTCATCATTTGTATCACTTCACTGGCATTTGGCGTATCAGCAGCCTCTGACTGCTGCTTTCTGCATTGACCTACTCCTCCTTTCCCAGTTTGGAGACTTCTGTGTTTACGCTTGCAGAGGCTGGCCTGTTTGAGAGGAAGCTTATTCTTCCTAGTTCCCATAGCAGCATTAGTTATGTAACCAAATGCTTTGCAGGGCATCAAGGCTAATCATTGTGGAAGGATAGCCATTTCAGCTTGTATTTCAAAGAAAATAATCAATGTCAAAGGGAAGACTTAATGCAGGTCTGACACCAGTAGGTGGCTATTTGCCTGAACCCTAACTGGTCTCCAAAGCAAACACTTAGTCAACGAGGTGAGGAATTTGCGGTATCTAACTCCAGTTTGACTTCTCTCTCAAACAATGTGGGTCTTCTCTGCAACAATACACAGATGGTCAAGTTGGAATTGATGTACTAGGCACATTCTATATTCTACCTGCAGTGACAAGAATACAAACCATGCAAGAACTTTAAGGAGAAAAGAAAAATGAAATTGTTCAGGAAATGTACACCACTTCCGGTGGTTAATATCCACCTGTTTGGGACTAAGTGATAAAATTGACATGGGATTTGGCGGATTGCAGGGATAGCTAATATTTCAGAACCGGCGCTAACGCTTTTTGTTCCACTGTTGATGTAGCAGCTAGCCATTGGTTGATTGAGCCAACAGGTACCATGTACTAAAAATGAAGCATCTGTATCTTGTTTTGACCTAGTCACTGTCCCCTTAAGTCATGTAGGGTGCAAGAAATTATGAAGAAAGTCAAACTGCTTCAACTGTGTTTTATCCACTGCATTTTTGAGCTTTATTATAAATGGAATCATAGAATCCCTACAATGTGGAAGCAGGCCGTTCAGCTCATTGAGTGCGCACTGACCCACTGAAGAGCTTCCCACCCAGACCCACACCCCACCCTGTCCCTGCATTTCTCATGACTAATCCATCTAACCTACAAATCCCTGGACATTGTGGGCAATTTAGCATGGCCAGTCCATCTAACCTGCACATTTTTGGGCTGTGGGGGGAAGGTGGAGGAAACCCACGTAGATACAGGGAGAATGTACAAATGCCACACAGACAGTAACCTGAGGGTAGAATCAAACCAGGTCCCTGGCACTGTGGGGCTGCAGTGCTAACCACTGAGTCTCAACAATACATGTGAGAGGATTTATACTAGAAGATACTCAAATACATACAGCTTTTTGGATGGCATGAGTACTTGTGAGTTGATGAGCAGATTTTTTTTTGTCAATGACGTTGTCAGTTTTGACTTTATATAGTGTGTTGGCTGCAGGTCAAGAGGAGCAAATAACTAATTATTTTGGTTGCACTCACATTTGGAATGCTCCCACAAACAGCATGAAGACGTGCTGAATATTGTAACAGTTTTTTTTTACAAAATACAAATTAACATTAGATTTGAAACCTTTTGTTATATATCATTTCCATAAGCTGAACTCTACAATTTTTATTTTAACTAGTTACTTCCGCCACCGAGGGTGGGCAGAGGTAATATATTTGTAATTGCTTTTCTTAAAAACTAATGCACAGATATTAATAAAACTTGGCTCAGAGATAGGGTACAACCATGTAGAAGGATTAGTTAGAATTTTCGCAAAGGTGCAGAACCAAATTCAAAACTTTTTAAATGATCACTTAACATACAGGCATATGAAGTTGCAGTGGGAGTAGACCATTCAACACCTTGAACCTGCTCCAATAAAATAGTGACCAATCTTTTTGTGGTCTCAAGTCCACTAACCTTGTACTGCTGATAAATTTTGTGTATCTTGTCAGTCATATAATATTGGAATTTGGACACAATTGTCTTTTTTTTAAGCAATGTTGTGTATTTTTTATTTAGAAAATTGTTGGCTTATTTTAGCACGCTGTGTATGCCTGTGGATGAATTTGTCACAGTTGTCCAAAAGATAGCAGAACTTACAGATCAGGTTGTTGGATTTGAGTTGACTTGAATCCTCCTCAGTCAGGTAGAAGCTCTTGATTAAAAGATTTATTTTCAACTTTATACCTCTCAAGCATTGACCAGGAATAGATTGAAAGTGTAGTACATGGTATAGCAAAAAATGCAAACTACACTGAATTCTGGAAAGCTGAAGCAAACAGAGGAAACTAATGAAATCTAGCAGCAGGTGCAGAGAGAGAAACAGTTAGCATTTCAAGTTGACTCTCCCCCTCCCACCCCAACCCAAGTATAACTCTTCTTCAGAGTGACTCTATCTTCACAGACGCTGTCATACCTGCTGACTTTTACAGTGTTCTGTGTTTTATCCTTTGCCAGACGTAGTTTCTCATGAAGAGGACAGTTTTTGCAACTCTTCCAATTTCCTTGTACCGAGTATCCACATCCTATAAGTGTAACATTCTTTTATCGCCTGCTGATTGTCTCCCTGCTTCCTATCTAATATGGAGTCCATTTTTTGACCCAACTATTAATTTCTCCAAATGACAAATTTACAAGTTCGTGAACAAATACGCACACGTTATTTTCTCAAAAATGTCACTGGGTGTAATGTGCAGATCATGGGAGACAAATATGATAAAGTAAGTAGCTGCATCAGAAAGAAGAGGGAATTTATTTCTCTCATTGTGATAGATAGTTAGTTTCTATGTTCTTTCTTGCAAGTAAACTTCATATTGCAATCTTTTGTGATATTATCTACCATTTAGTTTAAACATTCTCATCAAGTGTCTTCCAAGCCCAGAAAATCAGAAGTGATAACCTTTGTCCATCCCAAAATCAGTAATACACAATAAGGTGTTGAAGCTGAATTCACTGACGTTTTTTATTCATCTGTGGGATGTGGCCATCACTGGCTGACCGGCACTTATTGCCCATCCCTAATTTTGCCCTTGAGAGGTGGTGAGCCATCTTGAACCGCTGCAGTCGACCTGCTATGGGTTACCCCAAAATGCCATTAAGGAGGGAATTCCAGGAGCTTGATTAAGCGACAGTGAAGGAAGGAACGGTGATATGTTTCCAAGTCAGGACGGTGAATAGCTTGGAAGGGAACTTGATGGTACTAGTGTTCCTGTATATCTGTGGCCCTTGTCCTTCTAGATGGAAGTTGACATGGGTTTGGAAGGTGTTGTCAGGGAATCTTTGGTGAATTTCTGTGAAAGATAGGTTATGGAGGAACATTAAATTATGTTCAGGAGCATCCTGTTTAATGAAGCATCAGTCGTACACTTCTAGCATCCTGGGAAGTCCCACAGAAGAAAAGCAAGAATATCGCTCAAAAAATTGGGGAGCAAGTTAGTGTTATACCCATAGTGGATTGACCAGATTGATGGGGGAAATCTAGTTTGCGCCCATATTTGTCAGTTGTACTGGGAAATCAGTTAAGAACTGAAAATGACTTCACTGGCTCCCTCACCGACACCCTCTGTGCTACTTGAGATGTCACTGAAGGCTTGCCAATGTCTGTCAAATTCTGACAATATTACTACGCCCAAGACAGTGTGCCGAAGTATAAAAGACACAGAACATGGCATATTCGAAGCTTCCTACAGAAGTGTTGTAATTTAATTGCATCCTGCTTCTGAGAGAGATCAGGAGGAGTGTTGTCAAAGAGATGCTGAGTGAATATGACCACAACGTGCAGTGAACCATTTTATTCCCATCTCTCCCAGACAATGAGACTGTAGTTCAAATTCCAGAGTTGAACCTCTAAGGAGAATTCCGTTAGTTGTCATGTGGCATTGCTGTTTCTAACATAACATTGCTATTTCAGTTTCTGGTTTGTAAAATGTGTACACAAGCAGTAAGGTCAGGAGTGAAAATTCTTTTCAAAACAAGAGAAAGGGAAGGAGGTGATAGTGTGAGCCTACTGCTTTCCCTGATAAATGCACATTCTAATCACCTGTCAAAATGTACATGAAGAAAGCTCTGTGTGAGTTATCGTCTCATTGTACGGTATTCTAGCAGCAGTCTCATGTCTGATGTAAATTAACTGCTTGCTGCAAAAAGGATTGAGTTAATTATACGTTTGTATTGTACTTGTCTTTATTTCAGTGCTTAGGATGTAGGTTGGAACCAAAATTTACGACTTGATTAACTGTCAATTTCCAGAATACTTTAGAAGATGTTATCTTTAGGATAAAAACTGTCTGTATATAAAAGCAAAAATTTCAGATAATGATAATGAATTATCTCAATTTTTACTTGAAATGGTGATATTTTCAGCTTAAGGTCAGGCTGCAAGTGCGTTCTGTGAAAGATTTCCTGAGATTGAACAATCAATCGTGGTGTTTTGTACAAAGGTTAGTAAGAAAGTGGGTTTCTATTTGATATGAGTATGACTCACTCTCATGGAGTTTGACCAAGCTTAGAGTACAACCTAACCACTCATTTCATTTCAACTTTGTGCTCCTGAGATGCTGCTGGACCTGCTGTGTTCATCCAGCCTCACATTTTATTATCTTGGATTCTCCAGCATCTGCAGTTCCCATTATCGCTCATTTCACTACTCTCGATGCAGGATCAGGTATCTCCTTCAATTTCATCGGTCACCGTATCATGTTTCAGGTGGATGGGCCGCCATTATGAGAGCCAATGCATTAACAGTATCTGAAATGAGGCTGAAATTTCGGCTGTCTACTTTCAGTGAAAAAAGTTAATTTGGATTAAAAATTTACTTTCAAATCGCATTTAATTATTCACTGAAATTAGCATAGACATGTACTTTCGCCCAATGGTTTGGCAATTCTGTCTGCTTAATAGGAAGGTAGGTTTCCCAATCTTGCTCAGTTGAATGAAAGTTGAAGATGTTCAATTTAAAACTGCACTGCTCTAAGATAAGAATTCGCCTTAGTTTATGGTCACCAACAGATGAGACAAGTATTCTGTTCAGCTCAGTGTTGTAGAGAAGAGCAGGGGCTGATTCTTGGGTTAAAAATTGTGAGCTATGAGGGGAGGCTGGAGCAATCAACCAGAAGAGATCAAAGAGGCACATTCTGTAAGTATCTCTAATGACTTGGGTGTGTTTCATATGGATAGCAGGGCAAGAGGGAACAGTAAAAACTGGTGAAGAAGAAATGTTTGAGAATACTATTTAAAAGCTTCATATGCCAAGTAGCCAGCATTTGGAATTGTCTTTCTGTAAAGGTGAAAATTTAGACCTCTTTAAGAAACTGTGAGTTAATCACATTGTCAGTGTTTTATTCTGGATGGATGAGTGAGTGAGCTAATTGCAGAGACATTATCCTGCCACATTACAACAATACTTTTTGCGAGCTAATACAGTGTCCCAGCACATTGTGCTTATCCTCTTGCTTTCAATGATCAAATCAACAATGAGTAAATTTATACTCATTGATATAATGATGCAACACAGGAGAAAGTTATTCCAAGATACTACACAGGGAAGATGAACTGAAAGATTGATCCAATTAATAACTCTCTTCATTTTTTCCATTGGAATCCTGCAGTTTTTTTCTCCAAGTATTTATGCAGCTCTGTTTTGCATCTTATTATTAAAATTGTTTCTGTCATCAATTCAAGCAATGGATTCTAGAACATCATAACTTGTTCAGATCTTCTTCATTTCTCCTTTTGTTCTGTTGGTAATTGCTTTGAATCTTTTTTTTTGGTTTGTGATCCACTGGAACCTGTTTTTTTTTCCTTTTTTATTCTCTCAAAACCATGATTTGAACACTTCGATAAAACATCCTTTTTATTTTCTCTATTTTAAGAAGAATTACCCTAGTTTCTTTTGTCTCTCTATGTCAGTGGAGTCTTCCCTCCTTTATATCATCTACAAGATATCTTCTGTATCTTTATTCAAGCCTCACCATCCTTCCAATATCTTAAAATCAGAACTGCACCTAATACTCCAGCTGAGACCTAACCAATGTTGTATAAAGGCTTAGCATAACTCCCTTGCTACAGTCCTCTTTTGTTCTGTATGTAATGCCAAGGATCCTGTTTTAATACTTTTTACTGTTTCAGGGGATATGAGACTGTTGGCTAGACCAGCATTTATTACCTTTCCTGAGTTGCCCTTGAGAAGATGGCAGTCAGCTGCATTTTTGAACCACTATCATCCATTTTGTGTGTGTAGACCCACAGTGTCATTAAGGAGGGAGTTCCAGGACTTTGACCCAGCAACACTGAACAAACTGTAACCCTCAAGATGTTGTCAGTGGGGGAACTGAGAGAGGCTAGCGCCATTGAATGTCAAGGAGTGATGGTTAGATTCTCTCATTGGAGATGGCCATTGTTGGCATTTTTGTGTTGTAAATTTTATTTTTTAATGTCTTTTAAAATTACATTTACACAGAGTATCTCAAAGTTCCTGTTTTCTTCCTTCTCACTTCGATTATTTATAATTTGAGACACAAGCATGAAGTATTCCTCTTAAAGAAAACTGGAGTACTTCTAAGAATCTTGTGAAGTACTTGGCAGACATTGAATTGTTTTTGGGTGCAGTCGCTGCCATTATATAGGAAAATAAACAATTTTCTTATGGAGATGAAATGTTAAACGTTTGCTCGTTTTGTTTTGCTTAGATTCATTATATATTAATGCTGTGGTACAGAGATTCGGAATCTGGTTACTTTTAACTCCAGTTCATCAAAATTGCTCATCCAAATAATTTATTTCTTGTTGGGTGCATATCTAAATTTATAATTTCCAGACAAGTCAAATAAACTATCAGAATGTTCATTTCAATACACATGGGTGTATATGTCAAAAACAAAATCGAATTATGGAATCATGAGTTTGCATATATGTGCTACACATAGAGAACAAATTTCTTTAGCAATTAATGAATGAAAAGCCTGATGGTAGTGAACCAGTGGCAAGCATAAAATGTGGTTTCATTCTTGTATATAATTTATGTGGGAAAGTAAAATTACTCACCATAATCCTACTGGGTAATAGGTCTGCTGTCTTGTTAGAGAGAGTCAACTGTTGTAGTTTAACCTGACAGTCATCACGCCTTAGGTGAGGGTCAAGGTCGAGAATGAGGGACCTTCATGATAACCTCAGCCAGGAATTGAGCACACACTTGGTGTCACTCAGCATTGCAAACCAGCTACCCAGCGAACAGAGCTAACCAAGCCTCTAGCATGGGGAGGAGAGGTAAGGAAACAAGAACATTGGAGACGGCACTTCCACAGAACCATCATTGTGCTGTGTTTGTGGATGGTGAGAAACTGATGTTGGTGGGAGGTGGGGAGGAGATACCCCATATTCTTTTGGAAAGAGACATGTTGCAGTTGAACATGTCATGATTGAAATTCAAATTCCTTTATGAAACTTGCTAATGTTTAATAAGTTATTTAAACTTTGTTCTGTGCTACTATTACTCTAGAGTACTGGTTTCATTGAACAAATCCTAATTAAAAGTGTTGTACATTTGCTGAATTATCACAAAGACAGCTTAGTTCATTAACAAGCCTACTATCGTTCCACAGGGCAAAGCAATTGAGAGGTTTGGGCTCTACGCAAGGCAATGGGGAAAGGAAATGTTCTGTAGCTGGCCAAAGAAAGGGTTAAGGGAACATCCAATAGTTCTGTGACAGTGTTGGCCTGTTCACCATCATGAGACTTGATGGAATATTTCGGAAAGAACTAACAGTTATTTGGTAGCACAGAACGGTACTGGAAAAAATACATGTTTTGTTGAATCTTTTTGTCTTGCAGTCAGCAGGCCAATTCACAAGAAATAACCAATGTAAAAGGAAATTTCATACTGAATGTGAGGAGAGTAGTGAGTGCTTGGCAAGTGGACTCTATCTGTGCTCTCCTCCCCAAGTATATTTTATATTTCTTGTGAAGTGTCCTGGCGAGTGTAAAATGTAAAGCTTTGTGAAAATGCTTTTGCTTCCAGCAGCACTTAAGAAAGAACTGTGTCCAGTGGTGTGTCCAGTGGCAGATGAGTTGGTAGTCTACCCTAGACTTTTAAAAATTACTTGCTCGTGGGACCTGGACATTGTGGGATACATTAACATTTCTTGCTAATTCCTAGATGCCGTTCGAGAAGGAGGTGGTGAGCTGCCATCTTGAACCACGGTAGTCCTTGAGGTTTAGGGACATTTGGAGTTTTTGGAAGGGAGTTCCAGCATTTGATCCAGTAATGGAGTGTGATTGGTAATGTAGCTACAGATCAGGATGGTTATTTAGAAGAGGATTTTGAGGCGGTTGTGTTCCCATGTGTCTGCTGACCTTTTTGTTCTAGATAATGGAGGTCATGGGTTTGGAAGGTGTTGTTGAAGGAAGTTGGATGAGTTGGCTTTTGTAGATAGAACACACGCAGCCACTGTGTATGCTGTTGAATGGAGTGAATTTTGAATGCACCAGTCGAGTGGTGATGCCTTGTCCTGGATGGTGGACAAACTCTGGAGAGTCAGCAAGTGAGTTACTCACTGCAGAGCTCCTAACTTCTGACCTGCTATTGTATTTATGTAGTTGGTCCTGGTCAGTATCTGGTCAGTGGTAACCCAAGAGCGTTGATATTGGGCGAATTCCATTGAATATCAAGTAACAATGGTTAGATCCCCTGTTGTTGTGGATGGTCATTACTTGGCACTTGCGTGGCACAATATTATTTGCCAATTATCACCCTAACCCTAGATGTTGTTTAGGTCTTGTTTTACATGGGTACAGACTGCGTAAGGAGCTGAGGAGTTGTAAATGGTGCTGAAAATGGTGCAGTCATTAATGAACATGCTTATTTTTGACCAGAGTTTTCCCCTAATCCCCATTTACCCCAGCTCTGCCAGGGTTCCTCAATGTCACAATCTGTCAAATGCTTTCTTGATGTCTAGGCCTGTCACACTTACCTCAATTGGTGGAGTATAATGATTGTGGTATTGTAGTGAAACAAAGTCCTCACTTTACACATTGCATTTGTTTATCATTCCTATAAAGCAAATATTTCATTTTTGATTAGTTACTACCAGAGCATAGAAAATTTTGATCAAGGACAAATGGATCTACCACTTGTAGTCAAGATATTTTTGAGCCAAAGTGCAGTAACTGCTGACAATTGTGCAGATCACATTCATGTGAGCAGCCTGTGAACCAATTCCAAAGAGATCTATAAAACTCTCTGTTCCCACAAACTAAATTTTCCCCTCCAGAAGACTGGTAGCCACTGTGTTCACTTGCCCATTTTTCTGAAGTGAAACTGGCCGTTGCCTTGGTGACATGCTGTACAATCCCGTGCTAAGATATTGAGACTCCTGCCCATCTGTTCAGCTTGCTGCAAGTGGCAGCAATGGAATATCTTTCAGACTGGTGTTGGCTTAGCCTGAATTCCTGCCCCTGTCTTACTGTTGGAAAGAAAAGCTGAATGCATTTGCGTAAAGATAGTAAGAACTGCTGATGCTGAAGTCAGAGATAACAGTGTGGAGCTGGAGGAGCACAGCAGGCCAGGCAGCAACAAAGGAGCAGGAAAGTTGGCGTTTTGGGGTCAGGACCCTTCTTCAGAAATGCATTTGTGTAGGTTTTGTTGTCAACTTGCTGCACCCACCAAGCACTTCACAGTCAATGAGGTCGTCTCAAAGTGTTGTCAGTGTGATAAAATAGGGAAAAGCAGCAGCCAACATACGGTGTGGCCTTAAATAAAGAAAATACCTTGCTGTTGGTTAAGGTATGAATGTTGACCCGGATGATTGAATGCCCTTAGCAGTAATATGAATGCCCATGGTTAAATTGGATGGAGTGGGCGATTGCGCCTTCAGATACTCTGTGCTCTGAAAATCTCTCCCTAAGATCTTCATTCTTCTCTCTCAGGTTCTTCTTAACACGGTCTTTGATCGAGCTTCTAGTCACCTGTTCTAATATCACCTTAAATCACATTTTGTAAAGTACATTGCAGGGGCAGGGGCTATGACTGTGTTGAAGGCATATTTCAAATGCAAGTTTTTGTTGGTTAGAATATATTCTAACCAGGAAATTGCAACCCTACTTTAAAAGAATGGGCCAAGCTGCTGTCTAGCCAGGGCTAGGACTGTTTTGCCATTGCTGTGCGGATTGGAAAGGATGATTTGCCTTGTGTTGTGACTTTTTGATAAGTCCACATGTTTCCTTTGGTTCTTTTGTCAGTGGCTGAGAAGACCAAAGAGCAGGCTTCTCTGGTTGGTGGTGCCGTGGTGACTGGAATGTCTACAGTTGCTCAGAAGACCGTGGAAGGAGCTGGAAACATTGCAGCTGCTACAGGTCTGGTTAAAAAGGATCAATTGGTGAAACAGGTTAGCTTTTTAAAATTTATCCCCTCCCTCGCCACCCCTCCCCTCTGGACCCACCTTAACCCAGGCTTGGCTGCAAAGTCAATGATCTGCCCAGCTTTCTGAAATCGGTTTTATTGTGCTCTGATACAATTTCACAATATTTTTTATTTGTATTGTAATGATAGTAAGTGACGTCACTCACTATCTGAATGTAATCATCTGTCTCTGAAGGGACTCAAATGGCCAAGGGCTTCAAAGGAATAATATCAGCATGGAGCGATTATATTAAAATCTATTTCATCAGCATTTTAGGGAGAGGATCCTTAGAATTACTAAAAATATTAAGCTGAACATGCAGCAACAGACTGGTTATTTGAAAGTTATAGAATGCATTGAACCACATAACTGCCTTCTCTGGCGTTAGCCAGCAAGGAGGATTGGAAGAGCAATTGCATTTTGGTCTGAATGTGCACTTCAGGTCTATTTACTTTTGGAAAATGTGAAAACAAATTCTGCAGGAGAGAAAAGGTGCAGTAGCTCAGTGGTTAGCACTGCTACCTCACAGTGCCAAGGACCTAGGTTTGATTCCAACCTTGGGCAGCCTGTTTGTGTGGAGTTTGCACGTTCTCCCTGTGTCTGTGTGGGTTTTCTTCCGCAGTACAGAGGTGTGCAGATTAGGTGGATTGCTAAATTGCCCCCATAGTCTCCAGGGATGTGCATGTTAGGTGGATGAACCTTGGGAAATTCAGGTGTGGGTCTGGATGGGATGTTGTTCCGAAGGGTGGTATGGACTTGATGGGCTGAATGGCCTGCTTCCACGCTGTAGGGATTCTATGATTAAAAGCTGACACAATTAGCAGTGTGTCACAAATATGCCATTCAAAAATAGGATCATTTTAGAACTAGTGAAAGCTTTTCATGGTAAGACTGTGGACATGAGCAACAGAGTAGAATTCAGAACTTGAAGTGACGGGATTTCTTCAGTTGACATCTGAATATCTGGATGTTAACCATCTGAGATCCAGGTTGGACCAAGTCCAGTGAAGGCAATTTTTAAGAAAGCCATTCAAAGCCGTTAGTTATATTAGTAGAGGGACAGAATGCAACAGCAAGCAAATTATGGTAAACCTTGGCAAAATACTGATTACAACTGAGTATTATGTTGGGCTCTAGATTTCACACTTTAAGAAGGATATTAAGTTTGAAACAGATTGCAGAAGTGGTCCAAGGAAGAAATTATAATTTTTTTATTGATTCAGGGAATGTGTGCTTCACTGGTTGGACCAACATTTATTACCTGCCTCTCTTTGCCCTGGAGAAGATGGTAGTAAATGGCTTTCTTGAATCATTGAATTCCATGTGGTGTAGGTATACCCAAATGATGTTAGGGAGTGAATTCCAGAATTGTTACCCAGCGACAGTGAAGGAACAGTAATGTAGTTTCCAAGTGAGGATGGTGAGTGGGTAGAGGTCAACCTGCAGGTGGTGGTGTTCCCATGTATCTGCTGCCCTTGTCCTTCTAGATGGAAATAGTCAAGAATTTGGAAAGTGCTGACTCAGAAGCTTTGAATTTCTGTCGTGCATCTTGTAGATTGCACTTAATGCTGCTACTGAGCTTTGTTGGTCAAGGGAGTAAATGTTTTTGAATCTGATGCTAATCAAAGGGGTTGCTTCATGCTTTGTCAAGCTTCTTGATTGCTGTTGGAGTTGCAGTAATCTGGGCAAGTGGGGCATTTTCCATCACACTCCAGGCTTGTATCTTGTCCAAGATCAGAAGTCACATGGCATCAGGTTACAGTCCAACAGGTTTATTTGAAATCATAAACTCTTGGAGCGCAGCTTCTTCTTCAGGTGAAGTGAAGAAAAGCACACAGGGACAGAATTTACTGGTAGAGAAATCAGTAAGGAGAGAAATCATGATGTTTTCATGAGAGTTTATCATGTTATTCCAGCTATTTGGTTTGTCTGCAGCACGACCTTATTTTAAATTTTTTTCTTAACTATCTCTGCCTCAATCAGATTATAGGTCACCCCTTTGCTTGTTATTCAGATGTTGACACTTTACTCACAACATCTGACTCTCTTGATCACCTGCAGATACCTGTTATTCAGCTTGACGACATACTACTCACACCAGCTGTATGCTCTTTTGATCTCTCTGCCTGTAAATTCTATGCCTTCACTTCACCTGATGAAGGAGCAGCACTTCAAAAGCTTGTGATTTCAAATAAACCTGTTGGACTCTAAGATGGTATTGTGAGACTTCTGACCTCATCCACCAACAGTCCAACACTGTGTGTCTGGTAGATGAGGGACAAGCTTTGGGGAGTCAGGAGGGGAGTTACTTGCTGTAAAATTCCCAACCTCTGACCTTTTATTTTAGCCACAGTATTTATACTCGTACGAAGCTTCCCCATGAACACTGGATGTTGCAAAGCACTTTAGAGCTAGCCAAGTGCTTTTGAAATGTAGTCACACTTGTGGGAAATATGACACCTAATGGGCACATAGGAAACTGTCTCAAACAGGAACATGTTAATGACCAGTAATCTGCTTTTGTGATGTTTAACAATGTTGAATATTCACCAAGATACCAGACTCACTCGAATAGTACCAGGAGTGAAGAGATTAGTATGGAAATTTTGGAAAAACTGAAGAGATTTGATAGAAATGATTAATTTTGATGGAATAAACAATGTGAGCCTACTGGCAGCAGTGTAATTGACAGAACCAGAAGCAACATTAGCGAAGGTTGTCTCGATCTGAAGCAACCTCTCTGAAAGGCTTTTGGAACACTATGTTCAGTTTTGGTCTCCTTGCTATAGGAAGGATGTAGTGAAACTTGAAAGTGTTCAGAAAAGATTTTCAAACATGTTGCCAGGTTTGGGGGGGTTTGAAAAATAGGGAGAAGCTGAATAGGCCGGGGCTATTTTCCCTGGATCATCAAAGGCTGAAGTGTGACCTTGTGGAGGTTGAAAAAATCTTGAGGGGTATGGTTAGAATGGACAGACAAAGTCTTTTCCTGAGGGAAAGGAGTCCAGAACTGGAGGGCATAGGTTTAAGGTGAGAGGGGAAGGATTTAAAAGGAACCTAAGGGGCAACTTTTTCATGCAGAGGGGATGCAGGCATGGAATGAGCTGCCAGAGGAAATTGTGGAGGGTGGTACAACTCCAACATTTAGAAGGGATCTGGTGGGTGTACGAATAAGAAGGGTTGAGAGGGATATGGGCCAAATTCGGCAAATGGAACTAGATTACTTTGAGTATATGGTTGACATGGATGAACTAGACTGAAGGGTCTGTTGTCATGCTGTACAACTCTATGACTCTGCGGTGGAAGCAGACTTGACAGTAACTTTCAAAAGAAAATTGAACTGATGTTTGAAGCAGGATGTTTACAGGGCTCCAAGGAAAGACCAGGAACACAGAACTACCCAGTGAATCCTGTCAAAGAGCCAGCACAAACACAGTTCACCAAATGGCTGCCTCCTGTGGTACATCATCCTATCCTGTCTATGTATTCTTGTGATGTGTTCTGTTTCTTAAGGGAAGTGTTCATTTCTAAGCTGTAGAGCAGTGTCTTCCTGTCCATCATTTGACAAATGCATATTTCCATTAGCTAATCACTGATGCCTTAACAAGAAGTGAAAATACAATTTGCATGTCTCATCAAATGACTCAATTCTGATGATTTGTGGCAGGACAGCACTTTTTCTTTCTTTTCAAAAGTACTGTACAATGTTTGGAGATAAACAAACCAGCATTCAAACTGTGTAAAGTACCCTTTGTAAAACCATGGTTGAATCCTGAATCGTGCACAAGCAACAAGCCCAAGTTTAACATTTGAGTTATCACACATGACAAACTGGCAATAAGGCAAGCAGCCAAATGATAAATGTGTCATCTTCCTGTAATTGATATGTGGATGAATCAGAGCACAGCAACTAGTCACCACTGATCAAACAGTAATTTATGAGACTCGTACTAAGATACATTTAAAAACAAAAGGGCATTTCTCTTTCACCTAGGTAAAGGTGAAGGCACTATAGTGATATCTCCTTGAGAGAGATGACTGGAGGTGAGTTTAACCTGAGTGTCACCCTGCCTTGGGCAAGGGAGAGGGTTGAAAAGGCTTGATTTCCTGGTAAACTCAGCTGGTGCAGCAATTCAACCCATGCTACCAGCATCGCTCTGCATCGGAAACCAGTTGTCCAACCAACTCAGCTGACCGAACCCCATTGCACCATGGTAATGTTACTGTAGAAGAATGCTGTGCAGAGGAGAGACCATTCAATGTTGTACCGCTAACTGTCCAATTGTATAAAACTTTGTGGTCCCAATACCTGCTCCTGTGTATTTTGCCTCACTTTTTATTCAATTCTCCCTTTTCTTTAGAAAAGAAGAAGTGTTTTCAGGTCCTCAGAATTCCTCAGCAAATGAAATATTTTCTGAGTGCCCTTGCAGTTGGGAGAATGCGGGAATGCCACTCTCTGTTCACTTAGAGCACAGTCCCAGGGATAATGTCACAATGTCATAAATGAACCAATAATCTGTTTCAGTGATATCTCAATTAGGGGTAATTGTTGATGACACCACCAGGACAACTGCCGTCCTATAAAGACTGGAAATATTGGATAAATTCAGCAGATCTGGCAGCATGTGTGGAAAGAGAAAGAGAATTATCTTTGAGTTCAAATTTCTGCACAAATCATGTCAGACCGGGTACAATTCTGTGGCATTTTCTGTTTTAGTGTCAGATCTCCATCATCCTCAGTACTTTTCATAGAACATAGAAATAGAACAGTATGGCTCAGTACAGGCCTGTCGGCCCACGATGTTGTGTCGAACTTCTCCCTAATCCTAAGGTCTATCTAACATCCAGCCCTATTTTGTACTATCATCCATATTGCCTGTCTAATAGCCGCTTAAATGCCCCGAATGAGGCCGATTCCACTACCCTCTCCGGCAATTCATTCCACGCCCCCTAACCACTCTCTTGAGTAGAGGAGCTACTTCTGACGTCCCCCCATATCTACCTCCACTCACATTAAAACTGTGCCCCCTTGTAATAGTTACCTCCACCCGAGGAAAAAATGTTTTAGAATGTTTTACATCCACCTGCAAGTGTAGACTGGGTCTCCATTTAATGTCTCATTGGAAAGGTAATACAGTTCACAATCCTGAGATGATGTATCACTGGAGTGTTTTCGCTGTTGTCTCTAGAGTGGACACTCAGTCTTCTGACTCTGAGGCAAAAGTGCCACCACTGAGCTAATGCTGCTATTATAAAAGATCATTTAAACATTTGGTGCTTGAACGAACTCAACTGAGGCTGCCATCCTGTTATCAAGTCACCCTTTATTTACATGTGGAGAGTCCTTGACACTGATCCAGCTCCCTTAGAGCCAGCTCTCAGAGTGAATAGAATGCCTGACTCTTCTGTTTTTCAGCCAGCCAGGGCTCCCTGACTGGACCAGATTAACAACCCTAACCAGGGAACACACACTCAGGTCCCCCTGGCAGATCTCATTAGCACTGAGACCTAAGGTTGGTTGGAAGACAGTGCAATTGGTGTTCACAATATGCAGTATTTTGGACCTAATGTTGACAAGCATTGCTTGAAAGAGACTTGGGAGTCTGTGATGGAACAGAGGAATGCTCAGCCCCTTTGATCATATGATGAAATAAGAATTAAGATTGAGGGTCCGCTCTTGTGTTTCCCCCACGGTGGCAAATTACCCAGACTCTACTCATTGGTCTTTAGAAGAAAGAGAGGTTATCTCATTGAAACGGATAGGATTCTTAAGGGGCTTAACAGGGTAAATGTTGAGAAGATGTTACCCTCATGGGAGAGTCTTGGACCAGAATAGTGTACTCAAAATAAAGGAGTACTAATTTGAGGCTGAGATGAGGAAGAATTTCTTCTGTGAGGGCTGTAAGCCTTTGTAACTCCTTGCTGCAGAGAGCTATGGGGGCAGAGTCCTTGTGTATATTTAACGCTCAGTTAGATAGGAGCAGGATGGCAATCGAGAGTTATAGAGAAAATGCAAGAAAGTGAATGTGAGGAATGTTGGATCAACCATGATCCTATTGAATGGTGAAGTAGGCTTCAGAGGCTGAAAGGCCTACTCCTGTTCCTATTATTTTGGTCTTACGAGGTGGCAGCTCGTCCTACTGCTGTGTCAGGTACCTACGAAACCTAAGAACAGGAGTGGGAATGTTCTGCATCATCCACATTTTGTTTCACAAGCATTTTCATTGAGTTAAATCTGTGACCTGGTATCATGTATCAGGAGGATAAGTCACAGTTATAGGTCACTAAAAGCATTAGACCATCAGCCTGTTTCACATTTACTGCTCACCCATGTGAAGCTCTGGCACAAACTACTGCTTTTTTTTGGCAATTGTATACTTTGTTCATTAAATATCTACACATCTATAATAAAGCATTTCAAAGCCAACATGACAGAAGCGCAATATAAAACTCCTTTTCTCAATTCTCTTGGGTGGCTCAGTGCAATTGTAATGTTGACAAAACATGACAAGAACTATGAAAATTTCATTACTGTCACAGAACCAGATTGGTTCTGTAAGTGACCAGCCCCTTGGCACAAGATGGCTGAAAGGCCTTGGACAGTAGTTGTTCCCAATTTGATGGTGGTCGGTTAGCTCAGTTAGCTGAACAGCTGGTTGCATGATGCCAACAGAGGAGATTCAGTTCCTGCACCAGTGGAGGTTACCATGGGAAAGCAGCCCTCTGGCCCTTTGGGAGTATGGTGACTCTCCCTGCCTTTGTGGCTGCACCAAGCATTAATGTGCCCCTCAGCGTGGTCCTCATGCACTGAGGATAACTCATTGAGCTGGAAGGTCAGCAGCTTTTGGGCAGACGGAGTGTTTTTCACCAAGTCCACAAACACGCATTGAAGCTACAATTTGAATGATGCGTGTTCATGGGCATTTCAGTATGAAAATCATCAGCAGCACGTTCCCCTTTGAACGACCCACCCCACTACCAACTTTGGCTTTAAGAGCTGCCTCTATTGTAGTGAATTGTGGACAGACGTGTCATAGCACCAGAGAATCATAGAGTCCCTACAGTGTGGAAAGGGGTCATTCAGCCCATTGAGTCTGCACCGACGGTCTAAACGGCATGCCATCCTCTCCCTGTAATATTGCATTTGGCATGGCCAATCCACCTCATCTGCACATCTTTGGGCCGTGGGAGGGAATCGGTACACCCAGTGAAACACTTGCAGACGTGGGGAGAAAACTCCACACAGACAGTCGCCTGAGGCTGGAATCGAACCCATATCCCTGGCACTGTGAGGCCGCAGTCCCAACCATTGAGCCACTGTGGCACTCACTGAGGGATGAAAAGGAGATGAAAGTGACAATCATGCTGAGCAGTGCTCAACCATCAGTTGAATGGATGTGTGAAGTCACTGGGGTTTTGGTTGGTAATGCAGTGCTAACTCGGAATGAACCACGAGTGTAATAGGTATTCAATGATGGCATTGTCTGTGAGTGTCACGTTTACCCTTACTGCAGATGGCACAGGCTGTGCCATGAGCTGCCTGCTGAGCCAGTCATGGCTGGTACATTTATAAAAGTCTGCACATATGGTCTGGCGCTTCTTATTGTCCTTGGCAAATCCTCACAACCTTAAGTACTATATTCAACACACTTCAAAACCAATTTTTAAAAAATTGAATCAAAATGACTTAATAGTAAGGCTTTCAACATTCTGGAAGAAATCCCTGATGAAATAAAATGATGTTTTGAGGAAAAATTGCTGTTCAGTTTTGCAAAATGGGCTTAAAGCTTCATCCACCTGAAGACCTCTTTTACTCCTAGGAACAGGGTGGAAACAGCAATAATTATGCAAATCGAGCAGAATTCTGCTGTGTTCATTCTCAAAACGATTGGCATTAAATCTGGACTAAGGCTATGTTTAAAATGTGGACACAAGTCTTTGAAATGCACCAGATTGAGCAGCTCTGTAGGAAATTGGCATCCAATCTGTTCCTCCAATTCTGCTATTTCTTTTGGGAGTTGTTGCGAGCCAAATTTCTTTTGCACTTTGTTCTCTGAGGTTTGGCAGATAAAATGTTTTTTAATGAAGTCTGGGATCAATATCTCCAATATTTATCCCTAGTCCAACATGAATAATATAGCCTATCTTGTAATTATCACACTGTTAGTGAAAGCATTTTATATTCAAATTGCCTGCTACTTTTCCCACATTACATCATTGACTATGCTTCAAAGTTACAGTATTGGCTATGAGGAACTTTGGGACATCCAGAATTGGTAGAAGGTGCTATATAAATGGAGCTGTGTTTTATTTTTCACCCTTCTGCACCATCTGAGATCATGAAACAAATGGGACATATCACAGACTGAACCCAGAATCTGCCAGATTCCCATGTATCAGTTTACATAGGACACTGGAGGATTGATTGGTTGAGCCACTGGATGAACTGTGTGGCTATTATTTATGTTTCTTTTTGTGGGAGATGTAACATCAATAGCAGTTATATCTCCAGGTGACTCCTGTTGGAAGTGCCTCTTGGCAATGAAATAAAACCTTTCTTTAAAGAAAACTGAGTTGTACAAAGTACATGCACAGCTTTGGTCATTAATTGCAGAGAGAAGAATGGAGACCTAGAATGATTACGTTGGTTTTACTCAATTGAAACCACCTAAAATATGCAAGACCATTTATAAACTCAATATCCATTTCAGACTATATTCTTAAAATGATATGACACCAAAGATCTGAACAATTTGACAATTCAGCGCTGCTTATCTCCCAATTGATATTAATTAATATCAAGACACTTCTTAAAAACGAAAATAAAACCCTACCAGGTTAAACATTTTAATTTTCTTACATGATATACTGTTTATTGATTATCACATGTTGCCTTGATACTTGGTTTGATGAAAAGTATCTTTGAAGTCTGAGTGTGCTGGCTTTGTAGTTGCTGATTGTATCACTTAACAAACATCATAAACCAAATGTTCTGATCATTATATCATTGCTTTCTTTCTGTGAACAAATTGATTACCATGTTTCCTGCATCACAAGCGTGATCATGCCGCATTCCACTGGTTGCGTAATACTGCATAATACATAATCGTGCATTTTGGCATGTCGAAGGTATAAATGAAAGTTTGTTGTTTTCTTTGTTCGTTCTTGTTAGTTATATTCTATGCCCAATGGGCAGTGTTGCCACGCATGGGGATAGAGGATAGATTTCTGAAATTGGAAAATTTGGCTCCTAAGCCTGGACACAAGTATTTCAGACAGCCTGTAGAAAGCTGCAAAGTCTGTATTTGGCTCCTTCAGTGATACAGAAAGAGCATTATCTGAGCTTAGCTGGTGATTAGGCAAGAATCAACTAACTCCTTCCGGGGAAGCACAAGTTTTTTTACTGTTCCAGGAATCGCATTGAATCATACTAAATTTGTATTGGGCTGAACAGAATCGATGCGAGAAGAATGATTCCTCCTAACTGCAGAAATGGGTGGAGATGGTGGGGAATGTGGTTGGGGGAAGAGTGGCATGGGGTGTCTAGATCCAGAGGCAGTGTCTTGGAATAAGGTACAGGATGTTTAGGATTGAAATGAAAAGGAATTTCCTCTCTCTGAGTGTAATAAATTTTTGGAATTCCTCACCCCAGAGAATTGTGGCGATTCTGATGGGTTTCCAGATGGTAATAGCATCAAAGGCTATGTGTAAGTTTGGGTAAATGGCATTGAGGTAGGAGGCCGGCAAGCTTTAGGGGTTGAATAGCCTACTCCTGTTCTTTTTTCCTTCGGTTTCTATCAAAAGCAGTGTTCCTGAATGTACAGCCTCTCACTCGCCTTTCACAGTAACTGCAGGTTACCTTAACAAGTAACATGCCCGTCCTCTGAAAGGTAGTGACTCACAACAGGACGAGGAATCACGTTGAAAACTAGGTCTCTGTAATTACAGGTCTTCTGGTTGAATAGCTGTTCAAATGCTTATAATTTGTATTTTGATTCATCAGACGTGTTTTTGAATTTTTTGTCAAGCTCAAAAATCCCCTCTTTGTTGAGAGGATCAATGTGTCTATCAGAAACAGGTCATTTAATTTTTTTAAGCTACCTGATAATGTTACTGATTTTCCCTATATTTCATCATTGATTGGAGAAACTCAGCAGGTCTGGCAGCATCTGTGGAGGGAAATACACTTAATGTTCCAAGTCAGGTGTGACTTTTCTTCAGATCTGGGTGGCATGGTGTCTCAGTATTTTGTACTGCTGCCTCACAGCACCAGAGACCTGCATTCAATTCCACCCTTAGGTGACTGTCTGTGTGGAGTTTGCGCATTCTCCCTGCATCTGCATGGGTTTCCTCCAGGTGCTCCAGTTTCCTCCCACAGTCAGTCCAAAGATGTGCAGGCTAGGTGGATTGACCATGCTAAATTGCCCCATAGTGCCCGTGTGTAAGCTAGGTGTGTTAGCTATGGGAAATGCAGGGTTATGGGGAAAGTTAGGGGGATGGGTCTGAATGGGGTGCTGTTCAGAGGGTTGGCATGGACTTGTTGGGCCAAATGGCCTGTTTCCATGCTGTGGGGATTCTATGAACAGGGAAAAACTGAAGAAGAAACTGAGGAACCACCTCACAAGTTTTGAAGAAGTCATTCCAGATGTGAAACATTGACACGTTATCTTGGATCCTCCATTTCTACCATCCAGCAACCTGGCATTCTCCTTGCTTGTCTCAGAGTTCCAACATCTATAGTATTTTATGATTATTTCCTCATTTGTTGTTGGTGTACAGACCAACAGGTCCACCCTTTTGTCCCTTCCCAACTGTGTGTACATGAGTGAATTGTAGATGATTGTTCTCCTAGCATTGAATGTCAAGTGTCAGAAGCATACTTGTCTGAATGTCTGTGAAATACCGCGCTAGTCTCCCATCACCTTCCAAGGACATCTCTCCAGTGCAGTGCTCAGAATACATGGCAGGTTGTGGGTGAATTTGTCCCCAGATTTGACAAAGTCACCAGTGAAAATTAAATCATAGGGACAACCAATGACAGCAACATTGCACTTGTTCATGGACAAGACAGAATCTGTGAGGAGTTACTCCTCCAATCTTAGATTCTATCTCTCCCATGCACTTTGGTCCAACCGAGAGAGTGTGACTGACCATATCTACTGATGATATCACTGTGTGAAGAAGAGGAGGGATGGGAGGGCAAGAGTGGCTCCTTCCAAGTCCCTGAAGGTAACAGTCAGGGAGCAGGAAGAGCATCCATTGCAGGTAACACTGTGGTGATAATCAGATCCATAAAAGCAAAACCGAGTGAGAGCAGACCCACTGAATGGAGCAAGAACATAGATGATACAAGGAGGCGGGTGTGATGGACTGTGCCACGGGTTACAATGTGGGTGAGGAATGGTGGTCATGGACATATTTGTGACTGTATTTGGGGTAGCTTAGTGACAGCTAAATCAGTATGGGAATCGAGGGTTATGAGGAAAGGGCAGGACGTTGGACATGAGAATGTTGGATCAACCATGATCCTATTGGTTGGCGAACCAGGCTCAAGGGGCCAAATGGCTCTCTCCTGTTCCTATTTCTCATGAACAGCAGTAGAAACCTGATGGGAGGGCTTGAAGCATGACGCTGCAAGGAAGATGGACGCACACACTTTCTACATTTGTGAACTCAGATGTATTGGCCTACAGTCAGGAATTTTTATCCCCTATCGCCTTTATCTTGTTGGATTGTGATAATTGAAACAGTCCTGACAGTTTAAGGTCAGTAACATTGAGTTTCCCCAATGATTGAACAGTGACCACCGATGGCACAGCACTCAGGAAGAGTTAAAGGCCAATCCCTTTTTCAATGGAGGGGACAGATCTCGGCTGTGGAGATAACTGGGGAGCTAGAGCAGGCAAGAAAACAGTGCAGATCCCCACTAGATCCACTTGATGGAGAGGGTGATTATTTTTATTTTATTATAAATGTTAAACATTGTCATTTCAAAAGTACATGATGACTAAGTCATATCCCTGGTGCCTTTTATGACCCAATTAATGCTTAACCCAATGAATTTTGTGTCTTGTTGTTATTTGGAATTACCTATACCTTTCTCTGCTCCTTAAAGCATGACCTCCCATCAATTTGAAGTTAGTAAGCATTGTTATTACAGCAGGATCCCATTAACAGCAATCCAAAGCATGATTCGTTTGCATGTGTTTGGTGTTTGTTGAAGGATAAACATTGGTGAGGACACACCTGGAACACAGTGCCACAGGGTCTTTTATATTCACCCAAACAGGTGGATGGCCCTTGAGATTAACTTGCCCTTGGGTCAAATGTGTGACACCTTAATTAAGATTCATTCAATGAAACCAGTACCCAAGAGTAATAGTAGCACAGAATAAAGTTTAAAGAATTTATTCAACGTCAGCAAGGTTTGTAAAGGAATTTGAACTTCAATCATGATATGTTCAACTGCAACATGTTTCTTTCCAAAAGAACATGGGCTGTCTGTGCCTCACCTCCTGCCAACATCAGTTTCTCACCATCTACAAACACAGCAGAATAACGGTTCTGTGGAATTGCCGTCTCCAATGTGCTTGTTTCCTTACCTCTCTTTCCCCATGCTAGTGGCTTGGTTAGCTCTGTTAGCTGGGTTGTAAGAATGTAAGATAATAAAGTGTGAAGCTGGATGAACGCAGCAGGCCAAGCAGCATCTCAGGAGCACAAAAGCTGACGTTTTGGGCCGAGACCCTTCGTCAGAGAGGGGGATGGGGTGAGGGTTCTGGAATAAATAGGGAGAGAGGGGGAGGCGGACTGCAGATGGAGAGAAAAGAAGATAGGTGGAGAGGAGAATATAGGTGGGGAGGTAGGGAGGGGATAGGTCAGTCCAGGGAAGACGGACAGGTCAAGGAGGTGGGATGAGGTTAGTAGGTAGGAAATGGAGGTTTTTTTTCTACCTACCTTTCCTACCTACTAACTTCATCCCACCTCCTTGACCTGTCCGTCTTCCCTGGACTGACCTATCCCCTCCCTACCTCCACACCTATACTCTCCTCCCCACCTATCTTCTTTTCTCTCCATCTGCAGTCTGCCTCCCCCTCTCTCCCTATTTATTCCAGAACCCTCACCCCATCCCCCTCTCTGAAGAAGGGTCTCGGCCTGAAACGTCAGCTTTTGTGCTCCTGAGATGCTGCTTGGCCTGCTGTGTTCATCCAGCTTCACACTTTATTATCTTGGATTCTTCAGCATCTGCAGTTCCCATGATCTCTTGTAAGAATGTAACTTTACTTTGGAAAGATGGGACTCCAATTCAGCAGCGTTCCGACAACATTATATACTGATTTGTTTGTGCTGAGCATGAGCAGGGAACCTGGAATGGAACCCACCCCCCTCTGAGTGCTACCAACTGATTCAAGGAGATCATTGACAGCCAACCTGATCAGATCTTCTGCTGTTCAGCCAGAAGCGAATGCTGTTTCCATTTGGCTGGTCACACATCTCTCTGTGGTATTCTCACAGCTGCACACATCATAGTGGTTGTCTGTAATTCACTGGTAATCTTGCCTTGGATGTTGTGGAAACTGGCATTTATATTAGGGCTGACAGAAACTTGTCCAGTGAGTTGCCCTAATTGTAAAATCCACAGCTCAGCTTCTGTTCACAAGTCATCTTGCTACATCCTTCATCTTTCTCTTTTCATAAGTTGATCAGCTGTGACTGAATTCTCCGATTCCAAGAATGTTTTCTCGAGGGCTGCGTTCCTTTGCAGACTGCCACTGAATTTGTTTCTTCGCATTCTTTTTCTTAGAGGAGGTATTTTATCCCTCCTGCATGAGTTTTTAATCCCACACATGAAGCAATTTCTGAACTGAGTTTTCTCCAACATCCAGGAACCAGAGGAAAATGCCATTTTGTGAATGAAGCCTGAGAAAGCCGATGAAATGACAACAGCTTGCCTTTATGTAGCATCTTTTAATGTAGAGCAGCAATACAAGGCATGTCACTCGTGTGTTATCAGACAAAATTTATTTCCAAGCTGCATAAAATAATATTAGCAGGGGTGATTAAAATCTTGTTAAAGGTAGGTGCCAGCTCACTGCTGTATGAGCTCTTGCACATAATAAAGGTTGCTACCACTATCCTGTTTAATTGTCATAGACTCCAGGATACAGGTCCGGTGTGCTGGAGGGAAGCAATATTCTGGTCCAACTAAAAGTCTCTTGTCGTTAACAAGATATTGTTCATTGCATTTTTTTTCTGAAGAAGGGCCGAGGCCTGAAACGTGAGCTTTCCTGCTCCTCTGATGCTGCTTGGCCTGCTGTGTTCATCCAACTCTACAGAGTTATTGTTATTTCATTGTTCATTGCATGTTGGCAACTAGTTGCGGGTTACGTGGATATAATAGAGGCTGTTACAGAGGCATTGAGGAGGATCAGATGTTAGGTGTCGATCCTTTGAAATCCTGCAGGTAAAGCAGCATTAGAGAAGCAGAAAAATCGACGTTTCGGTTGGGACCCTTCATTAGGACTGGAGATGGGGAAGGGAGCACAGAAATTAGAGGGGCATGAGGCTGAGTGAAGATCATCCAGCCTCACATCTTATTATCTTGGATTCTCCAGCATCTGCAGTTCCCATTATCACTGAAGATGGGTGGTGATAGGTGGATGTAGGTGAGGGGTTGTTGGGATTGGTCAACGGCAGTGGTGGGGTGGATAGGTGAGAAGGGAGATGGACAGATTGTGACAGATCAAGGAAGCAGGGATGAGAGGGAGGATGGATGTGGCATGAGGCTGGGGATGGGGAGATTTTGAAACTGATGAATTCTATGTTGAGGCTATTGGGTTGTAAGCTGCCGAGGTGGTATATAAAGTATTGTTCTTCCAGTTTACGTGTGGCTTCATTATGATATGGGAGGAGACCCAGGATGGACATGTCACCAAGAAAGTGGTGGGGGGTTTAAATAGCTAGCAACAGGAAGGTGGTGTTTGGAGTGTACAGAGCGCAGATGTTCCGCTTATCGATCATCGAGTCTGCGCTTGGTCTCTCCAATGTAGAAGAGGCAACATCGGGAGCAACAGATGCGGTAAACCAGGTTTGAAGACGTACAGGTGAATCTCTGTTGGATACAGAATGTTTGGGGTCTTGGACAGATCCCCAGCTGCATCCACCTATTACTATCCCACCTACCTTTGTCCAGCTTCACTCCGCTCCCTCCATTTATTTCTGAGCTCGCATTCCCCTCCCCAGCCCTGATGAAGGGCCCAAACCTGAAACATTGACTTTCCTGCTCCCCTGCTGCCTGACTTACTGTGATCCTCAAGCTCTGCAACTTATCAACTCTGACTTTCAGCATCTGCAGTTCTTGCTGTTGCCAAGCTGTTCCACCCACAAGCCCATATGAGATCATCATTGTGAGTGGAATTGTGCTTATGGAATGCTTCCAACTTAACATTTTCAGATCCATACACGACAAAAAAAGTGACCTTTAGGGAGCTTCTTAAAGGAGGATAGTGAGGTTAAGAGGTTTGGGTAATTCCTGGTGCCTCAGCAGCCAATGAGATGGAGCTTAAAACTGGGCAGACAGAATTGGAGTACAGAGATCTTTAAGAGTTGTGGATCTCAAGTAGACTTCAAACAGCGAGGCAGAAAGACATTGGAGGCAGTGAATCATATAGTTGAGAGATTTTGAAGAATTATATTGGAGGATTGTGAGCCAGTGTAGATTGAAACTGGGGGTAGATGATAATAAGCAAGGAATGAAAGCTCAACAGAAGGTGGGCAAGAATGTGGAGTAATCAGATCAGCCATGGCCTTAGTGAATGGCAGACAGAATTGAGTCAGCACTTGCTATTCCTAATTTGTCACTGCTTCTCTGTTTTGGAATGCCTATAGGCCTGTTCATTGTTTGCTTACAAATCACAAAATCTTACAGGATAAGGAGACTATTTGGCCCATCGTGTCTTTGCTAGTTGTTTGAAAGAGCAATCTGGTTACTTCTAGCATTCTTCATTTTTATTTTGTCTCTATACCTGTGAATGCTTTGGGACATTCTGTGGCTTTGAAAGATGCGATATAAATGCAAGTTTCTTCATTACTCTTCCGGCATATCATTGGAAATTTGATGCACAGCACAAGCCAAGTTTCCAACACTTTTAAAGGCAAGAACTGAGGATACCTGCAACACACTCCCAATGTGACAAAACATGTACAGGCTGTCAAGGCCTTCCCTTGAGAGCGGCAAGCCAAATGCATTACCCAGCAGTTTTCATTGTGATTCAGGTAGCTGTCCATTTGACCATCATGTTGAATATGAAGAAATTTGTTGACCCAGTAGTTTTCATTCTGTAAGTCATCCAATTTCTGGATTGGTTTTGAAATCTTGGGTATGTAAGAGAGCCACTTGTCCAGTTTGTAATCTCAAATTAGCCTTTGTTTTTATTTGGAAGATCACATGATTTTTGGTTGGAATGGGGAATGTAAATATTGTGACACGCGGTATCAGTATGGCCTGGGGGAGTCTGGGTTCACTCAAAAATATCTTCCTGTCCATTGTTAATCCGTTTTATAAATGCTTGCATTACCTGTAATCCAGGATGCTGGGCTGCAGTAAATTGCAGAGAACTGAAAATGCTAGAGAAACCGAGCAGGTCTGAGGTTTCGTGTTCTCTTGAAGAAGAGTCATATCAGATTCAATATTAGCTCTGTTTCTCTCTCACCAGATGCTGCCAGACCTGCTGAGGTTTCTCCAGCATTTTCTCTATTTGTTTCAGCTTTCCAGCGTCTGCGGCATTTTGCTTTTAATCTGAACTGAAAAGCTCGTTGCTCAGTCATTTATTTTATCGTTCACCTGTGACCTCAGCTGCCCTTTTCCAAACCTCTTTCCTTGATCTGCCACTTCTCTTGTGGTTTCACCAGTTAGTGCTTGCTTATTCTTCAGTTTTACTCTGCCATTTCTCTTGGTACAGCTGAGCTGCTTATTGGAGCTTGCTCTGAGGTTAAAGTGATCTGTGCTGATCTCATCATTGATGGCAAAACCATTGCAAAACGTTATGAAGATAGGTCCAGCAGACAACAAACACAAACTCTTCCTCCCACAGACCATGGCCAGCACCATCCTACATCAAGGCACATGCATACAGAATCATACAGTACTGCAAAAGCCCTTCGGCCCATGAAGCCTATACCGCATAAGTGATACTAAATCTACAGTCATCTCACTTTCCAGTACTCGCTTGTTGCCTTGAATCTTATAGCATTTCAAATGCTCATCCAAGTACTTGTTACAGATTGTGATTTTACCTTCCTCATCTATTCTCCCAGGCAGAGTGTTTGAGACCCCCACCACCCTCTGGATGAAAATAAAAGTCTCAAATTCCCTCTAAACCTCCTGCCTTTCACTTCAAAATTATACCCCCTTGTTATTGGCCTTTCAATTAAGGGGAACAGCTGCTTTTTGTTCACCCTGTCCGTGTCCCTCAACCTTTCTCTATCAGGTCTCCACACAACCTTAAACAAACAGCCAAAGAGGCTTTGTGCGCCAGTTCCACCAGCAAACCCAAAGCCCATCCTTTTCTGTTTACAATCTGATCTGCAACTGGATCAAGAAATATCACATTTCTTCCCTCATGTGGTGCCTTCCCTTGCAGCTCATGTGGTTTGTAAGTTGAAAGTCTCTTTCTGGAAAGTGGCATATATGCAGTGAAACAGAGCCTCATCACGAGGTAGCTTTGTTGCTGCCACTGTCCTCTGTTAGTGGAGGACTTGTTCAGTCTAGTATAGGAGAGGGAAATCTCATGCTGAAACTTTTGAATTGAACCAGAAGTAGCTTCTTGCATGTTAGAACTACTTAACAAGTTATGTTGATATGATAGATATTATTGCAGAGAATATGAGAGGGACCTGGATGTTGGGTCTTACTCCTCTAAGGCCCCCAGCTACTCCATCTACAAATCCATTTGAACTCATTGTAATGGATGGTGTTGATGATATTTGGACCCTGTCAGAACCCCATTGCACAAAACGCACAGTGCTAACACACAGGAGGATCACACTCAGTGCTAATGTAATTCCCTCATTTGAGTTTAGAATCAAGTCTGAATGATTGCGATTAAACCCTTGTGCTTGGTATCTGTTGAGCGAAGTGAATTTCACCAACCACGGCTTTAATGCCCAATGGATGTGAATCATAAGTATTTTATTGTAAATTAAAGGATTCAGTGACTGTTCTGACTGGCAATTCTTATTAATGCAGTTGTTTTATACATTTTATTTATTCATTCATGAGATGCAGGTGTTGCTGCCAGAGCTTCACATTACAACAGTTCTGGAGTCACATGTAAGCCAGTCCAGGTAAGGGGTGCCAGATAAGAATGTTTGTGAACCAGACAGGTTTTTGACAATTGACAGTGCTTACAGTCAACTCACGCTTTCCTCCAATTTTTTTTTAATCAAATTCAACTTTCACCATCTAATAGGCAGTAATTTAAACTGGACCATTAGCACAGGGTTCTATTTTACTAACTCTGTTTCTCTCTCCACAGATGCTGCCAGACCTGATGAGTTTCTCTAGCACTGTATTGGTATTTGTTTCTGGCTTACTGTGTCAGTTACATGACCACTTCCATCACCGCTTCACCCATGCTTGGTGTATATTGTGGATTGCAACATTGGGCTCATTAGTGCACATCCAACAGGCTACATAACATTGATTTATTGAAATATGAATGGGCCCTCTAACTGCTCCATTGTTACGGGTATCATCAGTGGGACGATTAGACAATTTCTCTAGAGGTGTTTGTTTTAGAACGTTATGTCTGGATTTTCATCTTTTTGGCAAGTGGAGGGAGTTGGGATCACTCCCAGCTCAGTCTGCCTTCCTCAACCCAAAGTGCAACGAGAAATGGAATTTTGCATTTCTGGTGAGGGTGGATGTTAACAGGAGCTGACCCCAAAAATGCTTCAAAAGAAGTCATGGGGGCTGTCTGGTGTAGGGCCCGGCTCTTTAAAGTATCTGCCTCAGTGGTGTTGGGCTTCATCTCAATTGTATTGAGGCCTTCACCCTCTTAGCCCTCACTCATACTTTGTGCTTGTTGCTGTCCAAGCGCTGCCCATGCCCAATATCTTCGCCAAACAACCTTCATAGACTCTCATGCATCCTACCCTCCCAATTCATCCACTTTGTACAAGCAATGAGTCCCACAATAACAGAAACTAGGAGCAGTAGGTCATTCAGCCCATCGAACCTGCTCTGCCATTCAAAATGATCACAGCTGATCCTGTATCTCAATGCCATATTCTTGATTTCATTTCCCTTGCTGACTTTAATATCTAAAAATACATCGGCCACTTTCCTGATTTTATTCACTGACCTGGTCTCTAGAGCTTTCTTTAGGAGTGAATGTAACAGGTCAACCACCCTTTGGGTGAAGAGGTGATTCCTCCCCACTTCCTAAATGGTTCATCCATATCAGCTGTATTTGTAAAACAAAAAGTGTTTTAAAATGTCATTCATTGACATTTTCTACTATGGCTACATGGAAAGAAAAATACTTTGACACTTCCATTATCTGGTAGTAGAGATCATCCAGATCTTCTAAAGTACCAAAAGCCAAAACTGCAAACAATTGAAACGACTTAACCTGGCCGTAGAGAAATGTGAAATTGATAGCAGAGATAAGAGCTGTCAATTGAACAGAGGCTCAGGTGTCTCAAGAGACAAATGGACTCTGGGCTTTCATCCTTCCTAGACTGTGATTCCCAGAACTTCCCAGTACACTCGTTGTGCCTGCTTTACAAAGGTTCAGCATAACATCTTTGCTTTGGTATTCAATTCTCTACTTACGAAGCCCAAGACCTTTGCTAATTATTCTCAGAATGTGTCTTGCCGACTATCAAAAATTGAAGATGCTGGTTCTCCAAGCTCTCTCTGTTCCTGCACTCTCTTCGGAGCTGTGCAATTAAACCTATATTTCCACTCTCAATTTTTTCTGCAATTCACCTCAGTTATTTGTCAGATCACACCTGCCATTTATCTACCCATTTTACTGACCTATCTAAGTCATGTTGCTGGTGATTGTGTCATCTTTTCTGCTTGCCAATTAGTATCATCAATGAATTTTGACATTGTACTCTTAATGTCTCCCAATAGGCAAGTCAGTTGTACATAACATATAAAAGCAATGGTCCTGGCATTGGCCCTAGTGGAACAGCCCTAAGGCGCATGCTTTGGTCTGAAAAATAAAAAGGTAGTTGTTTTCCAACCTTTGGCCAATTTATATACCGAAGTGGACATTGACTATGCCAGTCCAAGAGCCTCAATCTTGTAAACCAGCCATTCTTGTGATACTTTCTTCAAATTTATTCTTAAAAGCTGATCTGTAAAACATTTGCTTTGCCAACTTTGTCTGCTCCTTCATCAAAAATTCAGTTCAGTCAGTCAAGCGTGGTCTGTATTTTACAAATTCCTGCTGGCTATCCTTTAATTAACAGATCCTAAATTTAGACCTGATGTGCTGCCTTATTCTGGATTTTTTCCAATTTCTCTCTTACTCTTCAAACATCACATAATATGGAAATTTCAGCAGAGCGTCAGGTCATTTGACCCAGTTGCTCTGTGCTGGTCCTTGTGCTTCACATATCTACTTTTACTTGGGACCAAACTCAAAAGGGTACATTGTCTTTATACAGCATCTTCAGTGTGGGAGACTTCAGAGGTATTATCAGACAAAAATACAGTGGTCAGATCAAGATGGAGATCTTGAGACAGGATTCAGTCAGGAAGGAAGCCTTACAGTTTAAAATTCAAGAGCTGCTTTAAGAAAGAGGTGAAATATTTGACATGGACAGTGACCTCACATCATATTTTTCTCCGTTTAGCATTTTAGTCTTCTTTACGTATGCTTACTTGTACTCTCGACGTAAGTGTGTAATACAGTGTAGTGGGCTCCTCACCTTTTGACTGTGTGAAGCCTGTCCACTACATACAAGGTACAAGCCTGGAGAGGGCTGGACTCCTCATTTACCTGGTTGAGTGCAGCTCCAGCAACACTCAAGTTGCTTGACAACATCCAGGATGAAGCAGCCTATTTAGTTGGCTCCCTGTCCACTGCATTAAAAATGCCCTCCCGCCACCACAGGCACACTGTGAATGCTCAGTGCCATCAACAAACTGCACCGTGCCAACTCCCCCCACCATGCCTCTTCAAGAGCACTTCCAAACTTTTAACCCCTACCCATCATAGGATAACATCTTGGAAGCTCTCTCTCAAGCACCATTACGGGGTACTTGCACCACCTCAATTGCAGGGATTCAAGGCAATTTACCATCAACTACACAAGGCTAACTCGGGATGGAAAATAACACTGGCCTTGCTAGCAATGCTTGTATGCCATGGATGAAAAGAAAATATAAATAAAATATACTGACAGAAAGTCTGTTTTCACAAAAAAAACCTTAGAACACCCTCAAGCTGTTTTAAAAAAAGTTGACAGCAGCTTTGGCGCAGAGAGATGCTCTGACCCAGTATATGCTTAAAATTTGGTCTAATATCCAAAATCCTATAGCTATCTTTCAGGTCATATCTAACTCATTTAATCACTAAACTCATTCAGACAGACAGACCAAACCCACATGCCACTAGTTTAAATTGAAACTCTTAAAACAAATGATACAAACACAGTTGACATCACCGCCATCATCATCATTGGTAGTCCCTTGCAGACAAGGATGACTCTCTTCCACTCTCAGAGTGAGTCCATAGGTGTCTCAACAGATCAATGCGGCTACCACACTTGGGCAGAAGGTTGTGGCAGGATGGCATGGGTGGGGCACTGGTGTGGCAGCGCGCTCTTCTGCTGTTTTCGCCTGCTCTCACCTTATCCCAACGGCAAGTCTCCAGGTGCTGGATCCTTCCCAAATGCACCTCCTCCACTTTGTGCGGCCTTGGGCAATGATTTGCGGGTGTCGGTGGGAACGCCACATTTCTGCAGTGAGGCCTTGAGGGTATCACAGAAGCACTTCCTCTGTCCTCCTGGAGCTGGCTTGTCATTTTGAAGCTGGGAGTTGAGCACCTGCTTGGGGAGTCTTGTTTTGATCAAGTGGATGACGTGGTCAGCCCATTGTAGCCGATCAAGGGTGGTCAGTGCCTTGATACTGGGACTGTTGGTCTGCATCATAGAACACTAAGCAAAAGCTACGTGCATCTCTCTGCTACTCATTTATATGACCCTAAGAACTTTCAAAACAGTACAGTGAAACATGAGGCCATTTGGACCATTGCACACATGCTGGCTGTTTGAAAGAGTCCCAGTTGTTTGTTTGAAATGTTTTCTTCTGAATCATTTTTCAAATTTATTTTGAAAGTAAACATTGAATCTGCTTCAACCACCATTTCAGGCTCTGCATTCCAGCTTAAATGAATATATGAATTATGAGCAGAAGGAGACTATTCAGCCCCTTGATCCTGGCCCACTATGGCCAATCAGTTTGTGTTTTGAATTTGACATTCCCATCTACCTCCAATAATCTTAACTTCTGGTTAGGGAGGGTAATCAATCTCTTTCCCTAAAAATATTCAATAAACTTGCCTTTGTCATCTTCTGAGGCAGAATTCCAAAGTTGCACAACCCACAGAGAGTAAATAAAATTCTCAACTTTTTTCAAAAAGGGTGACTCCTAATTTTTAAAGATTCTGGAATCTCCCACAAGAGGAAACACATTTTCTGCTAAATAAAAACAGAGCTGTCCTGTCGGTTGGATCCAAAGTTCCTCAAGCTGCAAACACTTTTAGGAAGGATATTAAGCTGGAGAGAGTTCAGAAGGAGTTCAGTACCAGGATGCTGAGATAACAAGGTGTGGATCTGGAGGAACACAGCAGACCAGGCAGCACCAGAGGAATGGGAAAGCTGACATTTCAGGACAGATTTCTGAAGAAGGGTCCAGACCCGAAACGTCAGCTTTCCGGCTCCTCTGATGCTGCCTGGCCTGCTGTGTTCCCCCAGCTCCACACCTTGTTATCTTAGACTCCAGCATTGGCAGTTCCTACTATTTCTGAGTGAGCCTTTACCAGGATGTTGCTGAGAATGGAGGGTTTGAGTTATAAGGAGGGACTGGATAGGCCGGGACTTTTTTCAATGGAGCATAGGAGATTGAGGGGCGAGGAGAGATATAGGAAAGGTGAACGGCAGATGTCTTTTTCCTAGGGTCGGGGATTTCAAGACTGGGGGCATATTTTTAAACTGAGAGGAGATAGATTTTAAAAAGCCATGAGGGGCAATTTTTTTTCCCCTAGAGAGTGGATTGTGTGTGAAATGAATTTACAGAGGAAATGGTGGTTGCAGGTACAGTTATAATACTTAATAGATGCTTGGTAAGTATATGAATAAGGAATGTTTGGAAGGATATGAGCCAAGCGCTGGTTGGTGGTACTAGTTTAGTTTGGGATTATGGTTTCCGTGCTGTGTGTCTCTAAACTCTGTGACTCTATAACTGCGGATGCTGGAGATCTGAAACAAATAAAAACAGAAAGTGCTGGAAAAACTCAGCAGGGCTGGCAGAATCTGTGAAGAGAGAAACAGAGTTAACATTTTGAGTCTAGTGATCCTAGAAAATGGTAAATTACCATTAGGTAGCAAGTCCACCATGAGAAACGGTTTGACCTTATTTACTTTATCAACATTCTTTAATATTGAACAGCTCTATTAAATTTCATTGTAACATTTCTATGCTTTAAGAACAATTCCAGCTTTTCTGGAATAATGGAAACCCCTTACAACTGTTATAGTTTTTGTTTAAAAAGTAAAGAAAATGCCACAGATTTTCAGCAGGTCTGGCGCATTATGACAAGAGAGAAAGGGTTAATGTTTCAGGGCAAGCATTATCATTTTATACATTCTCTGATATGTTGACATCCTTCTGTAAGTGTGATCACAATTGTGTAGCTTAGGCTGAGCCAATGATTTATGAAGGTATAGTGTAACTCCATTGCTGGGTGGCAATGAGTTCCAATAACATTATGGTTCTTGTCCATTTCACTTGAATAAGGCAGAGGGAAGAATGTGCAGTCAAAGTAGCTTTAGTAATTTGGTACATGAATCATATATACTGTGACCACTTTTAATTATGTTGTTTAATAAGTTTTGCGTGTCATCTATATATCAGCACGATTGATGCTAATTAATAGGAATACTGTTAATATGGGTATTCTTCCTGGAAGCTATAATCTGCAATTAAGACAGAGTGACTAGACATTTCGAGAACTTTGCACTGATTAATGAGAGGCAGCATGAATTTGTAAAGGGTTTTCCATGTCTAGAAACCCTAATTTCATTTTTTGGAAGAACAATCTCTTTAACAGAACAGCAGTTGTCTACAGAAGTAGTTTACAGGGGTGGCCAGAAGGCATTTCGTAAGTAATCATCTGACAGCAAATGTTAAAGCCTGTGGAATTCAAGGCAAATTATTGCCCTCTTTAGGAGGTGATGGAAAACCTAGATGAGGGATACGTGTAAAAGTGAAAGGAAATGACTCATGGTTGTCCCAAAAAATTCTGACTTGGAGCCTCAAATATTCACTAAGCTTATTAAAGACTTATATAACATATCCTCAAGGTTGATGTTGTCAGAAAGATTGGTACAGTCAGATAGACAGGAGCAAACCAACACGGTAAATGTAGAAAGAAAATTTTAATGCAAGTAAGGATGAGGTCATATAATTTTGCTTCAAAGTGGACTGCTTCGAACATTATTTAAAAGGCAAAAGGCTAGGAACAGTGATAGCTGAAAGAGTTCTAAGCATTGAATCACAGATTACGAAAAGGTGATAGTCCAACACAAAAAATTAGCATATCTGCACAATCGCAGATTCACCAGAATTTTGCAATGGCTGCTTAGGTTCTGAGGTGACTTTATTGAAAACCAGGTTTGAATTTACGACAGTATGGGAGTTTGAGGCATAGTTAAGTTGAAGTCATGTGGATTTTTGAAAACAATTGATGGGATAAATAGATAGTGAAAGCAATTCTACTGCAGAATATGCTGCAAGTGCCCTCTCAATGACTAATTTTACTTCTAAGAGCAATATGAGTTTCACTAGCCAAGTATATGAGGGAACATGGAGCCAAGGCAAATTCAGATAGACAGAAGCAATGAAATTGAATGGTCAAATAGACTTAAAGGGCTGAATGGCATACTGCTATTAAATTTAAATAGAAAATGCTGTAGAAACTTAGCAGATCTAGTAGCTGAGGAAGAAGCAGAATTAACATATTGTTTGAAAATACACTTCAGTTCCAAAGGAAGTCTCCTTTGTCTTCCACTTGTGGAGACAGAAGCAGAGTTAATATTCCAAGTCCAATATGAACCTTCTTCAGGATTGGACTTGAAATGTTCATTCTGTTTCTGTTGCCACTGGAGCTACTAGACCCGCTGAGTTTTTCCAGCACTATGTGTTTTATTTTAGATTTCCAGCATCTGCAGTATTTCACTTTGACTACAGTTGTTTTGTTTCTAATGTATTCTCACTCATTTAAAATCAGTCATGGTGGGCCTTTTATGATGGAGAGGCATGGATATATCCTGACTGTGTCAGACATCTCTAGCTAATTTTGATAGAGAAGGAAAATAGTAGCAGAGAAATAAGGAAAGTGTAATTTCCTTTTAATGGGCAGCGCTTTGTTCTGTTAAGTTAATTCTTATCCATCCCTTGTTGGTTCCCATTCAGTTCCCTTGTTGCATGATGATCTCTGCTGTCTTGGCAGAGACGTTACTAACTGCAGTCATACTGCATCGTTTACACCCAAGACTCTCTGCACAGTATGTGCGATTGAAAACCAGTGCTGAACCATATCTCTGTACATGGTATGTGAAGAGTTAATAACTATTGATCACTTTGCACTAGAATTGTGTCATTTCGCAACTGTATAAGGCAAGACCAAAATTAGAATTGGGACCCAAAGTGATCACAAGATAAAATTTTGTGTCTACAAAATGCAAGGTAGTAATGTAAGCAAGGTAGATCAAATGTAACAGCAATATTCCTGCACTGAGGAGGCCTGTTTCTCTCACTCTCTTTCTCTCTCACATTTCTCAAAGAGGAGGAATGACAGTTTTCAAGACACTAAGTGGGGCCAGTGTAGAGAATAATTTAGGAATGGTCAGAAATCATGCGACACCAAGTCTGCTCCTGACGAAAGAACATTGTTCCAAAAGTTTTTAATTTCAAATAAATCTGTTGGAAGATAACCAGGTGTCATGTCACTTCTGACTTAATCTACCCAAATCCAACACTGGCGCCTCCACATAATAATTTGGGAAGCACTGGTCTAAAGCTCCCTCAACCCGTTTGTGATTCTGTGCAATCTCTGTAGCCCTTTCAGCCAGCTTCCAATGTCTCTGACCAACTCTCTGCTCCTCCTCATCTTTCTCCCTGTCAGCACTGTGCTCACAGATTTTCTGCTTCTGCATAACGCTCATCTTCTTAAAATAGAAAAAAAAGTTTTAACCATTTCTATTGAAATATGCAGCCCTATCTCTAACCTCAGTTTCCTCTCCAAAACCTCAAATGTTCCACTTTCAAAATCTATGCCTACTTTTCCACTTCATGTTTGAATCTGTCTGTTTAAAATTAAGTCACATCCTGTCTTGTGTTGAAGCCTTTCCATTACTGTCAATATGTAACATGACTAAGAATGCTCTTTGCATCTTATAATATTTTGAAGAATTTCAAGCATTTTGGAGAAAGTGGCTGATTTGTAGGTAACTGCTATGCAGGTGCTGCAGCATTTAGGAAGCCAAATGATATATTGGCTTTCATTGCAAGAAGATTGGAGTTCAGATGATAGGATGTACTATTGCAGTTGTACAGGATATAGTTAAATTCACAACTGGGTATTGTGTGCAGTTTTGGCGTCCCTACTTAAGAATGGATGTACTCATCATAGAGGGAGTGTAGCAGAGGTTCATCGGCCTGATACTGGGGATGACAGGACTGTCCTATGAGGAGAGATTTATTTGACTGGGCCCTTTGCCACAAGGATGAGAGGAGACCTTGTTAAATATATGCCATTCTGACAGACTAGATACAAGGAGAATGCTGTCCCTGGTCTCAGGATATGGGGTAGACCATTTGGAATTGAGATAAGGAAATATTTCTTCAAAAGATAGAGAACCAGTGGAATTCGGTACCACAGAGGATTGTGGTCACGAAGTTACTTAATATCCAAGAGCGACATGCACAGAGACGAAGACACACACCCATGGAGACACACTCACAGGGAGAGAAAATGCATGGATACACATACAGAAATGGAAACACAGACACAGATGCATGCAAACACAGATACACACAATTAGTAATTGCTTCCAGTTATCTGAGGCTGGTGCCTATGTGCCAAATTTGTCCTGTTGAGGTTAGATTTTCTGTTGCTGAAGTAGATTCTGGCTTTATCAACAGCTAAAAGAGTTGGTTAAAATTAAAACACTTAAAATAGGTTTGTACATTTCAACTCGCTTTCACATTTCTCTGAAAGCAGTCAGAGAAGAATATATCAGATACATGCATTGTGCACTGTTGGGAGCGTTGATGATCAGTCAGTTTGAGTCTGTTTAGCACCCGGTGCAATTTCACACTGAGCCACTGGGAACAGCTAAGGGTGCTTTTTTTTTAAAATATGGTATTTTATGGCAACTTCTGGTGGCGTATTTCTAAGCTACTGTAAGGAAGTGGTAACTTTATTAATACTCACTTCAATTTTACTGACAGATGGTTGTCAATATCAGTTTTGATCTGAGTTGACAAACTTCATTTGTCTTAGAAGTGTGTCTTCCTTGGGATTTATCCTTCAAGTGTCAACGCATCCAGGTGAAAGTGAGGATTGACAGCTCAGTCACGATAGAGTTTTGATAACATGTGAAGAAAGGTTTCTTATTCAGTGTTGAAACTTCTGAATTGAACAAAAGGACAAGATAATACTTTAAGATATGCAAACCTCAAGTAGCCCGAGTGAACAGAAGGTGTAAATGGAGGGGTGTTAGAAAATATACTCTACAAGTGAACAATGTTTGACTAGATGATCCTTGAGAGTTGTAGCATATGAAATCTCTAGCAATTTGGTGTGAGGGAGTCCTAAACAAGGCTCATGATTTAGGATAAGGGGTAAACCTTTTGGGACTGAAATGAGGAGCAATTTCTTCACCTACAGAGTGGCAAGCCTGTGGAATTCACTACCATAGGAAGTGGTTGAGACTAAAACATGTTTTCAAGAAAGAGGTAGATATTGTTTTTATGGCTAAGTGGATCAAGGGATATGGAGGATGGGTAGCATTGGGATATTGCGCTCAATGATCAGCCATGATCATATTGAATAGTTGAATGGCCCACTCCTGTCTTCTCTGTTGCTATGAATGAGACACTTAAGTGCAATGTGTACAATGCCTTGTGTTGTTTTTATTAAATATAGTTTAAGAGCTTAGGCCTAAATTTAGACTTAATTCCAATGAAAGTCAGCCATGTTTCTGAACCTTATTTCTTATGTGATAGAACTAATAAATTTAGAAGTAAGACTATGTATTCCCTAGGCAGCGACAGAATTTGGTGCTTTTTCATGCCATAACTCGAATATCAAGTGTTGCTGGATAAAGACACGTTTTGTCAAAGCTTTACATTTTGCGTTGATCAGGACCATTTGCAAGAAGTCCCAAAGTAAAGGAAAACAACACTAATATGATATGAAAGGAGAGTACTTATTGGTTGGCAAATGGATTCTGATTGGTCGAGGCATTGTCGTGGAGAATGCAGCAGCAATGATGGCTTGACAGTTGAAGCTTTGTTTAAACTTAGAACCAGGCAAGTTATCTTTGCACGTATGAACTGGTTGAAAGAGTAAGCCACTTGGCCTTTCATGCCTGCTCTGCCATTTAATAAGATAGTGGCCAATATGATTTTAAACTCAACTATATATTCCTACACATCCCTGATAATCTTTCATGTCTTTGGTAACCAAGAAACTATCTACCCAGTCTTAAAACTCGTTAAATATTCTGCATCCGTTGCTTTTTGGGGAATAGAATTCCAAAGCCCCTCAGTCTTCCAAAAGAAAAAAAGTGTTGCTCCTCATCTTTGTTGTAAATGGGCATGTCCTTATTTTAAACCTTGACCCCTAGCTGTAGATTGTCACACAGAAGGAAGCATCCTTTCCGAAACCATCTGCTCACGTTCCCTTAGGATCTTATATGTTTCAGTTAAATCATCCCAACTCTTCTGAACTCCAAAGGATACAGCCCTAGCCTGTTTATCATTTCCTCATAAGGCAATCTGCTCATTCCAGGTATTAGTTGAATAAACTTCCCCTGAATTGCTTCCAACACTAACATTCTTCCAGAAGTACAGTGACCAGTACTGTGTACCAAATATAGTCTCACCAATGCACTGTATAACTAAAGCATAACCTCCCTGCTGTTACATTCAGTTCCTGTCACAATAAAACATAACATTCTCTTAGCTTTCCTGATTACTTGCTGTACCTGCATTCTAACCTTCTGAGATTCATGCACTAGGACACCCAGATCTCTCTGCATCTCACAGCTCTGCAACTCCCACATTTATATAACCACTTCACAGTTTCCCGCATTATTCTCTATTTGCCAGATCTTTGCTCGCTCACTTAACCTATCTATATTGCCTTATAGCCTCAGTGCTTTCTTCACAACACACTTTCTTGTCTGTCTTTGTGTCATCAGCAAATTTAGTTTCTTTACCCATCGTCCCTTCATCCAAATGTAATAATGATGTTTCAACCAGGACTTACTTTGTTAACATCGTTGTTTTCTTAAATTATCTGAAGAAATGTATCCAATGTAACGTTTTAGCTATCTTTCTCTCATAGTCTACTTTTTCCCTCCTTATTAATGTTTTAGCAATTTTTTAATATATTCTACCCAATCTTCTGACCTGTCAGCTATTTGCATGAATGTCTTTTCTTCGAGTTTGGTACGATCTTTGACAATTTTAGTTAACTATGGATAGTGGCTGCATCCCTTAGAATTTTTCTTATAATTTGGAATGTATCTATTCTACACTTTCTGGAATGTCCTCTCAAATGCCTGCCACTGCATCAGTATTGATGTATCCCCTGACTTAAATTGCTGGTTCCCTCTTGCTTAGTCTGCTTTCATGATTGCTTTTGTTTAAATCCAAAATAGTGGTCTTGGGCATACACTTGTCTCCCTTAAACTCCGTGAAATTAAATCATTTTATGGTTATTGCTACCCAGGGGTGCTTTACCAATGAGGTCAGTACTTAGTCTTATCTTGTTAGTCTAAACCCAGTATAGTATGGCCTGCTCTCTGGTTAGTGCCATAGCATGCTGATCGAACAAATAGTCCCAGAAACATCCAATTAATTCCTTCTCCAGACTCTTTCTTTCCTATCTGATTCTTTTACAGTCACCATGGGAATGTCACTGTACTCTTTTCATTAGCTTCTATTATTTCTTGTCCTGCCCTACCATGTAGTTATTATTCAGAGCCTGTACACAACCCACAAGTGACCTCCATCTTTTATTATTTCTCGTCTCTACTAGACTGCTTCTGTATTCTGGTTTCCTGAGTGTAACTCTTTCTTCTCCGTTGTGCTAATGTAATTTTTAATTAAAATATGCACTCTCCATCCTTTCCTAATTTTCTGTCCTATTCAAAGTGTCACATACCCTTCAATATTCAGGTCCCATTCTAGGTCACTCTGGAGACGTGTTTCAGTAATGGCCACCAGATGGTTCGATCTTAGTTTGTGCTCCCAGTTCATCTGGTACTACTGATTGTTAAGGCATTGTTCTGAGAAATGGACCAACGAGTGGCCACCACCTATTTCCTTGAATTGAAAGAGAATCAGTGTGTTTGAAAATTTCATCTGTCTGCAAAGACCAGGTTTCTGTGTATTGCACATATTGCTTCCAGTTTACACACAAGTGTACCACACTGGCAAGTTCTGTGTCAGGGTCCAATTACAACCAATCAGCAGTCTCCTTTCATACCGTAGAAAGGTTGGATTTCTCCCTTATTGATATTTCTTGAAAATTGTCCCAATGAATGCAAGATGAAAAGCTTGAATAAAATGTGTCTTTTTTTCTGTGATACTCAAGTTCTGTACACCTAATGACTACTTAGAATATGTTGCCTTGTCTTAGAATGCTAAGATCAGTAACTCTTTCTCCACCTATAAACAGCGAATTTACAGTTTGAAAGAACTTTGGTCATGTCTTAAATATATTGTCAAATATCATGGTATTCTGTTGTAGATATATTTGGCAAAGAAAGCATCAGACGCAGTTAAGTGGTGAAAGCTAAGCTAATTTTTCAGCTGCTATGCTGACTCAAAATGTTAAAGCTCAGCATCATCCCAAAGGACTCCTACAAGAGAAGGATGTTAGATTTGATCAGAGCATTAAAAGGGGGAGATGCCATTTGAAAATCCCTAACTGCGGCATACACAGACACACAGATATACACACACACACACACACACACACACACAAATGCTCCATGGTTTGTGATGTTGTAGTGCTCAATATAACGGGAGGGTTTACAGTGCTCACCTTATTCAAACATAATGAATGGATTGAATGGTTTCCTTCTCATTTAAGAATTTATCTTGGTCACTTGTGAGATATGGGTATCACTGACTGTCCGGCATTTATTGCCATTTCCGAGATACCCTTGAAAAGGTGGTGGTGAGCTGTCTTCTTGAACCACTATAGTCCATATGTTGTTGGTAAATCCACAAAGTACTTGAACTGGAGGCACCTCAAAGCAGATTGATCATTGGAATGAACAAATGAGGAATGTTTTAGCAAGCTGGACCTATACTCACTGGAGTTCACAGAAATGAGAAGTGAGCTTGCTGAAATATAGCAATCTGATGGGGTTTGAGCAGTCAGATGTTTCTTCTTGTTGAAGAGTCTATGGGTAGGTGCCTTATGTCATTGAATATATTCTGCGCTGAGTTAGACAGTTTTTTGATTGACAAGGAAGTCAAATCTCAGGGGGGATAGTGATCAAAATGAAATTATGGCCATAATCAGATCAGCCATGATTTCATTGAATGAAGGAGCAATTTTGAGTGATCAGATTGTCTAACCCTGTTCCTATTTATTCAAATTCTAAGTAACTGGAACAAATTTTCTGCAGCAGTTATTTGCAGAGATACAGAATACAAATGTGCACTTTCTAACCCAAAAACCTCAGTTTCAGACTTTTCCAAGTGAAAGGAACACAAGTGAATCACCAGCTAGTGCCTACCATCTACGCACAATTAAACACAATTATTGCAGCAATTGCAACCAACACCGGCCATGATTTGAGCCTGGAGTCTGGGGAGAGGGCCTTGGGTAAACCCTGTTGTCACTGGCATCCTGGTTGAAATTCAGTCCCAGTCTGTTCTGAAGCTTGGGAGCATAAGAACTCCAAGTACAAGAAAGTTTCCAACCTGTCCTAGTTGAGTGTGGCAGTTGGGAGGTCGTGTTGTGGCTGTACAGGACATTGGTTTGGCCAGTTTTGGAACACTACATTCAGTTCTGGTCTCCCTGCAATTGGAAAATTGTTGTTAAACTTGAAAGGTGCAGAAAACATTTACAAGAATATTGCTGGGATTGGAGAATTTGAGCTGGAGGGCGAGGTGGAATAGGTTCAGGATATTTTCCCTGGAGTTTTGGAGGTTGAGGTGACCTTTATAGAGGTCTATAGAATCATGGGGACATGGATAGGATAAATAGTCAAGGACTTTTCTCCAGTGTGGGGCAGTCCCATATGAGAGGGGATAAGTTTAAGGTGAGAGAGGAAAGACTGAAAAGCGTCTTAAGGGGCAATCTTTTCACAGATGGAGACGAGTGCACAAATTGAGCTGCCAGAGGAGTTGGTGCATGCTGATACACTGCAACATTTAAAAAGCATCTGGATGGGTACATGAACAGGAAGAGTTTTGAGAGATATGGGCTAAATGCTGGAAAATGGGACTAGATTAATTTGGGATGTCTGATCAGTGTGAATGAGTTGGACTGAAGGGCCTGATTCCATGCTGTACATCTCTAAGACTGTATAACTCTGTCATCTGCAAAGCCAGAATTGAAGTGGGTCTGCTACAGAAGAATTAAGCATGTTTGTTCTCAAGTACCATCCTTTTCTTGTTCTCTGATCATCTAAGGATGATGCTGGTGAGTCACATTGACTGTCTTGGAACTCTTCAGAAGGGGTATTCGTTTGTCATGATGTGTGGGATAGAAGTGGATGTGGGCACAGAGGTGTGGGTGTTGATCCCCACTGTCAAGGATCCACCTCTCTACCTCTCCTGTTCTTTAAGATGAACCTTAAGGCTTTCTAATGACCATCTGTCCAATATCTCTTTATGTGGCTGGATGTCAAATTCTGTTGGATCATGCTGCAAAACACCCACGGGATATTTACTACAATAATGGTGCAAAATAACTACAAGATATTGTTATGGTAGTTTGCAGCTTGCTTGTTGCTCAATCCAGTTTGCATTTTGTTGACTGATTTTGGCCTTGTTGCGTGGCAAAGGAGGGAGTTCCTACTGGGAAAGAGCAGCACATTGATTTTCCAGCACACTGCAAATTATTTGAGAGCAAGCTCCATTTTTAAATGGTACTTCTACAATCCAATCTTTCGCCTTTTTAATCTTGAAAGCTGTTGGATTATATATAAGAAGAACTCGTACACCAAAAGCGGACGCTGCCTTTTTGATTTTGACTGTCCTGTAAATATTTGAACATAGTTTGAAGTCGTTGACATTGTGCGTCATTTCATCCTTGTTTTAGGATCAGTACCTCACCATTGAAGGTCAATATCATAATTTATCGGCATATTCATATCTGAGATATAGGTGTGAAAGAATCTCTGCAAATTGCATTATTTGTTTATGATGCATGATGGCTCATCAGTATTTAACTTGGATTCACACAACTTTCCCCAACTCCCACAGCTGTGAATGTGTATCGTGTAACAGCATTCAATGAAAGAAAGACTTGCATTTGCATTGCGCCTTTCATAACTTCTCAAAGTGTTTTCAACTAATGAACATATTTCTGTAGTCACTGTTGTAAAATAAGAAACTCAGCAACCAATCTGCACATGGCCAGCTCCCACAAACCATCAGGAGACCTGTTTCAGTGACATTGTTTAAGGGATAAACTTAGCTGCGAGAGTGTGGAGACCTTGCCTGTTCTCCTCAAAAGAGACTCACGGAATCATCAAGGTCAACAGAGATAACAGACGGTCCATCAGCACCTCCAAAAGTTCAGCATTCCCTCATTACTAGAGCATTTATCTAACGTTTGGCACTATTGTCTCTAAATGGAACCCACTAACGTCAGAATCCCGTAGAGCATTACCAACTAAGGCATGGTTGACACAGTAGATGACTAGGTAGCACATGAGAGTATTTTTTAAATCCTGTCAAACTATTGACCAGCATTCTCTTTTACTCTTCCTGGATCACAATATCACTGAATAGTGAGATGTGGAGAGTTAACATTTGGTCAGTGGGACTATATACATGCAGCCTTGCAGGATGGTAGGATTACAAACATATGAATTACAAGCAGGAGTAAGGTCATTCAGCCCCTCGCCTGCTGCACCAATTAATAAGATCGTAACTGATCTTATAAGTACCTTAAATCCCCATTCCTGCCTTGCTAAATGGGAAAGAGGAGTGGGAATGCAGCAACAGGAAATTTGAGTCAAATATTTTATGACTGGATGAAATGATCCCAATTGTGCTTCATGAAACCTTCTCAATTTGTCATAATTTGCCTTCATTACATACTCTGGATTTGCTTCCAAGTGATCAAGATGTTGAAGACAGTTTGCACTAGACGTATGGAGAAGGACCAATAAATCTATAACCTAAAAATCTGCTCCAAGAAACTATCTCTTGGCATTGCATGCATGCAGTTGTGTCACTTCCCGAAACCACCATTCAACAGACACATTAATCAATTTAAAATTAAAAGCTGTGAACCAGAGGAATCAACATACTAGTTTGTTGTAACTTGGGATATGTTATTGGCCAGGCAGATGGAAGCAGATTCATTCAACTTTCTAAAGTAAATTGAACAAAGACTACAGGGAAATGTTGCAAATTGATGGGAAACAGCAGAGGAGACCGTCCACTGAGTTCCTCTTTCAAAGAGCTAGTATCACGGAGGGGGTCAAATAGCCTGTTTCTGCGCCAAGGGAATCTCAAGCTCCCCAAAGCCAAAATAAGGGCCAGTGACTTTCCATTTATTGCATCAACAACAAAGAAATGGACCAGGAAACTTGTAGCGGGTTTCTGTTGCACATTAACCTTTTCTGATCTTACGTGATAACACCTATTGATATATTCTTCTACTTCCTACTTCCTCATGTACTTATCTAACTTCCCCTAATTTTTTCCAAAATATTTCCCACCACTACTTCTTATTTTGTATTCTCACTGTTCACTGAGTAAAGGGCTTTACTCTGAATATTCCCTGTGGCATTTATTAGTGACTAGCTTCAATTAAAGGCACTCATTTTGGATTTTCATAGAAACTTCTTCTCCCGCCTTCTCCCCTAACAAATGCAATATAACTTTAAAGATGTCCATGAGATTCCTCACGCCGCCCCCCCCCCCCCGGAATTATTACAATTTTCCAATATTACTGTCTAAAGGAAAGGAACAATCCTTTGTGTACATCATCTCCCTTAGACTGAATCAGCAGGGTATGCATGCAATGAATAATTTAGTAAGACACAGAATTAACAAAAACCACTATGTTTTCCAATTAGCTCTGAAATCATTTGGCAAGCCCATTATCAAAATTAATGCAAGCTTGTACTTTTTTTAAAAAACAAGAAATCCGTGCAAGTGAAATCCATAACAGGTTTTTAAAAGTGAAAATGCATACCTATTTGAAACAGAGGAAAAATGATGGGAGACAGGGGAAGTGCAAGAGACTAGCTTAAAATGGATAGCTCTTATAACAAGTCAGCAGGGATATGACAGTCCCCTTTGGCTACTCTTCTGTAAGATAATTGGACATACAATATAATAAGACTTACACAGAAAAGAATAATCAGTGCAGAACCCTGCATCGTGCAAAAGTCGCTGCAAAACAAGAATTTTTTTTCACTGACGTGCCAGCATTTAGTGGCCATCCCGAATTACCATTAAACTGATCGGCTCCCTTTGCTATATCAAAGATTAAACCATATTTCTCTTGGCCTGGAGTCAAACATAGACTGGACCAGGAAAGGATGTTCCTCAAGGACTTTCATGAATTGGAAGGGTTTTTACAATGGTTTCATCATCACTATTAGACTGGCTTTGTTTAAATCCAAATTTTATTGAATAAAATTCAATTCAGCATTTTCCTTGGTCGGATTTGAACCTATATGACTACTAGAATTCATGTCCAATGATACAACCACTATGCCAACAACTCCTACACATACTGTTCCAAAAATGCCACATCAGGAATGAATAATAGAAAAAGGACTAGCAGAAGAAGACTATTCGGCCCCTCAATCCTGCACTGCCATTCAATAGGACCCTGGCTGATATTCTGCCTGAATTCCATTGTTCCAGCGACTGTCTATTTTCTTTGAGAGATCAAAATTCTGGCTCTCTCAGCCTTCAATATGTTTAACAATTGAGTATTTGCAACCTCTGAGGTAGAGAATACATACGATTCACAATCACATGTGTGAAGAAATTTCTTGCTGTCGTCATAAATGATTGGCTCCCCATCCTGAGATTGCCGTGAAATATCCAAAGTTTTGTGTAATTATTATCCATGCTTTGGATGGAATATTTAATGAATAGTGACTCGATGAACACACATCAGTAGCAACTAACTTGGAATGGGGAATGTAAAGAAGGGAACTGAAAAACCTGGAGTCGAATTGTGTGTCTACTATTATAAAGATGCTGAGAAACATTTATTTGAAGAGCAAACACCTTCTCTATGATCAGGTATTTACAATATTGATTATCCCCAGCAGGAGAGCAGATAAAAGATGAACAATAGTTGTCATCTAAGATAACAAAGTGTGAAGCTGGATGAACACAGCAGGCTAAGCAGCATCTCAGGAGCAGAAAAGCCGACGTTTCAGGCCTAGACCCTTCATCAGAGAGAGGGATGGGGAGAGGGTTCTGGAATAAATAGGAAGAGAGGGGGAGGTGGACCGAAGATGGAGAGAAAAGAAGATAGGTGGAGAGGAGACTATAGGTGGGGATGTAGGGAGGGGATAGGTCAGTCCAGGGAAGACAGACAGGTCAAGGAGGCGGGATGAGGTTAGTAGGTAGGAAATGGAGATGTGGCTTGAGGTGGGAGGAAGGGATGGGTGAGAGGAAGAACATTTAGGGAGGCGGAGACAGGCTGGGCTGGTTTTGGGATGCAATGGGTGGAGGGGATGAGCTGGGCTGGTTTTGTGATGCAGTGGAGGAAGGGGAGATTTTGAAGCTTGTGAAGTCCACATTGACACCATTGACCTACAGGGTATCAATGTGGACTTCACAAGCTTCAAAATCTCCCCTTCCTCCACTGCATCCCAAAACCAGCCCAGTTCTTTCCCTCCCTCCACTGCATCACAAAACCCGCCCAGCTCGTCCCCTCCCCCCACTACATCCCAAAACCAGCCCAGCCTGTCTCTGCCTCCATAACCTTTTCTTCCTCTCACCCATCCCTTCCTCCCACCTCAAGCCGCACCTCCATTTCCTAACTACTAACCTCATCCCGCCTCCTTGACATGTCCGTCTTCCCTGGACTGACCCATCCCCTCCCTACCTCCCCACCTATACTCTCCTCTCCACCTATCTTCTTTTCTCTCCATCTTTGATCTGCCTCCCCCTCTCTCCCTATTTATTCCAGAACCCTCTCCCCATCCCCCTCTCTGATGAAGGGTCTACACCCGAAATGTCAGCTTTTGTGCTCCTGAGATGCTGCTGGGCCTGCTGTGTTCATCCAGCTTCACACTTTATTATCTTGGATTCTCCAGCATCTGCAGTTCCCATTATCATCAATAGTTGTCATCTGTTGGTTTTCTGAAGCTGACATCTGATTGCAACAGGATCTGTTCTTAATGTCTGATTAGGTCCCACAATTAAAACATTAGGAACAATTGCAAAGGCTTTATTATTTAACTAATAAGAAGTTCCAGTCCAAGTATCACCTCCTCCAGGGTAATTAGAGATGCTGACATAGCCAGCAATGACCATAGCTGATGAAAGAATTGATATTTGTTTAAAACCTCACTGCTACAGGCTCTCATGCTACAGAGATTATTCAGTTATCCTGTTTTACTGATGCAAAACAACAACAAAATACATTGGTGTGAAGCCTTTATTACAGTAAAAGTGTTCCAAAGTGTTTCAGAGGAGAATTATCAGTCTAATTTGACACATAGTTTCATGAAGTGACAAGTGACCAAAAGCTGGAGAAAAGAGGTTAATTTTACAAAGCATCAAGAGGGGTGGAGAGGTTCGGGGAGGGGGTTATGCTTTGCTTTTGATTGCAAGGTCACCAGTGATGGCCGAATGACAATTGGGGATGGAGAAAAAATCCATGTTTGTGGAGCACCGAGATTTCTCAAAGAAAATGAGGTGACTTTACATGTAGTAAGTGCAGTGCAGGTCAAAACACTTTACAATCGATGAAGCATAGTCACTGTTGTAATGTGGCAGACAGCAAGTTCCCACAAGCAGCAATCATGTGATAATAACCTGTTAATAACCTGATAATAATCTGTTTTATCATGTTAATTGAGGGATTAGAATTGATTAGGGCATCAGAAAGAACTCTTTCCTACTCTGTTAGGTCCAACTGAGTAGCAGGCAATGCCTTGGTTTAATATCTCATAAAAGCGACAACACCTCTGATAATCCAGTATTCTTAAATCACTAGAGTATCATCTTTGATTTTTGTGTTGAACTCCTGGACTGGGATTTAAATTTATAAACCCTTGACTCAGGAGCAAGATTACTATCGACTGAGCCCACGGATTCTAGGGACATAGTTAAACTGATGGATACTTAAGACGTTGGTTGAGACAAAGACTACTTGCAAATTTGAATGAGAATTTTAAAACGCAGGCATTGCCAAACAATGAACTAATGTTCATGACTGGGAAAATTCATATAGCAAATACTCCATGCAGACCCTTTCCCCATCTGAAGCCTGATGACACAGTGAATCTAGAGGAAATTGCTGTGAGCTCTTCTTAAATGTCAAATCAATTTACATCTCCCAAAATGATGTGGGATATCTCTGTTTCAAGTGATAAGATAATGTGGTTTGCCTTTCAGAAACTGGGGCCATTCAGTTAATCCAGTGAGCCATTAAATATATCTTAAATAAATCATTCTTGTAAAGTTTAAACCACCTTTCCATATTCCTTCCTCTGCTCATTATTTTTAATCAATTTGGTCAGACAGCATAGGATAGCATGGTGGCTCAGAGGTTAGCACTGCTGCCTCACAACTTCAGGGACGCAGTTTGATTCCACCCTTGGGTGACTGTCTATGTGGAGTTTGCACATTCTCGCAGTGTCTGTGTGAGTTTCTTCTGGATGCTCTGGTCTCCTCCTGTAGTCCAACAATGTACAGCTTAGAGGGATTGACCGGGCTAAATTGTCCACAGTATCCAGGGATATGCAGGCTAGGTGGATTAGCCATGGGAAATGCAGGGTTATAGGATAGGGGTGGGTCTGTTTGGATGCTCATAGGAAAGTTGATGTGGACTAGATGGGCAGAATGACCTGCTTCTACACTGCAGGGATTCTTCATGTAACAGTACACCTCTGGGGCAGTCAGGACTTGAATGTGAACCTTGCGAGCCAGAAGTAAGGACTCTGCTGTTGTGCCCCAAGAACCCCTGAACTACTTTTAATCATTCTGCCCAGCTAGTAGCAAAGGTGAATTAAAGCCAGGCTTTTCAGCCCAGTGGTGGGGAGGGATAATACTAACGCACAATAAGACCCTCATTTTCATTTGAGATAATGGGAACTGCAGATGCTGGAGAATTCCAAGATAATAAAATGTGAGGCTGGATGAACACAGCAGGCCAAGCAGCATCTCAGGAGCACAAAAGCTGACGTTTCGGGCCTAGACCCTTCATCAGAGAGGGGGATGGGGAGAGGGAACTGGAATAAATAGGGAGAGAGGGGGAGGCGGACCGAAGATGGAGAGTAAAGAAGATAGGTGGAGAGAGTGTAGGTGGGGAGGTAGGGAGGGGATAGGTCAGTCCAGGGAAGACGGACAGGTCAAGGAGGTGGGATGAGGTTAGTAGGTAGCTGGGGGTGCGGCTTGGGGTGGGAGGAAGGGATGGGTGAGAGGAAGAACAGGTTAGGGAGGCAGAGACAGGTTGGACTGGTTTTGGGATGCAGTGGGTGGGGGGGAAGAGCTGGGCTGGTTGTGTGGTGCAGTGGGGGGAGGGGACGAACTGGGTTGGTTTAGGGATGCAGTAGGGGAAGGGGAGATTTTGAAACTGGTGAAGTCCACATTGATACCATATGGCTGCAGGGTTCCCAGGCGGAATATGAGTTGCTGTTCCTGGAACCTTCGGGTGGCATCATTGTGGCACTGCAAGAGGCCCATGATGGACATGTCATCTAGAGAATGGGAGGGGGAGTGGAAATGGTTTGCGACTGGGAGGTGCAGTTGTTTGTTGCGAACTGAGCGGAGGTGTTCTGCAAAGCGGTCCCCAAGCCTGCGCTTGGTTTCCCCAATGTAGAGGAAGCCGCACCGGGTACAGTGGATGCAGTATACCACATTGGCAGATGTGCAGGTGAACCTCTGCTTAATGTGGAATGTCATCTTGGGGCCTGGGATGGGGGTGAGGGAGGAGGTGTGGGGACAGGTGTAGCATTTCCTGCGGTTGCAGGGGAAGGTGCCGGGTGTGGTGGGGTTGGAGGGCAGTGTGGAGCGAACAAGGGAGTCACGGAGAGAGTGGTCTCTCCGGAAAGCTGACAGGGGAGGGGATGGAAAAATGTCTTGGGTGGTGGGGTCGGATTGTAAATGGCGGAAGTGTCGGAGGATAATGCGTTGTATCCGGAGGTTGGTAGGGTGGTGTGTGAGAACGAGGGGTTCCTCTTGGGGCGGTTGTGGCGGGGGCGGGGTATGAGGGATGTGTTGCGGGAAATACGGGAGACGCGGTCAAGGGCGTTCTTGATCACTGTGGGGGGAAAGTTGCGGTCCTTAAAGAACTTGGACATCTGGGATGTGCGGGAGTGGAATGTCTTATCGTGGGAGCAGATGCGGCGGCGGCGGAGGAATTGGGAATAGGGGATGGAATTTTTGCAGGAGGGTGGGTGGGAGGAGGTGTATTCTAGGTAGCTGTGGGAGTCGGTGGGCTTGAAATGGACATCAATTACAAGCTGGTTGCCTGAGATGGAGACTGAGAGGTCCAGGAAGGTGAGGGATGGACTGCCCTCCAACCCCACCACACCCGGCACCTTCCCCTGCAACCGCAGGAAATGCTACACCTGTCCCCACACCTCCTCCCTCACCCCCATCCCAGGCCCCAAGATGACATTCCACATTAAGCAGAGGTTCACCTGCACATCTGCCAATGTGGTATACTGCATCCACTGTACCCGGTGCGGCTTCCTCTACATTGGGGAAACCAAGCGCAGGCTTGGGGACCGCTTTGCAGAACACCTCCGCTCAGTTCGCAACAAACAACTGCACCTCCCAGTCGCAAACCATTTCCACTCCCCCTCCCATTCTCTAGATGACATGTCCATCATGGGCCTCCTGCAGTGCCACAATGATGCCACCCGAAGGTTGCAGGAACAGCAACTCATATTCCGCCTGGGAACGTTGCAGCCATATGGTATCAATGTGGACTTCACCAGTTTCAAAATCTCCCCTTCCCCTACTGCATCCCTAAACCAACCCAGTTCGTCCCCTCCCCCCACTGCACCACACAACCAGCCCAGCTCTTCCCCCCCACCCACTGCATCCCAAAACCAGTCCAACCTGTCTCTGCCTCCCTAACCTGTTCTTCCTCTCACCCATCCCTTCCTCCCACCCCAAGCCGCACCCCCAGCTACCTACTAACCTCATCCCACCTCCTTGACCTGTCCGTCTTCCCTGGACTGACCTATCCCCTCCCTACCTCCCCACCTATCTTCTTTACTCTCCATCTTCGGTCCGCCTCCCCCTCTCTCCCTATTTATTCCAGTTCCCTCTCCCCATCCCCCTCTCTGATGAAGGGTCTAGGCCCGAAACGTCAGCTTTTGTGCTCCTGAGATGCTGCTTGGCCTGCTGTGTTCATCCAGCCTCATTTTCATTTCTCTGCTTTGTTGACTATGTCCAGTTTACAATAGTTACTTTTCTGTTTGTCAAATGTAAATGATGTTAGATCTCCCAATCTCATTTCCTGAATTACATTTATTAATGTGGCAGGATCCCATGTGCCGTCTTGAATTTGGCATTTATTTTGTGGTAGCTGGTATTGTTCACATGAATATATCGTGGCTGTCAATGGCTGATTTGAAAATAATGTCGGACATTGAGGGGTGACTTTATAGAGATTTATAAAATCATGAGAAGCATAAATAGCCAAGGATTTTTTTTCTTGGGCTGGGGGAGCCCAAAACTAGAGGACAAAGGTGGAAGGTGAGGGGAAAGATTTAAAAGAGACCTAAAGGAGCAACTTTTTCATGCAGAGGATGGCGCGCGTACGGAATGAGCTGCCAGAAGAAGTGATGGAGACAGGTATAATTACACCATTTAAAAGTCCTCTAGATGGGTACATGAATAGAATGGGCTTTTCTTTATTCATTTGTGGGATGTGGGTGTTGCTGGCTGGCCAGCATTTATTTCTCATCCCTAGTTGCCCTTGAGAAGGTCGTGATGAGCAGCCTTCTTGACCCTGCTGCAATCCACCTGCTGTGGGTTGACCCGCAATGCCAATAGGAAGGGAGTTCCAGGATTTTGACCCAGTGACAGTGAAGGAACAGCGATATATTTCCACGTCAGGATGGTGAGTGGCTTGGAAAGGAACTTAGACATGGTGGTGGTCAAATGTATCTGCAGCCCTTGTTCTTCTAGATGAAAGTGGTCATGGGTTTGGAAGATGTTGTGTGAGGATCTTTGATGAATTTATGTAGTGTGTCTTGTAGATAATACACACTGCTGCTACTGAGCTTTGTTGGTGGAGGGTGGATGCTTGTGGATGTGATGGCAATCAAACAGGCTGCTTTGTCCTAGATGTTGTCAAGCTTCTTGAGTGTTGTTGGGGCTGCATTCATCCAGGCAAGTGGGGAGTATTCCATCACAATCCTGACTTATGCCTTGTAGATGGTGGTCAGGCTTTAAGCAGTAAGGAGGTGTGTTTCTTGCCACAGTATTCCTAGCTTCTGACCTGCTCTTGTAGCCACTGCATTTATGTGGTGAGTTCAGTTGAGTTCCTGGTCAATGATAACTCTCAGGTTTCAGTGATGGTAACACCATTGAATCCCAAGGGGAAGTGGTTAGATTGACACTTATTCATGATAATCACAGCCTGGCATTTTTGTGATACAGATGTTACTTGCCACTTCTCAGCCCAAGCCTGGATTCTGTCCAGATCTTCTTGCATTTGAACATGGACTACTTCAGTATCTGAGGAGTCATGAATGGTGCTGCACATTGTATAATCATTGGCGAACATCCCCACTTCTGACCTAATGATGAAGCAGCTGAAGATGGTTAGGCCTAGGACACTACCCTGAGGAATGCCAGCAGAGATGTCCAGGAGCTGAGATGACTGACCTCCAACAGCCATAACCATCTTCCTCTGTGTCAATTGTGACTTCAACCACCAGATAGCCATTGATTCCAATTTTGCTAAGGCTCCTTGATGCCACTCTCAGTCAAATATTTAGAGGGATATGGACCAACTGCTGGCATATGGAACTAGATTAGTTTAGGATATCTGGTCAGTATCAAAGGATCTATTTCTGTGCTTTACAACTTATGACTCTATAACTATAAGAGCAATAATTTATGTCTGGCATGTTTACTCCTATAAGTTGTGCAGAGAAAGTTCTTTTTCATGCACTCTCCATCCAATTTTCCTTATTATTGTCTGGTAATGGCTGTCTATTCAGGTGTCTAGATGCAGCCCTCTGATGTTGTTACTTAAACATGTGTGTGGTATAGACTTAGACATTTAGGCCTAGAAATGCAACAATGACTGCAACAGCATGCATTGATGTAGCACCCATAAAATATCTTTTTACAATACTGAGACAGACAGCCGAACCAAATCAGACTGTCTACCTCTGTGTTCACATTGCAGTAAAATTAAAACCATCAAAGACCCTCAAAGTCGACACCAGTGGTTCTTAACCAGACTTTTGAGTAACCAATTCCAGACTTGGCAAATAATTAGTTGTGGGCACCAGTTTATATCCTAAACAAAAAACTTAGAAATGTATTCACAATATAGTAACTTTGCCAAAGTAAAGTGAAACAACAAAGTAATCTAATTAATCTATGCTGTAAACACAAGAGCTTTTATTTTTAGCCCCGTTCATACAAAAGATAGATAAACAAACAACATAGCAAGGGATAACTAAAAGAAAACAACAAAACTGACCAGATTACTTGAGTAGTTTGTACAATGCATTTATTTGACAAACATAGATGATGGCTCCTCGTTTGATTTTCTGAAGATGTTGATCAAAGTCACCTCTACAATTTACTCAAATAAAGGTAGTAACATTTATAAGTTAGTTTTCTAGTCTCTGGGCTTCTGAGAGCTGCTCATGGGAAGTGAGGCAGGGAGATTTCAAATCTTCATGCTGTAATATCAACAGCCAAATACCTTTTACAGTCCCAAACCCAATTGAACTCTGACCACTCCCTGACAGACTGACTGTCTCCTCCATGAGGTTTCAGTTTCTATTCAATATCTGTCATCTGCTTGAGCATAAGGTCTTTTCCAAACTTTTTGGAACCAATTCCCAACTGCAAACCTCATCAATGGCCGATTTCTACCATCTATTTAAACAACATGCTCTTCCCCATTGACGCAGTGTCTGCAGGACCTTTTGATCAGGAACCAATCTGCGATTAACTTCTAGGCCTGGCCTCACAAATAAACAGATGCTTGCTTGATCTGTTTTCCTTTTAACACATGCTATTATCCACAGTTCAAAAGTCATCTTTAGCTCATGTTTCTGAGTTCACAAATCCAAACCAAAATTTAATAGAAGAATAAAATAAAAATGATGAAAAGATCAGCGTAGGTTCTAACAAGTTAAAAATTTCAAGGCATGTCATGGAACATTACAGATGAAAAGTAAGCAAGGCCCTTAACAGTTACTAGGGCAGATAACCAAAAGCTTTGTCAAAAATATAACATTTAAGTGTGACTTAAAAGTGGAAGGTGAGGTGGAGAGGCTGAGAACATTAATGAGAGAAGTCCAGAGTTTGTGGCCATTGATGTTCAATGTGCAGCTTAAAAAGCAGCAGGGAGATTAAACCCAGGGCTATTGTTGAGGCCCCAGTGACAGGAACGTTGAGAGTCTGGAGCAGGTCGCAGAGACACAGAGGGCTGAGGCCAAGAAAGGATTTGCAAACAATGGTGACAATTTTAAAATCAAGGCACTGTGTAACCAGGATTGAAAGTTGGTCAGTGAGAAAAGAGGTGAATCAGACCTGGTACAAGTTAGTATAATTCCAATGCTGTAAGGGACAGACCCAATATATTTGATGTTGGGGATAATGGGAACTGCAGATGCTGGAGATTCCAAGATAATAAAATGTGAGGCTGGATGAACACAGCAGGCCAAGCAGCATCTCAGGAGCACAAAAGCTGACGTTTCGGGCCTAGACCCTTCATCAGCTCTCTGATGAAGGGTCTAGGCCCGAAACGTCAGCTTTTGTGCTCCTGAGATGCTGCTTGGCCTGCTGTGTTCATCCAGCCTCACATTTTATTATCTTATATTTGATGTTGGGCTTTGGGCCACATTTTATTGAGACTGGCAAAACAGTAAGATGCTTCTGAACTTCCCTAGACAGTTAAAAAATAAGATAGGGAGACTGGTCAGTGACCATATTGATAATATGGTGGCACAGTGCTTAGCACTACTGTCTCACAGCACCAGAAATCTGGGTTTGATCGCAGCCTTAGTTGACTGTTTGTGTGGAGTCTGTACATTTTTCCTGTGTCTGCGTGGGTTTCCATTGGGTGCTCCAGTTTCATCCTGCAGTTTTAGGATTAGGTGGATTAACCATGGTAAAATTGTCTGCAGTGTGCATGCTAGATGGGTAAGCCATGGTAAATGCAGGGTTATGGGAAGTGGGCAGGAGAATGATTTGAGTGTAGAATCATAGAATACCTACAGTGCAGAAAGAGGCCTTTGGCTCATCAGGTCCTGGTGAGATGCTCCTTGAAGGGTCTGTGCAGGCTCAATAGACTGAATGGCCTCTTTCTGCACCATCGGGATTCTACACTGGAGCTCCATTTTGATGTATACAAAATAAGTCAGACCAGTACATTTCATTCTGGCAGGCAGATACCCAACCAAGGGGATTGAAACAAAAACAAAGTTGCTGGAAAAGCTCAGCATCTCTGGCAGCATCGGTGAAGGAGAAAACAGAGTTGACACAGTTAAGGGGGTTGAAACATTGGGTCACAGCACTGCTGGCAACAAGCCTTGGTTAGCTTCTGAGAAAGGGAGTAGGACAGGAGTCCGAAATGATGTTGGACAAAGTGTTGAACTAAGAAGTATCATCCCTGCATCTGTACCTCCCCATTCAAGTCAGTAGGTCTCCAAAAAAGCTTTTCTTTTCCACCAGGGGCCTCCAGCAAAGCTTTGAGGACATCTGGTCAGGTTGCACATGGAGCACTTTTTCCTGAATGTGGCTGAACTGCGCCCCCCTCCGAATGGAATGGGGCCAACGAATCCTCAGACTAGCTATGAGCCTTCGATTTGCTGAGGTTTCTCATCAGTTCGATGCATCTGCCCAATTTTTTTCATTTTCTCCCCTGCCTTTGCAATCACTGGAGCACCTATTTCTAAACACTGGCCAGCTTGTCATTTAGTGAGATGCATTCCCTATCAATTCCGCTGTTATGTTATTTAAGCAATCCCATGTGGGCTGGTAACTGAATCGAGACTGCCTCAGTTCCATTCCTTTCCTGTCATTATATCCCTGAAGTAGTTTGTTTTATAAATTGAGAAGTATAATTGAGCATTTGGCCAAAGGCTGTTTGTTAAGGAATTCATTATCTCTTGCTCACATTTATGAGCAATTCATTACTTTGTTCTCAGTGAGGAATTCACCTTCCATGATCAACTGAATATTCGCTAAGCTTATGGAAATATAAAGTAGATCTGTGGAGTCATATTCAGGGCAGATGAAGATTTGTACCTACTAAAGGAATATAAATGTTAACACTTCAAATTGTGGGATGGGTCCCATGAGAGTATGAGCAATTAATACATGTTAATTAGTACATCATTAACCTTTCACTTGATTCAGCGATAATTTTTCAAAGGGATTGCCTCTATATTTGAATTGGAACAACTTGCAGGCCTGTGGGAAAAAGAGCAGGGCAGTGGATGCCTCCATCAAAGAGCTGGCATAGACTGGACAGGCTGAATGGCCTCATCATTTGTAAAATGGAACAACACCAATACAAATTCTTCAATGAGTGATGAGTTTCTGTTGTAAATTGACTATTAAGCAAATGCTTCTGGGCTCAGAGTAAATTGTCCAACTAGCAGCTGGCTTCATCTATCTCTGTGACTTCTTCCAGTTCTAAAAACTGCAGATCTCTGCTGTCTCCTCGGTTTACACCCCTCCATCATTATTGACTGTGCTTTCAGCTGCCTAGGCCCTAGAGTCGGGTGTTCCTTCTTATCTCCCCATGCATCTATATTCTTCCAGGACAGCTGTTTCAAACCTATCCCTTTGACTTTGGTTATCTTTCCCAATATCAGTTCACATGGTGCCCCGGGGACAGTAACTCTCCCAGCGCTCAACCACCCCAACTCCCCACTATTGCATAAATGCTGTCCCCTCCACACTTCACATCCGCTCTGATGAAGAGTCAGCTAGACTCGAAACGTTAGTTTACTCTCTCTCCATGGATGCTGCCTGATCTGCTGTGACTTCCAGCATTTTTTGTTTTCAGAACAGTTTCATGGTCATCATTAGATTGTAAATTTGAACATTCTACCATCAGCCATGGTGGGATTCAAACTCAAGTCCCCAGAACATTACCTGGGTCTCTGGATTATTGTCTGGTGACAATACCTCTAAGCCATCACATCCCCCAGATGCTGACAATGCTCCTGTGAAAAACCTTTTGTTGTTTTAGTGCATTGAAAGCTCTATGCAAATGTAAGTTATTGTCGAAGAGGCTGCGACAAATAGAAATTAATTTTGTCTGGGAATTAGTTGGGTCTGCCATTTGTCTGATTCACTAATTTGCTTTCTTGTTCCCAGTTTTGGAGATGGGGGTCACCATTTTCACTGTTAGTTGCTAAGGATCTGAAGTGATGTGATTTAAAGCACTCTCTATCCAGTGCCTGGCAGGTGGTGTCCGCCACTTTTAAGAAAAAATGCTACCTTTAACTTCTACCGTAATTGGTGCCACTTTTACGTAAGGAACAGAGGCTAACAAATAGAAGTGTCATGCAAATATGCTCGATGTAGCTTGTTTGAGGTTGTATCATGTTGTCAGAGTAATGGGAGAGGAGGATACTGAATACCGTTATTGGGTATAAAATAGGAATGATGAGACATCGTGTCAGTGACATCACATTTACACAGGATGTTTTGCAGCATCAAAGACCCTTAACCATGCTCAAAAGAAAAATTAGACTGCAACTGAGTGATTGGATTTATCTTAAAATGATTTTTGGAAAAGTCTCTGGGTTTTGAACTAATCAGATCAAATAATATTCATTAATTGTACACAGTTAATAAAATTGTCGATATTAATTAATAAAATAACTATATCCTGTCTCATTTTGGCAGACAATTTTTCTTTCTGTTAGAGATGTACACTATTTCTGTCTTTACCGATCCATTCCCAGTATATAAAGTGATTGAATGGAGTAGACACTGAGAAGATGGGTCGGCACAGTGGTTCAGTGTTTAGTACTGCTGCCTCCCAGCACCAAGGAGCCTGGTTTGATTCTCAGCCTCAGATGACTGTGTGGAGTTTGTACATTTTCTGTGTGAGTGGACCTTCCTCCCTCAGTCCAAAGATGTGCAGGCTAAGTATATTGGCCATACTTAATTGCTCACAGTATGCAGGGATGTGTAGGCTTGGTGGATTGGCCGTGGGAAATACAAGGTTACAGGGATGGGATATAGGGGTGGGTAAGGGTGGGATGGCATCACATCCACAAACATCCACTCCCTCCACCACTGACGCTCACTAGTAGCAGTGTGTACTATCTACAGGATGCACTGCAGTAATTCAGCAAAGTTCCTCAAAAAGCAGCTTTCAAACCCATGACCACTTCCATCTAGAAGGACAAGGGCTGCAGACACATGGGAACACCACTACCTGCAAGTTCCTTTCCAAGCCACTCACCATCTGACTTGGAAGTATATCACCGTTCCTTCACTGTCGTTGGGTCACAATCCCGGAATTCCCTCCCTAAGGACATTGTGGGTCAACCAACAGCAGATGGACTGCAGGGCTTCAAGAGGTGACTCACTACCAACTTCTCAAGGACAGCTAGGGTCAGACAATAAATGCTGGCCAGCCAGTGATGTCCCTGGCCCATGAGTGAATTTTAAAAGTGAACCTATATTATCCAGAACCCTTTCCAACTCAGGACATCGCAGTCTGCTTGACAGCCATTGAAGTATTTTTGAAGGTAATCACTATTGCAGAAAACACACCAGTCAATTTGAACTCAGCAAACTCCCACAAACTGTAATGTGATATTGACCACATAATCTGTTTGTTGATGTGATTGAGTGAATAATTTTGGCCAGGATGCCTGTCTCTTCCTTGAACAGAGCTGTGGGATCTTTACTGACAAATACGGCCTTGAATTAACATCTTCTTGGCCCCTAAAGTGGAGTTTGATGCTGCTGACTAAAGCAAGTGGGCCAAAGCTAAGAAATTGCTATGTTTCCCTCACACAGGTGTCACTTACTTGGCGGAATTGAATCTGAGTGAAAGGTATTTTGAACACTCTCAGCACAGCATAAGAAACTATTGGGGATAGGCGGCAGAGTGTGGGAAGGTGTGGGTTGGCATGCATGTCCTTAGGAAGTGGGTTGGGGTGTGAGGCTTGATGCCAAAGTATCTGACATTTGTCAAAAAGGTAATAGGGACAAAATCCCTGAGAAAATCCTGCAGTACTCAACAACCTCTGTGGCTGCTTCTGAACTGCATCTAAGGGGCAGTGGGCCCAAATCAAGCATTCACTGATCACCCACATTGAAACTCATGCCACTCAGGCTTAATCCCAAGGCAAAGGAGCAAGACAGGACATTTACTGACTTGAGCTGCCCATTTTGGATCATAATATAAGTGAGCAAGAAGGTGGCAAATGGAGTGTAATGTGGGAGAATTAGGGGAAGTGAAATTGTAACTTCAGTGGAGACAGATTGAAGAGGCGGTTAGTTTAGCTGTGGTTATGGCAGACATCACTCTATTTCGCAGCAACCTCTCCTCTCACTCTGTGCAACTAATCTCACTGTCACGGGTAAGAAAAATATAAATTCCGTATTAAAGAATCTGAAAGGCAGAGCTCTTAACAGTCAGCAGAGCCATGTGCTCCCTTGCTTTCTTTCACTGTGCCTTTCCAATCTTTCACAGAGATGGTTAACTGTGACAGAAGTTGCAACAAGTCAGGTTCCTGAGTGTTGCTGGGGCCTCTGGCAGTTTGAATGGGAAAATGCAATAGCTTGCATTTCTCTGGAGAAATCAATTCTGCCTTGGAGGCAATTAATTTTTAAAGCTCTTGCATATTTAGTACTGAATGTTTATTTAAAAACAATCTTTCTGCTGTAGGAGGCTTGAGCAGATACTTGGAAAAGCAGTTTTGTTTTAGGTCATATTCAAATGGAACTAATTGTATCAGATCGCTGGTTACATGACAGGTGAGTTGTCACAAAGTGTGACAAATTACTGCTTTCTCTGGCACTGGAGCTGATGCTGTGCATGACCACACAGACAATCTAATGAGTTATTTGTGTTTTGAAGACGAATGACATTTGTAGAAAGATGTTGGGATATTTTGACAATTCCCCAGATGACTGAACAGAAAGTGGGAAAATTCAGCGCCACCCTTACCTCGTTTGACCTGCATGTGACTCCAGAGCCACAGCAATGTGGTTGACTCTTGTTACTGTCCTCTGAGCATTTAAGAATGGACAATGATAATGGGAACTGCAGATGCTGGAGAATCCAAGATAATAAAATGTGAGGCTGGATGAACACAGCAGGCCCAGGCTTGCTGTGTTCATCCAGCCTCACATTTTATTATCCAAGAATGGACAATAATTGCAGCCTAGCCAGCAACACATGTGCCCTATGGACATGTTTCTTTCAAAATCATATCAATCTCTTTCTTTTTCCTTATCAGTGTAAACTAAGCCATTTTATTTGGTAATTTGTTCCATCAACAAATGCTCTGACCTCAGAACTTTAATTACCATGTCAAAACGATATTCTTGCATAGAGCTTGTGTAGAGAGGCTGGTAGATGCCACCTGATTAATTGCCTCAGGAACTTACCTTGAATGTTTGTGAATTTAAGATGATGCATTTACCACACAGGAAGAGGCTATTCAGCCTATCAAAACTCGACCTCATTGATAATCTGTCCAACTATTTCAGGTCTTCTTGTTTCCCCTTAGTCCTGCAAGTACTTCCTTCGAATCTACTTCTACCCCACCTTCCATAAACATACTTAAATCATAGTTAAAGCAACTTCTCCTCACCCTTTCGCAAATGAGTCCTTCAGTTCTGCCAGTTGAAACATTTCTGCTCACTTAATTGATTGTATTAAGTCAGCAATACACAAATCTAATGAACATCTTAAAGTCAAACCTTATAGTGACTTAATTATTTCCAAATGCTGCTTAATCAAGTAAAGAGTTGTCATTTCAGATCTTTTTTATTCTCCCATGGGACTTGGACATCACTGGATGGCCAGCATTTATTGCACATCCCTTTTTGCCCCTTAAGAAGGTGATAGTGGCTTGCCTTCTTGAACCGCTAAAGTCGATGTGCTGTCGGCTTCCGGTGCCGAAGTCAATGCCAGGTAGTCCACCCAGTTTCATTTCTTTGTTGAGACTTCACAGCAATTGATAATACCTGAATCGGTTGCTAGGCCATTTTGTAGTCAGCCTCATCGCTGTGGGTCTGGAGTCACATGTAGGTCAGATCAGGTGACATTAGATTTCCTTCCCTGGATAACATCAGTAAACCAGATGGGTCTTTCTGACAATCAACAATGGCTTCTTGGCCATCCCCAGTATATACTTATTTCCAGATTTTTTTTGTTGAATTCAAATTTCACCATCTGCCTAGGCAGGATTTTAAATCAGGTTCTCAGAACCTCAGCTGAGTTTTGGATTAACAATTATTTTAGTCCAGCAATAACACCAGCAGGCCATTGCTTCCCCTTAGAGCATAGAACATAGAACAGTACAGCACAGTACAGGCCGTTCAGCCCATAATATTGAGCTGAACTTTTACCCTAAGCCTAAAGTCTATCTAATCTCCACCCCTACCTTTTACTATAATCTATATGCCTATCTAATAGCCGCTTAAATGCCCCAATGAGGCCGACTCCACTACCCTCTCCAGAAATGCATTCCATACCCCTACCACTCTCTAAGCAAAGCACCTACCTCTGATGTCTCCCCTGTATCTACTTCCACTCATTTTAAAACTATGCCCCCTCGTAATACCAAGGTACAAGGTTGGATTTTTAGACCTAGCTGGAGCTAGGAATGGAAAGACAGGTGAGGAAACGGAATTTTGCTCCAAGATCCTGAAAGCTGGTTCCCCAGTTAAACCCCTTCCAGCTTGGGGTGTTATTCAATAGGTGGGTGGGTGTGAGGAGGTAGGGAGTGTGTGGGATTACCCACACCACAAGCAATAGGGAGCTGATTACTCCACTTGAAGGCCTGTGAATGGAAGCTGGCAGGGAGCACAGCTGCCTGGAACAGGCCTATTGGTAATGACACAGAGGCCAATGCCCCACGCAGGCTTTTGGACAATCTAGGTGCAGTATTCATTGATCTCCATTGGAGGGAATCCTCATCACCCACTTTCCTCTTCTCCTCAATCCCCATCCTCATTTCCTCCTTTCTCACCCATCTGTCTCTGTTACCCACCTATCGCCCCCTTACTCCCTCCCCTGTCCTTTCCACTTCCCCATTCCCTGTTCTTTCCCTCTCATCCATGTCTCTTCCCTACAGCTCAGCCGTCCTCTCACTGCTGCCTCTCCTCCTCGCTCCCACATCCCCTCTTTTCACCTATCCCTCTCTCTCTCTCTCTACCCCCCCACCGATTCCATCTGCACTCCCCCACCCCCTCCCTGTGCCCATCACCTGTATTCCACCCTCATCATCTGTGGTTTATCTTAGGCCACTCCGATCTCTCCCCTTTCCCTCCATTCAACCCTCCCATCTCCCCACCTCGCCCCACCTTTCACCCCCCCAACCCTTCCTCTCTTTTTTCCCTTTCCCCCCCTTTCATTTCTGCCTCCCACCTTCCCCTTGCCATCCCTTCCACCTCTCCCCTGAACACTGCCCTCTCCCCCTCCCATGCCTGACCTAACTCCTCCCTTGTCAACCCCCATCTGTCCCTCCCACCTCACCATCGCCATGCTGATTGCTTAGTTACAAAGGCCATTTTTTAAATTGTAAGTTTGCAGAAAATGGAGAGAGGGTGGGTCCATTTTTGAGAGCCTCACTTTCTCTCTCATTTCTCTGCTATTGCTGGAAGGGCTCCCAATGATACTGCAGCTTTGAGTGCCCCCCACTGTCCTTAATGGGACAGTAAACCTCCCCGATGCTCATTAATTGGCCACTGCGGGGCAAATCACTTTAAGTCACTGTGATCCACACAGCAGAGCCTACAAAGTCCTCTTTAACCCTAACGGTGGAGTTCAGAAGCCAGTGGGCAAATCCTGTTTCATGGTAATGCAACTGAGTTATATGTGCACTAACTTCCAACCAGGAGTGGTTTCAAATGTGTGGGCCAGTAAGGTTTATTTTCATAGATCTTATTCAGCAGCATGTCTTGGAATCATAAACAGGAAATTTATCTCAAGTATCACATTTGTGTATTTTTAATTGTTGAGTAGATTCCTCGAATTGAACAGATACTTAATTAAAAAGCTCCCCTGCTAGTCCCTAATCAGTGCTCCTTCTGAGCTGGAGAATAACAGGCTTTCTGCATTACAACTCTCTTGGGGACATACCTAAGTAGATTTTGGTATGTTCACAGTTCAATTACTTCAACATTTTTGCTTTCAAATGCCGTAAAGCCAAAAACAGACTTTCATGACTAATGCGATGTCTGATTTATGAAACTGAGAACTTGCTGTTAGAGTGGACCTCCTCTCGCTTTCTGGATATCTCAAGAAAGTGTGTGGTCGCTTGCTGTATGAATGGACACAACAGCACAGAATGATCCCACAGACAACTGCGCAGTTACTCTGTGATGGTGGTGAGTCTCGCCTGAGGCATGCTGATCCTGAGGTTAAACAGTCACCAGTCACCTCTCTCTAATGAGAGAGCTGCCCTATGGCCTGCCCTAGGGTTATGGGTGATTGAAAAATGAATGTTAATTGACAGCCAAAAAGAATCCATTCCCATTTTTGAGTAATACCCTGGGATATCTTACATCTGCTGTGCATCAATTTAGCATTGGAAGAGTGCAGGGGATAATGCAGCTTTCCCTCAGGTACTTTCCTGAAATGCAGTCTCAAAGTCTTTAAATGATTTTGCAGTAAATTAGTCAACAAGGCCACAGCAGCCTTTCTACCTTCATGCATTAACTTTTGTCCTTCATTTGCTCAAACCAATATAACAGAATATAATATCGTTATCACTGCAGCAAGAGAAAATGGTGTGGAATGTTAACAAGGATTTTATTGTATCAGTTATAACTCATGGCTTTCAACAGATCCTGTAAATGAAAACAATAACTCCCATGATGCCTTTTGCTCTTAGACCCCAGCTAAATGCCAGCCAATTAGATTCAGAATTGCCTTGCCTTGTCCTCTTCGAACAGCTCTAGCTTACCTTGGATCGCTCTGCCCAAACATACATTGTCTTTTGCGAGTTGCCCACTGTTTCTGTCCTATCTTGCTCAATTCCTCTGTTTCTGTTCTTGCCCTGTCTATCTGACGCACCAGGAGAAGTATCTTTTCTGTCATTCAGCCTCCCCACATCCCCAATGTCTTCCACCTGTCCTTTTTCCGGACCCTACCCACCCATTGTTCAAAACCCATTATATCTCTGACCTAAAAACCAAAAGAACTGCAGATGCTGTAAATCAGACAAAAATGGAAATTGCCGGGAAAGCTCAGGTCTGGTAGCATTTGTGTCATCACTTTTCTGACGACAAGTCACAGACCTTAACGCATTAACTTGGTGTTTCTCCCTCTTTCTGCACTGACGCTGTCAGACCTGCTGACAGCATTTTCCCTGCATTTTCTGCTTTTTGAATTTCAGATTCCCAGCATCCACAGTCCTTGGCTAAGCTCCTTCTGCTGAGGTCCTGCATAGTTTGTGAGAAAGTGGTTTCACTTTCAGTCACAGAGATGCAGAAATAATGGCAGCAGGGATAGGCGGGTAATCCAAATACATTAAAGAGTGAAGATTGCAGTGGTTTGAAGGCATTCACCTTGTGAAATGTTAATGCAGCAACCTGCGGATCACAGAATGATATTAGCACTGCTGACGTTTACAGGTTATTAATGATGTCCCTGGGAACTGAACTGTGCTCTCTACTAATTAAGGGAGCTATCAGATTCTGTTTTTAATTTTCACAGCAGCATGCTGTACATCAACAATGATTTAAAGTATTTCGAGCCTTCTTTTGTTGTCTGAGCTCTTTCATAAATTCTCGGATGTAAAGTTCATGTCTCTCTGCTCCAGTTTATTGGTTTCTATTTATCGTTTGGCCTGCTTGTGTTTATACGAACAGATGTTCATGGTAGTAATCGGAGTGCAGTGCCAATGTCTTTGAAAAATTAGTTTAGTTTACAACTTTACTATCTGCAAAGAATCCTTTCTTGTAAGGAACCAGTTCTTTTGATTTAAACTGTGAATGCTGAACTTCCCAATGTGTGGCACCCTGAGGCAGGAGTGGTTCCAACTGTATGTGAACAGCTGCAAGGTCCCATTAAATTCTAAGCTTTCTGAAAAAGATAAGGTTTAACTGGTGACCCTTTTGAGGGCCCAATCCAGATTCCAAAAATGCTTTGCAACTTACAAACCATCCAGTGGTAACAGCATCTCACTGTCTCAACTCTCGACTTGTCCTGTGCTCACAGTATTGCTCTTCAGTTCTTGACCCAGTGAAGTGAAGACAATTTACAAACTTCACAGTGGGCTCTCAATGGGGTAGTGTTTAAGAGACACTGTTTTCATATTCAATCACGATAAGGGTTAGCCTTTCAGCATGAATTTCTTGGTCTAAATGTGACTCAAATGAAAGTAAGAAATGGCTAAAGTGCATCCTTTTTTTTCTGTAGTCCTTGTAAATCCTTCATGAGCTATTTAATCCCCCAGTGTAAATTTGCTCGTTCATTCCATAATCATAGATTCCCCTACAGTGTGGAAGCAGGCCATTCAGCCCATCAAGTCCATATTGACCCTCCAAAAAAGCATCTCATCCAAACCCGCCCCATCCCAGCAACACTGTATTTCCCATGGCCAATCTACCTAGCCTGCACACCCCTGGACACTGTGGGCAATTTAGCGTGGCCAATCGACCCAACCTACACATTTTTGGACTGTGGGAGGAAACTGGAGCACCTGGAGGAGACCCATGCGCACATGGGGAGAATGTGCAAACTTCACATTGACAGTCACTCAAGAATTGAACTCAGGTCCCTGGCACTGTAAGCCGGCAATGCTGACCACTGTTAATTACGGCCATGAAAACTTGCATTCTGTTACATGTTTTGAATATCTTCAGTATCAAACCTGATCATGTCACTGTTTATTATCCATACTGAAACTGCCACATTTTGGGACTTTGATCTTGGTTACTTTGTCATGTTCAGTCACCAATCACTCCTGTAGCTGGATCTTGCATCCCCTATGATGATGATGATGTTTTATTCTACCCATTAGCTTGGATAACAGTACAATAGTGATCTCCCAAAGCCTTAAGAGATGACCGTTTCTATCTAGGCATTAAGCAATGAAAGGATCAAGCTGATTATTATGTTACTTGTGGGCAAGGAGCTGCCAAAAGTGCATGGTGTCATTTTATACAAAGAACAAGGCCAGCAGATAATTGGGATCACCACCATTTCTTTCTAAGCTACATACCACCCTGATATGAAACTCTATTGCAATCCTTCACTTCTTGCTAAATCAAAAAACCTTCCAGTATTGTGGGGCAACCTACACCACAATGGACTGCAGTGGTTCAAGAAGGCAGCTCACCACCACCTTCTCAGGGGCAATCAATGTTCAGCAATAAATACAGGAGAGCCAGCGACAGCCAGGTTCTACAAGCCAATAAAAAAATGTTACGATTGGACAACAACTGCTGGTCTAGCCAGGGATAACCACATATTGTAAATGAATTTAAAAATCAAGAAGAGAGATCAGTTTAATGAAGGCTGCAGAGCTGATGTGTATTATTTTATTTGTTTGTTAGGTGTAAGTATCACTGGCAAGCTCAGTCTTTATTCTCCATACTTTATTGACCTTGGAATGACAGTGATGAGCTGCTTCCTTGTAAAGTTGCAACCCATGTGGTGTTGGCATGCCACTGGGTGAGAAAAGACAAAAAAAAAGGATCGATCACAATAAGTTATGTGCCATGATTAATGTAGCTGAGTTGTAGCTAACTGGCAGATCATTTCTGCTCTATCTGTGTGCTGCCTGCTGCCAATACCAGGCAACCTGCCAACTGTGCTACTTACTCATTATCTAGTGTCAGTTGACCGACACCTTGCCAACTGTTCTTGCCTTTCTGACCACACCCCATCACTTTGCCATTCTAAACCAGCCTTGCTACTTAATGGACAGCCGGACGACTTATTTATCAGCTCCTCATTGTCCTTGCAGTGTCATGAATGAACAGATCTTCAGCGAAGAAAAAGGTATAACATGCAGTTGTATTTAACCCTATATAACCTTAGGAAGAGACGCAGACCATTTAGCCCCTCATGGTTACCTCATTATTCAGTTGTCTTGGAAATGATCTGTCTCTCAACTTGGTTACATATTCCGTAATATTCTATCTCATTTAAAAAAAAATGAAATCAGACTTAAAATTTCAGCGAAGAGAGTTCCAGATCTCCACAACTTCCATAGTATGCCAGTGATTGAGTCTTTCAGCTAGTGAAACATTGCTAGCTTTATGGGTGATGGTGGCGTGATGGTAATGTCAGCTGGACTAGGAAACCACAGGCACACAACTACTAGGTACACCAGTGAAAATCCCTCCATGGTAGCTTTTGAAATTAAATCTCAATAATATCCCTGGAGCACAAAACTAGTCTGAACTACTATGAAACTACCATCAGTTCTTGTAAAAACCCATCTGGTTCACTCATGTTCCTCTTGGAAGGAAACCTGCTGGCCTTACCTGCTCCAAACTCCGTGTGACTCCAGACCCATTACAATGTAACTGCCCCCGGCCGGCATTTATTGCCCATCTCTTTGTATGCCTCTCTGTAGCCCTCAGAGTGAAAAGGCCATTAACCATGGCTCAGTTAATAACACTTTACCTTTGAGATGCTGGGTGTAAGTCTCCCTCCAGGGCTTGATGGCAGAACTCTAAGCTGACCATCCAGTGCAGCATGACAGGCAGATTGTTACACTAAGGCTCCATCTTTGATCGCCATCAAAGGTGTCATGTTACTATTTTTGAAGAAAGCAGGGTAGTTATTCCCATTTCCTAATCAATATTTCTAATCCTTTAAACAACATAGTATAAATAGATTATCTGACCAATATCTCATTCTGGTTTGTGGGAGTTTGCTGTATGTGTGTGTTGACTGCTCTACATCCTATATTACAATGCAGACAATATTAAACTTGGAAGGGTTCAGAAATATTTACAAGGATGCTGCCAGGGTTGGAGGGTTTGAGCTATAGGGAGAGGCTGAATAGGCTGAGGCAATTTTCTGTGGAGCATTGGAGGCTGAGGTAACCATGTAAATGCTTATAAAATTGAGAGCGGCATGGATATGGTGAATAACCGAGATCTTTTCCACAGAGTGGGGGAGTCCAAAACTAGAAGGTACGGGTTTAAGGTGATAGGAGAAAGATTTAAAAGCAACTTAAGGGGTAATGTTTTCACACAGAGGCTGGTGCATTTCTGGAATGAGCTGCCATGGGATGTGGTGGAGACTGGTACAATTACAACATTTGAAAGGCATTTAGATAAATACATTAATTGGAAGGATTTAGTGGGATATGGGCCAAATGCTGGCAAATGGGACTAGATTAATTTAGGATATCTGGACTTCCTGGACGAGTTGGACCGAAGAGTCTGTTTCTGTGCTGTACAACTCTATGACTTCCACAAGTACTTCATTGATTATAAAGCGCTTTATGATGTCTGATGGCCATTCTTTTCTCTATATCCCGCCTTAGAGATGAGAAACAGGTGGCAGTCTTCACCCAGATCCCTGTCACAAAACTTACCGGAGTGTAGGGCATTAAATTCCACCCAATGCATTGTTGTGTTCCCAGCTTCAGAAAGGGAGATGATTGGCAGCTCACTGAGTTAATCTTTAGGACAGAAGGTAAGCTTTCGGCTTTTTCCTGCTTGGGCAATATAGAAACAATCCAAGAGCCAGGTAACTGTTAAACTGAGTCAGCTCAGCAGGGTCAGACTGGATCTGGGAGCTCAGGATCAGAGTGGGCCCAGTCACTCGAGATTAAACTGGGTCGGGTTCCTCGGAGTCAGACTGGACCCAGTTTCTCATGTTTAGGCTAAACTTGGAGCTTGGAGTCAAACTGGGTCCACTAGCTTGTTCATTTTGCTGTCTCACAGCCTTGTATGGCAGTCTGAGGATTGAATTCCAAACGACAGTACTAAGCAGTTTAAAGCAGCACATACGATTAGAAACAACAGTATTGACAATAACTTATTCTGTTGACAGGATGAAGATCTTTTCCCTCAGGAGGGTGTGATGGACAGCACAGAAGCACTGCAAATTGATCCTGATACTGAAGCCTTTGGAGCAGCCCCAGGGGTACGTTCATGAAATTGCTCTCATTATGGGTCATTTAGAATGGGAGAGCTTAAAAGAGCTTCAGGAAAAGATAATGCGACCTCAAACCAACAAATATAAGATGCTGGACCGATGTTTGAATTTGAGAATCTGAGATCAATTGAGAAAGTTAAAAATGTGGCACTGTCAGCCCAGAACTTCAAGTGATTGTAACACTTGTTCCTGAAAACGTAAAAGGACATTTTACTGTTCAAATGCACTTTCTCTTGGTTAAGTAGCATTAATGAGAACAGAATACAAACTTTGAGAAATCTTCTGGGGTGACTTCAATTTTATACTGACTTCAATTTTGTAAGTACATGTTTCCTTTATCTCTTGTGGACTTGTGTACAATTCCAGAAACAGAGACATCCCGAGAACATAGGAATCTGAGGAAGAATTATATTAGACTCAAAATGTTAATTCTATCTCTCTCTCCACAGATGCTGCCAGATCTGCTGAAGTTTTTCAGTATTCTCTGTGCTTATTTCAAATTTTCAGCATCCAATGTATTTTGCTTTTATTTAACAATTCTTCATGTGGACTTTGGAACTGAGTAAAGGCAGGGTGTTAAGATTCCTGTAGGGAATTTTAACTTGAATTCCCAGTACATTAAAACATCTCTTGCTCTCTCTCTCTCTCTCTACTCTGGCCCTACCCTTCTCAAAGTCCATCTCAATAACATTGTGAATCATTTGGGCCTTGTATCCAAATAAAAATGCTATCCTTTCAAGTCACAACTTCATTCTATTGTCAAACTAAATAGATGATTAATGTATATACATTTACAAAATTTGACATTTCCAAGCACCTTCCTAAATCTTTTGAGATGAACAGTCCATACACTGTCAATGTTAATGTTTTTGCAATTGTCAACAGGCATGAAGATCTTGCCCTTTTTTCTCAATTAATGGGCCTAGTTCCCCGTCTAATCTTCAATAACATATCTATCCAATTTTACTACCAACAGGTCACATGACTCTCCCCATTGCTCCCTTTTACTCAGTTTTAATCTAAGTGCATTGCCCCCAAACATAGTATTACAGAACCTCACATTTGTAACAAGGGTAATTTGATAAGGTAGATGCGGGCAGGCTATTCCCATTTGTGGATGAGTTTAGAATAAGGGTGACTGAAGGGAAGATAGCAGTCATCAATATTTTGAAATATTTTAGGAAGAATTTCTTTTCACAGAATATATGGATTTGGATACTGATTACCACACAGAGCATTTGGGAGAGTTAACACTGCTGCATTTTTGGAGTAGGTTAAAAATCACCTGATACCAGGTTATAGTCTAGGCCCGAAACGTCAGCTTTTGTGCTCCTGAGATGCTGCTTGGCCTGCTGTGTTCATCCAGCTCTGCACTTTGTTATCATCTATTTTAGGAAGAATTTCTTTTCACAGAATATATGGATTTGGATACTGATTACCACACAGAGCATTTGGGAGAGTTAACACTGCTGCATTTTTGGAGTAGGTTAAAAATCACCTGATACCAGGTTATAGTCTAGGCCCGAAACGTCAGCTTTTGTGCTCCTGAGATGCTGCTTGGCCTGCTGTGTTCATCCAGCTCTGCACTTTGTTATCTATAGTCCAAAAGGTTTATTTGAAGACTCAAGCTTTCAGAGTCTCACTCCTTCTGCTGGTGCCAGGAGTAACACACAGGAAGCTTGTGTATTCAAATAAACTCATTGGACTATAATCTGGTGTTGTGTGATTTTTGACCTTGTCCACTCTGGTCCAACGCTGGCACCTCCATATCACATTCTTTTTGGAGTGGCTTGAAGCGTATGTGAGAGAGACCTGGCAAAAGCTGGCATAACGGAGTCTGTAAAGAGGAAGTAATTAATTGAGGAAGTCTTGTACAGTATTTTTAAAAAATCAGTAGAGAGCACTGTGTCTCAGGGTCCTGTTTCTGTGCTGTAGGTTCTCGGTTCACCTATGGAGAGCAGGGGCTGGATATTTTCTGCCTGTCATTGAGTGTGCTTTGGACAGGGATGGGTACCACGATGTAGGGAGAGTTCCTAGCACATTATTTTCCTACCGACCCCGGAGCTTGCCCCACAAGACAGAGGACAGGTGTAAAACTTATTTAGAATTGATTGTAGCTAGGGAAAGCTTGATATATCTACTAAATAAGGGGACGGTGAGGAGTAACCAATGGGTGGAGATCGACCCCAGAGAGAAAAATGGTTGGGCAGTCAAGGAATAGGTAACATTCAGCCTGGGAGAATCAATAGCTACCAATGGAGACCATTAGTGGCTGACAATGAGTTGTTTGTGGTCGCAGCCCATATGATGACAAAGCCTGATGTGTGGGGGTTGGGAAAGTAATATCATTGGAGGGTACCCCTTACCCATCAGGGTCACACCCCCACCACCCCATCAAGAAGGCAACACCTCTCTTTCCTTCCCATCCACGAGCTCTTGACCAATCTCCCCTACCTGCAAAACGAGAATAGTTCAAAATGCCTCACCCTAACTCATGTCCGGATCCACCAGGCCCCCTTAAGGGCCTGACTGCGGTCTGAACTACCAACAGCAGCAGCTCCGGAGTTTGGGGATTCCTGTGCGGTGGATGGTAGATCCACGAGGAACTGGTTGTGTCCACTTGCGGTGCTTTATGGGGTGTGAAGCAGGCGTCTAACCATCTAGTTGGCTGACTGCTCACTTTCCTGCTCCCTTCACCCGAGCCCTATAATGTTCCTCCTCAGATGGTGTTAGGTTCACTTATGCAAACAATGCCTCCATCAAACATCAGCTGCTGTTTCGCAATTGGCCTACCACCTGGAGACTAAATATTAATTGCTTATCCAGTTTTGGTTACTATCGAGCATTGCCTGCTAGGAACGTGACGATCCACATTGACATACAGTCTCAATTTCTAAACCCATACATGTGAGGAACAGGAGGTGCCAGAGAAATTTGTAACTACAAAAGCCAGTCAAGACTGTAAATCCTGCAGTAATTAACTCACCTCTTAACTCCCTTAAGCCTGTTCACCATCTCTCTACAAGGCTCAAGTCAGGAGTGCGATGGATTAAGTGCAGCTCCAAAAACTCTCAAGAAGCTGGACACCTGTCAGCTTGATTGGCATCCCATTTAATACGTTCGACATGTACTCCCCGACCACTGACACATAGCTGCAGCAGTGTGTGCCATCTTCAAGATGCACTGCAGCAACTCACCTAGGTTCTCTTGATAGCACCTTCCAAACCTGACACCTCGAAAATCGAGAAGGACAAGGTCAGCAGGTACTTGGGAACTCTACCAACTCCAAGGGAAGCCTGCCAGTTCCCCTCCAAGCTTCTCAGCTTCCTGACTTGGCATTATATTGCTGTTTCTTCACAGTCACTGGGTCAAAATCCTGGAGCTCCCTGCTTAACCTACACCATATGTAGGCAGCAGTTCAAGAATGTAGTTCACTACTAACTTCTCAAGAGTATTTAGGGATGGGGAATAAATAAACAAACAGGAACAAATGTGGTTTTAAAGATCTGTATTTTAAGCACTGAGGAGGTAATGCAGTTACCAAATTGTAGTCTATTAGTGTGGCAGGGACAATGTGGACAACAGTTCAGTTTCAGAGGTCTCGAACTCTCCATTATCCATCATCTGATCTCACCAGCTTTTAAATACCACTTGTTCTCATTGGAGGCCCCCTCAAAAGCCAGGTGGGAATTCAGGACCAAATACCATTAAAAACCACCCAGCTGCCTCTGTATGGCAACCATGCAAGAGACAGCTACTTAAGGCTCATCCCGAGAAGGATAGAGAAAGTCGGAAACTTTTTGTTATGTTCAAGCTGATGTTTCTTTCCATTTCCACCCTCTGTAGGATGAATATCAAGATTATGAGCCCGAAGCGTGAGTATCCACAGACCTGGGCGCACTGACCAAGGACTCTTTTACTTCTCCTGCTCTCTTTTTCTATGTGAATGTACTTCAAATTCAGATATTACTGGTTGTAAAATTCTTCCTTTAAGTGTGTGTGTTTTTTTACAGTGTTCTTTGAAGTCTTCCACTCGCTGTACTCAAGAGTGTTGTGGCTTTTGGCCAGGCCTCATTCCAGTGATTCCCTCCCACTGAAATGAGGGACTGGGAGCAGGACCCTGTCAGTTTCGTAGACATAGTGTTTGGGGTTCAACAGTTTGAAACTGCCTATCTGTCTAATGCTTTCTTGTGTACGTGTAAAAAAGAAAGGTTCTGTGTGACTGCATCTGTGTGTGCATGTGAGCGTGTGTGTCTGTGTGTATGTGCATTTGTGTGAATGTGTTTGTATCTCCTAGTGTAACCTATTTACTGCTCCGTTTTCTATGTGTGACAGTTCCGTTTGCTGAGAACTTTGTTGTATGTACAGTGTATGCAATGGTCAGCATGGAGCTATGCACTTACAATTAACTACTGTGACACTGAAAATCATTTTGTGCTGGTGGGTTTTTTTTTGATGAGTGTATGTAAATATCTGGTGTTTCTGTGAAACAATTAAACTGAATATGCAAAACACTCCCTGCCATTGAGTCTGTTCGACGGGGTTATGTTGCGACAATGTACATGGTGAACCACCGAGACACCAGGGCTGGGGCAGTGCGGTAAGTAGGAATTCCACCACCTTGTGTTGGGTGCAGATTTACACCCTGTTCCAAACCTCATCCGTAATTCCTTCAGGGTGAATTCCTGGTTACCACCCTCCCAGAGGTGAAGAGAGTAAAAGCAGTTAAGAGGAGAGAAAGGGTGTGTGCATGAAATTGCATGATCAGCCATGATGGCATTGAATGGTAGCGCAGGCTCGAAGATCCGAATGGCCTCCTCCCGCACTGTTTTCTATGATTCTCCCCCAGTCTGGCTAGCTTGCCTTAAACTGATTTTAATGTCTGTTTGTCTGTCTTGATAGGCACAGAACAAGACTTCTGTCCCTCAGGGAAATTGTGCATTCAAAAGCAGATAGCATTTCAAATGAGCTGTGGATGCCACTGGGATGAGGAGGCTCCTCAACAAAGAGGAGCCAAGGTCCTGGACACCCTGTGAAGTCCAATGTTTGGCTGGCGAGTATGATACAAGCAGTGATTGACATGTGAAGAGCTGCCCTGATGCCTGACTTTGATCCCCTTCCCCGTCTGCTATCCCACTCTTAAGGAAAGGTGGCAAGGATTTAAAATCACAGCCTGTATCTTCTTGTGACTGAGTGATTAACTTCATAGCGACATTGACAAGAGTCTTGGGAGTGTATTCTCTCATTACACTGACAGGGAAGCCTAAAGAAAAGGGAAGTAACTGCTAGGATTGTGTTCCTGGATTAAAATATTGGTGTAAAATGTGATTTGTGCAGCAAAAAGGTTCTTTTCTTAGAGGCTTCGCTCTATTAAAACAGTTTTCTTGTGTGTTGGAATGTAGACATACGATAAGAATATTATGAGTCAGTACTGAGTCATTTGAGAACAATATAAGGATCCCAAGGGACAAATTCTGAGGAATGGCTCCAGAAGCTAGAGATCTATTCCCCCAGAATGGAGAAGGTTAAAGGTGTTCATAAAGTTTTCAATATGAAAGGGTTAAGCTATGAACTAAGCTGAATTTCACCCACTCTTATATAAGGCACAACGATTGGGTAGAGCCTTAAACAGTTGGGACAGATATGAGTCTCGTCCTGCCGAACTCTTCTGAGTAATAGTTAACATGCCTCAGAGTTAATGTAACTTATATACAGTAACTAAGATGTAATAAACCACATTGTATTACCTAAGCCAAGAGCCCCTTATGCTGAGAGTTGTTCATGGTCCATCCTTTACATAAACTATTGAACAGCCCTTACACTAGCATGGAAAGAAATATTTTAGGCAGCCACTATACTGCTGGTGTTTGTATCCTTAGTATCCCAAAAGTGTGGGAAAAGGCCCTTCGGCCCAACATGTCCACACCAACCCTCAGAGGATCCCATCCAGAATCATCCCCTATAACCCACCTAATTTACACATCCCTGAACACTATGGGCAATCTGGCACAGCCAATCCACTTCACCTGCACATCTGGACTGTGGGAGGAAACCCACACAGACACAGGGAGAATGTGCAAACTCCACACAGACAGTTGTCCGAAGGTGGAATTGAACCCCGGTCCCTGGCGCTGTGAGGCAGCAGTGCTAACCACTGAGCCACCGTGCCACCCTTCATACCCAGGCATCACATCATCTGATAGCAAGCTGATGAAGGTGGCATACTCATCCCTGTATCATTATCTACTACCACAAACGGCTGATTTGATTAACATTTCCAAAATATTAAGGGAAACGAGGTCTGGAGAGAAGGAAAGGATTTGCACTCAATTAGGAGTCTCAGACTTGAGGACATAGTCTAAACATCTGGTATGTGTGTTATTGCTGTCATTCGGCTCAATGTCAACCATGAAACAACATTTACTATGAAAGATGCAATATATAAATTATAGGACAAAGAAAGGAAGATGGTGCAAGGTGCAGTCTGGTTGCAATGGCTCAAGTACTGAAGCAGATGGTGGTTCTGTAGGAGATTTCAGCAGAAGACCAATGGAGGATGGAAGTATGGGAAATCTGGATCTCATTTCAAGTAAAACCAGAGATTGTGGACTAGTCACTGTCCCCAGGATATACTTTGGAGTAAAAGCAGTAATTGCTTCACTCCCTGGGGAGAGTTTAGTTAAACATATAATTACTGACAATGACTTTCCATCAGGCATTTTAATACAATTGAAAACTACCTTTCTGTTTGATAAACAGTCTATTTCACCCTCGGCTGAAAACTGAGCAGGATGGATAAGGTTTTCTGTTCAGTCCTCGATCAAGCCACAGTTATTCTGGGCACTGGGCCGGTGAAGGTGCACTCCCGGTCAGAGGAAGTAAGGACTTAATACAGTGAGTATATCAAAACACTTAAGCCCAAGAGAAATTTTTCGCAAAACATCTTAGAAATACAACCTCCTCCTTCCAGACAGTTTTAAACTCTTATGGGCCCAGTATTTTAAATTTTGCAACATAACGTTTTGAAGATTAACAGGCAGGAACAGAAGGTTTCCTCTCTAACCTACAGAGAATTGCATTGTCTGATACAGCAATGGCATGCATATAGCAGACAACCTCCGGGCTCCCTGCTCTGTAATGAGTAGGTAGGAATAAGGTGCCGATGTTTGCTCTGATCACCTCTGCAGCGCAGATGGGAAGAGTAAGACTCTTTCAACTCTTTATAATTCACTCGTTACTGGCATTGTGTGTTGGCTGGATGCATATGGGATCAAGCTCTGCTGTTTTACTGCCCATCCTGTCTAAATCCATTGTCAGAAGAAAAAGAGAAAACAACGTTGCATTTCCATAGCACCTTTCATGATGTTGGAACACCCAAGTCATTTTAGTCATTGTCATAGAGGTCTACAGCACAGTAAAAGGCCTTTACGCCCATCAAATCTGCACGGGTCAAAAATCAAGCATTTAACTATTCTAATCCCATTCTCCAGGGCTTAGCCCAAAGCTTTGTGTGCCTTGACATTGCAAATGTACATCTACATATTTTTTAAATGTTAAGAGGGTTTCTGCCCCTGCTGTGCTTTCAGACAGCAAGTTCCAGATTCCTTCCTCCCTCTGGGTGAAATTTGTTTCGTAATATCCCTTCGAGAGCTCTCACCCCTTAACTTAAATTATGCTTCCTTGTCATTGGTCCCCCATCAAGGATAAATGTCTTAGTTGGAAGTTATTCATCTTCATAACAGAAAAGCAGAGTTTCTTTTTCAGATATGAAACTTCTATGGTCAGAGGGGTTAATTGGATGTACCAAATCCCTCATGTCTCTGCCTGACACCAGGAAGATCCTGAAAGAAAATGCCACCAACATATGAAGGGCATTGATCTCTGTTAGGAGCACACAACTCTTCAAACTGAGGTAATACGGTGTAGAGCTGGATGAACACAGTAGGACCGACATGTCAGCTTTCCTGCTCCTGCCCTATTCGGTAACTGGGCCCAGCTGGTGCCTTCCCCAACCAGTCAGGGGGCCAATGGGGACTGTGTGGGGAGACGACCGCCGGGGTTTTTCTTTGTTTCTGGCTTTTTTCTTTTAAATGGTGTACTTACCCCCAGGATAACCCAGAGCAGCTAGCGTGACCGGGTTTGTGTATAAATATGTTTTCTTTTTGTATATTCTATGAATAAAGTATATTTTTTTAAATTAAAAAAAATGTCAGCCTTCCTGCTCCTAAAATGCTACTTGGCCTGCTGTGTTCATCCAGTTCTACACCTTTTGTTATCTCGGATTCGTCAGCATCCTGCCATTCCTATTATCTCTGATATTCTTCAAACTGGACTGGTGTAAAGTTACATGTTTGATCATCAATCTAAAATGAACAGCTTGGGGCCAACTGACCCAGTAGCACTGATCAATAAGGCAAACCATTAATTCATTGACAAAGCAATTCTATTGGATAGCATTTCTTTCTGCGAAAAAAGCCACCACACAGCTCTCAGCTATCATCGCTAATAAAACTATTGCTGGGAAAATCTCATTCCTTCAAACATGATGATGGAAAAAATCCCATCAAGTTAAATGCAAAACTACTGCAGGTTATTGCTATCCAAACTCATTCTAACAGTGGTCTGTCACTTTGTAATTCAATTTTATCATTACAGATGTGGCAATTGCTGGGTCACTTCATTTGCTTATTGGTCCTACAGTTTAACCCTTGCAGCTCTATCAGTGAGTCAATCCAACAGTTATGTTATGTCTATCATTCTGCAAAGATTAGTGATGTTGCTGTGGTAAACTGGTTTTAGTTGCCTCTTTTATCATTTGCCATTAATAAAACCTGTTTGGTAGTTTAAAGCCTGTTTCATGGTCAAATGAAGTCTTTATTGTTGTAGAACTTAATGCAGGAAAAAGTGTGATGAAGCCACTCTGAAATATAATGCAAAGGTTTTCTATTTAATAGTTGGATTGCTACAAATTTCTGAGGAAATCGATCGACAAATAGCGGTCCAGATCATACAAAATAAACTATAGCACCTGAACTCGGAAAGAAAAATCTGAATTAAAACACCTAAAACACATGGCCTTGTTCTTCGATGTTGCTGCTTCAGTCGGATTTGAGACCAAAACATTTAATTGTGACCTTGTGGTATTTCTTTGGGAACTTGTGTCATGGATTTTCAGAGCAGTAACGGTTTTGGACCACGTGTTAACATCCTCTACATCTTGGTTGAATTCTTTACATTCTATACCTTGGGAAGCATTTAACTCTGTGTTCAGTGAAGAGTGTCAGTGCTGGGGGTTGGAATAATCTCCTATTTATTGCAACCACCATCAGCTTCAAGTACTTTGCTTTGGGAAGAATGGAGGTTGGATTGTTGAGTAAAGTTTAGTTTGTTCCATTCACTGGCTGGGCTGGAATTAATTGACCTTGAGAATGTGGTGGTGAGTGTCTTCTTGAACCAGTCCATTTACTGTCAGTAGCCTAACAATGCCATTAGCCAGGGTGTTTTGAAAGACCAGCAATATATTTCCAAGGCAGGTGAGTGACGTGGAGGAGAAATTGCACCTGGTAATAGGTGTTCCCATATATCTGCTGCCCTTAACGTTCTATATGATATTAGCCATTGGTTTGTAAGGTGCTCTCCAAGGATCCTTGGCAAATTTCTGCAGTGCATCTTGTAGATGGTACACATTGCTGCTACCAAGTGTTGGGGGATGGAGGGAATGCTGAAGTTCAATGAACCTGACTGTCCACAGTCGGAAGCAGGAAGTGGTCAAATTTCACCTGCTCACTGGGAAACATCGTTTAGACTGACAGATACAGGATTTTTTAAAAAAAACTGTAGGTTTGAGCTCCAGGTGAAGAAGTGTCAACAGGTAACTCCACCTTTAGCAACCGTAGAAATGAACATCTTCCACCGACAGCCCAAACCGCTAATTCTGTAACCAAGCAGCCCTATGTACAAAGATATTTCTCTCCGCTTCAAAGTTTTGGTGACAAGTTTGAACTGGTAGCCCCTTTACATTGTTTCACGAACCAGAAGGGACAACCTTTCCTTATTCATTCTATGAAAACCCCTTTTTTAATAACAAAAATTTTATCAAATCTTTTTGTAGTCTTCTCTATTACAGTTGAAATAATTCCTGGCACTCCAATCCTCTTCATAATTATAGTCCCTTACCCCTACTGTCAACCTAGTTAACTCCAATGTTCTTTCCGTTAAGCTTACAAAACCATAGTTGAACTATCATGTTGGAGAGGGGGATAGAAGCTGGGGCAGATCTGTGTCATTGTGGTAATGCCAGTAGAATAGTAGAACCCAGGTTAATGCTCTGAAAACAGGAGTTCAAATCCCACTGAGAAAATTTGGAAACTTCAATTGAACAAAAAAAATCTAACAGCAACTGCTGCCGATACCTATAAAAGCACATCCGGTTCACTAATGTACTTTGAGGAATTAAATGTGCTTTCATTACCTGGTCCAGCATCATATGTGACTCCAGGTCCACACCAGATTGTTTGGCTCTTAAAAATATAAGAGATGGGCAATAGACACTGATCAGCTAATGATGCTCTCATACCATGAATGTATTATAAAAATAAGTCTTAAATGCCTACTTACTTTTGTATACTTTGCCTCTTCATAAATTCTTTCCTCTTGTCAGGCATCATTAGGTTGAAATACCAAGTCACCATGGTGAAACGTAAATCGGTGCACTTAATAAGCTGTGAGTTGAGAAAAAGATCAATCAAAGGGACTTAATTTCAACTAGTTTTATTGAGCACAGACTCCCGCAGTGACAAATTTGGCTGATGGAAGTAATTATGGACACATAATGGATGTATAAGGTGCATCTTTTGCCACAAATTCTTGTTTACTAATGAAAATACATTTGTAAGAGGACCTTGGGGATTCAGCTAATGAAACCATCTCACAGCAAGTCTGTTTGAATCAGTAATAATGCAAGTGAGTACTGAAAGCTCAATCATCTGGGAGTATTTGGCTACCAGATCACTAAGACAATGATGCAAATCCATATACAAGTAATATACAATGAAATAGTCATTAAACTTGCTCACACATAACCTGAAACTTCAGCTTTCCTGCTCCTATCATGTTGCTTGGCCTGCTGTGCTCATCCAGCTCTACACCTTGTTATCTCGGATTCTCCAGCTTCTGCAGTTCCTACAATCACTCGCCTTCATTATCAACATGGGTCAGAAAACAGTGGGAATTTCCAACAATTTTCCCTTAATCTCATGATTGTTTTTTAGTTTCTTTATATTAAGTATAGGATGTAGGTGTCACTAGCTGGCCAGCATTTCTTGCTCATCCTAACAGCTCTTGAGAAGGTGATGGTGTGCTGTCTACTTGAACAGCGGCAGTCTATGTTATGTAGGTAGATCCGCAATGCTGAGGAATTCTGGGATTTGGAAGTAGCAATGCTGCAGGAATGTTATATATTTCCAAGTCAGGATGGTGAGTGGCTTGGAGAGGAACTTGCAAGTGGCGGTGTTCCCAGGTTTCTGATGCCCCTGCCCTTTTTGATGATATTAGTCGTCGGCTTAGAAGGTGCTGTCTCAGGATCTTTGGTCAATTCCACTTAAAGGGTGATGTGGTGTTGGGAATTCAGTTGACAAGATGGTTGAAAAGGCAGAAACTGAGAATTAGTTAAGATCTTTCCATCCCAAAAACTCTGATCATTCATTTTACCAGGTGAAACTGCATTGCCAGTGACAGACTGGTGTGAAATAAGAACTGAAAGAACTGCGGATGCTGTAAATCAGCAACAAAAACAGAAGTTGCTGGAATTGAGGAAGGGTTACTGGACCCAAAATGTTAACTGTGATTTCTTCTTCACAGATGCTGCCAAACCTGCTGAGCTCTTCCAGCAACTTCTGTTGTTGTATGGTCAGGTATGACCCTAACACTCCAGTTCCAAGTACTTTCAGGGCTGGTTGACCCTGAAGGTGAATTATTATACTCTCCTAGGTCAAAGTCCTGGGATTCTCTCCCTAATGGCATTGCATGTCTACCGACAGCACATGATTGCAGTGGCCCAAGAAGGCAGCTCACCACCATCTTCTTGAGAGCCAACGATGCCCATGCCCCATGAATGAATTAAAACAATGAGTCAATTAGTGCATGAGGTTATGACTGGAGGTGATTGAATGCAGCAATGTAGAGTATTGGCTGTCTAGGAGCAGCTGCAACTGATTGGCTGCTGAGGTAAGGCTGGACTGGATTTGTTGCCAAGATAGGGATTGTACCGGATTGGCTGCTGACAAGTGTGGCCGTGCTAGACTGGTTGCTGAGATAGGGCTGTAGGGGATTGGCTGCTCATATGGTGTTCTACTGGATTGGCTGCCAAGGTAGAGCTGTAAGGGATTGGAAAAAATTGGGTTACATCAAAATCCTGGAACTCATTCCCAAGCAGCCCTGGCTGTACCTATGGTATATGGATGTCAATAGTTCAAGAAGGCAGCTTAGCACTACCATCACAAGGGCAACTAGAGATGGACAATAAATGTAGACGTAGCCAGAGATGCCCACATTCCATGAACGAATAAAAAAGGAATGGAGAGACAGGGGTCTTCCTCCAGTGATTATCACTAGTGGTTTGGGGAGTTGCCGGTACCCTAGTAGGTGGATGAACACAAGTCAGAGTGATGCAAGTAATTGAAGAAAAATGCTTTAATGCCCACTATGCTTTTTCACACAGAATATAGTTGTTTGCAACTTTGTCCAGCAGATAAACTAAAGTCAACTTCATTGCCAAGTCAGGGCAGTCCTTGGCGGTGGTAGTTGGGTGGGGGGGCAGGGGGTGCAGTTTGGAGAGTGGGTTTGGCAAGTTTGAAAAAAAAAATCCCAAGAATCATCATTGTATTAGTTTACTCTCATTGAACAGCTAATGAGTAGAAGAACTGAGCTGCAACTTTTGATTAGGGAAGGTCACTTGACTTTCAGTTCACAGGGAGTAGCAACGGATACCAAGCTGTCTGCAGCAGTGAGCAGTTACTTGTATTAAATTGCATCCAATTATCGCTCCTGTCCTTTCCACTTCTTCTCAGTTACATTTTGTTTTTTTTCTCACCAGCAGTGTGAATTGCTTCCCAGAAAGGTAAAAAAAAATCTGAACTTATCAAATGCTAACACCCCTTGTTCCTAGCTGAAGAGAACTTTTTATTAGATTCAGTTTTTCCTAACTAGTAGCTGTGGAGAGAATAGTTTGATGCCTTTTTAAATTGCATTTATTGAAAGTGCCTGCACTCTCTCCCATCCAAAAAAAGCCTTTGAATAATTTTGGATGGAACATGGCGCAGATGCCAAGTCTGAGGAATTTCCATTGGCAACTCTTGGCATTTGGTTTCTGCATTTTTGATATGGCTTTGGTCAAACAGCCCTTTAATTGCCTCAAGAGGCAATGTACATCAATACTGACATTGTTGGATTGTCTTTTATCCCAACAATATACTTAATTTACAAAAGTTCTGATCAAAATGATTACAAAATACTTGAGCCATAGTAAGAACTGCAGATGCTAGAGAATCTGAGATAACAAGGTGTAGAGCTGGATGAACGCAGCAGGCCAAGCAGCATCACAAAGTCTTCTGAGGAAGGGTTGAGGCCCAAAATTTCAGCTTTCCTCCTCTTCTGATGCTGCTTGGCCTGCTGTGTACATCCAGCTCTACACCTTGCTTTTACAAAACATTTGACTCTGTTTTGACAAAATTTGTGAGAAAATTAAATTTCTCCCACTGGTAATAGTCGAATATTTGCAAAAGGCATTCAAATTCAGGTATAAGACCCAACAGCAAAATACAGCAGATGGGAAATTACAGGAAGTGCAATAGTTGTAATTTTTCTCTCTACATGCTATATTCCGCTTGGAGGTTGTAGTGACTATAACAAGCTCAAACAGCTGGACCTCATAGAATATGAGTTCCCTGATTGAGGCTGTTAATCTGGTCAAATCAGGGAGCCCTGGGTGACAGATAAAAAGAAGAGTGTCAGAGATACTGCATCTCAAACAGCTGACTGTGAAAAGGTGGTATTAACATCAAAGACTGTTCACCTGTAAGTAAAGGATAACTTGGTGGCGGGATACTGCCCTCTGAGGACTTACTTCAGAAGTGGCTTGAACTAAGTGTGCAATATTTGTAAATCCATATCTTCAGGCCTAATCCCTCAACACTGTTCTATCTTCATCTCTTTCCTGATCATTCTCCTCAGTATAGACCCATCTCAATTCCTTCAGGCCAAGAGGCAAAGTTAAAGTGTAGACAATTCGACAAAAATATCTTCTGATGTTTCTTCTCAGTCATCTGAGACAAATTCACTGTTTATGTCTCATGCTATGCCTGAAAGAATATAAGTAGATTTATCTGAACTTCAGAGGATCAAGGCAAGGCTAAATTATGATTGAAAGTGAGCCCTTTGTAGAATTCTGGGCATCTTTCTTGTGAGCATTTTTTGTGACCTTATATATGGATACACTACATTTTCAAAGGATGAGGTAAGCAGGGGAGTGCCTCTGTGGGGCACAATCTGTTGTTAGCATCTCCCTATAGCATTCAACTTGTGTTGGAGATCCCTGTGAGGAGCTGAGCGAAGAGCTGTATAAATCAATGCATTCCTTCACTACTCTGATTATTACTCACTGAAAAGCATCTATGTGATTTCCGCGCAAACCAACATTTGTTTGATTAATTGAGATAACATGGTGTGAAGCTGGATTTCTGGAACCTTGATTTCTGAAGAAGGGTCTGCACCCGAAATGTCTAACTTTCCTGCTCGTCTGATGCTGCCTGGCCTGCTGTGTTCATCCAGCTTCACACAGTGTTATCTCAGATTCTCCAGCATCGCCAGTTCCTACTATCTCTGTTGATTAACTCACAGGATGAGGGCATCGCTGGTTAGGCCAGCATTAATTGCCCATCCCTGATTGCCCACATTGCAGTAGGTCTGGAGTCACATGTAGATCAGATCCGATAAGAATGGCAGTTTCCTTTCCTAAAGGGCATCAGTGAACTACATAGGTTTCTCCAGTAATCATTGGACTCCTCATTCCAAATTTTTAAAAATTGAATTTAAATCCACCATCTTCCTTGGTGGGATTCAAACCTGAGTCCCCAGAACATTATTTAGGTCTCTAGATTAATGCTCCAGCAATAATATGACTCGGCCATCACCTCTGCTAAATTGCACTGATTTCTTGCTCCTGTGTTTTGCTAACGCTTTTAAGTTGCATCTTATAACCAGACCATCAATTGGCAACAATTGTTAACCAGGACAGAGATTCGATCTTGGGCTCTACTACATAAGAATATCTCTGTACTGTACGACATGATATACATCGGCTGTTGGATCAGATGTAGCCAGAGTCATAAGGTTTTATGTTCAAGTCCTGTTTCAGAGCCTGCACTGAGAAGGAGCTGCACTGCCAGAAGTACCATCTTTCAGAAGAAACTCTAAGTTTTGGCCCTGCTTCTTCAGGTGGGCATGGAAGATCCCATGGTGCCATTTCAAAGAGGAGCAGGAGTGTTCTCTGACACACCCTGGCCTACCTGTACCTTGCAATAACTTTGGTGAAACATTATGGGGTCATTACCACCTTGTTGCTTGTGGAAACTTCCTATGTGCAAATTGATTGGCGTATTTCCTGCATTATAACAGTGACTCACTTCAAAATTACTTCATTGGCTACCAAACATGTTAAGAAAAACTGAGACTGTGAAGAACACTGTAGAATTGGAAGGACATAGTTGTTCTCAAGGGACTACCACAGGGGATTTACAGGAATGTTGCCACAACCTGAAATTTTACAACTCTGAGGAAAGATTGGATAAGCTTGAGCGGTTTTCCTTAGAATGAAGGAAAGTAAGAAATGTCTAAATCATGATGTACAATACAATGAGAGACTTGAACAGAGTGGACAAGGGAGACCTGTTTCCCTTAGCGGAGAGATCAGCTAACAGGGGACACAGATTTTTGGTGATTGGTAGGAAATTTAAAAGGGACAGCAGGGAAAGCAAGAGGATGGTGGGTGCCTGGAATCCACTGCACGGTTCAGTGACTGAAATGGAAATCCAAAACTCATTTAAAAGGAACCTGGATCCGAACCTGAAGCAACGGTTGCTGACCAGTGGCTTGTAAATGGGATTAGAATGGGTGGCTAGATTATTCATCCAGTGTGGGCATGATGGGCTGAATGGTCTCTTTCAGTGCTGTATCATTCCTATGGTTCTAAATGCGACCTTCTTTGTCACAATTACATGTGAGCGGAGGTTGGGGCCTTTCTTCCCTCATTGTTAAATTGAGCAACTCAAGGTCACCAATTCTTTATTCAAAACATCATTAGAGTAAGTTGTTGTTAATTGTTTTCTGAAATGCCTCTTTCTCTGGTTGTATAAGATATGCACGTATTTGCTTTGTATTGTGTGTGCTGATTGCGCTTCCACCTGCTTTCGGCCTTCGCTATTACAACCCAGAGGATACTTATTCAACTCTAAATATGCCTGTTTTATAGAGAGGTAACTAAGAACTGTGAATAAGTTTGCAGTGTATTCAAATGTTGCAGGTATTATCTATTAATACATTTTTCTTATATCCTGTCAGTATATTGTACAGACAGGAAAGAAACTACAGCCTTGAAATGATAGGATACTTCAATTTTTCATCTGAAATTTTATTCTCTGGTAATTTAGCAGAGACTTGAGTAACTTAAAATTCCAAGATTTAGGTTTCTCTGTTTTACTACAGATTTGAATTTCTCTATCCAGACCACACTCTCTTCTGAATCCAGTGCAGTAGAACTCACCGTGGATTCAAAGTAACATTTGGAAATTAATCAGTAAACAATTCCACCTTTGTGTGCAAGTAGTGTGTAGAATCTTTAAACTTACATTTTAATTTTTGTTTGTTTTATTGATTGATTTATTTATTGTCATGTGTACCATCATGTAAATGTAGTTCATAGATGGAAGGTTGGCTTCCATGATAGTCTGGGCTGTGCATGCATTCTGTAGTTTCTCACAGTCCTGAGCAGAGCAGTTGCCATAGCAGGCCATTATGCACCCAAAGAGTATGCTTTCAATGGTGCGTCTATAGAAGTTGGTGAGGGTCCTTATGGACATGCCCAATTTCCTGAGTTGCTTGAGGAAGAAAAGGCATTGTTGTGCCTTCTTGATTGTTTCATCTAAGTGGCAAGTCCAGGACAGGTTGTCAGTTATTATCACTTTGATGAAATTGATGCTCTTCACACTCTTCATGGATAGAAAGACTTTCAACTCATAAGGAGGCCAGTCAACCAGCCTTATCTGTACTAACTTTTTAACAGTGCAGCCATGCGTAGTTCTACAATTCCTCTTTTTTTTCCCAAAGCTCTGTACCTTTGAGTGGCACATCCTAAGTTGCTGTCATCACTTTCCACCATGAGTTGGGATGTGATGCATAATCACAGATGCTGTGTGGAGAGAACTGAGCCCCAGTTTTTCAGGTCCATCATATTCTATATAGCTCCTCTATATACAATTGTATATATATGATACTTTCTTCAAAGAAACCCTGCATCACTGTTTCACCAATCTTTATTATATTATTGATACATTTCCATTAAAGAAAAGAAAGCAACATGTTCCTCATTGTCAAGTACATGTTCAACAGACTTTATGTATGTCTTTATATGTGGAAATTTATATTAGTGGAATAAGTTTCTTACACTTTTTCCAGTAGCGCATTCCAGCTTCTGACAACTGAGTGAAAAATATTTCTCTTCCTCGTATCGATCAGTTTATGGCTCTAAAATTTTGGCTCTATGGCTTCTGGTTATTGTCCCACTCATCAGATGGAATAATTTTTCTTTATCAACACTGGATTAACTACTCATCATCTTTTAAACCTCTGCACCATCACGTTTTTAACCTTACCAGATTTAAGAAGTTACAACTTTTCCAGCCTCTGTTCATAACTCAAGTCTTCTAATTTGATTGAAACATATACAATTCTAACGGGGCAAGACAGAGTAGATGCAGGATGATGTTCTCCTGGTCTGGGGAGTCTGGAGCCAGGAGACTGTCTCAGGATACGGGATTGTCCATTTAAGACTGTGATGAGGTAAAAATTCTTCATGCAAAGGACAGTGAAACTGTGGAATTCCATGCCACAGGAAGCTGTGGAGTCCTGATCATAGAATATAATCAAGAAAGAAATTGATAAATGTTTGGATTTTAAATGCATCAAGGGGTATGTGGAGAAAGCAGGGATATGGCATTGAGTTAGAGGAGCAGCAGTAGAGTCGTGTAGTCATAGAGATATACAGCACAGGAACAGACCTTCCCATCCAACTCGTCCATGTCGACCAGATATCCTAAAACATCTAATCCCATTTGCCAGCATTTGGCACATAGTCCTGTAAACCCTGCTGAATCATATACCATCCAGATGCCTTTTAAATGTTGTAATTGTACCAGCCTCCACCACTTCCTCTGGCAGCTCATTCCATACACGCACCATCCTGTGCTTGAAAATGTTGTCCCTTAGGTTCCTTTCAAACCTTTCCTCTCTCACCTTAAACCTATGCCATCGACTTTTGGACACTCCCACTCCAGGGAAAAGACCATATCTATTTACCCTATCCATGCCTTTCAGCATCCATGCTCCAGGGAAAATAGCCTCAGCTTATTCAGCCTCTCCCTATAGTTCAAACCCTCCAACTCTTTCAAGTTTCACAACATCATAACCTATGATCATATTGAATGGCAAAGCAGGCTCAAAGGGGCTGAATAGCCCATGCTTACTCCTATAATCCATGTTTCTATCCTTGGTAACGTTCTGGATGCTTCCTCCATATGCTTTCTGAGGCCTTTCCTGAAATGTGATGCCCAGAATTGTTCAAAATATTCTGGCTAAGGCTTAGCCAGTGACCTATAAAATTTAAATTTCTGTTGTAAGCTTAGGACATCAATGAGACAATTGTTTTATCACCTGATGAAGCTGGCAAATATAAAAACTTCAAAAACAATTTAGTGCTTGCAGAGAGAAGAGGCAAGTTGTGCACTTTAGGAATTTAGAAATTAAATTCCCACATTCTGTCCTTTAACCTGTTCCACCATCTGCTTAAATCAGGCCTGACCAGTATATTAAGTCCATCTGCTCACTTTGGTTCCATAACCATTTTTATTCTGACTTAACAAAAACCTCAGTTTGGAAAATTTCAGTTGGTTCAAGTTTTTTTTTGGGGGCGTGTACAGTGTACCAGGTATTCCTTAACTTTTGTGTGAAGCAGTGTTTCCTGATGTATCTCAGAATGGCCTGGCTCAATGTTGATATTCTGCCTTTTTGTTCGAAACTTTTTCTCTATCTAGTCTGGCAACTCATTTTTAATCTTCTTCAACACTTCTGTTAGATCACACTTCTGCAGTTAATGGGATTGAAGCCTATCTGGTAACTTTTTCAGCCCAGTTGTGATTCTAGTGAAACCCCTGCAAGAACAGTCTATTGTTCCCTCCTGAACAACAGGATCCCAGAAATGAATGCAATGCTCCAGGTGCTCCATCTCTCTTCAGAGCTACGTACAGCTGTAATATAATTTCCATGCTTTTGAATTTCAACCCCAACGTTCCACTGTTTGACATTTGTTTTGATGAATTCTTCACTCCCCAGGTGCTGTTTTCAGCTTACTGTATTTCCAACTTTTCCCAATGATGTTTCAGATTCCCAACAATCGCATACTCCTTTTCTTTTTGTTTATACAATAATCACAATACTCTGTACATTTCAACTCTTCAACTTCCATGTTTTGGATGGGAGAGCTGTAATGATTTTAAATTTACTTTTTGTTAGTTGCCCTCAGGATGTTGTCAAGGCCAGCCTTCCTGAGAATTCTGCACATATTCCCACAGAAAGGGTCTATTGTTCAGTATAAAGATTTTCTGTTATGAGGTGAGTGGGAGTAGCTTAAAGCTTTCTGACTCGGAGCAAGGACTGGATTTCTTTTATAGATTCGCTGGAGCAGAGACATTGACTGTCACTGCATCATGTGCGTGATAAAGAATAATGAGGAGTGAATGTTACACCATTAATCAGGAGGAGAACCTCAATTATTAGACATGATCAGAATTTTACGTAGAAACCATAGTGCATGTTGATCCATTTCAGCCATAGAGTCATAGAGTTACACAGCATGGAAACAGACTCTTTGGTCCTACCGTGCCATCCAGACATCCCAGTCTGAGCTAGTCCTATTTGCCAGCATTTGGCCCATATCTTTCTAAACCCTTCTTATTCAAATACCCAAAAGCCTTCTAAACTTTGTGATTGTGCCTGCTTCCAGCACTTCTTCTGACAGCTTGTTCCATACAGGCATCAAAAAGTTACCCCTCTGGCCCTTTTTAAATTTTTCCCCTCCAACCTTAAACCTATGCCTTCTAATTTTGGACTCTCCCGTCCCCGGAAAATGACTTTCGTTATTCATTCTATCCACATCCCACATGATTTTATAAACCTCTATAAGGTCACCGCTCAGCCTTCGACACTTCAGGGAAAAATACCTGCAGCCTATTCAGCCTCTCCATCTAACTCAAACCCTACAACATTCTTGTAAATTTTTTCTGCACCCTCTCAAGTTTAACAACATTCTTCCTATAGAACGGTGACCAGAATTGTGTGCGGTATTCTAAAAGTAGCCTCACCAATGTCCTGTACAGCAGCAATATCATCTCCCAACTCTGACGTTCAATGTTTCTGACCAATGAACACAAGTGTGCCAAACACCTTTTTCACCACCCTGTCTACCTGTCACTCCACTTTCAAGGAACTAGGCACCTGCACACCTAGGTCTCTGTGTTCTGCAACACTCCTCTAACTATATAAGTCCTACCCTGTTCAGCCTTACTATGCAACACCTCATATTTATATAAATTAAACTCCATATGCCACTCCTCAACCCATTGGCATATCTGATCAAGGCCCTGTTGAACTCTGAGATTATCTTTATAGTCTGATGCACCACCTATTTCGGTGTCAGCTGCAAACTTACTCACCATACCTTCCATAGGCATTTGCATAAATGATGAAAAGTGGTGGACCCAGCACCAATCCTGTGGAACACCTCTGGCCACAGGCCTCTAGTTGAAAAGCAACCCTCTACCACCACCTTCTGTCTCCTACCTTCAAGTCAATTTTGTATCCAATTGACTAGCTCCCCCTGGATCCCATGTGATCTAACATTACTAACCAGTGTACCATGTGGAACCTTAACAATATGACAGTCTCAGTCTATATTTAGAAAGTTAAAATCCCCTACCATTACAACCCAATTAGTCTTACAGGTACGTGAGATCTCCTTAAGTACTTGCTTCTCAATTTTCCACTGACTATTGGAGGGTCGATAATGTAATCCCGACAAGTTAATCACCCCTTTCTTATTTCTCAGTTCCACCCATATAACCTCACTGGAAGATCTCCCAGGAATATCCCCCCTACGTACAGCTGTAATGTTATCCACAACCAAAAATGCCACTTGCCCTCGTCTCTTGCCTCCCTTTCTATCTTTTCTCTAAGCCTCTATATCCCAAAACATTAAGCTATCAGTCTGTCCCTCCCAGAGCCATGTTTCTGTAATAGCTATTAAATTCTAGTCTCATGTTCCCAACTATGCCCTAAGGTTTTTTATAAAGATTAGATTCCCTACAGTGTGGAAATAGGCCCTTTGGCCCAACAAGTCCACACCGCCCCTTAATATATCCCACCTAGACCCATCCCCCTATAACCCTATAACCCACACACCCCTGAACACTATGGGCAATTTTGCATGGCCAATCCACCTAGCCTGCACATCTTTGGACTGTGGGAGGAAACTGGATCACCCGGAGTAAACCCACGCAAACACAGGGAGAATGTGCAAACTCCGCACAGATAGTTATCTGAGGCTGGAATCGAACCTGGGTCCCCTGGCGCTGTGAGGCTGCAGTGCTAACCACTGAGCCACTGTGCCACCCCAATTCATCTACCTTACCTGTCAGGCCTCTTGTGATGAAGTAAATACAGTTTAATTTATCAGTCTTACGTTGTTCTCTGCCCAACTCTTGTTTGCCTTGACTATTGGACTTGCTCCATTTATTTGCTGAGCCAGTATCAGCCTTTTCTCTTTTCTCACTATCACTTTGACTCCCCACCCTGTACTTTACCAGTTTAAAGCCTTCTGAGTAGATCTAGCAAATCTCCCCACAGGAACATTGGTCCCTTCCAATTCAGGTGGACCCTGTCCTGCTTATACAGGCCATCCCACCCTGAAGAGATCCCAATGGTCCAAAATGTGAATTCTTGCTGCCTGCATCAGCTCCTCAGCCACATATTCATCTGCTCTATCCTCCTCTTCCTACTTTCCTTAGCATGTGGCACTGATAGGAGCCCAGATATTGCTGCTCTTGATGACCTACATTTTAACCTCCTGCCCAGTTTCCTATATTCCCTCTTCAGAACCTCATCCCTTTCTCTGCCTATGTCACTGATACCAATGTGCAGAATGACCTCATGTTGGCCCCTCTCTCCTTTCAGAATATTCTATACCCATTCCTAAACTTGACCCTGGCACCATGGTGACAACACAGCATCATGATGTCTCACTGATGGCCATAGAAATATCTGTCTGAGCCCCAGACTAGAGAGTCTCCTATTACACTCAATCGCTTGGAACCTGATATACCCCTCATTATAGTAGAATCACCAGTCACAGTATCAGAAACCTGTCTGTCCATACTGTACTTTCCTGAGAGGCCATACCCACTGTAATGGCATACCTACTGGAGATGGGGATAGTCATAGGAGACTCCTGCACTACCTGGCTATCTCTCCTACCATTCTTAATGGTCAGCCATCTACCCGATTGTATCTGCGGTGTCTCCACTCTCCTGAAACTAAGTGCCAATTTTGGTTAAACATTTTCCTGAAACTCTCATCAGCTTGCCCCATCTGCTTCATCCATATAGTCCTTCCAACATGTGCCTGTTATGCCCATCATTGTGGTGAAGAAACTGCCTTTCTACCTCAATTGGAAAGCCGACAGTGGAAATGATGTTCTGCCAATGTAATGGCCCCTTTCCATGGCTTTGCAAACCATCCATGGTGAAATAAGCATTAGAAAGGCTGTTTGCCATGAGATACGACAAGGATTTTCAGGAGGGTTAAGCATCGTCATTGTTAAAGCAGTAGCTCCAACATTCCTGATTGCAGGGTCTAATTTATTATTTGTTAATGTATGGGGCTATATGCATAATAAGGAAGTCTTCTGGGACAGTGGATAGTGTCCCTGCCTCTGGACCAGAATGCCTGATTTCAAACCCTACCCCAGGATTTCATGTCAGAGAAAGATGTGTTTGTAATAGGAGACAATTAAGTTGAGTGTCAATTTGTAAATCCTTCCAACATATGCCTGTGAAAGCAGGTGAAATTCCTGGGCAACTGTGTAAAGGAAATAAAATTGGAGTTTCTACCGTCACAATGTACAGCTCCGGACCACCATGTGCATGTAAAAATGCATGTTGTCATGACAACTCAGGCTCCCTGAGTGAGCTGCAACACATCATATGCATAATAAGAACCTACAAAATCAAGCTGAAGAGAAGGTAGCCATTTAGTATGCTTCATAGGGTCGCAGGATTCAAAGGGAAGCTATGTCAGTGATGGATTTCTAACCTATCATATGCTCAGTTAAAGTATTGTATCATGAGAATCTTATAGGAGTAAACAACGTAGGAGCTTACTTTTGGGAAACAAGATGGATCAATCATTGTGTTCAATCAATAATAACTCAGTAGGACAATCAGGAGCCATGGAGAGAGAGAATGAAGACAATATTTCGAGTTGTTGACTATCTACTACAATTAAATACCATGATCGCTATTTACCTTTCAGCCAGTTTCCCATCCATTACCAAAGTGTACCTTGTTTTCCTGACAACTTAACCAATATCTATTTTCATGGACCTTGGTAAAAAGCTATTTACCAAACAAAACAGGCAGATGATCAAATGGCTTTGGAGTTATGGAACTACTAAATTTAGAAGGTAAAGGTGCCACAGATCATAGAGCTGCACTCACATTAGAGAGAGATGACTTTGGGACAGCATTGTGGCTCAGTGGTTAGCACTGCTGCCTCACAGCGCCAGGGACCTGGGTTTGATTCCAACCTTGGGGGAAATGTGCAAACTCCACACAGACATTCTCCTTATTGACTGTATGTGTTTCCTCTGGGTGCTCCGATTCCCTCCCATGGTCAAAAGGTGTGCAGGTTGGGCGGATTGGCCATGCTAAGTCACCCATTGTGCCCAAAGGTATGCTGGCCAGATGGATTAGCCATGAGGAATGCAGATTTACAGGGATAGGGTATGGCGGTGGATCTGAAGAGGTGGATCCTCTTCAGAGGGTTGATTTGGACTCAATGGGCATGAATGGCCTGCTTCTACTCTATAGGAATTCTATTATTCAATGATCATGGTTTGACCTGAGGATCACCAGGTGAGGGGAAAAGTTGAGAAAGAGAATCCTTCATGATAACCTCAACCGCTATGGGAATTGAGCTCATGCTGCTGCCATCACCTTGCATTGTAAATCAGCCATCCAGCTACATGAGCCACTCCCCAACCACAATGTAGAACAGGTCAGTGTGTTAAGGTTTACCTTCCCTTCTCCAGATAGCCAAGTGGAAATAGATTTCAACTGCAAATTTGGAACTGCATGGGAATGAAAGGAAACATATCAGCCAGCTTATCCCATAACAGTTACCTAATATAGGCAGTCAATGACTCTAATAGTTTATTGAGTTTAGGAAGCAGAAGATGCAATAAGTTAATTCAGTAAAGAAAGCATGTAATCATGACAACTGGGGCTGGTTCACAGATACCAGAGGACACACAAGTTGTTAACAGAGTGTGGGGCTGGATGAACACAGCAGGCCGAGCAGCGTCTTAGGAGCATAAAAGCTGACGTTTCGGGCCTAGACCCTTCATCACTTTCCTGATGAAGGGTCTAGGCCCAAAACATCAGCTTTTATGCTCCTAAGATGCTGCTTGGCCTGCTGTGTTCATCCAGCTTCACACTTTGTTATCTTGGATTCTCCAGCATCTGCAGTTCCCATTATCTCTGTCACACACAAGTTGTTGCCAGGTAATATGTTGCTCTTGTTTAAGTTATTGGGGCAGCATCATGCTACTCTTTCTAAGGTTCGATGGAACTATTCCCTGGGCCTTCCTCCTCACATTTTGATCCATCTTATATCTGCAGAAGACCCTCTGAGATCCTCTGTCTGCTATCGAACACATTATTATATTTGTAGGGCCAGGTAGATTATGCTGCATTAATCAACACTTCTGGCCAATAGCTGTAAGACAACTACTTATGACTTGGGATACCCATTGTCTTCTTGCCCAACTCCATTCAAAAGCTAGTTTTCATTCATTCGAAGAACAAACCTTCTTCATTTCAAAAACTGTACATTAATAATAGAGCACATTTGGCACTAGATAAATTTTTGATGCGAGCTCAAAGCACATCGCAACCTCTGTGTTTTTCATAACTCTTCCCTTTTATTTTGCTGTGTGACAATTTTGGAAAAGTTAATTACTATTGTAATAGCTGTTAAATGAAATTTCATATTACGCAGTAACTACTTGGAAAATTCAGTTTTTAAGGGTCTCCAATTTCCAACCAATCACTGTTCTGTTGTGAAGAATCTCCCTCTTTCCATTCCCCTTCCTAAAATACAGTGAAAAATCATTAACACTATCTATTAATCTGATCATGTCTGTGTTAGCCTCAGAATTAAACTTTACATCTGGTGTTTCATTTTGCCAAGTTTTCTTCATAATAGTGTGTTGTGTCAAACAGTGAACTCTAAAATAAACAAATAATCATTTCTAAAACACATTCACACATTGCGTATGCAAATCTTCTTGCAACCACAAAGTTTGGTGATGAATTTGTTGTTTTGAAATAAATGCCTTAAACCCTGTTACTGCTCTATAATATTTACACCAAGACTAGCTGGAAAAGTGGATTTTTAATGGAGTTTTTCTTCATTCATCAACACCTGTATTTAGCTACATATTGACCAAACTTCCCCCACACACTGACCACACACCTTGGACCTCAGGACCCCACTGTCTGGCTCAAGTGGGAGTCGGAGCTCATGCTGTGTGGAGACCAGTAGCTCACTCACAATTTTCCCCAAATCGACTGACGAGGATGGCTGGGGAATGATCAAAGCTGGAAATCCAATGCAGTTCCCTCCAACCTGAAAGCACTGGTTTCGTGGCTACATCTACTTAAGTTTTCAAATCCCCACATGGACAGATGATGAGATTTGAACTCGAAATTGGGAATAAAAAGCTAGTCTAATGGCAGCCATGTAATAATTTCCTTAAAGCCCCATCTCGTTCACTAATCTCCTTCAAAGAAAGAAATCTGCCATCCTTACTTCGTCTAGCCTACATGTGAGCCCAGACTGATAGTAATGTGGCAACTTCTAACTGCCCCTGAAAGCGTCTAGAAAGGCAATCAGGTAATTAGGAGACTTGAAAGGGTATGTATGGAGATTCCCCTGTGGGGCAGTCTAGATCCAGGGGCATAATCTCGGAATAAGGGAATGCCCATTTAACACAGAAATACGGAGTATTGCCTTCTCGCATATGGTCATAAATCTGTGGAATTCTTTATTGCAGATGTTGGGTACATTCAAGGCTGAGATATAGACAGATTTTATGTCCATACAGGAATCAGAGGTGATCAGGAAAGTGGAATGACAGATGTTCAGATCAGCCATGATCTCATTAAAAGGTGGTGCAGACTTGATGGGCTCAACGGCCTACTCGTACATTGTATGCTCTAATAATTGGAGATTGGCAGCAGTACTCGCCAGAGACTCCAATGTTCCAAGCCAGAATAAAACTGACAGTGCCTTAACATTATGGGGGTGTAGTGTTAGAATTTTAAAGTGTGTGGGTGGGTGGTAAGGGCACCTCACAGGTGGCGCAGGGCAGCAATCCAATCCCAGGCAGGCAGAGAAGAGGAGGCACTTCTAATCCATTGGCACCCCACTCTCATCCGCAAGCTATCCCCAGGCACCTGCATTGACCTTGATCACCCATAACCCGGAGGCTGATAAGCCTATCCTGTCCAATTTCCAGTAGGTGGCCTTTACCAGCAGTTAACAAGGCAAATGTAAATTGGTCAAATTCTCCCCACCCCGATTCCCCCGTCCAAATTCTGGAAAAATGGCAGGGGCAGGATGGAGCTGAAGAAACCGCCATCCATGCCAGGGAAAAAGTTCTGTACCTATCCTCTCCATGCCTTCCCTCCTCTATACCCTTTTTCATAGCTCCCTTCCTCCAATGCCTCCCTCCTCCATGATCCCCCCCAAGCGTTCTCTCCCATGTCTTCCCTCCTCCATGTCTCCCTCCTGTATGTCTGCCGTCTTCCATGCACGCCCAACCCATTTCACTGGTTAGAATGCTAAGTTGATGCTGCTCATTTACATACTGTGTCTAATTAAACAATGAAATACCTTCTGTGCAATGAGTCAAGTATACCTGCCAGCCAAAAGCCTGGATGAAAGTGCTCAGCATCACAAAATATAATCTACACAACATTACACTGAGGTTGCTGTGTTATCTTGATACTTGGTTAATAATAGTACAATATGTTGTAGTGATTATCTCAGATCTACATCAGTGTATTAATATGTGAAAATGTGGTATGAAAGAATGAATCTTACCCTGTCATTCTGTGAAAAATATTTCAGCTTTTGTCTTTACAGAAACACAGATTTTAACTCACTCTTGCTGAAAATGTCTCGAGAATGAATCACATAGATGGCACAAAATGTCCATAAATATTGTTGCACAGAAATGTGGATTTGGTGAGAGCACTGGAAACAACATTTGAATTGTTTCCTCATGCTTCTTTCACCAAGTCCTCAGTAAATATTTGCCATGCCTTCCCATCTGTTGCTGCCATCTTGAGCCATGCCTTTATCATATTCTGCCTTGGCTATTCAAATTCTCTCCAGGACAGACTCCAACTACAGTACACGCACACACGCACATACACATACATGCACACATGCACACACGCACACACGCACATACACATACATGCACACATGGACACACACACATACACACAAATACATACACACACGCATATGTACATGCAGATACATACACATATATATGCACATACATACGTGCACATGCACCCATGCGCACACAGAAACACATGCGCACGCATACACACATATGCACACAGACACATAAACACACAAGCATACACAAACTTGCCCTAAGCCCCTATTTAGCAATGCATTGGTGTTAAAATTCTCACCTTTGTGTTCAAGTCCATCCTGGACCTATCATTTCCCAATTCTCTGTGTTGGCAGTGTGACCATCACCACTCACTGCCTCCCTACGCCCACCCCACCTCCCCAGTCCTTGACTCCATATGTGCTAATTTCCCACCATTGTCTTTGAGCAGTAACTGGGGAGGTGGGGCGGAATCTTGACTCATTCCTTTCCTAAAATTGATATTAGAGCCTGCCATATTTCTGTAAAATTCTTTCTGATTCAATTTCTAGACTGTGAACAGTGATATTAATTAAAGCAAAGCTTTTGAGGAAAGAATGCTACTTTATAAATAGAATGCATCAGCAAAGAGATCCTAATGCCTTCTATAAAACTGTGGAATTCTGTTGCATATATACATCATATATATTATAAATGATTCTTGTTTTGTTGATCATATTACAATTATTGTCACCACAGTAACTGAGGACTAACTTACCTGTTGAAAATTAAATTTGAACTTCTGTTAAAATTTTAGCAACATTCCAACATTTATGGATTAATTATCTGTGAAACTCTGCACAACTCAGTGAAGGTTTGCAGCAGAAAGGTCTTGAGCACCTTGAGGAACATTGGCATTGAAGGAGCTTCTGCTGAAGTCTTTTTCTGTCATTCAGGAGTTCTCATCTTCCCAATGATGCAGTGGGTGTTGGACGGCAGTGATTCAAAAAGGCACCTTATCACCACCTTCCCCAAAGCAAGTTAGGGCTAGGCATAGCCAGTGACACCCACATCCCATAAATTTATATTAAGAAAAGATTGACTTCACATTCTGCTCACATGTTCTTGCCTGAGCACCAGGGTGACAACAATATGCCTCAGGTCTGAAGTGAGCTTTTGCAACACAGTTAAATGTATCCTGACATGGTACAAATAAATCACTAAATATTTACGTTGACCATCAACTCAGTGAAACCATTTGATTGTGCTTAGCTCAAAGGCACAATTAGTTTAATGTCAATAACATTTCCTCTTATGTTTTTAACCCTGCCTGCCTGTTTAGCTGATGTTACAATATTTGCTTTACCATCGTCATCTGTTTTAGAGTTAACTGTTGTTTAAACTTCAAGCCACCCTTCCACCCTCCTTCCCCTTGACTATACTTTGCTGTTATGGTTTTAAATCAAAGACTGAATTGTTCAGCATGAAAACAAAATGAAGCAAACAATAAGTTCCACTTGATGTCTTCTGCCAAAGCATCTCAAATAACCTTTAAGGTTAACATCCTTCCGGGAACAACAGCCACTTGGCAAAGAGGACATGTCTCATGAGAAAAACTTTGTTGCTCTTGTTTGTCACAATAGAAGTGGAGCTTGAGAGATCTGCCTTCACTAACAACAAATTGACATAGTCGTTAGAAAGGGCGGGCAACATACGATTTGAAGCGTGGGGAGTTTTTCTTTTATTTATTCATGAGATTTGGGCGTCACTGGCTGGGGCACATTTATTCCTCATCTCTAGTTGCCCTTGAGAAGGTGGTAGTGTGCTGTCTTCTTGAACTGCTGCAGCCCATTTAATGTGGGTTGACCCACAATGCCATTAGGGAGGGAATTCCAGGATTTTAACTCAGTGACACTGAAAGAGCAGCAATATAGTTCCAAGTCGGGATGGTGTGTAGCCTGCAGGGTGTGATATCTGACTCCATTAAAAACACAGTCTGAAGGAGAAATTCTGTGGTCTTCTAGTCCAATCAGTGATTGAGTAGGGAATCTGCATAAGGCATCTGATGACTTGCCTAGCAGTTGAACTGGGAGCTCGGTATGTAAGGACCATGTACTGTACCCTCTAAATAAGGATATTCATCATTGTGTTTTATAAGATAACCAGCAGTGCCAAGATTTGAAATTATTGCAGAGTAACTTACAGGTAGAGGTGTTCTCATGTGTCCATTGCCATTGTTCTTTTAGATGGCATTGGTCATGGGCTCAGAAGGGATTATCTAAGCAGTTGAGATGAATTTCTGCAGAACATCCTGTAGATAGCACAAACTGCTTCTCCTGAGTGTCAGTGATGGAAGGAATCAATGTTTGTGGGTATGGTGCTAATCAACTAGCATTGCTTTGTCACTGATTATGTCAAGATTCTTGAGTGTTATTGGAGCTGCTGTCATCCAGGCAGGAGGAGAGTATTTCGTCATGCTCCTGATTTGGGCCTTGTATGTAGTACTTTGGGAAACCAGGAGATGAGTTACCTGCTGGAAGACTTCCAACATCTGACCTACTGTTATAACCACAGTGTTTTGCTCATCCAGTTCAATTTTTCAGCAATGGTAACGCCCAGGGAGGTTGATAGTTTTGGTATTGTGGGGAAATGTACAACCGGTGTGCTAACCCATCCTCCCCTGAAGATCCCAATTATACTCCAAACTGGCCATTCACCCGTCAGACATGCCTCACTATTCAGCTAGATCATGGATGAACTGCCTTGATTTCAACTCTCTTGATTTCTTTACCTAACAATAATCTATCACTGTCTCTAAACTTTTGATTAGTTATTTTTATCCGTAAGCTCTTGGGGAGACACTTCTGGATTTCTACTGCTGTATGTGTGAATGTCTTTGTAATCTTGCTTCTCAATGCCCTAGCTATAATTTGATGATCATGCCCTTAGGCTTTTCGCTTGCCCAACAAAGAGAATGGTGCCTCTACATCATAGAGTCATAGAATCATGCAGCATAGAAACAGATCCTTCAGTCCAACCAGTCCATGTCAAATGTAATCCCAATCTAAAGCAGACACACCTGCCTGTGCTTGGCCCATATCCCCCCAAACATTTCTTATTCATGTACTTATCGTTTTAAGTGTTGTAACTGTACCCAAATCCACCACTCCCTCCGAAGTTCATTCTGTATACAAACCACTCTCTGTAAAATCGATGAAATGTGTAAACTGTTAAACAAATAGTCGATTTGAATATCCTTCGCCAAAAGCAGTGGAGATTTATTTTTAAGGTAGAGGTAGATAGATTCTTGCTTAAAAATAGAGTATAAGGTTTTCAAGGATAGGGGAGTTGAAGCCACAATCAGATCAGCTGTGATTGGACTGCAAAGTGGAGCAGGCTGAAGGGGCAGAAAAGTCTGCTCCTTAAATATCTTCAGAAATTTTGGGGACGGTTCAGCCTTGAGGTGTAGTCACCATAGTCCCATTCTCTCATTAGAGAGGGACAATGGGTTGTGATTTAACTTGAGGGTCACCATACCTCACATGACATTGAGAAGGTGGGACCTTCAGGGTAGTTTCAGCCAGTGTAGGGTTTAAACCTACACTGCTGGCATCATTTTACATCACCAACCTGCCGTCTAGCTATCTGAACATGTCTAGTGAATTTAGTAATCTGAGCAGAATAAAAGAGTGTACAAGTCGCTAATATTTAGAATGCATGCATTTGGGATTCCTAAGCCTGGTTTTGGCAATCCCCACATCACTGAAGGTGACTTACAATAACTAGTAAAACACTCCTTACTTCAGAGTACTTTACACTCAGGAATACAACAGATGCATGAATGTAAAAAAGAAGGAAGTAAACATTTGGGTGGAAAACTGAGTATAAGATTTTTATGGAACACCTTCCTTTGGTTCAGCACCTTCACTAGCAGACTTCTATCTTTTCCTATCCAGTGTGCTATAACTATCCAAGAGCACCAGTGGGGATTCATAATATAGTAAAACAGTTCTGAAGAAGAGTCATGTCACAATCAAACATTAACTCTCTCCAGACTTGTTGATTTTCTCCAGCACTTTCTGCAATTATATCATAACATAGAATGTTGTTTGTGTTTACTGACAGCTGGGAATTTGCAGCTCCCAGATGTGGCCTCCATTAAGAATTTAATCGTACAAAATTAGAAGCAATCAAAATAGTTCACTCCATTCAGTGGATTTGAATGAGTCAATAACAGCTTTCACAGTGAAATTCATCAAGTTGTTATCACCTTGTGTTCCAGGAAAAGCAGCAAACATCTACCTCTGTCATCAAAGCTTTCTTTTTATATTCATACAGACTTGATTTGACGGTGTACCAATCAGGCGTATTTTTAGTGAAGAGAGCATGCAAAATAGGACAGGAGATTAACCAACTGACTTTCTGCCCACGCATAAAGTGTACCCCATAATACTGGAGGTGGTCAAGGCACACTCTAGTCCTCCTGCCCTTAGACCTACTGAGGACGCTGTATCACCAGTTATTGACCCCTTGAGCTGGTCAAACATCCCCATTATCATAATGTGCTGAGTAGGGCTAGATGGACAAGGGTGGGAAGGCATTTTTTAAACAAATTTGATGGAGATTGGGAAAGAGGGAAGTTTACATCTTGCTGGGGATGTCCTGAGTGTATGGGGAAGGGGTACCCATTCTAAGATGTTACCTTCCCAACTACTTTTGTACTTTCTTGCCTGGCCTCCCATCTTAATCAAACTGTACTGCATCTCCTCCTTAGGGTGCCTTAATGCCCTGAAAGCCTGGGAGTTACCAGCATTTGGTGGCCATGTTCGATCCTCGACTGCATATTTGCACTCCCAACAATGGCCACTTGTGAGTGGTTGGCAGGTCTCAAACGCAGGACTTCCTCCCATTGGGGGAATATAGGAACAGGATTAGGCCATTCAGCCCTTCGAGCAACTTCCACCATTCAATAGGACCTGCGATAGGTAGCCTATCTGTAGCCTAACTCCATATACCTGCCTTTGACTCATATCCCTTAATCCCTCTGTTAAACAGAGGGACCAATGTCCACACTCAGCTTGTTGGGGCTGTCTCGGTGTATTGCCGTCTCGGGGACCATTTTAAGGCTGACTGGTTCAAAACTGAGATCTCCTCTGGGGAAGCAAGCTGTACATCACCATTTCCCAACCACACGGCCCCCACCACCCCTAAAGTTTATCCCTTAATTCTGTGTACAGCCAATTGTCCTGTTAAGCTGTCAAATAAAGTTGTATGAATTGCTTCATGTTGTAACCTATTGCACCAACATGGTTGTTCAGTTTGGACTCCTTGCTTGGAATGAAAATTACTTTATCAGAGAAAACAAAAATCTGTTACACACTTTGACCTAACAAATAACAAAACTTAAACAAAGACATCTTACTGTTTCCTTGTTTCTTGATGAGATGCTCAACAAAACATCCAGATCAGACTGGTCCACTGTCCATTGGCTGACAGAATGATAGACAGTTTAATTGAGGATGGAGATAATGCTTTTGTTTAATGTTAGATTTGTTTAGCAAATGGTAGCTTTCAAGGTCCCTTTCTCTAACTTGTATTTTTTGAGGTTTTAAGCCATTGAGGTAAAAAGTTCAATGCGTTGGAAAACAAGGTGGGTGGAGGAGGAAATTGTGATTCCTACTGACAGGGTCCAGTGACATACCGTTAAAGGCAGACCAATTTGAAAGGTTAGTCTATCTATGGGTGTTAGCAGGAGGAGGTAAAGTTGCTGGACACTGAGTTTAAAGATCTTGCGTATTTCTTTGAAGTTAAAAATCACACTATATTTAGTTTGTAGTTTGTTTTAGGTGACTTTGGGAGAAATACCAGATGAAAAAAACTAACGTATACCAACCACATAGAACTGTGCTGAAAGAAACTGACAGCAGCGATACGAATCTGAGTCTGAGCAAGAAGATTCAGCATGAAAATAATGGTGACTCTTCTCTGGGGTTAAGGTGTTTACTGGTGTTCTTTCCTTTTTTTATCATTTTTAGTTTGGATCTGTGAACTATGAGCTGGAGGTGACCTTTGGACTCTGAGTGGCAGCATATTTTAATTAAAAAAAAGAACAAACAAACTGATACATATTTATGAGACCAGGCCTAGAAGTTAATTGGAGGTTGATTCTGGTTGGAAGTATTCTATAGCCATTATGACTACAGAGTGGCATTCTGCTCAGACAGGTAATAACAGAGGCTGCATAGGGAGACAACCAGTCTAACAAAGAGAAACTATAGTTTGAACCAGTTTTTAACATGTGTTTAAGTCAGAAGGACTGTGCTTATGAAACGTTCAGAACAGAGGTTTGATTTCTCCGTGGTTGTCCTCTCAGTACTAACTTGTTTAAAATTTGAAGAATAGAATCTCACTTATAAATATTAAGTGAATATTCCTCAGAGCCTGTTTAAAGTTAGTTACATGCATCAGTGTCTTCAGAATTCAAGCAAGATACAATCTCATGTGCTTGTGATCACATGACACCAGGTTACAGTCCAACAGGCTTATTTGCAAACACAAGCTTTCAGAGCCTCGGTCCTTCAGCAGGTGTTAGTGAGAGAGGTGGCATCAGACACAGAATTTAGAACTAAAAGATCAAAGGGTCTCACAACTGATGAGGGTGTATTCAACAAACCTAAGATGCTGTTAAATCTTTCATCAGTGAGAAGGTTTTAATTGTTTAAAATGTATATGTAAATCCTTGAATTTCTTTTAAGTCACTGTCCTGAGAGAACTAAAGGTTTTATCAGTGTAAGGAAAAAGATGGTGTTTTAGGTCAGACAAATCATGTCAGATATGAGACTTGTTTAGAATATGTTTGTGTTTTGGTTTGGAATCAGACTGGTTTTATTTCTAAAGTAGGAATTTACAAAATGCAACATTGACTGACTGCCTATAAATTGTGTGCTTTTGAACATAATAGAATGTATCTGAAAATGCAAATTCAACCCATGTGTGTGTGTGTGTGTGTGTGTGTGTGTGTGTGTGTGTGTGTGTGTGTGTGTGTGTGTGTGTGTGTGTGTGTGTGTGTGTATGTGAGAGAGAGTCTGGGAGGGAGAGAGAGAGTGTGTGTGCATGTGTGCGTGTGTGAGTGTATAGTGTGGTGAGGTCACTTGTAGTGTGACATGAACCCGAGACCACAACTAAGGCCGTCCTCATGGGTGCCAAGCCTCTGTCTCAGATCAGCGACTCTGCGTTGTTGTGTATCCCGAAGTCCGCCTTGGAGGATGTTTACCCGAAGATCCGTGGCCGAATGTCCTTGACTGCTGAAGTGTTCCCCCAATGGGCGAGAAAATCCCTGTTTGGCAATTGTTGAGCAGTGTCCATTCATCCATTGTCGTCATGTTTGCATGATTTTACCAAGATACCATGCCTTGGGGCATCCTTGCCTGCAGCATATGAGGTAGACAATGTTGGCCGAGTTATATGACTACCTGCTGCGTACATGGTGGGTGGTGTTCCCACGTGTGATGGTAGTGCCCATGTCAATGATCTGACATGTCTTGCAGAGATTGCCATGATAGGGTTGCGTGGTGTTATGGTCAATGTTGTCCTGAAGGTTTGGTACTTTGCTGCAAACAATGGTCTGTTTATGGTTTGGCGGTTGTTTGAAGGCGAGAAGTGGAGGCATAAGGAAGACCTTGGCGAGGTGCTCATCGTCATCAATAATGTGTTGAAGGCTGCGAAGAACGTGACGTAGTTTCTCTGCTCCCAGGAAGTACTGGGCGATGAGGGGTATCCTGTTGGTTGTACCCCATGGCTATCTTCTGAGGAGGTCATTACGGTTTTTCGCTGTGGAACATCAGGACTGGCGATCAATGAGTTGAGAGTAATATCCTGTCCCTATGAGGGTGTCCTTCAGCACCTTCAGGTGTCTGTTGCATTCCTCTTCATCCGAGGGGATCCTCTTGTGTGCACAGGGCTTATCCGTGGGGGATGGCAGTTTTAATATGTTTAGGGTGGAAGCGAGAGAAGTTCAGCATCGTCAGGTTATCTGTAGGCTTGTGATAGAGTGAAGTACTGAGGTGTCCATCCCAGGTGGAGATACGTGTTTCCAAGAATGAGACTGATTCTAAAGAGTAGTCCGTGGTAAGTCTGCTGGTGAGATGAAACTTATTAATATTGCTCTGTGGTTGTTTCAGTGATTCCTCGCCTTGAGTGCAAAGGAAGAAAATGTCATTGATGTGTCTGCTGTATTGCGTTGGTTGGAGTCTGACTCCAAACCAAAACGCAAACAGATTCTAAACAAGGCCTCACATCTAACATGATTTGTCTGACCTAAAATGTCACCTCTTTATACTGATTAAACCTTTAGTTCTCTCAGGGAAAGACTTGAAAGGAATTTGGAGATTTACATATACATATTAATCCTATCTTCTAACTGATTAAAAATTTAACAGGGTCTTGGGTTTGTTTAATGCATCCTCACCAGTTGTGTGACCCTTTGATCTTTTCGTTATAAATTTTGTGTCTGATGCCACTTCTCTCACCAACATCAGCTGAAGGATCGAAGCTCCAAAAGATTGTGTTTTCAAATAAACCTGTTGGACTATAACCTGTTGTCATGTGATTTCTGACCTTGCCAACCCCAGTCCAACACCGGCACCTCCACATCATGTGCCTGTGATGTTAAAGATCATGGAGTCTGCTTAAGCGAACTGGCCAGTTATATTCCAACTTTTTCCTTTGAGTTATCCCTTAACTGTGTCTATTTGTCTGTCTTTGTGCGAGTGGTTTGGAGAGGGGAATGATGGCTAGAATCAAGTAAGATGTGTCTAGGAGGGTTTTCTAGAGCAGCATGTTTGTAGTCCAACTCGGGAAGGGGCCATACTGGACCTGGTGTTGGGGAATGAACCCGGCCCGGTGGTTGATATTACAGCAGGGGACTACTTTGGAAATAGCGACCACAATTCCATAGGTTTTACAAGACTCATGGACAAGGATGGGAGTGGTCCTAAAGGAAGAGTTCTAAACTGGGGGAAGGCCGGCTATACCAAGATTCGGCAGGATCTGAGAAATGTAGATTGGGAGAAACTGTTTGAAGGTAAATCCACATTTGATATGTGGGAGGCTTTTAAAGAGAGGTTGATTAGCATGCAGGAGAAACATGTTCCTGTGAAAATGAGGAATATAAATGGCAAGATTAAGCAATCATGGATGACAGATGAAATTGTGAGACTAGCTAAGAGGAAAAAGGAAGCATACATGAGGTCTAGGCGACTGAAGACAGACGAAGCTTTGGAAGAATATGGGGAATGTAGAGCAAATCTGAAATGAGGGATTAAGAGGGCTAAGAGAGGACATGAGATATTGCTGGCAAACATGGTTAAGGAAAATCCCAAAGCCTTTTATTCATATATAAAGAGCAAGAGGGTAACTAGAGAAAGGATTGGCCCACTTAAGGACAAGGAAGGAAAGTTATGCGCTGAGTCAGAGAAAATGGGTGACATTCTTAACGAGTACTTTGCATCGGTATTCACCAAGAAGAGGGACATGACAGATGTTGAGGTTAGGGATAGATGTTTGCTTACTCTAGGTCAAGTTGACATAAGGAAGGAGGAAGTGTTGGGTATCCTAAAAGACATTAAGGTGGGCAAGTCCCCAGGTCCGGATGGGATCTACCCAGGGTATTGAGGGAAGCAAGAGAGGAAATAGTGAGGGCCTTAACAGATATCTTTGCAGCATCCTTAGACACGGGTGTGGTCCCGGAGGACTGGAGACTTGCTAATGTTGTTCCCTCGTTTAAGAAGGGCAGCAAGGATAATCCAGGTAATTATCGACCGGTGAGCCTGATGTCAGTGGTAGGGAAGTGACTGGAGAAGATACTGAGGGATAAGATCTATTCCCATTTGGAAGAAAATGGGCTTATCAGTGATAGGCAATGTGGTTTTGTGCAGGGAAGGTAATGTCTTACCAACTGAATAGAATTCTTTGAGGACATGACAAAGTTGATTGATGAGGGAAAGGAGGTGGATGTCATATACATGGACTTCAGTAAGGCGTTTGATAAGGTTCCCCATGGCAGGCTGATGGAGAAAGTCAAGTCACATGGGGTCCAGGGTGTGCTCGCTAGATGGATAAAAAACTAGCTAGGCAACAGGAGACAGAGAGTACTAGTAGAAGGGAGTTTCTCAAATTGGAGACCTGTGACCTGTGATGTTCCACAGGGATGTGTGCTGGGACCACTGTTGTTTGTGATATATGTGAATGATCTGGAGGAAGGTGTAGGTGGTCTGATCAGCAAGTTTGCAGATGACACTAAGATTGGTGGAGTAGCAGATAGTGAAGGGGACTGTCAGAGATTACAGCAGAATATAGATAGACCGGAGAGATGGGCAGATAAATGGCAGATGGAGTTCAATCCGGGCAAATGCGAAGTGATGCATTTTGGAAGATCAAATTCAAGGGCAAACTATATAGTAAATGGAAAAGTCTTAGGGAAAATTAATGAACAGAGAGACCTGGGTGTTCAGGTCCATTGTTCCCTGAAGATGACAACGCAGGTCAATAGGGTGGTCAAGAAGGCATATGGCATGCTTTCCTTCATTGGACGGGGTATTGAGTACAAGAGTTGGCAGGTCATGTTGCAGTTGTATAGGACCACATTACCAATAGCTTGGTGAAAAAGGTTGGTTTTAAGAAATACCCCCAAAAAAGTTAGAGGCACAGAGAGGCTTTGAGATGAAATTTCACAATTTAGCACATCTCAGCAGCTGAAGCCATGGTTTCCAATCGTTGGACAATTAAAATTGGAGATAAGCAATGAATGAGAGTAGAGCACTACACAACCTTCTGAAATCTTTGCTCTACTCTCATTCATTGCTTATCTCCAATTTTAGTCACCATAGTCACCACATTACCAAAAGGATGTGGATGCTTTGGAGAGGGTGCAGAGGAGGTTCACCAGGATGTTGCCTGGTATGGAGGGTGCTAGCTATGAAGAGAGGTTGAGTAGATTAGGATTATTTTCATTAGAAAGACAGAGTTTGAGGGGGGGACCTGATTGAGGTCTACAAAATCATGAGGGGTATAGACAGGGTGGATAGCAAAAAGCTTTTTCCCAGAGTGGGGGACTCACTTCCTCAGGGTCATGAGTTCAAAGTAAGAGGAGGAAAGTTTATGGGAGATATGCGTGGAAAGTTCTTTACACAGAGGGTGGTGGGTGCCTGGAACGCATTGCCAGCGGAGGTGGTAGATGCAGACATGTTAGTGTCTTTTAAGATATATTTGGACAGGTACATGGATGGGCAGGGAGCAAATGGACACAGACCGTTAGAAAGTAGATGACAGGTTAGACAGAGGATCTTGATCAGCGCAGGCTTGGAGAGCCGAAGGGCCTGTTCCTGTGCTGTAATTTTTTTTGTTTTCTCTTTGTTTTCTTTGAAGTTTGCGTGTAAATCATAAACATTTGTTTGATTATCTTTAGATTTAACGGTGTGCTGCTAAAAATATTGCATTGTTAATAGTTTTTATTTTGTTTAAACTGTAAATCTGGTATCAGTCTGGTATCAGTTGTTCACAAAATCTGGAGCTAGTTATTCAAAAAGTCTGGTTAAGAATCATTGGTGTCAACTTTTAGGGTCATTGAGTACTTTAATTTTGCTGTGATGCTAGGGTTAGGGAGGCTGATTGATTTGGCTGACTCCATGTTATAACACAGTGGGAGAGGGTGGGGGAGAAAAAAATATGAATTTGAATTATTTTCTGATATAATAAAACCTTTGCAATCTTTTATTTTGTATTGTCAGTATAGTTCATGTCTTTTTTGTTTTGCAAATTAATGGTTTATTCTTAGTGTTAAAAGTACACAGGCAGCTTCTTGTCAATGTGCTCTGTAACTAACCTCTATAGTTAACAAAACAAAATTAGAATCTAGCAGGTCAACATTTACTGGGGATCTGACTTGTCTAGCATTGGCATCAGTAAGGGTCAATTTCAGATTTCAGCCTGTGCAGCAGTTTGCTTTATATATAAATATTTTGCTTTGTTGTATGTTTTTAACAATTGCATCTTAAATGCTTGTTTTGAAATAAAAGCATGATTCTTTAAAGGGTATTATCGAGTCAAAAGTCCATCAATGATCCAGTATGCCTTAGGGAGTTCTAGCTGAAAAGACACAATCAGAATATGTACACAGTTTATCAACAAGGCATACAGTTTCAATCAATATGGCACTATGACTCACTCAGAGTCAACAACAATTATTCTTATAACATGCAAACTGTGTGGGAGTGTAGGAAATGGAGTGATCTGAGCTGTAAGAATTTTGTGGCAGAGAGCAAGTGTGAGCCACTCTTCTTAGCGATCAAGCATTAACATCTTCAAACAGACTGAAGCTTCTCGAAACTTCAAATTGCTGTCATATGAGCAAGGACTGCAATGTTTCTGAAAATTTGTTTATAATTTGAATTTGAATTACTTATGGATACTTAGCGAATGCTGTAGAAAAAACAGCACTAACATAACTGATCAAGTGTTTTGGAGAATGGTCACTGTTCAGGATCTTTAGTAAATATTGGAATACATTGAATGTGATGTTAATGCTGTAGGATATTATATGCATCGGACATGCCAGGGTACTTTTACTGAAGATATATGGAAAGTTTTTTAAAAACTGTTTAAGAATTCTCATCTTTGTTTTCAAATCCATCAATAGCCTCAACTCTCCCTAAACTTATGAGGGGATTAGGTTCAATTTGAAATCTATTGCAAAATCTGAAAATGTTGTTTCTTTTAGCTCTTCTCTCTGGCGCCCTCTGCTGCATTCTCTGTTGAGGAGTTGTAAATAAAATTAGTTCAATAATGGCTGCCTGCACTGAACGCAATCATCTGACTTGCATGATGACACTACACAACCTTCTGAAATCTTTGCTCTACTCTCATTCATTGCTTATCTCCAATTTTAATTGTCCAACCATTGGAAACCATGGCTTCAGCTGCTGAGATGTCCTAAATTATGAAATTTCACCTCAAAGCCTCTCTGTGTCTCTAACTTTTTTGGGGGTATTTCTTAAAACCAACCTTTTTCACCAAGCTATTGGTCATCATCTTTGTGTTAAATTTTATTTGACCATGCTCCTGTGAATCACCTTGGGACATTTAATTACATTTAATGTGTTATACAAACGCAGGCAGTTGACAGCTATGCTTTACTCACGAAAGAAATTCGAGAATTGTATGGGAAGGTGAAGTTTATGCTAAAGATCATCCGTGACCTTACTGAACGTTGGACCGGGTTTGAGGGTCTTGAATGGCTTACCCATGCTCCTATGGCTTATATTCTCATCAATTGCCAGCCTATTTCACAACTTACAATTTGCTGCTAATTTACCATTGCTCAGTTTTTGATTGCCAAAGGCCAATTTCGCTGCTGGCAGGTTTATCCTGTAATAGCTGAGACATTCAGACACACAGGCTCCAGGCTTAATCCTGGAGTCTACCTTGAGTCAATTGGTGACAGCCAAAGTTCTCCTGACCGAATGGTGAACCTTGTTTTATTTTTCAGTAGCCAGTCACTTTCATTAGTAAGTATACCCGTGCCAGCAAGGTCAGAATCAGGTGTTGTTTCATACACTTCTGTATGACATGATCATTTTGGGCAGAAGAGTGCAGGAGAACCAGCATGATTAGTCTTCGACTAAGACAGGGAAGGAGCTGACAGACTTGCATTTCAACACCTTCTTTCATGGTTTCGGAGCATATGAAATCTTTCATTTGAAGAGCAGGCACTTTTCTATTGTAGGAAACATGGCAATGTGAGAACATATGGATTTATCAGCTGACTTTTTGAATGAGGCAGCATTGAATAATGTAAGACATTAGCTCTGGGTTGCATGGCAAATATCATAAAGCGTGGGGGAACTGAGCCAGTTGCTACCTTTTTTTGAATCGTGAACATCTGTTGACACAGAGCAGACTGAAGCTTGAAACGTACAGCACAGATGGAACCCATTTGCCTGTGCTAGCCTTTGAAAGGACATTTACACTAAATCCCAAATGTCTAGCTTTTTTGTTTAAAAACTTGGAATTCTGCATCCTCTCCAACATGTCTTTGATTTATTGATGGAATCTTTTCACATAGTGTTCTCCAGATCCCAACAAAAATGTTCCTCATTCTCCTCCTCCGTAGAATGCTTGTTAATGATTAAATGCACGACCTCTAATTATTGAACCATTCAACTGCAAGAGTATATACTTTTCTCTCTCTCTATCTTATTAAAGCCTCTTGTCATCACAAAAGCCTCATTGAGTCACCCAGAATTTTCTCTGGTCTTGTCTGCGTCAGGATCTATGAAGATGCTGTATCGTAAAGGGTTAACCATGCTAGCACTCTGACAATAATAACTGATCATGTACGTAAGGAGCTATGTCATGATGACGTCAGATCATATGGTGAGATCTGAGGGAAAAAGACACTTGTGCTGCCATGCGGATATATGTATAGTTTATATGCAATGAATGTTAATAGTCTGCACAGGCTTTGCATTCAGACCTCATTTGCAATGACTTCTCAGAAGCTTCTGAAGATATTCTGACACCTGTAACTGGATCAAGCAAGCAAATCACGATGTACTATTTTATTTACAGTAATCTGTCTGTTGAAAAGCACTACATTCATTGTGGTGGGCTGAAGAACGAGTCAAGGATTTCAATTCCAAACTACATTTCTTCTGATAAACAACCTGACTTAAACTGATGCTAATCTTCATGACATTGAGGCTCAGTTTGGTATCTGAGCTCAATTCTGATTTCGTATAACCGAGATTCAGTTAGCCAGACTGGGTGAGGTGAGGTAGCCTGTTAATTCTCTCCAACAAAAAACAAATCACTTCAAAACTGCTGAGATACTGGGAATATCACTGCATTGAGAAAGTGAGAGGAAGTTTGAGAGGGAAAAATCCTGGGCCGGGTGTCTTGCCTTGATACCTTGAACATAGTCTGAAGTTAAAGGTAGCAAGGTAACAAAGTCAGGGGAGGGATGTATATTAATGGTTTGGTTTGATCTTTGATCAGGTGCTTCATTCTATCTCTAACCTGGGAACAGTTGTTCTTACACACACAGGATGCAGGATCACAAGTAGGTTGGCGGTTGGAGGTATGGAGAAGGATGGTATAATTAGGGTGAGCTCAGTTGGATCAGCTCTCCAGTGCTGCCCCTGAATTGGAGCATTTTCTTCACAGTGGGATCAGCTTCTGTCAGACTTTGTGCCCCTTGAGCTTATTCCATTATGCATTTGAGAATTGCACAGTAAAATTCATCCTCTTGCATAGCGCAGTCTCACAGCTTTAAAATAATTGACAGTCCCCAAACACAATTTCATTCTTAATGTATGTACCCAAAAATCGTGACAGGTTTTCATTGAGGTCCAACTTTTGAGAAACTCTCAGTATTATTCTCTCAGAGATAATGAGAACTGCAGATGCTGGAGAATCCAAGATAACAAAGCATGGAGCTAGATGAACACAGCAGGCCAAGCAGCAGCTTAGGAGCACAAAAGCTGATGTTTCGGGCCTAGAGGTTCGGGCCTTTTTTCTGATGAAGGGTCTAGGCCCGAAACGTCAGCTTTTGTGCTCCTAAGGTGCTGCTTGGCCTGCTGTGTTCATCCAGCTCCACACATCTCTCAGATCTTTTCTCCCTGTTACCCCTCACCCCAAATTATTATTTTAAAAATTTTGAAAGGATAGTTATAGACAATCAATTTTTGGAGCCAGAGGTTGAATACGTTGGACTTATTTCTCTACAGAAAACAAGACTGATAGGTGAGGTCACAGTGATCATTTAGAGTATGTAAGGAATAAATACCAAAACAACATTGTCACTTGTGGGTGAGATGAAAGGCAGTAATGTTCCAAAGGAAAGTTAGTAATAAATCCAGGTGGGAATTCAAGAGAAGCCTCTTTACTAACAGTGTGGAACTGATTGACAAGGATTATAAGGCAATTGTCAGATATGCTGTTTAAGAGGAAGCTGGATAAACATGTGAGGGTAAAAAGAATACAAGGTTACGCTGATAATTTAGGTGAAGACAGAGAAAAGGAAAAACATAGAGCAGAAGCAGTGACATGGACCAGTAGGTCCAAATGCTCTGTTTCATTGTAATTTGTTCTTTAACTCTTGATAGTTGGGATAAAAATGTAAAACTGCATCATCTTTTTGTCCAAATTTAACATTTTTCCATTATGTAAGACCGTACCAGAGAATAGAACAAGTAGGATATTCTTCTTCAGTAAATTCAAAACCACAGCAATGAGGTGCGATCCAGTCAAGTTCCTATGTTTGTTAGTTTCTTCCATTCACTCAAACTCCATTGATTGGGCATGGAGTTGGTTTATTCAAATCATTTTACGACCATAAGACCATAAGACATAGGAGCAGAAATTAGGCCATTCAGCCCATCGAGTCTACTGTGCCATTCAATCATGGCTGATAAGTTCCTCAACCCTATTCTCCCTGTAACTCTTAATCCCCCTGATAATCAAGAACCTGTCTATCTCAGTCTTAAATGTACTCAATGACCTGGCCTCCACAGCCTTCTGTGGCAGTGAATTCCATAGATTCACCACTCTCTGGCTGAAGATGTTTCTCCTTATCTCCATTCTAAAAGGTCTTCCCTTTACTCTAAGGCTGTATCCTCGGGTCCTAGTCTCTCCCACCAATGGAAGAAACTTCCCAACATTCACTCTGTCCAGGCCATTCAGTATTTTGTAAGTTTCAGATAGATCTCCCCTCGTCCTTTTAAACTCCATTGAGTATAGACCCAGAGTCCTCAAACATTCCTCATATGTTAAGCTTTTCATTTCTGGGACCATTCTCGTGAACCTCCTCTGAACCTGCTCCAGGGTGAGTACTTCCTTCCTGAGATAGGGGGTCCATTTTCTCAGGCAATCCCTCAAGACCAAGGATGGCTTTCTTCCCCTCCAGTGTTATGGGTCCTGAGGTGACTATATTGTCCAATGCTGGGTCCACATACATAGAATCCCTACCATGTGGAAGCCGGCCATTTGGCCCATTAAATCCAACCACCCCTCTGAAGATATTCCATCCTAACCCGCGCCCCCCCCATCCCTGTAACCCTGCAGTTGCCATGGCTAACCCACCTAGCTTACACATCCCTGGTCGTTATGGGGCAATTTAGCATGGCCACTCTACCTAACCTGCACATATTTGGACTGTGGTGGGAAACCCACACTAGACATGGGGAGAACATGCAAACTCCAAACAATTGCCCAAGGCTGGAATCAAACCAGGTCCCTGATGCTGTGAGGCAACAGTGCTAACCACAGTGCCACTGTGGTGCCCCTCTTAGCTGCAAAACCAAAGGGAGGTTCTGTGTATGCCGACACATCAAGGCAACACACTGACTTCCACATGTAGAAGTCACTCAGCGATGTACATCGCAAAGAAATCAGAGGCAACATCATCCAAATGCTGTGCCATAGGTAGGGCAGGAGGTGTTTGAAGAGGCAGGTGGATGGAGCTCCCCTCTAGTGGTTTGCACCTGGTTTCCACCTTGGCCTGTCAGAGGCTCTTGAGATAGTTGGCACCTTGGCTGGCGCTTCTTCTCCAGTTTGGATGGTCTTGGGATAGAAATACACATTTCAAAGATGACCTTGAAGTGTTTCCTGTGCTCTCCTGGTGAAAATTGCAACGACGGAGTTCAGAGAAGCAAGCTTCTTCTAGGAATCTTGTGTCAGGCCTGTAGATCATGCCGCCCGCACAATGTACTTTAATCCCGTGCCTCAATGCTGGGGACATTAGCCTGAGAGAGGGCATGATGTTGGAGCACCTGACCAATAGATATACATGAATATGAGGAGACTTTGCTGAGAGTTTTCCTCTAGGGATTTGAGGCATACATTGTCCATGTCTCCAATAGATACAGAAGGGCAGATAGCAGCACGCCCTATGGATTATGAACTTGGTGGTAGGTTTAAGGTTTTTATCATCATGCACTCTATTTCTCAGGTGGCCAAAGATTGCGCTGATGCACGGGAGGTGATGTTGAATTGCATCGTCGACGTATACGTCACTGTGAGGCAACTCCCAATGCATGAAAATGATCTGTGGTGTCCATTGTCTTAAAATGGAACTTGAACATTGGAATTTTGCACAGTAGGGCAGGCTGCTGGAGGACTTTGTCTTCTAGATGTCTAATGTAAGGCTGATTTTGATAAATGCCTCTGTACATGCATCAATGATTGTTTGGAGCATGGCTCTGAGTGTGTGCATGTGCAAGCCCTGTCCACACTCTACAGACAAATTGGAACGGTTTTGATTCTGGTTTGGAGGTGACACAGGTTGAGCAGTTTCCAATTCATCCTTTAGAGAAGCTCCACTCCTGCAGGACGTATCACGGGTATGAGATGGAGTGTTACAGCGAGGTAAGTGGAGAAAAGAATTAGGCAATGATGCAGCTTTGCTTGACCCCAGTGAATACACAAATACATTGTGTCAGATCCCTATTGGAAAAATACGCTAATACTCAAACTCCTCTACTCCCAGGCTCGTCATAAAAGTTAAAGATTTAATCAAATTACTCAAAATTCTCAATTTTCCTGTCTGGTTAACATAAAACGCTGACCAGGTTACCATTTAAAACAAATAAATCAGTCTAACTACAGGCAAACATAATATGAATTCACTGGAGGACGATGCGCCGCAAAAATCCTCATCCACATTCTTGATGATGGAAGAGCTCAACATTTCAATGATAAAGGTAAGGCTGAAGCATTTGCAACAATCTTCAGTCAGAAGTGTCAAGTTGATGATTAACCTTAGCCTACTTTAGTCATCCCCAGCATTGCAGATACCAGACTTCAGCAAATTCGATACACTGCACATGACATCAAGAAATAGTTGGAGCCATTGGATACTGCAAAGGCTATGGGCCCTGACAGCATTCTGGCAATAGCACTGAAGACTTGTGCTCCAGAACTTGCTGCTCCCCTAACCAAGTTGTTGCAGTGCAGTTACAACACTAGCATTTACCTGACAATGTGGAAAATGTTCCTGTATGTCCTATACATAAAAAGTAGGGCAAATCCAACCCGGCCAATAACTGCCCCATCAGTCTGCTGTCGATCATCAGTAAAGTGATGGAAGGTGTCATCAAAATTGCTATCAAGCAGCACCTGCTCAGCAATAACCTGCTCAGTGACGCCCAGTTTGAGTTCCGCCAGGGCCACTTAGCTCCTGACCTCATTACAGCCTTGGTTCAAACATGGACAAAAGAGCTGAATTCCAGAGGTGGGTGGCAGCCCTCGACGTAGAACAACACTGCGCAGTACAGACCCTTCAGCCTACGATGTTGTGCTGACCTACTATTCTACTCTAAGATCAAACTACCCTGCATACCTTAAATTTTACTCTCATCCTTGTGCCTATCCAAGAGTCACTTAAATATCCTTAACGTGTCAGACTCCACGACCACTGCCAGCAGTGCATTCCAAGCACCCATTGCTCTCTATGTAATGAGCCCTAGCAAAACTGGAATCAATGGGTATCAGGGAGTGAACACTCCGCTAATTAAAATCATACCTGGCACATAGGAAGATGGCCATTTTTGTTGGAGGTCAGTCATCTCAGCGCTAGTACATCTCTGCAGGAGTTCCTCAGGGTAGAAATACTCCCCTCCTCCCGATGACAAGGACAAAAGTGGAATGTTCACTGATAATTGTACAATGTTCAGCATCATTCGCAGCTCCTCAGATACTGAAGCAGTCCACAGTCAAAGGCAACAAGATCTGGACAAAATCCAGGCTCGGACTGACAAGTGACAAGTAACGTTTTGTGCCACACAAATACCAGACAACAACTATCTCCAATAAGAGACAATATAAATACCATCCCTTGACATTCAACTGAATACCCTTTTATCAACATTCTGTGTGTTAACATTGATCAGAAACTCAACTGGACACACTGTATAGATACAGTGACAACTGCAGCACATCAGAGGCTAGGGATACTGCAGCAAGTAACTCACCTCCTAGCTCCTTGATACCTTTCTACAATGTGCAAAGCACAATTCAGGACTGTGATGGAATACTACCTACTTGCCTGGATGGGTGCAGCCCAATGACACTCATGAAGCTTGACATCAACATGTACAAAGCAGCCTGCTTGAGTGGCACCACATCCACAAATTGACACTCAGTTGCAGAAGTGTATACTATCTGCAAGATGCAGTCAGAAGTTCACCAAAATTCCTTGGTTTACACCTTCCAAACCCGAGACCACTTCCATCTAGAAGGACAAGTGCAGCAGATACATGGGAACACCACCACTTGTATGGTCTGTTCCAGGCCACTCACTATACTGACTTGGAAATATATTGCCATTGTGTCACTGTCACTGGGTCAAAGTCCTGGAAATCACTCCCTAAGGGCATTGTGGGTCAACCCAAAGCACATGAACACATCAGCTCATGAAGGCAACTCACTATCACCTTCTTGAGGGCAACTTGGGATTATATTCCCTACAGTGTGGAATCAGGCCCTTCGGCCCAACAAGTCCACAACGCCCCTTGGAGCATCCCACCCATACCCATCCCCCTATAACCCACACACCCCTGAACACTACGGGCAATTTAGCATGGCCTATCCACCTAACCTGCACATCTTTGGACTGTGGGAGGAAACCGGAGTACCCGAAGGTAACCCACGCAGACAGGGAGAATATGCAAACTCCGCACAGACAGTTGCACGAGGCTGGAATCGAACCTGGGTCCCTGGCACTGTGAGGCTGCAGTGCTAACCACTGAGCCACCGTGCCTCCCTGGATGGGCAATAAATGCTGGCCCAAACAGTGATGAGAGAATAAAGAAAACGATAGCCTGTCAAATTCTCAGAATCCTACAAACACTCTATGGGATTGCTCTTCAGTCCTCCCTTTTCCTTGAGATAAGAGCACCATCTCATTCACTCTTTCATAACTACAAACTCTCAGATCTGGTATCATGCATTTAAGTCTTTTTTTGCACCTTCTCCAGTGCCTCTTTATGGTTTATAAGACAGGACAAGAACTGTGGACAGTGTTCAAATTAAATGCTAAATCATTTGAGTCAGGTATCCTGTTGTCTTCATCTAAAAACACAAATTGAACCCTTGAGACGTTTGACAGGCATATTGTGTAACAGCCCATATACACAAATTTATCATTGCCTAATTAAATAAACATGTCTGCATAGATTCACATTTTCCATGTGGTTTTGATGAAAAGAACAGCATAAGTATATTCAAACTGCACTGTAAATAATTACAGTAAACATATATTTTCTATTGTGTGAGGCCTGAGGTATTAGACCGCTTGTCATCTTACCATAGAAATTTTCAGAGCCTGCTCTCTTCCATGAACCATACTTAACAATAACTTCTAACACAATGTCAACGCAGTCAACATCAGGTTGAGATAACATGGTATTACTAAGCATTCCAACAGCCCCACTTCACCAAAGTTGTAAGGAAGACAACATTTTAGTTTACTTTATTTTAGATTGTGGACCAAAATATGAAAGCGATACTGATTTAACCATGGAAGCTGTGGAATGAGATATTGCAATTTTACGATGAGTTAGTTGTCTGCACAGTGAGTTACATTTACACTGTTCCGTCAAGCAATAGGGTTGGATGGCTGGTCTCATTGGCACCATGCATGCGTGTTTAGTGCGGTTTTGCACAGACAGCCTGTTGATTTGTTTTGCAATCGGGGCCAGTTGTGTGGGTTAGTAACTGAGTTGTCTCCCCCCAGACTAACAATGCTTTTCAGGTTCTTTCATTGAATCATGTAGATACAATGGTCACAAACTCCAGAGAGTGGACATATACTTGGAATAAGCAGATTATGAGAAAAGGGTAGACAGACTGGACCTGGAGTTTAGAAGAGTTAGAGGTGAAACATAACTAATCGAAACACACTTGCTCAGGTGGATGTCGAAAGAAAATTTCCTCGTATGAGAGAATGTAGAACTCACAATCATAGTTTAAAAATAAGGGGTCATTCGTTTAAGACAGAAACGAGGAAGTGTTTTGTCTCAGAGAGTTGACAGTCTTTGAAAGTCCCTTCCAACAAAAGTAACTGGACAGATGAATTATAACATATGTCTGGGTACACATGAAGAAATTGAGTGCGATCACTTTGGCCCAGTAATTTCACAGACTGACTTTTCTTTTCACAGTTCTTTCAAAGAATCAAATCAATATCACAGTGTTCTTTCATTGTCCATGACAATGCTTTGATCTGCTGAATTGGAGCTGACAGAACTGAGAATTGCTTTGCTCTTATACATTTGAGTCTCAGAGGACTTCTAGCACTGTACGTTACTTTGATCAATCCATATGTCATGTTTTCTATATTTGAGACTTCCTGATGAAGTGTTGGATGGGGCTCCATTAAAACGTGACAGTTCCTGTTCCATTAGCACATTTACAAAAACTATTTTTGCTTCAGAGGTCTTGGGCGTCAACTCAGTGGAAGGACACAGCCTTTGAGGTTCAAATTCACAGGGTACGTAAAGCAGCATATCAGGCTGATGGGCTGTATTTAATATAATGCAAAATCCAGGTGTTAATGGTCAACATTTCTAAATCATTAACACTTCATTTTGTGTTTAGGGCATTGAGACTTTAGCAACAGAACAATTCAAATTCACAAGGACGTTGGATCATACAGGAATGGAAAAGGAGAGCAAAAGAAGGTGACCTCAAACGTTCCTGAAGTGCTTCCTAACCAATTTAATGCTGTAGTTTTTGAAGTGCATGTTCCCTATTTAGTGCAGGGAGATGTGACAGTTAATTTGTACACAGCAAACAGCAGTTCAAAAGCGTTCTTTGTGTATTTTTGATTTGGTTAATGGGTGATGTAGATGGGGGAAGAAATGTTTCGTCATGAAGATCATGAGTGTAAGTTTGTTTGATGCGGCTTTTACCTTAATTCTCTATGCTTATAAAGGGTTCAATATGAGAAATATTAAGACAAAATGTAACCATCCCCAAAAATTAAAGCTGCACGGCTTTATTCCCTTTGCTTTCCCAGAAAATTTGTTCCAGTGAATTCTGTTAAAATCCTTTACTCGAGATAATTATACCAAGAGGAAAGCACAAGAGAACCTCAAAATGTGCCAACTCCCTATGTATCAATATGACAGCATTATAACCCACCTGTTAACTTCTGTCGCAATAGTAATAAAACATGGACTTTCAATTTTTGACTTCCATTATTTGATTTAAATACCTGAAAAGTTCAGGGACTGAAATAATCTCAAGAATTAACAAAGAACAGACTGAAAAATGGCCACAATAAGCGCTTGATAGCAGGTTCAGCCAATCATCATGACCCCGTCAATAAACAAGAATCTGTCTGAACTGAAGTCTATTTTTTATTAAAAGAGGCTGAAATCAAACAAGCATAAAGCAACCTGCATCACTTGATTGACTTACACCTTTATGAGAAGCCCACGTTGTTGATGATATAAAAGACTGCTTCCGGTTATCCAGCTTGGACTCCACAAATCCAGGTGCAGAAATATGCAAATAAGATGCATTTGAAACAACTATTTTGGCAGAGCCAGGGAGTGGATTTGTGACTGGAATTTGAGAAGGTTTTCTCTCTATTTCCCCTACAAGGAGAAAGCCCAAAACAATTTGGAGAAATAATCATCCATCAAGAACTGAAATGTCCAAAGGTATCTACACTATTTATGGCAATGGTCTCAGGTTCAAGCATAACATCTCAATAGCACCCTAACCAGTTTAAGCTGCATATCCTTTTATCTTTTCTTTCATACTTGATGCCAGAATTCACCGGAATTCCCTCTAACTTTCTTGCTGACTGCATGGGACCCCAAGGCCTGAGAGTGGCAGTGACTTCCAGAACTGGAAGTCAACACTGCAATGGGCATGCTGACACCAGTTACCAAGTGTGGAACATTAGAACAGCTGTGTGCACATCTGTGCAGCTTAGAAGAAAGGTTGGCGGACACTACTTGCTTTTTAACGCGCGCGTGTGTGTGCGCGCGCGTGTGTGCGCGTGTGCGTGTGTGCCTGTGTGTGAGTGTGTCTATTCTTTTCTTCTCTGGGCTACAATTAATAAAACATATCTTCCCTTCACTCAAGAAAAATCTTCTCATTGGCTGATCATTGGTTCTGGTGAATTAGTTTTGCCTACTTTTTAATTGGATTGGGACATCGCTGTTGTTCAATAGAACATAAAATCCTAGTTATATCCACCCAAGGAAGTGAAAACTGAGGAGCTGATTCATCTCTCCTGACCTGATCGTAACATTTTTTCATGCTTCAGGAGAAGATCAGCCATCTTTTCCCCAATGAGAAGTCAGCAGTGTTAGTAAATGGTAAGTCAACTTAATTTGTGATTGGGAATGAAGCCTGTCAGAACCAATTCAATCCAGCTCCTTCCTATTTATGACCAAAGTCTGACTTTAATCTCAAATGTTTAATGAGTTTATAAGGCACAAGAATCCGACAAATAAATGGAACTTTTCTAAAATTTTCCACCGCATTGAAGCAAGATTCTGAAACCTTTTGGCATCCTATAAGCTTTGTTTCCTTCAAGACACTTTGCAGCCCTGTGATTTCAATGGAAAATGTACTCCTGTTCTCAAAGTGTCTGCTGGTAGACTTGGTGCAATTCTTCCAGAATCATGAGATTGTGGGCTCAACCTATTTGAGAGTACCTAACACAGACTGATGACTGTGTGTGATATAGAGGAGGTGCTTCATTATCAGAAGTGCCCTCTTCTGATTGAGCTAATGAGCCAAGTACCATCTGAGATGGATGTAAACAATTATTTTAAAGAATTACTGTGCCACTATTGAAGAGAGGCAGGGGAATTCTGCTGGCTTACTGATTAATATTTATCTCTCAACAATTAAATCTGACAACTTGATGACATATCTGTTGTTATTGTTAGTGGGATCTTGCTGTGCATCAAACAGAGTAGCTGCCATGCTTCTTTACTTTATAGCAATGACAACACTTCAACTGTCCTTCATTGGCTCAAAAGGGTTTCCTGAAGTTGTGAAAGCCACTACATAAATATAAGTATTTTCCTTTCTGTTAAGTGCCTACCTGCCCTACCCTCGATTGAAGAGTGAGTGTGAGTGATGAAGGATGGCCTTACTTTCAACAATGATTGAAACAGGATTGCAGATCATCTTTGTTTAAATTCCATACACCAGTTCTGTAACTCAGATCAGTTAACACAACAGATGAAATCTAGTCTGGTCAGTAAGAATCGGTCATTCACTGGGTCAGATGCTGAATTACCATGGGTGAATGTCTTCAAAACCTTGGTCAATATTTTTCATTCATTCATAGAATGCAAGTGTCGATGGCTAGGCCAGCATTTATTACCCTTCTCCAATTGTCTGCAGGATAGTCAGCCACACCTGGAGTGGATGTGGATCAAACCAGGTAAGGATGACAGATTTCCTTCCTTAAAGAGCATGAGTGAACAAGATGGGATTTTACAACAGTTAATGGTGCTTTTGTGAGAGTTTGTTTTTCGCAGCACTTACTGATCTATAGAGTCGTGCAACATAGAAACAGGCCCTTTGGCCCACCATGTCTATGCTGACCAATAAACACCAGCCTACACTAATCCCATTTACCTGCATTTGGTCCATAGCCTACTATGCTCAGGCATTTGGAGTGGTCATCCAGATGCTTCTTAAACGTTGCAAGGCTATCTGCCTCCACCACTGTCTCAGGTAGCATGTACCAAGTTTCTACCACCCCCCGGGTGAAATATCCTTTTCTCAGATCTCCTCTAAACCACTTACTCCTCACCTTAAACTTATGCTGTCTGTTATAGGGAAGAGACTCCCATGATCTACTCTGTCTATTTATCTCACAATTTTGTATACCTCAATCCAGTGCCCCCACAGCTTCCTCTGCTCCAAGGAAAACAAACAGTCTGTATCCAGTCTCTTCTCATAATTGAGACTTTTCATCCCAGACAATGTCCTAATGAATCTCCTGTCCAGTGCAATCATGTCTTTCTGACTTGTAGTTAGAGGCTACATTATGCACGTTGGAGCTCTGGTCCACCAGTTCAGCTTTGGTGCCACCATGGTCTGCTGGATTGGATTTCAGTTAAGGACCAGTAACAACTGCTTGCAGACCTGAATGACCTCAAGAGTGAGGAGATCTGCAGAAAGTTTCTAGAATGCCATACTTGGCACAAAGGGTTTACATACAGACCTCCCTTGACATTTGCCAACACCAATGTGTCAGGAGGCTCTGAGGTTTTGCTGAGGTGGTGACAGTTATTTACTGCCATCTTCAACACTCTTAACTTCTGGACACCTCCTGATGGAGAAATTTGTAGCACTTCACAGTCAGCGGTTATTCACAAACACATAAAATTGACTTGATCGCTATGGCAGACTTATCCATACAGACTGGGTCCTCAGGTTTTTGGGCTCTGGCTGGCTTCTGAAAGATCTAGACCATGATCAACTGCACGTGTGCAACAATGAAGACCTCCCCACACCATCCAGGCACATTAATTTACCGCAAAGACTTCCACTCCATTGATGTACATTTAGTACGCAACCACAAAAAAAAGATTTTTATGCCGCTGCACTCATGATTCCTGGATAGCCACAACTTCTCTGATCTCGCCACTTCTCAAAGCAGAATCACTGAATGCTCAGAGGTCTCTGATACCCTGTTAAAACATGGTTGATAACAGTCCTCAGAAACCCCAGTGACGTGACCCAGCAGTGATACTGTAAACCCCAAACGGCAACCACAAGTATGTCACTGAAAGCAAGCATGCAGGTACAGCAGGCAGTGAAGAAAGCTAATGGCATGCTGGCCTTCATAACAAGAGGAAGTGAGTATAGGAGCAAAGAGGTCCTTCTGCAGCTGTACAGGGCCCTGGTGAGACCGCACCTGGAGCACTGTGTGCAGTTTTGTCTCCCAATTTGAGGAAGGACATTCTTGCCATTGAGGGGGTGCAGCGTAAGTTCACGAATTCAATTCCCGGAATGACGGGACTACCATATGTTGAAAGATTGGAGTGACTGGCCTTGTATACACTTGAGTTTAGAAGGATGAGAGGGGATCTGATTGAGACGTATAAGATTATTAAGGGATTGGACACTGTGGAGGCAGGAAGCATGTTTCCACTGAAGGGTGAGTCCAGGACCAGAGGACACAGTTTAAAAATAAGGGGTAGGCGATTTAGAACTGAGTTGAGGAAAAACGTCTTCACCCAGAGAGTGGTGGATATATGGAATGCTCTGCGCCAGAAGGCAGTGGAGGCCAACTCTCTGGATGCTTTTCAAGAAAGAGATAGACAGAGCTCTTAAAGATAGTGGAATCAAGGGTTATGGGGATAAGGCAGGAACAGGATACTGATTGTGGATGATCAGCCATGATCATAATGAATGGTGGTGCTGGCTCGAAGGGCCGAATGGCCTACTCCAGCACCTATTGTCTATTGTCTATTGAACAAGCCACCGACAGGCTAAATGTGAAGGCCCCAGTCAGCCAGCACTGGCCATACCTGTGGCATACATATTCTTTATGGCATTGTGTAGCAGCGCTGCTTGGGTGAACAGATGGAAGAATGTTCAGGGCGTAGAACATTTTTGGACAATTGCAAGGACAGGAAATGGGCAATGCAGCTTCAGAAGTGTAAGTTGCTGCCTGAGATGCCTTTATCATTTTTACCTTTGCTTAGTTTGGGGGAACTTAAATACCATACATAAAGGGAACTTTTGCCACCTTCCCATTCCACTCCCTCCCATGACACTAAAACAAATCAGTGACCGACAAGGCATTCCTTTCACATCACCCTCATTGCTTGATACCATTCAGGTCTTACCATTTTGCACTAAGCGTACTGAAAATGTCACTTGCCAACAATTGACATCCCCAGCTATCCTTCCAATACATCTGCATGCTAAAACCAAGCCCCCAGAACAGGATTTCCCAGCCTCTGAATTATGACTGCTTATGGGGTTCGAGGCAATATGGTGTGGTGATGAAATATCAGAGACAACAATGGCTGCTGTGGAAATGAGGCTGATTTCTGTCAGCCACAAGTCCTGTTTGTAGTCTCTCCTTCTGTTGGTGGGCTTGGCCTAATGGGTTGGCCTCCAAGCTTGATTAGCTGCTGCAAAAAAAAATGCCAGTGTAAAGGTCGAAATTTTCTTTTTCTGGTCATAAACCTATTGTTCCATCAAGTCACTCCATGCTTAACTCTTGTTTCACTAGCTATACCTCAACAAAAGCTCCTCAACAATTCCTCCGCCAAACATGTCAAACATCTCCCTAGCCCCAAATCCCCCGGTCTGCTATTCAAGAAATTTTCTGATTCCTTCCCTGTGGTCACAAAATGTTGGCGACAATAAACTGGTGTCACACCAGGAATGTGGTTGGGAATCTTACTGCACAGAAGAAAGTCAGTCATTTTGGTTTTTAATTCCTTCACAGGATGAGGTCACCACTGGCTAGGCCAGTACTTATTGCCCATCCCAGACAGTGTTAAGAGTGAACCACATTGCGGTGGGTTTTTAAAAATTTATTCATGTTTTGCAATGTAGGCGTCCCTAGTTGCCCTTGAGAAGGTGGTGGTGAGCTGCCTCTTTAACTGCTACAGTCTACCTGCTGTAGGTTGACCCACAATGCCATTAGGAAGGGATTTCCAGGATTTTGACCCAGCGACAGTGAAGGAACGGCGCTGTATTTCAAAGTCAGGATGGTGTGTGGCTTGGAGGGGAAATTGAAGGTGGTGGTATTCCCATGTATCTACTGCCCTTGTCCTTCTAGATGGAAGTGATCATGGGTTCGGAATATAACAATGTGCGGAACTGGATGAACACAGCAGGCCAAGCAGCAACTTAGGAGCAGGAAAGCTTATGTTTCGGGCCTAGACCCTTTATCAGGAAGGCCCAAAATGTTAGCTTTCCTGCTCCTCTGATGCTGCTTGGCCTGCTGTGTTCATCCAGCTCCATACCTTGTTATCTCGGATTCTCCAGCATCTGCAGTTCCTATTATCTCATGGGTTCGGAATGTGCTGTCTGAGAATCTTTGGCAAATTTCTGCAGTGTGCCTTGTAGATAGTACACACTGCTACTACTGAGCTTTGGTGGTGGAGGGAGTATGAGCTTGTGGACTTAGTAACAATCAAGCGGCTGCTTTGTCCTGGATGGTGTCAAGCTTCTTGAGTGTTGTTGCGGCTGCATTCATCCAGACAAGTGAGGAGTATTCCATCACACTCCTGACGTGTGCCTTGTAGATGTTGGACAGGCTTTGAGAAGTCAGGAGGTGAGTTACTTGCTGCGGTATTCCTAGCTTCTGACTTGCTCTCGTGGCCACTGTGTTTATGTGGTAAGTCCAGCTAAGTTTCTCATCAATGGTAACTCTCAGGATGTTGATAGTGGGAGATTCAGTGATGGAACACCATCAAATATCAAGGGGAGTTGTCTCTTACTTGTGATGGTCATAGCCTGGCATTTGTGTGGCGCAAATGTTACTTGCCACTTGTCAGTCCAAGACTAGATATTGCTCAGATCTTGTTGAATTTCCTTCACAGACTGCTTCAATTTCTGAGGAGTTACAAATGGTATTGAACATTGTGTAATCATCGGCGAACATCCCCACTTCTGTCCTTATAATAGAGGGTAGGTCATTGGTGAAGCAGCTGAAGATGGTTGGGCCTAGGACACTACTCTGAGGAGCTCCTGCAGACGTGTCCCAGAACTGAGATGACTCACTTCCGATTCCACGATCATATGTGTCAAGTTAAAATCTAACAACTGAGGAGTTTGCCCCCGATACCCATTGGTTCCAGTTTTGCTCAGGGTCCTTGGTGCCACACCCGGTCAAATACATTCTTGATACTCTCACCTTACCTCTGGAATTCAGCTCTTTTGTGCATGTTTTAACCAGGACTGTAATAAGGTCAGGAGCTGAGTGTACGTGATAGAACACAAACTGGGCGTCACTGAGCAGGTTAACAAAGTGTGAGATAACAAAGTGTGGAGCTGGATGAACACATCAGGCCAAGCAGCATCTCAGGAGCACAAAAGCTGATGTTTCCGGCCCAGACCCTTCATCAGAGAGCCACACCGGGTGCAATGGATACAATATACCACATGGGCAGATGTGCAGATGAAGCAAAATGACCTTCCATATCAAGCAGTTTGTTCACCAGCCCCAAGATGACCTTCCATATCAAGCAGATGTTCACCTGCACATCTGCCAATGTGGTATATTGTATCCATTGTACCCGGAATGGCTTCCTCTACATTGGGGAAACCAAGCGGAGGCTTGGGGACCGCTTTGCAGAACACCTCTGCTCGGTTCGCAACAAATAACTGCACCTCCCAGTCGCAAACCATTTCAACTCCCCCTCCCATTCCTCAGACGATATGTCCATCATGGGCCTCCTGCAGTGCCACAATGATGCCACCCGAAGGTTGCAAGAACAGCAACTCATATTCCGCTTGGGAACCCTGCAGCCCAATGGTATCAATGTGGACTTCACAAGCTTCACAATCTCCCCTCCCCCCACTGCATCCCAAAACCAGCCCAGCCTGTCTCTGCTTCCCTAACCTGTTCTTCCTCTCACCCATCCCTTCCTTTCACCTCAAGCCGCACCTCCATTTCCTACCTACCACCTCATCCTGCCTCCTTGACCCGTCCATCTTCCCTGGACTGACCTATCCCCTCCCTACCTCCTCACCTATATTATCCTCTCTATCTATCTTGTTTTCTCTCCATCTTCGGTCCGCCTCCCCCTCTCTCCCTATTTATTCCATTCCCTCTCCCCATCCCCCTCTCTGATGAAGGGTCTAGGCCCAAAACATCAGCTTTTGTGCTCCTGAGATGCTGCTTGGCCTGCTGTGTTCATCCAGCTTCACACTTTGTTATCTTGGATTCTCCAGCATCTGCAGTTCCCATTATCTCTGGTCACTGAGCAGGTGCTGTTTGATAGCACTGTTGGTGTCAGTTTGCATCACTTTACTGATGATTGACAGTAGACTGATGGGGTGATAATTGGCCAGGTTGGATTTGTCCTGCTTTTTATGTAGAGGACATACCTGGTCAACTTTCCACATTGTCTGATAGATGCCAGAGTTGTGACAGTACCGGAATAGCTTGGCGAGGGTAGTAGTATATTCTGGAGTATATTCTTCAGTACTATTGCTGAAATATTGTCAGGGCCCATAGGCTTTGCAATATCCAGTGGCTCCAACTGTTTCTTAATATTACATGAAGTGAATTGAATTGGCTGAAGACGGGTAACTGTAATGCTGGAGACCATTGGAGGAGGCTGAGATGGATCATCCACTCGACACTTCTGGCTGAAGTTTGCTGAAAATGCTTCAGCTTTATCTTTTGCACTGATGTGCTGGCCCATTAAGATTGGGGATTTTTATGGAGCCTCCTCCTTCAGTGAGTTGTTTAATTTTCTACCACCATTCACCACTGGAATGTGGCAGGACTGCAGAGCTAAGATCCAATGGCTGTGGGATTAGATTAGATTCCCTACAGTGTGGAAACAGGCCCTTCAGCCCAACAAGCCCACACTGTCCCTTGAAGCATCCCACCCAGACCCATCCCCCTATAACACACACACCCCTGAACACTACGGGCAAAGGCCGATTAGCATGGTCGATCCACCTAGCCTGCACATCTTTGGACTGTGGGAGGAAACCGGAGCACCCAGAGGAAACCCACACCGACACTGGGAGAACATGCAAACTCCGCACAGGCAGTTACCCGAGGCTAAGATCGAACCCAAGTCCCTGGTGCTGTGAGGCTGCAGTACTAACCACTGAGCCACCGTGCCACCCCAATCGCTGAGCTCTATCACGTGCTGCTATCGCTGTTTGGTATGCAAGTAGTCCTATTTGGTGGCTTCACCAAGTTAGTACTTCATCTTCAGGTCTGCCTGGTACGCCCTCCTGTGTGCTCCATTGAACCAGGGTTGATCCCCGGCTTGATAGTAATGGTTGAGTGGGGGATATGCCAGGCCATGAGGTTACAGATTGTGCTAGAGAATAATTCTGCTGCTGTTAATGGGCCACAGTACCTCCTGGATGCCCAGTTTTGAGTTGCTAGATCTGTTCAAAATCTGTCCCATGCAGCATGGTGATAGTGCCATGCAACACGATGGAGGTTAATTTCAATCTGTAGGCTGGACTTTGTCCCCAAAAGGACTGGACAGTGGCTGCTCTCACTGATACTGCCATGGACAGATGTATCTACAGCTGGCAGATTAGTAAGGATGAAGCCACGTATGACATTCCCTCATGTTGGTTCCCTCACCACCTGGTGCAGATACAGTCTAGCAGCTATGTCCTGTAGGACCCGACCGGCTCGATCAGTAGTACTGCTGCTGAGCCAATCTTGGTTGTGGACATTGAAATCCCCCACCAAGAGTACATTTTGTACCCTTGCCATCCTCTGTGCCTCTTCTAAGTGTTGTTCAACATTGAGGAGTACTGATTCATCAGCTGAGGAAGGATGGTATGTGATAATCCACAGGAGATTTCCTTGCCCATGTTTAACCTGAAGCCATGAAACGTTGTCGGCTCTGGAGTCAATCTTGAGGACTCCCAGGCCAACGCCCTCCTGACTGTATACCACTATGCTGCCACCTCTGCTGGGTCTGGAGTCACATATAGCCCAGGCCAGGTAAGGATGGTCGTTTTCTTCCATAAAAGGGCAACAATCTCAATTCTGACAATTGCCAATAAATTCACAGTTTTCTTCAGACTGTTCATGCTGGACTTTTACGAAATTCAAATTCCACATTCTGCAGCAGGATGTGAACCTGGGACCCTGGAACATTACTTGTTTCAATAGTTGAACAGTAATACCACTAGGCCATTGCCACCTCAATGTCAGTTAAGTGTCAGTGCCTTGCTCTGCTGACTATTCAAAAGAACTACCCAATTAGTCCCAGATGACAAAGTGTGGAGCTGGATGAACACAGCAGGCCAAGCAGCATCTCAGGAGCACAAAAGCTGACGTTTCGGGCTAGACCCTTCATCAGAGAGCTGGCCTGCTGTGTTCATCCAGCTCTACACTTGGTTATCTTGGATTCTCCAGCATCTGCAGTTCCCATTATCACTACCCAATTAGTCCCATTCATTTACTCTTTCCCTAGCCCTGTAATTTTCTTCCATCTGGCATTTATCTAATTCCTCTTTTAAAATCATTGCTAAATATTTTCCACCATTCTGTCAGAGTGTATTCCAGATTATTACAACTCTTCAATTCATCTGTGTTACATTGTAAAGGCTGAAGGTAATTACTATTCATGGACAGACAAAGCTCAATCTGCAAAAGAAAAGGAAGAATGCAGCCTATTGATTGTATGCCTCAGAAATACATTGCTCTTGTAACTGCTGAAACACCCACGTTAGCCTGACACAAATATGATCTCCTGAAACATACCCTTTACGGCCAGGCATTCAGCAAAACAAAAACACAAATCCTGCTCTTATATGCAAAAAATGTACAATCTTGAACTCTGCATTTTCAAAAGGAGGTTTTATTCTGCAGAAAATGTTTAGCATCCAAAATGTGCTGGGGGAGCTGTTATATAAGTCTTAATGTCATTGTCTCCAGAAAAACACCCTGTTGTTGTGTGTGCTAGCAGCAAGGTCACCTCTAAAATGCTCTGTCGCTTGGAAAGTATTTTAAGGAACTTCCCCAAGGGCTGAATATTGATCTCATAACAATTACTTTCCCCTTCCCTCTGCGAACAGGAAGCAGGTGTGGGCTCAGCGATTTTTCACATTAAAGGGATTGAGAACAAGTGGTGTTCTAGGTGGAAAAAGATATGCCTCTTTATGTCTTTTGCTACTGACCATGTAAATGGACGGTGTAAAAGAATGTGTCAAAACTGTGTTGAAATTCTCATCTGTATTTTCACAAAATTCGACAGCATAGAAGAAGGCCATTCAGCCCAAAGTTCCTCTGCTGGCTGTTTAATTAGTCCCACTTCCCCACTACTTTCTGTACGGTACTGTAATTTTGTAGTCCCATTGCAACTGTAGAGTTCAGTCACATGTCCCTGCTACTCTGTCGTACAGTTCTGCCAAATGGGTAAGCCAGTAATGAACTGAATTTATATAATCTCTGAAACGTAAAAGATGTCATAAAGCACCTCATAGTAACTTCAACAAAACAATGGCTGTCAAGCTAAATAGTGGAAGTGACGCAACCAAAGTTATTGTCGAGGAGTGATTGTTTAAGCAGGGATACATGTAGGCCTGAGGAGGAGATTCCAGACTCCTGGCCTGGATTGCAGTGGATGTGACTTTGTTTTGTAAAATTTGCTAAACTATTAAAACTGGCCATTCAGCCTATTGAGTTTGTGCTGACTGTCTGAAGACACAGCCACCTACCCTATCCCTGTAGCCCTGCACCTACCATGGCCAACTCACCTAACCTGCACATCTTTGGACTGTGGGATGAAACCAGAGCACCTTGAGAAAACCTACGCAGATAAAGGGAGAATCCACATGGACAGTCACCTGAGACTGGAATCAAACCCGGGTCCCTGGTGCTGTGAAGCACCAATGCAATCCACTGAGCCAGCATGCCATCCAATAGTCTGTAATGTTGGAGATGGCTGGCTACTCCTAGATTATTCTTCTCCAATTTAGGCAATCTGAGCAAGAGATTTAGAATCAATAAACTCATAGGCTTTTATAGAACAGAAGGAGGCTATTTGAGCCATCATGTCTGTGCCAGCTTCTGAAAGAGCTAGCCTACTGGTCCCACTCTCCAGCCCTGTCTCTGTCGTTGTCTAACTTCCTTTATAGGGCTATTTCCACACAGATGTTGAGGGCAGTGTTCCCTCTTCCCTCCTGGTAAACTGCTTCCTGTGATGAAGCTCAGAGTAAAGAGCTTGCTTTGGAAATCTCATATCAGGTACATGGATCAGATGACCTCCCCTGTGAAGCTAACTGACAGCACCCAGTTTCCTGATGGTTGGACCTGAAAGGACAGTGGAGAAAGTTTACACTGATTTTAAATGCATTTTAGCCTGAGAGAGAAGGTTGACATTGGAGTCGCTATCCTGACAGTGGAATTGCAAAAGCATCACTGGAGATATTTCTCTGGTGATTTGAGATAGGTATTGTTCATGTCTTCCATGCACACAAAGGGCAGGCAGCATTACTGCCCTGTAGACCATGAGCTCGGTGCCAGGCTTGAGGTTTTCATCATCAAAACCTCTAATCCCAAGCAATCGAAGGTTGTTTTGGAATATTGATGACAATTTGAATTTTATCATTGACGTCTGCCCTCACTGAGAGGAGATTCCCAGGAAATGAGAAATGAAACAGGGTTCCAGTACTTGGAAGATAGTAGAACATAGAACATAGAACAGTACAGCACAGCACAGAACAGGCCCTTCAGCCCACGATGTTGTGCCGACCATTGATCCTCATGTATGCACTCTCAAATTTCTGTGACCATATGCATGTCCAGCAGTCTCTTAAATGTCCCCAATGACCTTGCTTCCATCACTGCTGCTGGCAACGCATTCCATGCTCTCACAACTCTCTGTGTAAAGAACCCACCTCTGACATCCCCTCAATACTTTCCACCAACCAGCTTAAAACTATGACCCCTCGTGTTAGCCATTTCTGCCCTGGGAAATAGTCTCTGGCTATCAATTCTATCAATGCCTCTCATTATCTTGTATACCTCAATTAGGTCCCCTCTCCTCCTCCTTTTCTCCAATGAAAAAAGTCCGAGCTCAGTCAACCTCTCTTCATAAGATAAGCCCTCCAGTCCAGGCAGCATCCTGGTAAATCTCCTCTGAACCCTCTCCAAAGCATCCACATCTTTCTTATAATAGGGCGACCAGAACTGGACGCAGTATTCCAAGTGCGGTCTAACCAAAGTTTTATAGAGCTGCAACAAGATCTCACGACTCTTAAACTCAATCCCCCTGCTAATGAAAGCCAAAACACCATATGCTTTCTTAACAACCCTGTCCACTTGGGTGGCCATTTTAAGGGATCTACGTATCTGCACACCAAGATCCCTCTGTTCCTCCACACTGCCAAGAATCCTATCCTTAATCCTGTACTCAGCTTTCAAATTCGACCTTCCAAAATGAATTACCTCGCATTTATCCAGGTTGAACTCCATCTGCCACCTCTCAGCCCATCTCTGCATCCTGTCAATGTCCCGTTACAGCCCACAACAGCCCTCTATACTGTCAACGACACCTCCGACCTTTGTGTCATCTGCAAACTTGCTGACCCATCCTTCAATCCCCTCATCCAAGTCATTAATAAAAATTACAAACAGTAGAGGCCCAAGGACAGAGCCCTGTGGAACCCCACTCACCACTGACTTCCAGGCAGAATATTTTCCTTCTACTACCAGTCGCTGTCTTCTGTTGGCCAGCCAATTCTGTATCCAGACAGCTAAGTTCCCCTGTATCCCATTCCTCCTGACCTTCTGAATGAGCCTACCATGGGGAACCTTATCAAATGCCTTGCTGAAGTCCATATACACCACATCCACAGCTCGACCCTCATCAACTTTTCTAGTCACATCTTCAAAGAACACGATAAGGTTTGTGAGGCATGACCTGCCCCTCACAAAGCCGTGTTGACTGCATTTAATCAAGCCATGTTCTTCCAGATGGTCATAAATCCTATCCCTCAGAATCCTTTCTAACACCTTGCAGATGACAGACGTGAGACTTACTGGTCTGTAATTGCCGGGGATTTCCCTATTTCCCTCCTTGAAGAGAGGAATTACATTTGCCTCTCTCCAGTCCTCAGGTACGACTCCAGTGGAGAACAAGGACGCAAAGATCTTCGCAAGTGGTGAAACAATTGCATTTCTCATTTCCCAAAGCAGCCGAGGACAAATCTGGTCTGGGCCTGGCGACTTGTCAATCTTAATGTTTGACAAAATTTTCAGCACATCAGCTTCCTCTATCTCTATCCATTCCAGCATGCACACCTGCTCTTCAAAGGTTTCATTCACTACAAAGTTCGTTTCTTTCGTAAAGACAGAAGCAAAAAACTCATTTAGGGCTTCCCCTACCTCCTCATACTCCACACACAAGTTCCCTATGCTATCCCTGATTGGCCCTACTCTTTCTTTGACCATTCTCTTATTCCTCACAGAAGTGTAAAATGCCTTTGTGTTCTCCCTAATGCGTTCTGCCAAGCCTTTCTCGTGCCCCCTCCTGGCTCTCCTCAGGCCATTTTTGAGCTCCTTCCTCGCCGGCCTGTAATCCTCTAGAGCTGAGCTTGACCCTAGCTTCCTCCACCTTATGTAAGCTACCTTCTTCCTTTTGACGAGAAGCTCCACCGCTCTCGTCATCCAAGGTTCCTTTATCTTACCCCTTCTTGCCTGTCTCAGAGGGACATATTTATTCATCACTCGCAACAACTGTTCCATAAACAGTCTCCACATGTCTATAGTGCCTTTACCATGGAACAATTGCTCCCAGTCCCTGCTTCCTAACTCATGTCTAATCGCGTCATAGTTTCCTCTTCCCCAATTAAATATCCTCCCATTTTGCCTAATCCTCTCCTTCTCCATAGCTACGTAGAATGTGAGGCAGTTATGGTCACTATCACCAAAATGCTCTCCCACCACAAGATCTGATACCTGCCGCGGCTCGTTTCCGAGCACCAAGTCTAGAATGGCCTCTCCCCTCGTCGGCCTGTCAACGTACTGAGTTAGGAAACCCTCCTGAACACACCTTACAAAAACAGCTCCATTCAAATCTTCTGCTCGAAGGAGGTTCCAATCAATATTAGGAAAGTTAAAGTCACCCATTACAACAACCCTACTGCGTCCACACTTTTCCAAAATCTGTCGACCTATGCTTTCTTCAATCTCCCTGCTGCTATTGGGGGGCCTGTAGTAAACCCCTAACGAGGTGACTACTCCCTTGCTGTTCCTAATTTTCACCCATACTGACTCAGTAGGCAGATCTTCCTCGACAATGGAAGCTTCTGTAGCTGTGATACCCTCTCTGATTAGTAGTGCTACACCCCCTCCTCTTTTTCCCCCCTCTCTATTCTTTTTAAATGCTCTAAACCCTGGAACATCCAGCAAACATTCCTGCCCCTGAGAAACCCATGTCTCTGTTCTGGCCACAACATCATAGCACCAGGTACTGATCCATGCTCTAAGTTCATCACTTTTATTCCTAATACTCCTTGCGTTAAAGCAAACACACTCTAACTGATCCCTTGGTTCGTTCCCAGGAAAATCCTTCCCACTAGCTGGTCTACCTCTTGCTACTGCCTCACCTGCATCAACTCTCACCTCCGGTATACAGCTCAGGTTCCCCCCCACTGCCATACTAGTTTAAACCCTCTCGAACTACTCGAGCAAACCTTCCACCCAGGACATTGGTCCCCTTCCAGTTCAGATGCAACCCGTCCTTCTTGTACAGGTCCCACCTTCCCCAGAAGGCATCCCAATTATCTACATATCTGAAGCCGTCCCTCCTACACCAGCTGCGCAGCCACGTGTTAAGCTGCGCCCGCTCCCTGTCCCTCGCCTCGCTATCTTGTGGCACCGGTAGTAAACTAGAGAACACTACTCTGTTTGTCCTGCTTTGCAGCTTCCATCCTAACTCCCTGAAATCACTTTTTATATCCTCAATCCTTTTTCTGGCTATATCATTAGTGCCAATATGTAACACGATTTCTGGCTGTTTGCCCTCCCCTTTTAGAACCTTATACACCCGATCGGAGATGTCCCGGACCCTGGCACCAGGGAGGCAACATACCTTCCGGGAATCCCGATCCTGACCACAAAATCTCCTGTCGATTCCCCTAACTATCGAGTCCCCTACCACGAGTACTTTTCTATTCTGCCCCCTTCCCTTCTTTGCCACAGTGTCAGGCTCAGTGCCAGAGAACTGACTACTATGGCTTTCCTCTGGTAGGTCATCCCCCCAGCAGTATCCAAAATGGTATACTTATTGCTGAGGGGAATGCCCACAGGGGATATCTGCACTGTCTGTCTGTCCCCTTTCCTCCCCCTAACTGTAACCCATCTATCCTTGTCCTGAGCCTTAGGAGTGACCAACTCCCGGTAACTCCTCTCAATTACACCCTCTGCCTCCCGAATGATCCGTAGTTCATCCAGCTCCAGCTCCAGCTCCATTTCCCTAACACGGTTTTCAAGGAGCTGGAGTTGGGTGCACTTCCCGCAGATGTAGCCAGCGGTGGTGTTGCATGGTGGGACAAAGTTGGTAGAGAACCTTTACATACCAAAAGTCTAACCTAAGCTTAATTCTATCATATGTCTCAGTGAAAGCACTGACAATAGTTTGGAGAACAATCTCTGAGTGAGTGCTCACACAAGCATCATCAGCATACTGCAGCTCGATGACAGAAGCTCAGTTAGTCTTGGTTCTGAACTGAAGGCAGCACAGGTTGAATGATTTCGTGTTCAAATTAATTTTAGGCAGTTATATGTCACAGATGGATTAGGAATCACTGAGGAGTGAATCTCTGACTTGTTTATTTTGGACTTCGATTTCTGGTTTTTGTGGTCAAATCAGTTCAAGTATAAATTAGAAGAGCGTTACATACTCAAAAATAACATGTTAACAACTCTATGCATGAACCTTACAGTCCTACCATCAAAAGCCAATCAGATAAGCATCTTTATTTATATAGCACCTTTCACATCCTCAGGGCATCACTGAGAAAACAAGGTGTAGAGCTGGGTGAACATAGCAGGCCAAGCAGCATTCGAGGAACAGGAAAGCTGACATTTCAGCCCTCGACCCTTCTTCAGAAATTAGGGAGGGAAAGGGAGTTGTGAAATAAATAGGGAGAGAGGGGGAGGCGGATAGAAGATGGATAGAGGAGAAGATAGGTGGAGAGGAGACAGACGGTCAGAGAGGCGGGGATGGAGCCAGTAAAGGTGAGTGCAGGTGGGGATTTAGGGAAGGGATAGGTCAGTCCAGGGAGGTGGGTCAATGGGGCAGGATGAGGCTAGTAGGTAGGGGATGAGGGTGGGGTTTGAGGTGGGAGGAAGGGATGGATGAGAGGAAGAACAGGTTAGGGAGGCGGGGACACCTGGCCTGGTTTTGGGATGCGGTACGGAAGGGGAGATTTTGAAGTTTGTGAAGTCCACATTGATACCATTGGGCTGCAGGGTTCCCAAGCGGAATATGAGTTGCTGTTCCTGCAACCTTCGGGTGGCATCATTGTGGCACTGCAGGAGGCCCAGGATGGACATGTCATCTGAGTAATGAGAGGAGGCATTGAAATGGTTTGTGACTGGGAGGTGCAGTTGTTTAGTGTGAACCGAGCGTAGCTGTTCCACAAAGTGTTCCCCAAGCCTCCGCTTGGTTTCCCCAATGTAGAGGAGGCCACACCGGGTACAGCGGATACAGTATACCACATTGGCAGAGGATGGAGGTGAGGGAGGAGGTGTAGGGACAGGTGTAACACTTCCTGCGGTTGCAGGGGAAAGTACCGGGTGTGGTGGGCTGGAGGGGAGTGTGGAGCGGACAAGGGAGTCACGGAGAGAGTGGTCCCTCTGGAAAGCAGACAGGGGTGGGGATGGAAAAATGTCTTGGGTGGTGGGGTCGGATTGCAGATGGCGGAAGTGTCGGAGGATGATGCGTTGGATCCGGAGGTTGGTGGGGTGGTATACGAGGACGAGGTGATTCTGTTTTGGTTGTTATTGCGGGGAGGGGGTGTGAGGGATGAGTTGCGGGAAATGTGGGAGACACTGCCAAGGGCGTTCTCAACCACTGAGTGGGGCAATTTGCGGTGCTTGAAAAATGAGGACATTTGAGATGTTCGGAAGTAGAATGCCTCATCCAGGCAGCAGATGCTGCGGAGGCGAAGGAATTGGAAATAGGAGATGGCATTTTTGCAGGAGGTTGGGTGGGAAGACGTGTATACTAGGTGGCTGTGGGAGTTGGTGGACTTGAAATGGATATCGGTTTCTAGGTGGTTGCCAGAGATGGAGACCATCAACAAACACATTGATTTGGAGGCAATCTACCACCCGCTGAGAAAAATAACAGGAAATGACATCACCAATGCAGGAAATGACATCACCAATGCAGGAAATGACATCACCAACCCAAAGAAAGCTAAACAGATAAATAGAAAGCAGGACATAACACCAGCGCTTCGTCGGAGGCTCACTGTTGATGTTACCTAGAATGGTGACGAAACATCTGGGAACAAACCGGCAAGCTCAGTGAACTAGCTTACATCTGGAACACAATAAAGACCCACTCTCTTGTGGACCGAGAGGAGGAGAGTGCTGTGTTGGAGGTGGAAGGAAGACGTCGGGTTGGCTGTGCACCCTTGCGACCAGTGGATCTTAATGCTGGCTTCGGCCTAACGCTGGTTCAGGGGAGCAGTCAACCTGCAACGATGGCTGCGGCAAGTGCTCGTGCCCCAGGTCAGGGGGTCCGGAACACCATCCGTGTTTCTGTAAAGAAGGTGGATGAAGGTGCACCTGTGGACTGCACCTTCTTCGTGAAGAGGGTCCTGTTGGACTGTTGTGGGTTCGCTGCTGCTGACATTTACTGCCTGCAGGATTTCCCTGGAGGAGGTTTTTACGACGTGACCTTCAGGAGTGCCAAGCTTTGCGAGCGCTTCCTGGAGGTTTTCAAGGAGAAAGGAGGTGAGGGCCCCCTCTCTGTATTGACCGCTGTCACGCTGTTTGTGATGCCAGCACAGAGGAGCCGTATGGTGACTGTACATATGTACAACCCGCATGTGCCAGTAGTTGATGTCCTGACCTTCCTCGGAAGGCACGTGAAGGTGGAAGGGGACCTAACTGACATCATGGACCCCTTTGGCATCTGGACCAGTAAGAGGCAGGTCAAGGTGACGCTGAGGATGGGCGTGCACGGGAACATCGTACACCCACCGTCCAGCTTTGCGATCGGCGGGAGCAAGGGCTACCTGACCTATGCAAGGCAACCTAAAGTCTGCCATGCCTGTGGTAGATCAGGTCACGTGGCGGCCGACTGCAAAGCCACCATCTGCAGGGAGGAGGGACACCTTGCAAAGGATTGCCCACAAGAAAAAAGCTGCAACCTTTTGCGGGGAAGCGGGCCACCTCCATAGGGCATGCCCCTAGCGGGGGACCACCTACGCCCAGGTCGCCGGCAGGGGCAATGTGGGGCCAGCCCCCCCGGAGGAGAGGAAGGCACCAGGGCCCAGCAAGGACCCCACTAATGTGCAGGAGGGCCAGGTCGTGCAGGAGGGCCCAGCCCCGCAGGATGGGCCCGAGGCCAGCAAAGCACCCCTGCAGGCTCCGCTACTCCCTGACAACCTGGAGTCGATGGAGGCGGCGACAGGCGACCCAGGGGAGTGGACAACAGTCCGGAAAGCGAGGAGGAAGGTGCATCGACGGGCCAAGGAACCGCAACCATCAGGCGGGAAGAGGCAGCTACAGGGGGGCTATAAGAGCTCTTCTGACGAGGGGGATTCGGAGAGGGCCCACCCGAAGCAGAAGTTAAAGATCTTGAGGGAGAAGGAAAGCAGCACCCCGCTTCCAGGTGACGGGAGGCGTCCTGAGGCTCCCTCCAACACCCAGTCAAGTGCCGCTGGGGCACTGGAGGGCCCCCCGGAACTTCCAGGCGGGAAGGAGGAAACAGCGCATCCCCAGCCTGACCCGGAGCCGGACCCTCCTGCCTCCGCACCCCTGACGGGGCGATGCCACCCGGAAGGCAGCACGGACGGTTTCCTGAGCCCGGAGAGCGTCCAGCAGTTAGCCCGGGCAATAGGCATGAAGGGACAGATGGAGGGGCTGGACCTTGGATTTGGGGAGGGTACTGCGGTCACTGCCCACAATGGGGGTACGAGTTGCGAGCATTAATGTGCGCAGCGTCAAGTCCACCGCAAGATGTGTGTCCACATTGGCCTACCTGACCACCATCAAGGCGGACCTCCTGTTTCTGCAGGAGTGCGGGATACCGCACCTCGGCAGGTTCAGGAAATGGTCTGGTGCCTGGACCTGTGGGCCTTCGATCTGGTCGGGGGGTAACGACTGTCGCTCCTCGGGCCTGGCTATTCTGCTGCGGGGGCGCAACTTCACCATCTCTCAAGTTCAGGAGATGGTGGGGGGGCGCCTCCTAGAGGCTGACATCACCTACAGGAACGCTCCCCTGAGGCTGATCAACGTGTACGCCCCAGCGGTACGGAGTGAGCGGTTGGCCGTCCTGCAGCGGCTTCCACCCCTGCTGGCTACGTCCAGGCCGGTCATCCTAGGCGGAGACTTCAACTGCATCATCGATGCAGATGGAAGATCCGGCGTGGGGACAGCGGGTGGGGGGAGTCAACTGGATGTCATGTCTGCATTCCTGATGGGCACGGTAAAGGATGCCAAGCTGCCCGACGTCTTCAGCACCCCTGCAGACGGAGTGCAGCGGAGGTACACCTGGTCGCGGCCAGACGGGTCTATTCGCTCAAGGATAGACTTCCTGTTTGTGTCACGGACGTTCTCGGTCAGGTCCACCGGCGTCGAGCCGGTGTTCTTCTCTGACCACTGCCTCCTGCTGGCCGACTGTCACTTACAGGACGACCAGCCGGCTGGCAAGGGGACGTGGAAGCTCAACACGACTCTGTTGACCGCAGAGAACGTCGAGGAGCTTAAGAGGGAGTACGCCGGTTGGAGAACTGTGAAACCCCTCTGAGTCTCCAGGCGACTGGTGGGAGTCGGTGAAGGAGAACATCAAGAGGTTCTTTGTCCTCAAGGGTGTTCAGAAGGCAAGAGAGAGGCGGGGAAAGCTGTCGCGACTCCAGAAAAGGGTGCAGAACCTGCTCCTTCTGCAGTTGATGGGGGTCGATGTCACGGAGGACCTCCGCGAGGTGAGGGGCCAGCAAGCCTCGCTCTTCGCCGCGGAGGCCTCCCGGATAATCTTCCGGTCCAGGGTCCGCTCCGTGGAGCAGGACGAGACGTGCTCGCGTTTCTTCTTTCAGAAGGTGCACAAAGAGAGCTCTGTGCTTAGCCGGCTGAAGGAGGACAACGGCTCGGTGACGTCATCTCAGCCCGACATTTTGAGGATCAGCAGATCCTTCTATGCCGGACTGTACAACACGAAGCCCACGGACAGCACAGCCTCCGAGTCGTTCCTGTCGTCTATCACGGAGGTCTTAGACGACGGCACGAGGGAGTGGCTGGACCAGCCGATATCCCTGGATGAGCTGACCAGAGCCCTCAAGTCCTTGCAGAGGAATAGGACTCCCGGAAGCGACGGCTTACTGGTCGATCTGTATTCCGCTCTGTGGGGCCTGGTCGGCCAGGACCTGCAGGAGGTGTACGATAGTGCGCTTCGGGCAAGGGAAATGTGCAAGTCCATGAGGAAGGGCATCATCACCCTCATTTACAAGAGGAAGCGGGAGAGGGAAGAAATTAAGAATTGGCGTCCCATTTCACTATTGAACGTGGACTACAAAATCCTGGCCAAGGTCATAGCCAAACGGGTCAGGTCTGTCCTGGAGTCAGTGATTCACCCTGACCAAACCTGTGCTGTGCCGGGCAGGAAGATCGCTGAGAGCCTCGCGCTCATCAGGGATACGATCGCCTACATACAGGACAGGCGGGTGGACACCTGCCTCGTCGCCTGGACCAGCCTTCGACAGGGTCTCTCATGCTTACATGAGGGACGTCCTCTCCAAATTGGGGTTCGGGGAGGGCATCCGCAATTGGATCCGGCTGCTCTACGCCAACATCGTTAGTGCAGTCTCGATCAACGGGTGGGAATCAGACAGTTTTCCCGTCAGATTTGGAGTCAGGCAGGGCTGCCCGCTCTCTCCTGCCTTGTTTGTGTGCTGTGTGGAGCCCTTCGCTGCATCCATTAGGAAGGACGTGAGCCTGAAGGGCGTGACTATCCCAGGCAGCGGAGGACTTCAGGTCAAGACCTCCCTGTACATGGACGACGTTGCCGTCTTCTGCACCGATCGTCGGTTGGTGAGTAGGCTGTTGGACATCTGCGGCCAGTTTGAACTGGCCTCGGGTGCCAAAGTCAGTAGGGGTAAGAGCGAGGTCATGTTCTTCGGGAACTGGGACGACCGCTCCTTCACCATCGGGACAGACTACCTGAAGGTGGTGGGTGTTTGGTTCGGTGGAGCTGGGGCGTGCACTAAGACTTGGGAGGAGCGTATCACCAAACTGAAGCAGAAGCTGGGCAGGGGGACGCTCCGGTCCCTCTCCATCGCGGGTAAGAACCTGGTTGTCAGGTGCGAAGAGCTTTCGGTAGTGTTGTATGTGGCGCAGGCCTGGCCTATTCCCTGGACCTGCGCTGGTGCAGTCACCCGGGCCATCTTCCACTTCATTTGGGGGTCGAGGATGGACCGGGTCTGCAGGGACACCATGTACAAAGACCTGGAAAATGGGGGAAAGGGCGTACCGAACGCCACCCTCGCCCTGACGGCTACCTTTGTGTGCGGCTGCATCAAGCTGTGCGTAGATCCTCAGTACGCAAACACCAAGTGTCACTACTTACTGAGGTTCTACCTGTCCCCGGTGTTGCGAAGGATGGGCCTGGCCTCGTTGCCACGGAACGCTCTGAGTGGTTGGACCGTGCCGTACCACCTGTCCTTCGTGGAGAAATTTTTGAAAGGAAACACCTTTGACCACAAGGCCATCAGGCAATGGTCAGCACGTAGTATCCTCGGGACCCTTCGGGAAAAGGAGAGGGTGGATCCCGTCGTGTGGTTCCCCACGCAGACTGCCAAAGTCATTTGGCAGAATGCCTCATCGCCAGAACTTTCAACCAAGCACAAGGACATTGCTTGGCTGGCGGTGAGAGGGGCTCTGCCAGTGAGATCCTTTATGCATGCCCGGAATCTCTGCGCCACCGCACCCTGCCCTCGAGGCAGCTGCGAGGGGGACGAGACTGTCGATCACCTCCTTCTGGAGTGTGCCTATGCGCGGAGGTCTGGAGGGGGATGCAGTGGTATTTGTCGAGGTTCGTCCCGAGCAGCTCCGTGACGCGGGACTCTGTGTTCTACGGGCTGTTTCCCGGAACGCACACCGAGACCAACATCAACTGCGTCTGGAGGACCATCAATGCGGTGAAAGACGCTCTTTGGTCTGCCCGCAATTTGCTGGTCTGCCAGCTGAAAGAACTGACCCCAACCGAATGTTGCAGACTGGCGCACTAAGGTCCAGGACTACGTGCTGAGGGACGCGCTAAAGCTTGGGGCAGCCGCCGCCAAGGCGCGGTGGGGAAAGACCACCGTATGAAACCCCTTGTCCAGAATAGAAAAAAGGGCCCTATCTGGTACCTGGGCCCAGCTGGCGCCTTCCCCAACTGGTCAGGGGGCCAACTGGGACTGTGCGGGGTGACGACTGCCGGGGTATTTTCTTTGCTTTGTTTTTTTTCTTCTTTGTTTGTTTCTTTCCTTTAGTTGGTGTATGTACCCCCTGGGTAACCCAGAGCGGCTTGCATGACTGGGTAGGTGTATAAATATGTTTTATTTTTTGTACATCTTATGAATAAAGTATATTTTTTCAAATAAAAAAAAGTGACGAAATATCTGAAAACTAATCTTCCAGCTCAGTGAGCAAACTCACATCCATGGAAACAGAGAGGTCCAGGGAGGAGAGCGAAGTATCAGAGGTGGTTCAGGTGAACTTAAGGTTGGGGTGCAAGGTGTTGGTGAAGTGGATGAACTGTTCGAGCTACTCGTTGGAGCACGAGGTGGCACCGATATAGTCATCAATGTAATGGAGGAAGAGATGGGCTTCAGAGCCAGTGTAGCTGTGGAAGAGGGATTGTTTTACATAATCTACAAAGAGGCAGGCATAGCTTGGGCCCATGTGGGTACCCATAGGCACCACCTTTGTCTGTAGGAAGTGGGAGGAATTGAAAGAGAAGTTATTGAGAGTGAGGACGAGTTTGGCTAAGCGGATGAGGGTGTCAGTGGAGGGGACTGGTTGTGTCTGTGGGACAGGAAGAAGCGGAGGGCCTTTCGGCCATCTGCAAAGGGAATGCAGGTGTATAGGGACTGGATGTCCATGGTAAAGATCAGGTGTTGGAGACTAGGGAATTGGAAGTTTTGAAGGAGGTGGAGGGCATGGGTGATGTCGCGGACATAGTTGGGGAGTTCATAGACCAAAGGGGAGAAAATGGAGTCGCGATAGGTGGAGATGAGTTCGGTGGGGCAGGAGCAGGCGGAGACAATGGGTCGACCAGGGCAGGCAGGTTTGTGGATTTTGGGAAGGAGATAGAAGCAATTATTGTGGGGTTGGGAAATGATGAGGTTGGAGGTTGTGGGTGGGAGGTCACCTGAGGTGATGAGTTTGTGGATGATTTGGGAGATGATGGTTTGGTGGTTGGGGGTGGGGTCATGATCAAGGGAGTGTTCGGAGGTGTCAGTGAGTTGGCGTCTGGCCTCAGTGATGTAGTGGTCAGTGCGCCATACTACAACTGCGCCTCCCTTATCCGCGGGTTTTACGGTGAGGTTGAGATTGGAGCAGAGGGTTGCATGTCTGTGGGGAAGAGGTTGGAGTGGCTGAGAGGGGTGGAGAGTTTGAGGTGATTAATGTCACGACGGCTATTGGAGATGAAGAGGTTGAGGGATGGTAGGAGGCCTTGGGGTGGTGTCCAGGAGGACGGGGTGTGTTGGAGGCTGGAGAAGGGGTCGTTAGGGGGACGGTTAGGCTCAAGATTAAAGAAGTAAGCGCGGAGGCAAAGGCGACGGAAAAACTGTTCAACGTCCAAGCGATATTTACTGATGTGTGGGTGGAAGGAGACAAAGGTGAGCCCTTTACTGAGGACTGACTGTTCGTCCTCAGTCAGGGGGAGGTCTTGGGGCTGGGGCGGGGTGGGGGGAATGGTGAAGACTTGGCAAGGCTGGGTGCTGCTGTCTCTTCTGGCGCTGCTGGCTGTGGAAGCGGTGGGTGGAGTGACGTCGGCGGTGGGCAGAGCGGAGTAGGCGTCGGCAGCACCAGTGTCAGCAGGTGCGCCCTCAGTGTCTGTGGTGTTGGCCTCGGAAATGGAGACTGTGGCATCAGCGGCCGTGTCGATAGCGTTCGCTGTCCCGGAAGTGGCGTGCCCGGTGGTGGAGGATGTGACATCATCCGTGGCTGCTCTGACAGCGCCCACGTGGCCAATGGCGGCAGGCACATTGTGGGGAAGGTCCTGGGTAGGGTTGGGGATTTGGGAGGTGGAGGAAACCCGTTTTAGGTGGCAGGGGCCAGTGAGTTTACTGTACTTACGGTTTTTAGTGCCCGATAAAGCCGAGTTGAATTGTGAGTTGAGGTTGTGGATCCTGCGAAGAATAAAAAAAACAGGAGAGGTCCTTTGCAGGCTTGGGAGAGGGAGGCCGTGAACTGGGGCAGGCTGGATTGCAGTGCCTGAAGATGCTGGTGCATTGCTGCGAGTGTGTGCTTGAGGAGTCGCAGGGAGAAACGTTTTTGAAGGATCTCAATGTTCTGAATGTAGACATTGTTGCAGTTGGGGCCAAATTGGGAAGGTCTAAATGTAGACTGTAGTCCATTGGGGATGATTCGGTTCCATAGGCAGGTACTAAGAAAGGCGATGTGGCTGTGGTACCTGGTTTGCTTTCGGACGTGGTCGAGCAGTTTCAGGGCCGAAGAGATTATGAGAGTGTTGCAATGGGAGGGAGATCTACTGAGGTCTTTCTGGAGGGAGGAGGGTAACTTCTTCAAGGTAGGCATCCTTAGAAGAGGCTTCACAGTGTGGTCAAAAGTGTTTCAGAGATAATGGGAACTGCCGATGCTGGAGAATCTGAGATAACAAGGTGTAGAGGTGGATGAACACGGCAGGCCAAACAGCATCACTCTCTCAGGACATCACTATCATTTTTACAGTCACTGCCAGATTTTTGAAGTCCAGTCATTTTTGGTTAATTGGAATGTGACTGCTAGTTTTCCTGCAGCCAGGTATCCACTAAAACATCATGGGAAGAGAAAGAAAATACCTGGATCTGCTTTTTCATACCATTAGAGGATCATATTTTTGACAGATGATCAGAAGAACACCTCTGGAGCTGCTGTCTAACAGTTCATTTGGGTACTTTGAACTTTGGAGGCAATTATATACCCTGTTTAAATACACGCTCCACTCTAGGGTTTCTTCAGTCTTTGAAGATTTTCCAATTTACTTGAGGCTTTAGTCAGTGTGGTCTCAGGAAACACATCATGATCAGTTCAAATGCATTGTTTAAAAACAGCTCAACCGTTTCTTGTGCGATGAGTAGCCTGTTCAGGTCATCCTCACTCCTGATCTTTGATGGTTAAACCGTTCTCACATCAGCACAACCATAGAATGAATTGATGCGCAACAGAAACTTACCGGTAAGGATCTTTCTCTGGTTAGCACATTGATCAGTCTGCAGTGAGTAACTCACCTCCTGACTCCTGAAAGCCTGATCACCTTCTCCAAGGCACAAGTCAGGAGTGTGATGGAATACTCCCCACTTGCCTGGTTGGATGCAGCTCCAACAGCACTTAGGAAGCTTGACATCATCTAGGACACAGCAGTCCCCTTGCTTGGGACCAAATCCACAAGCATACTGTCTGATGTTCAGTGGCAGCAGACACGTGCGAATATCACCACCTACATGTTCCTCTCTAAGCTACTTACCATCCTGACCTGGAAATATATTTCCAGGTCAAAATTCTGGAATTCCCTCCATAACAGCATTGTGGGTCTACCTGTGACACATGAACTGCAATGGTTCATGAAGGCAGCTCACCACCACCTTCTCAAGGGACAACCATTTGTCACCTTTGGCTATGCGTAATGGTTCGGTGTTCTAGTCAACTCAGTGAAGATGCCTCATTTCTTGTCACAGCAAGGACCTTGCAGAAGTCCTGCAGTCATATTTGGAACCCCAGCTGCTACGGATGACCTCTAGTTAAGTACTTTCTCTTATTCTTCTTGCACCTCATATTAGTGCCACATTGTGGCAACAGAACACTTTTCACCATATTTCCGTAGATATATATGACAATAAATAAATAGCTCATTCATTATTTAAATTTTAAAAATCATTGTTCAACTAGGTATGGGCAATAAATGCTGACCAGCCAGTAATGCCCATATCCCAGGAGTGAATTAAAAAAATACTTCTATTCACATGGAGCCTTTCCCAGGAGAATTCAATGGGCATCGAGTGGGGTTTTCACCTTCACCAGGCAGAGGCATTTGTACCACTTTTGCTGCTACTCTTAGGTGGTTTGACCCCTACACAGAGCTGATCTAACCTGAGCCTTTTCTGGCTTCTGTCTCCTTTGTTCCAAGCTAAAAATTTGGCACGCTGGAGTGAAATTCATTTCTGGAGGGGATGTAAAATGCAGTGTATCACACCTGGTGCCTTGTCCTATATTCCTCGTCCAAGACTTATTTCTGTTGAAGTCAATGGAGCTAAATATTGTTGTGGATGCTTAGTAGTCTGACAACACCCAACTCATTCTGTGACCTTGTGTAAGATGCATTTCATCACTGTTAGCTTAAAATTAACAACAATTCTTTCATAAACTCTTCGCCACTTCCTGAACGTCATTAGTTGGAGACTTGCCGTTTTTGACATTACCTTATACAATCAATATAATTGCACAGGAAACAAGTACTTGCACTGACTCCTGTATCATTTTCAGCTTTTTTTTCCCCCCTATTATGTTGTACATTGCCTAACACTGCATTCTTAAAGGATAATTGGCTTCTCTACTGAGACATTACAGTCTCCATTCACTTTAGATACAGAGGAGATCTATATCTCAATATGAGTTGTGCACTGTGGTGTAATGTTGTTATGGGATGGGAAACTGAACAGATAGCTTAAAAGAGAACAGGTGAAGGGGAAGAGCTAGATTCATCGGATAAGTGGAGATGTTGCAGTCAAATCCAAGAGATGGAGTGCTAGCAGAAGAGAAACACAAGTTAAGTTTGTGTTCTGGTGAAGAGAGAAGATAATGATGACAGTGATCAAGACTATGGAGAAAAAGTGGAAATATCACAAGAGAGACGGGAAAAATGTCCGGGACTGATGTAGAGAACTGGATTTAGATGGAGGTCTAAGCATAAACAGTGAAAGGAGCATTTGGAAACCCAAGGCTTCTAACCATCCAGCTGGCCCACCTGTGGCAGGTGTGTGGACTGCATTAGGCCTTTTAGTCAACTCAGGACCCACAGAACCAGAAAGGAAGGCAGTCATTCTTGATCATAAGGAGAAAGAGAAGAAGTATCCAAAATTGAGCACAATAGTGAGGGAACAGAGGGATCCAGAGTGTTTGTCCGCAGACCCTGAAGGTGGCAGGACTGGTTAATAGGGTCGTCATGAAGGTGTATGGGACATTTCCCTTTATCAGCTGTGACAGATTATAAGAGCAAGGCTGTTATGTTGGAGCAGCACAGAACTTTGTTTAGGGACACAGCTGGAGTACTAATGTGCTGTTCTGGTCACCATGCTATAAGACGGATGTCAATGCACTGGAGAGGGTGCAGGTGGGATTCACCAGGATGTTGCCTGACTTGGAGTACCATTGCTTTAAATAGAGGCTGGATAAGCTCGAGTTATTTTCTTTAGAGCACAAAAGGGTGAGAGGGGACTTGACAGAGGTGTGTAAGATTATGAAGGGCCTGGACAGGAAGCAGCTGTTCCCCTTAGTTGAAAGGTCAATAATGAGTGGGCATAATTTTAAGGTGAGGCTTAGAGTGTTTTGATTTGAGGAAAACAACTGTCATCCAGAGGGTGTCGGGGGTTGGGGGGTGGTTGGTGGGGCTGCAATGCACTGCCCAAGAGGGTAGTAGATGGTGGAAACATTGTAATCTTTACAAAGTATGAACTTGAGCATTTGGAATGTCATAACATTCAAGGTTACAGGTCAAGTGCTCAAATGAGAGACTGGGCACAGACTTGATGAGCTGAAGAACATCTTCTGTGTTAACTCTACTCAGCTCAAGCCTATACCAGGGAATTCATCGAAATTTTGATGTCTGTACCTGTTTTGATTTAAGGGCAGAGCTAAAAGAAGGAGAGAATGCGGAAAAGCTAAAGGAGGAATTTCCTGAAAAAGGCCAAGACACACGAATATAATAACCACCTATTGATGGGGTTGAAGGGGTGATGATGTAAAAGGGTGTAGTGTCAGAGGGATGTTGACCATAAGAAGTTGGGTGGGACTTGTAATGTTGGATTAGGTTACCAGGATAAGGGATACCTTGTGGCATGTTGGCCATGTTCCTACCTCTGGCCAAGCAGCTCTGGGTGCAAGACTCACCCCAAGACCTGTTGGCCACGAAATTGTACTTATCCCCTGGTCAAAGATTGTCAACCTGTAAATATACAGGTAAAAGAAGGAGAGAATGCGGAATAGCTAAAGGAGGAATTTATAATCGGAATGGGAGTGTCTCCCTGTCAGCCATCCTATAGAACGCAATGCCACACACAGCAATGCTTTCTCTGTTAGCTTGGACCAGTGCAATGGAAGTCCATAGCCCAAACCTTGAGAAAACAACAGCACATGAGAGAATAGCCAGACCAAGATAAGGAGGTAGAGGTCACAAAAGGATTTAAAGAAACAAGTACTTTCAATTTGAAGCATTTTAGTGTTTACAGATAGATGGTAACCAATGTAAATCAGATACAAAGACTGATATTGCTGGAAAAGCTCAACAGGTCTGGCAGCATCTGCCGGTGACCCATTCTGATGAAGGGTCACTGGACCCAAAATGTTAACTCTGATTTCTGTCTACAGATGTTATCAGACCTGCTGAGCTTTTCCAGCAATGTCTGTTGCTGTTTCTGATTTCCAGCATCCGCGATTCTTTCGGTTTTTAATCGAGTAATTCAGAAGCAACATAGCAATCAGTGATAGGGACTGAGTGCGGGTGAGGTGGACAGCACAGATTTAGGTAAGTTAGGGAAGATTAAAATGGATATTATCCAGAGCCGCACTAGAACAGTTGATCCTGAAGACTTAACAAAGGTATGGAGAAGGACTTCAGTAACAGATGGGCTATGATATGTCTGCCCACATGATCAATGAAAAGTTAATCCGGTTTTAATTAGATAACACCAGGAGAATGTCGCTATACTTCAAATTATGCCTTGCAATCTTTCATATGCACCTGAACTGGCAGATGGGGCCGTCAAGAGACTGCAGCATGTAATCACAGGAGCACAGCAGCATCCGACTTTCTGAGGAAGGGTACTGGAGGACACTCAAAACCCAAAGCCCTAGCTACCTGCTCAGGTAGATATAAAAGATCCAGAGTCACTGTTGAAAGAAGAACAGGGGAGGGCTCCCTGTTGTTCCAGCCAATATCTATCCTTCAAACGACACCACTAAAAACAGATTATTTCATTTTCTGAAGGGTCCAGACTCAAAACGTCAGCTTTCCTGCTCCTCCAATGCTCCCTGGCCTGCTGTGTTCATCCAGCTCTACACCTTGTTATCTCAGACTCCAGCATCAGCCGTTCCTACTATCTCTGAGTTTATTTCATCATCACCTGGTTAGAGATGGTGGGATCTTACTGTGCATAAACTTATTGCCAAATTTCCTATATCGCAACAGTTTTTATAAAAAAAAGTTTGTGGGATGTGGGTTTCACTGGATCGGCCAGCATTGATTACCCATCCTTAATGATATGGTCTCCCCAAGGCCCTGTATAACTGCAGGTGGACATTCCTACTTCTGAACTCAAATCCTCTTGCAACAAAGGTCACTGAACCATTTGCGTTCCCAATTGCCTGCTGCATACGAAAGTCCATATTCATTAAAATAATGCTCTTCCTCTCTGTTTTCACACCAAAGCGTCAAGCTGCCACAGTCTCACCAGACCAACGGGCTGCTCTCTCATTAAGAGAGGGAGGACTGGTGGTGGTTTAACCTGTGGGACACCACGCCTCAGGCAAGTGGAGGAATTGAACCCATGCTGCTGGCATCACTCAACATCACAAACCAACCATTCAGTCAAAACATCAACACTGCTGAGAAGCCTCAAAACAAGCCAATTGCAAGAGTGTAATACAATAGTGCGCTACCGCTTGAAATTTCTATTATTTGTCCCTTTCTCTGAAAAATATTATTGCAAGTTAATAAGACTGCATTTTCCATTAGTGAAATACTCGAGCAACTTCTGTAATTAATTGCTATGTATTAATAGTTCATTGCAAAATTCAAACAGTTTGTGCCTCGGAAAGTCTCATGCTTAATTCCTAGCCCACATTTGCTCTCCAGGCTACTAGGTGAGATTGGCAATAATTTCTGCTCCCAGTCACCATTCCTTCTATCCTCACAATAAACAACATTAATGTGGGTAATGAGCAAGAGCTCGACCATGTGAAGCAAAATGCTGCAGATGCTGGAAATCTGAAATAACCACAGAAGATGCAAGAGAAACTTGGCAGGTCTGGCAGCATCTGTGGAGACAGAAACAGAGTTAATGCTTTAAGTCCTACATGAATGGATCTTGTTCAAATAAAAAGGCGGCCAGGGAGAGGGTTTTGGAAATCAGTGAACTTTCTTGTGAACCTGCACCTGAGTGTGGCCAAAGTGGCAAATAGCGTGTCTAGGCAGGTGTGGGAGGGCGGGTTCATAATTGCTAACAGTCTGCCTCTCTACCCTCTTCTTACCCGGGTGTCCTTGGAGACAGAACATGCTGTGTCTACCAATACCCCCCACGTCTTTAGAGAAAGGCGCATGCTACAGGTAGTGCAGTGATTTATCTCTCCATCCAGTTCCGTTTTGATTTAGTTCTCTCCCTCCCTCTCCCTTGCCTTTGATGTTATTGCATTGCCCTTAATGGGCTGCACTCAGAAATTGAACAATTAGAAACGCAGGTCACTAAAGGTAGGGGTTTAGTTAGATGGCCGATTAACGATGGAGAGTGATGCCAACAGCATGGGTTCAGTTCCTGCAGGGACTGAAGTTACTTTGAAGGATTCTCCTTCCCAATCTCTTCCCTCGCCTGTGGTATGGTGACCCTCAGGTTAAACTCACCACCGGTCTGCTCTGTCAGATTAGAGAACAGCGTTATGGAACCATGGAGATTTTACCTTGTGATTTATTGGCAGTGATTAATTGGTAAAAATAGGCGACAGTAATTTGATGGCAGGAAAAGCAATTGTGTGTCGTGGCTGTTCTGATTATAAAACGATCAAGGCAGGCAGCCAGGGTTATGGGGATACATTAAGCCAATGAGAAATTTTAATAAGGTCATTGTTTGTACACGGACACAGCATCACAATCCTGGAAAACTGAAGTAATCGGCCCCCCTGCTTTACAAGGATTTTGCTCTAAATCGCAGATGCCTTGTGTTACAAATATACCAAGCTGGATGTAGCACTGACAGGGGGAAGGCGTAACATGGGCTACTTTGATCTAGCCCTACAAAACTCAGCTCCAATCCACTAAACTCATTGGCACAAATATCTGTGTGATTGCATGCAGTAATTGGAGGGAAAGGTAGGAAAAAGATATCGGAAACAATGTGCTGTTTTCTGAAGAAGGGTCCTGACCCAAAACATTAACTTTCCTGCTCCTCTGATGCTAACTGGCCTGCTGTGTTCCTCCAGCTCCACACTCTGTCACCTCCAACTCCAGCATGTGCAGTTCTTACTATCTCTGTGACAGTATCCCTTCACTCCTTCTGGGAGCTGCCAAGAACAACAAATCCAAACAGGAATCAAGGTGACGAAATGTAAGTATGTCATAGTCTTCAGCAGCAGAGTGCAGTTCCTGACAAAACTGCATTCAGACTTACTCCTTATCCAGTTGAGTAGGAAGTCAGAACAATGAACTGTACTGCTTCACTGATCTCAGTCTGGAGTGGAACAATGGAAAGAGCTTCAGAGATAATGGGAACTGCAGATGCTGGAGAATTCCAAGATAATAAAATGTGAGGCTGGATGAACACAGCAGGCCAAGCAGCATCTCAGGAGCACAAAAGCTGACGTTTCGGGCCTAGACCCTTCATCAGAGAGGGGGATGGGGAGAGGGAACTGGAATAAATAGGGAGAGAGGGGGAGGCGGACTGAAGATGGAGAGTAAAGAAGATAGGTGGAGAGAGTGTAGGTGGGGAGGTAGGGAGGGGATAGGTCAGTCCAGGGAAGATGGACAGGTCAAGGAGGTGGGATGAGGTTAGTAGTAAGCTGGGGGTGCGGCTTGGGGTGGGAGGAAGGGATGGGTGAGAGGAAGAACCGGTCAGGGAGGCAGAGACAGGTTGGACTGGTTTTGGGATGCAGTGGGTGGGGGGGGAAGAGCTGGGCTGGTTGTGTGGTGCAGTGGGGGGAGGGGACGAACTGGGCTGGTTTAGGGATGCAGTAGGGGAAGGGGAGATTTTGAAACTGGTGAAGTCTGCAGTAGGGGAAGGGGAAGAGCTTGATGTTTTTCTCTTGAGTTAATTATCCTGGTTTCTGGTTTGAGATATAAAAAAAAGGCTGTCATTGTGAACACAAAGATAAGCAACAAACTACTATCCACTCACTCTGTTGTGGTTTCTTGAAACACATGCAATAACAAGATGTGGAGCTGGATGAACACAGCAGGCCAAACAGCATCAGAGAAGCACAGCCTTCCTGCTTCTCCAATGCTACTTGACCTGCTGTGTTCATCCAGCTCTACACCTTGTTATCTCAGATTCTCCAGCATCTGCAGTTCCTACTGTCTCTGAAACACGTGCAATAATGTTGTTTTTCAACTGTATGTTCACATTTAAGACTCTTTTATTGAAATTGAGGTTTTAAATTTATTTTCATGTCTTTCGAAAATGCAGGCTGTCCCACAAGCATGCCCCAGCCAGTGAAATATAATTGGAACTATTATAATGTGGGAAATGATACAGCCAATTTGCAGACAGTGAGGTCCCACCAGCAATTAGATAATTCCCACATAATCTGACGTACAGATGTTAGTTGAAGTATAAATATTGGCCAGGGCATTAGAGATAATGTTCTTGCTCACTGGATAATGCTGTTAGAAGTTTTACATTCTGGAGGCATTGATGTTTGGATAAGATGACAAGCCTAAGGTTTTAAAGGGCACCGTGTGCATGCAAGTAGGCAACTGGATGGGTATATGAATAGGAAGGGTTTAGGGGGATATGGGCCAAATGTTGGCAAATGGTACCAGGTCAGATTGGGATGTCTGGTCAGTGCAGACAAGTTAGACCAAAGGGCCTGTTTCAATGCTGTATAACTCTATGACTTAAAATCAACAAAAGCAACAAACTGCGGGTGATATACATTCATAAATGCTGAAGAAATGCTGGTCTAGAGCACCTAGGCAGAGAGAAAAACACAGTTATTATTTCAAATCCAATATTACACTTCTCTGAACTGAAGACAGAAAGGGAAAAACAATAGGTTTTATACTCTAGAAAACACGAGGAGCAAGTGGAAGAGAAGGAAAGATTAGGGCAAGGAAGATTAGAGATCACAGAGATCCCAGAACAAAAGACAGAGAGCATGGTAATAAAATGTGAGGCTGCATGAACACAGCAGGCCCAGCAGCATCTCATGAGCACAAAAGCTGACGTTTCGGGCCTAGACCCTTCATCAGAGAGGGGGATGGGGTGAGGGTTCTGGAATAAATAGGGGGAGAGGGGGAGGCGGACTGAAGATGGAGAGAAAAGAAGATAGGTGGAGAGGAGAGTATAGGTGGGGAGGTAGGGAGGGGATAGGTCAGTCCAGGGAAGACGGACAGGTCAAGGAGGTGGGATGAGGTTAGTAGGTAGGAGATGGAGGTGCGGCTTGGAGTGGGAGGAAGGGATGGGTGAGAGGAAGAACAGGATAGGGAGGCAGAGACAGGCTGGACTGGTTTTGGGATGCAGTGGGTGGAGGGCAAGAGCTGGGCTGGTTGTGTGGTGCAGTGGGGGGAGGGGACGAACTGGGCTGGTTTTGGGATGTGGTGGGGGAAGGGGAGATTTTGAAGCTGGTGAAGTCCACATTGATACCATTGGGCTGCAGGGTTCCCAAGCGGAATATGAGTTGCTGTTCCTGCAACCTTCGGTTGGCATCATTGTGGCACTGCAGGAGGCCCATGATGGACATGTCATCTAAAGAATGGGAGGGGGAGTGGAAATGGTTTGCGACTGGTAGGTGCAGTTGTTTATTGCAAACCGAGCGGAGGTGTTCTGCAAAGTGGTCCCCAAGCCTCCGCTTGGTTTCCCCAATGTAGAGGAAGCCACACCGGGTACAATGGATACAGTATGCAACATTGGCAGATGTGCAGGTGAACCTCTGCTTAATATGGAATGTCATCTTGGGGCCTGGGATAGGGGTGAGGGAGGAGGTGTGGGGGCAAGTGTAGCATTTCCTGCGGTTGCAGGGGAAGGTGCCGGGTGTGGTGGGGGTGGAGGGCAGTGTGGAGCAAACAAGGGAGTCACGGAGAGAGTGGTCTCTCCGGAAAACAGACAAGGGTGGGGATGGAAAAATGTCTTGAGGGTGGGGTCGGATTGTAGATGGCGGAAGTGTCGGAGGATGATGCGTTGTATCCGGAGGTTGGTGGGGTGGTGTGTGAGAACGAGGGGGATCCTCATTGGGCGGTTGTGGCGGGGGCAGGGTGTGAGGGATGTGTTGTGGGAAACGCGGGAGATGCGGTCAAGGGCGTTCTCGACCACTGTGGGGGGAAAGTTGCGGTCCTTGAAGAACTTGGACATCTGGGATGTGCGGGAGTGGAATGCCTCATCGTGGGAGCAGATGTGGCGGAGGCGGAGGAATTGGGAATAGAGGATGGAGGGAATTTATGCAGGAGGGTGGGTGGGAGGAGGTGTATTCTAGGTAGCTGTGGGAGTCGTTGGGCTTGAAATGGACATCAGTTACAAGCTGGTTGCCTGAGATGGAGACTGAGGTGTCTAGGAAGGTGAGGGATGTGCTAGAGATGGCCCAGGTGAACTGAAGGTTGGCCCGCATCCCAAAACCAGCCCAGTTCGTCCCCTCCCCCCACTGCACCACACAACCAGCCCAGCTCTTGCCCTCCACCCACTGCATCCCAAAACCAGTCCAGCCTGTCTCTGCCTCCCTATCCTGTTCTTCCTCTCACCCATCCCTTCCTCCCACCTCAAGCCGCACCTCCATCTCCTACCTACTAACCTCATCCCACCTCCTTGACCTGTCCATCTTCCCTGGACTGACCTATCTCCTCCCTACCTCCCCATGTATACTCTCCTCTCCACCTATCTTCTTTTCTCTCCATCTTTGGTCCGCCTCCCCCTCTCTCCCTATTTATTCCAGAACCCTCACCCCATCCCCCTCTCTGATGAAGGGTCTAGGCCCGAAACGTCAGCTTTTGTGCTCCTGAGATGCTGCTGGGCCTGCTGTGTTCATCCATCCTCACATTGTAATGCCTCATCGTGGGAGCAGATGCGGCGGAGGTGGAGGAATTATGTTCATCCAGCCTCACAGTGGAATGCCTCATCGTGGGAGCAGATGCTGCGGAGGCGGAGGAATTGGGAATAGAGGATGGAATTTTTGCAGGAGGGTGGGTGGGAGGAGGTGTATTCTAGGTAGCTGGATTATCTTGGATTCTCCAGCATCTGCAGTTCCCATTATCACAGAGAGCGTGGTAACAGTTGTAGAGAAGTGATCACGGGATTGATGTGGAATAAGTATTAATAGCAGAACATGTTCATGTTAATATATGCGAATATGAATTTTCTTCCTTCATAGATGCTGCCTCAGCCATTTACACCTGGCCTTGCTACAACATCTGCCATCTATCAATCTATCGATCTATGTGTATCTATCTACCTACCTATCTCCTGGATGTGCAGTAGCTCTGTTGCTGCTCCCAACACCCAAAATCTCAGAGACATCTCCCTGAGCATCCTTTTGCAGGTGCGTAGTAAACATCAAATTACAACAACCACCTACACTGATGTGGCATCCTGACATACAAAAATCTCTCAGGGATCTTCACAGAAACGTTACTGACCAAAACTAGACATTCAGCCACCTGGGACGTGTCACTGGACCACGTGGTAACGAGCATCTCGAAGGAGTACAGAAAATAGAGACAGAACATTCCGCTGAGGTCCACAAAAACCTCTTTAAATGGCTACAGTTATGTTTAGGGTTAGGCTTATTTTCTACTTCCCATTTCTATTCTTGAAAAAGATTGAAATGTCAACCATTATTTGAGGGTACGTCACAAACAAAGGAGGAGCATAAAGGTGAAAAAGACCATTCATAGTGAAAAGAATATTCTGCTTTAATTGCCTGCCTTGAGAGTTAATGAGAAGATTGACAGATGTGTCCCCTTGACTGTTCTTTGGTTTTCCAGTTTTTTTCTCCTGTGCTGGAGATATCCAGTCATCCTTCCATTTTTACGGTATCAGTGGATTAGCTTCCAATATAACCAAGTCTCAATAGGGAAGAGACTGCCCTCTCGTGGTAAGATGCCTGATTTTCAGTCAAGTGAAACATTCCATTTCGTCAGAGATAGTATGGGGCAGTCAAGCAGTATTTCACTGACTGCATCATAAATATGTACTCTCTTAGGTGGAAGCACGTTGTGTGATGTCACCTAGCACAGTTTGTTTCTGCTGCCTTCCAGATGGTTTGAGCTCTCTCAGAGGGGACATTCTCTCAGTTCCCTGCTTAACTTCTCTCCATGCCTTGCAAACCCACCCTCAGGCATAAATATTCAATGTCCAACCCATGCCAATGGACAGCTGAATTGTTGTGTGAACAACTGTTTGAAGAAATAGTTTGGTAAGGCACTAACTCATCTTCCCCTGGTTCCACATTACATAGGAACAGAGCAAAGAAGAGCACTGGAGGTCATTTCCCCTTGCAAGCCTGCTCCACCATTCAGCAAGATCATGGTTGATGACTGTGATCACTCCACATTCTCATTTACCTCTGATAATACCCACTTGCTTGTCAAGAATCTATCCACCTCTGCCTTCAATATTTCCTGCTTCTACCATGTTTTAAAGAAGAGATGTCCAACCGTTCTGTCCAAAAATATTTATCTTATTTCTGTCTTAAATGGGCAGCTGCTAACTCCAGATTCGCGCACAAGAGGAAGCATCCTTTCATCCTGTCCAACCCCCTCAGCATCTTTGGTGTTTCAATGTAGTTCCCTCCTACTCTTCTAAACTCCAGGAGATGCCTTACCAACTGCTCCTCATAAAGCAACTCGCTCATTACAGGTACTAGTCTAGTAAACATTCTCTAACCTGTTTCCAATGTGTTTACTTTCTGCCTTAAAACAAGGAGACCAACATTGTACACATTAATGTTCTTCTCCCCACATTTCACATTAACTAATACATGGCTGGGTAAAGGAACCATACTGATGGACATCATGAAGCTCCTCTTGAAATAAATATCTGCAGCATTCATAAGATTTTGTTTATGGAAGCTGTCAGCAATGAGTTTCTAGACACATTCCTTTTTGGATCTCTTGAAAATTTTCAGAAAACAGTGGTGTGTTTGACCATTCTCCCTGATTTATGGAGAAACATATTTTTTATTAATTAATCAATCATTTTGAGGATGTCATCTATTTTAGCTGTAGTTGCTGAGTGAATCATAGAATCCCTACAGCTTGCAAGCTGGCCATTTGGCCCATCAAGTCCTCACCACTGCTCCCACTCAGACCCATCAACATACACCTATCCTTATAACACTTTATTTGCCATGGCAAACTGTACATGGTCAGTTGCCCAAGGGTGGAATGGAACCTGGGTCTTTGCTGCTTTTAAGGCAGCAGCGTTAACCACTGAGCTACTCTGTCACGCTAATGGTTGGTCAAGACCCCAATGCTCCCATTCCAGATATAATACTGAGGGTAGGCTTTCATTACCTGGTATCTATCCCACTGGCAATTCTTACGTGCAACAGTCAAATGATCTACAACTTGTGCAATGACACCAGCCCCATACAACAATAAGATTGTTCACCACAATTTAGGAATCCCTAATTACTGGTTGGAGTTGGGCTCAATTTTCCACCAAATGCTAAAATTTAAAGGGATATTATCTCCTTAACTACCTCGAAAAATCATCACTAGGGCCTGATCTGTTTCAGTCCACTGTATAATTAAAAATGGCATCAACACTATCAATATTAATATTATTCACATATTCTCCTCAGCAATCAAAGGACAGTACTGAGTTGATTTGTGCTGAAGCTTTTGGAAAGCATTCAGACAATGTTTTTGCAGCTCTGCTTCCACGTTTTGTATAATCAGAGCATTTGGCTGTAGGACTGGCATTGTTCAAATGTCCTCTGCATATTGAAAAATGGGAAAAGATTGAAGGAAAAGTTAGTTCAGCACAGGATGTTCTGGGGATAAAAAAAAATTGAGTTAAAAAAGAGCCAGAAACTAAAGTAAAAGTGGTTAGTTATCAGAGCCAGTTGTTAAATAAGACGATCAGAATTAGCGGAAAGGAAATTTCCAACTGTTCCGAAGGAAACCGGACAAGGAAAAAGATGGTTAAAAGATTTGTAAAAATCAACTTAGAATAGTGATGTGTGAAGGAATAAACTGTTTTGTTGCTTGGAGATTTGAAAAAAAAAGCTCTTAGCAGGCAAAGTCCCAGAGAACAGATGAGGCCCCTTGGAAAAATACGATGTCTTGTGGAGGTTTTGACACGCTTTTGTTTGTTATTCATTCCCAAGTCGTTAGCATTGCTGGCTAGACCAGCAATTATTGACTATTCCTAATTGCCCCTGATCTGAGTGCTTTTTTAGAAGGCAGTTCAGAATTAACCACATTTTTGGTAGCAACAAAGAAAAAGGACATTTGGTCCATTGCATTTTACAGCTATGAGCTTTCTATGTAACATTTCACGTAATTTCAGCAAATACATTTTTAATTGTTGCTATCGGGTTAAATCAGGTCTACCAGGCATGATAGGAGGGCGCACCAACATTGACATCTGTGAAACTTCTGGGCTATCAAAAGCCTTTGTGAAATTAAAGCTTGTGACATCTACAAGAGTTTTCAAAGTTTCGGACACAGTGGAAGGAAATTTAATCTCCAAGAGCACATCGGTTGTGGTCAGCCCTTTGGCAACCACGTTTTCAGTTTGAACCAAGTCAATCTTTGTGTGTGATGGACAATTTTCTAAAGTTGTCCCAAACTCTGCCCTCCAGGATTTCACAGTCTTTATTGTATGGTTGGGTGCCACACTTTGGGTTGGGGTTGGAGCCAGACTGATTTTGGTCTGCTCAGTACAGGAAAAGTCAGAGAGAACATTGGCATTGACCCTTCTGACAGTCCATGTCATTGAAGTCCTCAGTGATTGGAGTAATGTGAGTGAACAGCAACAGGCTTTGTTAGGCAAAACTATACACAAACGATGGCAAGAGAGAATATCTTGCCTCAAACCCGAGAGACCTAGTTTTTTGCTACTCAAGTCTTTATAATGTGGAGAATAAGAAGTCACACAACACCAGGTTATAATCTGAAGGGATGACAAACACTGCTACGAAAGCTGGTGATTTTAAATAAATCTGTTGGGCTATAATCTGGAGTCTTTTATAACATAGATAATATGAACTGCTGATGCTGGAGAATCTGAGATAACATGGTGTGAAGCTGGATGAACACAGCAGGCCAAGCAGCAACATCCCAAAACCAGCCCAGCTAGTCCCTGCCTCCCTAACAATTCCTCCCACCTCAAGCCCCACCCCTATCTCCTACCCACTAACCTCATTCCACCTCCTTGACCTGTCCATCCTCCCTGGACTGACCTATCCCCTCCTTAACGCCCCACCTACATTCACCTTCACTGGCTCTAATCCCGCCTCTTTGACCTGTCTGTCTTCTCTCACGCTATCTTCTCCTTTATCCATCTTCTATCTGCCTCCCCCGTCTCCTTATTTGTTTCAGAATCCCCTTCCCCTCCCCCATTTCTGAAGAAGGGTCTCGACCCAAAACGTCAAACTTTCCTGCTCCTCTGATGCTGCTTGGCCTGCTGTGTTCGTCCAGCCTCACGCCATCTTTGTAACGTAGTTGCTTTCATGCATGCTCAGACTCATACTTACTGTAAAGATATAAATTGCAGGCTTTTGTTGGGCATTTCTTTTGATTTGTTCACAGGATGTGAGTGTTGCTGGTTAGGCCAACATTTATTGCCCATCCCGAATTTCCCCGAAGGCAGCTAAATGACAACCACATTGCTGTGGAGCACAACAGGTAAGATAACAGATTTCCTTCCCTGCAGATGTTTAGTGAACCCAATGGATTTTTAAACAATCATATCATACGATTGCCTTTGATTTTGTTTTTAAATTTCAGCTTTTTTAACTAATGAAATGTTCACCATCAAACCCATGTCTCCAGAACATTAACCTGGTGTTCTGGATTACGAATCATTTACAAATCATTCAAACTAACCTAGTCCCATTTGCCTGCATTTGGCCCATATCCTTTTAAACCTTTCGTATTTATGTACCTGTCCAAATGTCTTTTAAATATTGTAACTGTACCTCCATCTACCACATCCTCAGACAGCTCATTCCACATACGAACCAACCCCTGTGTGGAAAAGTTGCCCCTCAGATCCTTTTTAAATCTTTCTCTTCTCGCCTTAGCAATATGCCCGAGTGACATTACCACTATGTCGCTGCATCCTCTTGTAATACCTTCTGTAATTCGGTGCACATGCAGCCTAATCTTTCACCAGCGAATTCAACACAGCTCACCATTGGATCCAGGATCAACTTGGTCACTTAAAGTATCACCCTGCTCCAGTGTGAGCATTCAGCCACAGAGCTATTAACTCCATAAAACAACTGACTTAAAAACAAAGAGTTACTGATTGCATTCTCAGAAATCTGACAGTAGGAAATGGATGTTTAGGATTGGTGTGGCACAAGCCTGATTTTACTTATTTGTTCCACTAACCAAACTCGAGTTTCCTGAGGAGCATCTGTTTATTGTTGGGCAACATTTCACTTTAGAGGATGTCTCTGAAAGTGGCTTCATAGGTCCCGACCATGAACCCACTTCCTGAGGTTTCGAAGTCTCAGTCCCACCTGATTCCTCTTGTGTTGAAAAATAAGATCCTGGCTGGAAAATCCAAAGTGCCTAATAGCAAAAACAGAAATTAAGTAAGAGTCAGGAAATAGGATTAATAAGACAATGGTCCTTGCTTTTTTAACATTGGATCATACAAGAAACTTTCACATTCATTTGGCTTCAACAATACTGGGTCTGAGAGACAGAGAAAGATCAATAAAGCATCATATTGCACTGATCCCTGTTATCTTCCTGTTTGTTCTTGAGTGTTTGGGGGGTCACTGGCTCAATTGGCATTTATTGCCTGTTTCTAATGACCCTGAAGAAGGTGGTGTTGAGCTGCCTTCTTGAAATGTGCCAATCCAGCTGGTGCAGATACACCCACCGTGCTGTTCAGGAGAGAGTGGCAGGACTTAAGATTGGCGGCATGAAGAATGGCAGCGTGATTTCAAGTCAGGATGACTTCAAAATGACTGTCTTTGTTCTCATAGGTGGTAGGGATTGTGGGTTTGGAAAATGCTGTTGATGGACGCTTGGTAGGTTGCTGCAGTGCATTTTGCAGGTGGTACGCACAGCTGCCCACTATATCGTGGAAGGTGCAGCTTGCAAAACAACAGGCCCATTCTTTAAGTAGGCTTACAATTTTTTTTACACATAACGCGTTGAAAAATCCTTTGAATGTAAATATGCAACTTATTCCATATGTATCTACAATCTAATAGCCTGTTGATTCCTAAATATGTATTCATATTTTGATGGGCATAGGTGGCAGAATTTGTGGAAACCCTGGTCAGCAACAAATTGCATTCATCTAGTATTTTTAATGCAGTGAAACATCTTGAAGAAGAGAGCTAGGGGACACAGGGACGGGAAGTTTATGAGGAATCACCTGTCAGAATACAACCTTCTCTTGTAGCCACATTATCATCGAATCAGAGGATGTTTACGACACTATAAGAGGCTACTATTGTCCTGTACAGTCTCCCATTTATATTGCAAATGCCTCTGTTGAACTGCCTACACTCCACTCACAGGCAATGCTTTCCAAACCCTAACCACTCACTGTTTTCCTCCTGTTACAATGCTTCTATTGCCAATGATCTTAAACTTGTGTTCTCAAATTTTCAAACCTTTCAGCAATAGGACCAATCTCTCCCCATTCACTTGTTTCGACCCTTCATGGTTTTGAACACATTTATCAAATCTCTTCTTAGCCTTTTCTTCAATCTAGCTTTTCATTCCTGGAAACAAGAATCTTTTCCTCATCTTCTCCAATGCCTTCACATATGTTCTAGTGTGTGATGGTCAGAAAAGGGCACAATACTCCAGCTGAGGTTTAAAATGATGTTCGTGCTTTTGTACTTTATATCCCTACTGATAAATCCCAGGATGCAATGTACTTTATTATTTACTCACAAACCCTGTCGTGCAGCCTCCAAGATTTACGTACATATACACCAATGTCCCTCTGCTTCTAATAGTCTTTAGAATTGTGATCCCTCTTTTGTGTTTTATACTGTCCCTCTGTTCTCTTCCGACCAAAACAAAGCACTGCACAATGTTAAATTTCATCTGCCGATTGTTTGTCCATTCTACCATCCTTTCATAATTTTATATTATCCTTCTCACAGATCACAAGTGTTCCTACTTGCATATCATCCACAAATTGTGCCCTGTACTGCAATCATTTTCTATCCTAATTGAGCCCTAGGGAACTCCTCCATAAACTCTCCTCCAGTCTGAAGAATGACTGTTAGACATGACAATGTTCCCTGTCACTTAGCCAATTTCATTTTCATGTTGCTGTTCCGCAAGTTCTAACTTTGCATGTTAGTCCATTGTGCGGTACTTTAACATCACAGAGTAGAGTCTTAGAGTCAAAGAGATACAGAGCATGGAAATAGACCCTTCAGTCCAACTTGTTCCAGCCAACCAGATATCCGAGATAAATCTGGTCCCATTTGCCAGCATTTGGCCCATATCCCTCGAAACGCTTCCCATTCTTATACCCATCCAGATGCCTTATAAATGTTGTAGTTGTACCAGCCTCCACCACTTCCTCTGGCAGCTCATTCCATACACACACTACCCTCTGCATGAAAAAGTTGCCCCTTAGGTTCCTTTTAAATCTTTTCCCTCTCACCTTAAACCTATGCCTCTAGCTTTGGACTCCCCACCCAGGGAAAAGACTTTGCTTATTTACCACATGCATGCAACCCTGGCAACATCCTTGTAAATCTTTCCTGAACCCTTTCTAGTTTCACAACATCCTATTGCAAGGAGTTCGGAATTGCACGTAATTCTCCATGAGTGGACTAACCAATGTCCTATACAGACATAACATGACCTCCCAACTCTTACACTTAATGAACTGACCAATAAAGGCAGGTATACCAAACACCTTCTTCACTATCCTATCTACCTGCGACTCCACTTACAAGGAACTATGAACCTGCACTCCAAGGTCTCTTTGTTCATCAACACTCCTCAGGATCTTACCATTAAGTGTATAATTCCTGCCCTGATTTGCCTTTCCAAAATGCAGCACCTCACATTTATCTAAATTAAACTCCATCTGCCACTCCTCTGCCCAGTGGCCTATCTGATCATGATCTTGTTGTACTCTGAGGTAACCTTCTTTGCTGTTCACTCCATCTCTAATTTTAGTGTCATCTGAAAACTTATTAACTATACCTCCTATATTCACATCCAAATCATTTATATAAAAGACAAAAAGCAGTGGGCCCAACACCGATCCTTATGGCTCACTGCTGGCCATTGGCGTCCAGTCAGAAAAGCAAACCCCCACCCCCACCCTCTGTCTTCTACCTTTGAGCCAGTTCTGTATCCAAATAGCTAGTTCTCCCTGTATTCTGTGTGATCTAGCCTTGCTAACCCATCTACCATGAGGATCTTGGCAAACATCCACTGCTTAGCTCTCACCAATTCTCTGCGTTACTTCCTCTAAAAGCTTACTGAAGGTAAATCTCTTCAGAGACTGTCACTGAACTCAGATACTACAAGAAAATAATTGCGTGAGAGAATATTTTTCAGAGAAAGCCAGGAGAAAGCTGGGAGAAGCAATTGTTCTACCCTTGCCAACATGATTTGGGCTGCAAACCTGAACACACTAAAAGGTTGTGTTGTTGCTGTAGTGGTGCATTGACCAAAGGTTTGACTTCAAGTCTAAAGTGATACAGAGGTGTGGCATAACATATCCAAACAGGTTGATTGAAGAAATAACTTAAAGAGTTTTGTTTAAGTGATAGCAATTGACAGGAGTTTACAATTAGTTTACTGTGAGCTTCATCAGATGTGAGGTTTCCATTCCATCATTTCATTTTAACTTCCAGGCCTTTCATATTTTCCATCATCCTGGTTCAGTCACCATTGGCTCTGTTCCATTACTGACTGCTATTCTCCATTTCCCTAATCTTTCAACACCTCCTTCTGATTCAGTCTTTCTGCTTTCAACTTCAGTAGCACAGTGTCTTGAGCAGCTGAAACTTGTTAATTACATCGTTCCCGAGTGTACCAAGTGTAAGTTTCAGTCCTTATGGAGCTAACTGTGATGGGCTGTCAGAGTCAAATATTGACTTTCTTCACTGCAGGTAGCAAACTGCAGATCTGTCACTGCCAGATGTATTCAGCCCTGGCCAGTTCAGGAATGGAGATTAGAAAATTTTCTGAAAAAGGTGTGGTAGAGCAATTGAGCTACAGGTTAAAACTCAAAGGCACATCTAATGTGAGGTCAGCCACATTTATATCATTTCAAGGATATCAAAGCTGCTCATAACCTGGGCTGCCCGATTTAGAATGTCCATTGTGCCTTGTCAGTTATATCCCACTATTTTATTTGCAGGTTCTAACAATGCATATTCATGAGCACCATTAGATGGTGAAGCTAACTGTTTACAATCAATCATAATCACATTGACATGAACAGAAACATAATGTCGATATAACTGGGCTACTAAACCAGAGAATTGGACGAATGCTCCTGAGGCATGTGTTAATCACTACCATGTAGCAGACACATGGGAACACTACCACTTCCAAGTTCCCCTCCAAGCCACTCAGCATCCTGACATGGAAATGTATCTTTGTTCCTTTTGTCTCATTGTGTCAAAATCCTGGAACTCCCTCCCTAATGGCAGTGGGGATATACCTGTAACAAATGGATTGCAGTGGTTCAAGAAGGCAGCTCAGCACCACCCACCCCAAGGGTTGGGGAATAAATAGTGGCCCAGCCAGCGACACCCATGTCCTATGCAAAAAATTTTTAAAATTCATTGTTGCAGCTACTGAAATCTAAATGCAATTAGCTGTTAACCCTGGAACATATTTTTTTTAAAAAACTGGCTTCAATTGTAACGATCCTAACTACCAATTATTGGAAAAACTCATCTGATTCACTGATACCCACTATCCTTATCTGATCTGGTCTAAATATAACTGGAGACCCACAGCCATGAAGTTTTAATTTCTCTCTGAAACAGCCTAGAAAGCCAAACTATTGTTAATGGCTTACTATCAATGGTGCTTAGGAATGGAACAGCAACACTCGCCTCCCAAAAACAAATGCAAAGGCAGAGATGGCATGAAATGGGATGGGAATTCTGCAAATACTTGCACACTTTCACAAACCATCTCTTTCGCTTGTTACGATCATAGCAAAAAGGGACTATCAATATTAAAATTTCACCATTTGACTTCACCCTCAGATTTTCATGGACTAAAAAAGGTTCCACATAAGACAACAATTAACTTAAAGTGGCTGCTGTGATCACTTGACAAGCCCAGGCAACCCAATTAAACATATGAATCAGCTGCCTTAGAGTTACCATTTTAATCAAGAGGACACTGAAACTGTCAAGAAATTTGTATCTCTTCTTTCACTCACAATTGCATAATGGTCACACATTTCAAGAAATGAAAGGTTGTCTACAACTAAGTTGAATTTTCAAATTCACCCTTTGTTTTCAAATCCACTCCATGCTAGGAGCCTCTCCTTATCTCTAGAAGCTCCTCCAGCACCACAGTCCTTTGAGATGTCTGCATTCCTCTAATCCTTGCCCCTTGTATATCACCAAATTTTAATCACTTCTCCATTGTACTACTGCTCTCAATCCTAAAGTTCCTTCTCTGATCATCTCTGCCTCTTTGTCTTGAGATTCCTTCTGGCCGTTCCACGTGAACATACAGACAAAATAGGAAGAGAAGTAAGCTACTCAGCTCCTGATTGAGCTGTACTGTCATGCTTTATCTGTTTGTGACAACAAGGTGCAGACCGGATGAACATAGCAGGCCAAGCAGCATCAGAGGAGCAGGATGGTTGACGTTTTGGGCCTAGACCCTTCAAGAAGGGTCTAAGCCCGGAATGTCAACCTTCCTGCTCCTCTGACGCTGCTTGGCCTGCTGTGTTCATCCAGCTCCACACTTTGTTATCTCAGATTCTCCAGCATCTGCAGTTCCCATTATCTCTCCCATAGCAATGTGGTTGACTCTTAATTGCCCTCTGGGCAATTAGTGACTGTCAGTAAAGGCTGGCCTAGTCAGCTTCTTCAAATGCCATAAATAAATTTCAAAAACCGTCTTCTTTTACCCTCTTCCAACATCACTGAAGCAGATTATCTGGAAATTTTCCTCATTGCTGTTTTTTGAGAGTTCAGTGACACAAAATCATGACAGTGCCTAGTCACCTACAAAAGGTCTGGAGTGGAGGAAGTAGGGGGTTGTCTTCTGAATTGTTTACAAATTCATTCACAGAATGTGGGCATCACTAGCTGTGCCAACATTTATTGCCCAAAGTGTAGTTAAGAGTCAACCACATTGCTGTGGGCCTGGAGTCACATTGAGGCCAGATCAGGTTAAGGACAGCAGTTTCTTTCCTAATCGAATATAGTGAAACAGATGGATTCTTTTCCCACTTGATAAGATGCAACATGTTTATGGCCAACATTAAACGCTTAGCTCTATTCTTTTTTATTGAATTCAAATTCCACCATCTACCATGGTAAGATTTGAACCCTGATCTCCAGAACATTACCTAGGTCTTTGGATTACTACGTCTGGCGATAATACCACCAGGCCATCCCCTTCCCTGGAGATGGAGAGAAGGGAGCATATTAATCCTGCTAAAGATGGGGGTAAAGGCCCAAGTACATAAGTGAAGGTATTGCTTAATCTGAACACCAGGTGGCAATATTTGCAAACTGCTTTATCATAATCATTCACTCGACTGTACTCTGGACTGTAGGAAATCTCCACTGGGGCTGAAAAACCCAGAAATATCAGGGGCATGAAGATGTGGTCAGGTATTAAAGGGGAGCCAAAGTCCACTGAAGTGCAGTCGCCTTCAATTCATTCTCAGTTCTACCATAACTGTTTATGATTCACAGTTGGAGATGCTTGAGGTGTGGTGACCCTCAGGTTAAACCACGACTGCCATATCTCTCTCTCTGATGGAAAAGCAGCCATGTGGCCCTGTGGGACTCTGGTGACTTTACCTTTACCTCATGCAGGAATTACCCCAGGACCTAGCACCTTCTTGTCAGTGGGAAAATTCTCAGCTTTACTGTATTTGTACTGCCAGATTGTGAAGGAACAATATACAACAAGCATTTTGTTTTTATTATTCATTCCCCTGGGATGTGAGCATTACTCAGAAGGCTTGTATCTATCGACCATCCATAATTATCCTTGAGATAGTGATAGAGAGGAACTTTTGTGAACTGCAGCAGTCCCTGGTGTGTGGCTACACCCACAATGCTGTTGGCAAGGGGCTTTGGGTTTTTGACCTAGCAATAGTGAAAGAATGATAATATAGTTTCAAGTTAGGATGGTGTACGGCTTGGATAGGAACTAGAAAGTGACAGGTGTGCCCATGTATCTGCTGCTGTGGTTCTTCTAGATAGCAGAGCTGTCAGGTGTGGAAGGGCCTGTCAAAAGAGCCTGGGGAGATTGCTGCAGAGCCTCCTGCAATGGGTACACAGAATCTCACAATTGTGGAACGCAGAAGGAAGCCATTCAGCGCATTGTGTCTGCACCAGTTCTGTTACCCTGTGCCAGTATCCTGTCTTTTCCCCACATCCCCGAATATCACTTCTTTCCAAATCACCAGACAATAACCTCTTGAATGTCACAATTGAACCTGCCTCCACCACATTTCCACGCAGTGCATTCCATATGCTATCAGTCAATTTAAAATGTTGAAATGGGGCATTAAATTGAGGCTTGGTTTTTGTCACATCATAATAAAATTGATCAGAACTAAACAGCCAATGTTGTAGTGGCACGGTGGCTCCGTGGTTAGCACTGCTGCCTCACAGCGCCAGGGACCCAGGTGCAATTCCACCCTTGGGCGACTGTATGGAGCTTGCACATTCTCGCTGCGTTTGCCTGGGTTTCCTCTGGGTACTCATGTTTCCTCTTACACTCCAAAGATGTGCAGGTTAGGTGGATTGGCTGTGCTAAATTGCGCATAATATCCAGGGATATGCAGACTAGGTGGGTTAGCCATGGGAAATGCAGTGTTACAGGGATGGAGTAGGGTAGTGAATCTGTGTGAGATGATCTCCAGATGGTTGGTGGGACTTGATGGGCCAAATGGCCTGCTTCCATACTGCAGGGATTTTCTGAAAATGTTTCTTTGCCTGCTTCAAGATATGGCTCAGTGGTCAAAACTCCTGCCTCTGTATCGAAGGTTTACTTAAGTTCTATTTCAAAGGACTTGAGCATATGGCCCAGTTTGACATTCCTGTGCTGAGGGTGTGCTGTATTTTACGAATGCCATCTGTCTGAGAGGATACTGACACAGGGCTCTCTCACCCTATCAGGTGTTTGGAAAGATCGGGTAACGCTATTTTGAAGAGAGCAGGGGAGTTCTCCCTCGTGACCTGCCTAAATATTTATCCCTCATCTGACTGCTCGAACAGGCTGTTTGCTCATTTATTTCATGGCTGCTGGAACTTTGCAGTGTGCAGATTGGATGTTGCATTTCCTACCCTCTGTTTGAAAAAGGAAAAGGAGTGTTATCTCTAGGGTCCTGGCCTATATTTTACCCCTCTGCTAACATCACAAAAACAGAATCTGGAATTTTATCTCGTTGCTGTTTTGAGAGAGTTTGATGTAAGCATGTCTTTCAAACATGATAACAGTGACTATATTTCAGAAATGATGTCATTAATTCAAAACAATTATAGGGGTCATGAAAGGTGCTATTTAATTGCAAGTTCCTCCTGTTTCTGCAATATAGCTTAAGATGTTGATTTATTAGAAAAAGACTCTGCAATAACTTGTCTGCAGAAATATCACAGGTTGCTGATTCAGTTGAAACTACAACTCTACTTTTGCCATTGTTCACCAGGTGCTTCAATAACTAGCAGTGTTTATGATGGATCCACAGTTATATTGTCCACAATAAGCATTCCCTTAGTAATTCTCACTGAGCTGCTACTTCATTTTCCTGCTGTCAGTCATTATGGTGTGAGCTCCCTTTCTCAAAGCTCCATCTTTCATTCATTTCAACAGGGAATTGATTGATTGTGTTTTGAAATGCAATCTGCTGGAGCTTCAACATCTTTCGCTTTGCTTTTTGTAAGCAGGCAGTGAAAAAAGTCCTCAACTCTGTTATAAAAACACATCCAAGTGAAATAATTTGGAGGAATCCTCCTTTTCATTAAAAGATTAATAAGAGGGCCAAGTAGCAGGATATTTGCTCTTAGCCTGTCACTGTAGGAGGTGTCTGAATTAACAACTATTTTGATTTTAATTCCCTGTTCTTTTCCCTAAATTAATTATGAGTGTCTCCTTGACCATAGGCAGTACCCTGTTCTAATCATCATCAGATCGCTATCCCATACAGAGTAGGCATTCTGTTTGTCAGACATCTGGTGCTGAATCAGCAGAAAAATCTCTCCCATCTAAATATTGAGAAGACTGAGGTCTTTGGTCTTCACCACCAACTCCCCAACAGTTGTGTTATGACAGCGGTAAAAAAAGATGAGCCATTTTTCACTTGCATCATGTGATTTTACTACCTTAGATCTCTCACAGACTAAGCAGGTTTTAACAAAGCAAAGACACTGTCTCAAAACAGCCACGGTGATCACCTTAGCACTGACTGAGACAATCCATGAAACCACCATTAAACAAGGTCCAGTTTGAACTAAAGTTAACATCATCAAAATGGCTGAAACCAATCACTCAGATCCAACTCCCCTGTGTAGCATACACCTCTCTGGAAATCCACATATTGGGATAGAAGTAATGTGTGGACATTTTTTTCAAAAAACAGGCACAAGAATACATTAATGAACTATATTTCAGGTAACAGGAAGGCTACTCTCTCACTACTTTTCTCTCAGTTTCTTAGAAGACAATGACTGGTGAAAAGCAAATCAGAGAAACAGGGCCCTCAGAGAAATATCCACTTACTGAGAGCTCAAAGGTACATGGTTGAGTCATGCCCCAATTTATAAAGTTCTTCCCTGTTTCAATTATTTTGTTAACTCTGTAACCCTCTCCAACACTGCAATCGGCTAAAATATTTATACTCCTCTTAACCTGACATATAAAACAGTCTCGATTTTAATTATTCCATTATTGTTAGTTCTAAAAAGGCCCTAAAGTTTGAAATTTCCCCCCCAAACCCCTCAGCCTCTATATTTCTTTCCTCCTTTAAGATGCAGCTTAAAATCTGTCTCTTAGCCAAGCTTTTTCTCAGCTGGTTTAAGATCATCCTATGTGGTTCGGTGTCAATTGTGCTTTATAATAAGGCTCCTGTGAAGCTCCTTGGGATGTTTATCTCTCCCAACTCAAAGCATTCAGGATACGCTCCTCCACATCCCTGACTGATACCCTGGTAACTTGACACCCACCCCGACTGATGCCCTACTGAGTGACAGTAAGGCACCTCCAATTAGTGATGGTAATGGGGCAGATATAGTTGAGCACTCTAGTTGTTCCTTGTTAAAATGGTAACTGTGAAATCAGCTACACCCATCTGAGAGAGCAATAGGGCCTTTGTTTAAGATTACATTTAAAAGACTACTATTGTGAAATGAGGTACACTAGCTTTAGCTGTGACACTAGTTAGAACTAGTAATTCTCTATTTTGTGATTGTACAGCACTTACTGAAAATTCCCAAGTGCTCTAATGGCTTCACTAACAAAAGATCTACGATAGCTAGACAAACCCATAATGTGAGCCATTTATACTGGCTGGAAGCAACATAGATTCATACACATTGACTCATTCTCTATAAACAAAAATAATATGTTTAAATCATAGTCGTAGAGACATACAGCACAGAAATAGAACAGTCCATGCCAAACATAATCCCAAACTAAACTAGTCCCATCTGGGCTCCTGGCCCATATCTCTCCAAATTTTTTCTATCCATGTACTTATCTGAGTGCCTTTTAAACATTGTAACCCACTAGCCATTACTTCTTTCATCATATTGCCTTGGTCAATCACCATTGACTTACTATTCAATTGGCCCCTTTCTTTCCCGTTGTACTAATTGTTCGGATCAATTTGAAATACGGTTTTCTCCTATTTGACCTGAAGGGTGTAAAGTGAACAGCTTCAGCAACATGTCTCTCAGCAATAGATAATTATGAGTTCTGATTTCATGCTCCGGTAGCCCTGCCAGAATACTGACTCAGCAGTTTCCAAAGGCTTAATGTTTCCACTGGCAAGGTAAATTTGAACCCTTGTAACAGAATGATCAAAGGAGAACTATAATGAGTGGAGGGAATAAATATGTTCACTGTGCGTTGGCCTACATTAAGATATTTGTTTTAACAAGGAAATGAGATCAAGACAATAATAATGTACAATGACATTAAAAGGAAAATATTACAAAAAGAGATATCATGAACTTCAGATGCTGGAGTCAGGGATAACAAAGTTGACATTTCAGGTCAGAACCCTTCTTCTGAATTTTCTAAAGAAGAGTCCCGACCTAAAACGTCAACTTTCCCAGTCCTCTGATGCTGCCTGTCCTGCTGTGTTCCTCCAGCTCCACACTTTGTTATCTATATTACAAAAAGAGTTCTATAGCTGGATGGGAATATCCATATCTCAGAGTGATGGCTGACTGCAAAATCTGATTACTGCAAGAAGGCTACAATGAAAGCTATTATACAACTCTGGAATTGCCAGATGAACACGTTGAATTAGATGAGGTTCATGAACACAAAAGTGAATTTGATTATACAGGCACAGTAGAATGTAATTACGCCTGCCACTCATGGATTGCAAGTTGCAAAACTGAATGATTGACCTCATTGTGTTCCTGAAATAATCAAACTTAGCTACTTTTAGCAAAGTGGCAGAATTTAAAGAGACTGATTATCAGACTGACGGCAACAGGGAGATTATATGTGCAGGATTGTCAGGGGAAAGAGATCACACTTTCTCTCTCAACCACTGAAATTTCATAAATGCAAGTCTGGACAATGAACTATAACTTACATTGAAACATGGGCCACTAATGTAGGAAAATATCCCAAAGGAAAGGAGTCAAAGGAAACAATACAGATGACTGACTGATGTTTGTCAGAGAGGTGATTCTTAAAAGTGGTCTTCAATGGGGAGAGGTAATAAGGATGGAAAAGTTTACATGGGGAATTTCTCATGTACATCCCAAGTGGCAGGAAGCACAGTCAACAGTGTCCACGAGGAATTGTGGGGTTGGTGAGTAATGGGGAGATCACATGGAGTGAAATGTATTCTGGCCTCAACAGGAAATGTGTCCTTGAAACAATTTAAGGACAAGGTTGAAAATTGTCATTTGAGAAGTCTGGGGGAAAAGGAGAAAATTCTTCTCACAGAAGATAGTGAATTTGTGGAATTTTTTTTACCACAGAGGGCTATAGAGGTTGGGTCACTAAGAACATTCAAAACCGTGATAGACCGATTTTTATCAGTAAGGGAAGTATGGGTGTATGGGAAAAAGGCAGGAAAGTGAAGTCGACAATTATCTGATCAGCTGTGATCTCTTTAAATGGCAAAGCAGACCTGATGGGCTGAATAGCCATCTTCTGCTTCTCTGTCTTATGATCTTATGGAACCAGTAAAGGTCAGCAACAACATGGGGCAAGAGCTAAACAGGACTTGTGCAAGATTTTAGTTCCATGCGGTTAGTTTCAGATAGTTTAGGATGGAGGTCATGAAGATCTGGTGGGCTGGAGTCTAACCTGATTATGCACAAAGTTGCCAGCAGCAGGTAGGTTCAGAAGCCTACCACACAGTGTCTGCAGCCTCTTGTCTCTCTGTAAAGGCTGAACAATGTGTGGACACAATCGCTTCTAGATCCATTGACCTGACTGACAGTGGTGGACCTTGTGTCCATTTTTGTCATGGCACCTGAGACAGGAAATAAGCCTCTTTTCCCCTCCTACAATATGTCAAGGTAAATATGGACGGATATGTCATATGTTGCTGGCAAGCCCTGCCTGCTGGATACTGTGGCAAATTGAACAGCCCATCCCAATCTGAATGGACACATTGGCTCATTGACTCAATGGTAACAATTTCAAATTTGAGCTAGAAGTGGGAGCTCAAAACCACTATCAGAGATGTGGAGTAATGCTGAACTATCAAACGTATTGCCTTTCAGAGGAGGCATTAAAGTCAGACTAAGGACCAGAAGATGGCATCATAGTTAGCACTGCTGCCTCACAGCACTAGGGACCTGGGTTTGATTCCACCTCATGTGACTGTCTGTGTGGAGTTTGCACATTCTCCTTGTGTCTGCATGGGTTTCCTCTGGGTGCTCCAGTTTCATCCCACAGGCCGAAGATGTGCAGATTAGGTAGACTGGCCATGCTAAATTGCACCATAGTGTCCAGGGATGTGCAGGCTATGTCGATTAGACATATGGGGATAGGATAAAGGGGGTGTGTCTTGGTAGGATGCTCTGAGGGTCACTGTTGACTCGATGGGCCAAATGGCCTCCTTCCGCATTCTATGACAGCCCTCTTTAGGTGGATTTAAAATTTCCAGAGCGTCTTTATGAGAAATCGCAGAGTTCTCCTCAAGGCAACCCAGTCAGCATCTTTGCCTCAACCAATACCCAAAACAGACAATCTGATCATTGATCTCAGTCGTATTTCTGGGGGTTTGCTGTGCATAAATTGGATGCTGTATTTCCTAGATTACAACTATGGATACTCCTCTAGTGCTGCTTTCTTGGCTGTGCAGTGCTTCAGGAGGTTCTGGAATGAATGAATTCTGCTTTGTTCTTGTTCATTTCAGGCAGAAGTGTCTAGGGTTACCTTTTAAAAAAAAAGATCACTCTCACAAGAAATCAAAGATTTGGCTATCCCTTATTAAAGATCAGTGCAGCATAATTCAAAGCCTTTGAGAAAAAAATGAAAGCAGAAACCTGACCCATATATCGTTCATATTTATTCTAATAGAATAACATTGTTCTAACAGAAACAGATTGAAATGTAAAAGTACAATACATTGTGGTTATCATTGAAGAAACTGGGCCTTGGATTGATTAACATTGCTTTGGATGAGTTGCCAATGAATATCTACCACTTGTTAAGTCTGAGAAAACATAGCTATTAAGTAGCTGGGCAAGGGCTGCCTTGTGTGGGGAAGGGAATCAAGTGATTGACATTCTGTAAATTCAGGGAGGATGTCTGCTCGTCTCTGTCAATGCAGCAACAAAACTAAACCTAGCCACATATGTTCCATGTGTTTCTATCCAATTTTGATAAGGAGAATTGATAGTCCTTCTCATTTACATTGGTAAAGGGCAGGGAGCAGAGACTGGTTACTCGGCACATTTAAGAGAATGGACACAGAGCGGATTTTTAGTATAAAACACTGTGGTGGCTTAGCAAAAGACAAACAGTAAACAATCAATATCAATAACACAGTACAAAAGATGGCAGAAAATTTGACATCAGTTAGGGCCATCATGTAAAGGTACAAGTTGTAATACATGTATTTCACCTCACAGAGGAAGCTAAAATGTGTGATAGTGATGTTTCTCATTAAATTTATTACAATATAAAATGCTCTGGCTTACTAAATACAGTATATTAATCCACGTATTCCATTTCACACAAAAATTAAGCATCAGTGACAAGTGGCATTCTTTTTCTTAATTAATTCAAACGCCATTTATTCTCCTGTTTCTCTATGACTATGCACTACGCAACTGCAATGTTAGCTCTACATTGAAATGTTACAATAGTTACTTGATTTGCTGAGGACATTCTATAGGAGTCACGAAACTGCAAGTGTCATGGTCTACTTATGTAACCTCGTTCCCTCGAAGCATTAACATTAAAATGTATCAATTGATTTCATGCATACTAGAGCATATTTAAATCGTTGAGAACTTAATTGAGGGTATATATTATCAAGCCCAAGGAAAAAAGAACGTTCAGGATAGAATCTTCACACAACAGTCACTTCTAAAGTATTAATTTAATCATTATGAAATAAAATCTAACTAGGTCATTTTGTTTACAAATTGCGATCATTATTGCCTAATAGATGACCTATTGGTCTCCTAATTGTATCTAGTGGGCAGATACACCATAGAAAGGCCATGTACAATAACTACAGCCACTGAATGCATTTTATGGGGAAAAGAAATCTGTAATATAGTTTCAATCTATTCATGAGCAATAAAAGTGCAGAAAGCCTTCTCATGAAGTGGTCCATCGCAAACAATTTGGAGGATTGGCTGAAATATGACTACAATTCCCATCAGTCAATCACAGAGGAAGGCTGCGGACGAAGGCAACACTGTGGGGATCTCATATTCTGTAGAACTGTCCTGAATATATTTTGCTGCCTCCTCTTGTTGGCTTTATTACTCCCAGGTGTTGCATCCAAAGAAGCTGATCTTTTGCTCTGATTATTTACTTTGATTTGCTTCTCATATTCTACGATCTGTCTCTGTAAGTGACACTGAATGGCAAATCCCAGTGATTCGGGGTCAAGGGAGGCACCATAAACTTCCCAGGTCATACCCTGCTCATCCCAGATCACATCCCGGACATTCTTTGACTGTGTTGCCTCTTTATCTGACTCATTGGCTGTTTGCTTCGGTTCAATGTTCACCTCAATGGTAGGTTTCGGCTTTTCGGTGTCAAAAATATGAGATTGCTTGCTGACTTGAGGATCTGTTTTTAAGTGACCACTTCCCTTTGCAGTGGCACAGCCAGCTTCTGATTGGGTAAACCCCTTACCATCATTATACAAAGTTATCACCTGAGCAGATTTTTTGCTGATGTCTGATTCATTTTTGGATTGCTCACATTCTTTGCCAGTGCCTTCAATACTTTGTGATTGAGATTTTTTTTTGTCGGTGTCACATTCAACTTTTGCACGACTAGATAGTACTGTGATGGACTGGTTGGCTTCTGGCTGAACAGTTTCCACAATGATACCATAAGGACGTTCCAATGGGCCAGAACCTTCACTGTCATTACAAACAGCTTCCGGTTGGTCAGCTATCTCGCTTTTGGCAGGCAAGTCTTTGGTTTGGCTAGTTTGTTTTTTGGCATCAAGATCAGGTTCCTTTTTATCACGGTTAACACTGTGGGTTTGTTCAGATATTTTAATCACGTCACCAGCAGCTTGAGATTGTTCAGATCCCTGAGGGATAGTATCTGTGCTTTTTGACGCACTAGAATCCATTTGGATGTTCCCAGCAATTTCTGAGCAGAGGGATGGCTTGCTAATATCAGGATCCGTTGTCAATGGGTCAGATTTCTGTAGCTGTCCGGATCGCCTACTTTCAGGTCCCATTTTGGAATTACCAAATTCAGTTGTACTGTCATGCAGTTGGTCAGTTTTCTCGCTGCTTTTGGCAGCACTGTTTGACTGGCTAGATTTATCAATGCTGGTTTCTTTCAGCTCGGATTTTTCATGAACATTAGCAGCAATGCCTGGCTTCCTGCTGATATCATAAACGCACTGAGCAGGTTCATTAACTACACAGTGTGAAAGGGTGGGATGGCCAGTTTCTTGGTTGCTGCTGTTATTAATGTTTGGCTGGTCTGAGTTCTCACTCTTATCACAAGGGCTCTGCGACTGCATGGATCTCCCGTGTAACTCCGTAGCTTTGTCCAAGCATACAGGTTCTGTTCTGAACTTTGTGGGTCCATATGTTCCAGATTCTGATTCATTAGTAACAGGGACAGATGGTGCTTGTCCACATTCTAAATGTCCTCTAGCATTTGTTAGCTCCCTCTTTTTGTCGCGGGTAACTTTTGGATCATAATCAGATTCTTTGGAGAATTTCTGTTTAGTTTCAGTTTTATTTCTATAAGTAACCTCTGATAAGAAAGATTCTGTCTTGACATCCCCCACTTCCTCCTCACCCAGTTCATAGACAACATTTGAGGGTTCAGATCCTTCTGTAAAGGTACAGGTTACCTTTAGTCGTTCCGACTCACAGTAGCTGTCACTAACTCGTGCTGACTGACTGAGTTTGGAATGACTGCTTTCTGGGTGGACTTTCTGGACAACCTGACATTCATTCATTGAGCCAGGGGCTGGACTCTGGGGGCTGGTTGCCGTGGACTTGCACTGAAAACTTTGCAGGACAGCCTGTACCTCAACATCCCGACAAGACCTATTCCAAATGGATGGAAAGTAGCTGCCTGGAGACTGACTCGTCATCGTCTCCGCATCTTTAAATTTGGTCTCCTGTTGTTTTTGTTGAACAATCCCTCCTAGATTTGGCTCTGTGTCTATTGGCTGCTTTTGTTGGTGTTCCCTAGAACTGTTATGGCTGTTCACCTCAGTGAGTCCTGCTCCAATCCTTTGCACCTGCAATTCTGGAGGTATGACAGGGTCAGTTTTGGGAGGAGCTTTTTGTTCCTTTGTAAGTCTCAACTGCTCCTCTTGGTTTACAGTTTTCAGATCAAAGGTATTTTCTCCTTTCATAGTGACTGTTTGGAGTCTATCCTTTATTGCCAGATCTTGTTGTTCCATGTCAGTCCTAGGCCCAACCCTCTCTTTTTCTCTCCTTTCAAGATTGACCTCTTGGTAACTTGCCCCAGGATGTCTGAGGTCAGTGCGTTTGGTCTGCTGGTGGTCAGTCCCAGCATGACCAAGGTCAGCCGGTTTGGACTGCTGGTGGTCAGTCCCAGTATGACCAGGGTCAGCAGGTTTGGTCTGCTGGTGGTCAGTCCCAGTATGACCAGGGTCAGCCGGTTTGGTCTGCTGGTGGTCAGTCCCAGTATGACCAGGGTCAGCCGGTTTGGTCTGCTGGTGGTCAGTCCCAGTGTGTGTGGTCAATTGCCTATTGGTCCCAGACGGTCTAGAGTCTGGCTGAGGTTGGTGCACACATTTTGTCTGCTGGCCTATAATAAACTCTGAGGAGTTTTGAGTATTTTCTCCTGCGCCATGCTGACTGCTTTTCATTGCGTCTGGCTTCATCCACTGGTCCAGTTCTCCACCTCTATCACACTTGGCCTGATCTCCATTGGCGTACAATCTGGATGTAGCATCTTCGGCTTGGCTGGATTCCAATATTAAAGGAACTGAGTTAACGAAGCTTTCGTGTAGACCAACTGAAGAGCTTGATGCTTTCTGTTGATCTGGGGAGGTTGCTATCTGTTGGCTGTTGTTACAAGAGGCTCCTTCAAAGTCTTTTCTGCCCATTATAGCTGCTGACCTTTGCACAGCCTGAGAATCCTGAGGATTTGGTACAGTCCCCATTCGGCTCTGCAATCTTCACAGCTGCTCTTTCTCAGCTCAGTGGTCAACACAAATCCACAGTGAAAACTGTTGCGTTGTCTAATACTTCCTTCTCTCATGCAATTTTCCTTAGGATACGTGATCTTTCCTGAAATACAATGGAACCGTGAGAGTAAAACCCAGGCCGTGAATTCTACCACACATTGCAAAGGGGAGCTTAAGTGTACCCTCCCAGTGAAAAGGAATTCACTGAAGCATTTGTAACAGATCATTTGAAGGAATCGATAGTGTGTGTATGTGTGAAACAGTTAAAAATGGCATTTGATCATCGAATATAATTTTGCCCATTGAGATATTACTCCACTCTTACCGATTAGAATTTTAAAATCCATTTTCTACGTGGGAAAGTCAATACATCATTGGTCACATTCTATGTCACAATGGTTTGTTTCAAGAGATTATTGCTTGAAGAGAACATTCTGTGTGAAGTGTTCTCAATCAGGCAAAATAATAAACACATTATCTAAATGTCCTTTCCCCATCCTGTATAAATTACCCATTATCCTACCTTTTTCACATCAAACACAACTTTTATGAATCAGTGTCTACGGCATGTTAATTATGCTTTCTCTCTCTCTCTCTCTCTCTCTCTCTCTCTCACACACACAAAGAGATACATAAACACCTACCCACAACTACACAGATACTCCAATGTACACACGCACAGATAAATGTAGACACCGCATTCTAATGCAGACACACGTATATGGACATAGTGCAGACTCAACCCCAACATACACATGGACACCCAAACTGACGCACACAGATCCCACCCTCAACACAGACACCCCCCTCATAAAACAGAGATATATGTGTAACGACTGACACACTTAGACTCACACATTGATCCATAAATTGGCCACACAGACAAACACCAGATGGAGGCATTAGGACCCACATATACACACACCCCTCATACAGACATACACATATTGACACATACAGATGAACACAGACTCTCTCGCACACACATACATAAATAGACATGTAGAAACCCAGAGAGACATCACCGTGAAGATCCAAGGGCATATACACACAAATAGAAACAGATATACAGGAACAGATTCAGACACCATGTCATACATATTCCCTCGTTTGTGTTCAAAACAATGTTCCCCGTTACAGAGCCCAGCTGTCCCCTGAATAATTGATACGAACCGCTTGGTAGGAAGCACAGGGGGATTTCATTTCTCGACTCGCCGACACAGCATCAGCAGATTTCTGAACCAGGTATCCTCAGCCCCAGGTCTGTTGCGAGCTCCCAAAAGGCAAGGGACGAAAACACAGAGGTGAGCTCCAACATTGGCGACGGAATTCTGGCTATTTATATCCAGGCACCCACATGCGGAGCAGGGCTGTAGTAGTAAATAAACATTCTGTTCTCGACAGCATCAGTCATCCAGGAAGCGGGCGGGGGGGGGGGGGGGGGGGGTTCGCTTTGTATTTGGAGAAGTTAGAAACCCGGGACGATTGACAGTCAGTGGTCCCAGGGTTTCTGCTGCTCTGCAAAAAGCCAGTCTTCCCGGCGTCTGTTGCACCCCCCCCCCCCACTCCGTTTCCAACCCAGAGGCCGGGGGTAGGAGGAGGGTGTTCCAGCAGCTGCAGAGAGACGGGAATAAGCTGCAAAGGAGACTACACTGCAGAGCCCACGCTGCGGCTGCTGAATAACTGTGAAGTCCTTAAAAACACAACTCACCTCTCCCGGCTCCAGTTCTCCAGCTCTCCCGCTCTCTCTCTCTCCCTCCCTCTCTCACAGCGACCTTGCAGCAAGTCCTGGGCTCAGAAATATCCAACACGCTTTAAACACAGCAACCCAACTGCTCAGGGACCTTTAGATTATCGTTTCCTCTTAAAACATAAATAGGGTCTCTTTTATTTTTGACGTTCCTTTCCGAAATTGGTGTATTGCATATTTGAGATGCCACCCCCCCCCCCCCCCCTCCAGCGAAATCTGGAAATGCAGAAAAACAGGCAGGGCTGAATGGGAAATCGGCGTAACTGAATGGGGGACAACCATCCGGCCGTTTCCCGCTTACCTTGAGAGTTCCCAGTTGACCCCAGATTCGCGCAACGTGTCCCATCTGACATGGGAAAGGTTTCCTATCGATCTCCTATTGCCACCAACGCTTTCCAGCCTCTCTCTCTCTCTCTCTCCGCCTGGACTCAGCACTGATTCCCCAGATGGGGCTGCGAAATTCTCTCAGTCTTATTCCCCAAAACTGGAACACAAAGTCTGACCACCTCGCGGCCGGTGCTGGGGAAGTGCTGAAAGTGCCCTCTTCCGGGACGTGATATCAATCCCATCGCCCCTGATTGAGCCCCAACAGCAAACGTCCCTTCAATCCTCGGGCAATGTCCATACCACTCCATCAAAATCACCAAAATAGACTTTAACCTGATCGTCATCGCACCCACTACTGAAGGCGGGCGGGCCAATATTTTGCTCCTGTTTTTTAAACAATACATCTCGAAAGCAAACGGGTAGCTTTCAACAGAACGGTGGGACGTAGACAGTGACAAAAGCAGAAATTGCTGGAAAAGGTCAGCAGGTCTGGCAGAGTCAGTGGAGAGAAATCAGAGTCAATGTTTTGGATCGAGTGACCCTTCCCCAGAAAATCTGTTTTTGTTTCTGATTTACAGCATCCACGGTTCTTTTGGTTTTTACTTACAATGTTGATAGTGTATGGCTTAAGGAAGGGCTGATTAGCTTTTCGTAAAGATGCAGATGTGAATCTGGGTCCTCTTTTGATTTAAAACAGGAACCATTGGACAATTTGACTTTTTTTAAGAAAGTCATGTATTGTTTTATTGTTGATTGTCAAATAATGAGCAGAGTTTTCAGAGCAGGTTGATGGATGTGGATTGGCGTGAAACCTCCTCAATGAGAACGAAACCGTCGCTGAAAATATTTACTTTTTCAACATTGCATTCACAGAATAAGGAGGCCTTTGGGCACACCGGGTAGACATGATGACCAAAGAGAGTGCATGCACAATGCCATCAAATAGGTTTGAATGTCAAATTGTATGTTCTTCCAGCTCAGGCCAGTAGCCCCTGGTAAGAGTATGACAGATTCCTGCTCAACCCTGTGATGAAGAGAATACTGGCGTCTCTTACATCACAATCCCTTTTTCCAGAACTGCAACAGGGAGGTGAAAATGTGTTGCCACAGCAACTTGCACCCCTTGTGATTATGGGGGTTGGGGTGTGGCTTGGTTGGTTCAATTTCCGGCTGGATGGCCTAGTTCAGATTGGTGCCGTCAGCGTGGGGCTCAATGCACATTTTAACTGGGGCAGATTCAGAACTTGCCTCGTCACTCCTACCAGTGTTGGCAGTTGTGCAACTGTCTGTTGGCTCTGCCTTTGGGCAGAGAGCTCAAGAGGAGGACGGTCGGTCGTCCAGAACTTGAGTATTGCTGAGAATAAGGCACATTTTGTTGCAGCTTGCACTCATTAGGACATTTTGCAAGAATACCAATTCATGGTAAAAAAAATGCTGCATGATAGAAGAATGTTGATTGGCTGGTAAGTGGACTATGATTGGTTGAAGGCTTGCCATGGAGGATGAAACCATGAATGCTGATTAACAGATAACAGCCAAACTTTGTTAAATTCTAAACAATCCAGGTTGACTCAGATTGGTTCAGGTGTTGCCCTAAGAAATGAAAGTCTATTGCATCCGCTGCTCCCGAGGTGGCCTCCTCTATATCAGTGAGACCAAGCAGAGGCTTGGAGACCGCTTCGTAGAGCAGCTGCGCTCTGTTTGTGACAAATGATAACACTTCCCAGTCACGAACCACTTCAACTCCCACTCCCTGGGCAACATGTCCATCCTGGGCCTCCTCCAGTGTCACAATGACACCCTTGGAAACTGGAGGAGCAACACCTCATGTTTCGCATTGGGCAGCCTACCACTTTCAAAATCTCCCCACCCCCAGCCTCATAACATGACCAACCTGCCCTCTCACCCCTGCCTCCTTGACCTGATACAACTTGTCCATCTTCTCTCCCACCTGTCCGCTCCTCCCACCTCACTGACCAATCCCCACCATTGCCTACCTGCACTCACCTATCACCATCCCACCTACTTTCTCCAGCCCCACTCCTCTGTTTATTTTGGAGGCCCCTTCCCCCTCCCCCATTCTGAAGAAGGGTCCCGACTCGAAACATCAACTTTCTTGCCCCTCTGATGCTGCCTGACCTGCTGTGCTGTTCCAGCTCCGCACTGTGTTATTTCTGACTCCAGCATTGGCAGTTCTTACTATCTCTGAGTGAATGACTGTGGCCTCGTTTGTTGAAGTGAAACAGGTGCAATGTATGTACATGATAATAAAATGTGAGGCTGGATGAACACAGCAGGCCAAGCAGCATCTCAGGAGCACAAAAGCTGACGTTTCGGGCCTAGACCCTTCATCAGAGAGGGGGATGGGGGGAGGGAACTGGAATAAATAGGGAGAGAGGGGGAGGCGGACCGAAGATGGAGAGTAAAGAAGATAGGTGGAGAGGGTGTAGGTGAGGAGGTAGGGAGGGGATAGGTCAGTCCAGGGAAGACGGACAGGTCAAGGAGGTGGGATGAGGTTAGTAGGTAGCTGGGGGTGCGGCTTGGGGTGGGAGGAAGGGATGGGTGAGAGGAAGAACCGGTTAGGGAGGCAGAGACAAAACCAGTCCAACCTGTCTCTGCCTCCCTAACCGGTTCTTCCTCCCACCCCAAGCCGCACCCCCAGCTACCTACTAACCTCATCCCACCTCCTTGACCTGTCCGTCTTCCCTGGACTGACCTATCCCCTCCCTACCTCCCCACCTACACCCTCTCCACCTATCTTCTTTACTCTCCATCTTCGGTCCGCCTCCCCCTCTCTCCCTATTTATTCCAGTTCCCTCCCCCCATCCCCCTCTCTGATGAAGGGTCTAGGCCCGAAACGTCAGCTTTTGTGCTCCTGAGATGCTGCTTGGCCTGCTGTGTTCATCCAGCCTCACATTTTATTATTATCTTGGAATCTCCAGCATCTGCAGTTCCCATTATCTCTGAATGTATGTACATGTTCTTTCAGTCTAGAAAGAACAGGACCCTATGTACTAATGTATGTAGCTTCCAGTATATGTGAGTGTGCAATAGTGTGACCTCAACTGACCATCCTCAATTAGTTTTCAGTCCAAGTCCAACATATTATCTATTGCAGACATTTTAATCAGGGTCGACCTGCCTGGTGTAAACTTTAACAAAGCCTGCCAGTTAACCATCCATCAGCAATAATGGGTACCATGCATCTTGGGTGCCTCTACCAATCAGAATGGCAGAGGTTTGCACTGTACTGAGTGCCCTCTATATTTGACATGTTGTTTCTAGAAGCTTTACGCAAATAGCTCCCTACATTATAACAATTACTACACTTCAGTAGCACTAATTTGTTGTGAACTGATGTAGGTGATCCTGAGACCATAAAAAACTTTAGATAAGTTAAAAATCATGCCCCTGAAATCTTAACTCTGTTTCTCTCACCACTGATGCTGTTTGACCTGCTGAACGTGTCCAGGATGTTCTGTTTTTATTGTCAGACTTCCAGCATCTGATGCATTTTTCTTTAGTATATGGGCAATTAGGGACAGACAATGAATATTGTTTTTACCTATGACACACAAATGCTGTGAAGGAATTTTTAAAAAGCAAGTTTTATAAAGCTGAGAGAAAACCTGTGACGATATTGATTCGCTGCCCTTGCCCTCTGTGCATTCTTCAGTTTGATAGCAGTGAACCAATAAACAAGGAGAACAAGATTGTGGCAATAATCAGACTAAAATTTGAGTAACGGATTTCAGGGGAAGGAAAGCAAAAATTGTTGACTGCTGCAGCTGTTATCAAGACAGTAAAGCCGATGACATAAAAAGCCAACAATAAATGTTAGATGTCACCTCAATCCACACCCATCCTGGTCAGAATGCTCATTGAAGCAAGTAAACATTGAGTCATATTTTATAGGAAGAGTTCCCTGCGGCTTAAATGCAAGTTTGCTGTTCTTCCCCCAGCCCCCATCCCCCACCACCTTACTAATTTTGCACTTCACTCTGTAAATTCAATATCTGGGATAAATGTGTGAAACTTTGGAATGAAAAGTAACATGCTAGTTATCACTGGAGAGACAAAATAGCGTGATGGTGACACGATGGTCCAGATATTAATAGAGACAATCTCCCAAAACAGTGGATGTCATTAAGGACCAACATAGGGGTTGAGATTTCCCAGTTCAATCACGATGTAATTTTGCATCTGCCTCTGGTGAAAAACATATTTCTTAAATAATGGAATGTTAATATAGAAGCCTTTGTGCTAACCATCGATAAGATTACTTTAATACACACTCTATATGCAAAGGTTCAGTACTGTGTCTGCATTGGAATCTCGAAAAAGCCCATTTTGCAAGTAGTATTTTTTGTGCTTCAGGAAGCAAAACTATCACAAGAACGGCACCGAGGAAGATGATTTTGGATCTTGTGAAAATAATACTGAAGTATTAATAAATTTGTACATTTGCTGTTCCACTCATTTACTTTCTCCAGTGATCTGGGGTTTTGAATGTCAGGCCCTTTCTAAATAGTAACGTGGAGAAAGAATTGCATGGAAACATTGTGAGAAGTTTCATCATTGTGAATTTAAAGTTTTTGCCTTTATATTTGCATTGGAGGTAGTTCAGACAAAGTTCACTCAACTAATACTTAGAGTGGATTGCCTTTTGAGGAAAGCTAGACAGGTTCAGCCTGTATCTTTAGAAGGGTCGGGGTGACTTAATTGAAACAAATAAGATCCTGAGGGGAATGACCTGGGTGGATGTGGAAAGGATATTTCCTTTCATGGGAGAATCTAGAACTGGGGATAATATATTAAAAATAAACAAACAGTCAGCCATTTAAGACAGAAATAAGGAGGGTTTTTTTCTATCAGAGAGTTGAGAGTCTTTGGAATTACCTTTGTCAAAAGGCAGTGATTGCAGAATCTGTAAATATTTCTTGATAGATGGATTCTTGATTGCCAAGTGAATGAAAGATTATCAGGACAATGTAGGAATGTTGAATTGAGATTAAAATCAGGTCAGCTATCAGCAGCCTCAACTGGCTCAGTGGTCTATTCTTGTTCCTTTTACACATGTTTCATGAAGATGTGAGACCGCTTACTTCAAAACTGTGCTCTTTAGTTCTTGGTATCCACAAGGGGGAACATTTTCCTGCCATGTATCCTGTCGAGCCCCCTCAGAATCTGACATGATTCAGTAAGAATGCCTCGCATTCGCTGATCTCCACTTGTTACAGGTCTAATCTGCTCAACATTTCCTCAGAAGCAACCTCCTTCATCCCAGGTATCAACCTTCTCTGGACTTGGGCTTGTTCATTCCTCTCTGTGATGCTGCCCTCCAAATTCAGCTGCTGGTAGATTGGGAAGAGCTTTGCAACTGCTCATAATGGCACTGGACATTGCACAGAGAAAATGGAAAGCAGGCCAGTTCATAAGGTCAACACCCCTCGTCTTGTTGAAGGACCTCCCTCACTAGTGGAGAAAGACAACCATTTTCTACCAATCATATGATGCTTTAACAGCCCTTTACTGTGTCAAAAAAGTGGAGTTGTTATTTTCTCGCTTGTTGCTGCAAAGCAAATTCAGTCAGGGTTCACAAGCCTTTTCCTTTGACATAATCCCTGCTGCTGCTTCCTGCAATGTATATCATAGCATGATAATAAGCCTCAAATGGATCATTTTAAAGACAAGGTCTCCTAATCATGGCATAAATGTCAATTGCACTGACAGGGATGATGAAAAAAAATTGCTTTGACAAATAATCAAATGTTGTTAAATGTTTTGAAATGCTGGTAGATGTGAACAGCATGATGTAGCTATATAGATCTTATCTCTTTCTGGAAACACTCTGAAGGTTTTTGGCTTTGTTACCCTGTATGTCTGTTCTTTTTATTTATGAAGAGGAAAGTTTAATTTAGTTTAGTTTGAACATGTAAGACTATTTGACCTACTCTCATAGTTGGTTTGAAACAGTATTCTGAAATTAATTTCCTGCATTGTTCACTCCTTTTATGCACCCCACAAAGGCAAAATCAATTTCATTTATCGCTGAGGCTTTAACATTAAAAAAAGTTCAAATTGTTTTGCAAATCCGTGCAATTATATTGTTATAAATCTGAAGTGCATAAATTTCAATGGTCTTTTATCATAACTTAACCCCTTTTTAAAAAATTCATTCACAGGCCAGCAATTATTGCATAGCCCTAATTGCCCACAGGGCAGTTAAGAGTCATCCATATTGCTGTGGGTCTGGAGTCACATGTTGGCCAGACCAGATAAAGTACATTAGGGAACCAGATGAGGTTTTTTCCCTGACAATCAACGTGGCCATCATTAGACTAATTGCAAACTTTCATTGGATTCAAATTCCACAATCTGCTATAGCAAAATTTGATCCTAGGTCCCCAGACCATTACCTGGGACTCTGGCTTAACAATCCAGTGCTAATACCACTCGGCCATCACCTTCCCTGTGTTAACAGTCAGCCCATTAGCTTCTTTTAGTTGCTTTTATCAGACCATAAATCAACAACAGTAGATAATCGTTATTCCTCAGAAGTATATTGTTGTGAGTAGCTTTAACTTTCTTCCAAAATTAGTTTAATTAGAATTGATTTTTCCTTTTCTCCTCATCCATTTTCAGCTCACTTAATCTCTCCAGTTTAATCCTTAAACTGGGCTGTGTATATGCAATCACATTCTGTTACATCCAGTGCATCAGTTTGTTTTGCCGTGCAACTGTGTCTTTGGAATGAATCAACATATTTAATTTGAAGTAATGCTGATAAGTAGCAAGCATTAATTAGTGTTTTTGCGAGATTTGTTGGCAAAGCTATGCTATTAATGAGATTTTCTTCATCAAATTAATTAAGAGCAAAACACACTGAATGCTGGAAAATGGAAATAACAATAGAAATACAGGAATTACTCAGCACTATTCATGGAGAGAAACAACAATAAGACGTTATATTTATGGGACCTCTTTAATTAACTAAATGTTCTGAAGTACTCTATTGGTGGAAATATAACACAAAGTATGACATCTCACCACAGAAAGAGTTAGGAGGTCAGATGACCAAAAGCTTAGTCAGAAAGGTAGGTTTTAAAGAAAGTCCTCAAGAAAAGAAAGCAAGGTTGTGATGCAAGGAAGTAACAGAGATTTAGTCCAAGGCAACAAGAAACTGTGGCTTAGAATGGTAGACTCGTTAAAATTGGAGTTGCTCAAGAGGTCAGAACTGGAGAAGTACAGACATCTCAGCGGATTGTGAGAAAGAAAGAAGACAGAGGTAGAGAAGGTCAATGTCATGGAAGGATTTGAAAGCAAGAGTGTGAATCTTAAAGCCAAGACATTGCTCCACTAGAACCCAAGGTAGGTTATTGAGCACATGGGTGACTAGTGAACAGGACTTGTATTTGAGATAAGATATGAGCTGCAAAAGTTTGGATGACTTCAAGTTGATAGGGTAGTATGTTGGGGACCAGCCAAGTTAGGTATCATTCCACCAGAATATGTTTCTTGTGGAATCCAGTAAAGGTATTTATGAACATGGTATCATTGGGTTGCTGAATCATGTGCAGAATCATGAGAAGTCCTTAAGTGGTCACTCTATGACACATTTCCTCGAAGGATATGGTATTTCCAAAGTTTGACCAACAGGTGAAGCTAGCAGTTGTTACAATGTAGTAGCAACACAAGTGGTGTTTGCCCCTAACAGGATGTTGCTATCAAGCCAAGAAGATTATCACACAACAGAGTCACATGGTATATGAATTTCAGTGCTGCTGTGGTGCCAGTTATTTAGGCTGTAGAGCCCAAAGACTGGTAGATTGTATCAAACAGCATATCCCCTCAACTGTTCACAACAAGCAAGGTACTGACTGTACCCAACTAGCCCACAATTGCAAAATTTGCTACACAGTGTCTAACATCAGACGTGATTCTCAATTGGACAACATTTTCTAGATAACCCTGAGTGTGCCAAGAACTATACTGATAAACAATTTAAGATTGTCAGTAAGGCTTGCACCTTTGTGCCGGAAGCCGTATATATTAATTGAGAGGGACCTGATCTTTGCAGACAAAAACAGCATATACGTGTACTACTTCTACCTCAACTGAACAAAATGGGTGACAGCTATTTGCTGGTTAGTTTCTCAGGTCATTGCTCTAACCAGAGTCAACCTGACTGGTTTACAATTTAAACACTGATTGGCAGTCAACTGTCAATCAGCATTAATGGATGCATTCTACACAACGCCTCAACTGATCAGTATTCACTTGTCAACCAACCAGCAGTCTCAAGGTTGGTATTCCCCTTGAATTGGTATTCTTCTGAATTGCCCTGATGAGTGGGGAAAAAGACTTCAACAAAATGTGCAAATTTTCAGCGGTATGAAATACAGTTTATTAAGGGTCTCAGGTGAAGTTCAATGGAAGAATCATGATCCTCGGACTCAGAGGTTTAGGGTTCAAGCCCCAATCCAGAGAGATGAGTTTATATAACATGGTTGTGAGAAGGCTGCATTATCATAGATACTTTCTATCAGATATTATTCTAAACTGAGGTACTCAAAGGGTGAATATTTGGATTCCTGTGGTATTATTGAAAAGCAGGAGCTAAGTAGGTCCCATTGACCTTCACAATGTTTATCCTTCAAATAACATCACCAGACCAGGGTATATCGGCTGCTATATTCCCCATTTTGCAGCAGAGATGACATTTCATGTAATGGACAAGCAGGTGCTTTGAAACATTCTGTGGCACTACCTAAATGCTATTTTTAATATAAAAAAAATTATCGTAAGAAAAAGCTTGGGGAAAACATTTGTTCCGTCAAATGACATGATGCAAGTGGACGTTCCGGACACTGGGCTCTGAAATCAAGAGCCAAAGTGATGCTGACCTACTTTCTGGAGCCTGTGCAAACTCCCTGTACAATCAAACCGACAACATCTTTGCTCTGTAGATGATAGAAAAGCAAGCGTGCTTAATTTTACCTATAAATATGCATCGAATAAGTCTGTCCTTCAAGAGAATTTCTGAACTCAACATAGTAATGAGAAAGGGTGACGTAGGAGAGAAACCTGAAGTTAAATGGAGATTAAATAATTGAAAGACTTGATGCAAAGAGGTCTGAGAGAAATGCAATTGATGGAAATGGCCAGAAGCTGTGAGTGGCAGGGAAATCTGACATTTATATTTTGTTTGTTTCAAGGGATAATTTATTCATTTAGTTCTGGCTGCCTGCCCATTGTCATAGATGCTAAAGACGAGAGAAAATATCAGGGACTGAGGCAGCAATAGTGATTGTTTATGTTGTTCTAAGTATGAGCTAAAACCTAATGTTTTTTGTTCAGTCAATGTCAAACACAGAAAGATCTTTTTCTCCTGCTTGTAGTTGCACTGCTACTTTGTCCCATTAATATCTCTGCAAGCACCTTTGCCATTGTTTCTTCTCACTTGGGGCTGAAATTTGAATAAGGAGAGGATAGCAAGTTCTTACACTGAGCAGTATTGCTGCAGTGCTGTGAGAGATTATCCACTGAGTGGAGGAAACTCATTCAGCCCACTGACCTATTATTTATATAGGTCTGCGATGGTAAAATGCTTGTTACAGGCCTACTTCATAAAACTGTACTGTTTCTGCCGGGTTTTGAAAGAAACAAAACAGAAAAACCAATAACAATTGCTGTCACCTTGTAATTGATCCCAGGCTGTTCCAAAGTGCTGTGCAACATTTGAGGTAGATTTGAAGTGCAGACACTGGGGTAATAGAGGAGAATAAAGCAGCCAATTTGCACCTAGCAAGGTGCCTCAAAAAGCAATGGAGTAAATGGCCAAAAAATCTGTTCTGGATATTGGTTGATGGCTAAAGACTGACCAGAATACTGACATGAACTTCATTGGTCTTCTGCAGAACAGTGCAGTGGGATCATTTGCATCCACCAGAGTGTTTATCCAGGACCTTAATTTAAACGGCAAGTGCAAAAATAAATAGCAAGGATGATACTAAAAGAAAGTGAGGGGATGATTGAGGGACCTTAATGCTAGGTAACAAGTGTTATTAAATAAGAACATTGTATCTGCCTATACCAAAGAAGAAAATGGTGCTCCAGTCATGATGAAAGAGGAGGTCATTCAGACTCTGGATGGACTAAAAATTGATTAAATTGCATTTTGTTGTACTGTGCCTTAAGTTGATAAGTCATCTGAACTAGCGTCCAAAGATAGTGAGGGACTGGCCTAAATGTTCCAGTTCCCTTGAGACATAGGGGTAGTGCCAACGATCTGGAGAAATGTAAATGTTACACCTTTGCACAAAAAAAAGGATATAATGATAAACCCAACAACCAAAGATAGAGTTTAATCCAGACAAATGTGAGGTGGTGCATTTTGGAAGATCAAGTACAGGTAGAAAGTGTACAGTGAATAGCAGAACCTTTTGGAGTATTGATATGCAGTAAGATCTGGGAGTGCAGGTCCACATATCGCTGAAGTGTCAGCGCAGGTAGGTAAGGTAGTAAAAAAGGCCTGTGGCATGCTTGCCTTCGGTGGAAGGAACATTGAATTTAAGGATAGATAAGTTATGCTGCAGCTTTATAGAACTTTAATTAGGCCACAGTTGGAATATTGCGTACAGTTCAGGTCACCACACTACCAGAAGGATGTAGATGCTTTGGAGAGGATACAGGAAAGGTTTACCAGGATGTTGCCTGGATGAGGGATTTTACCTCTGAAGAAAGGTTGGATAGACTGGGAGAGATAATAGAAAATGCAAATGCTAGAGAACCTGAGATAACAAGGTGTAGAGCCGGATGAACACAGCGGGCCAAGCAGCAGGAAAGCGGACATTTCAGGTCAAGAAGGGTCGAAACCCAAAACATCAGCTTTCCTGCTCCTCTGATGCCGCTTGGCCCGCTGTGTTCTTCCAGGTCTATACCTTGTTATCATGGATAGACAGGGTTTGTTTTCACTGGAATGCAGGAGGTTGAGGAGTGACCTGATAGAAGTTTATAAGATTGTAAATAGCATGGAAAAAGTGCAGAGTATGAGGCTTTTTCCCAGGTTGGAGGGGTCAATCACTAGATGACACAGAGTCAATGTGTGGGTCATGTGGAGTTTAAAGGAGATGTGCGAGACAGATTTTTCACACAAGGACTGGTAAGTGCCTGGAATACATTGCCAGAGGTGGTGGTGGAAGCAGACGTAATAGCATCATTCAAGATGCACCTGGACGAATACATTAATTAGAAGGGAATAGAGGGATATGGATCCTATAAGTGAAGACAGTTTTAGTATGGAAAGGCAAAATGTGTCAGCACAAGATAATAAAGTGTGAAGCTGGATGAACACAGCAGGCCAAGCAGCATCTCAGGAGCACAAAAGCTGACGTTTCGGGCCTAGACCCTTCATTAGTGTCAGCACAAACTTGGAGAGCTGAAAGGACTGTTCCTGAGCTGTATTGTTCTTCCTTCTTCGTCCTTTCTTTAAAGGGCAATCATTTTACTTTTGGAGCTGGTAAAAATCTTTGAAATGGTAATTTGTGATTATATAAAACAGTGACTAGCACAAATGTGAATTAGTTAAGGAAACCCAGCCTGGATTTGTTAAGGGGTTATCATGTTTAATAAATTGGCTTGAGTTTTTTGATGAGGGTCAATGAGAGTTGAAGAGGATGCTATGGCGACGTGACTTACATGGTCTTCCAAAGGTCATTTGATAAAAGACTTGTCAGAAACGTTTAAAGATTGTGGAACATAAAGGCCACTAGCAACATGGCTGGGAAATTGGCTGGGTGACCAGAAACAGAATGCAGTGGTAAACAGTAGTTTTTTTCCAGACTGGAAGAAGATAGGAAGGGATACAGCAGAGGTTCCCGGGATCAGTCTCAGCACCACTGTTTGACCTGGATCGTATTAATGACAGAGACTTGGGTGCAGCGAGTACAATATCTAAATGTTCAAATGTTAGAAAACTTAGAAGTATTATGATCTCTGAGAAGGATTTCAAGAGGGTATTAACAGGATGTCAAAACAAGTGGACTAGTGGCAAATCAAATTTAATGCAGAGAAATATGAAGTGATGGATTTTGGTAGAAAGAGCAAGGAGAGGCCCACAAAGGGGATGATTCTACATGGGGTACAGGAGCAGAAGGACATGGGGAAATATCATGGAGGCACAGATCATTGAAGGTGGCTGAGCAGTTTGAGATAATGGCTAATAAAGCATCTGGGATCTTGGACTTTGTAAATATTGGAACTCAGTATTATTATAATAAACATTTTCTAAACATTGATTCAGCCTCAACTGGAATGTTGTGTCCAGGTCTGGGCAAGGAGCGGGTGCAGAAAAAAATTCTTGCGAATCATTCCAGAAACAAAGAGCTTCAGTTATGTGGATAAATTGGAGAAGTAGGGGATGCTGTGCTTGGACAAGAGAAAACTAAGAAGATATTTGCCAGAGGTGTTCAAAGTGATAAGTTGTCTGAACAGAGTACATAAGGAAAAACTATTTCTGCTGGTTTGAGAACTGGAGAGCAGTGATTTAAGGTGTTTGGTGATGGTGACATGAGGAAAAGCTTTACCAAACAGCAAGTGATTAGGAGCTGGAACACACTTACTGAGAACACAGCAGAGCCCGAGTCGATCGCAGCTTCTAAAACTGAATTGGGTAATTAGCTGAGGAGAAAACAAAATACAGGACAACCATACGAGGTTGGGGGAGTGGCAGTACGTGAGTACCTCTGGCAGAGACCCAGCACAGAGTGGCCTCCTCCTGTACTATAACTGAGCTATGATTCCGTAACATCTCATTCATAAAGAAGACACTCAAACAGAGCAGCACTGCCTCAGCCATGCACTGGAAGTGTCAGCCTGCTTTCTACCACCATGTCACTCGAGTAAGACTTGAACCCATGACCTTTAGTAGGCAAGGTGCAACCCCTCAGTCACACGTGGTGCTTGGTAAAGAGTAAAAACATCATTTTGCTCCATTTGTTTTTCTCACTCAACTTAATCAAACTGCAGATTCTCAGTGAGCCTCGGATTAGAAGAATTCCCTGAAGCATATAATTGATGCAAAAGCGCTTTGTGTCTTTCAGGGTTGATGTAGGAGTTTGGCTCTGCCAAAGCATTTGATTTATGGAATTTGTTTCAAATGCCTCTGGGTCCCTACTCTGTGTCCTATTTTTGAGTTTCAGTGTCATTGGCTGGCATGGAAACAGGCTGCTGATTGGTTTCGGTGCGCACACGTCCTGTGGAGTCGGAATGTGACTGTGAAATGTTAACCTGGATATGTCACTTATTCCAATTGATGAGCAAAGGTAGATTATTGCTCAACACTTTGCATACTCAGTCCCTTGTCTTCCTTTTGTTCGTGCTCACTTGTGTTTGTTAGAGTAATGGACCGTCACTGCTAGCAAACATTTGGAACTTACTAAGGACAATTGATTTGGAAGTATTTTCACCCAATGGTGTCACTCTGTAGATAGTAGGTGTTGCCTTTGAAAAGAAGCATTTATCCTTACTGTCCAGCTACTCTTAACAGCACAATGTTGTTCAGTGGCAAGGGGCTTCCTGAGAGGGGATGGGAGTGTTGTGAATTAGAACATGTGATACATCCACCCCCTCCTCCACCAGATTTTAACCCAGGTCAGGCCTGAGTGGGAACGCTGCTGTAACTCCTGACATGAAATCAGCACGTTGTTCAGAAGGACAAGGAGTTCATGGAATATTTTCCATTTTGCCCTCCCCCCCACCTTGAGGACCAGGAGTGCACCTCCAGGGCCCAATAAAGAAGGACAAGGAACCTTCCCCTATCAATCCCCATAGGGTAGACCCTGAGGGCACCTAGAAATACAAGAGAACAGCTTCACGGTAAGAGTTTGATATCATCGGACTGTGATAATGAGAAATTACTCAGAAGCTTAGGAATCCTCTACCCCAGGGGGTTTTGGATGCTTTATTGTTGAATTGTTTTCAAAAATTCATTCATGGGATGTAGGCATCACTGGCAGGGCCAGTATTTATTGTCCATTTCTAATTGCCACTTGAATTTACTGGAGTGCCAGATCCATTTCAGAGGGTAGTTAAGAGTTAACCACATTACTGGGTCTAGAGTCACGTGTCAGCCAGACTGGGTAAGTTTGGCAGATTTACTTCCCAAAAGGACCTTAGAGACCTTTTACAACAGTTGACAATGATTGCCATTTAGCTAGCTTTTAATTGATTCAAATTTCATCATCCCTCATGCTGGGATTAAAACCCATATTCCAGAGCACTAGTCTGGGTCTCTGGATTACTTTTTGGTGTCTCAGGCATCAGGAGATATGGGGAGTGGATGGGAATGTGGAGATTTGGTAGCATAAATAGTTACATTGAAAGGTAGAACAGGTTCAAGAGGTTGTATAATCTACACTGGCTCCTATTTCCAATGAGCTTGATGGCTCAGGGTTAAAATTTAAATAGATTAAAATTAAATGCTTGGACAAGTGGGCAACTAGTGAACAGAGCAATGATTCCCAATGCATTGGACTGAATATTCCCATAGCCATAAATCCTAGCTCTGGGGCAGGAAGTGGAAAATGATTCCCTTTCAGTGGCATCAGGACCTGGGGAGGAACATGCCTCGCAGGTGGACAATAACGTGACTTCTGACAAGCATTCTGGAGCCTTTAATAATGACAGACTCCAACCCCACCACCTCCCACTCATCGCCACATGAACTGCTGGCCCAATCAGAATGTAGGTAGCTCAGGCGGTCTCAACAGCACCTCCACCAGTGGTGGCCATTGACGGGATTGCAGCTGCAACGGCCTCGATGGCTGAGCCACCAACAAAGGTGAGGGCGAGTGTTTGGAGTGGGGGAGGAGGTAGTGTTGGGGTACTGTGACGGCAATTAGGCAGGCCATGATAACCTGGGGAGAAAGCAGTTGTCACCAGGAGGCCCCTCATTGGGCTGCATTGTGGCTAAAGAAGGAGGTTCCTTCCTGGATCTTGCTGGAGCAGCCCTGCTTAGAGTGGGTGGATAGTTTCCTCAGAAGATAGTGTGCTAGTGGAGGAGAGGTTGGACATGTGCTTTAGTTGAACACTTGAGTTGCTGGATTGGGCAGCTGGTGGTTAATGTTTGATCTTTCCCACTGCTGGATCAATCGCATGGCAAACATTAGTCAAAGCAGCCCCTGTCCCCTCCCAAAATCCCCCTACATCCTTTCTTGAAGCCTTCTTATCTCCCAACCTGTGCCAAATGCCTGATAAAATTCCAGCCCTTGTTTATCTCCAGCTCAGCACATCCATTTGACTCTTTCATTCAGATTTATTCTCACAAAACTGAATCTGGGGAAATAAGTTGCAGTTAGGGCATTTGATTGATCCCCAGTTATTAATGCAGCTGCAGTTCCTTTTAAGGATAGATCTATAGAAGCGTAGAGATTGAAAATAAGGAATAAAGAATTACATTTTGAACCATGATGTTTGCAAGGGATTAGTTGCACAGCATCTTAAGTGACAAAGAATTCCAGAGTGACTCTCCCTCACACCAAGAGTGTTTTCTTTGGCTGCATCTCTCGCAAAAACATAAATGGGAAATGAGAGGATTTAAAAAGGAATGTGTTGAAATAAAAGCCATGTTTAAATCACTGGAGATAAGAATATAGGAGCGAGAGTAGGTCACACAGCCTCCCGAGTCCTGCTCCACCAGTCAATAAGATTTGACCTGGTTGGGGTCTTAATTCCACTTTCCTGCCTGTACGTATGCACTGGGAGGATTCTTCTTTACTTTAACATTTTTATGAGGTTTGGGATCATCTGCAGGACATTACCCATTAAAAGCCACATTCACCATCCAATTAGGGATGAATGGAAGGGTGTGGAAATTCAGATTGAAAGCCTGTGTAGGGCAGGCTAGCTGGACAGCCTTACTGCGAGATGTGGGCTCTGCTGAGGCATTTGGTTGCCAGGGCAAGACATTAAAAGGTGCCTGCTCATGAGGGGCATATATCCAAGCAAGGAGACCGAGAATTCAGGAGAACAGAAAATAGGAGAAAGCCAGGCAAGAAATAAAATCACATTTTGTGCAGCAAAAACCAGCTGACAAATTTTAGCAGACTAAAGACTTTCTTACTTAGTCACGTTCAAATGGAAAGAATTTATGGAAAACAACTCTTCCTTGACTTAACTGTGCTTTGGATACCAACAGTACACGTTGAATAGAAATCTAAAATAGGTGCAGTCTGACAATTTAAATACCATTCTGAGCCCTGAATGTATCTTAAAATACCCACTCTGTGAACTAATGAAATGGAAGTTTTTGTTTTGCAAGTGAAACTATTGAATATTCATAGAATTGCAGAACTTTACAGCTCAGATGGAGGATGTTCAGCCCATCATGTATGTACTATCTCTTTGGATGAGCTGTCCCATTGGTCCCACTCCCCTAGTTTTTTTCTCATAGCCCTGGCTTTTTTCAATCTGTGAGAGAGAAAAGAAATAACACAAATCGAGGGGAATATTTGTGGGCAGGAGCAGGGAATCTCAGCATATGAAATGTAGCGGATCATTTTCCAGCAATGCAAACCGGGGCTTCCCAAAATGGTGGTGGGGGGAGGGGGAATGGGGTCAGAATCCAAGTGTTGAAACACATGTTGAAATTTTGGTGTCATGAGCTTGGAGGTAGCAAAGGCCACTATGTAGCTCTGCGCCCCCTCCTCCTCCACCACAATCTCACAGGACTTCCACCCCCATGCCCTTTTATGGTCACGGACCTTGCCCACGCGGGAGACTCCCATGTACTGCTCTATAATCCAACCGTTCTCACTGAGGGGGTTGCAACCATTTCCAAGCTTTGAAGTGGGGCTGTCAGTGTGAAAAGGTTTGGGAAGCTATGCTCTAAGCATTCTCAAGCCGACTGATAATATGGCACTTGCAATTTCTCCAAGATGCCTTAAATTACAAGGCAAGTGTAATTCATTTTGTTCTTAAAAAGAAACTGAGAGCTGTGTACAAAAGACTGGAAGTAGGTCAGTTTCCTCATGGGTGCCATGTTAAATAATCCTATTCAGCAAATGCTAATACAACAGCTGTCTCTGCTTAGAGAGGGATATATTCCTGGACTGTTTAGAATCATTGATTTGTCTCACATAGAATCCCTACTGTGTGGAAGAAGGCCATTTGGCCCATCTGGTCCACACTGACCCCCAGAAGAGTGTCCCACTCAAACCATTCCCAGCCCCAGAACCTAGCATTTCCCATGGCTAATCCACCTAGTCTGCACCACCGTGGACATTTTGGGGCACTTAAGCATGGCCAATCCACCTAACCTGCTCATTTTTAGACTTTGGGAGGAAACCGGAACATCCAGAGGAAACCCACAAAGACACGGGGAGAATGTGCAAAGTCCATACAGTCACTCCAGGCTGGAATTGAACCAAGTCTTTGATGTTGTGACACGGCTGTGCTGAGCCACCCACATTGTCCATTGAAACTTTTATCCTGAGCATGCAACTTTACAACTTTATCATCCAACTTTAAAATTTAGATTGTTTTCAGCATCTTCAGGCTCCTCCTGCCAGAGGCCTAGTAGAAGTGCCGACAGACATATTAACCTCTTGGCAGGCCACAATGTACTTTTCATTGATAATGACCAGCTGGGGGACCCAAGTACTGAAAAAGACACAATGCTTCAGACAGCATCTGGAAGACAGTTGGAGTTTACTTCTGGGAAAATATTCACGTCATTTCTTTGAGTGGGTGGACATGCTCCTTTCAATCATAGGCCAAAGCCAACCTGAGCTCACCGTTAGGAGACATTTAGTATCGGTGATTCCTTGACCCTCCAATTTCCCAAAACTTACTTCTGTTCAGAACTTGCAAAAGAATTTTTTAAAAAAGGGAGGAATGAAAGGGTGGGGTAGTTTTCTCTATTATTGGAAGAGAAAATAAGCTTCTATTAAAACAACACCTTTCATTACCTCAGAGTGTCCCAGAGCACTTTGCAGTCAATGTACTATCCTCAGTATGTGGTCACTGTTGTAAATGTTGGAAAGGACATAGCTGATTTGCACACAGCAAGTTCCCACAAACATTGATAATGACAAGATAATTTGCATGAGGATGAGAGATAATGGGAACTACAGATGCTGGAGAATCCGAGATAACAAAGTGTGGAGCTGGATGAACACAGCAGGCCAAGCAGCATCTCAGGAGCACAAAAGCTGACGTTTCAGGCCTGGACCCTTCAGAAAAATTTGCGTGAGGATGTTGGTTTTGATAAATGAAGAGTCATACAGCCTGGAAAGAGACCCTTCAGTTCAACCTAAACTAAACTAGGCCCACCTGCCTGCATTTGGCCCATATCCCTCATGTACTTATCCAAATGTCTTTTAAATGCTGTAACTGTACCTGCATTCACCTCTTTCTCTGGCAGTTCATTCCAGACATTAACCACTGTGTAAACAATTATCCCTCAGGTCCTTTTTAAATCTTTTTTCTCTCATCTAATAAGCATGCCCCCTAGTTTTGAATGCCCCCACCTCAGGGAAAAGATCTTTGCTATTCTTTTATCAATGCCCCGCACCATTTTATAAATTTCCACAGTCATCCCTCAATTTTTTTTGCTCCAGTGCAAGAAGTCCCAGCCTATCCACCCTATTTGTATAAGCCCAGCCCCTCCATTTCCGGTTATATCTTGGTAAATCTTTTCTGAATTCTCTCCAGTTTAATAATATCTCTCTTATAACAGGGAAACCAGAACTGTACACAATACTCCAGAAGAGGTCTCAACAAAGCCCTGTACAATCTCAACATGATGTGCCAACTCCTATACTCAAAAGAGTGAGCAATGAAGGCAAGTGTGCTATATGCCTTCTTAACCACCCTGTCTACCTAATAAGCACAATGAGGCACAAAGCCCCTGCTTTTTGACTAAATATTGCTGTGGGATCTTCCCAACCACGTCAGGGGGCCGAAGGGGCCGCAGTCATACGTTTCACCCAAAAGATGAAATCGAAGACATAAAACATCTCCCTTTCCCAAAACGAGAGAGAGGACCATCCCCCTTTCTTATTTTCAAGCCACCCAAAACCAGATCATGTCTCCCTTTGAAATATATATTGAATCTGGTGTTGACCCAATCTCGCAGTGGGCAACTGATTGGAAGGAATTGTTACCATCAATGGAAGCTGGGATCTTAGGTGGGACTGGAATTCACAATTGCAAATCATTGAACAAACCCCCTCCCCCACCACTTCCTGCATTTACGTGAAGGACATTGTGATAATGTTGGATCAATGTCATCTTATCAGTCTCTGCTATTATAGAAAATAAATAGCAGTGGAAACCAAAAGAAATAATGAATTAATAATCAGTCATCAAGATATTAGGAACATTAGGAAAGGAGTAGGCAGTTCAGCCCCTCGAGCCTGTTCCATCATTCATTGAAATCATGGCTGATCTGTGGTCCAACTCCATATACCTGCCTTTGGCCCATATCGCTAACTACCTTAGCTTAACAACAGAATTATCTATCCTCAGTATAAAATTAACAACTGATCTAACATCCATTGCCATTTGTGATAGAAAGTTCCAAACATCTACCACCCTTTGCTCTTCCTAACATCTCTCCTAAATGACCAAACAGGTAGATGAGAGTAAACCGGTTGATGTGGTGTGTATGGATTTCAGCAAGGCGTTCGATAAGGTTCCCCACAGTAGGCTATTGTACAAATTGCAGAGGAATGGAATTGTGGGAAATATAGCAGTTTGGATCGGAAATTGACTTGCTAAAAGAAGACAGAGGGTGGTAGTTGATGGGAAATGTTCATCCTGGAGCCAGTTACTAGTGGTGTACCGCAAGGGTCGGTGTTGGGTCCACTGCTGTTTGTCATTTCTATAAATGACCTGGATGAGGGCATAGAAGGATGGGTTAGTAAATTTGCAGACGACACTAAGGTCGGTGGAGTTGTGGATAGTGACGAAGGATGCTGTAGGTTGCAGAGAGACATAGATAAGCTGCAGAGCTGGGCTGAGAGGTGGCAAATGGAGTTTAATGCAGACAAGTGTGAGGTGATGCACTTTGGTAGGAGTAACCGGAAGGCAATGTACTGGGCTAAAGGTAAGATTCTTAGTAGTGTAGATGAGCAGAGAGATCGCAGTGTCCATGTACACAGATCCTTGAAAGTTGCCACCCAGGTTGACAGGGCTGTTAAGGCAGCATACAGTGTTTTAGCTTTTATTAATAGAGGGATCGAGTTCTGGAATGAAGAGGTTATGGTGAAGCTGTACAAAACTCTGGTGCGGCCACACTTGGAGTATTGTGTACAGTTCTGGTCACTGCATTGTAAGAAGGATGTGGAAGCTTTGGAAAGGGTGCAGAGGAGATTTACTAGGATGTTGCCTGGTATGGAGGGAAGGTCTTACGAGGAATGGCTAAGGGACTTGAGGCTGTTTTCATTAGACAGAAGAAGGTTGAGAGGTGACTTAATTGAAACATATAAAATAATCAGAGGGTTAGATATGGTGGATAGGGAGAGGCTTTTTCCTAGGATGGTGACGGCGAGTATGAGGGGGCATAGCTTTAAATTGAGGGTGAAAGATATAGGACAGATGTCAGAGGTAGTTTCTTTACTCAGAGAGTAGTAAGGGAATGGAACGCTTTGCCTGCAACGGTAGTAGATTCGCCAATTTTAGGTACATTTAGGCTGTCATTGGATAAGCAGATGGACGTACATGGAATAGCGTAGGTTAGGTGGGCTTGAGATCGGTATGACAGGTCGGCACAACATCAAGGGCCAAAGGGCCTGTACTGTGCTGTAATGAACTATAAACTAGCCCTAACTTTTAGACTATGCCCCCTAGTTCTAGAATCCCCAACCAGAGGAAAGAGTTAATCTTCATCTGCCTGTCTATTCCTGTTAATATCTTGAAGATTTTGATCAGATCACCTCTTAACCTTCCAAATTCCAGAGAAAACAGATCTAATTTGTTTAATTTCTCCTCATAATGCAAACATTTTAAGTCCAGATATCATTCTCCTGATGTCCAGGAATCGTTGTATTGAGCTTGCTAAGGACAGAATTTAGCAGAATTCTTCTAGCATCAGAAAGCATTGGTGAATGGTGACTGTCTCTGTTTGTTTTTTGACTTCATTTATTCACTGTTTTGAGACAGCCACAAGAGGTAGGCACAGGAGGCCTTTAAATTAGTGGGCATGAATGGCTTCTTGTTTGTCACATTGTCATTTCAATGTCAATGATCTAATAATAAATTGCTCACTCGGAATTGAATAACTCTGCAGGTTATTTTAATTGAAACAGTAAAACACGTTATAAGTTGTGAAGCAGACATTAACACAACCAATCAATTCCAATGTGTGCAGCTGGCAAACCCAAAGCAATCTAAGCAGCCAGGAAGAGTCACACTATTGTATGCACACTGCAAATGGATACCTAAATGTATCTTAAATTTTTAAAGACAATGCATAAATACAGCACCTAACCTCCACCTCAGACACCCAATTCGTCACCGAGTCGTCGCTTTGCATCACCACTTTGCTGCCTTCCTGTTAGGAGATCATTAATTGGCTGTCCAAAGCTTGTCTATTGAGCTGAGATGGCAGGCCTATTTTCTATTTGCTCATGGGGTGTGGGCATCACATTTATTGCCCGTCCCTAGTTACCCTTGAGAAAGTAATGGTGTGCTGCTTTTTAAACCGCTGCAGTTCACGTTTTCTGGATAGACCCGCATTGCTGTTGGAGAGGGAATTACAGGATCTTGACCCAATGACACCAAAGGGAATGGCAATGGTGAATTTCCAGTACATGGCGAATTTCAGAGCCTTGGTGAATTACTGCAGTGCATCTTATAGTTAGCTTGCATTGCTGCTGTGCACCACTTGTTAGGGAAAGGAAATCTGTCATCCTTATCTGGTCTGGCCTAACACAACTCCAGTGCGGATCTAGAGCAATATTGTTAACTCTTAACTGCCTCTGAAATGCCTAGCAAGCCACTCAGTTCAAGAGCAATTAAGGTTCAGTGGCAAATCTGGCCTTTCCAGCATTGTCTATATCCTGCGAAAGAATAAAGAAAACTGAGCAGACTGTGATGATGGTACTATTATTGGAAGTGTCATCACAGTCTAAGGAAAAACAGCATTTGAGTAGAATGGATGAAAGATAAAAAACACCACAGGACCGTGCTGATCAACATCACAAAGATAAATTGAAAGTGACGAAAGAAAATTAGCTGGAATCCATACCTCAGTGCTCTGCTGTTGAGAGGGAACTCGGCTGCAGTAAATATTGTGTTGTAGCTTGAAAGCCACTTCTATCAAAATAACAAGGTAACAAATGAGTAACACGACTTGTCCACTCTGATTACTTGGTCATGCATTGAACCATGAGATCTGGTGAGTCCCAGGTTTAATCTCCAGCCTTAGCTGAGCGAGTCGATAACAGTGCTGTGACTGAACACAATGAACCTGGGCTTGGAAAGGAAAAGTCAAAGTAACTACTTAACATGCCATTCCGCCCCCTCACCCAGCACTTCAATCTAATAATCTCTGCTGGAGTGCAAGGACAAAAATGTGATCACACCGGATTGGGTCAGCTGGTTTCTTAAATGCAATTTGCTTGAAGTGAGGAATAATATTGACAGTCTCTAGTGCCTCTGTGACGGCATTAATAGCTTTGCTATATCTCTCCCTACTGCCAGAAGTGCCATTAAAAACTACTTTATTGATGCAATCTCTGAAATCATAGCAACGTGTCAACCAATCAACACTCTTCTCATACAGTATAAATGTTACTTTCTCCTTACACTCGTATTTCTTGCAAATTGTCCCGATCAGTGCGAGACAAAAAGCTTCAAGGGACTGCGTCTTTCTCAGCAATTTCCATTAATATTAAGGAGGAGCAGGACTTTGATTTGTGGCTCAGTAAACTTAGCCTTGACCATTCAATAGGTCGTGGCTGATCTGATTGTGGACCGTTGCCTCCACTTTCTTTCCTGTTCCCCATTACCTCTGACTGTCTTGTAACTAAGGATCTGTTTATCTTAGCCTTCAATATCTCCAAATCAGCTTTGAAAGTATTTTCCTGATTCTTCCCCAAACCTAACATCCCCTTTACCCCAACTGTGAAGGAATCCCTTCATGCACTTTGCTACCTTAAACGCTCTAAATAAATGCAAGTTCTAGCATTCATCATTATTGCCTTAAAAGGGAAGGGAGAGGAAATTAACAGTCATCTAAATCAACTCTTGGAATCACTTGCCACCTTCCTTTTCTAATTCCTTTGTCTGTCCCTAAACAGGAGCCAACAATTCCTATGTAATACCAGGTTTTTTTTCCATTTGTTCACAGGATTGGGCAATGCTGTCTGGGTCAACATTTATTTCTCATTCCCGGTTGCCTTGAGAGGAGAATAGTGAACTGCCTTCTTGAACTGCTGCAATCTACGTGCAGTAGATAGATTCACAATGCCATTAGGGAGGGAGTTCCAGGATTCTGAGCCAGCGACAGTGGTTGAACAGTGATATATTTCCAAGTCAGGATGGCGAGTGACTTGGAGGGGTGGGGGGGGAAGCCTACAAATGGTGATGTCTGCATCAATATGTTGCCCTTGTCCTTCGAGAAGGTAGTGGTCATGGATTTTGAAGGTGCTGCCTAAGGAGTTTTGATTAATTTCTCCAATGCATCTTGTAGATGGAACACACCACTGCTACTGAGCATCAGGGGTAGAGGGAATGAATATCTGTGGATGTGGTGCCAATCAAGTGGGCTATTTCTATTTTGTCCAGGATGGTGTTGAATTTCTTGACTGTTGTTGGAGCAGCTGCACTCATCCAGGCAAGTGGGGAGCATTCCATCACATTCCTGACTTGTGCCTAGTAGGTGGTGGACAGGCTTTGGGAGTCAGGATGTGAGTTATCCGCTACTATATTCCTAGCTCCTGACCTGTTCTTGTAGCCAATTATTATGTTTCCAAGCTCACTTTAGATAAAGAAAGAAAGAATTTTCATTTACAAAGCAGCTTTTACAACTGCAGGAAATTCAAAATGACTTTTTGCAATAAGTGAGGTGTAGTCATCATGGAGCAATTAGCTGTTGTGCTTCCTCTGTTATGTTGTTATGAACTGGAAGGAAATTTGATAGAGCTTTGCAAAATCACAAAACGTCTGGAAAGAGTAGGCAGGGAGAAACTTTTCCCACTCATGAAGAGTTTGAGGGCTCAAGGATTTTAAGTAATTAATAAACAAAAAGTGACCGGAGAAAACATTTTAACGCTGCAAGGTCTAGCATTGACTCAGATTGCAGCAGAATTGGATTCTAACAAAAGTGTTTGAAAGGGAATGACACAGTTATCTAAAAGGGAGCAATGTGGAGGGTTACAGGAAGGCAGCACAGGAAGAAGGCAACAGAATGGCATGAAGTGAAATTCAGAAAGTCACTGTCGGCCCAAAGGCCTGAATGCCATCCTCCTTTCCTGGAACAATGCTACAATTTTATAACCAGTGCCAACACTTTAGATATAGTTCAGTAACTGTAGATTGCCACAGAACATTGAGATCAAATATCTGGAAAGCCGCTATGTAAATGCAAGCCCTTTCATTTATTTATACATATGAATGTTAAATATGTTGCTTTGACCTTTCATGTTTAATGTAGACCCAGTTTTATTTAAATTCTCTTGTTCCTGTTCCTTTTATGAGCAGGAACAATTTCTCCCTATGTACATTATCCCAAGAAGGTAAGTTTTTTTGCCCTTCTTTTGGTGTAAGCAACAAGTTGGGGGCTGGTTTGAGGGGTCAGACATAAGGGCTGGCTGCCATCTGTGCCTCTATTACCCCGATAATTTGGGGTAATACCATTCCCCTCAATAATTTGGAAGGGGGAAAGAGTGTCTTCATGCTTCCCTGTGGGAGGAAGCAGATAATCAGGCAGCCAACAAGTTGAACAGTTCATTAATTGACCCCTTAAGGGCTTTAGCTGTTGGTGAGTCAAGAAAGTTGTTCATGCCCTTTCTTTCCCTGCACATTAGTGGTGAGGTGGCAAGAAAAGGGTAAGGGTTTTCCCCAGGGCCAACTCACCCTAGTATTTTCCCATCCACCTACTTCTCTCATCGCCTGCAGAGAGAGTAAAAGCACACCATCAGTTAAGATTGTGCATTGGACAACAAACATTGCTTAATATATTTAACTGAAAACAGTGGGGACAGCTTGGTATGGGGTTTATGGGAAGACCCAATCATGTATGCCAAGAATAGCCTTCAAGATGTTAACCATTTGGCAATAGACCAATGGTTTTCCTCATGGAATCTATGTTTAGAATAATGACAAGACACCCTGTTTGTCAAACTAGAGTCAGTGATGATTGGTTCTGGTGGATGTATTTGAGCCTGTCCTTCTGTTTCTGATTAAACCTTACACTTTGTTGCTCCCTCATTGATATCTGAGCTGGTGGATCTAGTAATCAAGGCTGATTAACCTCATTTTCCAAAAAATACTTTGCTCAGTTTTCTACAGATCAATACCACTGATTTGAGCAGTGCTGTGATAACAGCTCTTTCTTGTTAAGAGTCCACTGGTTACAGAATTCTAAGCCTAAATGCAAAAAAACAGCTATTTGTGGAGTACCTCCCCAATGGGTCCTTGCTTCACAGCTAAGGAAAAGAGGAGGCCTAAGATCAGACATACTCCATTTATACTGCTTCAGGACTGGAAACAAAAACCTACCATCAAGTCAGTAGGACCATCTACCTGCCAACTGACCTTCCAAACATTTACACCATCTGGAAGAAAAAAAGTTAACATTTTGCTACTGCCATCATCACTACAACCAAGTCTATGTCATTCATCTTTTGACTTTAGACACCAAATCAAGGACACTACAGATTACAGATATCCTCATCAGATAGAAGACAGACCTCTGGTAGAATACAGATCCCTAATCATGGCCAGGCAAACTTAACCTTGCTTTGGTAGAGGCATCTCAAATTTTCACTCCTACAGAAAAGCCCCTGATTAACAGTTTTTGAAAACTATTAACACCTGGACAAAAATCTTAACTATCTGTCTCTGATTAGAAAATCCCAGATTAAGACACCTGAACCTTTGTGAAATAACTGTACAGAGGCCAGTATCACATCACCAATTCAGTCTTTCTTTATTTCTACACAGTACAATAGCTGTGACCAGCCAATCCCCCAGAGCTAAGGACATGCCAAATCCCCAGGTTATATTGGTCAGCTGGGGCTCACTGATTGGCCCAGGTTAACAACCTCCAATCAAGGATCTCACAGTCAATGGGATCCACCTGGTTCCAATTACTACACACTGTAGATTGATCTAAATCCCAGCTGATTTACACTTCCCTCAATTATCTGGAGAATCCTGATACACACGTGCAAACATAGCACTCAATTATTTTGTTGTACCTTTGGGATTAACACCACTGAATGAAAAATTAATGTTGAAACTCAATTTGTTAATAGTTAATTGATTGATTGATGTAGTTGAATATTTTTCTATTTGTGTAAATTGCCTTAAACATAAGATAATGAAGCCTTTTGGGTTGTCTACCTTATCTCATAGAATGTGTTGACGTGTCACAGTGTTAGGGCAATGTGATTTGATAAAGAACTGGCTTTCTTTTGTTCCCTTACAAACCAGAGCCTGCTTGATTCTCAACTTTATTTTAAAATGTGTACCTTAGGTATTAAAAATTAATAAAGTTAGCCTTTATTCACCACTGATTATTAGCTATCCATTCTCTAACTGCAGTATAATTGGGGTGGTGCTTCTAAATAATCATTATTGTCTGGCTGATAAATAACTTTGTCAGTGTTTGAGGTTGTCAGTGTGGTTATGTGGCAGTACAAAATGCCCCTTTCAGAGATAATGTTTGACTAGAACAATGCATCTGTTTATAAACAGCCTTTGGGGGGAAAAAATGGCTAATTTAACTGAGCTAAATCTAAAACCCAAATTTACTTACAGGTTAGAGTGGGATTTGAACTCACTTCCTGAACCAGGAACGAGATTGCTTCCACTAGGCAATGGAAGTAATCTGTAAGGTTCAAGAAGCATTTTATATTAATGAATCATTTGAAAAAGAGGGATCTCACAGTGTACTTAAAAATATTTAAAGTGATATATTTCTGGTCTCTCTAATGGGAAGCAATTTGAAATTTAATGCCAACAAGATTAACATTTATTGCCCATCCATAATTGCCTTTGGGAAGGTGTTAGTGTGCCATATTTTTGAAACTACTGAGTAGTCTGCTAGTCCTTTTCAATGGACAGCTAAGAGTCGGCCAAATTGCTATGGGCCAGAAGTCACATATAATCTAGATTGCTTAGAATCACAGAAATTTTCTAGCACTGAAGGAGTCCATTCAGCCCATTGTAGCCGTACCAGATCTCTGAATGAACATCTGAGTTCTTCTGTTTCTTCCTGGTAACCTTGAACGTTGTTTCTTTTCAAATAACAGTGTAATCCTCTTTAGAATGCCCTGATTGAATTGCTGTGGAATGATCAATCCATAACAAGGCTCATCAAATTGTATGAGCTCTCTCAGTGTAGAATAGTGTGGCTGCCACCATCCTCTTTCAGGTGAGGAATGTATAGGACCTGCATGATCTAGTGTGCTTGAGGTAGTCTAATGAGAAGAGGTTTGTGGTTTAAATAAGATATAGTTTATCCTATGACAGCAACTATGTACAAAATACACCAAGTGCAATAGACTTTGTTATAAAGGCTATGGGGAGGACCCAGAAAGACTTTACTGCATTGAGATCATAAGCTGTTCTTTCACCAAGCCCACTTGATACTATCATTATGCATGGTGGTAAAGGAACTCCCAAATTAGCCTTTTGGACCCTTGTACCCTTTACAATACCATGCTCACCAAACACTCAGACTGTACTTTCCAGACTTTGCCAGTAGTTGAATAAAATGTTTTATCTTCATCACTTTGGCTTCATCCACTAATTACTTTTAATCTGATTTCCTTCCCTAATGGCCATTAGTAAACCAAATGGGCTTGCATGAGATTCAAGAAGTTTAATGATACAAATTTCTTGTTTGAGATTTATTTAATTCACTGAATGTATATGCCCCACCTGCCATCATGGATTTGATCTGCATTCTCTGGATCATGTATCTAAGCCCTGGATTTCAATAATAAAATTAGAAAGTACTGGGATTTCTCAACACATCAGAAGCAGAGTTAGTACCTGTGAAAGGTCACAGAGCTAAAATATTTACTCAGTTTTTATTTCCCCACTGATATAACCTGCCTGATGAGAATTCCCAGCATTTTCTGCAGTTATTTCAGATGTCCTACATATATAGTAATTCATTTCAGTATGACTAGAACAGTGAAGCGACCACCGCTTTCCTTTGTTCATTTTGATCACATCGATTCACAGGGTACATTGGCTCATGACTGACCAAAATGGAGATGACTTAATTAGGAAGGTACTTTTTGCAACCAGAGGGAAATGTGCAGAAGAGGGAGTGTACTAACATCAAAACTACTCTTCTATTCAACTCTTGAAACACTTCCATCCTGACCATTGTATACATTTCACCAGTGTAAAACTGTACATCTTTTAAGAGATATGGTCTTGAAACCATCACTGATTTGCATTGTGCAGTGTTCCATTGTTTAACAGTTTTGTGTTTGATTGTGAGCCTGGTCACTGATCTATACTCATTGAGTATGATTGATTAATCCTGGGTATTAACTCAGAGAAAAGCAAACAGACATGACAGAAACAATCAGATGCTGAAGTGGGAGGATGGTGTGGGTATCTTAAAACTCTATAAATAAAGTTTCTGCAGACTTTGCAATTGATATCATGATTCCACAGTTCTCTGAGAAAAATTAAGCTATATAAAATTACAACTTAGTTCTGAAGAAAAGTCATAGAAGACTCAAATGTTAGCTCTGTTTCTCTCTCCACAAGTGCTCTCAGACCTTTTTTGAGTTTCTCCAGTGTTCTCTGTGTTTGTTATAATTTAGTAATATTGGATTTTATTCAAATGTAAGGTCAATCTGCCAGGGTAATGTTCCCGCAAAATCTCTCATTACTTTAGGCAGATGCCATGTCCTTTTAATGATCTTTACTGAGAGGATTGGAAGAATATTCTTTCTGCCTTGTGACATGACAGCTTCCTCAGAACAATTAGTGGGCTAGTACTGCTTTATGCGGCCTTACAGTAGAGCAATCTTCACCTTGGCTTCATTATCATCAGATTCTTCTCTCAGGTTGTCCCTTTGAACTGCAGGATGTGAAATAATGCTCCAAGGTCACAGTTAACTAAATGAGCAATACACTGGCACAGCCACACTGCAGTAATCAGCTGATAAAGGAGGTATTTCTTGACAGTTGGGCCATTTTCATTGTGTTAACAAAATGAAAGTGTTTGTTTTACAAAATACCTGAAGACTGTGTCAGAAATTAAGATGGGGAAGCATGTGCCTAAGATCGCTATGAACCTGCTTCAGCCTTGTCCGTCAGGTATCTCTTGAGATCATCTCCAGACCTACATCACTTCACAACCTCTGCACTCCTCTAGTTTTGGCCTTTTAGGAGTGTCAGTTTCAATCACTTCACCAATGATACGTTTACCCTCAGGAGCCTAGGCCATATATCTCTGGAATGCCATTCTTAAACTCTGCCTCTCTACCTAGCCTTTTAAATGCAAGACACATACAATCATAGAGTCATATAGCATTGAAACAGACCATCTGGCCCAACCACTTCATGCTGATTCCAAACTAAACTAGTCCCACCTACCTGATCCTGGCCCATATCACTCCAAACATTTCCTATTCATCACCTTCCAGATGTCTTTCAAAAGTTGTAATTGTACCCATATCCACCACTTCCTCAGGAAGTTCATTCCATATGCAAACCACCATCTATGTAAAACAATTGCCCTTAATATTCTTTTAAAAAACTTTCTCCTCTCACCTTAAAAATGTGCTCCCTAGTTTTGAAATCCCCTATTCTAGGGAAAATACAACTACAACTCTGTCTACACCTCTCATTATTTAGTAAACTGCTATAAGGTCACCTCAACCTCCTATGCTCCAGTGACAAAAGTCCCAGCCTATCCAGCCTTTCTTTGTAACGCAAGCTTTCCATACCAGGCAACATCCTGGTAAATGTCTTCTGAACTGTCTCCAGCTTAATAATATCATTCCTAGAACTGATAACCAAAACTGGACACAGCATTCAAGAAGAGGCCTCACCAAAGTCCTGTACAATGTCAACATGACCTCCCAACTCATATACTCAAAGGACTGAGCACTGAAGGCAAGCATACCAAATGCCTTTTTCACCAATTTGTCTATTTATGATTCAAACTTCAAATAATTATGTACCTGCACCCCCGGTTCCCTCTGTTCTACAAGGCCCTATCATTAATTGTATAAACCCTACCCTTGTTAGTTGTACCAAAATGCAATACACTTTGCATTTATCCAAATTGACCTCTATCTGCCATTTTTCAGTCCATTGACTCATTTGATCAAGATCCCTTTGTAATCTTAGAAAATATTCTTCAATATCTACTATGCCACCAGTTTTGGTGTCGTTCACAAACTTATTAACCATGCCTTCTATATTCTCATCCAAATCATTTATATAAATGACAAACAAAAGAGGACCCAGAGCTAATCCCTGACAAGCCTCCAGCCCAAAACGCAACCCTCCATCACCAACTTCTGTCGCCAGCCATTAAGCCAATTATGTATCCAAGATCACCCTGAATCCCATGTGACCTAAATTTACTAATTAATCTATCATGTAGAACCTTGTCGAAGGCTTTACTAAAATGCAAGTAAACAACATCTTTTGCTCTGCCCTCATCAATCCTTTTGGTAACTTGCTCAAAAAACTCAATCAAGTTTGTGAGACATGATTTTACTCACACAAAGCCATGCAGACTATCCCTAATCAATTTTTGCCTCTCTGAATGTCCATAAATCCTATCATTTAAAATCACCTCTAACAATTTACCAACAAGTGAGGTTAGACTCACAGGTCCGTCATTCCCCGGTTTCTCCTTACAACTTTTTGTTGAACAAAGGAACAACATTAGCCACCATCCAGTCATCAGGTGCCTCACCCATAGTTATAGATGAAGCAAATATTTCTGCAAGGGTCCTTGCTATTTCCTCCCTTACTTCACACAATGTTCTAAGATACATTAGATTATGTCCTAAAGATTTATCCCCCTTCATATTCTTTAAGACCACCTAATCTTCCAAAATGGCATCTTGAAACAGGCTACTGGTCATCTGCACAGATCTTTGTGTCATACGGAAACACACCCTTTGGTCCGACCCATCCATGCTGACCAGATATCCTAAATTAATCTAGATCCATTTGCCAGCATTTGACCCATATCCCTCTAAACCCTTCCTAAACATGTACCCATACAGATGCTTCATGTTATTGTTAGATGTCAAATTTCAGTTTGTAATGCTCTTATGAAGTTCTTTAAGGCATTTTTAACATTTGAAGGTTCAAATGAGGAACAATCTTCAGGGTTAAGGGGAAAGGACAGGAAAATAGCACTGTTGTTCAATGTTACAGCTCCTCAGCCACCACACACATTCGACAAGAACAATAGCAATAACCCCAGTATCCATTACTCAAGGTTATAATCAAGACATAGCTTTTCTAAGACATAATACTGTGGCATGGGTGCAGTTGGCTGAGTTGGCTGGACAGCTGTCTTGTGACACAAAGTGATGCCAATGGCATGGTTTTAATTCCTGCACCACCTGAGGTTACTGTGAAGAATTCTTCCATCTCAACCTTTCACTTTGCCTGAGGTGTGGTGACCCTCAGGCTAAGTTTACCACCACCATTCCTCTCTCTCTCTCCCTCTCTAACAAAGGCAGCCCTATGGTCTGGTAAGACTATAGTGATTTTATATTTATAGTGTGGAATGAATGGAAAACAGGGAGAAAAGAAATTACATCTGCAAGAATAACCATTAAATCAGATTTAAATGTAGTTTGATTTGAACAACTGCTCAAAAATAGCCACAGCTGCAGCTGAGTTTAGCATGAAACCATCATGTGATCTTATCACCAAATTATAAAAGGGGGAAGTTTCTCTAGGCAAACACCTTTATTTGGAACTCCACCGCATGATCAAAATAATCTGTAATTATATGTTAACAAAGTACAGAGGTTGTGCTGTAAATAAAGATGGCTATTTTTGAATCCTTGGTGTATAAAAGCACTTTAGGCTACGAGATGTGTAGCAATGTTGAAGTAAAATGTTCAATCTGTGAGGAAGATCTCTTCACCTGCATTATTTTCAAATTTATATAGTTTGTAGAAAATGTTTTTCCTCTTGCATTTATAAGAACATGCACAAATTTGTAGTGCACAATATTTCAAATGTGGATTTCAGAAAGGCACACAGTAATCTTAGTTAATTTTCAAAAATTACACTTCATACATGTTTGTACGATGTCAATAAAAGGTTTGAAAAGGTCAAATATAACCAGTGACTCATGGGATACACTGGCTCATGACTGACCAAAACAGAGAAGGTTTATTTGTGAAGGCACCGAACATAACCAGTGATTTTGATGGAAACGTGCTGAGAAGGGAGCATACATATATCAAAACTACTCTACTATCCAGGCTAGAAACATTATTTTCCTGACCATTGTATTAGTCTCACCAATATATGCCAGTACATTTTTAAGAGGCATTATTTTGAAATCATCACTGCAGCATAGTATGTGCTCTGAGGGCATTAAGGTCTCAGACTCCATCTTATCTCAGATCACTTGAAGCATGACATTCTACCAGAAGAACATAAGAATTAGGACCAGGAGTAGGTAATTCAGCCCTTTGATTCTGCTCGACCATCTAATATGATCATTGCTTATCTCAGTCACTTTCCTTCCCACTCTCTATAACCCTTCAACCCATTACTAATTAAAAATCTGTCTATCTCCTCCTTAAATTTATTCAGTGTCCCTACATTCAATACACTCTGGGGTAAGGAATTCCAAAGATTCACAAACATTTGAGAGATATAATTCCTCGTTATCGCCATTGTAAATCTGCTACCCGTTATCCTAAAATGTTCACATTCTAGAATTGCCCCATGTGAAAACATCCTTTATATGTTTACTTTGACAATGACAATTAGCATTTTAAATTCTTCAATTAGATCTCCTCTCATTCTTCCAATATGTGAGTATATAGGCCTAACCGGCTCACTCTTCTTCATAAGACAAACCTCAATCTCTGGAACCAGTCTGGCAAACCTCTTCTGAAATATCTCCAATGTAACTACATCCTCCCTCAAGTTAGAGTCCCAAAATTGTATGACATATGCTGGTACTGCCTCACTAATACTTTGTACAGTTGCAGCAACAGTTCCCAACTTTTATACTTTATTCTTTTAGCAATAAATGCCATTTGCTCTTCCTTTTATGCATTGTACCTGCATTCTCATTCTCTGATTCGTGCACAACAACACCCAGATCGCTCTGTACTGAATCACTCTGTAGTTTCTCTCTATTTAGATGATGATTTGTCTTTGTATTCTTCTGAACAAGATGAATAGGCAAGGTCATCTTTTGCAAACAAATATATTGGTACTAGCCCAGTCTCTTAGGTGTTTTGGGAATGTAATATTTGCTTGTGTTGGTTACCTACAATAAAAGTTTGTTGGACTCTCCAGTTTGACATCTGCACCCAGTTTCTTATCTGACAGGGATAAAATAAGTCTTGCAGCATCAGGATAAACACCATGCTGGAGGCAGTCTCACACCACCCACATGTGGCAGAGTCTATACATTGCATATTGGACTTTACAGCCATCTCAGAACCCATTGAACTGAAATGGAGAAAGCCATCCTTGATTCCTGGGAACTGCCAAAGAAGATGGTTGCATTAGCATTCTTAGAAATCAATAGAACATTTCACCACACGCGATAATTAAATTGAGCAACAAAAACAACTTACATTTATATTTATACATTTAGGTTGTCTCCTCAACTTCTTAAAATGTTCCAAAGCACTTACCAGGAGTGTTACCAGGCAATTGAGAAATTTATTGATTACCAGGGTCATTTAAGGTGACATGAGGGAAGAAGTAGGTTGTAAAGAACATCTCTAAGATAGAAAGTGACATAGAGAATCAGAGAAGTTAAGGAAGGGAATTCCAGACCTTAAGAACTAGGCAGGTGAAGGCTTAGTAACCAGGAAGGGACCTATTGAAAGTGGGAAAGCTTCAGAGGCCTGAATTAGATGAGCACACTTTCTAGCAAAGGCTGTTGGACTGGAGGTGACTACAGAGCTCAGGAGGGGACAAATTCATTGAATTGAAAATAAGTATGGGAATCTTAAAATTGAGACATTCCTTGACAGAAATTTGATGTAGGTGCTCTGGTTTCCTCCCATTGTACAGAGATTTGCAGATTAGGTGGATTGGCCATGTTAAAGTGTCCATACTGGCCAGGGAAATACAGGCTAGTTGGATTAACCATGGAAAATATAGGATTATAGGGATGAGGTGGGTTTGGGTGGGATGCTCTTCAGAGGGTTCATAGTGGACTCAATGACTTAAATGGCCTGCATCCACACTGTGGTATGATTCTGTATTTCTAAAGACTTGGGAAGGCGTTGGACTTACAGAGTTATACGAAGCTGTCTTCTGAACATGATTTCTGCTCGTATGGCAAGCTCCTAACCAGAGGTGCTGCCGTTAAATGTAACAGAACAATGTGGAGATTCTACTTTGAAGAGTGGGAGAAAGGTGAATTGCTGTAAAGGAAAAGAGGGAAGGATGGAGGAAGGCTGCTAACAGAGGTGAATGGTTTTAAATTCATCAACAAAAGAACACTTAGCTAATATGGGAGCCAAGAACACTGAAGTAATTTAAATAATTAACTTTTTGCAAATAAATGTGCTTTAAGAATATGAAGAACATGATTTACATGTATTTGGAAAGGCAAGGAGTGCTTAGGAACAGTCAACATTGCTTTGTCTATGGGAAATCATGTCTGACTAACTTGATTGAGTTTTTTGAAGAAGTGACAAAGAATATTGATTAAGGCAGAGCAGTGGACTTCATCAAGGCGTCCAACAATGTTCTGCATGGTAGACTGGTGAGCAAATTTAGAGCACATGGAATTCAGGGAGAGCTAACCATTTGGATACAAAATTGACTTGAAGGTAGGAGACAGAGGGTGGTGGTGGAGAGTAGTTTTTCAGACTGGAGACCTGTGACCAGCAATGTGTTGCAAGGATCGGTGCTGGGTCCACTGCTTTTTGTCATTTATATAAATGATTTGGATGTGAATATAGGCAGGATGATTAGTAAGTTTGCAGATGACATAAAAATTTGTGGTGTGGTGGAAAGTGAATAAAATTACCTCAGAGTACAACAGAATCTTTGTCACATGGGCTGATGGACTGAAGAGTATCAGATGGAGTTTAACTTAGATAAATATGAGGTGCTGCATTTAGGTAAGGCAACCCAGGGCAGGACTTAAACACTTAATGGTAGGGTCTTGGGAATGTTGCCAAACAAAGAGACCTTGGGCTGTAGGTTCATATTTCCTTGAATTTGGATTCGCAAGTCAACAGGGTAGTGAAGAATTCGTTTGGTACACTTACCTTTAATGGTCAGTACATTGAGAATAGGAGTTGGGATGACATGGTGCAGCTGTATAGGATATTGGCTGGCTGCTTCAAGTATATTGTGTTCAATCCTGGTCTCCCTGCAATAGGAAAGATGTATTGAACCTGAAAGAGTTCAGAAAAGATTTATAAAGTTGTTGCTGGGACTGGAGGGTTTGAGCTAAGGGGAAAGGCTGAATAGGCTGGGACTATATTCCCTAGAGCATCAGAGGCTGAGGGGTGATATTCTTGAGATTAATAAAATCTTGAAGAGCATAGATAGAATGAATAACCAAGGTCATTTCCCCGGGATAAGGGAGTCCCCGGCTAGAGAGCATAGGTTTCAGGTGAGAGGGGAAAGACTTAAAAGGGACCTAAAGGTCAACTTTTTCACAAAGAAGCTAGTGAATTATGGAAGCCAGAGGAAGTGGTGAAAGCTGGTATAATTACAACATTTTAAAGACATCTGGATGGGTACCTGGTCGGCACGGATGAGTTGGACCTAAGGGTCTGTATCCGTGCTATGGCTCTGTGAGAAGGCAGTAGATCTTAATATGATAAACATGACTAAACAAATGTGTTATTAAATACTAGTGATGAAGAAAAGGTGGGTACCAATTGTGCAAAACCACTAAACATAGCATTCTTTATTTATACAATTTTTAAAAACCATGAAGGAAACTCCATTGCCAATACTTTGAAAGTTGCACAAGTTATTTTGTCACTATCTGAGAACTATATTTGAAACATTGTTGGATTTTTTAAAATGAAAGATATTAATGAGTTAAAGAATTTCTGGTGCATTGTTGCCCTAAACATGTAAATTCACACACACGTTGGACCCTTAAAGCTACAGCCAGTTCACAAATAGGCAATTTTTTAAGCCTAAAGATTTAGACATGTCGGCTGTGTTATACAAAATAAACAACAGAGAGTATGCTGGTGGTAACAACAGTTAGAGTCATGCAACGCAGAAGCAGACCCTTCAGTCCAATTTGCCCACACCAAACAATCTTCCCAAACTAAACTGGCCCCACTTGCCTGCATTTGGGTCATATCCCATTAAACCTTTCCTATTCATATACCTGACCAAATGTCTTTTTAATTTTGTAACGGTACGGGCATCTTCAAGTTAGCTACCTGTTCTAAGATTTTGTTGGTGCTAATATAGTTCTCACAGCTTTTATGACTCGTGTGTGTGTGTGTGTGTGTGTGTGTGTGTGTGTGTGTCTAAAGAAAATGGTATATCTAATATTTTAAACAACCATTGAAACAGGTGTGGAGAAATGTTTGCTATCAGACAATGGTGAGTCTTTGAAACTCTCTCTCTCTCACTCACACACATTTACACACACACACACACACACACACACACACACACACACACACACACACACACACACACACACACATATAAAGGCACACGCACAAAGGTGCATACACACACATTCTCACACTGTTGCACAGACTCAGCCACACACACACTCTTCATGAGCCTGTACAAAGGTTGCACTGGAAATGTCATAAAATAGAGCACAGCCATGACTATTGTGAACAAAGCTACACATTGAATGAACACCAGCAGCATCCTAGACCAAGTCGCCAACTCATCTATCGGAGTCTCTGAATAATGTTTAAAGCAGAGGTAAATAGATTCTTGTTAAGCAAAGTAGGTGAAAGATTAACAGGCAGTAGGTGGGAATTAGGAATGATCAGCTCAGCTATGAATTTATTGAATAACAGAGCAGGGCTAAAGGAACCGAATGACCTACTCATGCTCCTAATTTGTAAGTTCATGTATCATCTGCTCCACTCCTCTGAAAAAAGGCAGTTTGATGATGGCCAGCACAACACATGCACATGTGAAAAAGCTCAAGGTTTTGTGAAAATCAGTCCAGAACTACTGAATAGGAGTATTTTCCCTGAAAGCAGTGTGTCAACTCAACACAGTCATAACTTGTGGTTCATCACAAATTACTATAAGGGAATCATAGAGATAATTGACAGATGAATACAGAAAAAGAACATCATTATACATTATCTTTCACACTGAAGTTTGTTTGTGAGGCTTATTCTGCAGTTCCAATTCAGAAAGCATCCAGAGCGTTTATCTCTTTTTCAGTTTCCTGCTCTCCAGTAATGACAGACAGAAATAGGTCAGTCAGCACTTTAGCCAGGACTCCACCCTGAGGGAGACTGTTAGGAAACGAAAGTCATTGATTGGAGAACCAGGTGGAGGGTGATTGATCAGGATTGAGAAAAGTTTTCAGAAGTATTTAACAGAGTCATGCTCCTGACCTTGGGCTTTGTCTACAACGAATATCTAGCAGAAATTCAGACACAGAGGTAAACATCAACAACTTGCAGTGTTTTAATCCCTTCAACATAGTAAGATGTTGCAAGGAATCTCATAACAGAAGCATAAGGAAAACAGATTGTCAGAGAAACATGAGAAGAAGCAGTTAAACAATTCAAATGCAAATTGAATAAATTTCTTTCAGAAAATGACATTTTGCAACATAGTGTAAGTCTTTTGTGACATGGCATGTGGTGATGGTCACATGGTTTGTAGGGAAATGGCGACTTTGGACTTATTGTTGTAATACGAAGGATGTAGTAGGAAGGATGTTCTCAATGATCAGGGAACCCAGAATCAGGGGTTCACAGTCTAAGGGTAGGCCTGTTGGGACAGACATGAGAGGACATTTCTTCACCCAGAGAGCGTGAAGCTGTGCAATTCTCTGTCACGGGAAACTGGTGAGGCCACAGTATTGAAGACTTTCAATAAAGTTGTAGATATAATTCTTCAGATTAAAGGGATCAAAATATAATTGGGAGAAAATGAAGAACAGGCTACTGAGTGGATGATCAGCCATGATAAAATTGAATGGTGAAGCAGGCTCAAAGAGCTGAATATCAGCTTTGGCCTCAAGGTATATGTGACAGGAGGAATCTGCAAGTGTTTTTGAAAGCAATCAACTTTGTTATTTATTTATACTAGGCACAGGAGAGTTTGAAGCAGAACATGTCCAAAGTGTTCCGCACTAAAGTTCCAGTTCCATGTGATCACAGTCTGGGTGGCACGGTGGCTCAGTGGCTAGCACTGCTGTCTCACAGCGCCAGGGGTCTGGGCTTGATTTCACTCTCAGGCGACTGTCTGTGTGGGTTTCCTCTGGGTGTTTCAGTATCCTCGCACAGTCCAAAAATGTGCAGGTTAGGTGGATTAGCCATGCTAAATTGCCCCTGGTGTTTAGGGATGTGTAGGTTAGGTGCATTACAGGTGAATGGGTCTGGGTGGGATGCTGTGAGAGTGAGTGTGGACTAAGTTGGGCTGAAGGGCCTGTTTGCACACTGTAGGGGGCCTAAGCCATCAATTTCTTGTTTGTATCTATAGCTGTTAGCATATAACATTAGTTGCACTCACCTAAAGCTCTCTACTTTTGGAACCTTGAGACAGAGCTTGCAGGCTGATCATTCCCTCATGTTACCATTGGACCGCCCTCCCCCCATGTGGGTTGCCGAAACCAGGTTTCTTCCCCGAAGCTGCCATCATGCAGGAATGGGATTTTACCACAATGTAATTGAATAGTGGAGCAGGTTCAAGGAGCTAAATGACCAAATTCCATTCCCATGATTCTCGAAATCTGAGGCCAACTCGAATAGCATCCACTGTGACCAGTATATCAGTTTATGTGGCACATTTACAAAGAAGGAGAAAAATATTATACCATTGGATATATCACATAAGCAACTTCCCCAAAGTGTCCTCACTGTAACACTTGTATTGCTGCCAAAAGTCTGTGATATTAATAGATGCTGCTGTATTTGCTTTTCATTTTGTACATTTTTCTTTAGCAAGGAGTCAATTACTTGAACAATGACGCTCTCTCTGAGCTGGAAAAGCATTGTGAGTAAACAAGAGCGAAATGCTTGCTCACAGTGAGGGGTATATTTATTGTCTCCTTCAGCAATGGGAAAGTAACTGCGAGAAGGTGTTGAAGCTGTGTATCGAGCCTGGGATCCAAGTAAAGTACCTGATGAGAAATCTCAGCCAATTTCGCCCTGGGCTTTAAAAATCCAACAGCACTAAATGTGAGCCTTGCACAGTCAGACCATCACCTGGAGAACAATAGGCTGTAAAAATAATTGCATTCTTGTGTAGGCCTTCGGCGCATCTTTACCAAACCTGACCTGATTTTTCTGATTCTGTGTCCTGCTGGCGTAGGTTTCCTTTTGTTGAAGAATCACACTCAGGGAAGCCCCAAACAAAGGGAGAAAGATAGCATGTAAGGGAATTACTGGGCAAGAAAAGAGCAAAGTCCATTCAGTTCACTTTCTGTCATTCCTATAACTACTGAATATAACAATAATCAAGCCCTTGTTGAACCACAGCTGTCAATTTCTGTGGATGGAATTTTATAGGGACCTGAACGAAGACAGAATCACATGAGAAGTCCAGCGATGCCTCTCTTCATTTTGATAGCAACTCTTTACGTTTCTTGACTAAGGTCCAAATGTGGAGATGTGATTCCCGCGAGGTAGCAGCAAGTTGTTGTTAGACAGTCATAGAGACCTACAGCAGAGAGACAGGCCATTTGGCCCAAACTGATCCATGTCAAACAAAATGTCCATCCATGCTAATGACTTCATTAACTGCAAATCTGAGGTTACCATGAAGGACTTTCCTTCTCAACCTGTCCCCTCACCTGAGGCACGATGATCCTCAGGTTATACCATCACCAGTTGGCTCTCTCTCTCTCTCTCTCTCTCTCTCTCTCTCTCTCTCTCTCTCTCTCTCTCACACTCACACACTCACACACTCACACACTCACACACTCACACACTCACACACTCACACACTCACACACTCACACACTCACACACTCACACACTCACACACTCACACTCACACACACACACACACACACACACACACACACTAGGGACAGAGCATTTCTATGGTCCAGAAGGACTATGGCAACTTTATAACTGCAAATCCCACATCATTAAAATACATCTTCCTTTCCTACCACCCACTTTGAGTAAACTGGATGTTGCTAATTCTAAAAATGGGAGTGAGAGCTGGTACCTTGGGGGGACCCTCCAGCTCACCACAGGAGCCCTATGTTGGTGACCAGGCACCAATATCTCAGGGCTCACCTCTAAGAACCCCAAAACACATCTCTCATCCACTGACAGTACACTTCTGCAGTTCAATGCTGCACCTCAATGCACAAAAGCAACTATCAATATAATACTGCGTGCTCAGGGAGACATACCCAGCTCATGGAATGTACCAGGCGGCAACTCCAGGCTGTTTGTTTGCTCTCATAGTGCTCATTCATTTTGAGCCTATTCAGAAGCTCATAGCACCCGTGCCTTGCATTGCTTTGCCCCTCAGATGGAGAGACACAAGCTGTCAGTACTGCTGCATTGTGTTGCAGGAAGCAGTTCTCGGTAAAGCCAAGGGGGGAATAGCCTTTGCTCAGGAAATTCTGGCACAGTAGGTCAAGGGCAGCTTCCAATAATAGCCCAGAAACTTAGACATGGTCAGTCAGCCACTCATAGCAGTCAGGGTCAGGACGCCCTCCACAAAATAGGTAAAGAACCAAACGTTGGACAGCTCACCACCTCTCTTGACTCTATCTGTCCTTTCAGGGGAATGCAAGAGAATATAAGGGAGATGAAAATGCACAGCACATCTTTTGCTTTCGGTGCACATGGAGAGGAGTCCTGAGTGAGTGGAGTCGGCAGCGTAGAGGGCACACAGAGTTAGTGGTGTCATGGATTGAGGTGGGTGAACGAAGATAGTGCAGGCCATAGTGAAGGTGGTAGAGGAGAAGCCTTGATAGGAGGTGCATACAGTGTCAGAAATAGAGTGAGTGTGAATGTTCAGGAGAAAATCACGGAGTGAAGGAGGTCATTGACCTTCTTGTTACATCACCATATTTTCCTCCAGTTGGCTGACACTGCACTGACCCAGGTGGCCACCTCATGGCCTAGTGTCTTGGTCTCCTCTTCTAGTCCTGGAGAAATAGGCTGTCCCACTTCAGCACCACCCCATCCAGCAGAATGTCCAGATTTCTGTTGACCAGGCTGGGTTCCAATTTATCATGATCCACCATGTCCAGGGCAAATGTTAGTACATGTGCAGGGTATCTCTGGACTGACAGTGTGTAACGGCCTTTTAAAGATGGTGTTGGTGCCAGGGATGCTGATGCAGTCTCGGATATCACAGCAGTGGCAAGTTGTTCCAGCTATTGTGAATGGTCGAATCAGATAAGAGAGGTACCATGGTGTGTGTGTGTGTGTGTGTGTGTGTGTGTGTGTCAGTGAGGTGGTGGGTGGTGTGGTGTAGGTAGTTAATGAGATGAGTTTGGTAAGATGTTGTAAGAAAACCTGCTACACGAGAATCGCTCCATTAAACTTGATTAATCTAACCGAAAAAAGCCAAAAAAGTAAGATTCGGCCCTATCAATTAGTTTGTAATGGACCAAGCCACAAGTATCTTCGTGGTGGAGAGTTTTGAGAATAACATACTAAAAGCTTTCTTAATCCTCCCAAGTATGGTTAACTTACCACATGCTGTGTTCCAAATTCCTAGTGTAATATATCTTAAAAATATTATACAATAAAATCTATCCAGTTCGTTTATTGAACAAATCAGCATTTCTAATTCCGCCAGCTCTCTGTCAAGTTTCTAGTTCAATGGTCCCTTACCTAAATATTGTTTTATCAATAAGTTTAGAATTTATCCTCTACTTTCCGCTACACACCCACCCCTGGCTTTAAACAAATACTATGTAATCTGGGGCTTACTGTAGCGGTCAAGGTGAATTCAAGGTAAAATGTCAAGATGCCATTGATCCGGAGGATCATGGAGCTGTTCTCTCATTATAGAGAGATGACTGGTGGTGGTTTAACCTGAGGGTTACCATGCTACAGGCAGGGGGCGAGATTGAGAAGGAAGGTCCTTCATTGTAACTGTTGGCTGTTATCAGTAGACTGCATCACAAACAAGCCATCCAGCTGAAATGTATTGTTATTGACTAGATTTCCAAGTCTCTTTAGAATCTTGAAAACAGCAATCATATCACTCTCAATCTTCTCTGTTTGAATTTACATAATCATTCTTCATAGCACAAACTTCAATCAAATTTGGGAAAGCATAATGAATGAACCGCATACATCACTGAGATAGCGTCCACTAATTGCCCCCCTAGTTCCTCTCTCCATTAGCATCTGGTTTGCTGCTTGTAATCACAAGTTTGTTAAGAGTCTTTGATGTTAGCTGTCACATCATATCAGTTTGGTTTTGGATAAGCTGGAACATGTGGTCAGTCGGTGTTTAGTCAGACTGCGTGACTCAACAAGACTTCCCATCTAATTTGCTCCAAATTGTGGTAACATCTATTTGAGAGGTGACAGAGAAAAACGCTTGAAAATTACATCTGACAGAGGGTATCAGATTCTGCTATGCTTCATATTTTTAATGAACTGATGATTACAACAGCTCAAAAGCAATTCCCTTATAAAATGTGCTAATAATATTGTTTTCTCATTAACTCTCGATAGACTTGCAGTCATAACATTCCTTTGGCAACCTTCCAGCTTTGGATGCTATAGTTTATTAATCATAAGTGAACATTGACAATGAGAATAGAAGTCTGATGGGTTGGAGTTGTTGGATGTAGAGGTCCAGAGATGAAGCCTCCAGGAAGACGTACAACCAAGAGTTACCAATTATGCCAAACCTTGCTATGATGTGCCCACAAGTGAAAACATCAAAAAAAAATGTCAATTAAAACTATTTCATGGAACTTACAATCTCACTGACTCTCCACTAACCCATGTAGTGACTCTTGTTTGGGAGGGAGACTGGGGTAAACATTTGCTGGGTCTCCACCTTACAGAGAACTCCAGGGGACATTGTGCTTGAAGCTCCCTCTTCTCCAATAGGGCTTGGTGAAAGACTATGGCCAATAAATTGATTCAAGCGAGGCACATTTGCCTCTACAGCCCACTAAAGGACGGTCCAACAAAGGGGACGGGCCTGGATTAATCTGCAGTAAAGGTTCTGTTGATTATATTTGACATTGGTTTCCTTGATAAGCAGATACCTATGATCTCAATCTCTCTAGAGGGGTAACTAGCCCAATCTAGGCATTGGAATTGTGTGGCTACGATCGGATCAGCCATTGCAGAGCAGGACTCAAAGGGCTGAATGGCCAACTCCTGTTAATATGTTCACATGTAACAGCTCAATGCTGCAATAGCACACATAAGAGATGAAAAGCCAGCAAGTGGTGTCTGTGTTTGCTAGCAGCAATGCTCACTGACTTCCGAAGGTTATGTATTCAAATCTGGCTCCAAAGATTAGCACCTAATCCAGACTGGTATTCCAACACAATTCTATGGGAATTCTACATTGTCAGAAGTGCCACACTAACCCATATAAGCCAAAGCTCAAATGCTGCTGAAAATCACATTATTGTTTTTGTGACTTGACCATTCCACATACTCCAGGCCAATCAATCATCTCTCACCCTCTATAAACTTAAACTCACCCAGCACTCAGTTGCCCACACACGAACTCACACCAACTCCCACCATGGATGCACTCCTCCAACTGTTATGCATCTCTGATTTCAATCACACAATCACTGACAGCCTTGAGTAGCTAGGTCTCTCAGCTCTGAGGTGCCCTCCTGAACCTTGTCTGTAATTTTTCTCTCTTCCTTTGAAAAACTTACCTCTTTGATGAAACCTTTGGTCACCTTCTCTAATATTTCCTTATGTGACCTGGTGTCAAATTCTGCTTGTTTACAAAATTCTGTACTTCCTTGAAAATGTTGTACCAGAGTCATAGGGATGCACAGCACAGAAATAGTCTGACTTGTCCATGCTAATCAGATATTCTAAATTAATCTAGCCCCATTTGCCAGCATCTGGCCCATATCGTTTTAAACCCTTCCTATTCATATACCAATCCTGATGCCTTTTAAATGCTGTAATTGTACCAGCCTTCATCACTTCCTCTGACAGTTCATTCTCCACCCTTTGTGAGAAAATGTTGTCCCTTAGGTCCCTTTTATATCTTTCCCCTCTCACCTTAAACCTATGCCCTTTTGGACTTCCCTAGCCTGAGGAAAAGACCTCGACTATTCCCCCAATCCATGCCCCTCATGATTTTAAAAACCTCTATAACATCACCCCTCAGCCTCCCACGCTCCAGGGAAAATATCCCAGCCTACTCTGCCTCTCTCTACAGCGCAAACTTCCCAAACCTGGCAACATCCTTGTAAATCTTTTCTGAACCCTTTCAAGTTGAACAACATCTTTCGTATAGCAAGGATACCAGAATTGAGTGCAGTATTCCAAAAGTGGCCCACCAGATCAAAGATGCTGCATAAATGAAAGTTATTGTCATTAAAAAGACCAATACTTTTAAGAACAAATTGTGTTTGCTACTGTAGATTGCAGATCCTGAACATTCACATTGTGCCTGGCAGGTAACCTTGAATTTATTTTATCGTCCAAATATTTTAATATCCTTGGTATGGCTGGATATTTGCCAATTATCCACATAATTGAGTTGATGTTGGTTAGGCTATGCAGCTCTGGCAGTCAGGAATTATGTGGGTCAAAAAATACAGCTAGGTTTAAATTTTTCACATATATCCGCACGTTGACCAACTACACTGAGAAAAAGTATTGCCCAAAAGAGGATTACTCACACAATGGACAGAGCAGTGTACGGGAAAGCTACAGCATTCAACAATAATTTAAACTTTAGTTGTGCCATCAACAAAGTGGAAAGCCCCAAGCTATTCACACGTGAGATGCCAAAGAACATTGAGAATGATTCATAGACGGAGATCCATCAGAGGGTTCTGGTCCTGTGGGAGGTTACAAAGATAGGCAGAGGTGAGGTACTTCCACCTCTGAGCTGGAAGCTTGAGAGATTCAGATTTCATCCGTGTAACCAGGATAATGCCTCAATGAGTACCAAGGGAATGCTTCACTGCTGTAAGTGCCACCTTTAAGTAAAACATTCATGTAGGGTCACCTCTGGACTTTCAGATGGGCTATAGGATCCCATGGTACTCTCTCAAAGAGGGAAGTAAGGAGATTTTACCCCAGTGGACTGGCTGAGGAATATCCTTCCACCAACATCACTATATCAGATTACCGGTCTGAAAGCTCAGGGATGTCTGCTCATGGTTGTTGTGTGCAACTTTGCTGCTTTGTTCCCTCTACTGCAATGTGAAGCATGCTGGGATGACCTGAAAGTCAGGGAAAGTGCCATCTAAATGTAAATTATTTCAATTCCTTAACAAAATCTGAACAAGTTTGGAAACTAACAGAATTTAAAGGGATACCTTAGGCTGAACAATGGGGCATTGTGCTAATTCTGAGTTAGTAATGGTGGGGCCAGCCTCTTGCTCTGGAGACATTGGTTCATCCTCCGCTATAGCACCTGGTGAAAACTTAACTCGATTAATAAACCCAGAATTGAAATTCAACCTCAGTCATGGTACGATGAAACTATCATTGATTGTTACAAAATCCTATCTGGTTCATTGATGTCTTTTAGGGAAGGCAATCTGTTGTCCTATGTGCGATGCCAGACTCACCACGAATGCGGTTAACACGGAATTGGGCGGCATGATGGCTCCGTGGTTAACGCTGCTGCCTCACAGCATCAGGGACCCGGGCGACTGTATGTGTGGAGTTTGCATATTCTCCCCATGTCTGTGTGGATTTCCTCCGGGTGCTCTGGTTTCCTCCCACTGTCCAGATGTGTAGGCTAGGTGGATTGGTCATGCTAAATTGCCCGTAGTGTTCAGGGATGTGTAGATTAGATGGATTTATAGGGGGATGGGTCTGGATGGGATGCTCTGAGGGTCGGTGTTGACTCATTGGGCCGAAGGGCCTGCTGGCACACTGCAAGGATCCCATTATTGTAGTTTTCTTTTATTATCTCTTGGGATGTGAGCACCACTGAGCTATCCAGGATTTATTGCCCATCCCAAATTGCCCAGAGAGTAGTTAAGAGTAAACAAGTGGGTCAGATGTAGGCCAGACAAAGTAAAGACAGAAGATTTTCTCCCTAAAAGACATTAGTGAACAAGACAGACTTTTACAACAATTGCCATGGTCACCATTCAACAAGCTGTGCTCTGAACACCATCCTACTAGCTCTGAAAAGCAATTAGGGATGTGCAACAAATGTTGGTCTTTCCAGCAATGTGCACATCCCAGGAAAGAATAAAAGAAACAGAACTTTTTGGCAAATACGAACCTGCTCAGAGATTGTCATTCAGATCTGTAATTGGAAGCCAAGAATGGGATAATAAAATTTTGACCTGCTGCGTCCATGAATTACCTTGGGATGACAGTTTGTTTAGTCTATTGCTACCAGTGATTGTTTAATCAATATTCCATGGCTTACTCTGCCATGAAAGCCTGAAGAACCTGAAGCCCATATTTTGCAGTCAATGCAAAGTGAGAAAGCTCACTGCTGACAAGAAGGGAGGCTGTCAATGAACAGTGAGCATAGATTTCACCCTTCCTGATAATCTGGTGCCTGCTATAGGGAGTGTCTGACATCCAGCTGCATAATGTTATGAAAAAGGCTAATCAGCCGATGAGATTGAAGAATTCTCACGGACAATAAAGCAAGAAAAACAAGGTTTAGTCCATTGAACATAACAAGATGTAGAGCTGGATGAATACGGGCCAGGCCAGGCAGCATCAGAGGAGCAAGAAAGCTGAGGTTTCAGGTCTGGACCCTTCTTCAGAAATGGGGGAGGGGAAGGGAACTTTGAAATAAATAGAGAGACCGGAGGAGGCGATGATGGAAGGTGGATAAAGGAGCAGATAGGTGGAGAAAAGATGGACAGGTGAAGGAAGCTGGGATGGAGCCAGTAAAGGTGAGTGTAGGTAGACAGTTGGGATGGGGGTTGGTCAGTTGAGGAAAGACGGCCAGGTCAAGGAGGTAAGGATGAGGCTGGTAGGTAAGAGGTGGGGTTGGGGGTTGGTCAGTGAGGTGGGACGAAGAGGCAGGGACAAGCTGGACTAGTTTTGGGATGAGGTTGGGGGTGGGGAGATTTTGAAGCTTGTGAAGTCCACATTGAGACCATTGAGCTGCAGGGTTCGCAAGCAAAATATGAGATGCTGTTCCTGCAGCCTTCAGGTGACATTGTTGTGGCACTGGAGGAGGCCCAGGATGGACATGTCATCCTGGAGTGGGAGAGGGAGTTGAAAGTGGTTCGCGACTGGGAGGGGTAGTCGTTTATCACGAACCGAGTGTAGGTGTTCCACAAAGCAGACTCCACGCCTCCGCTTGGTTTACCCGATGTAGAAGAGGCCACAATGGGAACAGCGGATACAGTATACCACATTTGCGGATGTGCAGGTGAACATCTGTTTAATGTGGAAGGTTTTCTTGAGGCCTGGGATGGAGGTGAGGGGGAGGTGTAGGGGCAGGTGTAGCACTTCCTGCTGTTGCAGGGGAAAGTGCCGGGTGAGGTGGGGCTAGTGGGGAGTGTGGAGTGAACGAGAAAGTCACAGAGAGGGTGGTCCCTCTGAAAGGCAGATAAGGGAAAGGAGGGAAAGATGTCCTTGGTAGTGGGGTCAGATATTCCTACTATCTCTAATCAATCACACTTTCTTCTATCTTTACAGAAAGCACATAATGAATGGACACAGTCAAGGTAAGGTAAGGATATATGAGGTGAAATAACATAAATTTTCAAAATATATTTGTTGTTCTGATTTTAGAAAGCTATGGATTTTTTTATTATGGCATAGAGAATTTTGGTGCACCGTAATCATAAAATTAATTTTTCAGGCTACTCAGAAGTAATTATCACTTTGTATGTCTTTAGAAAGAATTAAAACTCATTCAACAAAGCATAACTTTCTCAAGGAATTCTGCAGTAAAACTAATGGGAGTTCACATCAAATCAGTGATTTCTAATTAATTCCCATCTCTGAGAACTTCAACAGCACACTTTACGATTTCGTGGGGAAATAATTGACAGTGGCATCTGAATTCCTGAATGTGACAACACCAGTAAACCACTGACCGTCCTGAATTGGAAATGTATCAGATTTCCTTCACTCTCACTTGGGTCAAAATCTTAGAATTCTCTCCCTAATGGCCTTGTTGCTCAACCTACAGCACGTGTACTACTGTGGTTCAAGAAAGCAGGTCATTGCCACCTTCTCAAGGGCAACTGGGAACAGGCAATAAAATTCTGGCCAGTCAGCAATGTTCATATTCCACATTGACTTTATGACTCTTTGAGCAAATGGAACGAAAAAATTGCATATGTAGATCTCGAGGATGCTGCCTGATTTGAAGACATAATGACAGCAAACACTGACAGGCTTACAGTCATTAGAATTGCAAAATCCAGTCCATGCACAGGGATGGAGGAGTCAGGATCAAGACTGTATCTGCTGCCACCCACCCACACTGACAACCCAACCTGGGTTGCAGTTATAAGCTGTATAGCTCATATGAAAATAGCTGATCCTGTTGAGTTAGATACAAAGGAAGAAAAAGCAATAAAAGCAACACAACATTGAAACTTTTGACACCTAGGGTTTCACAGCAATGTTTAATGGCAGACCAATTATTTACTTTGTGACAGCCCATGCTCCAAGTTCATTTGAATGCTGTCCCCTAATGTCTGACACTCTGAATCTCATTATTACAGTGTTTGCTGCTCTAAATGAATGGCTGGTAGACGCTTCTTGTGAGAATGTATAAATCCATCAGGATGTTGCTGGGGAAGCATAAAGACAAGTTCAGCAAGCAGGGAAAAACTGAATAATATTTTGTAACTCCAACAAGCCTCAACGACTTTTCAAGCTGATCGTGCACTTTTCCCCTTGGAGAGAATCCGTCTCTATTTTTCCCAGCTTGTTGAGCACGAGTTGAATCTAGGAATTTGTTAACACATTCACTGCCAGAACAAAATCTTTGACTCTTCAATAGGTCTGTACCTACATGGCAATTGATGTGAATCATTTAAGATTGCCTGGAAAATCGATCATTATTTTCTAAAGTACTGGTTCAGAATGTCATGATTGGAATGAGGTCAGCCACCTGGACTGCATAGAATATGAGTTCACTCATTGGAGGTCTTAGGCTAGTCCAATCAAGGAGCCCTGGCTGACAATAAAAAGGTGAAGTGTCAGGGATAGACATCCTGGCTCCTGACTCATTCCGCAAGATGGCAGCAAAGTAGGACGCTCCTGCTGGAATGCCTCTGCTCCACCTGTTCTTTCTCTTTATTGCTTCCATTTTTCTTTTCTCTTTCTCTCCCCTTAGTCCTGGAGGCAAATCCTGGAGCAACGACATGTGGGGGCAGCAAGTCCCCAGACAGCGCGGGTAGTGAGACTCAGAGCACTGTGGGCAATGAGTCCCGGAGCAGCGTGCAGCCAGCGAGTCCTGGAGATGCACACGGGCAGCAAGTCCCAATCAGTGTGGGCTGTGTGACCTGGAGCACTGTGGGTAGTGGATCACAAGCAGTGCCGGCAGTGAGCCCCAGAACAGTAATCCCTGGAGCAGTGTGGGCGGTGAGCCCCAGAGCAATGCGGGCGGTGAGCCTTGGAACAGTGCGGGCAGTGAGCCTTGGAACAGTGCGGGCAGTGAGCCTTGGAACAGTGCGGGCGGTGAGCCTTGGAACAGTGCGGGCGGTGAGCCTTGGAACAGTGCGGGCGGTGAGCCTTGGAACAGTGCGGGCGGTGAGCCTTGGAACAGTGTGGGAAACGAGCCCCAGAGCACAGTGCAGGCAGTGAGCCTCGGAACAGTGTGGGAAATGAGCCCCAGAGCAGATTGCGGGCAGTGAGTCTTTGAGCAGTGCGGGCAGCAAGTCTTGGAACATTGTGGGCAGCGAATCTTGGAACAGTGGTGGCAGCAAGGCCTGGAGCAGAATGCAGGCAGCGAGCCCCAGAGCAGTGCGGGCCATGAGTCTTTGAGCAGTGCGGGCAGCGAGACCCAGAGCAGAGTGCGGGCAGTGAGTCTTTGAGCAGTGCGGGCAGTGAGACCCAGAGCAGAGTGCGGGCAGTGAGTCTTTGAGCCGTGCGGACAGCGAGATCCACAGCAGAGTGCAGACAGCAAGCCCTGGAGCAGTGCGGGCCAGGAGTCTTTGAGCAGTGCGGGCAGCGAGACCCAGAGCAGAGTGCAGACAGCAAGCCCTGGAGCAGTGCGGGCAGTGAGACCCAGAGCAGTGCGGGCCATGAGTCTTTGAGCAGTGCGGACAGCGAGACTCGCAGCAGAGTGCAGACAGCAAGCCCTGGAGCAGTGTGGGCAGCGAGCCCCGGAGCAGTGCGGGCCAGGAGTCTTTGAGCAGTGCGGACAGCGAGACTCGCAGCAGAGTGCAGACAGCAAGCCCTGGAGCAGTGTGGGCAGCGAGCCCCGGAGCAGTGCGGGCCAGGAGTCTTTGAGCAGTGCGGACAGCGAGACTCGCAGCAGAGTGCAGACAGCAAGCCCTGGGGCAGTGTGGGCAGCGAGCCCCGGAGCAGTGCGGGCCAGGAGTCTTTGAGCAGTGCGGGCAGCGAGACCCAGAGCAGAGTGCGGGCAGTGAGTCTTTGAGCAGTGCAGACAGCGAGACCCGCAGCAGAGTGCAGACAGCAAGCCCTGGAGCAGTACGGGCAGCGAGCCACGGAGCAGTGCGGGCCAGGAGTCTTTGAGCAGTGCGGGCAGCGAGACCCAGAGCAGAGTGCAGACAGCAAGCCCTGGAGCAGTGCGGGCAGCGAGACCCAGAGCAGTGCGGGCCGTTAGTCTTTGAGCAGTGCGGGCAGCGAGACCCAGAGCAGAGCGTGGGCAGCGAGCCCCAGAACAGTGCGGGCAGTGAGTCTTGGAACAGTGTGGGCACTGAGCCCTGGAGCAGCATGGACAGCGAGTTGCGGTCGGAGACCAGCGTGGGGGATGCAGTCCTGGAACTTATGTTGGAGCAGCTGAGAGCCGGTACAGAGCAGTCTGGAGGCTTGGAGCAGAGCAGGGCTAGTTATTAGACTGAGATCTGGCACAGGCAGTCAGACCACATGCTGGGCCCTGCACCGAGCGATTACACAACAATGTTTATTTGAACATTTTTACCTGACGGTAATGTCAATCTTCTGACAATATCTTATTTCTAACTTATTTTCTAAACTCTATAAAATAATGCAACTACTTTTTATTCCTCTTTTTTATCCATGATTTGTAGCTGGGTACTTGTATCTAAGATGGTGTCATTAGAGACAGATGTTATAAAAGCTTTTCACTGTACATCTGCAATAGACTACATGTGACAATAATGAATATTCTATTCTTCTATTCTATTCCAAGTCTGTTTGAGATCAAGGACTGATCCTGTGTAAATAAAGGGTGACTTGTGAATGCAATATCCTCTGAGGAGTTATTTCACTGAAAGGGTTAATCTTCAGGCTCCACATATTCTGCTGAGCTTGCAAAATCTGTGTGGCTAGAGACAAGAAGTTCAGGATTTCAGGCATATCTGTGGCAGCTCCCTAAGTGCCAAGTAATTATGCCTGAATGAATGTAGTTGTATTTTTTGCCATTACACATGAAACTGTCTAGTTATCAAAAGTACAGGATTTCTTCTGTAGATAACTCTGTGGTTATGTATCATACACTAATAACAACTAGATAGGCCTAAGATAGAGCAAAGACAAAGGTAGTTTGGTGGCAGTGAATTACATCAAACACCCATTACCATGTGGCACACACTGAAAGAGGTGGCAAGTACCACAAGGTACCTCTGCAGGACAACCAGGAAAATACCACAGTCGCTGGTGTGGTTACTTTTCTTTTCCTTTATTCATTCACAGGATCAGGGGATCACGGAGGAGGCAGCATTTATTGTCCATCCCTAATTGCCCAGGGGGCAGTTAAGAGTCAACCACATTGCTGTAGGTCTGGAGTCACATGTAGGCCCAGACCAGGTAAGGATAGCAGTTTCCTCCCCTAAAGGACATTAGTGAACCAGATGGGTTTTCCTGACAATTGACAACAGATTCATGGTCGTCATTAGATTCTTAGTTCCAGATATTTTATTGAGTTCAAATTCCACCATCTGCCATGGCTGGATTTGAACCAGTGTCCCCAGAGGCTTACCTGGGTCCTTGGATTAACCATCCAGTGATAATACCACTAGGCCACTGCCTCCCCATAATTACCGAGTGATTGTGTAACATTGATTGGAAAAGAGTGAGCCATTCACCCCATTCTATTTTATCATGGCTGGTTGGTGCCTCAGCTCCAATTTCTTACTCCTCAATACCCTCTCCTGCCGAAAATCTATGGATCTCAGTTGAAAGCTCCAGTTGTTGAAGACTCTGACATTTTTGAGAAGAGAAATTTACAGATTTCCACTACATTTTATGTAAAGTGCAGGCAGAACTTAATGCCCACCTCCAAGGCACACTTGGAGGTAGCAGAGCAATAAATCCGGTGGTATGGTAACTTACTGACCCTGCCCTCTGCCCTTGTTCCTGATGCCCCCCTCAGTGGCAGCAGTGTGTACGATCTATAAGGTGCAGTGCAGAAGTTCACCAATGATCCTTGGACAGCGTCTTCCAAACTCGTGGCCACTTCCACCTAGCAGGACAGGGGCAGCAGATACATGGGAATGCCAGCATCTGTGAGTTCTCTCCAAACTACTCACCATCCAGACTCTGTAATTTATCACCATTCCTTCTGTGTCACTGGGCCAAAATTGTGGAATTCCTTCTATTATAATATTGTGGGTCTACTTACAGCGGTTCAAGAAGTCAGCTCACCGTCACCATGACAAAAGCAATAAAAGATGACCCACATCCCATCCATGAATTTTGAAACTTATATGCAACAATAATATAATAATAGAATATCATATTATACTTAGTCTGAATTTAAAGATCAAGTAAAGTGATTAAAAAGGAGAGCAAACATTTAAGTCATTAATGCCTAAATGTATTTATGTTGAAGATTATACTAATCTAATGTCTAAACTAAAAGCAATTTAATGGTTGTAATCTTAATTCCAAACTATAATTTTAAATTTACTCTTGCCCACACTATCTTGATGTCATCCTAACTTTGAGTGTTAATTGGCACAAGCAGTCTCCCTGAAGATTCCAGCAGATTTGACCTACATCGTTGAAAAGGTTATTTTGTTAAAGCCTTCCCTGTTAATAGACAATCAACATTATTCAGAAGGGACAAACAGTCATTTACAAATCTATGCAAATCTATGCGATGCGGTTGAAAATTTTTTTTAGCCTTGCTTACAGACCCAGAATGGATGCCTTACTCTATCTGTGGCTGATGTGAAATCAGGCCATGGTCTTCATTGACATTATTTAAGTCGAGCTGCCAGCGTCTATTGTAAAGTATCGGCACAAAGATACTGCAAGGGATTGGTGGTGGGAAAGGGAACCAGGAAAAAGGCAGGCTGGAAATGACCATTCAGAGGGTCATGGAATCTTGAGGTGCGCACTTTCTTCATTTCACTATACATCAAATGTCCTCTATACTGAGGCCTGTATGGTCACAGTATGCCTGGAGCAGCTTCAGGTTCCTAGCCATACCAGTGTGTGAGTCACTTAGAAGGGCGATGTCATCCGCAAAGGCCAAGGTCGAACAGTTGACTCTTCTGCCGCCCAGGACAATTTTGTGAGTGGAGTACTGGAGGCAATAAGAAGGCTATATCTACATTAAAAGCCCTTGAAAACCTGAACAGACCAGGCCTGAAATCTAACACACCAGAGCAGCCTGACTTTGCAGAAGAATCCTCAACTGGTGTGAATACTCACATTAAAATATGGAAAGGGTTTAGCATATGCCCACATATGCTTGAGAGTTGGTCCAACTACTGTTAGGTTGGATGTTCTTTGTTTGCTTTTCGAGCTCAAGAGATTGTCTCCAAAGTAGTGTCGAGTGTTTTAAGGTTATAAGATTGGCACAGACATAATCAATTTGGGCTCCTCATAGTAAGTGAAGGAATGACCTATAATCCAATTAAATGAGCCAGAAAGATAATTACAAAAAGTTAAATATGAAATGATGCTAGACACAAACTAAATGTCTGGAATAAAATGATAGGTATAAGAATCACATGCCGGGGGTCAAGCCAAAGTAATAAATAATCCAAAACTGTACAAACTGGTTGAGGCAGAGAGATCATAACAATTTATCCCAGTGACAGTGAGGAAGAGTTTACAGATACAGAACAGTGTGGAGGGGTCACATGTAGTGCAGTATGAACCCAAGATCATGGTTGGGGCTGTCTTTGTGGGTCTGGAATTTGGCTCAGTTACTGCTCGGCAATTCTGTGTTGTATCTCAAAGGCTATCTTGGAGGATGCTTACCCGAAGATCAAAAACTGAATGTCTTTGCCTGCTGAAGTGTTTCCTGACTGGCAATTCTTGCACAGTGTTCAGTCATCCATTGTCATAGCGTCTGCACGGTGTCACCGAAATACCATGTCTTGGAGCATCCTTGCCTGCAGCGTATGAGATAGACAACATTGGCCAACTCACATGAGTACCTATCATGTGGGTGATGTTCCAACATGTGACGGTACTATCCATGTCAATGACCTGACGTGTCTTGCAGAGTTTGTCCTGGCAGGGTTGTGTTGCGTTGTGGTCGATGTCCTGAAGGCTGCGCAATTGGATGCAAATGATAATAAAATGTGAGGCTGGATGAACACAGCAGGCCAAGCAGCATCCCAGGAGCACAAAAGCTGACGTTTCGGGCCTAGACCCTTCATCAGAGAGGGGGATGGGGAGAGGGAACTGGAATAAATAGGGAGAGAGGGGGAGGCGGACCAAAGATAGAGAGTAAAGAAGACAGGTGGAGACAGTGTAGGTGGGGAGGTAGGGAGGGGATAGGTCAGTCCAGGGAAGACGGACAGGTCAAGGAGGTGGGATGAGGTTAGTAGGTAGCTGGGGGTGCGGCTTGGGGTGGGAGGAAGGGATGGGTGAGAGGAAGAACCGGTTAGGGAGGCAGAGACAGGTTGGACTGGTTTTGGGATGCAGTGGGTGGGGGGGAAGAGCTGGGCTGGTTGTGTGGTGCAGTGGGGGGAGGGGATGAACTGGGCTGGTTTAGGGATGCAGTAGGGGAAGGGGAGATTTTGAAACTGGTGAAGTCCACATTGATACCATATGGCTGCAGGGTTCCCAGGCGGAATATGAGTTGCTGTTCCTGCAACCTTTGGGTGGCATCATTGTGGCACTGCAGGAGGCCCATGATGGACATGTCATCTAGAGAATGGGAGGGGGAGTGGAAATGGTTTGCGACTGGGAGGTGCAGTTGTGTGTTGCGAACTGAGCGGAGGTGTTCTGCAAAGCGGTCCCCAAGCCTCCGCTTGGTTTCCCCAATGTAGAGGAAGCCGCACCGGGTACAGTGGATGCAGTATACCACATTGGCAGATGTGCAGGTGAACCTCTGCTTAATGTGGAATGTCATCTTGGGGCCTGGGATGGGGGTGAGGGAGGAGGTGTGGGGACAGGTGTAGCATTTCCTGCGGTTGCAGGGGAAGGTGCCAGGTGTGGTGGGGTTGGAGGGCAGTGTGGAGCGAACAAGGGAGTCACGGAGAGAGTGGTCTCTCCGGAAAGCAGACAGGGGAGGGGATGGAAAAATGTCTTGGGTGGTGGGGTCGGATTGTAAATGGCGGAAGTGTCGGAGGATAATGCGTTGTATCCGGAGGTTGGTAGGGTGGTGTGTGAGAATGAGGGGGATCCTCTTGGGGCGGTTGTGGCGGGGGCGGGGTGTGAGGGATGTATTGCGGGAAATACGGGAGACACGGTCAAGGGCGTTCTCGATCACTGTGGGGGGAAAGTTGCGGTCCTTAAAGAACTTGGACATCTGGGATGTGCGGGAGTGGAATGTCTTATCGTGGGAGCAGATGCGGCGGAGGCGGAGGAATTGGGAATAGGGGATCCAGCCTCACATTTTATTATCTTGGAATTCTCCAGCATCTGCAGTTCCCATTATCTCCTGGATGCAAATGATGATCTGTTTAAGGTTTGGCAGTTGTTTGAAGGCAAGAAGTAAGGCGATGGGATGAGTTTGACAAGATGCTCATCCTCATTGATGGCACATCGAAGGCTGTGAAGGACATGGCATACCCGCTCCGCTCTGGGGAAGTATTGGAAGATGAAGGGTACTCTATCACTTTTATCCCATATCTGTCTTCTGAGCAGGTCGTTGTGGTTTTTTGCTGTGACACATTGGAACTTACAATCAATGAGTTGAGCATTATATCCTGTTCTAATGAGGGCATCTGCCAGTATCTTTACGAATCTGTTGTGTTCCTCCTCACCTGAGCAGATCCTGTGTATACATGGGGCTTATCTGTAGGGGATGGCTTCTTTAATAATGTTTAGGGTGGAAGCTAGAGAAGTGCAACATTGTGAGGTTATTCATGGGCTTGCAGTAGAGTGAGATACTGAGGTCTCTGTCCTTGATGGAGATCTATCCACCACTGCAATGATATGGTGTGTGTGTGTGTGTGTGTGTGTGTGTGTGTGTGTGTGTTTGCGCGCGCGCGCACACACGCACGCACGCGCATGTTTAAGAATGCATGCCTGTGTGTGAATATATGTTTGTGTGTGTATGTATGTTTGCATGTGTATGTTCTTGCTTAGTTCATTCTTTTCATTTTTGGAAAAGTCCATACAATTTCCAGCATTGATGTCTTTGGCCTGTATCCTTTCCTTTCAAATAAAAGAAAACTGCTGTGGATGCTGAAAATCTGGATCAAACGTAGAAAAGTAGAATCATACTGAACTCAGTGTTTCTCTCTCCACAGATACTGCCAGACCTGCTGAGATTCTCTATTATTCTCTGTGTTCTTTTCCAGTCATTCCGTCTTTCTACCACCAAGTTTTAAGCTCCAGTTGCTGGCCCACATCACAGCATTTTAATCATAAGCATAAATACCAGACATGTTACAAATGCCCGACAGCATGACAGAACTGCACAAAATATCAAGATGCCTTACAGCGTCCTATACTCAAGGGAATCAAGCCACATTTATGCAACCTATCCTCCTTAACTAACTCTCTAAGTCTGAGTATAATTCTGATCAATTTTCCTTCCTTCAAGAAGAACACATATACATATTCTTCCTAAGATCCGTTACTCTGAGTTGAAAACAGCTGTCCAGAAGGAATCTGCCCGGGGCTCTGAACTAACCAAAAACATTTCCGTGGGGGTATACTTCTCGTCAGTACTTTCATACAGCCTTTTGTTCAGTGGCTGATGGTCTGGAAGCCTTGATCAATCCAGTAGCCAACCATTACTGGGCTATTTTTGACACTGAAGTCCAAATTTGGAACTCAGTCTTGCTGGATAGTGTCCTGGAATGCAAGCTGCTATGCTACAGTTATAGAGGGGTCTCTGCGAGAAACTGAAACCTTTGTTCATATGAATTGCTATTTCAGTTCAGCTTTGAAGAGAAAGCATTCCAGTATTTTCAGCAAGACTTCTAGTTCACAAACTGATTGCTCATGAAGGGAGTTTATATGTACATGGCAAAAGCAACTAATATCAAGAGCACAGCATTCAACACTTGTTTTTAGTCATTCCTGGGATGTGGAAGTCCTTGAGCATGAATCACAAATATCTAGCATACAAGCTCAGTGGATAATAGGGAAAGCAAATGGAATGTGGGCCTTTATTTCAAAAGAAATGAAAAATAAAAATAGGGAAAGTTTGCTAAGACTTCATAAGACACTTGTCAGACAACAACATAATATTGTAAGATATAGGAGCAGAATCAGGCCCATCATATCTGCTCTGCCATTCAATGGTGTCATGGCTGATTTGATAATCCACACCTCCATTTTCCTGCTGTTTCCCCATAACTCTTGATTCTCTTACCAATTTAACAACTGTCTATTTCTGCCTTGATTATTCTGAATAATTCACCTCTAAAGCCTTTGCAGTAAGAAATTCCACAGATTTACTACCCTCAGTAAAGAAATTCATACTTACCTTTGCCTTAAATGGTACCGCTTTACTCTGAGTTCCTGCCCTCTGTTCCTAGACTCTCCACATCTACCCTGTTGCGTGCCCCAAAGAATCTTGTATGTTTAAATAAAGTTGCCTTTCATCCTTCTAAATTCCAAAGAATACACGCCCAACCAAACTCAACTTCTCCTCATTAAACAGCCTCACCATAGCTGGGATCCACCTGGTGAACATTCATTGGACTTCCTCCAATACCAGTGCATCTTTCCTCAGAGCAAGGGACCAAAACGGTTCTCTGTATTCTAGGTGCGCTCTAACTGGTGCCTTGTATAGATTTAGCAAGATTTCCATATGTTTATGGCCTACTCCCTTTGAGACCTAAAATACTGGGGCGAGGACATCATCCTGAGGAACTACTGCATTGATGAATTGGGGCGAGATGATTCACCACCAACAGTCACAGCCATTGTCCTTAATCAAGGTATGACTCCAACTAGTGGAGGATTTTCCCTCAATTCCCATTGACCCTTGTTTTGCAATGAATCCTAGCAAATCAAGGAGTTTAGAAACTTAACTGGTCTTGCCATAATAATATGTAGCTAAAGAGCAGGTCAGAGGCTAGGAATACTGCAGCAAGTAACTCACCTCCTAACTCCCCAGAGCCTGTCCACCATCTACAAGGCACATGTCAAGCGTGTGATGGAACACTCCCCACTTGCCTGAACAAGTGAAGCTCCAACAACACTCAAGAAGCTTGTCATCATCCAAGACAAAACAACCCCCTTGAATAGCACAACACTCACAAACGTCCACTCCTTCTGCTGTCAATCTCAGCAGCAGCAGTGCATACTATTGACAAGATGCATGGCAGGAATTCACCAAGGCTCCTTAGAAAGCACATTCCAAAGCCACAACAACTTGCATCTAGAAGGACAAAGGTAGCAGACACATAAATGAACCACCACCCTAACTTGGAAATATATTGTTATATCAAAATCCTGGAACTCCCTCCCTAACAGTGTTTTGGGTCTACCCACAGCACATGGGCTGCAGTGGTTCAAGAAGGCAGCTCACCACTACCTTTTCAAGAGGCAATTAACAATGGGTAATCAATGCTGATCCAGCCAGCGACGCCCATGCTGCACAGCACTCAAGTGAATGAAAAGAAGAGGTTGCATGACATTGCTATTTTGCCAGCCAATCAGTAACAGTTAAAATTACCCTGACACTCCACTCCACCCCTGTTGAAGAGTGTGGATTGAGTTAAAATCAGGCCCATGAGACAGATCCAGTTCCATATCCTCATCCTTCAAAAGGAATGCACCAAAGAACGCCAGGACATCTGACAGTGCTTCAGATCCAGTGAAATATTTTTGGATTGCACTTGCTGAAAGGTGACGGTCAATTTCTGCAAAGCATGGCTCCACCAACAGCAATGAGTTACATGACCAGAAACCCTGTCTTAGTGATGTTGGCAGAAGTATAAATGCTGGCCAAGACACTTTGGGGAACTCCCATGTTTGGCTTCTCAAAATACGTTCATATACAGCTTCAGTGGAACAGTTTATCCAAAAAAAACTGGAATGCCCAATGCTGTCAGACTTCTTTCGAGTTGTACAAGCAGAGTGTGCCTGTAGGCAAAACGTGAACAGAAGAATATGTCAAATGATTCAGCCATCCAAAACACAAAAGCATAAACTGCATGGAGACTGTAAGCAAATAATCCATTCTTTCAACTGTTTCTGATGAGGAGCTAACAGCGTTAAAAAAATTCATTCAAACCATTTAATTTTGATCTGGTATAAAATTATAGAAATCAGCAGATAGTTAACACAAATTTTGACTCCTTCAGTTCTGAGGAAGGGTCACTTAACCCGAAACGTTAATTCTGATTTGTCTCCACAGACACAGCTGCCAGACCTGCTGAGCTTTTCCAGCAATTTCTGTTTTTGTTTCTGATTTACAGCGTCCGCAGTTGTTTTTGGATTTTATTTTGACTCCTTTAAGTCCTGCTTAAATTTTGTTTGAAATCTGTACACTTTATTCATTGACGGTACAAAAGTCTATCAAACAAGATATGTCAATTACTGAGCTTACTTCATTACACCAGTGACAAACATCTGTGTTAATATTTGAACAGTTGGACTGGTGGTTTTTGTCACAGGGCACAACATAAAAATGCATCTATGTTATGTGAATTTATTTTCCATACATATTTACGTATTACATGACGACATAACTTCAGCTTTGATTCCTGTCTGAGAGTAGAATTTTGCTAGAATTTCAGGACTGTTCTGAATGAATTTAACAATGAGTGATTTCTGCAATTTGTCCAAATCCCCAGCATCTCGAAAAACTTTTGATGGCAATGCACTGAAGGGAATGGTGTATCAACACATTCAGCGGCTAAGTGGGATCCTTCAGATCTGTGCCTGGTAATTAAACTTGGCTCTCAACGTTTGTTAATTTGGCTTAAGGCACCAAGCGGAAGTGAGGACTCAAAGGAAAGGCAGGGAAAAATATGTCACGGATGGAGGAAAATCTGAGAAGGCAGTTCAGCTGCTCACATTCGTGAAGTTGCCGAGCTAATGCTTACAATTCTTGTACCATTTGAACATTGTTTCTTGGTTATCTTTCCCTGGATGCTTCCTCCGGTTTGAACAAGGCTCAGGATGTCTGGTTCCTCTTATTAATTATTAATTATTAATGAATTATTCATAAGATGTCACAGCTTACAGTAACTGCTGAAGGAAAGTGAAACTTGGGGCTTAAAGTGGCTTTTTGCTGCAGTGTACAGAGAAAGAGCTCCTGAGCTGGCGCTGTTCTGACCATTTCTCTGCATCTTGTTTATAGCCCCAAGCTGATCAGCTATCTGTCAACCAATCATATAGTTGTTGGCAGGCAGAATGCCTTTGTCATTGACAATGGTCACTAGTTCACAACCAATCAGCTTCTTGTTGCCAACCAAAACTCTATCCGTACCCTCAGCTCCAGTTTGTCTGCAAACTAAACTTTAAATACTACTTGAATAGATTGATTTATAAATTATGCTTGCAATGAGCATCATGTTACTTACTTTTCAAAACACACGGCAAATAACTGGTTCGAATTTCTCATTTCAGTCCATAATTTTAAAATGCACAAAAATAAAAAGGCGCAGTCTGTACACTGTCAACATCAGGCCATTTTTGTCCCCAAGGTACCGCTAACAAATAATATTGTAGACAGGCAGATGCTTAGTGATGTCCAAGTTTTATGAAAAGATAAATTGCTTTGCCTCAGCTCAAGTAAACTCTATTAGACCTCAGGGAAACTAACTCAGGGAAACATTCCAGCTCAGGGAGATTAAATAGAAAAAAACAGTACTCAGGTGATGCTGTGGTAAAGTGTATAGTGATTTCAAAGAACTGCATGGTGAAGCATGTCTTCCCTCAGTTTTTCATCACACATGCTGTGATCATCAGCACAATACTTTTTTTTGGGAAAGGTACTGACTGGGTCCAGATGGTTCTGTACAAGAATCACAATGCAATCTGCTGCCCTGTCAACACGGAAGATGCTCACAAACTTTCTGGCTGTCAGAGGCCAAGAAATAGGCAACAGGCTCATTCTCACAACCAAATCATGTGGGGAAACTGGGAAATTATCCCTTGCCTTTTAAAAATAAAAATATTTGCCTTTGTCACAAATCAAGAAAGAACAAGCATTTGAATAGTGCCCATATCACGTCCCAAAAATCTTCCTCAACAATGAAATATATCTGAACTAGAAGTTTTATATCCATACATCAGGGTCCCATCAACATCAAGTGAGCCCAAAAACCAGATAATCTGTTTTTGTTGATGTTATTTGAGGGAACCATCTGTCCTTTTCCAAATAATGAGAAGGACACTTTTTATATCTAACAGAATATGGAAAAATTCTAGATCCTCTGACAATGCTGCACACCTCAGCACCACACCTAAATCTCAATCTCAATACTTGTTCAAATGCTGGAATGGGAATTGAACCATGGTCTCTTAATTTAGGGGAATGAATGATCTCAACTGCCTGCCAAGCAAGAAATGTTTCAATTAATTATTGAACTCCAGGAAGGCATAGGAGCATGGAAGATGAAGAGGATAATGGATGGTAGCAGTGCAATTTGAATTTGTGTCAACATTTGACTATGTGGGAGAGCAGTTCATAGGCCTGAATGAATTGCATTGGCATTTCTCAGAAATAAAAATCAATATCTCTGTTGTGAACTTCTAACGTTCAATTTAGTCTATCGATCAAGCTGAGAAAAAGTTACATGAGCCTGTTCTTTGCGTCCGCTCTGGGCTACAATCAACTGGTAGGTTCCTACTTTCATCTTATGTTCTTCTGAAAATGTACTAATGCTTGAAGGAAGCATCGCTTTTAACACCTTTCACAACCTCAGGAATTCTGACGTGATTTACAGCCTATGAAGTACTCCCTTAAGTGCAGATACTGTTTTAATAGGGGAAATGCAGCTGGCAACTTGTGTGCAAGATGATCCCTCAAAATGCAATGTGGTCATGATCAGATAGTCCAGTGATGTTGGTTCTTGGTGGGACTCTTTACCCCAAAGCATAACAGCTGGAGGAGTGACCTCATAGAAGTTTATGTAGTCATCAGGGGCACAGATAAGTTGAATAGCAAAGGTCTTTTCCCTTGGGGAAGGGAGTTCAAATCTAGGGAGCATGTTTTTAAGGTGACAGGAGAAAGATTTAAAAGGGAACTGAGGGGCAACTTTTTCACACTGAAGGTGGTTTATATACAGAATGAAGTGCTGGAGGAAGTGGTAGATGCAGATACAGTTGCAACATTTAAAAGACATTTGGACAGGTACATGAATTGGAAAGGTTTAAAGCAAAATAGGCTAAACACAGGCAAATAGGACTAGTTTAGTTTCAGAAACCTGGTAGACAGGGACAAGTTGAAATAAAGGGTCTGTTTCCATGTTGAATGACTGCAACTCCATGGCTGAAAGGAAAAAATAGACAGTATAGGTTTTCTAGTAATCACAAAATATGTACCAGCTTTTAGAAGATGTACTAGCACCTCGAAGACCAAAATATGTAATTATATGATTGGAGAAGTAAGCACGTCCATTAGTTTGAGCATGATTGGATAATATAGTCACGTGTATTACCTTGGAATGTAAACTATGCAAACATAGTTGGGTAGAGATATGGGTGAGTTAATGTATAACTTTTTGATTGGAAATTGTCATCGATGGGAATATGCATTTGGAAGTTTGTTATCTGTAAAAATAGTGTAATATGTTTGTTTGTATAATAAAGATTTGAGTCGTACGTCAATTTTTTAGAAAGTGTTTGTCTACCATGCATCTGTGAATAAAGCTTTAAACAACAAAAAAGTCTCATCTCATCTAAGAGGAAATAAAGGGTTCAACTCAACCATTCACGTGATGAATCTCACTTTACCTCAACAGGGATGTATCTGCACTGCTTTGAACAGTGTGGTGGACTCACTTGCATCTATCTTAGAGGGACATTGTACCTTAATTAAAGGTTTTTGGGGTCTTAGTCTGTTTACCTTAGCAATGTAGGCTTACATGACATTGAAAGATGGTATGATGTGGTGGAAGTTGAGGCTGGTGGAAGGAAGCAATGTTGAGTAAAGGTGGTCCTGCCATTTTCATATGGGACAGCTCTATGGTCTTTCCCTGCCCATCACTGTATCTGTCTGGGACACCACATCCATTCACTGTAGAATCTGGTGTTCATGCAGCAACTTACACTTCAGTACTGTACAGTGGCCCTGTTTCCAGCTTACAGAACCCTAAGCCACATTTAACATCAGTGCAATTAGTCTGTGGAGAAGGATACTGTGGGATAATTTACAATTTGGGAGGTGATGCCCGAGTGATATTATTGCTGGACTGTTAACCCAGAGACTCAAGTGGTGTTCCACAGACCTAGGTCCAAATTCCGCCATGACAGATGGTGGAATTTGAATCCAACAAAAATCTGCAATTGAGTCTAGTGATGATTACAAGTCCATTGTCAATCTTCGGAAAAATGCAGCTCTTAAGGGAAGGAAACAGCCATCCTTACCTGGTCTGAACTATATGTGACACCTGACTCACAGTAATGTGGATGACTCTTAACTGCCCCAGTTAAGGATGGACAATAAATGCAGGCCTAGCCAACGACATGCTCATCCTGTGAATGAACAATGCTTATTATATTAAAAAAATTCTCATTTGACGATATCTTGAGAGTCTCACTATGGCTAACTTGGGGATGATTGCAGTTGGAATATCCATGCCCTAAAGACAAGAGTCAGAAGTCACACAAAACTAGGTTATAGTCCAGTGATAGTAAGAACTGCAGACGCTGGAGTCAAAGACGACACAGTGTGGAGCGGGAGGAACACAGAAGGCCAGGCAGCGTCAGAGGAGCAGGAAAGTTGATGTTTCAGGTCTGAAGAAGGGCCCCAGCCTGAAACATCAACTTTTCTGCTCCTCTGATGCTGCCTAGCCTGCTGTGTTCCTCCAGCTTCACAATGTGTTATAGTTCAACAGTTTTATTTGAAATCACAAGCAATCAGACAAAGAAGCAGCTTTCTTATAAACCTGTTGGACTATAACCTGGTGTTGTGTGACTTCTGACTTGGTCCACCCCAGTCCAACAACAGCACCTCCACATGAAAATTGGAAGGACTCCTTGCAGCCCCAGTGGGCCAACTGGAAAGGTCTATCTACTTGGCCCCTCTGATTTTAATTTCTATAAGTATACCTCTGAGGATACTCTCCTCAGTTAGTGCTCACTTCACCCATTACGCTAATGTGTCTGTTATCGGATTTCTCGGCTGGGCAAAACATTAATTGGATTAAATCACTGGGAAAGAATGAAGTTGAGATCTTGTAATATCTTTCACATGCCTTGGAACATTCCAAGGTAGTTTACAACCAATTAATTACTTATGAAGTGCATGCTAAAACGTGATGCTCTATCTCAAGTGATGTGGTAAAATGATGAATGATTTTGTATATCAAGTCAGCAAGCAGAAACAAGTCTCCATGCAGGGGGCTGGTGGGATGAGGCTCTGTCAGCTTCGACAAATATAAACAGTCTTAATTGCAACTTAATCCTTAGCACCATTCTCAATTTCATACCTGCTTATGGTAAAACATAAAAGTGTTTGTCTTATTTTCTGTTTTGTCTGCAGCTTCCTCATACACACAGAGCATGTCACTGTCAGTCTGGTGAAATTATAAGTAATTCCACTAACAGGAGTGACACAGAGACGTACAGACCAAATTGTGATTGAAAATCTTTATGATAAGCAACAGGAGACCATAAGACCATAAGAAATAGGACCAGGAGTAAACCTTTCAGCCCCTCACACCTGCACTGGCATTCAAAGGATGATGGATGACCCAACATTTTCTCATGTCCACTTTCCTGTCCTTTCCATGTAACCCTTGATTCTCCGACTGATCAAAAACCCATCTATCTCTGGTTTAAATATACTCTGTCCCCACAGCTCTCTGCGACAAGGAGTTCCAAATTCACACAATCTGCTCAGAGAAGGGTGGCACAGTGGCACATTGGTTAGCACTGCTGCCTCACAGCACCAGGGACCAGGTTTAATTCCACCCTTGGGCATCTGTCTGTGTGGAGTTTGTACATTCTCTTCATGTCTGCATGGGTTTCCTCCCACAGTCCAAAGATGTGCAGGCTAGGTGGATTGGCCATGCTAAATTGCCAGTAGTGTTCACAGATGTGTAGGTGGGATGGGTCTGCGTAGGATGCTCTGTGGGTCAGTGTGGACTTGTTGGGCTGAAGGGCCTGTTTCCACACTGTAGGGATTCTACGAATAGAAAAAAATCCACCTCATTCAGTCTTTAATTGGCACCTTTTATTGTGAAATTCTGGTCCTAGACTCACTCACGAGAGGGAGCATCCTCTCAGTATTTACCCTGTCAAGCCCCTTAAGAATCCGATCTGTTTCAATGAGATCAGCTCTCATTCTTGTAAACTCCACAGAGTGGGAGGTGTCAAGCAAATCAGGAGGAACTGTTCTGATTGTTTGAACAAAACGTGTAGATTTAAAGTGATTGGCCCAAGAATCACTGGTGGAATGAGGAGTGCAGTTGCATCTGGAAGCTACCAGAAAAGGAGGTGGACTCAATCAAGCATTGAATAAGGACATAAAACATGGCAAAGCCAGAGGAAATAGATGAGGGAAGTGGGAATAACTAAATCCCTTTTGCAAAGTGTCAATGCACGGGCTGGATGTGCCCAAATTGTTTGCTTCTGTGCTTTAACTATCGGGTAAGTCTGTAGCAGGGCATATAAGAACGGTCTGTCCGTGTGAAGGGGACTTTGCCTGAATGAGGGAGAGTATACCTGGGAATCTGATTCAAATTGGTGTAAGGGGAAGAGTCAGTTTAAGTAAGTTTTACTGGTTTACTGTCAGAAGTAAAGTGTGTTGAGTTGGGCATTTGGTGAATGGTGGAAACGAGGTACTTTTCTTCCCTTGAACTCCTTTCTCAGCATTTGATTTCCAATTCTGTTCAGCAAAAGGAGCAGGTACATCGGTAGACCATAGAGCCATGGAGCACAGAATAAGCTCTTCGGCCCATCGAATCTGCACAAGCCTATCCATGTTCATCCCACTTTCCAGCACTTGGCCCACAGCCTTGAATGTTGTATAAAATCAGAAAGAACTGTGGATGCTGTAAGTCAGGACCAGAAGCAGAAGTTGTTGGAAAAACTCAGCAGGTATGGCAGCATCTGTGAAGAAAAAAATCAGCGTTAACGTTTCAGGTCTGGTGACCCTCCCTGAGAGCATTATGTTACGCGCTCTTCCACAGACTTATTAATTGCCGTGAGGTTTCCCATCTCAATGATCCTCCAAGCAAATGAGTTCCAGATAACCTCATCCTCTGGGTGAAAAAGGTTTTCCTCAAAGCTCCTCTAAACCTCCTGCCCTTCACCATAAAATTATGCCTGCTTGTTACTGACCCTTCAACTGAGGGGAATAGATGTTTCTTATCCACCCTGTCCATGCCCCTCAAAATCTCATGCACCTCAATCAGATCTCATTCAGTCTTCTCTGCTTGAAAGAAAACAGCCTGAGCCTACCCAGCCTCTCTTCATAGTTAAAATGCTCCATCCCAACAACATCTTGCTGAATGTCCCTTGCATCCTGTCCAATGCAATCACATTCTTCACACAATGAGCCAAACATGACTGCAGGCAGTACACCAGTTGTGACATAACCGAAGTTTTTTACAGTTTCATCATGACCTCTCTGCTTTTAGACTATATACCACGACTGATAAAAGCAATTGTCCCTATGCCTTCTTAACTACCTTATAGACCTGTTCTGCACCTTCGGAATCTGTGCTCAAGAATCCTCAGAGCCTCCAACAGATCTGCCATTCATTGAGTACTCTCTTGTCTTGTTGCTTTGTCTAAAGTGTGTTTCCTTACGTGTTTCAATGTTAAATTCCATTCCACCGATTGGCCCATCTGACCAACTTGTCTATATCTTGCTGTAACCTACGACTTTTTCCTCGCACATTCTTTGTGTCATCCACAAATTTACTTATCATCACCTCCACATTCTCATCTGTATCAATTAATCCTTCTAATAACTGGTATAATAAGAAAGCTTACGTTCTATGAGTTTTGTAAAGTTTACTAGAAATTATTGAGGGGAGGCTTCATTATCATAAATGATCAGAATGTGAATGTACAAGGTATGGTTATTAAGCTTGTGGATGATACAAAATTAGGAGGTATAGTTGATAGCAAAGAAGGTTAGCACAAATTACAGAGGGATCTTGATCTGATGGAGAAGTGGGCTGACTATTGGCAAATGCAATTCAATACAGACAAGTATGAAGTGTTGCACTTTGGAAAGTCTAGCCAAAGTAGGACTTATACAGTAAATGGTAAGGTCCTGAGGAACATTTGTGGAACACAGGGATCTAGGAGTACAAGGACAGAATTCATTGAAAACGATGTCACGGGTGGCATGCCAAGAAGGTATTTGGCATGCTAGCCTTCATCAGTCAAGGCATTTAGTATAGGAGTTGGGACAGTTATGTTTCAGTTATACAAATCATTGGTGAGACCACACTTGGAATATTGTGTGCAATTTGTTGTTAAGAAATACATAGTTAAACTGGAAAATGTGCAAATAAGATTTACGAGGATGGTTCCAGGACAAGTAGGCCTGAGTTATAGGGAGACATTGACCAGGATAGGACTTTACTCCTTGGAATATAGGAGATTAAAGGGTGACCTTATTGAACTGTATAAAATCATGAAGGGCATAGATAGGATGAATGTGTATAGTCTTTTTCTCAGGGATGGGGATTGCAAACTAGAGGTTTAAGGTGAGCGAGGGAAGATTTAAGAAGGACATCAGGGACAACATCTTCACGCAGAGAGTGGTGCATAAATGGAATGGGCTGCCAGAGAAAGTGATTGAGGCAGGTCCAATAGCAACATTTAAAAACAACATTTGAACAGGTTGGGAAGATTTGGGAAGCGCTTTGAGGGATGTGCACCAAATGGGTGCAATTGGAATGAGCTGATTGGACATCATGGTCAGCATGGACCAGTTTGGGCAGAAAGGCTTGCTTCCAAACTGTATTATTCTATGACTCCATGGCTCTAAGGATTAATTCATTAGGAAATATTAGTTATTTCATATGTATTAGAGATGGTGCAAAGGAGGTTTACCAAAATGCTGCCTGGACTGGAGGGCTTCTCTTACGAGGAGAGGTTGACTGAGCTCAGACATTTCTCTCTGGAGAGAAGGAGGAAGAGAGGTGACCTGATCGAGGTGTACAAGGTAATGAGAGGCATGGATAGAGTCGATAGCCAGAGACTTCCCCAGGGCAGGATTGACTGCCATGAGGGGTCATAGTTTTAAGGTGTTAGGAGGAAGATATAGAGGAGACGTCAGAGGGAGGTTTTTCACCCAGAGAGTTGTGAGTGCATGGAATAGTTTACCAGTGGTAGTCGTGGAAGCGGAGTCATTAATGACAGTTAAGCGACTGCTGGACATGCACATGGACAGCAGTGAATTGAGGGGAATGTAGGTTAGGTTATTTTATTTTTGGATTAGGAATATTCCACGGCACAACATCGTGGGCTGAAGGGCCTGTACTGTGCTGTACTTTTCTATGTTCTATGTTCTATGGTTGAGTCATATTGCCATGGGACTAGTATCCAGGCACCTATGTTATATTCTGGGGTCTTGGTTTCGAATCCTACCATGGCAAATGGTGGAACTTGAATTCAATGAAGAAAAATTCAGAATTAAGCTTTTAATGATGACTGTGAAACCAGTGTTAATTGTCAGGAAAAACCCAGGAAGGAAACTACATCCTTATCTGGTCTGACCTAAATGTGACTCCAGACCCCTGGCAATGTGGTTGACTCTTAACTGCCCTCTGGGCAATTAGGGATGAGCAATAAATGCTGGCCAAGCCTACAATGCGCTGTCCCATGGATTATTAAATGAAAAAATGGCAAGGCAGATGATGTTCTATGATTGTAAAATATGGAAGCTTCTGTATGCCAGTGTGAACCAGAAATTGTAAGTGGAACTCCTACAGAGATGTAATATTGCACAAGACAGGTTTAATACTTGTTTCACTTTAACACCAGCTATTCTCTTCTGTTGGGTGTGAAGGGATTTAGGCCTATATTCCGTGTGGTCAAATGTTCAAAATCATGCCACTGCTGCCATGATATGTAAGCTGCATGTGAAAATTAAAAATCTTCAAATTACATACCAGCACTAGGTAATGGTCTTCTCTCCCAAACATGCCAGTCATTCTCAATGATTAGTGAAACAGTCCGGATCATGTATTTGAAAGTCAGACTGTATAATGTTCATTGAGAGCTAACAATTCTATGCATGAGTTTTACCACTGTTGTTCATAATCGCATGATATGTAGTTAGTCTTAAGTCACATTCTCCGCCATGATGGTAGTGATTAGTAGTAGTTTAATAGGTTCTTTTAGAAGAAAATGCACATCATATCACAGCCTCTGCTCTTATCGTATCCACACATTTAACCTGTCTCTCCTTCTACAAGAGTCTTTGTGTCCTCTCCCAACTCTTCTATTGTCAGCAAACATGGATACATTAAACTAGTTTTACAACTAGCTTGCTTCCCTCTGATCTCATCTTAAATATTTGGTGCTTTGTAAAACCACCTTCAATATAATATGTAAAATCCTGTCACTAGACAGCATTTAAACATTCAAGATATTAAGCTGTTTTGTTTTTATTGGATCAAGAAGATGATCAAGCCTTTAAGGTGCAGACTGGTAGTTGACATTGCATAATGTGTGCATTTTTGCTCAAATTAGACCAATTTTCTCTGATTTTCACCATTCTGTCTATTCTGCTCCTGTACTATCATGCTGCCGTTTCCTACATTCCGTACTCAGTTTTGTAGAATTCCACAGTGGACTCACTAATATTTCACTACAGTACAGGAAGTGGCTCTTTGGCCCACTAAGCCCACATTGATTCCTAGTCCTTATTTAGACCCACTACCTATTGCCCATTTGCGTTTCCATCCCTTTGTTTGCCTCCCATTCATCTGTCTAACAAGATACACTTAAAAGTTGCAAGCATGTCTGTTTCCATCACCTCCCCTGGCAGTGGATTCCAGGCACTCACCATCATCTGTGTGCAAAACTTTCCCTGCACTTCTTCCCTAAACTTTCCCCCTCTCACCTTGAACCTGCACCCTCTTGTAGTTGACTTTTCCATCCTGGGAAGAAGACTCTGACTATCGACCCTATCTTTGCCTCATATTTCTGCAATAAACATTTGTGGATGCAGCAACTTCAGCTCAGAGTTAATAAGCTGGAGCTTATTGAGAGGTCGCAGACTTATATATTTGTTAAGTGTATGGACAAGGTCTTGCAGATAGAGAGTAATCTAGAAATATATGAAGTTGTTCATGTTGGTAGGAGAAGTGAAAAAAAAAGTATTATTTAAACAGAGACAGAATTCTGAGGCCCAGAAGAATTCTATTGCATGAGTCAACAGATTAGTATATATGTATTATGAATTATTTTATTGATACATGAATTTTACAGTGAGAAAAGCAATAAAATACCACTGTCACCATGATCCAGCACTATTTTGGATGGTATGAGATGAGTAAAAAAAGAAAGATATAGCTTAAGGAGAGTCCATCAGTCTGGAGTCAGCTCATCATCAACAATGCCAGCATCGCCACCCGTCCTCCACTGCCTTGCTGCTTCTTATACCGGACCCAACTAACACTGAAGCTACAACTCTTCAAGTGCCATTTTTCACCAGTGAGCTGGCCTACTCCGCCACCATCTTGCCGCCACTTGTGCTAGACCCACCAACGTCACAGTCACATCTCTCACCGCTGGGCCCACCTCATCAATATCACCGTGATGCCTTTCCACCACCAGCAGCATTGGACCCTCCCAACAAAACAGCTCAGAGGAGGACACATTGAATCAATAGGTTGTCTTATCAGTAAGGATTAGACAAGTTAGGCTTCTTTCCTTTGGTGATTAGAAGAGAGAGGAATGATTTGATTGAAGCTTATAAGATGCTGAATAGTCTTGGCAAATTGGATGCAGAAACAATGTTTCCTCTTGAGGGTCAGTCAAGAGCCTGGGGATACTGTTTCAAAATCAGGTCACCTTTTTAGAACAGAGATGAAAAGGGAGACAAATTCTCTCAGAGGGTTGTGTGACTTTGAAACTCTCTGCCTCAGAAAGTAGCAGAGAAAAGGTCATTCACAAGCATTGAAGCAGAGTGATAAATACTTTTGTTCAGCAAGGAAATCAAAGGTTACTGGGGATAGATGGAAATGTGGAATTCAAAACACAGACAGATCAGTTATGATTGTATCAATTGGGGTGGCAGGCTTGAGGGCTGAATTGCCTACTCCTGCTCTTAGTTTTTGAGTTTTTACATACAGCTGCTCAAAATTCGACTGCCTGCATTTCTGTACTTTAGAACCATTGGAGGGAGGGTCAAGTGGGTCTGAGCACACGTGTTTGTGCTGACCTGGTGTCACGTTACATTGGTGCAAATGGCTGTTGGCAGGAGAGGAGCCGTTTTCCTTCATAGAGCTTCCAACAGAATTCACCAAAGAGGTGGAATAAGACAGTGGTGTGTGGAGAAAGGGGTTAACTCTACCTTTGCTCTAATAATAGCTACTGAGCATGTGCATAGGCATGATGCCATCAGATCACATAAAACACAGGATCCAAGTGTGTAGGGTTCACTAGCGTCTCCTGTATATAGTTTACAAATGTTGCTGCTGTTCTCAGACAAGGATCTGACGCCTTCGATCAACAAAAAACATGAGCTGACTACACAGGACACAGCTCCTCTCTCTCCCTCTATATATATCTCTTTCTCTGTCCTTGACCCTCAGTGACCATACAATGCTATGAGCGTTCTCTTGTTTGCCCATAATAGGTTCACAGTGAATGATGGAATTCCCTCCAGCTAAGAGTCTGAGGCTTCTGTCTATTTTTAATTGATTTCTAGGAATGTGCAATGGGCTGGAGACATTTGGATGCATTCACACCACAGGAGGATATACAGATTGAGCTGAACATAGATAGCCAGGGAAATCTAGAATTTGGAATTTGGAATTGAGAATTTGGAATCTGGAAAAGGAAATTGCAATAATGGGCAAAGATGTAACACTGAACGGATTCCAGAATGCAAGGTAACCATTTCCTTCCCCATAGCAGCACAAGGTTATGGTCAAAATGGTGTTTGTCTCCACCCAGAAGTTCCTATCAATATACAATGTTGGGGTTTGTTTCTCTAGTCTCCTATCCCTCCCCCGCACTACAGCATATTGTTGAATCAATGAAAACATCAGTTTTTTTAAACCATTTAGTAAAAAAGAACATACATCTTACGCCCAATATTAATTCAGCTGTCCGACATTATTCCATAAATCTCTCATCAAGCATCTGGTACAGGTAAGATGGGTTGAATGGCCTCCTTCTAGATTGTATTGATTCCATAAATAATACAGTGAATGCTTCTCACTCTGGCAACATTTTCTATTGTCTGCAGATAGTTTGCCAATTGTTATGTGTTTTTTTTGTCACCCTTTGGTGTCAGTATCTTCCATTTAATCTGACCTCGCTTATCCAAGCTTGTAACTGCCTATCCTAAATATCCCCTCATAGGTGTTGAATTTTACTTCATAACATTCCTTAGGACATTGTGCAACACTACTCAAATAAAGGTGCTAAATTACAGCACATTGAATTATACCTAGTAATTTGATTTATTTCCCCAAAATAATTTCACACAAAGACCACTTTTTGTTGCCAGAAGACTTACAGCTTGAGGTTTTAGTCTGGTGAGATAGCTGTCTTTGTCCCCGGTGGTAGGTGGTGACTGGTCATGGTTTCTCCTTATGTCTGAGTGACCGTTGTCTGACTCGACTAAGTTAGGCAAAATCTTCTATTTACACCATTGCACATAATACTGTTCTCTGTAAATACGTGTCATGTTGCGTTCCAAACTATTCCATTTTTTCTTCCCAGTGTCTAGTATGTGGCTGTCAATGTCACTGTTCATTCATGCTATCCATCACCATTTCATTATCAAATGCCATTTAATACTACATAGACCACATTTGACCCATGTTCTTCATGTTTAATACCATGGGAAACTGATAGCTACACTTCAGCTAGGTCAGTGTTGTAAGGCAAATTCTATTTGGGTTAATAATTGAATATCCAGGGAAAGCAGAATCTCATACCGATGGCTCTTGCACGTTAAATTTGGATTTAATTTTACTTTCAAGAATCACATTTCTACTCTGAATCAGTTCTGGAAAGGCCTTACATGAGTTATTCCCCTCTCGACGTGACTTATATTTATCCCACTGCTGCTGATAATTCTGTTGCCAATTTAATAACCCAGTCTCCTGCTTTGTGTTTTGGTCTGTTTCAAAAAAGAGCAATGGAGTAATCTAATTAGAATGTACCCTACAACCAACACCATAAAATACATTATGTAGTCATAATCACATTTCCATTTTTTGGGATTTAAGCAATCCAGCAATCTTGAGTTCATGCCACAGTAGAGCTTTGTTTCTAGGGATCGTACGGTAGTGTCTCTACCTCTGGGACAAAAGGCCTGCATTCACATGCTACCTGCTCCAGAGGCATAGTGTAATATATCTGAATAGATTGATTAAAAAAAATCTGCATGTTATTTTCCTTCACCCTGTTTGCTGTGTGACCCACATTGCAATGACTGCACTCGAAAAATGCTTCATTGACAGTAAGGTCCTTTGAGAAATCCAGTTGTCATGTGGTGAAATACATTATTTAAGCACAAGCCTTCATTTCTTTTGCATTTTTTTTTGAAGTTAGAAGTACTCATTTTGCCAAAAATGTTTCATAATTCAAATGCATATGAACATAATTCTCAAATAATATTTATTGGTATATTTGTTGCAATGGGAAAAACTTTCAGTGCCACACAATTATTAGATAAAATTATAAGTCCATTCCTGCTGAAGTTGTAAGAATAGGAATCTTCCAGCCATATAACCCTCTGAGAACTGTGTTTATCTAACACTGCCCCTTAGGCATTTCCACTTCCTTTGCTCACCAAAGGTCTATATTCTGTAATTCCTGCCCTAAAGCTCTCTGGCACTCTCTCCTCCTTTCAGATTCTCTTGAAAATCTATCTTGTTGACCAAACACTCATTCATGTGATTTTTCTATATGCTAGCCCGTGAAACACTAAGAATAGAGAGCTTGATTCTTCATGAGACAAATTATCTAGAAGTTTATTCACATGGACTAAGTGCTCAATTATGGCTTCTCAGACTTAAACATACAGTCTGGTTGATATGTTTAGTTATATTATGTACATAGCTGATGAGCTGACAACAGATTGACTTGCAGAGTGGCAACTACTGAACTAATTAACTTACTGAATACACAGTGAGTAAGATGGAGACTGCATACTAGTGCAATACATGTTGTGATGTTACCTGTGTTGAGGAGGAGCTTCTTCGCCCGAAGGGTTGTGAATCTGTAGAACTCACTGCACAGTGAAGTGGTTGAGGTTACCTTGTTTTTTTTTTAAGGCAAAGATAGGTGGATTTTTGAACAGTAACAGAATTAAGGACAGTGCTGAGCAGGAGCGTAAGTGGAACTGAGTCCACAAAGAGACCAGCCATGATCTTAATGATTGGCGGGGCAGGCTCAATTGGCAAGATGGCCTACACCTGCTCCTATTTCTAACGCTTTCATGTTCTTACATGTTTATCTACACATCTTGAAGGTATGGTACTTTGCTGAGGTCTATACAGTAAAACAACACCAAGGTCTTCATTTCCAGCGTATGGAGCCTTTATTGCCTGATCAAGGCGAAACTTTTCCTCCACTAAAGGCACTCTTCTTCTTCTTCTTCTTCTTCTTCTTCTTCTTCTTCTTCTTCAGTTCCCTAGAAGGAGGCATTTTTTGGTTATTATTCACCCAACCACAAGGAAATGCCATGACTTTTGACTAATGGTAGAACCTACCCGGAGAGGGGATTAAAATCTTTGCTGTTGGTTGTAAGATGATCCGCATACTCACCATCCAAATGAAGAGAAGTAGAAATGTGAGTGTTATGCTATCAAGAAAGAAGAGTAGGTTCAGGAGAACAAAAAATGAAAGTTTAAGGGTAGATGTCAAAGCGGGAGAAATTATGACATGGTAAAAAGGCAAATAGATTAGTAATGTTTGAAGTAAAGAAATAAAATATTTGTTCAAAGTAAACATTGAGGGCGGAATAATGGGCATCTCTGACTGAAAGAATAAATCATGTAAACTAGATTTACTCGGCAAAAGAACAAATCCAAATAGAGATTCCTGTTCATTGTCAAAAGTTGCCCAACTCAACATTGAGTCCAGAAGGCCATAAATTGCCAAACAGGAAGATGTGTTGCTCTTCATTCTTGCACAGGGTTTCACTGGAATACTGCAGCAGACCAAGGTAGAAGTGTAAACATGAGAACACAAGGTAGTGAATTAAAATGGCATGCAACAAGCTATGCTAATATCCTACATTTATTAGACAAGTGTTGTCCAAAATAGGAATGACTGGTTTTCTTTAGCTCACTGGAAATCCGCACCTTTCTGCTTCATAATTAGAAAAATTGGTAACAAACTCCTTCATCAGCAATATTCATATTTATACCATATAGACATGAGAACTTTGACCTTTTTATGGATTAGATGTGAAAATGCTACTATCTACCTTATCCAAACCTATCATAATACTGCACACTTCTATCAAATCTACCTCAACCTCTGTTGCTCCAAAGAGAAACTTCAGCTTCTCCAATCTAACCCTGTAGCTGAAATCCCACACTCATTGCAGTTATTCTAATAAATCGTTTCTCTACCCTCGTCAGGACCCTCAAATCCATCCTGAAGTATGGTGACTAAAACTAGATAAAATACTGTCAATATTGCCTAACAGCCTTGTAGAGGTTCAACAATGTCTAGTAGGCCAAATGACTGAGGGTTGGCGGATGAAGGTTAATTTAGATAAATGCAATGTACTGCATTGTGGAAAGGCAAATCAGGGCAGGACTTATCCACTTAACGGTAAGATCCTGGGCAGTGTTGCTGAACAAAGAAACCTTGGAGTGCAGGTTCAACATTCCTTGAAAGTGAAGTCACAGGTAAACAGCTTAGTGAAGAAGGAGTTTTATTTGCTTGCCTTTATCAATCAGTGCATTGAGTTTCAGGCAGCATCTGGAGGAAAGGACCAGTCAACTTTTCAAGTATTATCCTTCCTCAGGGCAGGAAGGTATCCTCCAGATGCTGCATGGCCAGCTGTGTTCTTATAGCCTCCTGTTTGTCTGCAGTGGATTCCAGTATCTACAGTTTTTTTTTGTCTCATTGAGTATTGGAGCTGGGAGATCTTGTTGAGACAGTACAGGACGTTGTTTAGGACACTTTTAGAATACTGTGTGCAATTCTTGTCTCCCTGCTATTGGAAGGGTGTTGTGAAACTTGAAAGCGTTCAGAAAAGATGTATCAGGATGTTGCCAGGGTTGTAGGGTTTGAGCTATAGGGAGAGGCTGAAAAGGCTGGAGCTATTTTCTCTGGAGTGTCAGAGGTTGAGGAATGACCTTATAGAGGTTTATTGATTGATTTATTCATTGTCATGTGTACCAAAATAGGTTTTGGCCTCTAAGGTGGTCCAGTACTGCCCCTTGACATCTCTGATGGCTTTTCTGGATTTCCTACATAGATCTGGGTCGCCCAACCTGAATGTTACACGTCTGGTATTCAGTAGGGAGTGGACGTCCTGGTTCATCCAAGGTTTATATTTGGGGAATACTTGAATTGACTTCTTTGGTAAGTAATCCTACATCCGTTCTCTGATGAAGTCCATGAATGTGGTGGCATACTCATCTAGGTCTTCCGCTGAACACTTGAACACGGTCCAGTCCACTGATTCCAATCAGTCCTGGAGACAAAAATCATGAGGGGCATGGATAGGGCAGATAGACAAGGTCTTTTCCCCGGGGCCAGGGAGTCAAAAACTAGAGAGCATAGGTTTATGTTGAGAAAGGAAAGATTTAGAAAGGGACTAAGGAGTAACTTTTTCACACAGAAGGTGGTGCATGTATGGAATGAACTGCCAGAAGAAATGGTGGAGGGTTGGCACAATTACAACATTTAAAAGGCATCAGGATGGGTATTTGGATAGGAAGGGTTTAGAGGGATATGGGCAAAATGCTGGCAAATGGGACGAGATTTATATGGGATATTGGATTGGCATGGACGAGTTCACCTAAGGGTTTTCTTTTTCTGTACTGAATATCTCTATAACTCTATGCATACTAATAGTACTCAATGCCTATTTATGAAGCCCAAGATCTCATACACTTGGCTAAGCATTCAATCATAATATCCTTCCACTTACAAATTTCAATCCACATGTGCTCCCCATGTCCCTCTGTCTTCACATCATCTTTAGAACTATACCATTAAATCTTTGTTGCTTCCCAATGCCTCACCTCACGTTGCTTCCCCTGCCACCTCTGTCTGTTCTGCTTATCCATCCATGCTGTCCTCCTCCTGTTGCAGTCAATTTGTCTCATCCACACTCTTTGCCATTCCTCCATGATTGGTATCATCAGCAAATCTTTAAATTTACTCTATATTCCAATTTTTAAGTAATGTCAAAAAAGCAGTTCTCCTAGCAGTGACCTATAGATAATGGTATTTTCTATGATCCATGCTCTGAAAAACAGCCATGTACCCAGGACTCGTAATTTTTGTATACTTCAGCTAATGTTATTATCCAAGTTGACATGAATCCTTGATTCCTCCAGACTCAGTTTTGTTAGCCAGCCTTTTTAAGTGTTACTTTGTAAAGCACTTACAAAAATTCATGTGTGTAATAATTTCTTTAAAGGGATTAAGTAGAAACTTTCAGAGAATATAGGGGGTTTTCTACCAAAAGTGTTTCATATGGGTAGAACAATGTCCCTGAGTAATATCTCCCTGTTGCATGTTCTAAATTAAGCAAAGACCTAAGTGCTCTGGAGTTTTCTCTCCATGTTCCTGTGAAGGTGTCTTGCTTTGGTGACAAGACAAATGTTGCTGGATGATTCCATTGTGAGTCAATCTCCTTTCATCCCAACTCACAGCAAGTGGGATAGAATCCAAGCATTGACCTGGCATCGAGTGTGTTTAAGAGAACCGTCTAAGTTCTTCAGGATTTAGCAATTTGCCATAATGTACTGGAGGAAAGTGTGCAGTTTATCTCTCATTCTGAAGGTTCAAAGGTATTTCTCTAAAGCTGGTCGGACGCTGCAATGGACTTCACCTATTGCTGGCCTCACAGCCACATGGTTCACCCTGTGATCAGGGAACTGCAGATTAATCTAGCTCAAGTTGCTGCCTTTGATTTTGTAGTGCTTCAAGTTAAAGCAGATGAGCAGTGAAGATCTCCTTGTTTAAACAGATTAAAGGTTAGTTTATTAAAAGTTAAAACTGAAAGCGCCTTAGTTAAAAAGAGATAAAGTTATAAACAAGATATTAAACAAGGCAGATCAGACCAAAAAATACTTTTAGGAAGAAAGTTCCAGGAAGTCTTAAAAGTCCGGGCCCATTGCTTGATTTCCTCATTGATGATGCAAAGTGCTTAACATTTTAAGTCAACAGCTGTGATGGCTTCTACAGATGAATAGATGGCATTTTCCTGTATGAGTAGGTTCTTGAGAGAGCACATTTGAAGCTGGAGAGGAAATTCATTTTTTCCCACTAGTTGCGCATTTTCAGCACTTTCTGCTGGAATTTTCTCCATCAGAATAGGTTTCGTTTGACACCATTTCTTTTCTTCCTCCTTTGAACAAAGCCTTTATCAGCAGATGATTTCTCAAAGCCTTCTTTTGGGATTTCTGCACCTCAACAGTCAGTTTTAAACAGTTCCAGCTTGTAAACGGGCTTGCTCCAGACTGATGAGTCACCTTCCCAATGATGAGGCATGATTCGTCCAGGTTTTGGCTTGGACACACCAAATTTTATTTCTTTTTTAACTGAGGCAATCAGATTCTCAAAAATAATAGTTATCAATTCAAATGACACCCATTTTAATTTCTGCTTAAGCAGGAAGCCCTACTTTTCACTTCAGAATGAATTGTTGTGTTGTCCAGGGCTAGATGATTTCAAAAGGTGATCTGGTTGAGACCTAAGCTGGAGATAAGATGATTCAGTGGGTTTTGAAACAGCCAACTGCAGTGATTGGAATGAGGTCAGCCTGCTGGATGTCATAGAATGCGAGTTCCTTGATTGGGGCCATTAATCTGGTCCAATCAGGGAGCCCTGGCTGACATAAAAGGATGAATGTCAGGGGTATTGAACACCTGAATGCCTGACTCAGTTAGAGGCAGCACCACTGTCAAAGGCTATGCCTTTGTAAATGAAGGGTGGTCAGTTATGGCATGCTGCCCTCTGAAGAGTTATTTCACCCATTATAACATACATGGCCTTCTGTGGCCTCCGCCTTGAAAAGACTAACTCAAAATCTAATGTTCATATTTTTAAAGCTGCATCATCCTTTTAACGTGTTTTTCTTTATAATATCAGGCAGCGTATTTATAATACAGGGAATTTCAGTCTACCTTTGAGTAGGTATACGCTTCAAAAGAGGTCCAGGTTCCTTTGACACTATGTAGCCTTCTGGATGTCTTGCTCTTATTTGTTTTAATCATTTCATTTGCTTCTTTAATTGAAATTCCAAATCTGGTTATTTTAGACTGTTGTGATGGAGAGGTTGTCTATACTTGGACATCATCACCTGTGAACAGAGTACCAGCTATGTACAAATCCCTGCAGCACTCATGGGAGTTTAACATGGACTGGCTGAAAACTTCTTTTAATCATACGTGGAATGTGGATTTCACTGCCTAGGCCAGCACTTATTGCCCATGCTTAAGGGCTCTTGAGAAGCTGCCATCTTGAACTGCTACAGTACTTATGTGTACGTACACTGGCAATAGCGTTAGGGAAGGTGTTCCAGGGTTTTGACCCAGCAACACTGAAGGAGCAATGATATATCTCTAAGTCAAGACGATGAGTGACTTGGAGGGGATTCTGCAGGTGGTGGTGTTTCTATGAACCTCTTGCTGTTATCCTTCTACATTTTTGGATGTTGCAGGTTTGAAAAGTGCTAATGGAAGGGTCTTTGTGTGTTATTGGAGTGCATTATACAGATGGTACACATCGCTGTGCCTGCATGTTGGTTGAAAGGGGGCTTCTCAACTGTGGTCAGGGACATGCCCAACCAGGTATGTGGAAAGTATTCAAGCACATCCCTGATTTGTGCTATGTAGATGGTGGATAGACTTTGAGAGTCAGCAGGTGAATTGCTCACAATAGAATTCCCAGCTTCTGACCTGACCCAGTTCAGTTTTTGGTTAATGATAACTCTTGGGATGTTGATAGTCAGGGATTCAGCAAAGGAAATGGATTTACCCTACATTTCGCTTCTATGTAAGTGGAAATGCTTTCACTCTCTGCATCCACCCATCAGAACCTTTCATAATTTAAAATACTTGCAGTAAGTCACTGCTCTGTCTTGTCATTTCAAGAAAATAGGGACCCAGTCTGTCAATAGTGAAGGTGTTTTCCCCAGGGTGGGTGGGTTTAAAACTAGGGGGCATATTTTTATGGTGAGAGAAGAAAGATTTGGAAGGGACCTGAGTGGCAACTTTTTCACACAGCAGGTGATTTCTGTGTGGAATGAACTGCCAGATGAACTGGTGCATGCCGGAACAGTTACAACTGTTTGTATAGTTCCATGAAAAGGAACGGTTTAGAGGGATATGGGCCAAATGCAGGCAAGTGGTACTAGTTTAGTTTGGGAAATCTGGTCAGCATGGACTAGTTGGACTGAAGTGTCTGCTTCCATGCTGTATGACACTGTGACTCTAATAAGTATACCTACACATCCCAGATATCTGATGTCTTTTCATCACTTGTCTAGACAGCCAGAATTGTTCACATGCCTCCAAATGTAGTCTAATGTTCTATTCCAGTTTAACATAACATCAACTGTTCAGTTTTATTCCTTTAGAGATAATCAAAATGCTTTTTATATAACCTTGTATCATTACATTTAGTGATGTGGGCATCAGTTCACAGATCTCTTTGCTTGTCTAGGTTTTTGGTTAGGTTTTGACTTTCCTCCTTATTCTTCTAACGAAACTGTAATACCTCTGGACATACCTATGCTGCAAGGAATTTACTAATTATTTTCCTATTCTGCCAGTCTCTTAGTGGCATCTTGTAATGCCCTCTTCCATATTAATTATCTCCCGTCCTGTCCCCAATTTAGTGTGATTTGCAATTTTTAAAGTTAGGGTTTTGATTCCAAAGTCTAAGCTGTCAACATGAATTGTGAATGTAGTGAGCCCAGAACTGATGCCTGTAGGACCCTACATTCCACCTTCTGTCGCTCTGAGTAGGTACCCCTTCCCTCTCCTCTCTGCTCTCTCCCATTCTGCTACTAGTCTCCTGACACTTATCTCCGGTCCGCACATGCTCTAGATTCATTCATTCGTCCTTTATGTGGCACCTTATCAAAGGTGTTTTAGGTATCTGGACAAATTACAGCTACAACTTTCCCTTCATTGACTGTCCCTCTCACCTCTTCAAAGAATTTGTTACAATGTTCCTGGAGACTCCAGAATAGCCTGAGAGGATTAGCAGTCTTAGTGCAATTGGGGTCCCAACTTTGCTGCTCTGGCCCTTAGAACTGATTTAATTTAAATACTCTTTGAAAAGGAGAAGTATTATCTCAGAAGAGAAGGATACACATGAAGCGAAATCCATAGTTCTTTCAACATGCCAGCACAAAGTTGGTGGACTGAATGGTCTTTCTCTCTGTTGAAGGATTCTATGATTCTATGATTCTAGTTCTGTAGGCCCTGGTCTCCAAACTCTGCTGGTTACCAGGGTTACAAACGGACTCCATTTCCCCACTGCGAAAACAGCAGTTGGCCTTGCAACTGTTTGCCCAGGGTGAACTGCACCAGTTTCTGTAACCTCATTTGAACCAGTTTTATTGGGTGAAATGATACACTAACAATCGTTGGCCCCGTGGCCAATGAAAGCTTAGGACCTGGAGCTGTCATTGAGAGGACTGCATCTTAATTTCCGGAGATTGAGCTGTAACAGGTAACTTGCCACAGTTATAATACCTTCGTCAAGTTTTATGTCCGAGAGTTGTGGTTCACCATGTCTTCATCATTAAACTGCAGGGGATTATAATCACACACTCTGCTTCATTCTATTATGTTGCTTTGATATGTGGAAAGGCTGAAACTGTTGTGAAGTTATTTTGTGAAACTTTACACACGCAGCAGGAAATATTTTCTTTCCCGTATTTGAACAAACCAGGAAGCAAGTACGTTTGTGTTTGATTTTTGTTTAGACACGGACTTCTAATCCTTTGAGTCACTGAATTCTCATTGCCTTGAGAATGTAGGAAAAGCATAATAGGGAGGAGTTATTAGATTATTAGATTTCCTACAGTAATCTTTTCGGCCCTTCGGCCCAACAAGTCCACACTGTCCCTTGGAGCATCCCACCCAGGCCCATTTTAAAAGTAGATACTAAAATGTCAATTATTGGATAATGTCCTTGTAGGAAAGTCACAGCTCAGAGCTAAGGTCTTACTTTTGAAAGCGTCAGCTCTGAGTTCAGAGGGTTGTAGGTTCAAGTCCCACTCCAGAGAATCACTTTAGTCGAGTACTGAGGGAATACTGCACTGAAGAGAGCGATGCCTTTTGAACGAGAAATCAAATCACAGTCCCGATCTCAGATGGATGGAAAAGATGCCTCAGTAATTTTCCACAAGTTGCAAGGGAGAACTTCCCAGTGTCATGTTCAATATTTGTCCCCAAGGAAACACAATCAAAGCAGATCATATGTGTAATTCAGAGATAGTAGGAACTGCCGATGCTGGAGAATCTGAGATAACAAGGTGTAAAGCTGGATGAACGCAGCGGGCCAAGCAGCATTAGAGGAGCAGGAAAGCTAACATTTCGGGTCTGGACCTTTCTTAAACGTCAGCTTTCCTGCTCCCCTGATGCTGCTTGGCCTGCTGTGTTCATCCAGCTCTACACCTTGTTATCTCAGATTCTCCAGCATCGGCAATTCCCACTATCTCTCCACATTTTGATACTTCCGTCATTTTCACAACATCGTGTTAACTTCAAAGGCAATGTCTCACTGGTGGTTGGAAGGTATCTGTTCGCTGTTTGATTGTGGTGGGGCATTAATTGCTGATCCCAACCTGTACCCACCTGAAAATCCATACAAGTTGTTTCCAGCAAGGAACCGGAATATCTGTCCAAATCTACTCACAGTGCTGGCCTGGAAAAACGCCTTGAGATGAATCTTAGATAACAAAGTGTAGAGCTGAATGAACACTGCAGGCCAAGCAGCATCTTAGGAGAACAAAAGCTGACCTTTCGGGCCTAGACCCTTCATTTCTGATTCTCCAGCATCTGCAGTTCCCATTGTCTTTGAGATGAATTTATTTTTTGGCTAATTCCAAGTTGGATTGGGATTTTTGGAGGGATTCACACCACCAGCAAGACTTCTTGCCACATCTTATCAAATGGACCTCATTAATTGCCTCCCACATATCCCACCCCACAGGGTACCTCTTGTCCGATCTGAGACTCCTTACCACACACTGTTCTCTGGCTAACTCAGAACTCCCCGAATATTTGTCAAAAAACTAGTACCCTTTGTGCCCACGCTATCTTTAAAAGCTCTTGTGCACCCAGTCAAGTGTCATCAGTCCAGAGCTCAGACAGAGTAAGAATTGCCGATGCTGGAGTCAGAGATAACACAGTGTGGATCTGGAGGGGTAGGGGATATCTAAGCCGCTATCTATTTCAAGCCCACAGCTACCTAGGCTACACCTCCTCTCACCCACCTTCCTGCAAGAATGCAATCCCCTAATCACAATTCCTCCGCTTCTGCTCCCAAGATGGAGCACTCCACTCCCGATCATCCCAGATATCCTCTTATTTCAAGGACTACAACTTCACACTTACAGTGGTCAAAAATGCTCTCAAACACATCTGTTGTGTTTCTTGCACCTCTGCCCTCACATGCCCTCGCCGCAACAAAAACAAACACAGAATGCCCCTCGTTCTCACCTATCATCCCACTAACCGTAGGATTCAATGTATCATTCTCTCCCACTTCAGCCACCTGCAACCTGACCCTACAACCAAAGATATATTACTCTCACTGCCCCTATCTGGATTCCTAAGGGATCGCTCTCTCTATGACTCTCTTGTCCGCTCCACACTCCCCACTAGCCCCGCTACCTCTGGCACCTTTCTCTGCAATCGCAGGAAGTGCTACATCTGCCCCTACATCTCCCCCCTCACTTCCATCCAAGAAACCCAAAAAAAATTCACATCAGACAGAGGTTCACCTGCACATCCGTCAATGTCTGTTGCATCCGCTGCTCCTGATGTGGCCTCCTCTACATGGGTGAGACCAAGCGGAGACTCAGAGACTGCTTTGTAGAGCACCTGCCCTCTGTTCATGACAAATGACAACACCTTCCAGTTGCAAACCAGTTCAGCTCCCCCTCCCACTCCTTAGACGGCATGTCCATTCTGGGCCTCTTCCAGTGTCACAACGATGCCACCCGAAAACTAGAGGAGTAGCACTTCACATTCCGGCTTGGGAGCTTACAGCCCAGTGGTCTCAGTGTGGACTTTACTTTCAAAATTCCTCACCCCCAACCTCATCCCGTGACCAACCCTCCTCTCATCCCCCCATTCTTGACCTGACGCAACTTGTCCATCTTCTCTCCCACCTATCCACCGCCCCCACCTCACTGACCAAACCCCACCACTGCCTACCTGCTCTCACCTATCACCATCCCACCTAACTTCCCCAGCCCCACACCTCCTCTCTGTATTTATTTCATGGTTCACTTCCCCCTCTCCCTTTTCTGAAGAAGGGTCCCGACCCGAAACATCAACTTTCCTGCTCCTCTGACGCTGCTTGGCCTGCTGTGTTCCTCCAGCTCCACACTGTGTTACATCAGTCCAGAGCTGCTCTGCACAGTTCTTGACATTTTCTCTGTACGTAGTGGATAAGAGGAGAAATGATGCCCCACCCCCAACCCCTGCTTTGTGAGCAGGGTCATTCCCTTCCTTCAGGACCAGCGGAGGAGGGCCATGACATCGGACTATGCCAGCGTGGCCTGATGTTTTGCCTGTGTCAGTGCAGTCTCATCCCGCTGGAGGAGCGCACAGTAATGTAGGAAGAAGCTCAATCACCTTCTCCATTCCATCAGCATACGTGCCACCACCTTCTCTCCCATACCTCACATTCACTCTGTCTCTGCAAATGTATCCACCTCCCATCAGGGCTCATCCTCTCCCACTCTCACTACTGCCTGTAACATCTTCCCCACCTGTCTTTGTTTATCCCAACTCCCAACACTACTAACCGTGAATGTGCTGCTATTCTCCCCCTCCGGACACCTCCCCACATACTCCATCAGTAACAGTTGTGTTGTCTGCTTTCATCTTCTTTATTCCCTGTCTCTCTCTTTCATTTCAAGAGAAAAGCAGCCTCCAATAAGGCAGCGAGAGTCGAAACAAGTGGTGGGTGACATTCAGCTCCTCAATCCCTACGGGGAGAGGGCCCTGACTCTGAATCCCCTCAATGACTGACTGATGGTCCCCAAGCCTCCCCTTGACTTATTGTGCTTGTGTCCCTGAGTGAAGGCTATTCTCCTGCTGATGACTGTCATGAAGGCAAGACAGAAGCAATATGAGCTTGATAGTTCTGGCTGAGGGCCAAAAGTGCACAAAGTCATTGCAAAGCAGGAATGCTATGAGCATTCAGGTAGGCTCAGGGTGAGAGAGTACAAAAACAGTGAGTGAAGAATACAGAGATGCAGCCTGATCCAGTCTGTGAGCTGAGAGCGTATCCTTAGTGCATGGTGTCCTCACTGCACTATTATAATGTGAGTTGCCAGTGCAGCCCAAGGTGAAAGATTAAAGCGCAGAAGCATCCTGTAAGTGGAATGGAGATGTGCCATGAGGCTTCTTAGAGACTGGCAATGTGTGCTGCCCATGGAGCATATGTGCCCACTATCCAACATAGAGATGCTTTGGACCAAGCAGTGAGCAGGAGTCACCAGGAATCTGCTCTGACCTCCAGACAGGGATGTTTTTTCAATGTCTAACTTGTTTGACATCTTGAGTAAGATGGGAAACTCAATATTAATGAGGTGAGTTGTGGCACTCATTGGGCTTTTAACAAGCAATAACCCACTTTACTTGGCAACTTGCCTATACCTAGCGAGAAACTTGCCCCCAGTTCTTATCTTTTGAGCACTCTAGCTCCCCTCAGCCCATCTTTGGCTACCACTCCTTCAGTCGCCCAAGTCTCATGCTCCAGACTTCCATCTATAAAGCTCTCCATCTCTCCAGCTTCCTCTCCTCCTTTAAGACCATCTTTAAATCTCAGTGTCTGGTTCTAGATCCTCCTTATATCTCCTTCAGGGCTTGTGAGTTATCTGCCTCCATCCCTGAAAAAGCACAGTGGAATAAATTTCTGTATTAAAGATGCTTTAGATGCAACGACTTGCTCACTTTGACTGCTACTGTATAAAAAACAAACCGTGCAGGGGCCTGGTGCCTTTTGACAGGGCTTCAGCTTATTTGGGAAAACCCAGTCGCTCGGAGGAGAGGGAAGGTGGGAGGTAGCTGTACCTGATATCCTTTATAATATCAGTCCAAGATGATTATGTCAGATCAAAACTGTGGCAAAGTTGGGAGAATTCCTATTCAGTGAGTCAAGAAGACATCTTCCCAAGAGCATCGAGGGATGTGTAAGAAATGTTGGCCCAGCCAGCAACACCCCCATCCCCTGAATGAATGAAAGAAAATCAACCAACAGTACAACCGGTAATAATGGGAACTGCAGCTGCTGGAGAATCCAAGATAACAAAGTGTGAAGCTGGGTGAACACAGCAGGCCAAGCAGCATCTCAGGAGCACAAAAGCTGACGATTCGGGCCTAGACCCTTCATCAGAGGTACACTGGTACAACCAGTACATGCATTTGAACCACTGCAGTCTCTGCAAGGGAGGTAGACCCACAATGCCATTGGGCAGGGAATTCTAAGATTTTGACATAACAACATTGAATGAATAGTGATATCTTTCCATTTTGGGATGGTGAATGGCCTGGAGGGAAAGTTGCAGGTGCTGGCACACCCATGAATCTGCTGCCCTTTTCCTTCTAGATAGTAGTGTTCCTGCATTTGGAAAGTGCTTCCTGAGGATCATTGGTGAATTTCTGCAGAGCACCTTGTAGCTTGTACGCACTGGTATTACTGAGTGTCCGTGGTGGAGTGAGTTGATGCCTGTGGATGTGATGCTAATCAAGTGGGCTGCTTTTGTCCAGGATGGTGTCAAGCTTCTGGAGTGTTGTTGGGGCTGCACCCATCCAGGCAAGTGGGGAGTATTCCATCACCCTCCCGACTTGTGCCTTATAGGTGGTGGTCAGGCTTTGGGACTCAGGAGGTGAGTTACACTCTACAGCATTCGTAACCTCTGACCTGCTCTTGCAGCCACTGTGTTTATGTGGGGAGTACGGTTGAGTTTCAGGTCAATGGTAACCCCCAGGATGTTGACAGTGGGGGAATGCAGTGATGGTGACATCACTGAATGACTAGTCCAAATATGAATGGCTCGTCCGTTCCAGTTTCTGGGCAATTCTGAAGTGTACAAGACGAGCCAGGAGACAATGATTCAGGCTTTTTAATGGTTTTATTTCCTCTTCGGAGGAATTAGCCGCAATTTAGTTGAGCGGGGCAGAGCAGGCTGGAGGGGCTGAATGGCCTAATCCTACGCTCCTGAGAGGCTGCAAGGAGCATCACTGACCTGGCGCTGAAGGGCTGGGAACGCAGTGTCACGTCCAGCCCTCAGCTGGGGGTAGGTGTGAGGCGTGGGGGTGTGTGTGGGTGGTCTGACAGTTTCAGGGACTTATTTTTTGTGAATAGAGAGGCTGGCCTGGTCACGTGACCGGCTGCCAGGGCAACTTGCCAGCAGGATCAGATTTCTCACTCGGGAGCTGAAATCCCTGGCTCTGTGTGTCTGGATACAGACTCCTGCTATCAACAGCGGACCGAGGGGAAAGGAAAAGGGATTTCTAGCGGTTGTTGCAAAGTTCCGCCAGTTTCGTAAGAGCGCCCCCGCCCCCCCCCCCCAAACCCCTTGGAAAGTTTTCCTTGTCTCAAAGTGTTGGGAAGGGGGCAGGACCATCGTTCCATCTCAGGCTGGACTCGGCTTCTCTGAGTCTTTCTCCTTCCTGCCCCACCTCTGCTGAATGATTGCTTTCGGGCTGCAGTTCATCAAGTCCTCCTTGGATGCATTTCCTGGAAAATGGGAGCAGGAGCAATCACTGTTTGCGTGAGTACAGGCGGCCCATTGTGTTCCAGACCTTGATGCTGTATAAAAACTGGGGGTCGGCATCTCAGCACCCCCCCCCCCCCCCAACTCCCAGTCCTTTTTACTCCCCAAGGCAGCTGAATTATTCAGCCCCCGAAAAAAATCTTATTAACTGTTGCCGGCACCCCCAAAAAGAGTGTCTGCGGCTTAGATAGCCACAGAAATCAATTGGATTTAATTGCTTCCGTAAGATAGCGTATCTGTGCTCGAATCGAAGGCTAAAAGAACAAGTTCTGAGGAAGGGTCACCGGACCCAAAACGTTAACTCTAATCTCACTCCGCAGATGCTGCCAGACCTGCCGAGCTGTTCCGGCGATCTCTGTTCTTGCTCGTGTTTGGACTAAAAGACCGAGCTGAAATTACGTAGTGCCACCTAATGCACTAAAACGAGTCCAGAAACATATTGCAGGAGGGTTTTCTCCACAAAGTTTCATACCAAGTCCCAGATATTAGGGCAAACTACCAGAAGCTTGGGAGGGGCAGGTTTTGATAAGTTTGAAATATCGAGGACGAGAGAGAGAGAATAAAGTGTGAAGCTGGATGAACACAGCAGGCCAAGCAGCATCTCAGGAGAGAGAGAGAGATGGGGGAGGATTTGGACCGGGATTTTCCAGAGTTAAGGGTCTTGTCTGAAAGTATAGCCGTCAATAATAGACCAATTAAATTCAAGGATACTTAACGAGGACAGAACTGGAGGAACACAGTTAGCTGGGAGGAATGTAGGGTGGTTAGTTTTCAAGATGGGGGAGTAGTATGCCCAGGAAGGGTTTGAATACAAGAATGAGAGTTTTAGAATTAAGGTGTAGCTGTGCCTGGAGCCCCTCTGGGTCAGCAAGCACGGATTGATTGCTGGATGATACTTGGTGTAAATTATGAAAAGAGTGCGGTGCTGGAAGTTCAAGGCTCAATTCTCGACTGGCTTAATCAATCCCGTGAAAAGGACTAAGATCATTTTCTTTCTCCCTCTAACCACCCAAGTATCTATCCCAACCGTTAGATCTTCCGCTATGAGTGTGGGCGCCGTGTGGACTTTAGGTGAGAGTGGCGTTAAGTCTGGATGTAATACTATACCATCTTGGGTAACTCATTCTCAGTCACAGCCTGACGTGTGACTGGTTTGTTGATAAGAGGCCAAAGGGTTATCAAAAGAACTGTAACGACAGGAGACTGCGTTCTTAATACAGCATCAGAGAGGAAAGAAGACGAGATTTTTTTTTCAGCCTGAAGTATGTAGACTGCTGGCTAAATTGATGTTTCAAAAAGCAAAATTAAATGATATTTTAATGGATAAGAAACAAGTATTTGCGCTAAATATCAGCCAGCCAGGACCTTTTTGAATGAAGGCATCCAGCCATTGTTAAAACAATAGCAGTATGGACTGGGATTTAGTGGTAGATATTGCCCTGTTAATGCCAGGAGATAGGGGTTCCAGGAAGGGTCTTGGCTTACCCCCGTTCCTGATGGCTTTTGAGTGCTGTTAATATTTTGCTGCAAACACAGAGATTAAAACTCTAGGAATAATCATAGAGATAGTGTGAAAACAGACCCTTTGGTCCAACTTGTCCATGCTGACCAGATATCCCCAATAAATCTAGTCCCATTTGCCAGAATTTGGCCCATATCCCTCTAAAGCCCTTCTATTCAATATACCCATCCAAATGCTTTTTAAATGTTGTAATTTTACCAGGCTCCACCATTTCCTCAGGCAGCTCATTCCATATATACACCACCCTCTATGTGAAGAAGGTGTCCCTTGGGTCCCTTTTAGATCTTTCCCCTCTCACCTTAAACCTACGCCCTCTAGTTTTGGACCCCACACCTCAGGAAAAGTTTGTTGTCTATTTACCATATGCTCCACAGCTCAGGCGAGGTCAGTGGAAGAGCCAGACTCAGGCGACATTTCCGAGCAATTTTCTGGGCACAATGCTCTCTGCTGCAGGAAGAGTAGTGAATTTTAAAGAGTGCTAGGGTTGATCAGAGACTTGGGGGGGCACAGGAGGCAGGGTTTTCAAAGGCTGATCTGGAAGTGGCAGCTGGGGCAGACATGTATCCTGTGCCAGTGGGAGGGCATTACCATAAAGGAAACAGGCCCATAGTGGAGGGGAGCACGGTAGCGGAATGGAGACATTCAGGTGACACACCAAGGGGTTGGAACCCAGAGGGACAAAAATCCTTGGAGACAAAGGTACTGGTTGTATTGGACCAACATTTTGAAGCACAGCAGAAGTGTTGGACGCATCATTTGTTGGTTTTATTCTGGGCAGGCTTTGAGGCTGTTCCTCTTCACAGGCCTCACACTTCCACAATGGTGGCTTGGCCACAGTGATTTCTTCATTACAAAACTGTTCAAGGGGAAGAGGGGGCAGGACAGAGGAGAACCCTACTTCCTCGATCTTCCTAGCCTGTTGCAGCTCCTTTTTATTCCAAAAAATATACTTTATTCATAAAAATATCATTATATTTGTATACATAGTCACGAAAACAGATCACTTCTGTGCAGTAGCATATCAAGGAAATAAACAAACAGTGAAGTTCGACTGTATCCAGCAGATGAAACAAAGGCATTTGTTACATACAAGATTATATTTGAGGCACTGGGAGGGCACAGGCTCCCATTTAACTTCAGCAGGAAGATCTCAGGTGGCTGTTTCTCCCCACTGTGCCTTGGCAGCAGCTGGCCCAAGCTTTAGTGCATTCCTCAACACGGTGTCATGGAGCTTGGACTGTGCCAGCCTGTAACGGTCAATTTGGCATCAACTCCTTGTTCTGGAAGACCAACAAGTTTCAGGCAAAGCAAAGAGCATCTTTCACTGAGTTGATGGTCCTCCAGACACAGTTGATATTTGTCTCAGCGCGCATCCCTGGGAAGAGACCATGGGGCACAGAGGCCTGTGTCATGGAGCTGCTTGGGACAAAACTCGACACAGACCACTGCATCTTTCTCCAGACTTCATTCGCAAAGGCACAGTCCGGAATGAGGAATGCAACAGTGACTACACCAACCCCCTCACCCTCCACCCCCACCCCACGCAGCCAGAGCCGCTTTGAGGGCAGCGTGCAGTGGCACAGAGAGTCCAGTGTCAGGCACAGTGCTCCAATCCCAAACAGAACATCCTGCTCTTGGCAGAGCTTGGAAAGGACCAGGGGAGTAGGTTTCTCCCTTTCAGCCAAAAGAGACAAATCATAAGCAGCAGTGGAAAAAAAAAGGGTGGGGGATGGACCTATGGAGGATTATCAGACCTCTTTGAACGGCAGAGCAGCCTCTTTGGATTGAATGGCCTATTTTTGTTCCAACACCGTATGGTCTAATGCTGGGGGAAGAGTTGTTCTTGTGCCACAGTTGGCTGTGTTCCCCTAAATACCCCCACCCCTGTATTCACCCCTCAGAAGAATGAGTTTCTCTGCTGACTTCAAACTGAGGACGAGGTTGGAAGAAAATATGTGAGCCAACTGGTTTTTTTTCCCTTTTGAGTGGGCACGTTGGAAACTTCTCAAATTGAAAGCAGATGCCAGGGCCCTGGCTATGAAATTGAATATTTGTTTTAAAATGTCTCAATCGTACACCACCCCACTGTGCACTCAGTACTCACAGAGTTGAGGCCTGGAGTCAGTCCATTCCCTGACAGAGGGAGAAGTGTACTGATAACAGGGTAGATCATGAGAGAAGGTTTGCTCCTAACTGGGGAATCTGGAACAGGGTAAGCTCAATATTAATGCAGCCACTTGTAGAAGGAGACATGTCCAGCCCAACCAACATATCCAGGCATAGAGGGACTGCCTTCTGATGAAAGATTTTTTTTTGTATTCATTCACGAAATGAGGGTGTCACTGGCTGGATTTATTCCCCATCCCTCATTGCCCAGAGGTCAGTTAAGAGTCAACCACATTGATGTTGGTCTGGAGTCACATGTGGGCCAGACCAGGTAAGGATGGCTGTTTTCTTCACTAAAGGACAGTAGTGAACCAGATGGGTTCCTTTGACCATCCATAATGGGTTCATGGGCATCATTAAACTCATAATTCCAGATTTTTATTGGAATCTACCATGGCAGGATTCAAACCCAGGTCCCCTAGATTAACAGTCCAGCGATAATACCACTGGCCATCGCCTCCCCAGGTACGTTGAGTTGGCTGTGCCTGTACTCATTCAAATATAGAAAAATGAGAGGTGACCTTATTGAAGATTCCGAGGGATTTTGAAAGGTTGGATGTGGAAAGATTGTTTCCCTTGTGGGAGAGACTAGGTCCAGAGGGTATCATCTCAGAATAAGGATCACACACTTAAGACAGAGATGAGGAGGAATTTCTTCTCTCGGTGAGTAGTGAATCTATTGAATTCTCTACTGCAGAGGACTGTTGAGGCTGCGTGAGACAGATTTTTAATCAGTAAGGGAATCAAGGACCATGGGGAAAGGGCAAGAAAGTAGGGTTGAGCATTATCAGATTAGCTACGATCTCATTGAATGTGGGAGCAGATTTAATCAACTGAATGGCCTACTTCTGATCCTACGTCTTGTATTCTTAACCCTGGGAGAGAGTCTCAAGTCTCTTGGCAGTGGGAGAACCTCTCTCCAGCCCACCTACCTCGGATTTGGTCAACGGCCTGTGTGTGCGATGCCCAGTCTCCAGCAACTAGACGTCAATTAGACCCAACAATGATCAAGCCAGTTGACACCCATTGACCCTGCACCTCTACAATTTGAGCCTCTATAATTTATTAGTCACTCGTGGGTTCAATGGGAGTTGCTTAGATTTCCCACACCTTTTCGAAGGCTAATAGTGCTGTTAGATTAGCCAGTAGTCCCACCAATTAACCCCTAGTCTGTCACCAATTGCGGGACATGAGATTGGAGGGAGGCTATTGATAGACACCCCATCCAGCCTTCAGAAGCCTGTGGCCTGGGGTCTCACAATAATACTGGGTCTCTGTGAGTGCAGCTTCCCCCATTCCCACTAATCCTACGTTGGTCACCTAAGTGCCTTAAAGTCATTTGCTTCTATCAGGCCCTTCCACCAAAATCCTAAAGTGGGAATCTTGGCCAGGGCCACAGTCTCGGAAAGGGGATGGACTATTTAGGACTGTGATGAGGAGAAATATTTTGCCTGAAATGGTTGTGAATCTTTTGCAATCTCAAGTCTAAGGAATTGTGGGTGCTTGGTCATTGAGTATATTCAGGGGAGAGATCCAATAGATTATCTTTTGGCACGAAGGGAATTACAGAAGATAGGGATAGTGCAGGAAGATATGGCAGAGGTAGAACACCAGCAGTGATCTTCTTGAATGGTGAAGCAATCTTGAAGGGCAGAATGGGCTACTGCAACTCCAATTTCTCAAGCCTTGTGATGTGCAGCCTGGTTCTGCCCAGGGTTTAGAGTCCCACCAGCTCAGTTGCTCTTCCCGAGAACTTCCAACTGTAAGAAGCTTGTTGTTGGAGTGCCATTGCTGCAATTGGAGATTCAGTTTCTCGAACTGTTCAACTACAGGATGAGATCAATGCACCACCGCCAACACGTTGACTGATGCCCATGTCTCTTATGGACACATTCCTTTAAGCTTTGTTCATGTAACCTCCAACAGGCAGACATTTGATCCTATAGCCATCTTCCTTTTCTCATTTTTCTTTATAACTAGTGAGAAAAAAGAAAATGTGCAAAGAAAATGAATGACATGGAATTATGTGTTGTGCCCCTGTGAATTTGTGGTTCATTACAGTGTATTGGAGATTAATTTTTATCCCCTGGAGCTGGAAAATTCTTAAGGATAAAATAAAGCTCCATCTAGAGAGGTGGGGTTTGATTGGAGTAGTCAGTGGGGCTCTGTCAGAGGGAGGTCATGCCCGGTGACATTTTTCAAGGAGGTGACGAAGCATGGAGATGCGGATAGTGCAGTTTTTCAGAAATTTGTTTGTGGGATGTGGATGTCACTGGCTGGCCTTGACAGGGTTGTGGTGAGCTGCCTTCTTGAACTGCTGCAGTCCACGTGCTGTAGGTTGACCCACAATACAATTAAAGAGGGAATTCTAGAATTTTGACCCAGTGATAGTGAAGGAACAGCTATATATTTCCAAGTCAGGATGGTGACTGGCTTGGAGGGGAACTTGAAGGTGATGGCATTCCCATGTATCTGCTGCTCTTGTCCTTCTGGATGGAAGTGGTCGTCAGTTTGGAGGGTGATGTCTGAGGGTCTTTGGTGAATTTCCGCAGAGCATCTTGGAGATAGTTGATGTAGTTTATAGGGATTTCAGTAAGGCCTTCAACACGGCTCCAAATGGGAGACTAATAAAGAAGTAAAAGCACATGGGATCCAAGGTAACTTGACAAGTTGAAACCAAAATTGGTGGGAGTCAAATAGTGATGGTAGAAGGCTATTTATGTGACTACAGACCAGTGGAATGCCACAGTTTTGGGTCCCCTATTGCTTGTGATATACATAAACAACATAGATGAGAAATGGGGCTGATAATAAGTTAGTTTGCGAGTTGAAATGACTTGACAAAGCCGACAAAGTCACCCTTTCCTTACATGTACATAATACATGACACTGACCCAGCTAGCTCAGAGCTGGCTCCTAGAGAGAGTAGAATCCCTGACACTCCTGTTTATGTCTGTCAGCCAGGACTCCCTGATTGGAGCAGGTAAACAGCCGCAATCAGGGAACTCATATTCTAAGAGGTCCATCTGGCTGACCTCGTTATAATCACTACATGAATGACAGAAAGGTTGACCAGGTGGTTGACAGTGAGGAAGGAGGTCTTATGTTGCATAAGGATAAAGACTGGTCAGAAGTATAGTTTAGTTGCAGATGGGAATTAACCCTGATAAATGTGAGGAAGAAGTAACAAGAGAGTACTCGATGAATGGCAGAACACCAGGAAGCTCAGAGGAACACTGAGATCTTGAGGTGCTTGTGCAAGTCTGGTTAATAGGGTAGTGAAGAAGGCGTAAGATGACTTGCCTTTTTCAGTTGTGGCATACGTTTATAAGACTAGAGAGGTTATGTTGGAGTTCTTCATGTCTTTGGTTAGGCCACAGCTGGAGTGCTGTGTGCAGTTCTGGTCACCACAATATAGGAATGATGTGATTGCACTAGAGGGGGTGCAGAGAAGATTCAACTGGGATGGAGCATTTTCATTACGCAGAGAAATTGATAAACTTGGTTTGCTTTCTTTGGAGCAGAGAAGATAGAGGTGGAGAGACTGTGATGGACATGAACAGTGTGGATAGAAAGTAGCTGTTCCTTATATTGACGTGTCAATAACAAGGGGGAACACTTTTAAAGTGAAAAGAAAGCAGTTCAGAGGTGGATTTGAGGAATATGATTTTTTTGGTGGTGGGTTTTTGGAATGCACTGCCTAGGTGGGTAATTGAAGTGGATAACCTCGCAGCTTTAAAAAAAAACTACGTGGATCAACACTTGAAGTGTCATAACATTTAAGGCAATGGGTCTAGTGCTGGCATGGATTGAATGTATCTTTGGCAGTGCAGACTTTGAATGGACTGAAGGCCCTCCACTGTCTTGTACGATTCTATGACTCCTGGACAATCCTGAAAATTCGCCAGCCCCGCAGTTCATTGGAATCACAGATATGAACATACAAATGATTTTGAAGGTTGAGTAGGCCATTCAACCCCTTGACCCTGTTCTGCTATACAATAAGATCGTGGTTAATCTGACTGTAGTGTTAAATGCATATTCTTGCCCATCCTGGATAATCCTTCAACCCTTTGCTTACAATAGTCTATCTATCTACTTCTGCCTTAAGAACATTCAAGGGCTCCACTCCCAGCACTTTTCAGGAAGGACGATCCAAAGATTCATGACCCGGTGCTTCCTGTTTCATTTTATACATGTGGTTGGGAGGGGTGAGGGTCTCTGCGTGTGGACCTCAAAGGTATGTGCGAGGCAGTGGCTTCCAAAACCAGGTGTAACACTTCAGCAAGCTGATGATGTCAACTGGCATAAGCAGGACCTTGGAGAAACCTTGTCTTAGAGTCCTTTGTATGGAAGTGTTCTGGAACATGCATCTAAAAGAGCTATGGAACCAATTCCAATGAATTTGCAAACACACGGCCATATATATTGTTGAAAGGAACAGAATACAGCTCTGTGGAGATAAAGTAGCGGGAAGCCATTGAATATTTTTGAGGCTAAAGTAGAAAGAGTTGTGATTAACAAGGTTGATTGGCAGGGGGTTAGCGGGAGGATGAGCAGGAATGTGGAGTTAAGACCTCTGCCAGATTAACCATGATCTAGTGGAGCAGCCTGGATAGGCTGAATAGCCTACTCCTGCTCCTAATTCATATGTTAAAAAGAGAGGGACTAATTGGACGGCTCTTTTAAAGAACTGGTACAGACATTATGGACTGGATGGCCTGCTCTGGTGCAGTATTATTTTTATGATTCCATGAATTTGCACAAGCCATTCAGCTCAACAGGTTTTGTCTTAATTTTATGCTGCACATGACCTCAGAACTCAGAGTTCTGAGGAAGGGTCACTGGACCTGAAACGTTAAGGCCACATTTGGAGCACTGCGTTCAATTCTGGTCACTGTGCTCTCAGCAGGATGTTATTGAACTGCAAAAGGTGCAGAAAAGATCCACAAGGATGTTACAGAGACTGGAAGATCTGAGTTATATGGAACAGATGGCTTGGCTGGGACTTTTTTCCCTGGAACATAGAAGGCTGAGGTATGATCTTTATAGAGGTTTATGAAATCATGAGGGGGATAGATAAAGTGAATGGCCTAAGTCTTTTCCCTAGACTGGGGAATCCAAAACCAGAGGGTGTATGTTTAAGGTCAGAGAGGAAAGATTTAAATGAGACCTGAGGGGCTTTTTTTTTCAAACACAGGGTGATGTGAATGTGGATTCAGCTGCCAGCAAAAGTGGTAGTCAGGTGTAATTACAACACTTAAAAGACATTTAGACAGGTGCATGGATAGGAAAGGTTTAGAGGAGTATGGGCCAAATGCAGGCAAATGGGACTAGTTCAGTTTAGGAAACATGGTTGGTGTGGATGAATTGGGCTGAACAGCCTATGACACTGAATCTATGACACTGCAACTTATCACTATTGTACAATGTCGGGGACCATTGCTTGAATTTTTTTGTTCCTAATGAGGTTAGAACTTAAACCCAGAAATTGCTGCAGAAAGTCAGCAGGCCTAGCTGGCAACATCTGCAGTGAGAGAAACAGAGTTAACATTTCAAGCACGAATATGACTTCTTTACAACAGGCTAGCACTTAAAGTCAGATCCAGCAGCTGCTAAAGCTTCTGTAGTCAGGCAGTCATTGTGTTCTTGAATTGGAAAGTTTCTTACAGTGGCTGATCTTTGCAGAGCAATAAAAAGATTCTTGTCTTCTGCTTCTGCAGGCATGCCACTTTTAGCTGTCTAGTTACTTTACAGCAACTGCTGTTATAAGATGCCTCTCTCTGGTGGGAGAGCTGTTTCCTGTGCGATGGTTCAAGATGGAATCTGTCTCTTTCTAGGCAGCTCGTCTTCTAAACTGTTCTTAGCTGACAAACTAATATGGCCACGCGATACAGGTGTAAAATAAAGTTGTGTCCCAGAAAAGGCATTTTGGAAACGGCTCATCTCCCACCAGTGGTTCTTAGCTTTCATCCTGTTCAACACTGAACTTGCATTCTCATAATGAATTATCAATGAACGTTGTTCCATCCTGGATGAGGGTATTTACATGTCTGGCTTTATGTCCCTGTATTCCACACACTGCTGATAAGAGTTTGTATCTAGCACTAACCTTGTTTTTAGCTTCTTGCACAGTTACACTCAGCTTGGCCTTCTTTGTAACATGTACAACGTTGTAATTACAATGTCATGGCATTTGTTATTTTTGCACTTTTGTCTAGTATTTCTGCATCCTTTGTGTGATACAGTACCCAATATTCTCCGTGTGATAGTTTCCCAGATGGCCATTCCCAGTTACTTTAGTATTTGCAACACCTACCAGTGTGTGGTATTGAGTAAAGGATCTTTTGAGGTAGTTTACTGCCACCAATTCTCTTTTGTCTTTGAGGCCTATCTAGTGATTAGTGGTAGAGAGGCAGAGTGGGGGAAGACCACCATCTAAGGTCTTTCTGCAAAAGTATAATGACAGACTTGTCAGTTATCACACCCTCTCATTGCCTTGATGTGTGTAAATAATGTCTTGCATCCGTAAGAAATGTGCTTGGTTTTTGCAACTGCAAGGAATGTCAAATTCCAATGTTTGTTTTTTTTTGATACTCAAAGACTGCTTTAATACTTTTAGGGCTGCAATATAAAAAAAACACCCTCTGTAGGTTATCTGCAAAGAAACTGTGTTCTTGAATGACAAGAAGGTTTCTTGCAGGATAGCAATAAATACAACGCATTTGACTAGACATAGTTTTGAGGACTTTAGAGAGCTGATACAGATACATCTGAACCCTTCAAATGGACCGTGGAACTCCTTGTTTCCACCCACAGAATGTATGTGATATCAGTACAAGGGGTGGACCCAATATAACTTGAATGTTAACCCCTTCAGAACATGATCTTATACAATATACCTTTGACAAAAACAAAGTTACTGGAAAAGCTCATCAGGTCTGGCAGCATCTGTGGACAAGGAAACAGAGTTAACGCTTCAGGTCGGCTGACCCTTCCTCGGAACTATATACCTAGGATTCTTTTCAGGCTGAGCGTGCTAACACACAGGAACATGCACATCAGCAAACAAAATCTCTCAAATATATTTACATAGTGATAAATACCAAACAAACAGCTAAAAATAAAGGAGTCAAGAGCTAAAAAGAGTTAAACAAAAAAGAGCTTTTTCTTAAGTGTTAAAAATCATGTTTATATTAACAGTCTGGAAAAACAAACAAAAGTGAGCATGAGCAGTTGCCATTCACCACCGGATCACTGGTGTCAACAGATATAGCCCCCCTTTTCACAGGGGAGGTAATAGCCCAGTGATATTATTGCTGGACTATTAATCCAGAAACTCAAGAAATGTCCAGGGGACCAGGGTTTGAATCCTGCCATGCAGATGGTGGAATTTTAGTTTAATAACAATCTGGAATTAAGGATCCAATGATCACTGTGTCTGTGCTTTCCCCCATTATCCCCTTTGAAGGTGGTGTGGTACCTACCCTGTTGTTTTGCACCTCTGCAGTTTATCTTGCTTCCAACAACAATGCGATTTCCACGATTTTTACCCAGCAACAATGAAGAAATGCTGATATAAGTGCAATTGGAGAAGGTGTAGGATTTGAAGGTGACGTGTTTCAAGTCTTGACCTTCATACATGAAACAGAGTGCTGTTGGACATCCAGTGAGAGCTGGACCAGGCTCTGTAATGATGTTATCCCTCACATTCATTATCTATATTGTATAGAAGTGCAAGACGGTTTCTGATACCAACTGAAATATATTCTACATAAATTGTATCCTGCAGGATAGAAGAAAGTAAAAACAGAAAAGTAAGAAGAGTAATCTCTCTGCTCTCTGATGAAGGGTCTAGGCCCGAAACGTCAGCTTTTGTGCTCCTGAGATGCTGCTTGGCCTGCTGTGGTCATCCAGCCTCACATTTTATTATTTTGGAATTCTCCAGCATCTGCAGTTCCCATTATCTCTGAAACTACATGTTCTGTAGGTTATTTAGCAAGTCAAGCTTTTGCCAAGAGCAACACACAGATGATACAAATAACAGACTGCAGTGTCAGCCCATATCCTCCACCTACCCACTCGACTCTCTTTTAGCGATCTTGGCACCCAGAAATCTGTCAGTCAGTCTGACAATTCTGAAATTATAACATTGCGCTGTACATTCTGTAGCCAGAGTAAGGTTTAACACATCTACGCCGACAGACACCTACCAAATCTTATTCATTTCAACCCCCAATTGAATTAAAGTCCAGAGAATTCATAATATAATGTGACACTATTACAAGCAAGACTGGCAGACAGAAAGACACCATTCAGTCCCGTTAGCCTCGGGAGGAGGCCATTCAACCTCTTTAACTGCCCTGCTATTCAACCAGAGAGTTGCTGATAAGTACCTTGACCGATTTACCAGTTTTTTCTCTCAATCCCTCAATGCCCCTGCCTAACAAAAGTGTTTCAACCTCAGCTAACGGCTACAATTGTATCCCCAGTCCGTGGACAGGAGGAAAATATCCCAGATATAGGGGAATGTGGGCGTTTCCTGATTTGGCAGCATGAACAGCAGAAATTGCTAACTGAATCTCAAGTCGTTGAAACTGCGGGAAGTCTAGACTTGCAATTTTTTCCTTGCCAATCATTTCTAAAAGAGAGCCGCTTTTTATTTAAACCTTTGCGTTGCCAACTTTGATTGGAGGTATTCCTCAAGGGTTCATAACGTCGTATCCTGCTCTCCAAGCATTCCGCTCGGTTAAATCCTGTTTTTAATCGTTCTCCAATTAAAAAAAAATGCACACCATTGTGTAAATGATAAAATACCTGCGGACGCCTGAACTCTGAAACAAAACCAGAAAGTGCTGGAGAAACTCAGCAAGTCTGGCAGCATCAGTGGAGAGAGAAACATTAGTGCTGCCGAGTTTCTGTTCTTGCCCGATGCTTTGCTGGTTATTTTTCCCTCTGAGATTTTCACAGTCAAGTAAGTCCCAGAGATCTATATTAAGCTGTGAAGACCAGCCCAGGCCTGGAGGTTTGGGAACAATGCTCCTGCCTCCTTGCGGTCAATTTCAGAACCTTATTTTTGGCCCTTTAGCTATTTGTCTTAATCAAGATTTCAAATCCCTTTTAAGGAGGTCGGGGTGCAGGCTCCCGTTTAAACAGCATTTGCCTGGTACTGCACAGAATGTTCCACATCTCGATGGAGCTTTAAGCTTTCTATCGCGTTCTAAGTGCGTGCAAACAGAGACGACCCTTTCAAACCCATCTTTTTTGAGTGTCCAACCTACAGCGTTGCGACCTCCGAATTTATTTTGATCCGTCGGCGAGCATGCAAAGTCTTCCCAAATTCAGCCTCTTTTAATTTTCACGCCTTGAAGCTCGGCAGTGATTAACCTGGAGCCCAGGATTGGGTTGGTGACTGTATAGGTCCCGCCTACCTGTCACAATAAAGGGGGCGTGGATGTTTACCTTCCTGTTTCCAATAGCTACACGAGTAACATTCTCTCTCATTCATAGAATCGATAAGCCTTTTCAGTCCGTTGTAATTCCCCGATCCTTTGAGATTGTATTTTATATCCAGCTGTCTGCTAATCCCTGCAATTGTCTGGAGCTGCAGTAAGGTGCCTGCTTTCCTTCCTCCAATGGAGCTGCCTGTTGTGACCGTGGTTGATTGTTCTCCTCTCCTCTGCTCTTTCCAGCAAAACAAGGCCGCAGTCCGGTTGAAAGAGGACGTGAAGAGGATTATGGCTCATCCCCTCAGCACACAGAGAGCCTGCAGTGCCGGCAAGGTGTTTGGAGTCTCTCTCCATGACCTCCAGCAACGAGGGCAGATGATTGATGGGGTCCCTTTGGTCGTGCAGCACATGGTGGAGTATCTGCAGGAATATGGTGAGCCACAATGCTGTCCAGCAAAGTCTGGACTGTCAACACTTTCAAAGTTATCACAGGGACCGCACTTAACATAGGGGCTGGGTTACAAAGGACATCCAGTGAGCAGCAAAGCACTATAGGACTGCAAGTATTTACACTTTTATTAAAAAAAACCGAAATAACTGAGGATGCTGCAAATCAGAAACAAAACAGAAATTTCTGGAAAAGCTCAGCAGGTCTGGCAGCATCTCTGGAGAGAAATCAGAGTTAATGTTTCGGGTTGAGTGACCCTTCCTCCAGATTTTTATTTCCTCTTTCTTGTTTGCTCTCTGTTTTTCTTCTCTTAGCCCTTCCTCCTTCTCTTACTCCTTGCTTCATGCCTCATTATCCATTATTTATCCAGTTGATAATTCAGCAGTCAGCGCACCACGAGGTTTGAATGCTTTAGTGCATTAATCTGGGCCAACTCGCTTCTAAGTATAATGCAGAGGGAGTGCTCTTAGGACTTTCGCATTTAATATGGACCTGAGGAAGAACTGGTTCTCTCGGTAGGCCATTCATCTTTGGAATTCTCTTCCCAACAAAGAATGAAGGCTCAGCCGTTGAATATTTTCAAGGCAGTCGGCACCACTCTGATCCGTGCAGGCCTATTCGTCACAACGTCCTGCCATTCCTGCTTCCCACCCCATGGAGGAGTGGAAGACATAAAAACAGAAGTAGGCATTCAGCCCGTTGACTCTGTTAGGATATTCAATGAGTCCATGACTTCACTTTCCTGCCTGTGCCAATATATATATATATATATATATCTCTGCAAGCATTTTGTAAAATGGAGCTTCATGGAAGAGGCTGTAATTTTCTTTCCACCACTTAGATGATTGGGAATCTTTCCCATTCTTGCTTCTTCCTTAGCCATCTAGACATGGAGTGGGACTTTGGTACATTGGAACAGGAGCAGGTCATTCAAACTCTTCAGCCTGCTGCACCATTCTAGACCATGGCGCATCCCCGACCTCAATGCCAGTTGCCTGCACATTCCCCATAATCACTTGATCTCATTGGGATCTAGAGGTCTTTTAATGTCCATCTGAAAGATGCTCAATCTCTGAATTTCCACTGCTCTGGCGTAGAGAATTCCAAAGACTCCCCACCTTCTGAATGAAGAAATTCCTCCTTAATTCCAGCTTAAATAGTTTGCCCTTTATTCTCACACTGTTCCACCTCCCCATCCCCCTTCCCACAACCCCAATTCTAAATACCACCCCACGATAAGGAGAAACATCATATTTACATCTATCCTGTCCAGCCCTTTGCCAACTTAGAGTTTCTGGGTTACACTCACCAATGTAATCCAATATGTCACAGGATATCCATTGTCCTCCAGACTATGATGTATGCATTTTCAAACAGCAGTCTTTTCAATTAATACTGCACCTTTTAATACAGCAAAATGTCCCAAGGTGCTTCATGACAACGTCATCAAATAAAGTCTGGCACAGATCCACATTGAGCAATATTAGGCCAGGTAACTAAATTCTTGAAGACAGAGAATCTGAGGGACTGACACTGTGGGAGGGAGTTCCAGAACTTGAAGGCATGGTTACCAGATTTGGAAGAGCACTGAAATCTCAAAGGAATTTCGGGCTGGAAGATGTAAGAGAGATGATTAAGTGCATGGTGACCAAAGGGGAGGTGACAGAGTACTGGGAGTGAGGAACTTGGTGGGCAATGAGGGAGTAAGGGGGTGAGGGTGTGGTGGAGGTCAGGGCTTGTTGGGTGATGTGGGAGTAATAGGGAGTGAAGGAGTGGTCGGTGACGAAGAAGTGAGTGAAGGAGTGGTGTGTGATAGACGGAGTAATAGGGAGTGAAGGAGTGGTGTGTGATATAGGGAGTAGGGAATGAATGCTGTCTGATAGAGGGAGTGAAGGAGTGCTGTGTGATAGAGGGAGTAATAGGGAGTGAAGGAGTGTTGTGTGATAGAGGGAGTAGTAGGGAGTGAAGGAGTGTTGTGTGATAGAGGGAGTAGTAGGGAGTGAAGGAGTAGTGAGTAATAGGGATTGTTGGAGTGAGTTGAAAGGAGTGGTGAGGGTCAGGAAGCAGTGTTTTGGAAAGGGTCAGGGTTCAAAGTCATGGAATGATTTGAAAACCAAGCTGGGCCTGTTGAATCAGGCCATTGCTAGGCTGAGAGCCAATGTCTTTGGGCAAGCACAGGAGTGATGGGTGAGTGGGACTCAATGCCAGATGGGACAGAGGCAGCAGAGTTTAGAATGACCTCAAGTTCACAGAGGCTAGACCGTAGGAGACCAGCCAGATTGTGTTGGAATACACAATACTAGAGGCAGAATCGGCTGAGGCAGGGGACACTGATATTAAAGAGGTATAAATGGGCAATTTTTGTGATGGTGTAAATGTGGTCATTAGCTCACCCTGGGGTCAGATACATCAGCAATGGCAAAATGCAACTCATCAAAGGTTGGTCTTGCATTTCAAGGTATAATGCAATAAACATGTTGCAATTGACATTTATGTGCATTGAAATAATAGCCTGTTGTTTTCTCTACTCCTTGGTTAATGGTTTACCATGACCACCAGCTGTTGTCAATATTTGTATGTGCTCATTCTTACAATTGTAATGTCACAGTAGCCTGAAAGCACAAAGCCATTGATTTCCCAAAGCAGCAAATCACCAGCATTGTCCCTTAGCAATCTCCTTTGACTGCACTTCAAAGATGTGGGTAAAAAAGTACTTTCATCTTGCAGTTTTGGCTTTTGGTTGAAATTTCTGTGATGACACTTCCCTCATTATCAAGTCGGGATATTGCATTCACACCAGGAACTCCCTTGTTCACTCCTGTGTGGATTTATCCGATGCCAGGTCTTGTTGGTGGTTAGGATATTCTAATTGACTTTGCCATCCTGAGTCAGATGGAGTCAGCTATCAGACCATAGGATGGAAGAGCAGAAATAGGCAGTTCAGCCCATTGAGTCTGCTGTTCCATTCAGTGGCTGATCTGATAATCCTCAACTCCATTACTTTTGTCTTTTCCCCATAAGCCTTGATTTTCTTACTGAAAAGTAAAACCAACAAAATTTGTAAGTACAAAACAAAAGAACAGCGGATGCTGTAAATCAGGAACAAAAACAAAGTTGCTGAGAAAGCTCAGCAGGTCTAGCAGCATCTGTGAAGGAGAAAAACACAGGTAACATTTAAGGTCCGGTGACCCTTCCTCAGAACTGAGGAAGGGTCACCAGACCCGAAACGTTAACTCTGTTTTTTCCTTCACAGATGCTGCCAGACCTGCTGAGCTTTTCCTGCAACTTTGTTTTTGTTCCAAAATTTGTAAAGTCTAACTTTGTCTCAGTATTAATCACAGTTGCCTACAAGTCTGAAGGTTGTGGAATCAAGTGTCAGTACTGTTCTTGAACACCAATGCCGTAAGCTCACACTTTACGGCTGTACTGAGAGAATGCTGCACTGTAAGTTGAACCATTTCTGGAAGATGTTAGGTACTGCAGTCTATGTATATAAATTCCTTAACACTATTGGCAGTAAAGTGCAGAGTTCTCCTGTTCTGCTGGCCAAGATTTTCGGTACAAGCCACTTTCTCCTTCTTCATCCTTTCCTGATAGTTACAACTACTCAATTTAGGTATCATCCTGGTAAATCTTCTTTGAATCTTCTCCAGTGTCTCCACATTCAGTGTTTAATATGGATCAGAACCGTGCGCAGTTGGCCAAGTGTGACCTGACAGATGTTATATTGCAATGTGGTGTAACTGTGTGAAGTTTACACCCCAAGTAGGACAAACTGGGTGGATCTGTTCATCTCCTGCCCTCCTTTCTCATTTCGTAATGCTTACCCTTATATCAGCATTCAGAGAATGATAGTACCCTCACTTATTTTCCCATTCTGAGCCCAAGGTGTAGCTGGGCTGGCCTATTATGCCTATCTTGACTTCAGGACCTACAGCATAGGTCGAGCCTGTTACAAGATTTGTTTAGATTCTGTACCTTAATTGTGTCCACTTGCGTTTAATAGCCTCGCCTAACAAAAATGGCCTGCATAAGATCCCATAGTAGTAGAAGTAAAAGATCCCATAAGATGTATAAGATTCCACAACACACCATTTTGAAGAAGAACAGGGGAGTTGTCATGACATCTTGCTGGTTTAAAAAAAAGTGAAGGTATTATATCTTAATGGATGGCCACTTCATAGAGTCATACAGCATGGAAGCAAATCCTTTCGTCCAACCAATCCATGCTGACCATAATCCCAAACTAAACTAGTCCCACTTGCCTGCTCTTGGCTCATATCCCTCCAAATATTTCTTATTCATGTACTTGCCTAAATGTCTTTTAAACGTTGTAACTGTACCCACATCCACCACTTCCTCTGGATGTTCATTCCACATATAAACCACTCACTGTGTAAAAAAAAATTCCCCCTCATGTCTTTTTATAAATCTGTCTCGTCTCAACGTAAAAATATGCCCCCAGCCTTGAAATCCCCCATTATAAGGAAAAGACACCTGCCATTTACTTTACCTATTATTTTATAAAGTTCTATAAGGTCGCTTCTCAACCTTGTATGCTCAAGTGAAAAAAGTCCCAACCCAGCCAGCCTCTCCTTATAGCTCAAACCCTCCATACCTGGTGACATTCTGATAAATCTCTTCTGAACTCTCTCCACCTTAATAATCTTCGACCTAACATTTTGTCTATTATTTCAATATTTCCCTTTTTAAGATAATCAAAGGTTATTAACATCAAAAGGTACTCCCAGAGAAGGGATTGGTTAGCTCAGTTGGTTTATGATGCAGAGCAATTCTCGCAGTACAGGTTCAACTCATGCATTGGTTGAAGTTACATGAAAGATTTTCCTTCTCAATCTCTCCCCTTGCCTGAGGTGTCATGACTCTCAGGTTAAATCAACCTCAGTCATTTCTCTCAAATGAGGCAGCTGCCGTATGGTCTGATGAAATGATGGTGACTTCACCTTTACCTTTTATCCATTAATTTATATCACAAACACAAATTAGCTTGTCATTTTTGCATTGCTGTAAGTTGGATTTTGCTGTGTGCCAGTTTGTTGCTACATCTCCTGTAGTTCACCTACAGCTGAAAAATGGTTCACTGGCTGCAAAGTGCTTTGAATCGTAGAAATACTGAAAATAGGAGCAAGAGTTGGCCATTCAGCCCTTCAAGCCTGCGGCACCCCTCAATATGATCGTGGCTGATTATCCAATTCAGTACCTTGTTCCCTTTTTCCTCCTATGCCCATTGAGCCTTTTAGCCTTAAGAACTAAATCTAACTCCTTTTTGACAGTATTCAATGTTATTGCCACAACCGCTTTCCATGGTTGAGAATTCCACCGGCTCACCACTCTCTGGCTACAGAAATATTTCCTCATCTCAGTCCTAAATGGCCTACCATGTATCCTTAGACTATGACCCATCTGCTGGTCTTGAAAGGCACTATGTCAATGCAAGTCTTTATTTCCTTTCCTTTTGAATTATCAAATTGACATCCAGTGTCAATAAATTCTTGAAGATAAGAGTTCCAAGTTTCCTCTATCCTTTGCGTGAAGTGGTGCTTCCAGACATCACCTTTTGGCTCTACTTTTAAGCTTATGCCTCGTTGTCCTTGAATCAGAAATTATATTTAAAATCAAACTGAAGTCTTTCTGACTTAGTCCCATACAGTGTTGCAATACCATGGGTTATTAATCAGAAGATAGAGGGAACAGGTTGGCTTTGCTCTGGGACAGGTGAGAAGATGGCTCAAGGATGTAATATGTGGCCGTTGTTAATGAGTTGCAAGGTTCTGTGGGGTCATTTGGAGTTCCACATAGAATTAGGAATTTGCGATGAAGAGCAATTGTGAAGTGGCAAAGCTTTGTCCTTCTTGTCAAGGCTGGTTATTAAGATCAGGATGTGACATTCGGATTGGCCAGGCTCCAGCAGATCACTGAGAGAAATGACGCATGAACCTTCCAGAATCAGATAAATAGTCTACCATTTAGCATCGGTCAGGAATCTGTTCAGAATCATGACTGCAGAGGACGGCCTAGTTCTCATACCTTTGTGGTAGGTCAACAGGACCTGCTTTCTTGGCTTTCCACATGCAGTGGTGCCCCTCAAATTATTTGCCTCACTTTAGGCTTGGTTAGCTCAGTTGACTGGTTGGCTGGTTTACAGTATGACGTGCTGCCATCGGCGTGGATACAATTCCTATAAGAATGACCCTGTCTTTTCTTCAATTTTATCGACAGAGAGTGAAGAGCAAATAGGTGCATCTGTCTGCCAGTGTCTCCATCCAGCCTCCCTGGAGCATTGAGGGAGGCTGCAGGGAGACAGCCTCTTCACACTCTATACATTCAGTCAAGGAAAGGACACAAAATTGAAGCTGTTTTATCTTGTTTAGATCAGGTGGCAGTCTCTATCATTCAGGGGTGGCTATGGGATTCAGCTCATGTTCCCTGCCCCATTGCAATAGATGATATTGAGAGGTAATTACTGAGGACCAGACCTGAATGTGGAACCAACTACAACTTTGGGACACATGGAGCTTTGGAATTTCAGCTGAGGATGTGACAAGTTGTGGGTGTCTGGAATGTATTTGAGAATTCGTATTGCCTCAGCTTTGAGGGAATTGTAAGGTGTTGCAGAGACAACAGCGAGGTGGTGACATAGTGGTAACGTCACTAGAGTAGTAATTAGGAGACTTGGGCTAATGCTGAGCAGCAGGGATCCAGGCCCACACCATTCCACTACTTGGTAAAATTTGAATTCAACTGATTCAGCCTGGAACTGAAAATTAGTCTTTATGATGATTATGAAACAATTCAATAAACCTCTCTGACATAATTTAGAAGGAAATCTGCTGTGTCTAGATATTTTCAAATCAATCTGTTAAGAGATGTTATTACGCAACCTCCAGAGCGGGTAGGCCTTCTGGCTGAGAGGTAGGACACTGCTACTGACGACATCTGCTATAACTCTCCTGCATAAGACTCCAGACCCACATTTAACATGGTCAGTTGCTAACTGCCCTCTGGCATGGCCCTAGCTAGCCACTCAGTTCAAGAATGATTAAGAACGGGCAACATGATATTGAAGAGGCCACTTCCAGAGTATTGTGTCCAGTTCTGGTCGCCCTGTAAGGGGAAGGATACATTTAAGCTAGAGAGAGTTCAGAAGAGATTTAGCTGTGTTTTGCCAGGTTTGAGTTACAAGGAGAGACTGGATATGCTGGGACTGTTTACATTGGAGCATAGGAGGTTGAGGGTGACCTTATGGAGGGTTATAAAATCATGTGGAGAATAGATAAAGTGAATGGTGGGTGTCTTTCCCCTAGGCTGATGAATTCAAGACTATGGGCCATATTTTTAAGTGAGAGGAGAAAGATTTAATAAAGACATGGGTGCACTTTTTTTTACATAGAAAGTGGTTCATGTGTGGAATGAACTTCCAGAGGAAGTGTAGGATGTGGGTACAGTTACAACATTTAAAAAGCATTTGGATAAGTACATGAATAAGAAATGTTTGGAGCGATACGGGCCAAACGCAGGCAAGTGTGTGTAGTTTTGTTTGGGATTATGTTCAGTATGGACTAGCTGGACCGAAGGGTTTGTTTCTGTGCTGTAAGACCCTATGACACTATAAGTGACTCCCATATCGCATGAAGAAATGAAAAGATAATCTTGAACGTTTGCAGAAAAGCAATGAATATGAGAAGGGCTAGGGAGAAATGGCTTCAGTACATATGCTGAAATTTTTCAATTGGTCATTATTTTGACTGATAAATTTGTTTAATAATTTAACTATGACAGAAAGCCTGTCATGATGGCCCTGTCACTTTTAGAGGACTGGAGAGGGTCTCCGCAGGAAGATTGAAATATTTCAACTCATTTGAAAAACAATTCATAGACATGATTCAAAAATGGATCATTGTTTTAAGGACATTTAAGGACCTTTCTGAAGGTCCTTCAGAGGAACAAGGCCAGCATTTAGTTGCCCATTTTTAATTGCCATTGAACTGAGTGACTTGCTACAATTATTTGTTTCAGGGGATAATTAGGTGTTAACCATGTTACTATGGGTTTGGCCCATATACAAGCTGGATACAGCCCCCAAATGAGCCAGACTGGTCATGTCAAATCACATTGTAAACCCAGCACCTCTGTGATAATAAAGCACACCACACAAGAGATTTCAATATTGTAATCTAATCTTGAGATTTAGATTGTAAAATGCTTGAGCTTTGCCCTCAGTTTGATGTCATTCATGTTTCTATTGCTGTCTTCCTGCTTCATGCTTTGCCTGGTGGCACCTCCCAGTCTGTTTACAGCGTAATCCATCTGTCAGTTTACGTCCACTCTTATTAGGTTTCTGGAAAATCGCACAGTGGAATCTGCGCTTTATTGTGAGTTGTGCGTCACATAAGTTATGTGATTTCCATTATCAGCTGCTGCCTTGACACTCAAACGTGCCTTTACTCATTTTTGCCTGGGTCATGGCAGCTCCAAAAAACTCACTCAGGCTCAACACCATCCAGGTCTAAGCAGCCAGCATGTTTGGCACCACCTCCACAAACATCCACCACTGACAGTTAGTAGCAAGAGTGTGTATCTAGTGTCTGCAAGATGCGCTGCAGCAACACACCAACAGTATCTTCCAAATTGTGACCTGTAATACCTACAAGGACAGAGATTATAAATCCATGGGAGCACCACCATCTGCAGATAAGTTATGCTGTAACGTATGTTTCGTTAGCATGAATTGGCTGTAACGCGATTAATGAATAGTGGACACTGTTTGGATAACGCAAACTTTCTGTTGTACAAGCATAGCGATTTTTCTGTAGTGATTTCTCTATAACGCGATTTTCTATAGCGTGAGGTCACACAAGATCGTAACTGTCAAGTTATAGGAGAACTACCTGCACAAGTCCCTCCTCGAGCCGCTGTCGCAGTTTAAGGCAGTGTCTGAGGTGCCCGGGAATTTCAGCCATTGAAGACACCCACAGGACTGAATTTTACACTGGGTGAGACACCCAAACAGGAGGCCAGTCTCTGGCTTGGGCACCAGCCTGCAATATTTACTGGGCGGATGTATACTTGACATGGACATGGAATATTGGAGGCATGCAGAAGCCTCGTATTTTGAGAAGAGATATGGAGACATTTGAACACATTTCTAAAATTGAGGCGTTGCTGGAAGGGGAGTCAATTTAGGTCGCTGAGTGCAGAGGCGATGTATAGTTAAATGGAATAATACGTATAAATAAAGCTTTTTCCTTGCTGAGTTACATAAAATCATTCTTGGTCTCTCAATTCACATCTCACAGAATTGTGATTCACAATATTGTGAATGTTTCCATGGCTTTATGGTTTCATTTCATGAAGTGCCATCTTCAGGTGATAGATATGCATTATTTAAGCAATCCCATGCACTGTCAACAATGTAACATGGGCAGGTAGTCAGCTTCACTGCCCTATATGAGCAGATGCTGATGATGAATGTTGCTGCCATCATCCACTTAAAGTGAAAAGTGCAAGGCCTGCTTGGTCGACTGTGGCAAAGAAAACCACTTTCTGGTCCAACTAGCAGAGCTTCTTGTCATTAATAAGTTATAGTTTATTGCATGTCAGCAACTACTTGCAGGCTACATTGATATATTCAACAGTGTTAGAGACTTTAAGGAGGATTGAATGATGTGTCTCAATCCTTTGAGGTCCTAAGCTGTTAACTCAGGAGTCTCAGTGACATCATAGTTCTTGTGTCATTCCTCAGTATTAACTCTTCCTTTTGGGGATGGGGCCATGGGAGAGCTTGGAAGTAATGGTCTTACCTGGAGTTTGGCATAGCTTGGTTATTGTTTCTTTATTATTTCTGGAAATATTATTTGTGGTCCATAGGGAATAAAGAACTCCCACTTGCCTGGATGAGTGGAGCTTCAACAACATTCAAGGAGCTTGACACCATCCTGAACAAAGAAGTCTATTAAATGGCACCACATCTACCCCCTTCATCATTCACACTTTTCACCACCAAAGATCAATAGCATAGCAGTGTACTTTAGGATGTGCAAATTCACCAAGGCTCCCTTGATAACACATTCCAAACCTATGATCTCTATCACCTCGCCAGACAAGGGCACCACCAGACTCCCCTCCAAGACACTCATGATCCTGCCTTGGAAATATTTCACTGTTTCTTCAGTGTTGATGCATTAAAATCATGAAACTTTCTCCCTAACATTTTGGGTACACTTACACTCCATACATGGCAGCTCAGCACCATCTTCTGAGGTGCAACTAGGGAGAGCAATAAATGTTGACAGAGCCAGTGACACTCAGGTCTTCGAAATGAATGTGCAAAGTGCACTGATAAACTAAACAGGAGCAAAGGAACTTATGGTGAAACATTGGGGAGCGGCTTTGAGCTGGCTAGCAAATATTATCACACCACAGGGGATACTTAACAGTGGCTGGCAGATGGGGGTTTTGGTGTGAATTGTAGATCAGCTAACTAGTCGTGCCTGACCTGAATATGGACTCAACTCTTTTTTACTGCCTACCCTGAATTACCATTAACCACCTTTGAAAATCCACAGCCATCAGTCACAGCAGCTTGTTATCTAACACTATGTATAGGGGTTAATGAGTTATACATGTTCCTCTGTCACAGGCACATGGTGCCATCAGAATATTGGAACCCTACCATGTTTTATACATGTAAGAAATGAGTTCAGGGGAGATTTACCGGAATGATATTAGGAATGTGCAGCTTTAGCCATGCAAAGAGTCTGGAGAAATTGCAACATTGCACTTGGAGGAGAAGAGTTTAAAGAGAAATTTACTGGAGGTGTTTACTTTTGTTAAGGGTTTTGATAGAGTTAGTAATTTCACTGGTTAGTATGTCAGTAACCAAGATCACACAGCAGTATTTTGAAGAAGAACAAGGGCATTTTCTTTATTTGCTGCTAAAATAAATCCCACAACCTGTATGACTATAAACACTTTAATTGCACATTTATCTCATCTGTGTTTGTGGGACATGGTTTGGCTGCTGTGTTTCCTACATTATACTAGTGACTACACTTCAAAAGGACTTCATTGACTCTCATGTGCTTTGGGAGGAATGTGCCCTTGAAGCACACCTTTACAAATGCAAGTTTGAACTTGTTTATGTAGCCAGAAACAAGGTGTGTTTTATAATAATCAGGGTTACTGACAGAAGCCAGGCAACTACAGAAGCAACAATTCTTCATCTTTCTTTACGGTCTTTCTGACTGCATGTCCGTCTCTTTCACTTTCTGTCTCTGTCTCTCTCCTTTTCTCAGATTCTCAGACTCTTTTCCTCTCCCTCTCTGTCTGCCTCCCTGTCTTTCTTTCTGTCTCTTGACAGAAATATTCAGCCCACCCAACTTGCCGCCTCCACTTACATAGGAATGGGAGGAGCGAGATCTCATCTTGCCACAGCCTAGTCCTTCGGGATAATTGTAACTCTCACTGTACAACTGTGCAGCAAAGGCCTGAGAGGACCCATGGAATATCAGACATGAAAAGAACTTAGGAGAACTTTAAACTGCAGTCTGTAAAATGGAGAGATGTGATTCAAATCAAACTGATCAGCAATCTCCTGTGACTGCAGAGATAATGAGAGACTCACTATCCCTCTCAGAAGAAAGCCTTCTCTTGTGGTTTGCATCCCAAACTATAGATATGTTTGTAACTTACCTTTACAGGAATATACACAAAAGGGTGTTAAATAACCAATGGCAGTTACTAGTCTCCGTGTGTTAGTGGGCTGATGTGTTGGTGTGATTAGTATGCTTTGAAGGCCTCATCTGGAGGACAACTGTTAGACACCACAGCACTCCCACTCTAACTGAGTTTTGGAAGGCAGGCAAGTGAAGTCACCATCAAGCATCAAAAAAATTGGACTTTAGTAAATGCTTTGACAAGGTTCCGCATTGTAGACTAAATAGTACAGTTAGATCGCGTGGGATTCAGGGTAAGCTTGCTATTTGAATACAGTATTGGCTTCAAGGTAGGAGAAGGTTGTTTTCGGACTGGAGGCTTGTGACCAGCAGTGTTCCACAGGGATTGGTGCTGGGTCCACTTCTGTTTGTCATTTATATTAATGATTTAGATGAGAATACAGGAGACTTTGTTAGTAAGTTTGCAGATGACACCAAAAATGGTGGTACAGTGGACAGTGAAGAAGGTTATCCATGATTAGAAAGAGATCTTGATCAATTGGGTCAATGGGCTGGAGAGTGGCAGATGGAGTTTAATTTGGCTAAATGCAAGCTATTGTATTTTGGTAAACCAAACAAAACACGACTCCTACAAATAATGGTAGGGCCCCGGGTAATGCTGTAGAACAGAGAGACCTTGGGGCTCAGATGCATAATTCTTTGAAATTTGTGTCACAGGCAGACAGGGTAGTTAAGAAGGCATTTAGCATGCTTGCCTTCATTGCTCAGAGCTTTAAGTATAGGAGTTGGGAAGGCATGTTGAGGTTGTGCAGGACATTGATGAGGCCTCTCTGGGGTACTGTGTCCAGTTCTGGTTGCCTTGTTATAGGAAGGGTATTACTAAACTGGGGAGGGTTCAGAAAAGATTGACCAGGATGTTGCTGGAAATGGAGGGTTTGACATATAAAAATAGACTGGAAAGGCTGGGACTTTTCTCACTGGAGTTGAGGGGTGACCTTGTTAATGTATATAAAATTTTGAATGGCATAGATAAGATGAATGACAGAGTTTTTTTTCCATAGAGATGAGGGCATCAAAACTAGGAGGCATATTTATAAGGTAGGAGGTGAAACATTAAAGAAGGGCCTGAGGGACAGAGAGTGGTTTGTGTGTGGAATGAGCTGCCAGAGAATGCGATGGATGCTGGTGCAATTACAACACTTTGGGTAAGCTCATGAGCAGAAAAGACTTGGAGGGATATAGGCCAAGCACAGGCAAGTGGGACTAGATTGGTTTGGGAATATGGTCAGCATGGACTCATTGGACCGAAGGGTCTGTTTCCACGCTGTATGACTCCATGACTCTAATACAAATGTCTCAATTTACTGCGAGCCAAGAATTTTGAAGTCACAGTTTTGCTACCAATCCAACTCAACAACACGACATTCCATCATTCATTCTAAATAAAACCTAGAAACTGGTTCACATATCTGTCTAACTTTTTATTTTAACTCAGTACAAATTTCTAATCTGTCTTTATGGTTGCCATGTTTGATTGTCTTTTCTCACGTTTAGTAACTGATAAACTCACCCTTTCTTTAACTCAAAACAGCATTGTTCATTTGGCTCCTAGTAAAACGTAAACACATTAGAATTGGGAAAAGGTACTCAAAGGGGAGGGGTCCTGTGTAAATTAACCTTGTTACAATCAGCCTTGAGAAGGGTTGGGAAAGAAAAGTGGACCCAGTTCATTGCTCCTGACCCTGGTGTATATCTGAATGAGGCTTTCGTGTCTGAAGTTGTAATGAACTGGGGACGTTCGCGCAGGCTCTGATTGTGCCAACAGACACACCCACACGCAGATACATAAACATACATGTGTGTAAACACATAGCTGTACTGGGTTCTTTGTGCAGCAGCATTAAGTAAGTGTTTCAGTAGCCTTCTTTGCTTTTATTAGCACGCATGAAGCTGGTAGTGGGGAAAATATTTCACAATCACAAGGTAAAAGTGAAGACATTTGACCCCTCCTTTCTGTTTGTGCAGCCCTTGTGAACCCTGACGTTTAGCTGGCAATGCGGTTGGCTCGATGTCACCCCCTTGCTCTCTCTGCTCTCTGTGTCAGACCTGTGATTGCCTCGTATAAGTTGCTATGAAGCCATCCAGGAGACTGCCCATTTCCTTGAGCCAGGGTCTGAAAATCACACACAGTGAACCAAATAGGGTCACTGGGTATATCCACTGTGCAAGAGCCCGTGTAACCTAATCTTCCTCACAATCTCGGGATGTTTTGTGGTTGCAAATTTTTTTGGCTTCCTCCGAAGCCCAGTATGGTTTCTGCAAGAGGGTCAGCTTTGGATCTCAACAAATCGACAGTTATTTATCAAACTCTGCCTCCTAAAGGTCAGAGACCAAAAACTGCAGCTGCTTATTCCAAGATAGACAAACAGGAGACTGGAAGAACACAGCAGGCCAGGCAACATCTGGAGGAAAGGAACAGTCAATGTTTCAGGTATTACCCTTCATCAGGACTGGATGAGGGGTAAGGGGGAGCTGCAGATAAAGAAGGGGGAGGGTTGGAGGCGGAATGGTGGTGATAGGTGGTAGGTATGACTGGTTGGTCGATGGATGGGATGAATCTGGTTGGTGGCTGGAAGGGAGGGTCAGAAGGTGGAATGGAAGGGAGGAGGTGGGGCTGGATGGGGAGGCAGGGAATGGGTGGGGAGGTAATTTGAAATTGGAGAACTCAGTGTTGAGTCCTCCGGGCTGTAGGGTGCCCAGGCAGAAGATAAGGTGGTGTTCTTCAAATTTGTGTTCCAAGTCTCAGGGACACAGTGAGAAGGCTGAGGATGGATATGTCGGAGGGGGAGTGGGATGGAGTGTTGAAATAGGCAGTGACCAGGAGGTTAGGCTGGCTGTTATGGGTCAGGCAGAGATGCTCGATGAAACACCACCCCCCCGTCCAAACATAATAAAGATAGAGTCCCCCTCGTCCTCACTTTACACCCCACCAACCTCTGCATCCAAAATATCATCCTCAAACACTTACGCCAACTCCAATTATATCCCAGCACCCAGAACAGCTTCCATTCCGCACCCGTCTCTGCCTTCTACAAGGACCCTTCCCTTTGCCACTCCTTAGTTCACACCACACTCCCTGCCAAACGCCTCCAAACCCCCCCCGTCCCCCCAACCCCATATCTTCCTGTAACTGGAAAAGATGCAACATTTGCCCACACACTACCTCCGTTGCCTCTTCAGGGCCCTAAACAGCCCTTCCAATGAGACAGAGCTTCACCGACATCTCCTCCAACCTAGTCTGTTGCATCCGCGACCCCAATGTGGTCTTTTCTACCTTGGTGAGACCAAACATAGACTATGTGACCATTTCGCTGAGCATCTCTGCCTGGCCCATAATGGCCAGCCTAACCTCCTGGTCACCCCCTATTCAACTCCCTACAGCCCGGAGGACTCAACACTGAGTTCTCCAATTTCAGATTACCTCCCCACCCATTCCCTGCCTCCCCATCCAGCCCCACTTCCTCCCTTCCATTCCACCTTCTGACCCTCCCTTCCAGCCACCATCTCCCCCTCTGACATATCCGTCCTCAACCTCCTCCGGTGTCTCAGCAAATCGGAACACAAATTTGAAGAACAATATTTTATTTTCTGCCTGGGCACCCTACAGCCCGGAGGATTCAATATTGAGTTTTCCAATTTCAAATGACCATCCATCCCCTGCCTCCCCTTCCAGTCCCACCTCCTCACTTCCATTCCACCTTCTGACCCTCCCTTTCAGCCACCAATCCCTTGCATCGACCAACGAAGTTGTGTCTACCACCAGTGTCCACTTAGCACCACCATTCTGCCCCGACTCCTCCCCCCTCCATTTATCTGCAGCTCCCTCTTCCCCCACTTCCAGTCCTGAGGAAGGGGAATACCCAAAACATTGACTGCTCCTTTCCTCCAGATGTTGCCTGGCCTGCTGTGTTCTTCCTCCTGTTTGTCTGCCTCCTCAAGTTGGTAGATGGACCCCACCCATAGGGATGGCATAAGGAGCTGTAGATGTACATAACCTCCCCCTTGTGATCTGCTACTGGATGATGCTTGACTGTTGGCTAAACAATAATCTATTCCCCCATTTTTAACAGTTCTTTTTCTGGCTAAAGAAAAATGTTCAAAGAAAATATCACAAAAAAACTCACATATTTTTCTAAAGTCCCTGTGATTTTTCAGCAGGGTTTTGCACAACAGTGCCCTGGAAATTGATCCACAGTGCTTGGAAACTCCAGGTCCTGGACCATGGACAACCCTGGGGTGAAATGTGTACTCATTTTGTCCTGTGCCTCTATTTAAGGCAAGTGTCACAGTAGATATGCAGGACCATCCTAATGCTCCCTTTAAAGGCTTCTGCAGGGCTCTCATCTATTAGTTTCAAGCAGGTGAAAAATCTCTTCTTTGGCTCCAAGGGGGCAAGGTTAATTGGGATCTCACCAGTTGTGAGGACAAGCAGGTATTCAAACTCTGCTTCTTAGCAGCTGAGTGATCTGTTTAAAGGGAAGGGATTGGAGTATTAGTCATGTCACTGGGCTAGTAATCCAGATGTCCAGGCTAACACTCTGGGGATATGTGTTCAAATCCCATCATGGCCTTTGGTGGAACTTGAATTCAATTATGAATGAAAGATAGTCTCAGTAATGGGGATTGTTAACTGTAAAAAACCCACCTGAATCACCCATGTTCTTTAGGGAAGGAAATCTGCTGTCCTTACTTGGTCTGGTCTACATGGGCCTCTAGACATGTATTTTCTATAATTGCTGTATAATTGATTCTCATGGATTGGCAAAGCTAATATTGTAAGAAAGGCACATTAAAAACAAACACATTGATTACTAATGAGCGAGCTTGTCCATTCAAGGTAGGCCATTCAGCCCACCAAACCCATGCTGACTTATCCAGTTCGACCTATACTCCTTGCTCAAGGGCACTTACAACAAATGATGACCTTGCCAGTGATGCCAACATTTCATGAAAATGAAAGATAAACAAATGAGATGTTATGCTATGTCACTGCAATGCCACAACAGTGGGTGGTGAAATTAAAATATGACAATTTCACAAAAGCATTTTCCATTCTGAATGTTGACATTTGAATATATAGTGAGACATACAAAAGTTAAAAATGGAATCTGTGTGTTTCAAAATAAGTTATACCTTGGACAAGTATCCCCTTCCTTTAACCAACCAACAACTGTAGACTTCACCAAGAGATGGACTAGCAAATAAAAAGTGTTCAGATTAATCATTCACCCTGCAGAGAACAAGTAACCCTGTGCATTGTTGTTGGAAAATAGACTTTCATCCATTAGGTTATTTTTACCACTGCTGTTGCCAGTTTGTTTTAAAAGTTAGTTACCTTGATCAAATAATGTTTGAGGGACTGAGTTTAGGCACAGCATTCAAAATAGCTGACAGAGGGATGTGTTGCCCCCTGCATATATATAATATTGTGAGTTTAGGTCAATGTCTGTCTGCCTCGAGCAGACTGTCAGCTGTTAAACATCTTCACTTTGTTTTGCTATCTGTTAGGGGCATAAGGTGACAGAAAGTAATCAGCTAACCTAAGGTCGCTGAATTTTCATGCACACGCTCTTTCTGCTTGGTTTCCACCAGAAAAAAGAGGTGGCAGGATAAACAGTACTTCCACCAGACTAATTTTGCAAACCAGACAAGCAGATCTCCCATGTTGTCAGTTGCATCAGTAGCTCTCTAAAGCCTGTGGGGTGGCAAACCACTGCCAATCTTAGATGAGCATTAAACCCAGGGAAAGCCCAAGCGATTGTCTCCAGCCCCTTCTATCAACTCCATGTCTTTGTCACGGATTCTCTTTTGTTGTGTAGCTTGATGCTTACATCCATGAGTTTGGGGTTTCTGTCAAAATGGTTGAACAGAAAGCCATGATGTGTGCTTGGATCTGCACTGATAATTAATAGGCTCAATTTTTGTGGCATATTCAAAACGATTGAGCCTTCTGTTCAAAATTACAGAAGATCTTGAATGGAACTTTCCGTTGGCAATAACAATGGGATGCAGATCTAAGAGTTTTTTGTTAACTGTTCTTCAGAGATGGGATTTTTTAGTTGGACCAGCATTTATTGTCCATCGTTAATTGCCCTTGAAAAGTTGATGGTGAGCAGACTTCTCGAATGACTGCAATTCATTTTGGTATTAAGAGACCCACTGTGCTATTAGGGATGGAGTTCCAGAATTTGGACCCAGCAACACTGAAGGAAAAGTAATATATTTCCAAGTCAGGATGGTGCATGGTTTGGAGGGGAGCCTGTAGGTGTTGGGCTTGCCATGAATCTGAACCCCCTCCCTGTCCTTCTGCCAGTAGAGGTTGTAGGTTAGGACCGTGCTGTGAAAGGAAAATTAATTCAATAATTTGTTAAAGAACACATAATGGAAATAAAGAGAATAATTTCTGTACAGCCAGTTGCGATCTGGAATATATGGTGTGAATGGAGGCATATTTAATGGCAACTTTAAAATGGGAACCAGACTAACCCTTCTGAAGTGAAACAAAAATGATCAAACCTATGGCGAAACAGCAAGGAGTATAGGTCTAACTGGATAAGTCAGCATGGGTTTGGTGGGCTGAATGGCCTACCTTGAATGGACAAGCTCGCTCATTAGTAATCAATGTGTTTGTTTTTAATGTGCCTTTCTTACAATATTAGCTTTGCCAGTCCATGAGAATCAATTATACAGCAATTATAGAAAATAAATTATAGAACAATTTAACTGAGCCATTATTTTATGCATTTCACATATCTGTTTGATTCTCTGCTCTCTTACCCATTTTCAATCACTTTCCTCATCGGGTCTCAAAGCCTTCCTGGGTCCTCAAAGGCTCCCACTGACGGTAGTTCAGATTTACCCTCAATAGGGAAGGTATCTCAAAGTCTGAGCAATAGGTGAAGTTAGCTGTAGCAATACTAAGTGAGTTTGCCACTAACAGAATGCTTCCTTCAAACCAAAAAGACATTCTGCCTGTCATGCTAATAAGTCACGTGGTATATTAATTTCAGTGTCAGTGTGATGCTAGGAGTGTAGCTGCACCGTCCCAAAGACTGATGGATAAGATCAAACAGTGTGATCCTTCAGCAGTTTCCAACAGGCAGGTACTGACAGTAACTAACCACAATACAGTGCATAACTTTAGATGTGATTGTGCAATTGAACGACACTTGTTGATAATCCTGGATATGTCAGGCATTATACTGGTGACCAATTTGGTATTGTTACTCGTGCCTGCAGTCTGGCACATTTGACTATCTTGGAAGGTTCATGTATTAATGTTCTGTGCAGACAGAAGGAGTATATTCACACGTACATTAAATGGTCAGTTGATGGTCATGAGAACCGTGACATGCCAACTTGAGCGAGAAAGATGGCTAGTTTCCCAACTGATGGCCCCTCAAAGCCACACCCCTCCTTTCACCTCAGTAGGTGACCTCCAACCCCTGAGAAGAAAATAAATCTTGCCTTCCACAGTTAGATCAACTCTCTTTCATTCTCTCGTGGGTCGTTGGGCAGCTTTCATTGACCATCGCTAGTTGCCCCTCCTGAAGGTGATGGTGAGCTGCCGTCTTGAAGCACTGCAGTCCAATTGGTATGGGAACATCTGTAATGCCGTTAGAGAGGGAATTCCAGGGTTAAGGATTCCAGGAGTCTGGACTGGCAGATTTTAGAATGTCAAGCTTCCCGCATTGGGTTGGCAAACCAAGGCTTTAACGTCAAAATCCGTAATAGACCGAGAAAAATGTCCAGGTTCACCCATCTGCTCTCCATGTCTGACTGACAGGTGATTGGGTGAGTTATGTCGGGGTAGGAACAGTGTGTGATTCAGTACCTAAGACACTCATTCCTGCGTTTTCAGTTAGAATCAGAAAACCATATCCACAGGAAGTAGATAACAAAGTGTGAAGCTGGATGAACACAGCAGACCAAGCAGCATCTCAGGAGCACAAAAACTGACATTTTGGGAGGCCCGAAACGTCAGCTTTTGTGCTCCTAAGATGCTGCTTGGCCTGCTGTGTTCATCCAGCTTCACACTTTGTTATCTCGGATTCTCCAGCATCTGCAGTTCCCATTATCTCTCTCCATAGGAAGTAGAGTCATTTCTGTGAAGCTTCGGTATATAAAATATACTTGCTAGTCAGTGATGTGCTTGAGTTGTCATTTCTGTTGTAATGTAGGAAAGACTTCTGTTGACTGAAGATGCAGAATTGTCGTGTGGCATGATGGATGTGGATCAAAAGATATGTCATACACTGCGACTCAGGATCTGTGGTGGCTTGTCTCTCACAGGGCTGGACCAAGAAGGCCTCTTTCGGGTGAATGGAAATGTGAGGGTGGTGGAGAAACTGCGGCAGAGGTACGATATGGGGGTGAAACCAGATCTGGTCCGGGAGGCCGATGTCTGCTCGGTCGCCAGCCTACTCAAGCTGTTCCTGCGGGAGCTCCCCGACTCACTCATTGTCTCCAGGCTACACTCACAGTTCATGCAGCTCTATCAGGGTAAGTGATAGAGACAGAGAGAGAAAATGGGCAACGCTAATGTTAGCACCAGTGATGGGTGTGCCATTGGTGGGCCTTGTAACGAGGGGCGAGGAAAGTCCATCAGGGATTCTGCCCCAGAGTGAATCTCAATTCATTCCTGCAACGGCGAAAGATGGGTGGCAATTACCCTGTTCTGACTGGGAAGGATGGACTGTCGCTCCAGTGATCATTTTAATGACAGCATGGCTGAAGAGAGGATTGATGGAGGATGGGGGAACCTAGCCTGGGAAGATGTTGAGCGTGGTTGAGGAGGGTCAGGGAGTGGGGAAAGGGAGGGTGATGAATGTGGTTGATGAGGGTGAGGAGAATGGGAATGGGAGGGTGATGAATGTGGTTGAGGAGGGTCAGGGGGTGGTTGATGAGGGTGAGGGGATGGGGAATGGGAGGGTGATGAATGTGGTTGATGAGGGTGAGGGGATGGGGAATGGGAAGGTGATGAATGTGGTTGAGGAGGGTCAGGGGGTGGTTGATGAGAGTGAGGGCATGGGGAATGGGAGGGTGATGAATGTGGTTGATGAGGGTGAGGGGATGGGGAATGGTAGGGTGATGAATGTGGTTGAGGAGGGTCGGGGGTGGGGAATGGGAGGCAGTGAACGTATTTGGAAGATGTGAACGTTGTTGAGTGTTAGCAATGATTTTGGTCATGAAACCCCTGATCCGACCCCACTGTGGAGCGCTGAGTGAGTGTATGTGTGTGTGTGTGTCCGTGTGTATGTGTGTGAAATGCAAGCTCTATATTAAACAGACCTGCCCTTTTAAGACAACGCTTAGGGAAGGACATTGTCAAGAAAGCAAGCCACACAGGAAACAATCGATAAAGGTACAGAACAGACTGACCATGGTGCTGGTGGTGGTGCTAGGGGTGCAGGGGATGCTTTTAAAAATCGGACTGGAACAAATTGTCTGAAAATGGGCTCAAAACATCTTCTACACTAGACTGCTCCATCCAGTGGCCAGCATCTGCCACGATATACAAATGTTGAGTAGGCTATTCTATTTTAACTCCTCTGACCCACTTTGCTTTCAGCTCCCTTGTAACTGTAGTTTAACAAATATCAATCTCAGTTTTGATATTTTCAATTTATTCCCAACTAAACAGCTTCTTGAAACATAGAGTTCTGGATTTCCACACCCACCCCCCCCACCCCAGCTGACTTTCAGTCAGGAAATAAAATCACAGAATCTCTGCAGTGCAGAAAGGGCCATTTGGCCCATTGAGCCTGCACTGATCCTCCAAACTACATCCCAACCTTTCTTTGTAACTCTGTATTTCCCATGGCTAACTGACCTAGCCTGCACATCCCTGGACACTGGATAATTTAGCATGGCTAATCCAACCAGCCTGCACATCTTTGGACTGTGGGAGGAAGCCAGGAGATCAGAAGGAAACCCAAGCAGACACGGGGAGAACGTACAAACTCCACACAGATAATCAGCTGAGGCTGGGAGCTAACCCTGGTCCCTGGCGCTGTGATGCAGCAGTGCTAACCACTGAGCCACATTATGAAAAGCTTCATGACATTGCCCCTGAACAGCCTGGCTCTGGTGGTTCAACTATGCCTGTGGCAATCCCCACTCCCCTCACCCTGTCCTCCATTAATCCCCTTGAACAGTCAGGCACACTTTAAAATTTGAGCCAGGCTACTTTGAAGTGAAATCAGGGAGCATGTTTTCACACAAAGGGTGTTGGAAATCTGAAACTTGCTCCTCCAAAAGACAGTGGAAATTCTCACGACTGGGTAAGGATTTTGTAGTAAGCTGGAGATACTGAAAAAAAATCACAAAGTTGCAAATGACCAAGTGCCTCTGTAGGTGTTACATCTCATAGCCTATTTGTCAACGTACCTTTAAGAGGCATGCTCCGGAGATCCTCACCATCTTAGCATGCGGCCTGAGGGCATGAAGATCTCATACCCCATCCTAGCGCAGTGCATGAGAAGCATGCACCCGACTGGAAACATGCAGCTCATTTGTAACCTAAGGTCTGCATTCACCAGTGAGCTGTAATGGACTTCTGTTGGATTCTTCAATTCTGCAACGTCCCCTGTAGATTGTCATGCTGCCGGGAATGATATAAGCATTATCACATGAGGTAAGATAAACTGTTCGAGTCAAAATCACACCACAACACCCTGCATTTTACACTTGTTGAGAAACTGTCAAGGTGTAAATAAAACCTCAGGAAGAAATGTTGAGGGCAGAATAGTCCACAACATATTTTCAATGCAAATTACCAGTTTGGAAAAACAGAGTGCTCACCTTCTGTTCAGGAGTGAGGATCTACTCACACACTTGGCTGGTGGTCCGCTCTTGGGAAAGGAATCCTTCCAAAGATTCAGTTCAGGGCAGCCACACCACAGAAGGATGGATGAAATGCTTCAGGGATGTGCTGAAACATGGAGAAATGCAACAGTGGAATTAAATCGCGCTGGACTGGACCAATCAGAGGCAGAGGCTGTAGGAAGATTCCCAGCTTTCTGAGGCCCACAACATCACAACAAAGACAGACAGTGAGAACAGCGGGTGGTTTGGGGGAAAAAAAAACTGGCAAAATAAACAGCACTATCTGGAAGTGAACATACCGGAGCGCTGTTCTGAGGTTAGCAAGTCAGACCAGTACATGTCATTCACGTGTTTTTTTTTCTGGTTTTTCCTTCTGGAAAAGTCTTCACAATCTCCAGTCTTCCCCATCGAGCCATCTTCAGACCCATGGAAGACAATCATCCGTGCATCCGAGGAATGGCCAATAACAATAACCGTGACCTTCCCATCCTGTGGGTCATTTCCTATCTGCACACCATATCTCTCCACTCGGCCTTTTTTTAAACAGAGCTGATTTCCCATGCTTGTAATTGCTTGCATTCAGAGTTAGGTTTATTCAGCAACATGGCCAATCAAAACAAGTATTGGCCAATTCACCATTCTCTCGCTGTTCCTTCTGCTGCCGAGTATTTCATTACAAACAATGTTTTCCTTTCCTGAAACCCATTAACTGAATAACCAACTTTCCCCTAGTCATCATGTTTGGCAGAATAGTTGTAGCACCCTCTGCAGGCATAGTTCATGTCCTGCAAAGTAACACGTACATCAGCTTATCGCTCCTTCACTTCTATTTCTATTTGCCAGCTTTAAAACTAAACGAGGCCAATGCAGTAGCCACACCCCATCATTTCTAAGGGTTGCAAGGCAGGAGACCAAGATATGTATCTGATGTTTTTCCTCTTGATCTATATTTTGGGCCCAAGTCTTGGTCTGACCCTAAATTGTTAATCCAACAGGGACGTGGGGCTCCAGTTTTTTTTCAAGATTAGATTTCATACAGTGTGGAAACAGGCCCTTTGGCCCAACAAGCCCACACTGCCTCTTGGAGCATCCCACCCAGACCCATCCCCCTCTAACCCACACACCCCTGAACACTATGGGCAATTTAGCATGGCCGATCCACCTTGCCTGCACATCTTTGGACTGTGGGAGGAAACCCACACAGACATGGCGAGAATGTGCAAACCCCACACTCACAGTTGCCCGAGGTTGGAATCGAACCCAGTCTCTGGTGCTGTGAGGCTGCAGTGCTAACCACTGAGCCACTGTGCTGCCCCAAGGAATGCTTGACCCACACCCACACCCACCTCATCAGCATGGCTGAATCAAGCCCAGCCTATCCAGGACATCACAGCTACTCTTTGCAGCTCGGCTCCTGAGACAGATGAGTGCCCGTGTGATATTTCAGCAGTATAAGCATTCATTATTGAGTGGCTTTCCTCTAAATCTATATATTCCCTGGGCCCACCTTGCAGTCTCATGCACATATTATACTTAAGGTCAGATCAGAGTTACATTTTTCAGGTGTAGTGAGAATTTTGAAAGTTTGTCCATCGCCGCATTGTTCTGTGTTGAATTGAGAGCGTCTTTCCGATGATAGGAACCACTGCACTGGAAACAGAAAATATTGGATGCTTCGAAAACTAACCGAATCCCATCCAAACCAAATTATCCTCCGACACTTCCGCCATTTACAATCCGACCCCACCACCCAACACATTTTTCCATCCCCTCCCCTGTCTGCTTTCCGGAGAGACCACTCTCTCCGTGACTCCCTTGTTCGCTCCACACTGCCCTCCAACCCCACCATACCCGGCACCTTCCCCTGCCACCGCAGGAAATGCTACACTTGTCCCCACACCTCCTCCCTCACCCCCATCCCAGGCCCCAAGATGACATTCCACATTAAGCAGAGGTTCACCTGCACATCTGCCAATGTGGTATACTGCATCCACTGTACCCGGTGCGGCTTCCTCTACATTGGGGAAACCAAGCGAAGGCTTGGGGACCGCTTTGCAGAACACCTCCGCTCAGTTCGTAACAAACAACTGCACCTCCCAGTCGCAAACCATTTCCACTCCCCCTCCCATTCTCTTGATGACATGTCCATCATGGGCCTCCTGCACTGCCACAATGATGCCACCCGAAGGTTGCAGGAACAGCAACTTATATTCCGCCTGGGAACCCTGCAGCCATATGGTATCAATGTGGACTTCACCAGTTTCAAAATCTCCCCTTCCCCCACTGCATCCCTAAACCAGCCCAGTTCATCCCCTCCCCCCACTGCACCACACAACCAGCCCAGCTCTTCCCCCCCACCCACTGCATCCCAAAACCAGTCCAACTTGTCTCTGCCTCCCTAACCGGTTCTTCCTCTCACCCATCCCTTCCTCCCACCCCAAGCCGCACCCCCAGCTACCTACTAACCTCATCCCACCTCCTTGACCTGTCCGTCTTCCCTGGACTGACCTATCCCCTCCCTACCTCCCCACCTACACCCTCTCCACCTATCTTCTTTACTCTCCATCTTCGGTCCGCCTCCCCCTCTCTCCCTATTTATTCCAGTTCCCTCCCCCCATCCCCCTCTCTGATGAAGGGTCTAGGCCCGAAACGTCAGCTTTTGTGCTCCTGAGATGCTGCTTGGCCTGCTGTGTTCATCCAGCCCCACATTTTATTATCTTGGGAATCTCCAGCATCTGCAGTTCCCATTATCTCTCAAACCAAATGTGTTGTGTTGTGTATTGTAACCCCTGTGCTATTCAGTCCTTGGCACATCAGGGTCAATTTGAAGTAAGTCAGTGTTAATGTTGCCCCTACACAGGCCCATTGTGTAGAGATTGATTTCTGTCTGTGCTGGCCATGGGACTGGTTCATTTAACAATTATAGTATCAAGGTTTCAATCTGATGCCAGAAAGTGGAGATGAGCGAGAATTAGGAAACAAAGAAGGGAAAAAAAGACTGATAATAACACCTTCTCCTACTTCAAGACACCCCAAAGCTCTTTACACCCAAGTGAATACTTTTTGCAGTGTAGTTATTAGAGGAAAAAAAACACTTGATTGCTAAATAAAGTGATGACTGAGCCCGAACAGCTCAGTTTTGCAGAAGCCAAAATATCATGCCCAACCTCTCCGATTGGAGAGCATTCAATAAATACTTCTGATTGTGCCACTAATTAAGGTGATAATCAATTTAAGATTGTCAGCCAGGCTCGCAGTGTGGATGTACTAGAAGCTAGAAATAGTAAGACAGAGGGCCCAGTTCTTTGTGGGCAGAAGGAACATGTACATGCATTGTGTCTGTTTCAACTTCACAAAACCGATGGCAACCATTCTCTAGCTCAGTTCACAGGGCAATGTACTGTTCAATCATTCTTCCTGATTTAAAATTAAAACTTGGCAGTTAACTGAATGACACTACCAATGAGTCCACCTGCCCACCAATTGACATTCTCTTCTGATATGGTACAAAAGGGTCATGTTTCGTTTGCACTGGTATTCTTGTGAATTGTCCTAATCGGCAGAAGACAAAAAGCTTTAATAAAACATTTATTTAGTAATATTTATTTGATAATTTGTGCACAACCAGGTCCACAACTAGAACTGAGGTAGGATACAGTGTACCTGGTTTTATTAGACATTGGTTGATAGAGAAATGTTGGTCACATCATCAGGAAAGTTGCCACTGGTCTTCTACGTGTTTTCAATGGGATAATGTGTGTTCTGTTGACAGGATAGATAGAGCTTCAGTTTAGCAGCTCACCTGAAAAATCATCACCTTCAACAGTGCAGCACTCCCTCAGAACTGCACTGGGATCATTAGTCCAAATTGTGGTCTAGAAATTCCATTCTGTCTAGCGCATCTTGAACCCAATACCTTCTAGTTTACACACAGGAATGTCGCCCACTAAATCAAACTAACCTACAGCAACATTCAAATTTTTGATCAAAACTGTTTGTCACAATGCAATACAAAATCAATACTATGCAACACAAAAAATGTCGATAGCAATGTTAGAAAAGAATTTACTGTATCTTTGAAAATGATGAGTTACGATGTTTTCTAGCCCTGAAAATAGCTATCCCTCAGTGCTGCCCAGTGTGCCGGCAAAGATGATGTACTAAAATAAGATGAAGAACTGTGGATGCTGGAAAACTGAAAATAAAAACAAGGGTCACTAGACTTGGAATGTTAAGTTTGCTTTCTCTCCACAGAGTCTGTCATATCTGTTGAATTTCTCCAGCAATTTTTGTTTTTTGTTTGCTAAAGTTTACAGTACCGACAGCCCCAGGGGGCAGTTTGAAACCATGACCTTCTGACAGTGATGCTTGATTGGGTTAATCTGGGACTAAACCTGACATCCCTGTGACATAGATGCTAATCTGATGGCTCACATCATCCATGGTGAGCAGGAGCTGTAAATGCCAGGAAGAAGGTACAATGTTATTGCATTCTAAATCACTTAACCGTTGAATATACAAGACTCCTGCAATTTCTGCAGGGATTCCTGGCCTTCAGAATGAAGTTCCTCCTGAAAACTGGACCCACTTCACCAGATGAAGGAACAGCGCTCCAAAAGCTAGTGGTTTTAAATAAACCCTGTTGGATTCTAACCTGGTGTCATGGGACTTCTGACTGAGTATTGAAATGGACATCAGAACAACAGGAGGTTGGTGGGATGCATCATTCTGTTTTTACCTCATAGCAGCTGCTTCTCAAATGTGGCTAACTTTGAGTTGAAGTGGGAAATGAACTTCGCTGGGCTTCAGTTCAAATCAAAACAGGAAACACTGGAGGTGCTGTGCGATGAAGAGAGTTGACATTTCACATCTGTGACCTTGCATCAGAAGTAGGATAATTTAAAGATGCGTTCGGCCCTGAGTAAGGAGCTGGGTAGGGAAGAAGAGCGAAAGGATAATCTGTGATAAGGTGGAAGACAAAAGAGATTGATTGACAGAAAAGTTAACTTTCAGGGTCAAAGGGAGTGGAGTTGGGGGCGAGAAAAGAAACAAAAAGATTTGTGCCCAGAGCTCATGTGCTTGAGAAAAAAAATGAACAAAGCAAAGAAAAGAAAATGAAATGGAGCCAAGAATATGGTCTGGAATTGTGAATCTCAGTGTTAAGTCCAGAGGCTGCAAATTGCTTAATTGAAAGAGAAGATTTTGTTTTCTCAAACTTTGATGGATGCACTCACAGGAACAATGCAGTGAGCTGAAGATAGATGGTGCCATAACCTGTTGGGTATTTGCAGCATCTTCTAATTTTATTTCAGCCTCAGCAGTGTTCTGCTTCTTGACGACAGCTTCATTTGACTGTATTTATAATTTTGGAAAATGCATGTTCAAGTTGAAGACAGTACTGAGAGGGTTAATTTCATGTTTCATGAGCATCTTTTGACTGGGACAGGGGTGGGAAAAGAACTATTAAAAGCTCGGTGATTTCATGTCATGTGTCAATATAGCTCTATCGTCTGTCATCTATCACCACATGAATGCCAAGCAAAGCCTTATCTTAGAATCCCTACAGTGTCCAAACAGGCCCTTCAGCCCAACAAGTCCACACTGATTCTCAGAGCACCTCACCCAGACCATCCGCCTAATCTACACATCCTTGAACAGAAGGGACAATTTAGCATAGCCAATCCACCCAGTCTGCACATCTTTGGACTGTGGGAGGAAACCGGAGCACCCAGAGAAAACCCACACAGACACGAGTAGAATGTGCAAACTCCACACAGACAGTTGCACGAGGCTGGAATCAAACCTGGGTCAGTGGCACTGTGAGGCAGCAGTGCTAACCACTGAACCACCACAGCGCCCTCCATAGTGAAGCTGAGGTTAGAAGCCAGTTGTTAACTTAGTGACCTTGTACGAGATGGAACATAGAAAACTAAACATTGGAGCTAAAATTAAAATAAATAGAACAAAGCAATCTTTAATGTTTGCAACCATTCGTCTCCACTTTTGTTTTTTGGGTGTCTGTATCGGGAATACCAAAATATTGGCTTCAGTTTGAAATCATCTCATTGTTTTTGTCTGATATGGAGAAAAAAGTCGGCTCGAGTTGGTTAACTCCCTGCTTTTGAAAGATCTGTGACTGCCTCAGAGGACCTGATAAGTGTCTGATGAGTTTGCACATGATTTAAACAATAAAGAACTTGTGGCGTGATTTAGATAACAGAATTATCTTCGTTTTATTGTCCAAAATTTTAAATTAAATTGTATCCATATAATTTAAATCATCATCAGGTTTTGACGTCCTGTTCAGGCTGGGCCATATTGGTGATGTTGTTGTACACACCCCATGGCTAAAGCAGGACACATTTTCAGTTTAGTTGTGGTGCATTTTCCATGAGTGAATCCATTGTAATGTCCTCACCTATCTGTCCACAGTTTACCTATCTTTCACTTCAGCCATTATGTGACCAGGATGAATTGAGCAGCAAAATACTAAACATCTGATATCCTTCAGGTTTTCATCTGCGCCATAAATTGTATCTTTTCCACCAACTTCTGCATTTGGGTCACTTTTCCAGCTGCGCAAATTGCCTGGGGATTTTCAAGGCAAAGAGTGATTACCTGGGCAGCTTTTTCAGGCTCTGTCCCCTAAAGCCTTCCCTACCGGTAGAAGCAATCCTGAGGATGGAAGGGGAACAGCAAACTTTGCAACTGATGGTCTTTCAATAGTCGCCAGGAAGACCTGACCTCACCCACCCTGAACTGCTCAATGGCTTCCAACTTGAGCATCGTCCTTTGGACTCAGCTACAGTCAAGTATGAGCTACCCCTGGAACACTCACAGAATCATACACGGATAAGGAACCCATTCGGCCCATCGCTGTGCACATCACAGGCGTGGCCAGCATTTATTGCCCATCTCTAATACCCCATTCTGAACCAGTGTGTTCTGTGTGATGAAGCAGCAACCACAATGCCATTAAGGAGGGAATTCCAGGTCTTTAGTGCAGTGACACTGAAAGGTATTTTTTAAAATCAGGTTGGTGAGTAGCTTGGAGGGGAAATTGCAGGTGGCAGTGTTCCCATGTATCTGTTGCCCCTGTGTGTGTCACCTCGATGGTACATACTGCTATCACTGTGAGTTGGTGGTGGAGGAAGTGAGTGTAAAGGGTGGTGGATTATAAGGGCAGGAAAAAAAGTTAAAGTTCTGCGGAAGAGTCACTGGACCTGAAACGTTAACTCTGTTTTCTCCTTCACAGATGCTGCCAGACCCCTGCTGAGCTTTTCCAGCAACTTTGTTTTTGTTCCTGATTTACAGCATCTGCAGTTCTTTTGGCTTTTAAAGAAATTACAGTGCCTGGCTCTGGATCCCAGGGGCCCAGCAGTTCCCCCCACCTATAATCGGACCCCTAGAATCTCAGGCCCTAGTAATTGAGCCGTGAGATAGCCCCCTGCACCTGAGTGGATGCAGTGCCAATCGACGGGGATGCTTTGTCCATGCACATTGCCAATTTGTTGTTGTTGTTTGTATTGGAGCTGCTCCCAACCAGGCAAGTGAGGAATATTCCATCATACTCCTGACTTGTGACCTGTAGATGTTGGAGAGGCTTTGGGGAGTTAGGAGGTGATTTACATATACAGAATTCCCAGCCTCTGTATTTGATTTCAGTATCTGAGATGTTGTGATTGGTGCTGAACATGGTGCTATTGTCAGTGAACATATCGGCATCTGACCTTATGATGGAAGGAAGGTCATTAATGAAGCAATTGAAGATGATTGGACCTAAGACATTACCCTGAGGAGCTATTGCAAATGATTGGCCTCATCTGCCTCTGTGCCACCTTCCTCTGTGCCTGGCATGACTCTGGCATATTCCCCCAATATCTCATTGATGCCAGTTTGTCTAGAGTTCCTTAATGCCACCCTTGGTACAATGATGCTTCGATATAAAGGGCAGGCATTCACCTTGTTTCTGGAGTTCAGCTTTTTTGTCCATATTTAGAGTTAGACTGTAATGATATCAGAAGCTGTGTTACCATAATGGAACCCGACCAGCACATGCAGTTGGCTAATGACCGAGCAAGTTAATCTCACTCCTGCCTTTGGTCATATCTTCTGTCACTATTTTACATGTATCCAGCTGCCTGCCTGTAATTGTGAAGACTGAGTGTGTGTTTTTTGTGTATGTGTGTGTGTATCTGTGTATGTGTGCGTCTTTGTGGATCTGTCAGCATGTGTCTATGTGTGTGTGTTTGTGTTCGTGTGTCTGTGCATGTGTGTGTGTGTGTGCGTGTGTGTGTGTGTTTATCTGTCTCTGTGAGTCTGTGTGTGTATGCACTTGTGTGTTCAGAATAAGAATGACACAATCCGTGCATCCCACCCACCCCATGTTGCTGCCATTTGTCTAAACTTGGTACGTACTTTCTCACCCAGTTGGGAGAAGCTATTTTGACTAACATTTATAATTGTTGAGAGGTATAACTTGGTCAGTCACATGAAACGAGACGGTTGCACCAACGGACCTTCCTGTGTCTGGGAGGTTTCATATCCAGGAGCCTTTAACATCAAGTCAGATGATAATTGTGTCTCTCCAGGCAATGGGGATATAATAAATACTTGATCACTTACTAATCAGCTCCATTGGAGCGCTGGACATTTAGTCTTTGAATTTGAATGTTGTGCAATACAGAATGATGTTGTAAGGATCTGTGGCTGCAACACTGCTATGGAACAAAATTAACAAAGCTGAAAGCTGTCTTTCTGTAGCGTGTTAGTTAAAATGATGCACAGGCTGCTTGGGTGCCCTCTGTTACATTCTCACTGTATCTTCCAGGTAGCTGGTGTTTGAAAGTTAAAATTTGAAAATTACTTTCTGACGTTCTGAACTCCTGATGAGTTAATGTCACACACTGTTACCTGGCGCCACGTGCTCCTTTCCTCTTCTTCAGTTCTCTGTACAAAGACAGGTCAGATCCACAATGCCAACACACCCACATTGGATAGGTCAAGAAGGCGCCTCCTGAATTCACCACAATGCTGGGTGCAGCCCCTTTTCCCAGGGTGTCTTGCTCTGTAGTTGCCACCACCATCACCATTCACATCTCACTTCTTTGCCTCCAAATTCTTCCACTGCTGGGACAGGAATTACATGCTGTGCTGATGGCACAGATCTACTCCTAACCAGCTATCTAGCCAACACAGCAGACAGTGTCCCCGGAGATATGAGTTGATGGCTTTTGATATCGCCTGGAGCTATGGTTGAGACTCTGAGTTCCTCTCCAGCATGGAGTGGACCAGGAATCTCTCCTGCTCTTGCCATTGGTAGATGTTGCAAGCACTTTCAAGCTGAAGCCATACCTATTTGAACATGTTACGAATACACTTTCCTAGGCCATCAAGACCTGGAGTGGGACTTGAACCAGGAGCTTCTGACTCAGAGGCAGTGATGCAACCAACTGTGCAATAGCACCTCCTTCAGACACCAAAGAAATAAATAGTAGATTTTATCTGTATGACGTGTGTGTGTGTGTGTGTGTGTGTGTGTGTGTGTGCGTGTGTGTATGTCTCACATGCCTGTTGTTGTGTTTTGCTGTTAGGATAAACAAAGCAAAGACTTGCATTTGCCTAGACACTTTTCTGACTTCAGAACATCCCAAAACCCCGTGTAAAATACATTTGAAATGTGGGAAAAGCAGCAGCCAGTTTGTACAAAGTAGGTCCCCAAAAGCAGCATTGCAAATTGATGTGATAGTCTGTGTTTGTGATGATGAATAAAGTTTAAATACTGACCAAGACACCAAGGAGAACTCCCGTGCTCACTTTTAAAATTATGCCATGGTGTCTTTTAGCTCCACCCAAGTGAGCAGATAGGGCCTCAGTTTAACATCTCATTCATAAGATGGCAGCTCTGACCAGGAGTGACAGCGAGATAATTTGCTCTCATCTCCAGAGTGAGATTGAAGTCACAACCTTTTGAGTTTGATGTGAGTGTCTCCATTACCTGCTTGGTATTATATATGCTGCTAGGGGCAGCTTGCTGTGTATAAAATGACTATGTTGTAACAGTGACAGCACTTCAAAAGTAGTCCATTAACTGGAATGGGCTTTGGTGACAGTGCGCTATATAAATGTAAGTTCTTTCAAGGTGAAGTGTTTGAAATACAAAGAAATATTGTGGCGTGGAACTCACTATTTACCCCCTCCACCTGGAGATTGGCTGGAATAGTTGGTTAATGGCGGATGAATGGGGTCAGTTATGAGGAGACATACATTCAGCAGATAAGGGACATGCTGTGTAGAATCATTTAGGTAATGATACTCAATTAACCAAGTCACAGTTGCACAGGAAATGGACAAGTAACATGGCTCTTGCAGTTTATCAAATTAGTTGATTAGACAAATACAGATTTAATTATTGGAGCACTGCAATGTTCTTTGCAACTTCAAGTGGATCTCATGGGGCTTCTCCTTTTTGCATTAGCAGACCATAATTGTGCACTCTCGCAGGTAAATGCAGCCAACACTGGATAATTTTAATCATTAGATGAACAAAATATTCTTAAAACTATTGAGGGGCATGCCTCTGCTTACTGAAAGATTTCCCATACAGTATCTTATAATTCACTTCCTTCATGGCAGAAAGTTAGAGGGATTTGTTAAGTTACAGATCAGTCTGACGTTTTGGGAAAGAACTGGTTATATGTTCAACTGGAGGCATTTAGAATGAGAACTATCCAAGCTGGATCATTTATTCTTTAATATTCTCTTTTGACTAGACATCCTCTGCTGGTAAATGTTTATTTGGTGGCCTCAAGTAGATAAAATTCAAAATGCAATTTTCAACATACTACGGTTATAGACGTTCCTGGAGTAGTTGGTTCATTTGTTGTATAGAGGGGCTTGGCAGGGGGTTGTTAAAGTGAAAAACTGGAGCAGATGGGGTGAGAGTGAGTACCAGGCAGACCCAAAGATTGTTGAAAGGCGCTGCACTCAAGAAGCATGAATCAGACCTAAACTGTGAACTGCCGGTTGCTTCAGGAATAATACTTCCCCATTGTAGGTGAGGCCATTCATGACAAAACTACCCTCTGCCTCTATTCCAAGAAAATGCAAATATTTACCAGTTGTCGTGGAATGAAATTGCAGTTCTGTCTCTGGATGTCTTTTTCCATGGGCATGTGGCAGAGGGATGGGGCTGCCAGAAACTAAAGACCAAAAGCACTACAAAGATGGAAACTCATTACAGCTGTTAGGAAAAAAATGTTTTAGGTCTTATTGGTGCAATTCCATCAGCTCTGATCAGGCTCCATGGTAGTTGAGAGCAAAGGTCCAGACCTGATATGTCAACTTGTCTGTTCCCTGTTGCTGCAATACCTGCTTGGTGTTTCCAGCATTTTCTATTTTCTCCTTGGCACTCCAATCGATTAAACTCATGTTTTCTCACAGGTGGGACAGTCTTGCTGTGTATCGCTAAGCCAGATAACAAACTGTCGCTTTCTCTCCCTTCTTTTGAATGTTTTCCAAACCCACAAAAGCAGATATCTGTTCACCATCCTTATGGGATCTTGCTATGCTACATTCAACTGACCAGCATTCCCTGCCTTATGCTAATTTCAAAAAGCACAGCATTGGCTATAAAGTGCTTTGAAATGTCTCAAGGGGATCATAAAAGACGCAGGATAGGGTTAGACGAAGTAAAATGGGAACAGCATAAATAATCATTTGGGCCAAATAGCCAGTTTCTGTGCTGTAAATTTTGTGTAATATAAATGCGTATCTTTCTTTACAATTAGTAACAGAGAGCTTGACCAAATTTACTGGGAATGGAAATACAGGGAAGCATTGCTTTGAATTTTAAGGAGATGTCAGTAAAAGGGGAGCAGTGATATATGTTGCACTGCTGCTCAAACAGACAAATTTCTTATTTTCATTTCAGGCCGCAGTGGAGATCAAAAGGAGTTACAGTGGCTCCTGAGGCAGCTTCCAGATGTTAACTATTCCCTGCTGAAATTCCTGTGCTACTTTCTGATCCAGGTAGCTGCGGACCAAAAGACCAATCGAATGACCATTTACAACCTCGCCACAGTATTTGGCCCCAATGTATTCCAGTAAGTCTGGGTGAAAGCTTCCAATGACATGTGCTTTTGATTTAACTGGTTTAATCAGGGAATAAGGATAGGCATCCTGTCTGACTACAGCCACTTGTAACTTTTAGCAGCTTCACCTGTGTGAGCTCATGTATTGAGATTTTTTGACCGCCACAGAAGGATTTGTACAAGTTTAACTCTTGCTGGATTGTGATATCATCATTGAAGCTTTTTGTCTGACACTCATCAGGACAGTTGCAAGAATGCCACATTCCAAACAATTGCAACAATTTAAACAGTAAGGGAAGGGGTTCATTGGAGATAATCAGCCAAGGCAGTCAGAAGATTCATTTCTGTCTACGAGAAGCAAGATACAGTGATGCACAAGTATCTGCAAACAAAAGGAATATGTTCAAACCTTGTACCTTTTCTGAATAACTGGGGGGCTTTGGGAGCCTATGGTTCATCATTGTTTTTTTCGTAGCAATATCTTGGACGATTAGAGTCCCCTTACCAACCTATCCACATTCTTTACTCCATAGTACAACTTGTTGTGATTGTTTGAAATTTGGTATTGTGTTTGTATGACAATTGCAAGGCGAAAAAGGTTCAGCAACAAGTCTCTCCTTTTTGGCAGTAAAACTCTAAATATTGCATTTTAAATCACAGTGGTAGATCAATTTCCACTGTTAACCTCTGGGTGCTAGCCATTTGCAGAAATTTACCCAAGTATATTTATGCAAGATTCTGTTATTTAAGAAACAATGCCCGAGTCATGATAGTTAATGTTACAATCCAGACAGTCAAGCAGTGAAGGTCAGAACACGGAACCCAATCTATTTGCTTATATTTACAGTCTTTCGGTTATACTTACAGAGTCACACGTTTCAAGCATGTACTTCCTAATCCACAAAAATAGCTTCTTCAGTAGCAGAGAACAAACAGATTCCCAGTTACTGCCCACTGTGGTATAATGAGATTATGTAAATCCTAGTTGTGATATTCTGAGAAAGGGTAACTGGACCTAGAACATAAACTCTAATTTCTCACCACACATGCTTCCAGGCCTGCTGAGCTATTCTGACAATTTCTGTTTTAGTTTCTGATTTCCAGTGTCTGCAGTTTTTTTGGGTTTTAATTTGATGTAATTCATGATCATGTACAGCATAGCTCTTACATCAGCCAGAGAGAAGGCACCAGTTTAGAATGTACATGTGAAGAGAACAGTCCTAGACACTCCACTGGAGAGCTATATTTGATAACCTACTACATGCAGATGTTAATACAGTATATCAGGATTTCAGAACTTAAGAAAGTGATAGGAGCAAGCAGTCTCGGGATCAGTGTATGTGTAGGTATTACTATTGGATTTAAATGCAAGGATTTAAGGCTGGATAGGCTAGGAGCTTTTTCACTGGAACGTAGGAGGCTGAGAGGTGATTTTATAAAGGTTTATAAAAGCATCAAAAGTACAGATAAGGTGAATGGCAGATGACTTTTCCTTGGGTTGGGGACTGGGGGGCATATTTTTAAGGTGAGAGGAGAAAGGGTTAGAATGGATTTAAGGGTCACCATTTTTTCACAGAGAGTGGTTCGGGTGTGGAATCAACTTCCAGAGGAAGTGGTAGATGTGGGTATAGACATTTAGATAAATCCATGAATAAGAAATGTTAACTTAGAACATAGAACTGTACAGCACAGGAACGGGCCCTTTGGCCTGCAATGAAATTAATCCCTTCTACTTGCCCCTGGTCCATATCTCTCCGTTTCCTTGCATATTCATGTGCTAATTTAAAAGTCCCTCAAATGTCCCTATTGTATCTGCCTCCGCCACCAGCCCTGGCAGTCGTTTCCCGACTCCTACCACTGTATGTGTAAAATACTTGCCCTTCACGTCACCTTTGAACTATCCCCCTCTAACCTTAAATGCATGACCCCTGGCATTAGTCATTTCAACTCTGGGAAAAAATGTGTGTAGGGATATGGGCCAAGCGCAGGCAGGTGGGATTAGTTTAGTTTGGGATTATGGTTGGCATGGACTGGCTGAACCAATGGGTCAGTTTTCATGCTGTACAACTCTGTGCATGATAAAGCAATTCTCCACCTGACTGCAAAGAAAAGCCCATTTAATGTGCACCTAATCAGTTATTATGGTAATAAACTTGCATTAAAGTTGTTCCCCTATGGACTGTAAATTGTAACCACTTGTTAACTTGTCTCATTAATTGAGAAACACATCACATTCATTGTTCCCCAAAACAGCAAGGGCCTAATAATTGTGTTGTTAACCACAGTCAGCAAAGTCTGTGTTCACATCCCACCTGCCCTGGATGTGTGTCATAAACTGTAACCCTATGTTGGAGCATTTTGAGGAAAAAAATGATCAACACTCAGAAATAAAACATTTTTAGGGGCCCACGGAGAGTCAGGAGAGTAAGAGGAGCTGACGCAGGTGCAGTAGACTAGTTAGCCTTTTCCTGTGCCGTCTAGTCCATGCTAAGATCCAGAATATTTATAGAAATGTATGCTGATTACAACTGTCCCCTTTAATATTCACTTGCCGTGACATCTCCTAGCTTAACCATCTACAGGAAACTCTGCTCACTAAGTGTTGTATGTATGCGAGAGAGCTGAGTATGAAGATTAGAAGGGTGTGCAATTGTTACGCCTTTGTGTTACACTACTGGATTTGGTAAGTATAGAGCAGTAAAAATAGACAACTATGAAATTAAGCCACTGGTATCTCTTATTGAAGACACTGGTGCCACAACACTTTGTTGTATTTCTAACGGGATAGAAATTGAAAGACAACTAAACTAAACTAAACCTGCATCAAAAATCGGCTGAGCGACACAAGAGCATTTTTTTATTATTCAATGGATGTGGGCATTTCCAGCTGAGCTGGTTTTTATTGCCTGTCCATAATTGCCCTTGAACTAAGTGGCTTGCTAGGTCATATCATTCTGTTAAGAATCATTCCCTTTTCTGTGGGGACCTGGAGTTGCATGTTGGCCAAACCAGTTAAAGATGGCGTATTTCCTTCCCTTGAAGATTTCAGGATTTTGTTGAATTCAGATTTCACCAAGTGCCCTTGCAGGATTTGAACCTTGACATTAGACTGGGACTTTGGCTTACTAGTCCAGTGGTGTTATCAACCACAAACCTCTACGCAGTTCTGAAAGTCATATTAAAGAACAAACATAGAGGCACTAGTGAACACGCAGAAATATTTTACAAGAATGAAGACATAAATTATATGGTACCGTATTGCACCATAAAATGCTAGATATATCAGGAAATCATCGATAGGCTGGATATCTTGTCTCTTGCAAAGAAAAAGCTGAGGGATGACCGATCAGCCATTTTTAAAACTATGAAAGATTTTGATCGAGTGAATAAAGAGAGAATATTTCCTTTAGGAGTAAAAGACATAACTGAGGGGTGATCAATGTAAAACAGTCACAAAGAAATTGAGCAGGGATCTTAGGGGAACGGCTTTACACAAAGCATGGAGGGACATGGAACATGTGAACACAACGAGCGGTTGAAGCAAATAACACCAATGTATTTAAGGTGAATCCAGAAAGGTTAGCAGGAAAAGGGAACAGACAGTAAATGGGGTAGATTTAGGTAGAAAAATGGGAGGAGTCTCGAAGGGAACGTAAGTACCAACATGAATAGGTTGGGCCAAAGGGCCTCTTTCTGTGCTGTTTCTCAGATATCGCAAACCTTTGTAATCCATTGGTAGAATTCTACACCCACCTTAAGTTCAACCTGCGTTATTTTATTCAGGAACATCACAGAACTGTTATGGCACAAAGGGAGGTCATTTGGCTCATTGTAGCAGCACTGGCCCTTCAAATGGTTATCATTACTTTGCAAACTCCTGCTTTCTCTTGATTTCCTTGCACATTATTTCTAACCAAATATCATCCAATTCCCTGCGAATGCCTCAACTCAACCTGCATCCACCACATTTCTAGGCAGTGAATGCCAGTCCTCTAACTACTCGCTGGGTACACAATTCTTTTTCCTCACATCACCCTTGCTTTGTTTGCATGTTTTTTTCGGACCAGGAACAGCTTACCCCTATCCAACCCCCTCATGATTTTGAAAGAATTTCTATCGATCTCCACTTTGCCTTCTTCTCTCCAAGCAGAAATGTTCCAATTTCTTCATTCTCGCCTCTGAACTGAAAAAACGTTTATGCTTTCAAATATTGTGGACTTCCTTGATGATACCTATCTGTGCAGAATGTCAAAAAACCAAACTGGGACAGCTTAGAGTTGTATGAGTAGAGTGACCAGGCAAGACAATTGGATTTTAAGGTGAACACTGATTTTGAAATTGGGACCAAAAAGGTTGCCCCTGCTATATGGGGTAGATCATTCACAAAAGTAACAAATTTGGGCAAGCAACTATTCATTGAGAATATTCGGGCCATATAAACTGCGACTAAATAGTGGCTGGAATGCAAGTGCAGAAATTGGACTCCAAGGTGAAGTTTCAAACACATATAGCCTATTGGTAGGGCCACATTTGAAATAGAGTCACAGCTTTGGGCATCCTCTTCTCTACCAGGGCATTAACGTATTGGGAGAGATTTGTGAGGAAGGAACTTTTTAGTGCTTGGGTGCCTGAGACGAGAAACTGTGAAAAAGTGAACTCAAGAAGGATCAAAGTTTAGCTATTCAACGTGAGGAAGGGTAGAGTTAAGGTAAATGTAAACAGGCTTTCCATGTATAGCTGCTATCAAGAAAACCAAGGAACAGAGTGCAAAGTTGACTGGTTGATTAGAGGAGTCCCCTCAAGGGAATTTACAATGGGGATGAGCTAGATAAGTGTCTTGCTAGGAAGGAGATCAAAGGTTTAATCTTCATTACAGGAGAGATCAAAAGCAGTTGTTGGGACAATGAAACCCTGAATTGATAGGCATCTGGAATTCAGGAGGTGAGAATAGTAGATGGTTGGATGTGTTTAAAGTTGAGGTTTACTTTTGAGAAATCCTTGAATGCGAAAGGAAAAGTCACAAGACGAAAAAAAAGGAATACCTAGAAATGACGGTACTGGTCCAAACTGGAATTCCAAGTTAAAGTGCACATGCCAGTTTGGAGTTGTTAAGTACAGACTTCACCTTCTGTGGCGATGAGGATGAATCTTGTGGATTGTGCCAAAGTTTAATTCACCAGTTGGCCTTAGAGTCAGAAAGGGAATTAAATTAGCCAGTGAAGGAGAACACGTTGGCATCTCAAGCATCTCTGGATATGATTGGTGCTTCGGGATAAATGGTGGCTCTGAAAGATGCTAAATAATTGCAATGTTTACCTGCTTGTCTGTAGTCAGTGACAAGAGTAGCCAAATCTTGAATAGATGCTCCAAAAGGAAGGATTCAGTTTTTGATAACAAAGTGTGGAGCTGGAGGAACACAGTAGGCCAGGCAGCACCAGTGGAACAGGAAAGCTGACATTTTGGGTCGGGACCCTTCTTCATGCTGCCTGGCCCGCTGTGTTCCTCCAGCTCCACACTTTGTTATCTCTGACTCCAGCAATCTCCAGTTCTTGTCATCTCAGTGATTCAGGTTTTGACCTCTCTTCCCTCACATGGATCTGAGTAGCGTCTTGCGGAGCCACCTAACCTCCACTTCTGAAAAAGAAACCAAGCAACAGTCAAGCTGCGTTGAAACGATATTTTCAGACATTTCAATGTACCAAGCCTAGACCACACTGAAAGCACTATGCGCATTTCAGGTCTCCAAATTACATTTAAAAAGGATTCAGAGACACTGGAAAGGTGCACAAAGGTACTTAACGGCATAATGCCACAACTGAGAAGATGTTTTTATCCCAAAAAGCTGAACAGACTGAGCACTTCTCAAGAATAGAGAACAAGAGATCTTTAACATTTTCACTTCCAAAAAGTTCAAAACTTGGATTCATAAACTTAAGATTAGTGTATGTATGTAGGACTAATTATCACCAGGTAATATTTAGATTAGATTAGATTCCCTACAGTGTGGAAACAGGCCCTTTGAAGCGTCCCACCCAGACCCATCCCTCATAACCCACACACCCCTAAACACTATGGGCAATTTAGCATGGCCAACCCACCTAGCCTGCACATTTTTGGACTGTGAGGGGAAACGGGAGCACCCAGAGGAAACCCACGCAGGCACGGGGAGAATGTGCAAACTCCGCACAGACAATTGCCTGAGGCTGGAATTGAACCAGGATCCCTGGCGCTGTGAGGCTGCAGTGCTAACCACTGAGCCACTGTGCTGCCCCCATTTAGGGTCAGGTTGTGTCCCTAATCCTCCTTTCAAAATATTTTCTCCATATTCATAGCCATTATTACATTCCTTTTCTGTAGGTGGCACTTGAACCTGGGCCTCCTGACTCAGTGGTATGGACAATACTACTGTGCCACAAGAGCCTTGTTATGTTAACAATATTGTAGTATGAAACTCTGAATCTTAACAAGAAGCACTTTTCTTATCAACAAGCTGCAGTTTATTGCATAATAACAATACAGGTTACTTTGGCTAGTCAGACATAACCACCAAGACCATTTGCAATTCCCCCCATTACATTTTGATTTATTCCCCTCCCCCTCCCCCTACCTTTCCCTCAGTTCTGTTGTCATCGCATTGCCCTGGTGGGTTTAACATGTTAACTGGTTTAGAAACAGATTTGTTGGTGGAGGCTGAAGGCATAAAAGTAACATGAGTGATCTGGTGGTGTTCAGTGGTGCATAAAAGGATCTCTGGGTGTTAAAAAGAAATGAGCAACCAGAGCTGACACATATGGATTGGAACCTAGAGCTCAACTCGGTCATTCTCCCTGAAGGATGATATGCCACCGTGGAGTGAAATGCAGTCTCCGACATGAACCCTTTGAGAACTATTACCTTATGCAACAAAGATAATCACTGATGAATTCAAGGAAGAATTCAGGGGAAGGCTCTTCATTGAACTAGTGATGAGAATGTGAAACTTCCTACCACAAATAGTGACAAAGGCAGATAGCAATGATATTTTTCTGGGAAAATGAGATAAACACTTAGGAATAAATGAATAGAAAACTACACTGGTACATTAGAGATCATTGGGAGAAGGGTCTTTTGGAGCATAACACTAGCATAGACCATTTGGGCTGAATGACCTGTTTCTGTGCTGCCCTTCTCAATATTTCAATTTCTTTATGCAAGTGTGTGAAGTCAACAACTGTCATTTCAATGTTTGAAAAGAAGGATTAATCTGACAGTATACTTTACCTTATACATGAGGCACTATGTAATGACCTTCAAACACTGATGTATGATACCGCAATTGTTGCTCTTGAAACTCACAAATAGGTCTGAAATTACCAATGCCTTCTCAATCAGAAATATTCCAAGGAGAATGTGTAAACTTTCAAAAATTCTCACTTCTGCACTCCTGGCCAGCGAGTTGTGGGTTCTGTCTAGGTTTACACTCTGTCTAGGCTTTCACTCCCAGACAGGAGGTCGGTTAGCCCAGTTCGTAGGACAGCTGATTTGTGGTGCAGAGTGCGCCCCTCAGTTTCTGTACTGGCTGAGTTCCCGATGGAGGGCTTACCTTCTCAACCTCACCCCTTGCCTGCAGCATGGTGACCCTTGGAGTAAGCTCATCACCAGCCATTCCTCTACTGCGAGAGAGGGACTATGATGATGTTACCTTCACCTTCACTGCAACGAGCATTGCATTGTCACAGAAGCCATGCTTAGGATCAAGTGCTCAGTCAGGGTCCCATTTGCCCCTCAGGATGTAAAAAATCCTGTGGAATGATGCAAAGAGCAGTATTGTTCTCCTTGGCCAATCTTTATGTATCTGTTGAGTTCGTTAAAGCAGATCATAGAATCCACAGTGTAGAAGCAGGTCATTTGGCCCAAGGAGTCTGCACCGACCCTCTAAAGATCATCTGACTCAAACTTAGCCCCCTACCCTATATATCCCCAGACACTACAGCATGGCCTAACCTAACTTGTGAGAGGAAACTGGAGCAAACCCACACAGACATGGGGAGAATATGCAAACTCCACACAGACACTTGAGGCTGTAATCGACCCCGCGTCACTGGGACTGTGAGACAACAGTGCTAACCACTGTACCATGGTGCTGCCCTAAGATTTCATTGATTCACATGATTTGATAGAATCCCCACAGTGTGGAAGTAGGCCATTCAGCCCAGAGTGTCTGCTCTGCCATTCCATGAGATCGTAGTTGACCTGATAAACCTCAACTCCATTTTTCTGCCTTTACCCTTACAAATTGAAAATCTGTCTCAATCTTTGTGATGAAATCTCAGCATTGAATATATTTAATGATGGAGTCTTGACAACCCCCTGCAGTTAAGAATTCTACACCCCAAAAGAAGAAATTCCTCATCTTATCTGCCTTAAATATGTGTTGTTCTGAGGTTATGTCCTTTGGTTCTATATTTTTCTTCAAGGGGAAACAACCTTTCAGCAGCTATCTTATCATGCCCCTTAAAAATCTTGTACGTGTCCATAAGGTGACCTCTCATCCTTCTAAATTCCCATGAATACAGGCCTAACCTGCTTCACCTCGATGCATAAGACAGTCCTTCTACCTTTCATCACACGGAAAAACAAACCAAGTTCAAGTTCTGAGTTAATGGGAACTGCAGATGCTGGAGAATCCACGATAACAAAGTGTAGAGCTGGATGAACACACCAGGCCAAGCAGCATCTTAGGAGCACAAAAGCTGACGTTTCGGGCCTTGATCCTTCTAATTACTTTTCTCCCATGAAGTACAATATTTTTGGGTCTAGGCCCGAAACGTCAGCTTTTGTGCTTCTAAGATGCTGCTTGGCCTGCTGTGTTCATCCAGCCCCACACTTTGTTATCTTAGTTCAAGTTCTGACTATTGGATTAATCATTTCGGTGATTGAAAGCATTTTGTCCAAAAATAGAGTCTGTGAGCTCTATTTAATTATGAATTCCGTAATTAGTATGTTCCATGAATCCTTGTCTGTGAAAGTTCAGGGTTTTGCCATTGTTCATTGTACTTCATGGGAGAAAAGTAATTAGATCTGAGGAAGATTTTGCATTACATTTTAATTTAAATGCCTTAACTTTATACCTCAAGCATTTGAACATGACCTAAGGTTTGTTGCACCAGAATTACAGATGCAGGTCCCTCATGCATAAATCAGGCTGACCTAATTTGTCTCATTCAATTTATCCTCCAACTGAACAGAGATTGCCAATGTGTAGCAAACCAAACAAGCATATCCTTATAGATGTTTATCAGGTTTTCTTTCTCAGTCAGCCATCCATATATGGATGTTCTCACCTAAAGTTGCGAATACTCAAAATGTAATTTGCTCGCTGATGAGGAGTTCAGAATCTAGAAACAGTGAAGTACAACTTTTTATCTGAGCAAAGCACCTTTGTCAACATCAGAACATGTCAAAGCAGCTTCACTGTTGTAACACAGGTAAACATAGCAGGCAATATGTATGCAGACCATCCAGCCCATAGAGTCTGCTCTGCCATTCAATGAGATTGTGGTTGACCTGATAAGCCTCAACTCCATTTTCCCGCTTTTAACCTAAGCTTCCAAAACAAGAACCAAATGGTTAGATAGTCTGTTTTTGTGATGTTATTCAAGGGATAAACAATGGATAGGAAACCAGGTGGAATTGCCCTGTTCTTCTACAACCCTTGGGATCTATTTCATCTACCAGAGAAGGCAGGCGCTTGGTTTAACATTTCATCTCAAATATAGCACCTCCCAACATTGTAGCTCTCCCCCAGTACTGCACAAGTTGTGTTAGCCTGGATTATGCACCCTGAGGTCTCCACACCAAAATGTCGTTGTTTCAAACTAGCCACCAGAGATATGAGAGCTGTTTCTGTATGAATTGTTTCACAAACCAATCTGACCATATTGTTACAATTGAGATTGAAGATGCTGTTTTTCTGGAATGAAATTTGTCAATGAGTCTTGGCAGCACCTGCTGGTTTGCTTGCGAACCAAGAGGGAGATGAAGGCTCACCATTAATTTTCAAATGATTTGAAGTTGATGTTTAACTTTCTCAAATCACTCGAAAGCCCTTGCTCCACCCATCTCTGTGTCAACTGCAAACTCAGACTCAGTGCTTCACCCTGCATCAACCGCACACACCATTGTACCTTCCATTGTGTGGCCACAAAATTGTCTCCCTAAACCTCTCTACCTCTTTCCTTTGTCTCTTCCTTTAAGACAGACATTTTAAACGTAAACCATTGAATACGTTTTTGGCATCTTTTCTGGATTGGTGTCAATTATTATCCGAATATAGTCCTGTCAGACACTTTGGAGCATTTTGCGACATTACCAGCAGGCTATAAATGAAGTTGATATATTTCTTTATAATTAATATGTTGTACATAACATCGATGCAAAATCTGGAAACAGAACAGATGAGCTTGTGGGAATGGTTCATTCTGTTTTTTGTAGGTGGATAGTCTTTTCTCGCTGACAACAGTAGCCATGGCAATGGAAGGATCTTGTGATTGAATCACATGATTTAAACCAATAGTGTAACGTAGTATAGTGTAACAAAATTGCTGCAAGATAGGCATTTATTTCATAGCTGGCTACAGTAAGCCAGCATATCAAGGCTGCAGAGAGATGCTGTATAACCTTTTGTAATATTATTATTCCGATAAACAAATTAACTGTGTACTGCTTCAAATATCACGTTGCAATAGTCAGTATCAAGTCAGCCAATAAACAGGGTATGTAGTGGGTTGACAACGTTTATAAGCAAAATGTACATCCTGTCAGTTCAGTTCATGTGCTCGTCTGCAGAAGCGTTAATGCAGATAATCCGAGTTCAGTTGTGAATTGTAACATTTCATTTTTCAACCTGACAGCGTTTCCCCTGGTATTGAAGGAATAAAGGAACAAAATATTTCCAATAAACTCATGACCGCACTGCTGGAGAACTACAACATCTTCTTCGAGAATGGAGATAAGATGGAAGCTCCACCTGAAGTTCAAACCAAGGTGATAACTGTGCAAGTAAGTGCAACTGATCCTGTAAGAGTCCCAGCATGAAGACAGATGTGATAGACAGTTGCAAAAACACAAATAATTTGGTTTCTGGAAAACTGACTTGAAAAGAACAGGAAAAATCTTCCACAAGTCAAGCAGTATCTGCAGAGAGAAATAGAGTTAGCATTGTAGTTAAAGATGACCGAATCTGATGAAAGGTTGCCTTGACCTGAGACATTTACTGTGTTTCCCTCCAGAATGCACTGCCTGATTTGCTGAGAATTTCCTGACTTTCCTGTTTGTGTTGGTTGATGATTATTCTGATAGAGTGAGATAAAGTTTAATGGGAGTAGGCTGCTGTGGAACCTAAACACGGACATGAGCCATACAGGCCAAATGGCCTGTTTCTGTGATGGACAATCATCTGGCATTGGATGCCAGTTGTAGCTCCATCATCTGTACACAGCATTACATGCAGAAAGGGTGAAGCGGTCATGCACAGATGGAATGGGATATATGAGTTACAGTGATCTCCTGCTATTTGTGGATAATGTGCTCCTGAAGAATGTCACGGTCAATGATTTCACAAATAGTGATGGCTTACTGCACATGTGCAATGTGTGATGTATGCACACATTTTTGAGCTGCAAGAGAAAGTTGTGGAGGTGGGTACAATTGCAGCAGTTAACAGGCATCTGGGATGATACTTGAATAGGCAGGGTTTAGAGGGATGGGGGCCAAATGCTGGCTATTGCGACTCTATTAATGTAGGATATTCGATCTACATGGACAAGTTGGACGAAAGGGTCTGTTTCCATGCTGTACACTCTATGACTCTCCCTGACCCAAGAGTAAATTTGATGGGGATCTGCCCATTGCTGAGGTATGGTCCTCGGGAGTTCACATCAAGTGTTTGGCCACAGTTAAAGATGTCCTGAATTGACAGAGAACTGTGACTCTGAATCTAGGCTGAATCTGACACTGACAAAGTTGGCCAGTGTGGACCACAGGGATGCCTTAACTCAATGTGGGACATTCTTTGGGGATGAATTTGAAAGACATTTTACTTGTGGCAGAAAGGCGAGGCAGCCCAAGATGCTGCAGAGATTGTATACATGAAATGGGAAAGGTCATTTGATGTTCCAGAGAGAATACACTGTGTGTAAGGTACCAGCAGGGATACAGAATCACAAACACTGTGAGTACGTGAAAACTGATTCACTTCTACACCATGTCCTTTGTTGCATGTGAAAAGGGTTGATGTTTGTATATTAATCAATCAGATCTTCAAAAATCACTAGCAGCCATCTCATCGCAGCCATAATGTTGCATTCTTCCATTTAATGTAAATGTACCAACCTCACCAAAGACTGATAGAACAATAACAAAAATAGAAATTGCTGGAAAATCTCAGCAGGTCAAACATGGATTTCCTCCAGGTGCACTTGTTTCGTCCCCAGTCAAAAGATGTGCTGGTTAGGTGGATTGGCCATGCTAAATTACCCATAGTGTCCAGGGTTGTATAGGTTAGCTGGATTAGCCACGGGAAATGCAGGTCTTTGAGGGATGCTTTTTGGAGGTATTGGTGTGGACTTGATTGGGCAGCATAGGGATTCATTGATCCTGTGTGACCAGAGGAAAACTGTACAGTTAGATCCAAAATCTAGTGGATTTTCTTTGCATAGAAACCGAATGGTGTTGACCTATGTTTAGTAGCTTTATCCACTGTCAAAATTTAATAGAGCTTGCTCAGCTCTGCTTCAACATTGTCTGTTCATCTCAAATCTCACCTTACTTAAAATTCTAGAGCATTTTGTCCTACATTAACCATCTTATGAATGCAGTGAGACCCCCAAGCAGCATGTTGAAATTGTGTTTGCTTTCACTTGGAAAAGATCTAAGTCTTCACTGGAACAGGCTTTTTTTTAAATACCCTGGGCTGGATTCAAATCGAGATCACCAACACAAAACAGTCACTGAGTCATCTACATTCCCAATTCCTTACTGAAAAAGGATAAGGTCAGCACAGTAAAGTTGAGATATTAACTGTGACAATGGACATGGTTACTTGGCGTCACTGAGTTGTTTTTCAGAAAATAAACCTTACTTCAATCTTTCAAGCCTTGTAATCAAGTTATGTTTAGTTAATGCCACAGTTGGCGTGGACTGTCATGTGTGGATTTCAAAATCTGCAGGCTTAGTGCATCAATCAGTAGCTCGCTAATCAAGAGTCATTAGAACACACTGACCTCGTAGATCCTTATTTAGCAATGCTTTTATGGAAGGCTTTGTCAAAGTGAGAGAAGGAAGAAAATTTTAATAGGAGCAAGAAGAGGTCATTCAGACTTTCTGAGCTGTTCAAGCATTTGGATAGATCATGGCTGATCTATAACTTGCCTCTGTTGTCCCCCAGTACCTTCATCTGACAAAGACGTATTAATTCCAGGCTTGAGAATTTCTGGCATTTCCAATCAGCCAGTCCTTGAAGCAATGTCAAAGATAAGGAAGACATTGGCTGGTCTAGTCAGGTGTAGCACTGAAACATTTGTGTTTCTGGGCACAGAAACAGCAGCAGCAGCAGGTGAGAGGCTGCGGTCATGATTCTCGATACTTTCCACAAGGATCTGCTGCTGGGTGGCCAGGTTCTTTCACCAGATATGCTGAGCCCTTTGACAAATCCAGGAGCTGGACCAGAAAAAAAATATATAATGAAGACATCAGCCCAGGTCAGAGTGCAGTGAACTGCCCAGAAGATAGATTTGCACTGTAGTGTCCCTCGCAAACTCAGGACGTTCTAAAGAGGTTCATAATCAAATTAAGTTACCCCACAGCTAAAGTACTGTTTTTTGCTTATTCGCTGGTGGGATGTGGATGCTGGCTGGGCTTCCATTTATTGCCCATCACTCATTGCCCTTGCAAAGGGCGGTGGTGAGTTGCCTTCCTGAGCCAATACAGTCCATGTGCTGTGGATTGACCCACAATTTCAGGATTTCGACTCAGTAACATTGAAGGAACAGTGATATATTTCCAAGTCGAGACGGTGGGTGGGCTTGGAGGGGAACTTGGTGGCGTTCCCATCCATCTAGATGCAAGTGGTCATGCGTTTGGAAGGTCTCATCTTTGGTGAAGTGTTGAATTCTGGCCACTGCAATTGTGAAGAGATGATAGACAGGGGACAGACAAGGATATTTCTCTTTGAGTGTCCAAAAACCAGGGGGCACAGATTTAAATTAATTGGCAGATTTAAATTAGAATCTGAGAGATACATTTACATCGAGAAAGTGGAAGGAGTTTCAAACTCATTGCCTGAAGGGGTTGTAAAGGCAGAAACCAATATGTCATGAAAAAGTACACAGATATATGATTGGATTGAAGTGCTGTAACATGCTGTAACACATGAATTGAAACAAGATTTGGCCATTTGGCCCCTCAAACCTGATCCATCATTCACTAAGATCATTGCTGATCTGTTTGTGTTCCAGATTCTACATTCTAATCTACCCTGGTAACCTTGATTCCTCCGCCTAATCAAAATCTATCTACCTCTGCGTTAAAAATATTCAATGCTTCCCACCTCCCCAGTTCTGTGGCAGAGAGTTCCAAAGTCAAACAAAGCTCTGAGAGAAAAACATTTCTCCTCATCTGTGTCCCAAAATGGCAAAGCCTAATATTTAAACAGCTCCCTCATTCTGGATTATAGGAAAGTATATTTACACATCCACCTTGTCAAGACCATTTTAGTCAAGTTACCACTCATTCTTCTAAACTGCAACGGAGACAAACCCAGTCTGTCAGACTGGTCTGCCCTGTAACCAACAGGGCTCCAGACCCTTGGCTGACTTTTTCTTCATATGGTATGGGTAGAATAGACCGCATGATCTCCTCCAGTGCCCAACATTTTCCATGTTACGAAGTGCATTTGAAGTATAGTCACTGTTGCAGCGCAAGAAACTGCAATAGGCTCTCTGTTGAACATCTTATCAAAAAGGTAACATTGCCAACACTTCCTCAGTACTGCACCGATACATCAGATGCATGGCTCCCCGGATTGAGACTTGAAACAGGACGTGGAGATGCAAAAGCACCATTTCACCACCAGAGCTACAGTTGATGCCTTTCACTTTGTGATAGGCTGCATAACGTTATTTAGCAATTGGCTCAGCACATAAAACCACTATGGAATAAATGCCTTCAACATGATAAGGAGGAACATTCTGCTGTTATGATGGATTAGAATGAGGTTAGTAAGGTATCCGTAGTTGGGAAGTGGTACACTGCAGAGCGTGTTAACAGAATGATCTGTGCTCCTGTGTTTCCACTGTGTTCTCCAGCAGCCCTAATGCCTTCAAATCAGGTGCCTTTGTCCAAAGACCAACATGGCTCTTCAAGTTACCAATGCATGATCACCAACACCTATAGGAACTCTCTCTGCTCAATAACACTACAAAACAAAAAATTGATAGAAATGAACTCGGACATTGTGACCTTGAGTAGGAACAGTCAGAAAGGACCCAGGAATGTAACACTCGTTAATGAGATACCAATTTGTGCTTAAAGTTTTTGTCCTTTTATTGAATTCTCCGAGGGAAAAGCAAGCAAACTATGCATTTGAGAAATCCTGGTCCAACTTGTATGTTTCAGACTGAAGTCAGTTTCTGGACATCAGAAACAAAAACAGAAATTGCAGGAAAAACTCAGCAAGCCTGGCAGCATCTGTGGATAGAAATCAGAGTTAATGTTTTGGGTCTGGTCACCCTTCTTTAGATGGGTTCAAACGCTACCAGACCTGCTGCCTTTTCCCAGAAAGTTCTGTTTTTGTGTTCAGTTCCAAGGATTGCAGGACTGTAGTCATATATAGGTTTGGTCAAGTTGCCATAGTCCCTTTCTCTCATGAGAAGGAGTCAACCAGGGCTGGTTAAACCTGAGCCTCAGGTGAAGGGAGAAATTAAGAAGGAGAGTAACCTAAGTTGGTGTGGGATTTGAACCTACACTGTTGGAGTCACTTTGCTTAGCAAATCAGCAGCCCAGTCAAATCAGCTAACCCCCCCCATAATGCAGTCAGCCGAGTTAACTGTCAACCTGCAAATCCTTGCAGGACACGGCAATGGCAGATAGTAAGAGCTGCAGCCATGTGATGGAAAAAACATTGGATCCTCTACCGTAGCTCCAGGTTTCATTGTGTATCTTGACACAGCAACTCAAACTCCCTGAATACCACAATCCAGGTTTAGGGTGGGAGCCACCAGTCAGGCCAAATGTTGTGCTGTAAATTTAAGAACAATTTACAATGTCCGAAGAAGACTCCAAAATAGCCACACTTTTTTGCGTTTACAGTGCTGATGTTCACTGGGCTTGTAATTCTGTTGTCCATTCCCTCTCTAGGGTGACAGAACAGAGACATATAATAAAAGCCTCAGGTGGGAGATTAACATCTCTCATGCATGTCATGAAGGTTAACCCATTTCTGTAAAAGGTCCCACAGATGTTTTTAAACATCTAACAGATTGTGATACAATTAAAAGTGCAGTCCTTGGCTTGATACCAAGTGGTGTGGTAGCCAGTATGAGAGCTTTAAAGCGGGATCGAATCCATCTGTCATTCACACAACAAGGCTTCAAGGAAGTAAACCCATGGGATAGATTTGTCTTTGCACTTGATGACATATAGTTGGCTGAGGTGTTTTACAGGCTACATGGTTTGAATAAAAGTTGTGCTTGTTCAAAACAAGATGTACGTTCCCACAGATCGGATACCCTTCTGTTTGCACACTGATTAGATTTTTAAGACAACTTATCAACAATGGCAGTGTAATAATTTTACAGATAAAATGCCTTTTCTGATTGGATGGAAAAGTTGACTAGGTTTTTCTTTTAGAAGAAGGACTGTTGCCAGTGATCTTATCATTGAATTTTACATTGCAACCAAGGCCATTAAGCCCATCATGACCTGCTGGCTCTTCAAAAGAGCTTGACAGTTGTACAGTCCAATTCCCATTAGACCCATTCTTACCCCCCAGCGCTGCATTTTTCCCTTTTGAAAATTAATGTTGTGTCTGCTTCTACTGCCCTGTCAAGCAGCACATTCCCAATCATAACAACACCCAGTTAAAAATAAACCTTATCCATCCCCTGGTTCTTTTGTCTAGTATTGAGTCTCTTGCCTGTACTAGTTTCACCTTGTTTATTTTCTGGGAGCCATTCATAATTTTGAACACATCAGTTACATCTCCCCTCTTCTCTGAGTAAACCGTCTCAGCTTTTCTTGTCCCTCCACTGCTATTTTCCAAACAAATCTAGTGCATTCTGTAGTTGCAATAAGTTCAGATCCCACATTATTTCATGGTAGCGTATGTGTTTTGAGGATTAATGATCCACTTTAGTGTTTGGGTTTGGCACTCTGCATATTAATCCAAGCAACTGGAATCAAAATGCCTTGTTCAAGGTCAGATTAATGTGGGCAACATGAGGAAAGACATAAACAACTTTGTGTTCAGACAGAAATGCAATTGCCTCAATCCTTTAAATAAAATACAAACCAAAATAGACTCTCTCAAATCACTAAAACTCCCTTGACTCATTTCCAACCTGCCACGTGCTTTGACTTAAAATAACCTACTTAATGTACACCTGTACAGTTTCATCAATCTTATGCAGTTATTCTGAGCAATGTTGCCTGTTTAGCTTGGTAACGGGTCTGTTGTTAAAACAAAATCCACGCCCTCCTCCAGTTCTAGCTTCTTGTGCATAATGGTTGGTTTGAGTGTCTTCAGCTGCATTTATACTAAGTTCTGGAATTCCCTCCCTAAATCTGTCCAAATTTAAGATGCAGCTGAAAGTCCGACTTTTTATCTGAGCTTGATGTCACCTGCCTCATATTTGCCTCATGTATGTGGGTGTCCAGTTTAGTTTTACAGTGTCTGACGAATGCAAGATTTTGTTGAATGCTGTCGCTGGCATTGCCAGCATATTCTATGATGAAGATATTCGTCATATTCTATGGTGATGTCCTTTGGTGGAAAATGAATCAGCGGCAAGCGCTGATGCCAATACAAGAGATAGAAACTCTCCTGAGCATTTCAGCCTGCCCAGACTCAACAGCACATCCTGTTCCAGTTGCTCTTCAAGACTCCCTTGGAGCTCACTCAGGGCTTGAACAAGAGTGAAACATTCACAAATCACTTCTCGTGATTTAAGAAAATTTGGAAAATTATGGCCAGTGTCTCTGCTGCTTTAACCCTCTGTTTCCTCAGTAGGAAAGAGGTAGACAATGATAATGTCCCTGCTGTTGTAATCCAGAAGCTAGGTTTCTCAAGCACTTTCTTACATATTTTGGAACCTGACACTGATACTTGGCCAGTTGTCCCACTGCAATCCGGAGAAACTCATCTTTCAATGCTTCATGTACTGAAAATATCCCCATCTAGAAAATTCTCCCGAAAGGAGTTCAAAAATCTTTTCCCATCTTTGCCTTTCCACTCTGACTATCCCAATTTATATTAGAGAATGTAAAATAGTCACCACATCTACCCTAAAATAACAGGCTGTAGAGCAGGATGAACACAGCAGGCCAAGTGGCACCAGAGGAGCAGGAAGACTGATGTTTCGGGCCAGGATCTACAGTTCTTACTATCTCTGAAACAATCATATCTACTCGATCATTTTTGCACCTCTGTAAATTTTTTTGCCAATTTGCTCCTCAATATTTTTCCCATCTAGTCAGAGGCCTATGGAATCTATATGAACAAGAGTAAGCCACTCAGTCTTTCAGGCCTGCTCCTGGATATTGGAAGGCGAGGAGAATGGGCCAGAATCTGGCAGATAGAGTGTAATGTGGATAAGTGCGAGGTTGTTCATTCTGGCCAGGAAAATAAAGAGGCAAATCATTATTTAAATGGGAAGTCAATTCAAAGTGCATCAGAGCAGAGGGATCTGGGTGTCCGTGTGCAAGAATCACAGAAAGTGGTTATGCAGGTGCAGCATATATTAAGAAAGGCACTGGCATTTATTACAAAAGGACGGGATTATAAAAGTAAAGCAGTGTTGTTAAATTATGTAAAGCATTGATGAGACCACACATGGAGTATTGTGCCCAGAGGAGTGGTTGAATAGCTTGGGCTTGTACTCGCTGGAGGTCAAAAGAATCGGGGACATCTGACTGAGGTTTATAAAATATTAAAGGGGATTAATAAGATGGACATTGAACAGAATGCTCCCCCTTGTGGGACAGTGTCAAACAAGACGTCATGGATACACAGAGAGAGGAGATAGACTCAAAAATGAGATGAGGAGAAATTACTTCTCTCGGAGGGTTGTGTATCTGCGGTACTCACTGCCCTGGAGTACAGTGGAGGTAGAATTAAACAACAGGTTCAAGAAAGAAATAGAAAAGAAATTTCTGAAGAAGGGGCCAGACCCGAAATGTCAGCCTTCCTGCTCCTCTGATGCTGCTTGGCTTGCTGCATTCACCCAGCTGTACACCTTGTTATCTCAAGAAAGAAATAGATAGATTTCCGATGAAAAACGAAATAAAGGGCTGTGGGGAGTGGAGTTAAGACCAGGGTAAGATCAGCTATGATCATGGTAAATGGCTGAGTGGGGTCAAAGGGCTGAATTGCCTATTCCTGCTCTTAATCCCCATGTTCCTACATTCCTCCAATCAATAAGGTCATGGCTGAACTTGTTTTGACCTCAATTCTACATTCCTGCACATCTCTGATAGTCTTTCTTCCCCTTGGTCACCAAAAATCGACCAACCTCTGCTTTAAAAATATTTAAAGATTCTGCATCTGCTGCCTTGTGAGGAAGAGAATTCCAAAGACTTACAGCCCTCTGACAGAAAAAGAAGTTTCCTCATCTCTGTTTTGAGGCAGCCTCTTATTTTTAAACTATGACCCCATAGTTCTAACCTGTTTTAGTTGAGTATAATGATGCCTGTGTCTCTGTTATAGATCCGAGTTCCACTTTCTTTCTGTATCAGCTCAGTGTAAAAAATCCTTTTCTCCCATTCTGAAGACTTTCACGTGGACGATTTGTCTTGGTGAGGATACTTGTGCACTGAGAACATCCATGCCAATCATCCTTATGCACTGTCATCCAAAATGTGACTAATTTTGGACACATTATCTGATCACCTAAGAAACTTACAAGCTTTCAGGTGAAGAATTCACCTTTCTCTAGTCTTACCATTCACCTCATTGTTAATTATTTTGTACTGTCCCATTCAGTGTGGAACCCAGCACCATGTGTGCTTGCTTTGTGTGTGGATATGTTGGTAAAATTTTTCACTGATACTCTGGCCAACACTTGGGAGAAAGAAAAGACATAAAGTTGCCGTTGTCCCATGGGGCGGCTTTCTCATCAGTGAGAAAGGCAACCTGAGGCTCACCGAACGCTAGACAAGATGTGAGATTGAGAAAGTAGGGGCTTCATGGTAACCACAGCTGGTACAAGAATTAAAACCTATGCTGTTAACATAACTCTGCACTGCAAGCCAGCTGCCTAAGCAACCCCTATGCTGGGTGCATCTTTTGACGTTAATGAACTTTGATCACCTTGAAATGCGAAATACTGAAATAATAGATTGTTAGGCAGAAGTGGCCATCCATAACGGATGCTTTACCTTCATTTTTTTAATCCAGCTGAAATTTCTAAAGCCCCTTTTAACCTCCTGCTAGAAGGTAGATTGTTCATTCCAGGTAATTAGCATCATGCTGGCTCTACACTAACATCACTCCAATCCTAAAACATGTGATGCTTATAAGTTAGAATTATGCATGGCCTTATAGTTTCACTGCATAATTGGATACAAGTTGAATGAGTTTCCCCATTAACGTTGACATTTATTGATTTTGAATTGGATTTAATCTGAAAACCTTGATGCGTCTGGATAGTGTTCATAAAGGAATAGAAATAAGATCACACAAAGAGGAGGCAAACTGTTGCATATGGTTCATATACAGTTTGCGGTCAGATATACTAAAGCCACAGAAAATCTTGGTTATCCAAGGTGGAGGATGGGAAAAATTTCAGGCTTTTTTGAGTTATGTTCAGTGTTCATGCTGATTTTGTTGAATTTTTGGAGCAGTAATTACTATTTTATGAGCTGTTGCATTGTTTTGGAACTTTGGGAAAAAGAAGTGATCAAAACAACAGCACTTTAAAGAGGGAGGAAGAAGGAGAAACCAGGGACCACATGGGAGGTGAAACAAATGAGCAGTAAACCTGACAACATTTAAAAGGCATCTGGATGGGTATATGAACAGGAAGGGCTTAGAGGGATATGGGCCAAATGCTGGCAAATGGGGCTAGATTAATTTAGGATATTTGGTCAGCAAGGATGAGTTGGACTAAAGGGTCTGTTTCCATGCTGTGTATCTCTATGACTCTATGACTCTGAATGGCATTTTCTCTCTGTGTGTGGAAAATCTCCCACTGCACAAGTAATAGATAAGTAACCTGCATTTATGTAGCACCTTTCATGACCCATAATTTCCTTTACAGCCAAATCAGAACTTTTGAAACAAAACCCTTAGCTATGAAGACATGATAGTCTCTTGCCTCAGTCAGTCTGTATAACGATGTTACACATTTCAGGCTGACCTTGGAGGCTAATAGAACTGAGGAAGATTGGTTTGCCTGTGAAAAACCTAGCAACTCGAGACAGCTCAAGCACAACCGCTGTAAACTGGGCCCCATTTCACCGATAGTTTTGCTGCTGCATAATGTCTTGAGAGCAAGCTGGAGTCTACTCCAAGTGGGCACATGTGTCGTGCAGTGTGTGCCGAACAGCACAGTCACGGTGAGGCCGTTAGCACATGCGTTAGGAGTGTACTCCATGAGTATGCAGAGTGGGTTAGGTTGTGGTTTCAGGTTGTTACCCTTTTCCATGTTGCCGCTCCAGTCACCGCCCTGTTGTTATCTCTCACAGTTAAACACAATGTTCAACAACAGGAGCTGCAGCCAGTGCTATCATCACAACTTGTAGATCTGGTGCTGATTACTTTTGGTTGAGCATATGGAACGGGGGTTAGTGTTGGTGTCACTTAGTGAATCTCCAGGGACTGATGCATCTAAAGAAGGCATTAGTTCTGACTATAAGGGACTTTGGGTACATTATGTGCTCCTCATGTTAAATCTGCTTGGATGTCAACTTGGGAAAGAGATGGAACAGAGGCTTCAAAGAGCAGGACAAACCTCTTGAAGAGGGCGGGGGTAGAAAGAGAAAGAGACAGAAAGAGAGAGACGGCTCTTAATAGGCGGCCTTATCCACTTCAAAACATTACTTTTTTTTTGGAAAAGTACAAGATGACCTGTGCTTTACAACAGGAATGCTCATCGAGCTCTTTTCATTACAGGTGAACCATCAGTGGTTGAGAACATGCCAGACCTTTAAGGCATTGTTGTTACATTAGAGTTTCCTCTTTTTTTAATATCAAACCAGCATTAGCCCAGCAATGCTGAGCAGGTCAGGACTTACTCGGCACTTATTAAAATCACCATAGTCTTACCGGATCATGACGCTACTCTCTCACCAGGGAGAGACCTTTGGTGACGGTTTAACCCAAGGTTCACCACGTCTCAAGTGAGGGCAGAGGTTGAGAAGAAGTGTCTGTCATTGTAACCTCAGTCAGTGCTGTAATTGAACCCACATTCAGCATTACAATCAACCCTCCAGCCAACAGAGCGAGCTGACCCTCCAGCCTTTTCACACAGAGGTCAGTAAGTGTATGGAGTGAGCTGGCAGAGGAAGTGGTGGAGTCTGGTACAATTACAACGGCATCTGAATGGGTATATGAATAGGGTTTAGAGGAATATGGGCCAAATTCTGGAAAATGGGAATAGATTTATTTAGGATATCTGGTTGGCATGGATGAGTTGGCCCGAAGGGTCTTTTTCTGTGCTGTGGATCTCTGTGACACTACTACTGTCTTAATTTCAGTCAATACTAACACCATCCGTCATAGCGCAATGAAGATGTTTCTGTTTCCTTTCTTTCCCTCCTCTCCACCTTGAAGGTTCCATCTGTGTCTGGGATGCAAATTCAGAGACACTGCCCACCATCCTGCATCTTGCCTAAGTGCCAATTCCTTGAGTGAGCGTCAGAAGGACATTGTGGAAGCAACACAACTAAGGTCACTATCTGCCTCTGACGCTCCAGGGAAAATAACCCCAGCTTATCCAGCTTCTCCCTGTAGTTCAAACCCTCCAACCCTGGTGACATCCTTGTAAATCTTTCCTGAACTCTTTCAAGTTTCACAACATCTTTCCTATAGCAGGGAGATTGGAATTGCACACAGTATTCCAATAATGGCCTCACCAATGTCCTGCACAGCCACAAGATGATATTTGAAAAACTGAAAGAACTGGGGATGCTGGGAAGTCTGAAACAAAAACAGGAATTAATTGAAAATCTCAGCAGGTCTGGCAGCATCTATGGAGAGAAATCAGAGTTAACATTTTGGGTCCAGTGACCCTGCTTCAAAACCATATGTATTGAGATCGGTCAGAAATTGTTTTCAGTCTCACTGCATAAGTGCAATAAGGCCAGGTGTGATTTGATGGTCTGTTTCATCAGGGGAAATCCCTTTGGGACCCCTGTCTCAGTGTAAAATGTTACCTGTGCCATAATAGTTAGACAATTAATGTTTCATTAAGTCCTCTTTGCTACGGGGGAGTTTTTCTTTAGTGCCTGAAAATGACATATTCAACAATACAGAAAGAACACTAATTGCAATATTTGCACATACATTTTGTCATAAAGAATAGAACCCATACAGTGTGGAAGCAGGCCATTCAGTCCATACCAACCCTCTGATGAGGATCCCAGACTGAATTCCCTCACCCAAATCCCTGCATTTCCCCTGGCTAACCCATCTAGCCTACACATGCTTGGACACTAGGGGCAATTTAGCTTGGTCAATCCATCCAAACTTGCTCATCTTTTGACTGTGGGAGGAAACCCATGCAGACACAGGGTGAACATGAAAACTTCACACAGACAGTTACATGAGGGTGGAATTGAACCCAGGTCCCTGGCACTCTAAGGCAGCAGTGCCAACCGCTCAGCCAACTTGCCACCCACTCTGCTTTGACAAAGGAATATAGTATCCAAACCAGTGTAAAAGCTTTCATTTAAACCCTGACCAGGGTGAAGATGCTCTTCTGTCACCCATTGGACACCAACAATCGGATAAGTTGTTGGGGCAGTTTACAAATCTCATCAGGAGGCTTTGCCAATTCAGATCATGTCCCACACTGCAGCTGATCTTTTGTGCTATGTTTGTGCAGATTAGTTAGCCCCACAATTGATCTTCTAAATGATTGCTACACTAGAAAAAAGTTACTAATTGTTTTGCAGTTTGGAATATTAATTTTAATGATTCCCTACTTGAATCCCTTGATTCCCTTGTTCTTCCTCCCCATTTTGTTTCTTAAGGTGTAAGCGATGTCTCTAACTTTCCAAACAGAAGCATATTACCCCAAATTTTTAGGGGAGATGATGCTGTAGAGGTAATATCATGTCTCAGTAATTCAAAGGCCTGGCCAATTCTCTGGACAAGGGTTCAAATCCACACACCCCCATGTCAGATGGTTGAATTTAAATTCAGTTAATAAATCAGTAATTGAGTACAAGTCTTGGTCAGCCAGTTCACTAATGTCCTTTTGAGAAGGCAATTTACCATCTTTACCTGGCCTGGCCTTTAGGTAACTCTGAAGTGTCTGTATACAGTCACTCAGTTCAACGGCATTTGGCCAACAAATGCTGATCTTGACAACAATCCCATGAAAAAATAAACAAATTATATTTAACCATATTTTTGTTCACTTGTGTGGAACTGTCTAGTCCACAGTCTTAGCTGAAGTTGTATTCACCCTCAGTGTTGGCTGCATCCTTCCTTGTCTGCTTGGTATCATCTGAAGATGTCAGTGTTCAGTCACTTGTTCCTGAATCCAAATCAGGATTGGAAAGTACAAAGCAACAGTGGTCCCTGATATAATGGGAACTGCAGATGCTGGAGAATCCAAGATAATAAAGTGTGAAGCTGGATGAACACAGCAGGCCAAGCAGCATCTCAGGAGCACAAAAGCTTTTGTGCTCCTGAGATGCAGCTTGGCCTGCTGTGTTCATCCAGCTTCACACTTTATTATCAGTGGTCTCTGATGTTTGTTTGGACTGAAGGATGCACAGCTTCCAACCACACATTTGAACAATACTGAAGTTTCCTGTTTCTGCCTGTATAGCAGCACTTTGATTGGTCTCTGCTGCTGAACAGACTTGGGGATTTCCAATGCACTCCTGCCTAATTTCCCACATTCGACTCTCTGTAAACTAGAGATCCTCCAAAACACTGCTGTTGGTGTCTTAGCTTGCACCAAATACCATTCTCCTATCACCTGGTGCTCAATGACCTACATTGTTGCCCAGTCAAGCATTATCTTCATTTTAAAATTCCCTGGGTCAAAAATGTTTCAAAACTTTGTGAAGCCATAATATGGGACAACTATGTCCTGTTTTATCAAGGGCAATTCATGTTACTGATCTGTACAAAGGAGAGTTTACATCTCTGCTGATCTTCTCCAGTCCTTGATGAAATTCAGTCTCAAGTGGGAGACACTGGAATAGTGATAGTGTACTCAGAGGCCCAGGCTATTACTATGGGAAAAAAAAACACAGAATGTGCTGGAGAAACTCAGCAGGTCTGGTAGCATCGATGAAGAGAGAAACAGAATTATCATTTTGCATCCTGTTTGACTCTTTGTTAACTTGAAACATGAGCTCTATTTCTCTCTCTGTGGATGCTTATTTCAGACTTCGCAGTATTTTCAGTACTAGCTTTTATTGTAATCCTTTAAGGACATGAGTTCGAATCCCACCATGGCATCTGGTAGAATTTACATGTAATTAGTAAGTTCAAAGTCTGAAAAGCAGTCTTCATAATGGTGCAACTCTCATTGATTTTCTTTTAAGACCCATTGAGTTCACTCATATTCTTCTGGGAAGCAAATGTGCGATCATTACTCCATTGGGTTGACACGTGACTCAGTTCCAAGCAAATGTGTTGACTCTTAACTGCCCTTTGAAATGGCCTGAAAAGTTACTTAGGACAATTAGGAACAGGCATCACATGCTGGCATTGCCAGCAACACCCACATCCCACAAAAGAATGAATTAAAAATATATTTAACTCAAGTATTACAGAAGTTTCACAGTATGGTTCGTGCTCCCTCAGTTTCACTTCTATGGACGGGGAACCGGAAATAGTGGCAGAGAGTCCATATGGTGCTCATACTTAGACAGCTGTCGTCTGTTCCTCTTTCACAAACAAAGAGATTCATAAATTCCATTTCATTCTACAGGGAAACTGGTGCTTCAAAGGAATTACCAGTCCCAAATCTTTCCTTTGATTCTATGAATGTGGTTTGGATGATTGTAAGCAAGGGAAAATTCTCTTTCTGCCTGTTATGCTTGGTGAATGAAGTTGCCACAAACTGAGTGAAGCATGGCTATTAATGTTTTACGGCAGACCGATCAAAAGCGCTGGTCATGACCAGAATATTGAAGTGGTTGACTTCTGACTCCACACATCCTGTGTGGTGAATCACCTCAGTAATCCTTATGCCAGGTTTGATTGAACTCATTTCTGTCCACTAGTGCATGAATGCATAGTGGCCACAAAGTCTCCTGTAACTGCATGCTGGCTACTTACGCATGCCTTCACTACAGTGGAAGCAGAGTGGTTAGCACTGCTACCTCAGTGCTCCAGGAACTCAAGTTCAATTCCACCTTCGGGCAACTGTCTGTGTAGAGTTTGCCATTCTCCCTGTGTCTGTGTGGGTTTCCTCCCGCAGTCCAAAGGTGTGCAGGTAAGGTAGATTGGACATATTAAATTACTCACAGTGTCCAGGGATGTGCAGGCTAGGGGGATTAGCCATGGGAAATACAGGGTTACAGGGATAGGATAAGGAGGTGGGTCTGGGTGCGCTGCTCTTCAGTGTGGACTCGATGGGCTGATTGTCCTACTCTTATATTGTAGTGATTCTACAGGCACCCCTGAAAGCACAATTGGCATATGTGAGACTCTGACATCGAGTTCATGAATTTGTGATTAACAAGATAAAGTCATTGAAGCAGAGGTTGCACTTGGTGAATGTCATATTCAAGAACAATGGGAATATTTTCTGCTTGGGACTGGACTGAGGAAGGAACATAGGAACAGGTGTAGGCCATTCAGCCCTTCAAGCTGGTTCCACCATTCAATGAGATTGTGCCTGATCTGTGGTCTAACTCCATATATCTGCCTTTGATGCACATCCCTTTAATACCTTTGCTTAACAAAAATATATCTATCTCTGATTTAACAATGCATCTTGCTTAGACTGCTATCTGTGAATGAGAGTTCCAAGTGTCTATCACCCATTCTGTGTAGAAATGCTTTCTAAAATCTCTCCTGAATGGTCTGACCCTCATGTTTAGACTATGCCCCTCATTCTAGAATCCCCGACCAGTGAAGATAGTTTATCTTTATCTACGCTGCCTTTTCCCATTAACATCTTGAAGACTTGAAAGCAGGTAAGACCTATCCTTGAACCCAATCAGCTTACGAGGCAAGATAACAAAGAAAAGTAAAACTACTTCAATGTGGGTCCAATCACAGCTCATCCATGAGGCTTCTGAATCAGGGGAATCTTAAAAGTGGCTTCTGCCCGAATATTGTACAATTGATCACATGAGAATATGGCAAAGAGTCAAAGGCTGTGAACTGTAACCCAGGCCATATTTCTGGGGGAGCTAAGTGTTTACCTGAAGTCCAATATTTATTGCCCATAACACATTTCCTGGGAAAAAATGATGTTGGGTCATATCCCTGAATCACTGCAGTCCTTGTGGTAAAGGTGCACCCATGGTGTTGTTAGGAAGAGAGTTCCCGGATTTACATCCAGGACTATGAAAGAACAGCAAGATGTTTTCAGGTCAGGACGGTGGGTGATATGGAGGATAACTTGGAGGTGATGATGTTCGCATGTACCTGCAAGCTTGTCCTTCATTGTATCAGAGGTCATGGATTTGTGAAGCGGCACTGAGGTGGACATCATTCCTTCTCTAGCAGGTTATAGAATGATCACTGGGTAACTGCATTGGAAATCAAGTCCCAGAGTTGTGAAAAATGTGAAGATTTCATGAAACAATGGATAATCACTGACTTTGTCTTGGACCGACTGCTACCCAGGATAGAAGCAAATCACACTAAATTCCTTCAGTAACAGTAAAACAAAACTATTCATTATTATTCACTTAGCTTTTATAAAAAGGAAAGGATATCCAATTGAGGTATCTACAATGCTAAAGGGTATTAACAAGGTAGGCGTAGAAATAATGTTTTCTCTTGTGGAACATTTTAGAAATATGAGGTTGCAGGAAAAGGGATAGCAGATTTCAATTTAGAGATGAGGAGAAATCCTTTCTCTCAAAGGGCCACAAATCTGTGGAATTCACTAAACCAGAGTGCAGTGTATGTTGGGACAATGTATTAGAATGAGATAAGGCAGATGTGAAATTAGTAATGCTTTGAAAAGAGTGTGGAGAGAGGGCAAAAAATTACAGAAGAGGCTGAGTGATATCCGCTACAAATATATTGAACAATGGAGCAGGCTTAAAGGGCTGAATTGTCTACTTCCACTCCTAATTCTTTTTTTTATGCAAACAACTAGTAAAATAACAGGATTTCGAAATTATGGAACTTAAACTTTACCCCTTTTCAAATTCTCATACACACATGGTTGTTCAGACATATGCGCTTACTTGGACAACACATACACACACAAGTACAAATGAATGTGCACATGCACACACGAAGAAAAACAGATGAACACAAATGTTTTGAGTGGAGGGAAAGGAATTGTCAGAAGAGTATTGCTCTGTATCATCAGTGCCTCATCGCAAAACTAGATGGGTTAGTTACACGTCCTTTTGTTTATCTGATGATGCCTTGATGTAATCTGCTCAGCAATATTCAGTCTGTAATACATTGCTTTGGTTGGACCCGAGGTCTTTCTTGTTTCTTTGTGTTTTAGAATTATTTATTTTAGCACCTCTCGATGAATATTTCTGTTGTTGCAGCAGAAAGCTGGCGAGAGCAATGTTACAGAGAAGGGGCAGAGAGAAAAGGTTGATGGAGCTAACATCAAGAAAACTCTTTGCTCCTGTCTGTTCAATTCACCCTCCTCAGAGAATTTGTATGACCAGCCATTGTTGCTAGACTGAGTTCTCCTGAACCGATAACAAATGGGCCATTTTGTCTGGACTCAAAGTAAAATTGTTGCATACACACCCAGTTAGAGTCACTTGTTTCCCCAAAGCTGGAAAAAGTGCCACATGTTGTATCTCCATTTTACAACAGTGCCCATTTTTCAATCCATAGTCCAAAAGTAGAAAGTCATGACTTAATCGTCACATCTACAAGTTTAGTTCAATTATGGTCTGTCCCCTAATTCTTTAGGCTGTTACACAGGAGTTAGTACAGCTGATAGTCTTCTAGTAATCCTCAAAACAAAGCAATAAAATCATGTTAAAAAGGACCAGTTGAAAGGCTACCAATCATGCTAAACTGGGATAGTGTTTGACATTGGTTTCCTGGCTGTGAGTGGTAAACAATTTAAAGAGAAGCCAGCAATGTGGTGCAATTAGACATGACATTTTGATCACCAATAAAATAATTACCTTTATTTGTATTTGGCAATGCAGGCTTTTGTATCAATGCGCTCTTGACGATTTACAGCTGTGAGCCTCAACTGATCTCCTGCCCATTGCCTCAGAGCTGAGTTAACATAAATAGTTTTAAAGGCGAACGGGACAGGGAAATTAACCATTTGGTGAATCCGGCTTATGAATGCAGCATTCATCATTGTTTTGCACTGAACTCAAAGTTTGCAATCTTAATCAATTTGTTCCCATCAGGTTTTGGTTATAACATGTGCCTTCCCTTCCACTCAAATTTGGGGCAACACGAAACACAATGTCATTTGCTTCATATAGCTAAAGAGTGTGGCCTTTCCCTACTCATGCTTTCGGACTGCTTTCCATTCATGATGTTTCTCCCTCTGTTGAAATTGTTTCTGCAGGAAGCCTCTGGTGGCGATGTGCCCTTCAGCTTCAGACCCTGTCCACTGCCTCCATGTGATCTAACAACTGAATCGAGATCGCCACCAAAGAGAAAGAAGGTTGGTATCGTCGAATGTGTTTCCTCGCTCAACAGTCTCATTTCTGTAGCATTCCCTGTTCTGTCTCATGTTCTGCCTGGTTTTGAATTCCTGTTTGTCAGCTCAATTTTCCTATTCCTATCCCTACTACTGGAGTCCAGAAGCCAGTGGTAACTGAGCGATGTTCTCCCAGGTCAGAGGTGGCTATCCAGTGTCGAACATTGCCTTCGCTATGAGTTAGAGTGAGGGTCCTGGCAATGAATAATGCCTTGATTTTTCCACTCCGCCATCGCTTCCCTAAATTCCACAGTTTTCTGCTTCACAGGCTACAGCCCAGAAATCATTTGACAAGCTGAGTTTCCACCCCATGTAGGTGCTTTAAATATTTTAACATTTGCTGTAGGAGACTCAAAATCTTGTATTAAATTGTCATTTGGGCTAGGATAGCACATGAGAGTTGCTGAAACGTGAGACAGGTTATTGAAGCTTTTTATCTACACCCATCTGGTCAGACAAATGAATTGCAAGTTTTAAAGAGAGTAACAAATTATACAGCAAGAGAAGTAGGTGTGCCCCCCCCCCGACCCCTCCAACAAGCTTAATGATATTTTAATTTTGTTTTGTACCTTCCATCATACAAATGATATGTCTGTTAACTCATTGAGAAAAGTCATTCATGAGCCTGTGTGGAAGGAGAATTTTGTTAGAAATTGTTCTGTTCTGAACCTGAGTTGCTTGTCTTAACATGGACAAGAGATCTGTATTTTCATGCGCAATTGGTAGTCTACTGTGTGGGTTTTCTAATCTCAATGCTTGTAGCGAAGAGCCTATTTCAAAGTTTGACCAAAATTTCTCTGGGGTTTCTTTTCTTGTTATTGGGATGTGGATGTCACTGGCTGGGACAGTGTTTATTGCCTGTCCCTAATTGCCCTTCAGAAGATGATGGTGAGCTGCCTTCTTGAACCATAACAGTTTACAGCAGGTGAAGACTTACGTTCATCTACAGTGCTGTGAGGAAACAGTGAGTCAAATTAATACCATCTTTTGCGGAGTCTCCAAAGATATGTTTCAAGATTCTCGGCTTACCACTGAGGTCTCCCGCTACCTACGTGATCACTCTGTGTAAAATGTTATCTTTGAAGCTGATAAATGCAAGGTTATCAGTTATCCAGCACAAATAAACTAACCTTTTAATCAAAGGATACACTGGCCTTGGAGGGATTGCAATGCAGATTCGTTAGAGTTCTACCAGAGCCACGAGGGTTAAGTTGTGAGGACAGGCTGTATAAACTTGGCCAGCATTCCCAGAAGATTGGCAGGGAGGGGTGCACAGTCTGGATGTGGTGCTTAAAATTTTGAAAGATTCAACAGCGTAGCTGTGGAGAAATTATTTCCTGTGTTAGGGGAATCAAGAACAATGGGACATAATATTAAAATGAAAAATTTAAATCTGAAATTCTTAGCTACTTGTGTTCCCAGAACCAACAACCACCATCTCCCCCACCACCACCAACAGCCCCCCCCCCCCCAACACCCTGAGAACGCTGTGTTGCTGGGACATCTACAGGATATGAGATTGAGGTAAATGCATGTGTCGGGTGAGGGTATCAAGGGATACGGCAATAAGACAAAGATACAGGGAGATGAAGGTGAGTTCCAGATCAGCCATGATCTAACTGACTAGCTGAACTTTCAAGGATTCAATCAATTCAAAGGGCTGAAAAGCCTCCTCATCTTCCTGCATTGGCCTCCGGGATATCAGCGTTGTTCCTCAAGAACTGTCCATTTTCAGGATATAGGAGAACTGTCAGACTGAGTAAACAAGACTCCCTTTGAAACAGGCACCTCCAGCTGCAATCTCTCGAAGACCTGTCAAATAGATGAAAACAGGAGATGGTCAAATAATGAGGTGATGGTCAATTTTAGTTATTCAGTCACCAATGTGGGCAATAAGTGTCCTTTAACATGTTAAATAATAAGATGTTCTTTACTGTACAGCTGCTTCCAGTCTTATATATTTCCTCAAAAACAATACCATCTTCAGAGGAACAAAAGGAGGAAATAAAAGCGACAGTGGGCGAGATTTTGGGCCACAATGACTCACTTGTATTAGCTCTCTTCTGATTCAGACCTGTGTTTACTCTGCCATTTCCAAGAGGATTGACAAGTAGCGAGTACAATTCATACCCATCTAAAGAGAGCCTTGAAATGAGGGATTTCATTACAAAGCTTCAAATCACAGCTCAGTGAGGAGAAATGGCTTGAAACAATGCTGGGACCCAGTACAAGGAGCCTTATAGTATCCCAGCATGGCTTCAGACAGAGGCCTCAGAAGGCTTGGATGACAGATGTGTTAGTCCCATTTGGTCTAAAGAGTCTTCCAAAGGGTACCCATAACTGTGTTGAAAATTACCTCAGGTTCGTACTTCTGGTGAATTACAGAATAAATTTACAATTTCATTGAACCTTGCAATTCTAAAAGCCAGCCAATTAGCTATGTGAAGCTAAAGAGGTCTTTGTCTTCAGCCTTCACCTGATCGATACAGCCTGATTTACTTAATCTTAATTGTTCTATTTGACTGTAAAATCATAAGAAATAGGAGGAGGAATAGGCCATTTGGCCCTTCAATCTGATTATGACTAATGGTGTACTTCCACCCCATCTTCCCACACTACCCCATGTCTCCTAATGACTTCTGTGTTCAACAATCTATTGCCATCCATCTTGAGTATACTGAGCAACTGAACATTCACAGCTCTCTGAGGTAGAGAATTCGAAAGCTCCATAATTCTGTGATTGAGGGAATTCCTTCCATCTCAACCCTAAATGGGGCTCACCTTGTATTCTGAGGCTGTGGCCCCATCTCCTAGATCCAACAGTCAGGGAAATCCATCTCTCACCATCTGCCATATCAAAACCTCACAGTGTTTTATGTGTCTCACTGAGGTCACTTCTCATTCTTCTAAAATAAAGCAAGGAACAGCGGGAAACCCAAACCAAAAACAGAAATGTCTGGAGAAGCCCGAAAGGTCTAGTAGCATCTGTGGAGTGAACCATTTTGAGTCTAGAGACCATTCTTAATAACTGATGGTAGTTAGGAAAAGATGGGAGGACCAACATTTCTGTTTTGGGCCTGCTACAGCGCTCCAGCGAATCTCTGTGCAAGTTGGAAGAACAGCACCCCATTTTCCACTTGGGGATTGTTTACCTCCTATAAATCCCCTGTCTTCAGTATATGTAACTCCATTTCCTAGCTGCTATCATGTTCTGAACAAAGCTCATTGGGCCTGAAACGTTAACTCTGTTTCTCTCACAACAGATGCTGCCAGACCAGCTGAGTTTCTCTAGCAATTTCTTTACCTGTCTCATTCTTCAAACTTGTGCTGTGTCATCTCTTTGTGCTGTGCTCCTCATCCCACACATCATTTTCTCAGTATTAATTTTTAAAAATTTAAAACTGGCTTGGTGAAATCCACCCGCTGAATCCAGTGTCACTGCTTGTCTCGAGGTCACTTGCTTTTGTTGATACAGCATATGTTAATTTTTAATGGAAGAGCTAGAAGCTGCTGAGAATTTCTTTGGACTGGCGTTGGGCAGACTCAGTTCAAAATGTGAGTCTAGGCTTGAACATTGTATTAAAAGCCACCAAGCATATGCTCAATGCTTAGCCCACAGTCTGCGCTGGCTCAGCCACCTTCATCAGATGAACAAGGACTGTGTATCCAAAGGCAGTATGGACGGTGAACTGATCACTGGGTCAAGACCTGCTGACTGGCTATGTCTCATCTATAAAGACACCAACAAGTGAGAGATGATGTTGATGCACATTGACACTGACAAACTGGGCAACAGTGGCTTGATGGCCATGAGCTCTGGCAGCCAATTCTTTGGAAAGGTATTGCAAGAGGCAAGCCCGGTCAGGTAGCTCAGCTGCCCAGGAAGACGACCCAGAGGGAACAGAGGCCGGTCAATTGCGCACCTTCTCATTTCATTGACTTCCTCTGCAGCAAGTGCGGCAAAGACAGCCACGCCAGAGTAAAGAGATAACAAAGTGTAGAGCTGGGTGAACACAGCAGGCCAAGCAGCATCAGAGGAGCAGGAAAGCTGATGTTTCAGGCCTAGACCCTTTTTTTTGAAGAAGGGTCTAGGCCCGAAACGTCAGCTTTCCTGCTCCTCTGATGCTGCTTGGCCTGCTGTGTTCACCTAGCTCTACACCTTGTTATCTCAGATTCTCCAGCATCTGAAGTTCACACTAGAGTAAAATTTACCACAAAGTTGACCATCGCAGTGTAAAACATCTTCTTATGAGACAGAAGGCTGACAACACCAAGATCCACAAACTCGTAAATAATCTGAACATTATCAGGTCCAAAGCTGTGATAGGATTTGAACCTTCTGGGTCTCTGGATTTCTACTTTCTGGTGACATTGCCATTATATTGCTGTCCCTTAAACAGATCTGGTGATTACTGTCCAGTCTTCCCATCGCTTTGGTCCAAACTGGTCAAGGTGCACTAGCTAGAAGCAAAATGAAACTTCTCTTCTTTTTATGCCCCACCTCCTTGAGTTTATCTGATGTTTCATTTGATCCATGCTTCCAGCAATTTAGTGCTTAAAGAGTTAAATTGAAACAGTGTGAATTCTGATTGCAGAAACTCAGGTAAATTGTTTTGACTTTTATTCTATCAAGGTCAAGATATTGGGAAGTTATCTGTATTGTGTGTATAGTATGTGCCATAAAGCAAAACAACAAGCGAATTCTAGTCACTGTTTATAAAGACCCATAACTCAACACACTGTGCCCAGCCTTATCTTTCCACTAATTATACTTTGGATCTTTAGTCCGATTATGTGTTGGAATTCAGGGTGTGTACAGGCTACAAAGTCAGATGATTATTTAAAAAAAGAAAATCACTGCCATTTAATGATCCTGAAATCTGCTGGGAAGCTCACTTTCACACATCAGTTGTAACAGCTTACAACAGAGGGCAAACTGCAGTATACGCCGCCAGGAAGCTACCCCATAGGTAAGGGAGTGCAACTTCATCGATAGGAAGCTGAAGCAGGCTTTCGTTGCAATTCAGCTGCTGTTCCATATGGATTATATTTTACTGGAATGCAGCAAGTTCTGGCACAGATCCAGCTGCAACCACAATGTTGTGAGGCACAATATGAATCTGTTCTGTTACAAAATCATGGGATAAAATGGAAGAGTAGAGTTCTGAAAAGGGGTATGTGTGTGTGTGTGTGTGTGTGTGAGATAGTGGGAACTGCAGATGCTGGAGAATCTGAGATAACACGGTGTAGAGCTGGATGAACACAGCAGGCCAAGCAGCATCAGAGGAGCAGGAAACATTTTTTTCTGAAGAAGGGTCTCGACCCGAAATGTCAGCTTTCCTGCTCTTCTGATGCTGCTTGACCTGCTCTACACTTTGGTGTGTGTGTGTGTGTGTGTGTGTGTGTGTGTGTGTGTGTGAGAAACCATGTGATTGTGAGTGTGCACTTTTAGATTTGTGAATGTAAAGAAGTATCTGAAAGAAAGACTTGCATTTTATAGTGCCTTTCATGAGCACAGTCCATCGCAAAGCCCTTGATAGCCAATGGAACCAAAGTGCTGCAGAAGCTGGAAAATCTGAAATAAACACAGTAAATACTGGAGGAGTCTCACCGATCTGTGGAGAGAGAAACAGAGTTAACGTTTCAAGCCCGGTGACCCTTCATCAGTACTGATGATGCCGGAATCGAGATGCTAAATCTGATCTGTACAACATAGTTGTACTCTCCAAATATCAGTGATGAAGCTCAAATGTACCCATTGAAAACAACTATGTGGTTGATGGGTTGTCAGCTGTGGCTCACACGATTAAACTGAAGCACAACAAAATTATTGGTGGTCTGAAAGAAAACACAAAGTGCTGAAGAAGCTCAGCAGATCTGGCAATCTGGGTACAGACAGAAAGAGTTAACATTTTGAATCCAATATGACTCACCCACGGAACTGGAATGTGCTGGAAAATGAAAATGGTTTTATGCCGTTAATGATGCAGAGGAGGAGGGAGTGGAACAAGATGGTGAAGGTGCCCAGAGCAAAAGCCAAAGGGAGTGGTAATAATAATAGACGAGTGATATCGCCGGAAAAGAAGGTAGTAGGTGTGAATAGTAAAAAATAAGTCAGCTTTGTGAGAGTGAGCCCTTGCAATCAAGCCACTGCTGATGTGGTGTTAGGAGAATCAGAATAGAGAATAGTGTTCATGTTCTGAAGTTTTTGAACTCAACGTTGAGCCCTGAAAGCTGTAAAGTGCTTTAGTAGAAAATGAGCTTGCTTTGCAAGAAGCCAAGGACAGAAGTATTTTCAAGGAATAAAATTAGATTCGCTTCATTACATTTGTTCACACTGAAGAGGCTGTCGAGGATTCAAATCCACTGGAGTGGCAGCTCCTCTGGATATCTTTTTTTCATTTGGTTGGGGGATGCGTGTGTCCCAAGCTAGACCAGAATTGATTACACACAGAATTGATTACCTGGAGGAGGTGGTGATCTGAACTGCTGCTGTCTTTGGGTGTGGTTTGGAGGGGAGCTTGGATGTCATGTGGTTGCTGAGTTTGTGGATCTGGAATGTGCTGTTGAAATTGGATCTTTGGAGTGTCTTATGGATGGTGACAAACTATTGCCTCTGTGTGTGGCTGGTTTCGAAAGTGCTGTCGAAAGACCTGTCCAATCTACATGCTCACTGTCGGATGATTGATTGGGCACAAACAATGCCACAATTGCGCCCACAATCAGGAGTAGGAAAGCCAGCTCTTTCTTCCATTGTCGTGAGCTTCCAGCAATTGGAATCGCAATTAGTTCTGAGGAAGGGTCACATCAACTCTGTTTTTTCCCTTCATAGATGCTGCCAGACCTGCTGAACTTTTCCAGCACCTTCTGTTTTTGTTCCTGATTTATAGCATCCGCAACTTTCAGTTTTAATTAGAATCGCAAGATGGGTTAGTCAGTTTGTTGCAGTTTAATGGATGGGTGCTACTTTGGATGTTTACCTACAAATTGTGGGACTGTAAAAGTAATCCCATAGTCCGTCAATGATAAGAAATTGTCTCCATCAATGAATCCACAGCAGACAGGCTGTTGATTTTAGTCCAGGAGGGCAGCACCCCAATGCCCGATGCATGTCTCTGATCACTCAGCGATTGATGCCCCATGTGATTTTGTTTTTGAAAAGCTGCTCAATTAGTTGTAAGGGAGTGTATTCACCATTCAATTAACAGGCTGAGGCTAGACAGCCACAGTGCTGTTCACAATTAGGTCGAAAGAAAGAGTGAATAGCCTGTGTTTGCCGTAAGCTTGCTTACATGAAAGACACCTGATTTGCTTGTTCTGCTTTGATAGTCACGGTTAGACTGTGGGAAACACCAAACCCAATTTGTACACAGCAAAATAAAAACTGGAAAAAACTGCACATGCTGTAATTCAGAGGCAAAAACAGAAATTACTGGAAAAGCTCAGCAGGTCTGGCAGCATCTGCGGAGAGAAATCAGAGTTAATGTTTCCGGTTGAGTGACCCTTCTTCAGAACTGATGGTATGAAATGTTGCTTTATATGCAGAAGATAGGGTGGGGGAGGAGTTAAGGAGTAAACGATAGGTGGGAGTAGAGCCCAAAGAGAGAGAAGAGCCACTGGACAAACAGAGGAATGGAAAATGATTTGCCTAGGAGGGTGAATAACTGTTAATGGGAATTGTTAGTGGCTAATGTTGGCTGGTGTATAATAGCAGACTACATGATACCAACGCCTGGTTGTGGGTTGGAGTAAGGACTTGGAAAAGCTCAAGCCCTAAAATTTTTGAACTCGATGTTGAGTCCTGAAGGCTGCAGGGACCCCAAGCAGAAAATGAGGTGTTGTTCTTCCAGCTTGTGTTGAGCTTCACTGGAACACTGCAGCAAGCCAGAGACAGAGGTGCTGGCCAGGGAACAGGGTGGTATGTTAAAGTGGCAGGCAACTGAAAGCTCAGGTTCTTTTTTGGTGGCAAAATGTGGATGTTCTGCAAAGTGGTCCCCAGTCTGTGCTTTGTTTCCCCAATGTAGAGGAGTTCACATTGTGAGCAGCGAATAGAGCAGTAGACTAAATTGTAGGAACTTCAGGTAAAGTGCTGCTTCACCTGGAAGGTATGTTTGGGCCTTTGGAAACTGAGCAGGGAGGGAGTATATGGACAGGTGTTACACCTTCGCCGATGGGCAGTCGGTGGGATGTTGGGATTGAAAGCGGACACGGCAGGCTCCCCCGAACAGCAATGAAATAATTGATCCAATAACCTAATTCTTAAGTGTTGTTTAAGGAATGAATACTGACCAGGGTACCTCCCCTTCCCTGGTCTGTGATCTATTATGGGGAAAATACAGAGCTTTTCTTCCCCTTAAATCCCTTCATCACTCACCCTACAGATATTCTGACACTAATATCTCAACATTGAGATCGAATTTACTGTAAATTGCTGTTCTGCCAATATGCCACACCTGGCAGATAGCAGCTACTTGGGTCACCTCAAAGAATCATTCAGCATCAACGTCCATTGCGACCAGTGAAGATGGAACCTCTTAGAGAACTGCTTGGACCAGTCACCCTGCATTAACCCAGCATCACTGTTTGAATTATTCGGTCAAAGCTTGAGAGGACAGAATGTTGCACCTAAATTGAGAAGGCTTACCCCAGTATATGTGACTGAATAATTCCCTGCTGGCTGAAGTGATTGCCCATCTTCTTTCAGCAGGCTTCCCCTTCTTAATGACCATCCAGTCCTTTGAGTGAAGCACTGAGATATTTGTACCACTTCCGCCTTTGACTATTTCCTGAATCCTCACTTCAGCATTTTGCGTATCTTTCAAAAGCTTTTCCTGTGCCTTCTTCCCCCATTCCTTTTGTTCTCGTTCTGCCTTAATTACTGTTGACATGTCATATCCTTTAGTTCTCAGCCAAAGCTTAAACTTTGAAAGTCAACTTGGACCCTTGGCTTTTCAGTCGATGCTGCCTGGCCCACCTCAGCTGTCTAGCATCTGCTAGGCTTTTTCACTCACTGTTGGTCTTTATCCAACTCCTGCCAGAAATGAAAATGACAAGCCAGCTGTGGGCATGTGCAAGTGTGGGAACATCACATGTAGTCTGGTACACTGTATCAATGATGTCTCGCTGCAGTTATACAGGGCCTTGATAAGACCCCAGTTGGAGTACTGTGTGCAATTGTGGTCTCCTTATCAGAGGATGGATATTCTGGCTATGGACGTTGTGCAACCAGTGTTTACCACATTGATTCCTAGGATGGTAGTACGAGAGACTGGATCAGTTCGGACTATACTCACTGGAATGTCAAAGACTGAGCTGGGGGGAGTCAAATTTTAACAGGACTAGACAGGGTAAGATGTTCTCAGTGACTGGACTGTCTAGAACCAGGGGCCACAGTTTAAGATAAGGGCTGGATCATTTAGGACTGAGATGAAATGTCTTCACCTATAGAGGGGTGAGCCTGTGAAATTTTCTGCCACAGAAAGTGTTTGAAGCCAAAACATTGAATGTTTTCAAGAAGGGGTTAGACGTAGCTCACAGGGCTAAAGGGATCAAAGGGTAGGGGGAGGAAGCAGAAACAGGACAAGAATTGAATGATCAGCCATGATCATATTGACTGATAGAGCAGGCTCAATGGGCTGAATAGCCTATTCATGCTCCTCTTTTCTATGGTTCTATCATCAACAGGCTTATACTAGCAAACAGGCAGAATGTATTCTCAAAGAGTAGAGAATGCTTCTTGTTAATTCACAGTGGGGAATGTACTCACATGGTGCTGTAATTAGTCAGCCTGAACTGAAGATGGTGCTGTAGGAGGATGAGCATCAGCTTGGTCCCTTTTCTGAAGTGCAGTTGGCATCGTGGTGACAAACAGCAAAACATTTTTCAATTCACTGTTTACCTCATGGTTGTTGATAATGTTTATCTACCTGTGGGAGGTTTGCATTTTCTGTTTCCTGCCTATCAGTTCCTAGTTCTGACAGATGGCTGAAATGCACAGCCTTCTTGTTGGCATCTTGGTCAGTCCGCCCACCGTGTGGTGAAAGTTGACTATGGCACATAAAGTTACGCCACCCAATTGTGGACCTGTGAGATTTAGAGTGTCTTTATCTCCTTCTGTATGTAGCTGATAGATCAGTGTTTGTATAAGAAGGACTTGTATTTATTCAGCCTATTTTATGACCGGTGGACTTTCAAAAGTGCTTCTGCAGCCAGTGAAGCATGTTTTGAAGTGTCGTCACTGTTGTGCTTCAAATGCAAAAGCCAATCTGATAATCGGGCATCAGATCATCTGCTTTTCGTGATGTCGTGTGAAGGATAAACAGTGAGCAGGACACCAGGGATAACTCCCCAGCTCTTCATCAAAATGGTGCCATCAAATCTCTCATGTCTACTGGAGAGGGCAGCCATGTTCTTGCTTTAATGTATCCTTTGAAAGATGTCTCCTTTGAAAGATGGCCCAGTCAACGATGCAGCATTCGGTACTGCATGGAAGCATCTACCTACATTTCTGTGCTCACATCTTGGAGTTGGACTTGAACCAACAATCCTTATGACTCAGAGGCTGTGAACCACTGGACAAGTTGCAACAGTTTAAGCTTTTACAGTTAAATCCAAAAGGAGGGGAATTCGTACAGTGCCTTTCGCTACCGTAGCATGGCCCAAAATTGTTTCCAGCCAATGAAATACTGCTTTGACAGTTTGTCCCTGTCCCGGAGGAAGCCAGAGGAAAAACTGTGTGACAAATTCTGGCATCACCCCACATGTCAGTCAGCAGCTTCAAAATGGAAAGATCTTTTGGGTGGATCCCTTCAATATTAAAGGATAGAACCTTTGGTCATGAATTGGATTTTGACATGGAAATTACATGTCAAGGTTTAATGTTGTGGCAAGGTCGACTTCTTTTGTCAGAAAGGGATCAGGTTCCCCTTCTGGGAGCTGAGCATTTTCACTGCCGTAGTGAGGGGCTGCTGAACTGTTTGAGACGCCATCTTTTAAATCCAACATTAAGGCAAGGTACCCACTACTCTCTGAGGCAGGCATAGACCATCAGATGGCAAGAGTGTGAAGATATTTAGAGGTATCTTGGCCAATATTTGATCCCTCAAATGAAACCTTAAGCCATGATCTGGTTGTGTCTGTGTTGCTGTTTGCGGGAGTTTGCTGTGCCTAAACAGACTGCCGTGTTTCTGATTATAACAGTGACTTTACCCCAAGAGTATTTCATTGGCTGAAAAATGCTTTGGGAAGTCATGAAAAAGGTGCTACATAAATGGAAGTCTTTCTTTAGCTGGATGCTAAGCTGTTTTTTTAGCTTTATCTCACTTGGCTGGATGGCTGATTTTCAATGCAGGGTGATGCCAACAGTGTGGGTCCAAATCCCACACCAGCTGAGGCTACCGTGACAGACCGTCCTTCTCAACCATTCCCGTCGCCTGGGGTGTGGTGACCCTCAGCTTAAACCACCACAAGCCATCAATGTCTGTCTAAGGGGAGAGCAGCTGGATGGTCCAGGACTGTGGGGATTTCACCTTTACCTTCTGGAATGGCCAAGCATGAAGCTATTTCCATATTTCACATAAATATGCAGTAACTGCCCATTTTATGGCTCAGCTGAAAATCAGACAGGGCTTAAATTGTTGTTGTTTTCTCCAGCTGCCCCTCAGCTGAACTCTTCACCCTTCCGTCTCTATGGCTGTAAATGATTACTAATCATTAATGCGAAATATAAGTAAGCTCATTTACATGAGGCAGGTTGCCATCACAGGAAACCTAACCTGCCTTTTATGTTCCGACCACACAATTGTTATTCTCGGCTTCGGGAGAGAGTCATGCTTCATAAAGGCTAATCAAACACCACAGACCTCTTTTTTATTTAACTGTGCTGATTTGTTTTTGTACTGAATCTGCCCCTCTCCCCTCGCAAAAATGTGCTGACCGGATGCAAATAACAGAAAGTGCTGAGTGGATGGAGTGAAACTTAACTGTAAACAAGAGCACTGTGCTTTTCAAATACAATGGCCTCTTGGAACAAATGGAGAGTAGGGTGGCCAGCTGGCAAAGATTTGGTTTCCCTGCGTTCAGTTGAGAATAGTTGTGTGGGGTTAAGAGACTTTGAAGTTTGCCTAACACTGAGTCAGGTTTGGGAGGCTCAGCGGTGTGTGTGTGTGTGTGTGTGTGTGTGTGTGTGTGTGTGTGTGTGTGTGTGTGTGTGTCCAGGTCAGGGGCCACGCTCACACCTTGTGGTCCCTCCTGTCTTCTCAAGGCTGCCGTTTTGGACACAACCTGGGCACAGGAAGCAAAGGTAGTCTTTTCAACGATACTGCGACCCTTAATTCCTGGGGGTAGGTGTGGGCAAAATGTTTGCACTAGCAGGAGATCACATAAACAGAGGATATAGGTTACAATAGGGATCAAAAAGTGCAAAAGAGGAGATGAGAATTTTTTGTTAACCCAGCAGAAATTGTTATAACTTGTTTACAATATCTGAATGAATGGGCTGAAGGAAATCACTTATTAAAGAGACCAGATTACATTCTCAGAAGTAAATAATTTCCAGGCTGTGGGGAGGAAGCAGGAAAGTAGAACAAATCGAATAACTTTGTCCAAAGATACAGACAGGCTCAGTGAGCCACATAGCTTCCTTCAAAGCTGCGTGGGCTGATAATGTTCCTGAATGACGGTGATCTTTGAACGCTTGAAAACCAGGCTGGTGACAATCTCCAAACTGTCACCAAGTGCCACTCCAACACACCAGGACACTCAGCAGGCTAACTTTTTTTATTAGTTCATGGAATCTGTCCATCGAAAGGCTAGGCTAGCATTTATTGCCCATCTCTAATTGCCCAGAAGGCAGTTAATGATCTATCACATTGCTGTGGGTCTGGAATCACATGTAGGCCAGACCGAATAAGGACAGTAGATTTTCTTACCTTAAAGGACATTCATTTACAAGATAGTATTTTTACAACAGTCAACAGTGGCTGCCTAGTTGCCATTAGCCAGCTTTTTTTAAAATTCCAGATTTTTAGCAAATTGATATTTCACCACTTCCTATGGTAGGATTCAGAACCACAACTCAGATCATTCACCTGGGGTTCTGGATTGCTAGTAGTGGTGACATTACCACAATGCCACTACTCCTCAGTTAATCCTCCAGGTTTACTTCCACCAATTAAAATCTGCACGATTTTCAGGAGCTAAATCATTAAAAAGGGAAAGGTTCCCTCCCTGTAGTGAAACATTGAAAAGCAGAAACATAGGCACTAAGAGCAGGAATCAGCCATTGGGCCTTCCAACTCTGCACTCCATTCAATATGATCATGGCTGACCCTCTATCTCACTGCCATATTCTCACTTTCTCCCCATACCACTCAATGCCTTAAAAATACAAAAGCTATCTCTCTCTTTTTAGAATAGCTTCAGTGACTTGGCCCCCATACACTTCTGTGGTACAGAATTCTATGCTTTGAGTGAAGAAATGTTTCCTTATCTCAGTCCTCAATGGTCTATCAGAGTGTATCCCTTGATTCCAGACTCCCAACCATGAAAAATCACTCTTCCTCCATGTAACCTGTCCAGCCCTGTGAGAATCTTATATGGTTCAATCAGATCCCCTCTCATCCTTTGAAACACAAAGTGAATACAGATCCAGCAAAGTTCTGGAGTTCTCTCCACTCTGCAAATCCTGTGCATCGCAGTCAGTGGTGGTTTCAATATTGACCATATGGTATGTCCTTCAACTACCCACAATTTTAACTGTTCATGATCCAGTGCATTTTATAGAGAAGTAGGAAGTTGCTTCTCATGTTTCTAATGCAAAGTCACCATCTTAGCAAGGCTATTGAGAGCAAATAGTGGGGCAGTCATGGAGTTCAATAGACTTTTGTTAGACAAAGGTGGGTCTGACTGATTAAAAGGGTGAATAAGAATGATCTATTTTTGTAATGCTCCAGTACTGGATAAGTGACTAGGTAAAAGCAAACTCCAAACTGTTTTCTGTTATCGACTGAAACTAGTTTCCCAATTGTGTCGCAGTTAAACCAGCACATATAATGTTCTTTCCCAGCATTTAACACCTGGTGTATGTCAGTTCAATCATACCCACAGTGCCACCTTCATCAGGACCTTAAAGACGTACTTGCACAAAGTTCAGTTGAATTATTGAAGGGCACCTTTGACCATGCCATGCTTGTTGTGACAGGAGAGGAGTGAGAGTGCCAGTTTTTTGAGGTGCCAACATGACTGACCAGTTCTAAATGGCTTACGCTTTAACAAATATTGTCTCCATCTTCCAGACCAAAAAGACAAGGCTGGAAGGCAGACCAGGGTCCTTCCCTATCCCCCTGCCCGAGTACTCGAGTGGGACTCCAGAAACGGCCCGAACGCTGACTGTCAAAAGCCGCAGTCGAGAGGGGATGGAGTCGTCAGAGGAGCTGGAATCCAGTATAAAAGACCTGGAGATAAACAGCAGGTTAGTCACTGTAATAGTAATAGTCCAGCTGGGTCTTTTTCAGTTCAAGATGGGAAGTTTTGATCGTAAACCATGTTGGGATTCCATGGGTGAAAGGTTCACAGCCACAATCTGTGCGTAAGGTGCAGATTTATTTTGCTATTTGGACAATGTCCCCTTGTAAAGTCAGAGATGTCTACGGCACAGAAAAAGGCCCTTTAGTCCATCGAAGCTGCTCTGGTCAAAAGCAATCACCTAATTATTTTAATCCCATTTTCCAGCACTCGATCCTTGGCTTTGGCATCAGAAATGAACATCTAAATACTTCGGAAATTGTGATAAGGGTTTCTGCCTCTACCATCTTTACAGGCAGTGAGTTCCAGATTCCCACCACCCTCTGAGTGAAATCTTTTTCTAAACCTCCTGCCCTTTAACCTCAATCCATTCCTCTTGATCATTGATCCCTCTGCCAAAGGAGAACATTCCTTCCAATCTACCTTGTCTGTGCCCCTCATTAATTCATACATCTCAATCATGTTGCCTGTCAGGCTTCTCAGCTCTATGGAAAACAGTCCCAAAAATACAGATACGACCAACCTCCACAGAAATATTATTGCACACCTTGGGGAAAGGTGGGACTTCAACTCAACATTTCAGGCCCAGAGGTAGGAACACTAGCATTGCACCTCACGTACACCTGTAACATGTAGGAGGTGATCCCACTGTGTTATTGACTCCTGGAGGCCAGCAATTCCCCAAGATGTGCTTCCTTAAAGCACGGTTCTCTTCTGGGGTTGCTTGCTTGTGAAATCGCAGCTGAACTCTTATTGTCTGTTGTACAAAAGCATATCAATATTGATGGAAAATAACTCAAGTCACGAAGAGGAAAGTTTTCCATGTATAGGTGCAGCCTTCATGAATCACCTTTTTGTCAAATTCATTCTTGAATGGTGAGCATTGCTGGCTGGGCTGATATTTAAATGCCCATCCTGAACTGACCTTAGGAAGGTGGTGGTGAGCTGCCTTTTTGCTGGAGTGCCAGCATTTTGACCCAGTGACAGTGAAAGGGCAGCAATATAGTTCGAATTTGGAGTGGGTGTGTGGCTGGGAGGTGATGCATCCACTGTCTATTGTTCTTCTAGGTGGTAGAGGTGACAAGTTTGAGCATTGCTGTTGAAGAAGCCAGACAGGCCTCCTGCACCTTGTCTTGTAGATAATGCCAGAACAAGCCCACTTTTAAGGCGTTTGGTTTAATGTTTGGATGACTTCTTTTCTTCAGGAGCATTATCCACAACCAATGTTGACCAGCTGCGGTCACCCCATTATCCTCCAAACATCTTCTAAAACCTACGCCTCTGTGCAGGAAAGGCACGAGGTGAATGCAGGTTGCTTTTTACTTCAGTTTCACAGTCACTCTTCCCAGCCCCCACATTCCCCAGAACTTTACAACTGAACTAGCACAGCAGAGATTCCCTGTACTGTACTGACCCAACCAAGGGCAAGCCGTGGCTTGCTGAGTGCTGCCTTAGTTTAAATCCGGTTTGCAAGTACATGATGTGCTTGCCTACTGCGTTTGTGCATACTTTTCAGGTGGCAGCAACTGATTGATATTTACCGTCCGTGGCGCAGGCAGTGAAGCATGACTGCCTGTTTATTTATGTGACTGCAGTAATGTAAAACGCACCATGGCAGCTGAAAGTTAAAAATAGAGCAGCATTTCGAATACTCAGACTTAGCTGCGCCGACTTATCGCAGTGGCTTGTCTCTGGTGCACTGTACACACTGGCTCGTGTTGGCGATCAAGTGCTCACTGAATTGATCAAACCGATTCTGTAGGTCCCCCAAGGGGTCAGGTCAATAGATGCCTGGTATCAAGTGTCTATTATCCATGCCATGGTATTTACTGATTGAGATGCCAGTCGGCCTTGCTTGGCAGCATCTCTTACCATGCTGGTCAAAGGTGTGTCAATGACATCTCACCAAGTCATTGAAGTTGCACTGTCTTGAGGTAATACTCCTCACGACGCACCTGTCCACAACTCCCTCTTCCATCCCTAACCTTCTGGCTTATACTCAACAGGAATGTGACACCCTTTAGAATCCAGTTTAGAGATTAACATAATCATCTGGCAGGGGATTAGCTACCATCTTTGTAGTGAGACTTTTGACACCCAGGAGTTGGTAACTCAAATTACAGGCACCGTCAGTCATTTAGAATAAAAACATCATCAAATTTGTGCAAGGACAAACAAAATTGAAGAGACGATCATAGATGGTTCCTGTTTAGTAAGTAGTTCAATTCAGTTCATTATCGCAGATTTGTTCAACCATCAAGTGCTTAACATTGAAGGAGTGTCCCTTCCATTATTTACTAAGTTTAATGTTTTGAACTTCCTGAGCTGGATTTTCACGGCCGATGCTGGAACTGGGAGGCAGGTTCATCTCTGAATCATGAACTCCCCCTCTTTTAAGTGAACCAAGAATCAATTGTAAATTTAGCCACAGTGAGAAACACAGTTGCTGAGGGGTTGGGGGCCAGTGCATGTCAAGAGGAAAGCAGGTCATGTTGTGGCCTGACTGAGCAGCCAGAGAGTGCAAAGAATACAGAACTCACTCTTTTATTATGCTTCATGTCCAGATTAATGAGCTGCGGTTCAAAACAGGCTGAGGAAAAGGCAAGGTCAATAACTGTTTACAACACTGTTTATTACATAGTGCCGTGCGTAACATTCAAAGATATGTCAGGCAGATATTCCTGACCATTACATTATTGAAAGATGATCCAATAAACTCTATAAGACCATAAGACATAGGAGTGGAAGTAAGGCCATTCGGCCCATCAAGTCCATTCCGCCATTTAAATCATGACTGATGGGCATTTCAACACCACTTCCCTGCACTCTCCCCGTAGCCCTTGATTCCTTTTGAGATCAAGAATTTGTCGATCTCTGCCTTGAAGGCATCCAACGTCCTGGCCTCCACTGCACTCTGCGGCAATGAATTCCACAAGCCCACCACTCTCTGGCTGAAGAAATGTCGTCTCATTTCAGTTTTAAATTTACCCCCTCTAATTTTAAGGCTGTGCCCACGGGTCCTAGTCTCCCTGCCTAACGGAAACAACTTCCTAGCGTCCACCCCTTCTAGACCATACATTATCTTGTAAGTTTCTATTAGATCTCCCCTCAACCTTCTAAACTCTAATGAGTACAATCCCAGGATCCTTAGCCGTTCATCATACGTTAAATCTACCATTCCAGGGATCGTCCGTGTGAATCTCCGCTGGACACGCTCCAGGGCTAGTATGTCCTTCCTGAGGTGTGGGGCCCAAAATTGGACACAGTATTCTAAATGTGGCCTAACTAGAGCCTTATAAAGCCTCAGAAGCACATCACTGCTTTTATATTCCAACCCTATCACCTAATACTAATCGGTCTGCTCCATAAACTTTTCTGCATGTGTTTCTAATATTCACAGAGCTAAGTGTAAGGCTTCTGCCGAGCTTTCCTTGTGTTCCTCCCTTCTCCAACTGCTTACACTGTGCTATTTATGCCCAGTGAGGAGCAATTCTGTGACATCATCGCAAGGTTGTTCCAGGTTCCTAAAGCCCTTACATAGCACTCACTGCCATTGGGAGTGATTGAAAGGAACAGTATTGATGCATATAAGGGAAAGCTGGAAATAATTTGAGGAAAAAGGGAATAGAGGCCGATATAGTTTGAGAAAGATGATTGGAATGAGGCTCGAGTGGAATATAAACACGATCACGGACTGGTTGGGCCAAATGGCCTACCTCTTTGTTACACATTCTCTGTTATTTTACATAGTTTCTGAGTGACCATTTTCATCACAGAGTGTTAGGTTTATTGTAAAACCTAGTCAGTACCATTTGGAAGGTATTGGGCTTTGGTTTTGGTTTGCTCAGACCTGGCCATCCTGAATGAGTCTTGTTAAACCCTTTTATTTTGGCACCTCACTCAAGGAGTTAATAAGCCTTTGCACCGACTTGCCCTCCTGCACCTGGAATAGCTCACAATCACTGAGTAAGAATACATACAACCTGTAGCTAATTGACTTGATTTCAGTGGAGCATTTTTCATTAATTTCTTAGAAGAGTATGCGTGTTTGAATTTTCTGATGAAGAGTCTAGGCCTGAAACGTCAGCTTTTGTGCCCCTAAGATGCTGCTTGGCCTGCTGTGTTCATCCTGCTCCACACTTTGTTATCTCTGAGTATATGTTTCTGTCTGCAATGTATGTGCATTTGTATTCCTATTGTGTGTAAGTATGTGTTTGGTTTGTGTGTGCTTGTATGTGTTTGTATCCGTGTATGCACATATATTTCTGTTTGTGTTTCTATTTGTATGTTTCTGTGTTTGCTTGTGCATGTGTCTGTGTATCAGTGTTTATGTGTTTATTTTTGAATGTATCTATGTTTTTGTTTCTGCGTTTTAGTGTGTGTTTCTTTGTGCATATGTTTCTATGTGTATATCTGCATGTATGTGCCTTATCTGCATATACCTGTGTTGTATGTGTCTGTTATCCTGTGCGTGTGTGCATGTCTTTGTGTGTGTGCATGTGTGTTTCTGTGTATTTCAAAGTGTATATCCAAATCTCTATATCTGTGCGTCTGTCTGTCTGTATATTTATGTGTCCGTGTTTGCGTGTGTATGTATCTAGGTGTGTCTATTTTATTTATGTGTATCTGTGTATTTAAACATATCTGTGTACTATACATGCATATGTGTATCTGTGCTTTTTCAACGTCCAGTCCTTTTGTCATTACTGTCTGCCTGCAATTTGTCTCAGACCTAATGAAGTGGTCCAGACCTTAAACCCCAGACTCTTTTTCTAGATTTAAACAGAGTTAAAATCCTCGCATCAGTTTTGATCACCGCGTATTAAAATGTAGCTAACGTACAAAACGATTCAGGATTGCTTCATAAATAACAAAACATTGGCGATGTGAGATTGCTGACGGTCTTAATTTCATCAAAGACACAGCAGTCTCTAATCTGTATACTCTATCACTTTACAATGCCAGAAACAGATAAAAACAACTCCCACACTGCCTAACCTTTGGGGAGGTCTACTTTTGGTTAAGCTGGTGCTTATTTCTGTATACATAGATCTGATAAAAGCAGTTGATAGAAGATTCACCAATGTGGGTTTGTTGACGGAACCAGGGATAAATATAGAACAAATCTAAGTTTAGAAGACTACCAATGTGGAAAGGTTTTTACATCAAGTAGAGTTATGTTTGCAAGAGTACTAAATATCAACTAACATTTTAAAAATATTACTTTTCTCCTAAGTGTTTTGCTTACAGTTCCTTTTCTGTAATGGAACATTGCAGGAAAAATTAAAACTCATTCCTTAAAATGCAGGTTTGGGGATTACTCATTGTTAGTCAGGAATATTATTTTGACTTGGAATCTTGGTATGATTTTTTTCCTGGATGTGAAGTTCTTTCTAGTTGTTGTGTGATGCCAAATAATGAGTAACCCCACTCTCAACAAGTCCAAAACTCCACTGCTGTTATTTTCTCCTGTATTGAGTCCCATATAACTGTCATTCATGCTCCTGCTATTGTACATAGGCTCCCAGTCACACAAAGAATACAGTTTCAAATCCACATGTTTAAATCCCTCCACAGCCTTGTCTCTTTGACCTCCGTAACCCTCTCCACCTATCAGCCCACAGACACTCATCAATGCACATGTACTTACACAAATTCACATACTTATAGACTCACACAAACACACAGACATACACACACATTCACTTGCTCACACACAAGCATGCGTATTATACATATACACACACATACACATTTCCTTTAACTTTGACCTCAATGTATTCCCCACCCACCTTTGCTTATCATCAGTGACATTGTCTTCACCAGTCACCCTGACTCCCTGGAAACTTCTTGATAAGTTGTTCAGCTTCTGTGCCCCCTGCCCATTTGAAGGCTTTGTCACGATGATAAAGCAAAGTTGGAAGAGTAGTGCACACCAAGCTCAGGCAGTGTGATCACAGATAATGGGAACTGCAGATGCTGGAGAATCCAAGATAACAAAGTGTGAAGCTGGATGAACACAACAGGCCAAGCAGCATCTCAGGAGCACAAAAGCTGACGTTTCGGGCCTAGACCCTTCATCAGAGAGTGCTCTGATAAAGGGTCTAGGCCAGAAACGTCAGCTTTTGTGCTCCTGAGATGCTGCTTGGCCTGCTGTGTTCATCCAGCTTCATACTTTGTTATCTTAAGCTCAGGCAGTGTCTTTGTTTGTCAGTATTTATGTGTGTCTGTCTGAGTCTGCGTATGCCAATATGTCTGTGTCTGTGTGCCTGTATGAGTCTGTGTATTATCAGAGTGTACCTGTATCTGTCTATGTATGTCTGTGTCTTGATGTGTGTGTGTGTCTACATGTCTCTGGGTCTGTTTGTGCTGTATATGTTATTTGGTGAGTGTGCTTATGTCTGTACCTGTGGCTATGTTAATGTGTGTATATATGTGTCGATGTATATATGGTGTGCGCAGTGGGAAATGGGGTAGGATACGAAACAATATTAATTTATATAGCATCATCTCAAAACCCGTCTTCCTGTCCTGTCAGTCCACAGTGGGGTCTGCTGCCAACCCCTCTTTCAATTCCTGTTTCAATCTCATCCCTTTCCACAAGGTGCTATGAGGCATTTTCCAGTTGAGAGGATATTTAAATGTGTGTTGTTGTTATAATGGAAGAAAAATAAGGCTGCTTTTATAAAAGTACTTGGTCAAAAATTTGTTTTGGTAAACATTCCTTCAAGGTATGTTTATCTGCATAGCCTGAGCAAGATCAGTCGTTGCTGTGAGACACAGATAAACTCCTACTTCTAATGAGGATTTGGGTTATTACTGTAAATGTCTAGAATGCTGAGCTACTACCCTGTCCAAACACCTTTTGCATTATTCTTCAGTCCATGATTGTTTTGTAAACCAGATTAGTGGCTATATCAGGTTAATAATTGACACATACTGCCAATACATAAGCAAAAACAAAAAGACCCTGGCCCTTTACCCTACAAGCTGGTGGTGAGCTTTGCTGGTTTTAGAAGACGTTGTTTACTGCACGCGCCATCATACATGAAATTAGAGATCTGAATCCTTGTATATGAAACCAGACCTTGCCGACGCACACTGAGAACAAATCAGGGTTCCTATTGTTGTCGAATTTTCCAGAGAGATCAACAACTTTAAGCTACTCACAAGCAGGTGGGGGAGGTTAGTTGGACATTCCTTAAGTTGTAGGACTACAGAGTTAAGAAGGTGTAGAGCTGGATGAACACAGAAAGAAGGGTCTAGGCCTGAAAAGTCAGCCTTCCTGCTCCTTTGATGCTGCTTGGCCTGCTATGACCATCCAGCTGTCCACCATGTTATCTCAGACTCTGCAGCATCTCCAGTTCCTACTATCGCAGAGTTCTTTAATTGTCAGAAGCCATTGTGTCACCTGAGACGTGGCAGGGAAGGGAGGGGTGTTGGCTGAGGGCACTCAGTAGGAAATTAGTTGGGGGAGGGGTGGTGGACAGTTGTTGGCAAGATTACCACAGACACAAGGTGCTGGGGTGTGGGTCCATGCAGCCACCCTACAATCCCCACCAGGCCCACAAGGAAGCCTGAACAATGTAGTTTATCAGAACATCTTAAATCGGGCCTGAGTCCTTGCTACAGCGAATGGTGTTGGTTTTGGAGTACTCAGAATCACTGTTACAATGTCAAGAAAATTCCCACAAACCACGCTTGAGGAAATGACCGGATAAAATGCAGGATTCTTTTTTTAAGTAGTAGATATTTGAGGGATAAAGTATTGACCAAGAGTTGTCCATATTACTTGTATTTTTCAACCCCACTGGGGAATGGTTAGATGCCAGAGACTTTGCAAAGTGAAGTTTAGATTACACACCCTGCCCCTTTCTCACTGAGTGAGTATAAAATTTAAATCGCTCTTTGAAAGTCCATTCCCTTTCCCCCTGCCATGCAATTGTTTCTAATTGCTTTCTTTTGAAATATACATCCGGTGCCCTTTTCGAAAGTTATTGCTTCCACTGTCTCTTCAGGAAACAGCCACCTGGGAAAGATTGTTGTAAGATTTATTCTCTGATTCAGTGAGGTATTTAACAATCATCAATGACAATCTTCACAAATCTGCAGCAGGCTTGCAGAGATTAAACATTATTCCCAGAATGTGTACTGCACGGCTCATGGTTAGACCGTAATCAGATTGTTTATAGCCTGACGCACAATTTTAGCCGTAAATTACCAGGCGTTGTAAATGCTTATAGCAACTTCAGGTCTTATCTTTTGAGAAAAGGGTGAAGTGTTAGGCCTTGACTTTGTTTTTAAACACTTTATATAACACAACGCCAATCTTTTTGCAAAAAAAATACTTGAACAAACACAATCTCATTGGCCAGACCCGAAAGCAATATTGATTACGTGCTGAATATTTGCTGTCTTGAAACAAAACATTTAATAATGAAGTACTATTTTTTTAAACTCCTGCACAGGTGTCAGGCCAGGATTTTGATTGAACAATGTCCATCTTGGATTAATTTTGACTTGTGCTTTGTATTCTATACAGTACTGATCTTCGCTGTTTGTAAACACCCACTGTTACAGTTTTGAAGAAGGATCTAAAGTGAGTTCCTCAGTGTTCAGTTCATCAGACCTGATAGCCCAGGCTAGTTTTGGGGTTAGAATGGCCGTCAGGTCACGTTGTCTGCCAATCATGTGAATCTGCGATTGCATTATCAGTTTTTACAAACACTGTCTAATTGTCCAGGAGTGCGCTGGAATGGATAGCTAATCCACCTCAGAAGACTGCCGAGTTCTGGAATGAAGGGCTTAGCGTATGAGGAAAGAAACAAGGTGGGCCTATGTCCATGGGACTTTAGGAGAGTGGGAGGCAATTTTATTGAAACATATAGAAATAAAGCTGGTAGGAGCAGGAGTAGGCCATTCAACCACACAAGCCTGCTCAGTCATTCAGTATGATTATGGCTGATCATTGTGTTCAGTACTCAAATCCTACTCTCCCCCTTTGTCCCTCAATCCCTTTAGCCACAAGAGCTATAACTACCTCTTCTTTAATAATACACAATGGTTTGTCATCACCACTTTCTACGGCAGTGAATTCCACAGGCTCAAGAAACTACTCCTCATCACCGTCCTAAAGGTTTCCCATATATTCTCAAATTGTGACCCCCTTGGTTCTGGACTCCCCAACCATTGGGAACATTCTTCCTGCATCTAACCTGTCTAGTCATTGAACAATACAGCACAGGATTGACTGTATAACTGAACATTCACACAACCTTTGTTAATACAGCCCTTAAAGGCACCACTTTGTCTTTGTACATTCTTGGTAAATTGTTGAGGGTTGCAGTCATGTTAGAATTTTATAGATTTCAATGAGATAATCCCCTCATTCTTCTAACCTCCAGTGAATACAATCCTAACCAAACAATATCTCCTCAGACATTAGTTCTGCCATCCCAGGAATCAATTTGTAAACCTTCACTGTACTCCCTCTATAGCACGAACACCCTTCCCCAGATTAGGAAAGGGATAGAAATGGTTCTTGATTTTAATCCCCCGATTTTCAAATTTGACAGAGATATTTGCCATGTTTCTCAGATCCCTATTGAAAACAATGGCGTGTTTATTTAGAATTTGTTAAAGATCAGCCTCAGAATCTGACAAGTGATTTACTTCAGCCCACCCAAGTTTGATTTTCTATCACAATGCTGAGGGGAGATTCAAGGACCCGAGGACATGGTCTCAGAATTAAGGGGTGCCAATTTAAGACTCAGTTGAAGAGGAATTTCTCTCTGAGAGGGTTATAAGTCTTTGGAACTCCTTGCCACAGAGAGCTGTGCGAGCAGAGTCCTCGTGTGCATTGAAGGCTGAGATAGATACTTGATCAGTAGGCAAATTAAACCTTACGGGGACAACGTAGAATTTTGGATCAGTCATGATCCTACTAAATGGTGGAATGGCTTGAGGGGCTTCTAATACTTATGGACCTGTAAGGCAGAAAGGAAGCAGGAGAGAGGCAAGTTTTTGGAGGGAATCGCAGAGTTCAGAGCCTCAGCAGAATGAAAAACCACTAGTGGTAGGGCAATTATAATTGAAGCTAAGCAGACAGGGACCTGAATGTCCACACTGCCTGTCAAACATCAGAAAAAATTTTCAGCCCTCTGTGCTGTCTACTTATTACTACTGGTCCTTACACGAGAACCTCGAAACTCAGTCTTTGCCCTGATGCCAGCTATGCCAGCAGACAGCATTCTAGCCTTGGAATCGGTCATGAGTTAAAGCTTATTGAAGGTGATTCTAGTGCAATGCTGATGGGCTGCTGATATTTGGTTGGGATTTCATGCATTTATGTGCATTCACAGGTGAATGTAAACAATCCAGACAGCAGTGGAGTCATCCCTGATGCCCTGGCTAATATTTAGCACTCAACCAATGTCACTCAGCAGGAGAATTTGTCATTTCTCTCTTTGATTTTCATGAGTACTTGCTGTGTTCAAATTCACTGGCCTATTTTCTGTATGACAACACTTCAAACGTAGTTCTGCAAAGCCCTTTACACTGTTGTAAGCTCATGAAAGCTGCACCATAAATGTTATGAAAACAGAGAATACTGGACATACACTGGTTTAACAATATCCCTGGAGAGGACAAGCAGAGCGAAAGGACATGACATGAAATGTTCATTCTGTTTCTCTCTCCACTGATGCAGCCTGAGTATTTACTGCATTTTCCTGTTTTCATTTTGGGTCTTGAGCTCCCAGTTACTTCATTTTGCAAAGGGCAAAGTATTTTTATTTCACTTTGTTGATATAGTGCATGTAGTGATCGGAACCAGATGGATCTCATTTACCAAGGGATGCTTGATTAGGGTTGTTAACCTTGGCCAATCAGGAGACACTGGCTGACCTCTGGAGTTCTGGAGGACCTCGCATATATGAAGGATAGAATGGTGTGGCCTTGGTCACAAAAGGAATTAGAATGATCATGTCTGAAGATAATGAATGTTATAGGTGATGATGTCAGTAACTGGTAAGCTCAGGTAATGTTACAAAGTGGAAATACATGGTCTTAAGTGATGGTAAGGATTTCAGTGTTGGTATGTTGCATAGAAAATGATGCATCTAGTTTGTGTATTTTCAACCCTCAGGGATGTACTACATTGTCAGAGAAGTGCAAAAACAGGTAATACTCCTCATCTATCACCTGTAACGATCTTTAACAACCTTGAAATGTTCCATCTATGCCAGGCTGAAGTGTTCATATCTGGTGAAATTGTGAAGCATCAACCCCCAAGATTGTGTTTATAAGCCTTATCATTTTGTACACCTTTAAACCCTGTTAAACATTCACAAGATAACTGTATCAAATGACATAATAATTTTTGATAACAGCAGACACAGTTTGTCATGTCAATCCAAGTATAGCATCTTAATTTTGTGTACTGTTGCATTTGCAAAATACATTCTACAAGAGAGCTGGAAGGGGAGCAGTCACTGAGTGAATGGGCTCGCTTCACCATTTTAGAATGGTGATAAGAATGGTCCAGGGTTGATACAGGAAAGGATGTTGAGCCACAGTGTTAGAGATTAGAGGAATCAACCAAAACTGCAGCTATGGACTTAGTGTAGGCTTTGGAAGGTCAATAATGAAGACAAAATAGGTGCAGTAAGGTGCTCAGTGATAGGACTGAAGTAGAGAAGGTGCACACAACAGTAGGGGGCAATCTTTAAAATAAAATTAATAACATGGAGGAATTGCTGGCAAGGCCCAAACTTGTTGTCCATCCCTAATTACCCTTGACAACTGAGTGCTTCCTCATATATTTTCAGAGGGCAATAAGGGTCATCCACATTGGATGGATCTGGAGTCACATGTAGGCCAGAAGGGGTAAAGATGTTAGATTTCTTTCCCTAAAAGACATAATGGAATCTGGTGTTTTTTTTTTATGACAATCCATTATGATAGTTTCATGAGATGAGATTCCAAATTCTAGCTTTTTTAAATTGATTAATTGAAAGTCTTTGTTAATTAAATGTAAATTCTACAACCTGCCACGATTGATTTGAGCCCATAGTTCTATATCGCTAATACGGATCTTAGTTTTCAGCTCAGCATCCAACCCACTGCTCTCGTGACAAGTCACTTGTGTACAACACTTATTTACAGTTGCTGTGCAGATTTGCAGCAGAAGAATGATTTAAAAGAATTTGAAGGTGACTGCCTGGTTTTAACATTTAATAGCTTGGGTAACCATGAGTTCACAAAGATGGGTAAATGAATGGGCAGAATTTAATGTGAGACAGGACGTGGGTAGCTAAAGCTTTTTTCAGTGAAAGATAGTCATCTGGTGAGGTGAAAATCTGTGGAGATCTTGGGGTGGACAAGGAGTAATAACACATTGCACTGAGAAAGCATGTAATTCATGGCCTATATGGTTTTTGAAAGAATAAATTCTAACAGGGAGAATGACTCAACCATTGGAGAGCAAGGAAGTGTCTAAATCTCAGTCCCATATTATACTATTGCCCTTCATCATGGGCCATCAAGATTTTTACATGAGTCTTGCTTTCCTGTGTTTCATATAACCTCTGAGGTCTGTCTCATTGCAAGTCTTCGGGCATATACTTGGAAACAATTGACCTGAGTGAGGAATGAGTAAACATTGGCCAGACCACTGGGAAGAACTCCCCTAGGGTAACTGGGGACAGGCAGGAATGGGGAGTTAAGGCTACAATCACATCAGCCATTGCTCTTATTGAACGGGGAAACAGGTTCCAAGAGCTGGTTAGCCTGTCACCCCTGCTCCTAATCAGTATGGTCATATACCCTTAATAGTGCCAGTGGGATCCTTTGCCAGCCTGAGAGTGCAGGCTTTAACATCATATCCAAGGGAAGGCAATGGCTTTGTGGTATATTGCTGGATTGTTAATCCAGAGACCCAGGGAATATTCTTGGGACCTGGGTTCAAATCTCGTCATGGTAGATGGTGGAATTTTGAATTCAATAAAAATCTGGAATTAAGAGTCTAATGAGAATGAAGCAACTGGTGAAGGAAAAATTGAGGAAAGAAAACTGCCATCCTTATGTGGTCTGGCCTACATGTAACTCCAGACCCACAAAAATGTGTTTGGCTTTTAACTGGTCCCTGGGCAACTAGGGATGGGCACAAAATGCTGGCCTAGCCAATGATGCTCCAATCCTATGAATGAATAAAAGAAATGCTGAAAGGTAATGCATTGGTTCTTCTTCGATACAGTATTGCATTTTACACTTAGTTCAGTGGATTGCAACTGGATCCCACAACCTTTTGATTTGGAAACAGAAATGCTACTAACTGTGTAACAGCAAACACTTAACACCTAAAGAAGGTGACATTTTTTGTCCATGTGGCCTTGCTCAGATGACTTGGAATTTCCAGATTTAAAAAAAAGTGCAATAGTGTTGATGTGAAAATTGTCCAAAGATATTGAGGTTTTATACTGAACAATAAGAGAAACCTGACCTGGTTCACAACTCACCATTTCACATTTTGAAACTGTGATTCTGTGCCTCTTTACAAGGCAGTTTGCCCTAATTGCGGGAGCTCTGTGTGAATTGGATTTAAGTTGTGCGCAAGTAACCTGTCATTCGAGCCGAGCGAGCTGAATCCTGGATTCTCAGCCTGGGTGGAACACTTGAGTAACAGAATTCTTCTTTAAATAGAGAAGAAATCAGGTAGACATTTAAGCTTCTAATTGGAAGCCTTAAAAATAAACTCTCCATGCCTTTGTTTTGATAGATTGCTATTAGAGCTACTTAAGGGATCATATTTAGATAAACATGTTCTTTCCTGAAAGAGAGACATGTTTTACCTGTAGAACAGGAAATATTTTCCTTTCACAAGATTCATGTACCTTGATCTAGAAAAATAGTTTTCGGAATTGTTCTAAATAGCGTGGATATTTCTCAACTGCCTACATGTTCCCCATCCCCAGTTCCAAGGCAATTTCCATTCTCTATGAAGCACCCTGTTCTCTCACTGCTGTTTAAATTCTGCACCAAATCTTCAATAATTGATGGATTGATACTTCCCAAAAACCTCCTCTCCATTGAACTTACCTCCAAGTGTCACAGCTCATCTGAATTTTTGTCTCCGTTGGGCTTGTCAAGTTGACCCTGCTCATTTTGAATTCCTTGCCCCCCCCCCCCCCCCCCACCACCACCTTGTACTTCAGCAATCATCCACTGTCCGCCATTCCTGAACCACTGTCAGTACTGCCTTTTCCTTCTGGAATGTTCCCCATCCGACACTTCTACCTTATTAATTTGACTCTCTTTGAAACCTTCCAAAAAGGTATCTTTAGACTTGAAACGTGAATTCTGTTTCTCTCTTCACAGAAACTGCCAGACCTCTTGTGTTTTTCCCGTACTTTCTATTTTTGTTTCAGATTTCCAGTAATATTTTGCCTTTATGCTGACCTTATCACCTGGCTGTCTAGTTTTAGTGGTCGTCTTTAAGGCTCCCAACTTTGAGTGTCATGTACGCTGCCAATACTCCTTTGCCCATTTAGGCTCATCTGTTCTTTGTTCACTGCAAATTTTACATTGTCCTGAAGCACTTAATGACACTTTTTTGAGTGATCTAGGAGATGCAGCAGGCAAATTACACAGCAAGATCCCACAAAGAGATAACAAACAGACCATCTGGTTTTGGTGATGTTGGATTGAAGGATAAGAATTGCCGGGATAACTGGAGAATTTCCGAGCTCCTCTTTGACATAGTTCTACGGGATGTTTTACTTCCATCTGCAAGGGCCAACTTAGCATACGTCGAGTAAATAGAACCTCCAACAGTGCAGCACTCCTTCAGTAGTGAAATGTTAGCCTGGATTTTGGGTTCAACTCTTCTGGAGTGGAACTTGAATACACAACTTCCTTATGCAGAAGTGAGAACTGTCTATTGATTGTGGCTCATGAGGCAGCATTTAGCTGGAAAAAGGCGAGATATTAGTTAATTTCAGGGCCGAGTTGAACTTTCACAATTACTGAAATGATTGCCGTCACAAATGACCCCAACTCAGTACAGAATCAAACCATTTAATCAGCTGAAGTTTATTCACATTACAAATTTCTATGACCTCATAGTAGCTGGCATGTCACTGATGCAGTGTACGGATTTCCCAGATTTCATGACTCGTTTTTGTCACCGGATCAGTCTGGGTATTTATCAGCAAATGACACATCTCACCGCTTCTCAAAACCACTACATCAACAGTAGCTACCTTGTACCAGTCAGGAGTGGTACTGATTACTGTCTCCTTCTCTGGTAGGAAGCAGCCGCAATAGCACTCAAGTAGCTGGAGTTCAGCCAGGACAGAACAGTTCACTTGATTGGCACCTCACCCACTAGGTGAAACGTTCACTTCCTCCACCACTGGCACACCTTGGCTGCAGTTTCTAATATTACAAGGTACACTGCAATAACTCGCTAGAGCTTCTACAAAAGCACCGTGCGGACTCTCACTGCTGAGAAGGTCAAGGGCAGCAGCTGCTTAGAAACATGATCACTACCATGTTCTGCTTCTAGTCAGGAATAAAAACAGAAATTGCTGGACAAGCTCAGCAGGTCTGGCAGCATCTGTGAGAAAAGTTCAGAGCTAATGTTTCACGTCCAATGACCCTTGACTGGAAATGTTAACTCTGATTTTTTTTCTTCACAGACATTACCAGATCTGCCAATCTTTCCCAGCAACTTCTGTTTTTATTGCTGATCTACAGCATCTGCCATTCTTTCAGTTTTTATTCCACTTCTAGTCATACACAGTGGCTCGGAAATATATTGGCATTCCTTTCTCGCAACCGGATTAAATCCTGAGACTCCCTTCCGGACAGCACCTTCACCAGACACGCTGCAGGGTTTCAACAGGATGGCCACCTTCTGAAGGGCATCTGGGCATGAACAATATGTGCTGGGCTTGCAATTGGCAACCATGCCTTGAGAATCGATCCCAATAGTTTCTGTCTGTATATGCAATGTGTCTGTGCCTTCATATCAGAAACAGATTGGCCAGTAATTTGTTGGTTCTTTGAACAGTCAATCATAGAATAAAGTCATTCAGCCCAATGAGTCAGTGTTAGTTTCCTTGAAGAGCAATCTAGTTGGTCCGTGGCCCATTATTTTCCCAACCCCTCCAATATTACCGACTGTGTTGCGATGATTGAATTTGTCAATTTGGATAGTGGTTTCTAAATCCTACCCATTCATTGTAAAGAAATTATTTCTCATGCTGTTGCTAGTTCTTTTGCCAACTGCCTTAATTCTTGATTCCTTTAGCTACTGACCATTCAGCCATTGGAAACAATTTTCTTGATTTGTGCTGTCTAAACCCATCTTGATTCTGCATACCTCTCGCTAACCTCTTTGTTTTCTGTACTCCCAGGTGGACAACTCCAGTTTTTTTTCATTTCTGGAACCATTCCAATAAACCTCTTCTGTGCTCTCTCCAATGATCTTAATTCTGTCCTAAGCAGTGGTACACAGAATGCTCCAGCTATGGCCGAACTTCCGTTTCTTGATGAACGGAAGACAGTTTTTAAAAGGACGTTTTTGAATAGAAGGGTGTGCAGCAAAGGTTCAACATATTGATTGCTGGGATGGCAGGTTTGTGGAACGAGGAGAGATTGGGTCAACTGGGCTTCTATCACCAGAGCTTAGAATGAGAGGGGATTTTGCTGAGATGCATAAAATTCTTACAAGGCTGGACAGACCGGAGGCGGGATGATGCCTCCCCTGGCTGGGATGTGTCCAGTAATAGGGACCACAGCCTCAGGAAATGCAGTGGGCCATTAGAGACTGAGTTGAGGAGAAATTGCTTCATTCAACAAGTCGTCAGGCTGTGGAATTCTCAACCACAGTAGGTTACATAGGACAAGTCACTGAATATTTTTTAAGAAAAAATACATTTCTAGAAGCTAAAGGTGTCAAGGAACATGGGGAGCAGCCTGATCGTGTTGAATGATAGATCAGGTTTGATAGGCTGAATGGCTCTACCCTGCTCTTATTTGGGTTTCTTTGGAAGGTTCAGATTTCAATAGTTATTCACTGTAGTATTCTCTGATTACCCTACACACCAGAAAGTCTGGAGACGTATGCACAGCTTTAACAAAGTTAAAACAAGTAAATGATTCAAGGTGGAAATAGAGCAGTTCCTGGAATATCCAGAGTTATGAAACCTCCACAACACTTGATCTGTAAAAGCAGATTCGAATGGAACAGGAATGCATGCTACCATTTAATTATTTCAACACTGATGCAATGAGCTCTCTGAGGGCATTAGCAGCAGTTGTCAACCTTAAGGAGCATTTAAAACTTAATCGGGCCCTAATAGAGATAGGTAACAAACGGCAGGGAGGAACATCCTGGCCTTCGTCCAATGGCTCAGCAGTGGCTGTGTTTCTTGGAGCCTGCTATTTCAATGTGTTGGCTCTGGGAAGGTGGCACTCGAGACTACATACTTCCAAGGCCTAGCCCTTCATTGCTTGTTGGTTGAACTGTTCGTTAAAGAAACATTGATTGTTTTGAGCTGAGTGGAAATGTTAAAGGCATTTCACAGTCATCTGGAGGGCATCTGTTTTATACATGTGAGGGATGTCAACTAAGAAGAATGAACCTGCATTCATATAGTGATTTTCTAAACTGAGTCAGAATGCTGTGGCAACAAGTACCACACCAGAGACTTGTTTCACATAGTTTAGGCTAACAGTCGGTGCAGTAATGTGGGAAGCCACGCTGCTACCTTTCAGATGAGAAAAACTAAAATGAGGCAACCTGCCCTGTCAGGTTGGTGTGAGAGATCTTTTGTCACTAATTCAAAGTAGATAAACAGAGGAGTTCTCTTTGGTGCCCTGGTCAATATTAATCCTTCTGGGGTAGGAATTGCAACGAATGCTGGAAACTTCCAATATGCTTTCAGCCTAAATCTGGAGCATCACAATAGCACAGTGGTTAGCATCACAGCCTCACAGCACCAGGGATTCAGGTTTGATTCCACCCTCGGGTGACTGTCTGTGTGGAGTTTGTGCATTTTCCCTGTGTTTGTGTGGGTTTCCACTGGGTGCTCCAGTTTCCAAAGATGTGTGGGTTAGTTAATGGTTAATGTTAGCTATTGGGGATATGGTAGGGGGCTGGATTTGGGCGGCAGGCTCTTCAGAGGGTTAGGGCAGACTCAGTGACCAAATGGCCTCTTTCCACATTGTAGGGATTCTAGATCTGGTGTTAAGAAGCCATGAATATTAGACACCACATTAGATCAATTTCGCATCTTACTTGTTCATCAACTCCAGCAGTGACTTAACCTCATCCAAAATTTTGAGGCACATTTACCAGCTCCTGTCCAGATAGTCAGATGTGAGGGATGGTCACAATCGTAGAGGGTGGCTTGTGATGAGGTGTCATTCCAATTTTTTTAGCATCAGAGTTTCAGCTGTTCTTCGCCTGACCACCTCCACCCCCAAAAAAATTAAAGACTTAACCATGGCTGGATCCTTCTCCTCCCATCAATACTGGAATTGATGGAAGTGGGCACTGCCCAGTTACCCCTAAATATGTGGCAACAAGAGCATGTGATCCCATTCTGAGGGCATTCCTGCCTCATTCATGCCTCAAAATCTACATCTGTGATTATCATTTTGGAGGAGTGGTAAAATGACTTTGTGGTGACCTCTGCCGGCTCTAATTACTTGACGGACAAGGCAGTCGTTGTTTTTCTTTCTTCTTTTTTGGCTGTGCTTGGAGCTTGACCAGCGGGTGGTGTCAACTTTGATCATCAACTGAAAGTGCTATCAGCAAACATTCCTCCTGTAAATGCCCAACACCCATCTACTTTTTTCATCCTTCTCCAATGTTCTTATAAATAATTCTCAAAAATGAAATTTACACTTTGCCCACATGAATTGCTTTCAGCGTAAATTGTGCAGTTTCTTGGAGTTTAATCCTTCATACCTGGGCACTCGAAAACCACTCCAGATGGTTGATACTCCTAGAATAGGTACTAAACCTGAAGCAGTGCAGCTGAACTCATTGTGAACAGCCTGCCTCTCTTCCCCCACCCTGGCAGCCAATGCTGCACATGCACTAAGAAAATAAGAACTGGGAGCAGGAGTAGACCATTCAGTCCCTCAAACCTGCTCTGTCATTCAGTACAGTCTTGGCTGATCTTATCTTGGCCTCAATTCCACTTTCCTGCCTGCTCTCCATAACACTTTAACCCATTACTAATTAAAAATCTGCCTATCTCCTCCTTAAATTTACTCAATATCCCAGCACCCATGACACCCTCAGGTAATGAGTTCCACAGATTCACAACCCTTTAAAATTTCTCCTTATCTGTTTTAAATCTGCCACTCTTTATCCTAAAACAACTGCTTCTCATTCTCGATTGCCCCACAGGAGGGAACACCCTCTCCATGTCCATTTTGTCAATCCTTTAGCATCCTATATACCTCAGTTAGATCACCTCTCATTCTTCTAAGTTCCAGACAATATAGACTTAAACCCCTCAATCTCTCCTTTTAATACAAACCCCTCATTTATGGAATCAGCCTAGTGAACCTCCAATACAGCTACATCCCTTCTGAAGTAAGGGATTAAGTATTCCAGATGTGGACCCCTAATGCCTTATACAGTTGCAGCGAGACTTGTCTATTTTTATACTCTGACTTCAGATTAGATTCCCTACAGTGTGGAAACAGGCCCTTCGGCCCTACAAGTCCACACCGCCCCTTGGAGCATCCCACCCAGACCCATCCTCTGAGAACCCACATACCCCTGAACACTATGGGCAATTTAACATGGCCGATCCACCTAACCTGAACATCTTTGGACTGTGGGAGGAAACCGGAGCACCCGGAGGAAACCCACGCAGACATGGGGAGAACGTGCAAACTCCACACAGACAGTCACCTGAGGCTAGAATCGAACCTGGTCCCCTGGTGCTATTTGTGCCACCTGAATAGCAATAAGTGCAAAATGCACAGCATATTGAAAATTCCAGCCAGTCAGCATGCCCAAATCCCATGAATGAAGATCTGAACAGAGGCTTGTTTGAATCGGGTTTGGGTTGATCTGTGTTGTGTTACGTTGGGCTGACTTTCTCGTGGAGGCTTTCGGACCAAGAGGCTGTGCCATAAAATAAACTGAAAAGCAGCCCTGTGCCATCCATGACCAGTCGCTAACACCATAAGGATATGGAACCCTGAGTGAAAAGTGGATCCTGGTCTGAAGTGGTAAAGCTCCTCGAACAGTGTGACTCACTGCTGGTACCTAAACTGGCCCTTTAATAAAAACGAAAGGAAGGGACTTTGGCTTGGATTATTTTCATGATACAATCGCCCATCAGGAGTCTTAGTTTCAGACAAATTTCACAGTAATCGTACTTCTCACAAATCGTAGAGTCCTCTCATCATCTGGGAATAAATAAGCAAGAAACCTAATCAGAGAATCTGACTAACACTAAAGCAAAAGATCACAGATGCAGGAAGACTGAAATCTTATTCAGTTTCCAGCCTGAAGTCAGTTCCTACCCACAGTTCCACATTCCCACTTAGAAAAGGGCAAGGAGGCATTATGCAAATCCAGTCCAGCTGGAGTAGAATCAAACCCCCACTGTTAGTACCAATCTGATCCATACTAACTGTACAGTCAACTTTGCCAACCAACTCCCCAGACAGCCTCACGTGTCGTGGCATCAGGCACTTTTACATGTACGTTGTAGTCTGGTTCAGGGATCAGTTTTGTCTCCAACACACAGCTGACCATGATGTTTTCCTGCTCTTACCTCCAGCCATTGACATTGTTGGAAGGATTTACATTATTGCTGCATTACAAACACATCTTCCTTTACCATCAAGTCTTAGGACACAAGACTAGATCTGAAAAATCAACAAAAGATGCTGGAAATTCTCAACAGGCAGCATCTGTAGAGAAAAGAAAGCAAAGTCAACATGCATCATTCACTCTTTCTCTCACAGAATGTTAAAAATAAATTCATAGGATCTGGATGTTGCTGGCTGTACATACCCCTGGACAATGTGTGGGCGATCTGCCTTATTAAATTGCTCAGGCCTCGAGTTGTAGGTGCACCCTCAGTTCTGTTAGAGAGGTATTTCTAGGATTTTAACCCAGTGACAGTGACATAGCGGGTAATATAGTTCCAAGTTCATGGATGGAGAATTGGCTCACTAATAGGACACAGGAAATTAAGGTAAGGGAGGCATTTTCTGGACAGTGTGCCATAGGGACCGGTGTTAAGGCCACAATTATTTAAGATATCTGTTAATGACATAGATGATGGAAATGAATGTGCCATCATCAAGTTTGCAGATGATACAAAAATTAGTGAGAATGACGTAATAAGTGTACAGAGGGATATAGACTGGTTAAATGGGTGGATAACAAGTTGGCAGATGAAATGTAATGTGTGAAGGTAATAACTTTGGCAGGAAGAATATTATGGCTGAATATTGTTTAAATGGAGAATGGCTTCTTCTTCCAGCCTTTCTTAAATAATGGCACATTAGCCACTTTCCTGTCTTCCAGCACTTCACTTGTGGCTGTAGATGATATAAATGTCTCTGTTAGGGTCCCGGCAATTTCTTCCCTAACTTCCCACAACATCCAGGGATACACCTGAACTGGAGATTTATCCACTTTCATGTTTTTTAAGACCTCCAGCACTTCCTTGTCTGTAATGTGGTCTGTTTTCAAGACATCAATATTTATTTCCCCACATTCCTTGGTCCTTCCTTCTTTCTCCACCATAAAAACTGATGGAAAATATTTATTTAGTATCTCTCCTGTATCCTGTTCCACATGTAGACAGTTTGGTTGATCTTTAAGTGAACCTATTCTCTCCCTTGTTAGCCTTTTGTTCTTTGGATTATCCCTAACCTTATCTGCCAAGGCTATCTCATATTCCCTTTCTGCCCTCCTGATTTCCCTCTTAAGAATTCTCGTACACTCCTCAAAGTCTTCAAGAAATTCACTTGATCCCAGTTGTCTCTACCTAACACATGAATCCTTCTTATTCTTGACCAGAGCCATATTATCTTTATTTGTCCATGGTTCCCATCTCTTACCAGCCTTACCCTTCACTCCAACAGGAACATGATCCCTCTGAGATCTTGTCATCTCACTTTTGGAAGCCTCCCACTTGCCAGTCCTTCCTTTACCCGCGAACAGTCTACTCCAATCAACTTTTGAAAGTTCATTCCACATATCATCAAAATTTGCCTTACTGGAATTGAGAACTTTATTGGGAGGTTTTGCGAAAACTGTACAAGGCAGTAGTCAGACCACACTTGGAATACTGTGAACAGTTTTGGGCATATTTATTCAAGGAAAGATAGACTGATATTGGAAGCAGACTAGAGAAGGTTCACTAAGTTGATTCCAGGCATGGAAGTATTTTCTTGTGAGGGCAGGTTGAGTAGATTAAACTTGTACTCAATGGAGTTTAGAAGAGTGAGAGAGGAGACCTTATTTAACCAAGCAAGATTATTGGGTGATTTGACCAGCTAGATACAAAGGGATTGTTTCCCCATCTGGGAGAGTGTAGCACCAGAGGGTGTGATCTCAAAGGGAGGAGTCACTCATTTAAGACAGGGATGAAGTGGATTTTGTTCTGTCAGAGGGTAGTCAATCTGTGGAATTCTTTGCCACAAGAGGGCTATTGAGGCACAGTCATTAAGTATATTCAAGTCTGAGACAGACAGGTTTTTAATGAGAAATTGAATCAAGGGTTATGGAGTTAAGGCAGGAAGTGGAATTGAAGGTTATCAGATAAACCATGATCTCATTGAGCAGCAGAGCAGGCTCCAAGGGTCAAATAGTGTACTTTTGCTCCTACATCTTATGCTGTTATAAGTCAGGATGGTATACGGCTAGGAGGGGAACTTGGTGGTAGCGGTATTCCTATACATCTGTTGTCCTTGTCCTTCCAGCTGATAGAGGTTGCGGGTTTTAAAGGTGCTGTCATAGGACTAGTGTTGAGATACTGGTGTCTGCCTTGTCAATAGTACACTGTGCATCGGTGGTGAAGGGAATGAATGTTGGTCTTTTGAATGAATGTTGAGGGAAGTGGCTGGGGGTGTCAGTGAAACAGGCAGCTTTGTCCTGGCTGATGTCAAGATCCATTGAGAGTGTTAATGAAGCTGCACCTATCTAAACAAGTGGGGAGTATTTCATCACACTTCTGACTGGTGCCTTGGTGGACAGGCTTTGGGGAGTCAGGAGCTGATGCAGAATTTCCAGCCTCAGACCTGCTGTTGTAGCAACAGTCAGGTCCAGTTCAGTTTCTACTCACTGATAACCCCCACCCCCCCGGGTATTTATAGCGAGTTACTATTGACCCTGATCTGAACAGGACCAGGTGGCCCGATCCATTGACAATTTCCAGCGTTTGTTTTCATTCATGGGTCGAATGGAGAGTCTGCTGTGTGGAAATTCGCCTCCAGGGCGGGGCATTGAACTGATGCGGGGAGGGGTGCCCAGCGGTGTTTGTTCACCTTGAGGTCAGCGGGGCGTTGCTGTTGAAAGCTGGCGCTCCAAAGAGGACTGGCTGTCGGAGGACAGGGAACTAAAGCAGCCCTCCCCTTACACATCCCCCACCCCCGTCTCTCTCTCTCTCCCCCACCCCGGCTCGGCACCACCCCTCTGTATTTAACCAGCTGTTCTGACCACAAACACTGCTCTTGCTCCAGAGCAAGGGCACCGATCGTTCCTTCACCTCCGACCTTCTACAATCTCCCCAGCCCTGTTGACTGCAAAGTTCCTCATTAAGAGCATGGCGTGTAAAGTTGTACCCCCAATGCAAAGGTAGACAGCCTTAATTCCATTTCTGCTGGTCTGTTCGAAGTTAATGTCTCGGTTCAGTGTTTCTTTTTAACGCGGCGTGTGTGTGATTTCCAGCAACTGTCTGTGACTTTCGCGAGGTTTCGATTCTCTTTCTACTTACATGTCAAATTTCTAGTCCACTTTTTTCTCAGATCTTTGAAATTTTCCGCTAGAGTTTCTGCAATGTTTCGTTTTGTTAAAAAGAATTGAAATGTTATTGCCAGGTATTAAATCCTGGTCTAACCTGGGGGGGAATGCTGCAGAATGCAATGAAACTAATTTGTAACTAATTGTAATTTCTATTCTCGACTTCCCACCCCCAGCCCCCTCCCCCTCCCCCAGACGTTGCTGTATGAGACAGCAGCTGGATACATTGTGGCCATAACCAGGGTACTGTAGGGATTCACCCTGTAGCAATTCAAACTGTAACGATGCAATGAAAGTATTTACTGGTATCAGTGTTCTCGCACCCATTTATGAGCTTGGGGAATCCTTGCAGTTTGTAGCTACTAATGAAAAGACAAGCTCGTTTTTAACTGCCGTAGTAAAGCTGCGATAGAAAAGGCTGGGGATCGCTAACCTGAGCACGGCCTGGTAGGGGGGAGAGAGAGAGAGAGACAGGCTGGAGAGGGACCTGTAGACTCGCTCCTGGGTGTCTCCGCCGATTTTACGCCTGAGCTCACACAGACAAGACATAAGCATTCCTCAGCTCATGCCTCCCCTTTCCCAAACCAGGAAATTCCCAAGATGTGCCCCCTGACGAGGGAGTGTTTGGGCCCGAGATCTTACTGAGCTGACCCTTCGGGGACTTGCTGACGGATTTCTTCACTTCTTCAAGGATTTCACCACATCTCTTTATTACCTCATGTTATAATAGTTGCTGCCACTTTGTTCATGGAGAACTTTGGAAAGATCATTTCATCAAGTGGGTTCACTTTCACTCTCCGGTGTCCTTGTGGAATCAGCCCATTCTCCCCATGTCTATGTGGGTTTCCTGCGGGAGCTCCAGCTTCCTCCCACACTTAGGCGGATTGCCCCTTGTGCCCAGCAATGGCTAGGGGAATTTACCGTGGTAAATGTAGGGGAAGTGGGATGGCATGCTCTTCAGAGGGTCAGTGTGAACTTGATAGGTCGAATGTCTAGCTTCCATGCTGTAGGGGTTTGATAAGCTATTGATACTGATCTCTAAAGTACTTTTCTCCATTGTACCGTTGCTAAGCTGTGAAAGATGTAGAACCCTCTATGTGAGGGGGCTAACTTTCCACAGGGTTTCATCTCTGTCTTAATTTTGTCTGTAAAATCCTCAATATTCATAGAATAAAGGATTTAGATACATTTCACTGTATTTTCTTTGGAATCTCCTGGGTTACGTTCCTTCAAAATTCCATCAAGAGAAGCACAGCCCTTTAGTGTCCAGAAATATTCTTTGAAATAATAAATTGTAGAAAGTCAGAATCCAGAATTGCTGGAGAAATTCAGCCATCTGGCAGCAACTGTGGAAAGAGAAACAAAGTACGGTTTCGGCTCTGATGTGGCTTATCTGAACACGAAAGTGATTTGAAGTTGTATTGACCTCAAAATGTTAACTTCTCTCTGTCCACAGATCACAGATATGGCCTGACCTCTGAGTTTTCTCTAGCACTTACTGTTTTTAATAATTTCAGATTTACAGCATCCGCAATGTGGTGCTTTTATTTAGTGGTGGAAAATAAGATGCCAAGGATAGGAGGTCATTGGGAACAGGTGGAAAAGTGCAACTGAAGTTTAGAAATTGACTTGAAAAAGATGTGTTAGTACCAGTTTAGGCAATCTTCTAAATATTTTGTTTCTGTCAAGTATTGAATCCGAATTTGATTCCATAAAATAATTGAGACCAAAAGACCTTAAGTAGCATCAGCGGAAAAACTTACTTGTTCACAGTGAGCAGTCATATTTGTGTTCACATTAGTGGTGCCCTACAAGAAAGAGACTTGAGTTTTTAAAATAGTGGAGAGGTAACTAGATAGAAATTTTCAGAATCATGAAGGGGTTCAACAAGTTATCGGGGAGGGTGTGTTTCCATTTGTGGGGGACTTCAGGACCAGGGCCCATAAATCCGAGCAAATTACTAACGTATCAAATTCAAGAGAAACTTATTTTCCCAGTGGTTGGTGAGAATGTGATTACAATGTGTAGTAGTTGAGGTGAATGGTATTAACAAGAAAGAACCTAGCCAAGTGCATGAGAGAGAAATTATTTATTATTTAGCAAATGCAAATCCCAGAAGCCAAGAAATCATCATTTCATCTGTTATGTTTAAAGTGATTAGTCCAGCACTTAGGAAGCACAGCATCGTTGTGCTTCTCCACTCGTACATAAAAAGGTTTAGGAGAGAAACAAACAGAAAGGGTGTGCTTTTAATTTTTTTCGGATGGCTACACATATTTTTATTTCCCCACTGTGGATAGATACTGAAGCTGGTTACCAGCCCATAAACAACATCAGGGATACTTCTTCCTTAGCCTGGCAGAGATTTGAATCTAGAGCTTCTGTCAACAGGGTCACTACCACTGCACCACAAGATCTCTGAGGATATGCTGATATAGTGAGGTGAAATGGGAAGACACTCCTGTGAAGCACAAACACAGCACTAGGTCAGTTACATTGGAACATGAATAGGCCATTTAGCTCCTCAAGGTTATTCTACCAGTTGGGTGGAACAGTTTGTTGGTGTGCTGCAAATTTGATTAAATTCTATATAATAAACAGTGTTTCTAATTGTAACAAGACAAAAACATCAAAAGAACTGCGATGCTGGAAACCAGAAACAAAAACAGAAATTGCCAGAAAATCTCAAAGGTTTGGCAGCGTCTGTGGAGAGAAATCAGAGATTGTGTTTCAGGCCTAGTGACTCTTCCTCAGAACTGCTTTTTCTCGGATAGTGAGGAGGGGGGAAGTGAACAGGCATGTGTTACACCTTGTACGTTGCAGAGAAATGTACCGTGGGGCTATGGGGAGGTGTTGGGTGCAAAGGAAGAGTGGACCAGGAAGTCTGACAAGGGAGGGGAGGGGAATGTGTGTCTGGTGGTGGCATCCTGCTGGAATTGGTGGAAATGGTGGTTAATGATCCTCTGGATGTGGAAGCTGGTGGGATGGTCGGTGAGGGCAAGGGGTCTCTATCACTAGGAGGCACGAGAGGGGATGAGGGCTGAAGTGTGGAAGATGGGTCAGACCCAGTTGAGGGCACTGTCGACACCGGTGCTGGGGAATCCTCAATTGAGGAAGAAGGACATTTTGAAGGCCACATTATTGAAGTTGGCATCGTCAGAACGGATGCAATGGAGACGGAGGAACTGAAATAGTGGAATAGAGTGTGTACAGGAAACAGTGAGAGGATGTATAGTTAAGGTAACTGTGGGAGTCAGTGGGTTTACAGTGGATATTGTTGGCCTGCATATCCTCAGAAATGGACATAGATGTTGAAGAAGGGAAGGAAGGAGTCAGCATTGGACCAGGTGAAGGTGAGAGTGGAGCGGAAATTGGAAGTGAAACAGATAAGCTTTTCCAATTCTGGACGAGAGAGGGAAGCAGCACTGATGATGCCATTGATATACCCGAGAAAGAGTTGTGGACTGGAGCCAGAGTAGAACTGGAACATGGAATGTCCCATGTACCCTGCAAAGATGCAGCCAAAACCGGGGCTCGTGGGTATCCATGGTTACCCCTCTGAACTGAAGAAAGTGAGAGGAGTGAAAAGAGAAATTGTTCAGGGCAAGGACGAGCTAGGCCAGGGAGAGGAGGATGGTGGTGGCTGGGGATGGCTCAGACCATTTTTCCAGGAAGAAACAGAGAGCCCTGAGACCATCTTGATGGGGGATGGATGCTTAAAAGCATCGCAATTCCGTGGAATAGAAAAGGCGGCTGGACCCCACAAACTGGAAATTCTGAAACTGACATAAAGTGTCAGAGGAATTGCGGATGAGTGGGAAGGGATTGGGCAAAGGGAGAAAAATTTCAGTTGTGGTAGGAAGAGATGAGCTCTATGGGGCAGGAGCAGGCAGAAACACTGGGTCTACCCATGCAGATCTGTTTGAGAAGGAAGTAGAAGCAAGCTGTGCAGGGTTGGGGAACTATGAGCTTGGAGGCAGTGGGAGGGAGATCTCCAGGATAATTAAGGTATAGTGACTGTTGCGGACAGAGAGGCCTGATGTTTTATGGTGGTGCCATGGTCCAAGGAAAGAGAAGGATGCATCTAAGAGTTGGCGCTTAACCTCTGCAATGTAGGCGGCAGTCTGCCAGGCAACAATAGCACGACCCGTGTTGGCAGGCTTAATAACAAAGTTAGGGTTAGATCTGAGAGCATGGAGTGCAGTCATTTCACAGGAGATAGGTTGGAATGAGTAAGGGGCTATAAAGAAATTGTTATGTTAACAGTTCTAAGTGAACAGATCAAATGCAGTTAAAAGGCCAGAGGGAGGTACTCAGGTGGAGGGAGAGTGTTGGTGGTGGGTAAAGCAGTCTATGAGACAGGGAGTGGACCCTTGTCCAAAGGAATGGGCATTGAGGCAAAGATGACAGAAGGCGGCTCCAGTTCTGAAGAAAGATCACTGGACCCGAAATGTTAACTCTGATTTCTCTTCACAGATGCTGCCAGACCTGCTGAGACTTTCCAGCAACTTCTGTTTTTGTTTCCAATTGCAATGTTACACCTTATTCTAATTGGCATTCTATGTTTATAATATGGAGGGAATTCCTTAGCGCTTCAGGATATTGTACAGCAGGGAATGAGCTTCACCCTTTCGAGATGGGAGTGCCTTAAATCCAATCACTTCTATCTCCTCATAGTTCTCTGAATGAAATGGACTGTTTCCACAATTATTCTCTAGCACATCACACAGAATTTATGGCAATGGTAATAAGGAGAGCATAACTTGCAGATGTTCTGTCTTGTTACAAATAGCACCAGCCTCTGCTCCTGAAACGCATGTAACTTAAGAAATGTAGATTTTTTTTTAATGTCATGTATACCCATGTTTGCCTGCAGTACTCGTTATGTAACTTATAGCTGAGGGGAGAATGTTACAAGACTGTAATTCAGCCTTGAGTTTCAGGTGGCATTCAGGAATCACTCCAAGTTTGTGACCTCATCTGAATTTCTCAGCAAAGTTATCCCCCCGCTTTAACTTCGAGATGCTAATCTCATGGGGGTGAAAATGAAGAAATAAATTGCCTTCCCCTTTCACCTTAGGGCATCCCCAAGCATGTTATACAGCCTGGGAAATCTGTCACCTTCAGAAAATACTGGTGTTCATTTGCACACAGCATCATTCTATGAACTGACCTTGAGATTTATGATTACAGGATAGATGATGGAGTGAGGACACGGTGCTGTAACTTAAAATCATAGGGCATGGAAACAGACCCTTCAGTTTAACTCATCCTTGCCAATCGCATACCCTAAATTAATCTAGTCCCAGTTGCCAGCATTTGGCCCATATCCCTGTAAACCCTTTCTATTCACATACCCATCCAGATCCCTTTTAAATGTTGTGATCGTACCAGCCTCCACCACTTCCTCTGGCAGCTCATTCCATACACACATCACCCTCTGCGTGAAAAAGTTGTCCCTTGGACCCCTTTAAAATCTTACCCCTCTCACCTTAAACCTATACCCTCTTGTTTTTAGTTTGGTCAAAGCTTTGCAATCAGTGAATGTCACTCTGTTGTGCTTCCAGTTGCATGTTCTAAATTCCCAGGTTGCAAACATCACTGCCTCCCTTGTAGGTGAATTTATCCTGTCCGTTGGATTACCTCAGTAACCAACCTGAGCCAGGAGTTGTCTAGCAAAAGAGCTGCTGATTTGGACTTGATATATGAGAATCATGTGAAACAACAGCTGTAAACCCACAGGATTAAGTTGTTTATATTAATAGACGTGACAAGTGATCTTATTTGGGAGAAATTTGATGTATTTTCATAATTAAGGGTTGAAGAGATCTCTATTACTAAAGTCTATAAATATAATTTGGAATTCATAACATGATGATATTGAATGACGTGTACTTTAGTAAGCTGCTGTAAAATGATAAAATAAAGACAGATTTCCATTTTTACAAACCTGGGGATCCCAAGGCATATTACTGCCAAATGAATCACTTACTTGGACCTTGGTCATGACTGTAATGTATAAAACCTGGCAGCCAGTTTATACACAACAAGCTTCTGGAAGTAGCAAAACTTTCAGAAACATAGAGTCATTTTTTTGTGTATTGATTGAGGAATACTTTGTGGTTAGGATACCAGGGAGAACTCCTCTGCTCTTCAAAATAGTACCACTTGATTTCTTTTCCCATATTCATCATTCAGGGCAGATATTGCCTCAGTTTTACTGTCTCATTTGAGAGAAAGTATCTTGGATAGTCCTGCCTTGGAGGAGTTAACTTTATTTGTAATATAAATCTTTGAAATGGGACTTGAACCCACAACCTTCTGCCTGAGAGCTACCAACGTATCAACCTTAATGCTTCCTCATTCTGGCTTGGTGCTGGTTTTCTGTCTGTTCATTGGTGAAATGCCTTGGAACTTTACATCAGCAATGGCACCACAGTAAATGCAGGATGATCATAAAATCTCTACAGTGTGAAATCAGGCCATTCAGCACATCAGATCTACACCGCAGAGCTGCCCACTCGGACACACCTGATCCCTGTAACCTAGCATTTCCCAGGGCCAATGCATCCAGTCTGCACATCCCCAGACACAATCAGCAACATAGCATGGTCAATCTATCTAACCTGCACATCTTCAGGCAGTGCGAGGAAACCCTATGCAGACACAGGGCAAATGTGCAAACTCCATGCAGACAGTTGCCCGAGGCTGGAATCAGATCCAGACCCCTGTCATCATGAGGTAGTACTGAGTCACTATGCTACCCTAATAGGTCAAAAGATACAGTGAAAAGGGTTTTGTTTCCACAATCTGGCACCATTTAGAGTTACAAAAAGAATAAAAAGAAATTACCTAAATAGAGTTTGTCTATTGTACAGGGGGTCTTCAAATACAGGTCCCTCTATTTTTCTGCCTCTATATTTCTATGATTTGGTTTCTTTCTCTTGTGTAATAAGATGGCGCTGGAGAGTGACAACACTATATACAACAGTTTTCACTATCTTCTGTAACAAAATACATGCGACAACAAATAAATCAAATCAGTGATGAAATCTCAGGAATGTGTGTTTGAGCCTATGGCCTCCTGACTCAGCAGCAGGCATCCACTGATTAGGCCACTGCTGACACAACACATCAGAGGAAGTATCCATTAAATCTTTAAAACTGTTTTAAAAGTACCTCACTGTCTCTCTCTGATCAGCCCCTCACTGACCTTTTGATCACTGCCTCCCCCCTCACTGCCCCCAGTGATCAACCCTCTCGCTGGCTGGTCACCCCTCCCTCACTGTTGGTCAACACCCCCCCCACCACCTCACTGTTGCCAATGTCATTCCTGTTGCCACTGTACTCTCCCTTGTCCTTTCCGTGTCTAATTTAACACATTGGTAAGGAAGTAGACTCCTTTAGGAGGTAGTAGGGAGGCACCTGAAGCCTCTTTCTGAGCAACCTCTGCATCTGTGATTCACTTCAGAGGCTTCAAAGCTACCACATTAAATAAGTGTAAAGTATAGAGCTATTACCGCACACCCCCGGCATTGGATGCCACAAGCACTGTGACAGTTTGAGCGCTGAGTGTGGCATCCCCTGCAGTTGCATTGGCAGTAAACACACCCTTAAAATTACTGGGTATCCCAGTAGACTACACGCAAGTTTTTAGGTAAAATTAGTATTTGCGTTAATGCAGTCTGCTGTGTGTTGCCAATTGCTTAAGATAGTCTCATCACCATCAGAAATCAAAGCCACATCAGATCCATGATGTACCTTGATCATGTGCTGTTCTTTCCCAAGGAGGAGTCTTCAGTCAGGCTGGCTCTCCTCGAATATTAGAGTGAACCCTGTTTATCTTTCTCTCACTGTAACGCTCCTACTGTGTAGTCATAAGGTGCTGAAAAAAAGCTGTACTTTGATTAAAATGCATGCAGAAAACATGTATTTAAAGCAACTATTGTTCTGTGTCTGAAGCCAATGTGGTTCAGTTTATAATGCAGAGATTCTTCACAGTCCAGCATTGCAGCCCCTGAACACTGGCAGACCAAAGGAATTTGATAATGTTTTACAGCATTAGAACAAAAGTAAAATACTGCAGATGCTGGAGATCTGAAATAAAAAGAGAAAGTGCTGGATTAACTCAGCAGCTCTGGCTGCGTCTGTGGATAGAGAGAAGCAGAGTTAATGTTGTGAGTCTCGTACAGCCCTTTGTTAGAACTGAGACTTGTACAAACATGGTGCACTTCCAATAATCTGCAAAACAACTGAACTGTAAACATCATGGCAGAAAATTTACCAAGACAACTGAAATAGGAGTTTTACATCTTTTTAAAAACTTGTCACAACTTTTGAACTCTCTCTGTCAAATTTGTCACCAGTCTGAGAGGTCACGGACCATGACTGAATCAGCAGAAAGGTTTCAGTTGGTTTGATAACTGAACCACTTATGATATCAAAGTGGTTTTGTAAAGAGTGATCTACCAGATCAGAGATCCCATAGAAATTAATCCATTCACAGAAATGTTAACTCTGATTTTCCTTCACAGATGCTGCCAGACCTGCTGAGCTTTTCCAGCAATTTCTGTTTTTGTTGCTGATTTACAGCATCCACAGCTCTTTCAGTTTTTATTGCAATTATAACCAAGATGTCTGGTTGATAAAAGGGTTATCAAGCTGTATGATAATCTTGCTTTCGTCATTCACTCCCTTCCCCACTGACAGGCACAGAGTGGCACCAAGGTGTACCCTTCAATAGTAGGGTCAGAGATCAGGGACATAGGCTGTGCTCTGAACCCCCAACCCCCAAGACTGCAGGCATATTACCTCCCCTCACCCTGGTCCAAGCACAGCGGCCTTACCCCAACCCTAACACTGCAGAGCCTTAGAGCTCCAAGCGCCTGTAATCCTCTGACCCAGGCCTGGTACCATTTACAAGATACACTGCAGTAAGACACCAAATTTCCTGCAACAGCACCATACAAATACACCATCTCTGCCACATAGACAAAGGCAGCAGGCACATGGGAACACCTACAAGTTACCATCCAAACCAGACATGACCCTAACTTTGAAATATGTCGTCCCTTCACTGTCTGAGCCAAAACCCTGGGGCTTACTAACAGCACTGTGAGTGTACCTATACTCCCATGGACTGCAACAGTTCAACAAGGTGGTTCCAAAACACCAAGTGAAAACAGAGATGGGAAATAAAGACTAGCCTAGCCAAAGCTGTTAAGTTCCTATATATGAGTGCAAAAAAGTATCAGTTCCCATCCTATCTCACCAAGGGGTTTTAAACACTCCCCCCCCTCCCAACAATCCATGAACCTTATTGTTGATAGTTCATTATTATTTTGTGATGTTTCACAATAAACCTGGATGTGTTGCTGTCATAATTTCTTGATTTATTTTCCTTGACCGAAGGCTGACTGCTTCAGAACTGCCTGTCCTTGTCTCCCTGTGAAATACAACTTAGTCACTATTTCCCTGCTGTCCAGTCATGTCTGTATTGACACACACCTCACCATTCACAACTTCAGCTAGCTTCACAACTGAAGTATCGTGGTTTGAGTATTCAGAGAGAAAAGCCAAAACAGAAGGGAGGATCACGATATGCATGGATGCTGTATTTGCTGTGAAAATGACAGCTGCGTATTTGTGAGGCCGAAATGTTAATATGGATGCATTACAGATTACTCGGTGGTTCCGAGTTGCTTACCTCTACTTTGCAGCTGTGAATAGTGACTGTAGAGGCTCCAGTCTTCTTTCCAGCATGCACATATCCCAGAAGCTTGTCCCACTCTCAGCAGCTGCTGTTGATGTACTTGTTGGTAAGTTGCTACTCAAGCTACAAAAACACCTTCACTGGCTGTCAAGTCCTGGAGCAGGACTTGAACCCGCAGCCACTGATCCTGAAGCAGACACACTACCCATTGAGTCTTAGGATGTCTCATTGTAACGTAGCCACTAGTAAATCTAATTGGGAACTTAGAAGCAACTTCTTTCGTGGTTAGAGTCTGAAATTCACTGCCACACAGATTAGTTCTGGCAAGTACCATGCCACCATTTGAAAGGAAGTGATATAAGTATTTGAGGAATCAAGGATTTGCTGATCGCTTTAGATGAAAAGTGATTTATGTTCCATACCAGCCTCCTCAATCAATCATTTAGGGCTGAATGGCCTTTTACAACATTGTAAGTTCTATATAATCTACAGGTGGGCGTATAATTTCTTAGAGGCATGATAGTTTGATATCTCTGAGTGCCTTTGGCTGGTTTAAAATGGACAGCACTATCATAACTATGTGACACCTTGGGAGAACAAGATTTACTCCATACCAAAAACGTAGATCAAGTTTACAGTGGCTGTACACCTTGTAGCACAGGTAACCTTAAGCAAGTTTATTTTGTCTTTCAGTTCTCAAGATGATGATCGGCCGATGTCACCGTTTTATTTAAGGTAAGCTCTCTACCGTTGGTTCACCGCAGTTTCTTTGAGTGGGGATCACTTTGTGAGATATTAAGAAGTGGGTTTTAGATCTATGCATCCATCAGCTAAATAGCGTCTTGGAGCCTTAACTGTTTCACTGATTTTTAAAATGGAAGATTGCTAAGGAACATGTATTTATTGACATTTATCTGACAACTGTCAAAAATTGAGCTGCAATTTTTAGGCTTCCATGGAACTCAGCAAGCTGTGAGATTGTCTACACCTCAGAGAGGTTAAATACATCTGTAAGAATAACAACTTGCATTTATATTGCATAATTTTGATGTAGTTAAGATGTCCTAAGGCTCTTCACAGGAGTGTATCAGTGAAAAATCTGATACTGAGCCACAGAAAGATGTTTAAGGATGGGTTTGTGTTGTATTATGTCTCTTAAGAGACTGCTTATGGTGTCATCATTGCATCATAGCATGTGATCTGAGGATATAATGACATTACTCTCCATCTTACCTCAAATCACCAGAAGCGTGACACTCTACCGAAAGCATGCTCCTTTCATGGCTCCTCTAATAACCCGTTGGCTCAATATTAGCTGACAGATGTCCGAGAAATGTTATGTTTGTACATAATCATTGCAGTAACTATCTGTTGGATTCTTCAATACCATAATATCTGCACCCAATAAAACACACTGCTCAGAGCAAGTTCATATCAGTTACCAATAGTCATCTGAGCAAGTTTGAAGGTAAATCTTGAAAGGTGGAGAGATTTTATGTTGAGAATTGCTGAATATAGAGCCAAGTCAACTGAGGACAGGAACATAATAGTGGAGTGACAGATATCAGGAATGTTAACAAGGCCAGATTAAACGAACACAGATGTCATTGTGGGAGGAGGATAGAGAGCTATGGAGTAGGAGGCTCATGCAAGGATTTGAAAAAAATGATGAGAAGTGAAAACTCTTGGTGCTGCTGGAGTAGGAGTCAGTGCAGGTCAGCAAGGGTGACAGGATCTGACCAGGGTCAGGTTGTGGGCACCAGACCTTTAGAATAGTCATTTTTGGAGGTAATGGTTTCAGCCACCAATGAGCTGAGCAAGGGAGTGAAGATGTGCAATATTAGTGAGGTGAGAGTTAGCGGTCATAGAATCCATGTAGTGTAGAAGCAGGCTATTCAGTTGATTGAGTCCACACCAAATCTCCAAAGCAGCATCCCACCTAGACCCAATCCCCTACCCCTTTCCCTGTAAGCCTGCATTTCCCATGGCTAACCCACCTAGCCCACACAACCCTGGAGAATATGGGCAATTTCCCATGGCCAATCCATCTAAACTGCACATCTTTGGACTGTGGGAGGAAACTGGAGCACTCGGAAGAAACCCCCACAGACACTGGGAGAATGCGCAAACTCCGCACAGACAGGCTGGAATTGAACCAGAGTCCCTGGCGCTGTGAGGCAGCAGTGCTAACAACTGAGACACCATGCTGCCCCAATTATTTTTTTTTATTGGTTCATGGGATGAAAATGTTTCTGGCTAGTTGAGCATTTATTGCCCATTTCTAAATGGCCAGGATGCAATGAAGAGTCAACATATTGCTGTTGGTCTGGAGTCGTGTGTTAGCCATACCGGGTAGGAATGACACATTTCCTTCTATAAAAGAACTAGATGGGCTTTTTAACAACTGACAAGAGTTACATACCACCATTAGCCTGGCTGTTCAATTCTAAGTTTTACCAAATTCACATTTCACAAACTGCTACAGTGGGATTTGAACTCACAACCCAACTCATTTGCCTGGAAGTTGTGGATTACTAACCCAGGGACATTATGAGTACATTGCCACCACTCCATTATCCCTGAATTCCCACCATGTTGTGATAGTTTGGACCTGAAAGGCATCAGTACTTTGAATTGGAGTTTAGAAGAATGGGAGGAGACCATATCAAAACAGACACAATTCTTCAAGGTCTTAACAGAATCAGTGCAGGAAGGTTGCTTTGTCTGCTGGGAGAGTCTAGGACCAGGGGGCATAACAAGGAGTCCATCATTTATAACAAAATCAGGGAGGGATTCTTTCTCTCTGAGGGCAGTAAATTTGAGAAATCCTTGACCACAGAAGGCTAATGAGGCTGGGTCTTTAAGTATTTTTATGGCTGGGATAGAAGGATTAGTTCATCAGGAAGGGAATGGCGATAAGGTTGTGGGGATAACCTGTCCTGGAGTCCCCACGTAAATGCGACAGTCAAGAAGGCACAACAACGCCTCTTCTTCCTCAGGCGGCTAAGGAAATTTGGCATGTCCATAAGGTCCCTCACCGACTTCTACAGATGGACCATTGAAAACAAACTGTCCTGGGTACACTACAGCCGGGTACGGCAACTGCTGTGTCCAGGACTGTAAGAAACTACAGAAGGTGGTGAGCACAGCCTGGACCATCACAGAAGCCAACCTTCCATCCATGGACTCTATCTACACAGTCCGCTGCTGTTGAAAGGCGGCCAACATCGTCAAAGACCCATCACACCCGCTAGTGATCTCCTACAACCTCTTCCATCAGGCAGAAAATACTGAAGCCTGAACACATGCACAAGCAGGTTCAGGAGCATCTTCATTCTAGCCATTATCAGATTGTTGAATGGACTGTAGCCTCAGATAGTGTAACCTGTATGCCTGTGTATTTTCAATATGTATATCCTTTGCTTGCCGTTATCTTCCTGTACTGCTCGTAAACAAAGCTTTTCACTGTATTTTGGTACACGTGAAAATAAAACCAATCAATGAATCCATCAATAAGAAAGGAAAGTGGAGTTGAGGATTGTCAGATTAACCATGATCTCATTGAGTGGTAGAGGAGACTCAATGGGCTGAATAGCTTACTTCTTTTATGATAGGCAAATGTGTGCAAAGAAATGGTGGGCACTGAGTCTGACCACTCCTGCTGATGAACTAAACTGTTTTCATTTTCCCTGTTTTCATGGCTCCAAAAATATTTGCAAACGAACTATAAACATTGTCTGTAAACATGCCATGGAAATTTTTTTCGGATGACAGTGAGTCAACAAAATAGGTTTGACCTAGCTCCAGTGATAATGGGAACTGCAGATGCTGGAGAATCCAAGATAATAAAATGTGAGGCTGGATGAACACAGCAGGCCCAGCAGCATCTCAGGAGATGCTGCTGGGCTGCTGTGTTCATCCAGCCTCACATTTTATTATCTTGACCTAGTTCCAGAGTCACTTGTTGACAGTTACAGTACTTTTCCAATCACCTTCCCACTCCCCACAAACACCTGTCGTATTGCTTGTGGGTCATGGTACTTTGAGTATTTACTGTGCTGTCTCTCCTTGTTCGTTACTAACTATTACATGAGATTGGATGCAGCAACAACTTTTCCATTCAGTTTTTTTTAAATTCACTCGAGGGCTAAGGGTGTCAACCAGCTAGGCCAGCATTTATTGTGCATCGCTAGTTGCCCAGAGGTCATTTAAGATTCAACCACATTGCTGTAAATCTGGAGTCACAGGTAGGTAAGGATGACATTTTCCTTCCCTAAAGGACATCAGTGAGCCGGATGGTTTTTTTTCCCCCAACAATCAATAATGAATTCATGGTCATCATTAGATTCTTCATTCCACATTAGTATTGAATTCAAATTCCACCGTCTGCCATGGGGGGATTTGAACCTAGGTCTCCATATCATCACCTGGGTCTTTGGATTAATAGTCCAGTGATAATACAACAAAGCTGCCATCTTGAAGTTCCAAGTTAGTGGGGGAAACTTCCAGAAATCCGAAAGTAGAGTTAACCATTTCCAACAAGTAGAACTGTGAACAGGTCCGGGTTTGAAGATCACTAAACTGGCACCTTCCTACAGGATGGGCAAACACTTGCGAAAACATTGATCCCAAGTATTGAGGGGGAATTTGAGGAATGTCAGATCACATGATCCCGCAGGCTTGAGGCCCTGCTACAATTTTTTCCACCACAAGATGAAGCAGAACCTACTGTGGTGAGTAGGAATGGGTCCTGCTGGCAAAGTTGCAGAATAAAGACCGGTGAAATTGTGCCAGCATGGGAGAACCAGTCTTAGCTTCACAGGCTTAGGACACAGGGCATCACCTATTTAAGTGCACTCCTTTGGGTGGTGGGTCCCAGTTGTTAGCAGGTTTGGGCAGCAGTTGCTGTGCCACAAATTTCAGCCATTTCTCATTCAGAGGAATCATGCTACAATCCAGCTCCAATACCTCCCCGGTGGTCTAGATAAACTTGAGTTTCAACTTCTAGTTGAAAAGCTCTCAATCTCCTGATAGACTTGACTGATGTTTATTCTTGCAGGACCATTGGTAGTTGGGCCTTCAGACATCTAGGCCTTGAGTTCTGGGATTTCCCTTGTCCCTCTAAACTCCTTAATAAGATATTCCTTTAAAACTGTCTCTTTATATAAGCTTTTAGTTGTCCTTAACATCTCCAGCTTGTGCACAATCTCAGTGTTAGTCTGATTGTGCCCACGTGAAGAGCATCAAGATGTTTTGTGATGTACATAAATTCAAGTCTGGTGCTGTTGCGGTGCAGCGGTTGTGTTCCTTCATCTGGTATAAGGAGGCCTGGCTACAAGTCCCACCTGCTCCAGAGGTGTGTAATACCATTCCTGAACAATTTGATTAGAAAATATCAGTAAATGCAGATTGTTAATTGGAGATAGCCTCAGGTTCATTTAAGCCAGTGGTTCCTTTGAATCTGAAATTAATTTTGGTTGAAGATTCTTGGCACAAGTGCTGTTATTTGAGCTGCTGGTGTTGGTGTCCCCCTTTGCGTGCTCTGGCATCTTGAAAAGAGGAGGCACAAGACTGCAGACACCATGTTTGCCTGAACTTAGGTTCTCATTTTAACCCTGGAGTGTGACAAAGTGACTCGTTTTCATTTTGCCCCATTGTCACATCCTCAGGATCACACGGTGGCTCATTGGTTAGCAGTGCAGCCTCACATTGCCATGGACCTGGGTTCGATTCCACCCTCAGACAACTGTCTGTGTGGAGCTTGCATGTTCTCCCTGTGTCTGCACGGGATTTCCCCCCAAAAGTCCAAAGATTACTTGGATTGGCCATGGTAAATTGCCCACAGTGTCTAAGGATGTGCAGGCTAGGTGGATTAACTAAGAGAAATACAGTGATAGGGTGAGTCTGAGTGGGATGCTCTTTGGAGGGTTGGAGCAGACTCGATGGCCTGCTGCCAAACTGTAGGGATTCTATGATATCACAAAGTGTTTTGCAGCCAGTGAACAGGTTTTGGAAGTGCAATTAATGCTAATTGTTAAGGGTGCACACAGCAGAGTCAATTCACCTTGCATCACCATTGGCAAGTGGGGTTTCAGACACCTAGGCCCTGAGGCTACAGGCAATGTGAGATATTCCCCCTTGGGTGAAGGTTTAAGGTCAGTTGTAACAGTGATGCAGAAAACCATCTAAACTCAACAGAGTGAAGTTCCTTGTTCGCATTAAAACAAGATACATTATGGGCTGGAGCTGGAGGCCATTAGGGCGCTGGTTGCACAATGTCTGGAGTATTGTGTACAGTGCTGGTCACCATACCTGCAGAAGGATGTTAATGCTTTGGAACTGTTCAGAGAAGCTTTACTGGATGTATACCTGAAATGACAGATTGCTTTATGATGAAAGGTGAGACAGGCTAGGCCTGTATCACAGGCTCATAGAGATATACAGCACAGAAACAAACCCTTCAGTCCAACTCCTCCATGCTGACCAGATATCCTAAATTAATCTAGTCCCATTGGCCAGCATTTGGCCCATATCCCTCCAAACCCTTCCTATTATAAACCCATCCAGGTGCCTTTTAAATGTTGTAATTGTACCCGACTCCACCACTTCCTCTGTCAGCTCATTCCATACATGCACCACCCTGTGCATGAAAAAAAAATTCACCTTTGATCTTTTTTTAAATCTGTCCCCTCTCTGCTTAAACTTATGCCCTCTATTTTTGGACTCCCCCACCTCAGGGAAAAGACCTTACCTATTTATCCTATACACGCTCCTCATGATTTTATAAACCTTTATGAGGTCACCCTCAGCCTCTGATGCTCCAGGGAGAATAGCCCCAGTCTTTCCCTATAGCTCAAACTCTCCAACTCTGGCAACATCCCTGTAAATCACAATATCCTTCCTGTAACAGTTAGACCAGAATTGCACATGGTAAGCCCAACAGTGGCCTAACCAATGTTCTGTACAGCTGCAATATGACCTCACAACTCTTTAAAAGCATGTATACCAAATGCCTTCTTCACTGTCCTATCTATTTGTGACTGCCCTTTCAAGGAACTGAACCTGGACTCCAAAGTCTCTTTGTTCAGCAACACTCCCCAGGACCTTACCATTAAGTGTATAAGTCCTGCCCTAATTTGTCTTTCCAAAACACAGCACCTCACATTTATCTATGTTAAAGTCCATCAGCCACTCCTCAGCCCATTGGCCCATTTGATCAAGACCTCTTTGTACTCTGAGATAACTTTCTTTACCGCCACTACATCTCCAATTTTAGTGTCATCTGCAAACTTGCTAACCATACCTCCTATGTTTGCATCCGAATAATTTATGTAAGTATCAAAAACCAGTGGACACAACACCAATCCTTGTGGTGCACAAGGTTACAGGCCTCCAGTCTGAAAAGCACCCCTCCACCAGCACCCTCTGTCTTCTACCTTTGAGCCAGTTCTGTATCCAGATAGCTAGTTCTCCCTGTATTCTGTGTGATCTAACCTTGCTAGCCAGTCCACCATCAGGAACCTGTTGAATACCATACTAAAGTCCATAGGGATCATGTCCATTGCTCTACCCTCACCAATCCTCTTCATTACTTCTTCAAAAAACTCAGTCAAGTTAGTAAGACACGACGGTCCTATGCACAAAGCCATTTTGACTATGCCTAATCAGTTCTTGCCTTTCCAAATACATGTAAATCCTGTCCCTCAGGATTTCCTACAACCCACTTATCCATCACCAATGTCAGGCTCCCTGGTCAGTAGTTCCATGGCTTTTCCTTACCATCTTTCTTAAACAGTGGCACCACATTAGCCAACCTCCAGCCTTCTGGCACCTTGCCTGTGACTACCGATGATGGAAATATCTCAGCAAGGGGCCCAGCAATCACTTCCCTAGATTCCCACAGAGTTCTAGGATACTCCTGACCAGGTCCTAGGGATTTATCCATCGTTACGCATATTAAGACGGCCAGCACTTGCTCCACTGTTTTCAAGATGTTGCTATTTATTTCCCAACGTTCTATATCTTACATAGCCTTCTCCACAGCAAATACTGATGCAAAATACTTATTTAGTATTTCCCCCATCTCCTGTGGTTCCACACAGAGGTGGCCTTATTCTCTCCCTAGTTACCCTTTTGTCCTTATTGTGTTTGTGGAATCCCTTTGGATTCTCCTTAACTCTATTTGCCAAAGCTATCTCACGTCCCTGTTTTGCCCTCCTGATTTCCTTCTTAAGGGTACACCTCCTGCCTTTATACGCTTCTCAGAATTCACTCAATCTCTGCTGTCTATACGTGACATATGCTTCCTTCTTACTCTGAGCCAAAACCTCAATATGTCTAGTCTTCCAGCAGTCCCTACACCTAGCAGCTTTGCCCTTCACTTAACAGGAATGTACTGTCTCTGGACTCTCTGCGCAATCCTGGTCTCTTCCTGCAACTTACTGCATTCTCTTTCGTTTCAGTGAAAATATAGCTATTAATTCTTGGACAGTTTCACGCAGTGTTGTCTGTATAAAGACCGAGCTTTCACCAGAGTTGCCAATTTGAAAAGAATCTTACAGGTTGATTTTAACAGTCGCTGTGTTTTCCCAGACCTTACAATTAGTTTAAAATTTATGGTAAGAAATTGTTACAGCTTGGTTACCTCCTTCCTGCCTGGAATGAATGTCAGCACAACAGACACAGTCATTTTTGTCATATTCAGTCAGGTGCAACTCTCTGTACTTTAAACATTCATCAATTGCAGCAATCCATCTCTTGGTAATATTCGTAATAAACACAGGCAAATAAATATGGTCACATAGAAGCCTAATGTCAATGGAGATCACTGTATATTGACGATGGGGAAAGTTATTCAATTGGATGACAAGGAAGTATTGCTGTTTTCTGAATGATGGATTAGGCTGATCAAGCGACCAATGGCAGAGAAGGTGGAAGGGAGGACAGTTGGTGGTGGGTGGTCATCTGGTGACCCTTTCCTGGAAGACATGCACCAGGCGAAAAAGTGGTGTCAGGGAGCCCCAGCAACACTGGAACTGGTGGGAAATGAGGAGGGGGTGGGGGGTGCACAGACCTCTGCACTTGAGTGGGGTCAGACCTGACACAAAGAAAGTTGGCTGTGTTTGTAGAAGATCAAAAACTTTGGCTACAGGTCATTGCTGCAGGTGGCACCCCAAATGCAGTGTTCTGGCTTTTTGGTTGCTTTGTCAGTGGCTTTCCCTCCATTCTGGGGTCCTAGGTAGGAAGTTTGCTGGTGATTGCATCATGTTCAACCTTGTTCAGGTCCGGTGGGTCCTGCAGTGTCCGGGCTTGGGCTGATACAAAATGGAATGCACTGTCTTGGAGAGTATAAGAGGCAGGAAATTTCATAACTTTCAAACAAAAGTATGCAGATAAACACTTGAAATGTGTTAACACTCAAGGCCATGAGCCACGTATTGGAAAGTGGGATTAGTGGAGCTAGGTCAGAGCAGACTTGATGACTGAAAGAGCCTTTCCTATGCAGTTTGTCTCTATAAAGGAAAGAAGAGCATTTGTGAAATGTGTTACAGTCCCACTGGACATTTGAGAGCACTTTACGGCCAACAAAATACCTATGAAAATGAGTCAATATTGTAAAGCAGCAAATACAGTAGCCAGTTGTGCATAGCAAGCTCCCACTAACAGAACTGACCCACTGCTGTGCCAGCAGCTGTTGGGTCTCAATTTCTGCAGCAAATTAGAGTCAGAGAGTAATTGGCAGCTATAAGGCTTTAACAATTACCCGTCATTTACCCTGGGAGAGTGTGTGTGATCCTGGCAACGTCACTGGTGCTCCAGCTCACCAGCACCCTGTGGTGCTGACCTTAGGCAGGACATCTCAATTTGTACAGGGTCAGCAAGCACTAACACACACACACACATGCGCGCACACGCGCCAGCACTTATGTATTTGGCCCTTTCCTATTCATGTACTTGTCCAAATGTCTTTTAAGTGCTGTAACTGTATCCGCATCCACCATTTCCTCTGGCAGTTATTCCATAAGTACACCACCCTCTGTGTGAAAAATTGCTCCCCAGGTCTGTTTTAAATCTTTCCCCTTTCAGCTTAAATCTACGCCCTTTAGTCTTGAATTCCCCTACCCTGGGGAAAGGACCTCGGCTTTTCACTGTATCCTTGCCCGTCATAATTTTATTAACCTCTACACAGGCACACCTCAGCCTCCTACACTACATGGAGAAAGGGCCCAGCATATCGAGCCTCTCCATGGGCATAGATGAAGCGTCTGTATCTGCTGTATGACTGAATGATTCGGTGCACACACACACACACACACACACTCGCGTGCACACATGTATGCGCACAGAGATGCATACACCCGCACAAGTGCACACACAGGCACACATAAATGCCGCACACACATACGCACATGCACATACAACATGCAATAACACACACACATATGCATACACTCACGGAAATACACACACAGACTTTCAACATGGCTGGACTTCAGAGGAGGAGTCCCATTCTCACCAATTTCCACCTGTCTGGCTGCGGATAAGAGGTCCTGTGAGAAGAACAGAGGTCTTCTCCCTGTAGCCTGGCCAAGATTTATCTGCCTCTCTTGTCCATCAAATTCCACATCAAATAGCACAGAGAGGCAGATTAACCTGTTATTCGGATACGTGCTGTTGAGGAGATCTTGTTGTGTGCTGTTTAATTGCCCTGTTTCCTGCGTCACAGCGGTGGCTGTCCTTCCAATGCACTTTGACTGTGGAGGGCTTTTGGATGATGATACAGATGATATGTAAATGTACATTGTTCTATTACATTGGTCTGTTTCTGTGCTGGAAACTGCACTCCACCAAAAAGCTCAACCCTTATGTGTGTACTTCCACACAGGCCTCCTCCCACCTCAGTTCAGCTCACACCCTTTCGAGATATCCTTCTATTCCTTATTCTGTCTCTCGTGCTTAGCTAAGTTCCTCCTTTTATGCTCCTGGTATATTCGCCTCAGCATCTGTCTGTGGTGACAAGTTCCACAATCTAACCACTCTCTGGTTAAACGGTATGTGTGCATGTGTTCATTTAACAAAACAGGAGACGTTAAGAAATAATTTAACGGCTGCATTTACTAACTGCTTGGACTATTTTATTTTGGTGGTGGCATTTTGGCGGCAAAAGATTAAGCTGCATTACTTGAATCATTGGCATACCACAGACCAAAAAACTTTTAATCAGTGCTTTTTCCCTTTTAAACTGCTTGCTGTTTCTGAAGGGCTTGTGCTTAGTGACTGGTGTTCACTTGGTTAAGTGTTGACAGCACTGAAGGCACTTGATTGCGTTTTCTTAATTCTGTCCTTTCCTGAATGCAGGTTCAGTAATCATGTTACTCTGTGTTGTCCTGGGTACATTCTGCTTAACTGCAAACTTTCTCAATTTCTGAGGCAAAATCTTGCTGCATTTGAGGATTATAGTCTTTCTTACGTGTTCCCCCGATAACCTTGGTCTACTACAGTCAGACCCAGAAGGATAAATCGAATGGCTCCACGCTTGTTACATTGAGTCACTATTGAAGCATAGCTGCCCCAAGAGCATAGTTTGTGCTGGTGGTAGCTGCTTTTTTGTCCCCTTTACTGTCCTAGGGGTCTGCTTACATTACAATGGCACCTATCCCCTGACGCAACAGGAAAGAAAGGAATGGGTTACTATGAAGGCTTCATCATTGTCTTGGCAATGACCTCTGCACTGTGCAATGGACAGTGCCAGTGAGTGAGGCAGATGGTTACTCCAACGATCAATTGAACCTAGACCTTACACTAACTTTTTTTTTGTAGATAATGGGTAAATCATTGCTCCACTCATCCCCACTTTGTCTTAGAATGTTCAGCTAGGGGCTACGCGACCTTTCCCCTCTTAACTCATCACCATGGCATCAGCTCTGGATGCTCGCTGTTGGTCACCTCTTCCTCATGTTTTAATGACCTAATTTGTCTGTCTGTTTATCATTACAGTGCCCACATGCCTTCAGTCAACAGGATATCAGCAGCCGGGAAGTAAGAGCACTTTTTCTTCACTTTTCTTTCATAGGGAGAGGGTTTATTCACCAACTGAATGTGCACTCAACAAAGGAGACAGTGGTGTTGAGAAAGGGAGAGAGATACTGAGTCTGATTGACTTGCTCTTTTGAAAAGACAGTAAAAGCGCGAAGGGCTAAATGGTCCTTTTTTAATTCTTATGTGGGATGTAAGCATTTGTTGCCCATCCCTAAGTGCCCCTTGAGCTGTCCAGCTCTGTAGACATTTTCAAAAAGCCATTTGGAGTCAATTATTTTGCTCCTCATCACATGTTGGTGATAAGGACGGTATATTTCCTTCCCCCAAAGGGCATTTGTGAACCAGATGGGATTTTGAGAAAGTTGTTACGTGATTACCATTAAATCAGGTTAATTCCAGAATACAAATTTCACCATCTGCCAGTGATGGGATTCAAGCCCATGCCTCCAGGGCATTAGCGTGGGCCCTCACTAGTTCACACCACCACCATCACCACTCCTTCTGTGATGGTGCGCCCCACTCGAGTTTTCTATTTGACAATGGAAAGGTGATTCATCTCAATGACCAACCTCTTCTGTGATGATGAAGCACAGAGTGAGCAGGCATAACCAGAGATGCAAAGGCCCCTCACCCTCCCATTCTTAAAAAATGTACATTGGTTCGAAAAAGGCTAGCCGCCAACCTCCACCTGTCTTTGAAATCCCTCTGCCTTCTTACAGTTCAGTAAATGAGAAAAGAAAACAATTCTCAAGTGAAACAAAACAAACATTTCATGGCTCCATGTTTGAATTAGTTCAATCATTAGTTGAGGTATGAGCTACGACAGTTCAAGTTTGATGCCAGGGCTTTTCCAAGTTGGGCAATATAAGACCATAGACATAGGAGCAGAATTAGGCCATTCAGCCCACTGAGTCTGCTCCATTACTAGGTCATGGCTCATATGTTTCTCAACTCCATTCTCCTGCCTTCTCCCTGTAACGCTTGATCCTCTTAGACATCAGGAACCTAACTATCTCTGTCTTGAATACACTCAATGAGTTGGCGTCCACAACCTTCCATGACAATGAATTTCACAGAGTCACCACCCTCTGGCTGAAGAAATTCCTCCTCATCTCGGTTCTAAGGCTGATCCCTTCACTCTGAGCCTGTGTCCTTGGGTCCGAGTCTTTCCTCCTGCAGGAAACATCATCTTCACATCCACACAATCCAGGCCTTTCAGTATTCTGTAAGTTTCAGTCAGATCACCCTCATTATTTTTAAACCTCCAATGAGTACAGACCCAGAGTCCTCAATCGCGTCTTGTATGACAAGCCCTTCATTCCCAGGATCATTCTTGTGAACCTGGACTTCCGCCAAGGCCTGCACACCCTTCCTTAGATACGGAACCCAGAACCGCTCACGACATTCCAAATGTCTGATGCAGCCTTATACGGCCTCAACAGTATGTCTCTGCTCTTGTATTCCAGCCCTCTCAAAATGAATGCTATATTGTAGGTTCAATCCAACCCCATAATGGAAATAAGCTGTATATAGTTGGCATTAGGGAAGACAATATCAGAAAGGCACTTCGTGCTGATCATGACAGCATTCATTGTATCTGCTAATAATGTTTCATTGTCAAGCTCTGCACTTCAATATAATGTTGCTCAGATAAGCAGAGCAAGGCCATATTCCTGAACTAAGCTCCCGTATTGGTTTTGTAACTAGAGATAGTTATCTTGTGCATTGTTGACATGGTTAAGTTTATCAGGCAGTAAGCCTTAACGGCCAAGAAGCTATCTCTCAACTGCCACATCTGCACATTTTGTTAACTCTTCTGAGGTTGTGCTCAGTAGCTTCAGTTTCTCTGTCAGACTGGAAACTGGGAGACAGCTGACACATAACCACAACCTGTCTGTTGCCTGGAAGGACATAGAGTAACAGCTGCCCCACACTGTACCAGTGTCCAGTACAGCACAGCCCTTCTATTATTTCCCCACATTCCCCTCCCCAGCCAAACAAAAAATATACCGAACCCCTGACTTAATAAGAACATGACAGGAGGCAGGCAGCAGAGCTGAGGTGAAAGGTCACACAGCCGTTACTACTGTTTCCTGACTGTCTCTCTTGTCATTGATCTACAAAGTGCCCATTATTGGATCGTGTGTTTGGCTCTTACCCTTATTCACAACTATTGCAGCGGATCTTTCCTGCCTTAACATTTGGCCACTTACTTTTCAGTAATTCATTAATCAATGAATTCTTCAGGTGTGTGTGTGTGTGTGTGTGTGTGTGTGTGTGTGTGTGAGAGAGAGACTATGGGTGTGTCCACATGAGTGCATATAGGGATACAGGAACATGTGTGTGTAAATTAGTGCAAGTCTGCTTATGTATGCATAATCGGGTGACTGCATGCTTGCATGTTAGTATATATGGTATGTGTCACTGTGGGTATGTGTTTCTTTTGAACTCACTTCAACTTTGATTGAGGTGCAGATATGTTTATTGAAGGTGTAATTTGGGAAGGAAGCTAAAGGGAGTGAGCTGGAGTAATTGATGTCAGCTGACATCACTTTAAAGGGCAAACTGCTGGTGTGTGGTGTTGCTGAAGAAGCCCTGTGCTGTGTTTGCAGCCTTATAGAAAGGACCATCCGATCTGCAGTTGAACAACACCTCTTTGATGTTCATGGTAGTGGAAGTCAAAGTTCAGAGGAATCTGAAACAGCAACATCTTCGTCCACAGCAGCCGTCTCTGCGCGACAGAGAAGGAGACATCTAAAAGAGCAGGATGAATACTGGAGAAGCAAGGAAGTGTAAGTCTGTTTACTGTTCTTCTATTTGTGTGAACCCCTGGTATATTAGACACAAGGTTTTTCACAGTGTCTGCAATAAGGATAGATCCTAATTGAATCTTGATGACAAATCACTGCCTATTTGAGTGTATAAAACTACAAGGTCTGTCTATGTGTGCAACATATAACTCAACTGGTTGGTAAATTACTCTCTAAGACTGATATGATGTAGGTTGTTCTTTGTTGCATTAAAGCAAGGGTGGGTTTCCTCCTCATTTCAGTCATAGTTCTGCAGTCCACTCAAGTATTTTTGTTAACCAAATGTAATGAGACAATGCGAGCCATTCCCTGCCCCCTGTGTGTCCCCACACCAATATCAATCCTGCCACCCCAGCCCCTAGCCCATCTCCGACAAAATTGGTTAAATCAGCAGACTTCGTCTGTGTAGCTCATACTCTATAGAACATAGAACATTACAGCACAGTACAGGCCCTTCGGCCCTTTGTTGTGCCGACCTGTCATACCAATCTCAAGCCCATCTAACATACACTATTCCATGTACGTCCATATGCTTGTCCAATGACGACTTAAATGTACCTAAAGTTGGCGAATCTACTGCCGTTGCAGCAAAGCGTTCCATTCGCTTACTACTCTCTGAGTAAAGAAACTACCTCTGACATCTGTCCTATATGTTTCACCCCTCAATTTAAAGCTATGCCCCCTCATGCTCGCCGTCACCATCCTAGGAAAAAGGCTCTCCCTATCCATCCTATCTAACCCTCTGATTATTTTATATGTTTCAATTAAGTCACCTCTCAACCACCTTCTCTCTGAAAACAGCCTCCAGTCCCTCAGCCTTTCCTCGTAAGACCTTCCCTCCATACCAGGCAACATCCTAGTAAATCTCCTCTGCACCCTTTCCAAAGCTTCCACATCCTTCTTATAATGCGGTGACCAGAACTGTACACAATACTCCTCAAGTGCGGCTGCACCAGAGTTTTGTACAGCTGCAGCATAACCTCTTGCTTCCGGAACTCGATCCCTCTATTAATAAAAGCTAAAACACTGTATGCCTTCTTAACAGCCCTGTCAACCTGGGTGGCAACTTTCAAGGATCTGTGTACATGGACACCGAGATCTCTCTGCTCATCTACACTACTAAGAATCTTACCGTTAGCCCAGTACTTTGTCTTCTGGTTACTCCTACCAAAGTGCATCACCTCACGCTTGTCTGCATTAAACTCTATTTGCCACCTCTCAGCCCAGCTCTGCAGCTTATCTATGTCTGTCTGCAAGCTACAGCATCCTTCGTCACTATCCACAACTCCACTGACCTTAGTGTTGCCTGCAAATTTACTAACCCATCCTTCTACGCCCTCATCCAGGTCATTTCTAAAAATGACAAACAGCAGTGGACCCAACACCGACCCTTGCAGTACACCACTAGTAACTGGTCTCCAGGATGAACGTTTCCCATCAACTACTACCCTCTGTCTTCTTTCAGCAAGCTAATTTCCGATCCAAATGGGGTTTGCTTTGTTCTTGTTGCCTTCAGCATGACTTCTGTAAACTCCCAAGACTCATACCCACTGTGGTTATCAGGGCAAGGTCAAGGCCAGCCCTACTGGCTCCCACCCATTGTTGTTCTGGACTGTTCCCATGGAGAAGTGACCCAGGAATCTCTCCCACTCCTGCTATCTACCTTCTGTGTCCTTTATTTTTGTGGAGGATTTGCAAGTCAGTCCTTGACTTAGAGTTGAAGTGACTTAGTGTTTTTGTTCAGGCCTTGACTTGTTTGGTCACATTCTGAGCACACCTTCCTTGATGTCAAATCCCAGAGTGAGACTTGAACCCAGAGCTTCTATCTCAAACACAGGGGACACTATCCACTGTTACATGACCTCCTTACTTGCATCACCACTCAGCTTATCTATCCTTGCTCTGCATCATTTGCTATCCTTGTCCAATAAAAATCAATTCTAGTCAGTCTTGATTATTTAACTTGCTCCCACTATCACTGCCCATATTGTAGCATTTTAGGGTGAGAGTCACAAATTTCTACCACCTTTCCATGAAAGAGTATTTCCTGATGTCACTGCTTAAAATCCCAGCTCTAATTGTTAAATTCAGGACTTGCAAAATGGGATTGAGAACCCAAGTAGGGTCATGAGCTCAATCTTTGGAATCAGGAGGTCTGAGACCGCAATAGTCAATACGCCTCACTGCTGTTGCAGGTCTCCATTTCCTCTCACTGCACAGCTCATCAACTGGTTGTGACTAATGTTCCCTCTAAGCTGAGCAGCCACATAGACAGTCCAAACGTGACAATCAGCATGCTGATGCATTGACATCCAGTTGGGAAGTTGCTGTAACACGTGCACCACAGACAGCATATCTGACCTTTCTCAAGCCTCAACCTATGCCAGACTGGGTAAGGATGGCAGGTTTCCTTCCATAAAGGACATGAACGAACCTGATGCATTTATTTGACAATCAGAGGTAGTTCCACTACTAAGAATTGCTTTATATTCCAAATGTATCCATTGAATCGCAATAACACCAGCTGGTGTGGTGGGCTTTGAACTTGACCCCCAAGAGCATTACTTTTGATTAGTAGTCCAGAGACCTTACCACCAGACCATCACTACCATCTTACTCTTGATTTTGTCAACTGAAAAAAAAGTATATCTGCATCCACACCATTGAAATACTTTATCATTTTAAATGCCTCAGCTATATCATTCTTTCAAAAATAGGGGAATGCAAGGTACCTTTATGTAACCCAGACTCATAATTTAACCATTTAAGGCTTTAATAGTGAATATGTGGTGTACCCTCTTGAAATAACTACACAGAGGCTGGTATCTCAAAACCAAGTCACTCTTAATTTACACATGCACAGTAAATAGACTCTGACTAGCTAGCTCAAAGCCAGTCACTAGAGTGAGGAGACTCTCAGTTTATATCTGACGGTGATTGGCCCAGGTTAACATCCCCAACTGGGGACCTCCATAAGCAAAGAGAATCACCTGACCAACCTTGTTCCAACCACTACATCCTTCAGGGCCAATATGTCATTCCTGAGATGTGGTGACCAGACTGAACACAGCTGGATTTAGAGCAATACCCTGCACAATTGAAGCTTAACTCCCTGTGATTTCTACTCCAGTCATCTCATTGGGTAGACTTATAGCTCATTCACCTTTCTCATGTTTTCTTCCTGTGTGTCAGCTTTTACTGAATTGTGTACGAGAATAATCGAATCCTTTTGCCCTTTCAAAGTCCTAGCCTCTCACAATGAAACATGTCACATTTTGTCAAAACTTTTCATCTTGCAACCAGCAGGGCATTTCACAAGAAATACCAAAGTAAAGGCAAAATAACATTTATGCTGTAAGAGAGGAAATTACTGATTGGTAGGTAGATGAACTGTGGTGGGGAGAACCTTTACCATCTTGTAGAAGTTCCCTCTGAGCTGTATTTTGCGTTAATGAAGCTTCTGGGGTGTCTTTCTATTTCTCTTTAACTTCCTGTTTCCAACCATACATCTCTCAGTATCTCCTCAATAACTTGTGTCAAAAGTGGAAAGCTCTGTGAGATGTTCTAAGATTTATTAATAGAAATTTAAGGTGTAATACTGGAGGTTCTGGAGTATATTAATAGGGATTCTGAGGGTATATTAATGGATGTTTTTGGGAGTATTACTGGGGATTGTGGGGTATATTTTTGAAGGTTCTAATGGAGATTATGATGTGTATTACTGAATATTAAGGGTTGCGTTTCCTCAGACTTTTCCCTGTCATACATTGCCCAGAAATCCACAGACTTCTATCCACCACCTTGCTTCCAGAGTGACAGAAACCAAACATGAGAAGGTCTGAGGAAATTCACCTCTAGTTGCCATGAAGGCAAAGTGCCCCAGTTATTGGGTAAAATGCAAGCTGACATGTTGAAAGCGAAACAAGCAGTAGCCTCTGTTCAACAGTTAGGCCAGTACGAAAATCCTTCTGATTGCACTCCCCGAGTTCATAAAGGCATCTCCCTAACTTGTTCAAACCTGCCTTATTCTGCAGGGACAGCATCAACAAAGAGAATATTCCCTGTAACAGCGAGGAGGGAAGATCGGGGCTTCTGGAACCTTCTCAGGCCAGTGATAAAATGCTAAAAGAGAGCAATGGCAGTTACAACGAGGAAGGCATGAAGCCAAAGAGGCAGAAAGCAAGTTGTAAACTCTCTGAGCTAAATGACAACCAGGATTCTCCGATGGTACGTTCACAGAGACATTGCATCATAGTCACAGCACAGAAGGAGGCTGTTTGGCCAATTATAAGAGCAACTCGACTTGCCCGTATCCTATGCCTATCCCCATAGCCTTAAACGTTCAGGTGGTTATCTAATTTTAACTTGAAAGCCACACTTGAATCAGCCTCTAGCTCACTGTCTCAGGCAGTGTCTCCCAGATCCTAATCGCTTGCTCTGTAAGGAAATTTTTCTTGTATCTCAAATGCTTCGTTTGTCAGTCACTGACTTACCACCACTTCCCAGCCCCTTTCACTTCTGAAGAAGAACAAGCCAGACATAAAACATTAACTCTGCTTCTCTCTAGACCTGCTGTGTTCCTCCAGCATTTTCTGTTTTTAATGTAGCGATTGACAGATACCCCAGTGAGGCCATTATTGCTGTAACCCCTGAAATGCACAGTAGGATTGGCCCATCAGTTGGAAAGAAAGGACCTGAATTTCCATAGCACCTTTTACAATCTCAGGTTGTCGTCAGCAGAGTTTAGTGACCACCACAACACTGGGAAATGCAGGCAGCTGGTTTGTGCACAGCAAGATCCCACAAATGGCAATTAAATCTTTCCCAAGGTATCAAAAAAGCAAGCTGCTAAAAATCGCAGAGAAAATGAGAGGGGACAAGGGAGTCATTCAGCAGATCAGGCTGCCTCTGGGGAGAGAGAAAGAGTTAACAGTTCAGTGAGATGACATTTACAAAAGGGAGACAGAGTCGGGGATCAACAAGTGATTTCATGATGCAACAGCGAAGCAGAACAGTCCCCTTTGCCTTTCTGTTATCCCCTCGGTGTTTTTAAATGTCACATTTTACATCCCATTTGGGCACAGCCCTTGTTCTTTAACGAAATCCATTACCACTGCTATTGGCTGTAGCATCAATGAAATCTCCCCTGTCCTCCACACTATCACCTTCGTTTCTTTCAGCCCCTTTCCTTACTACTAGGTTTTTTTTTTAAAAAATCATAAATTCTCATTCCCATTCCCAGCTAAGGTCACTGACCTGAAACATCAACTCTTTTTATATCCACAGATGTGGCATGACCTTATTTTCCAGTCTCTTTTACCATTTTTTTGGTAATGATGTTGGATCGGGGCTGAATATGGGTTACAGCTCTGGGGAGAACTCCCAAGCGCTTCTTGTACTTTGATATCAAGCCAAAAGAACAAGCAAGGGTTTGGTTCAGTTCAACATCTAACCTGAAGGACTGTGCCTCCTACATTGTGTTCAGCCCTTAATGCTGCATGGGACTGTCAGCCCAAACTATAAATTCAATCCTCTGCAGTAAGTCTCAAACCAACAGCCTTCTGACCCAAGTTTTAAATTCATTCACGGGATGAGGGCATCGCTGGCTGGCCCAGCATTTATTGCCTGCCCTTAATTGCTGAGAGGGCAGTTAAGAGTCAGCCACATCGCTGTGAGTCTGAAGTCACATGTAGGCCAGATCAGGTAAGGATGGCCTGAAGGACACTAGTGAACCAATTGACAATGGATTCATGGTCATTGTTAGACTCTTAATTCCAGATTTTTATTGAATTCAGATGCCGCCATCTGCCGTGGCAGGATTTGAACCCAGATCCCCAGAATGTTATCCCGTCCTCCCACCTCAAGCCACACCTCCACTTCCTACCTACTAACCTCATCCCGCCCCCTTGACCTGTCCGTCCTCCCTGGACTGACATATCTCCACCCTACCTCACCTCTACGGGCTCCATCCCCGCCCCTTTAACTTGTCTGTCTCCTCCCCTCCTATCTTCTCTATCCATCTTCGACCCGCCTCCCCCTCTCTCCCTATTTATTTCAGAACCCTCTCCCCATCCCCCTTTTCTGATGAAGGGTCTCGGCCTGAAACGTCAGCTTTTCTGCTCCTAAGATGCTGCTTGGCCTGCTGTGTTCATCCAACTCCACACTTTGTTATCCCCAGAATGTTACTTGGGTCTCTCTGGATTAATAGATCCAGCAATAATACCATGAGTCCATTGCTTCCCCTAGTGGCAGTAGTGCTAGTCACTAAGGCCCCATTGCTGTCATGACAAGTAAAAACTAGGAGCAGGAGTAAACCATTCATCCCCTCTAACTTGCTCTACCATTTAATACAGATCATGGCTGATCTTGTCGTGGCATCAACTCCAGTTTCCTGCTGCTCTCTTCAACTCTTTAACCTGTTACTAATTGAACATCTGCTGATTTTTGTCGTCAGAGTTTATTCAGTGTCCAGGCAGCCATCACAGTAGGAACAGGAGTAGGCCATTCATCCCCTTCACTGTCTTCCACCATTCAGTGAAATCATCGGCTCATCTGTCACCTAACTCCATGTGCTTTCTTGCTTTTGTAATTTTCCATCTGAGTTGTTTTGTCAACAACTGATGCAGCAACTCTGTGATAGTGAATTCCACAGATTCATGACCCTTTGGGAGAAGCAATTCCTCCTCTTCTCTCTCTCTTTTATATCTGCCATATCTAAAACTATGATCTCTCGTTCTAACTTGCCGCACAATTGGAAAAAACCTGCTCCACGTTTATTTTGTCTATCCCGCTTCGTATCCCATAAATCTCAATCCAATCTCCTCTCATTCTTCTAAACTCTAACGAGTATAGGCCTAAAACTGTTCAATCCCTTGGCAAAAAAAACAAGCCTTTCATCCCTGGAATTAATCTAGTGAACCTTCTCTGAACTGCCTCCATTGCAATTACATCCTTTCTCAAGTAAGGGACCAAAGCTGTATGCAGAACTTTAGATGCAGCCTCGCCAATAGTTGTAACAACATTTTTAAATCCCATTCTGTGAGCAATAAATGCCAAATTTGCATTTGTAACTTCCAAAGTTTCATTTGTCCTTGTGATTATCTGCCGAACCGGTCCGCTAGCTTTCTGGGAGTCAGTCTGCAGTTGTCAGCATCCAGCGTTTCCAGTACTCCGCCCCTCATTACCAACTCCTTTAATTCCGTTCCCATCTACTGACTCCTGCCAGTACAGTCCTGCTGTCCCACGTTTCCACATGTGGCTTTACTCGGAAATGACACATGCCATCACGTTCCGAGAATCGGAGTATTCGGCTATATAGCACACAACCCCTGTCTTTTACATTTCCTGCATGCTTGCTGCTCCTGTGTTGCTTGCCAATGTTCTCTCGTGCCAGTATCTGCCTACACCCATGATGTTCTTTCTTAGATATGAAAATATTGGTGGAGAACAAGTTGTTCAACCAGCTGGGTCTACAGGTAAAGTAATAAAACCTCCAAGAGTGTTTCCAAGAAAAGTTGCTGATCCTGAGAGGCAGCGTGGTACACTGTGCACAGGGAGAGAGGCACATGGTTAAACCGTACAGTTTTTCACTTTGGAATGGGCAAGGCGTGTAATCTTGCTTGAATTATCGATGTATATTAACATAATGTTTTCTCATTGGCTGTGCAGAAGACAGTAATCTCAGTGTAATCATCTGGCTATTTGATTTGATTTATTATAGTCACCTGTACCGAGGCACAGTGAAATGTTTTGTTTGCACACAGTACAGGCTGATCATACCATGCAACATGCATTAGGGTAATAGAACAGAGCAAGGAATACAATGTTACAGCTGTGGAGAAGGTGCATTTGAGAATGAGATCAACATTAAATTTAAAATTTGAGAGGTCCGTTCAGAAGTCTAATAACAGCGGGGAAGAAGTGGTTCTTGCATCTGTTGGTACATGTGTTTAAGCTTTTGTATCGTCTGCCTGACAGAAGAGGTTGAAAGAGATTGTAACCAAAGTTGGAGGGGTCTTTGATTATTTGGTGGCCTTTCCGAGGCAATGAGAATTATAGACTGAGTCAATAGATGGAATGACTCAGTCCCTGTCATTACAGGTCACCGCAATAAAGCATGAATTCATACTGCTACAAAAATAAATTCAAGTGCATAACAATGCACTATTCGACCTTCTAAGCCCCCAGCAGAGTGGGCAGGAGCGTGACCAGCTAGGCAGAAAAGATCTTACTGTCATTTTTAGAAAAAATAGGTGAAATTTAAAGGGGAAAGTAATGTGTTTAAACTAGGGACAGGTTTTCAGTGCCAGTTTTGAACAAGGTCAGCCCATCACTCTCATCGGCAAGAAGCTCACTGGTTTGTTGTCTGACGCATTACCGTCACCCCGTCCTCTTTCCAAATATGCCCCGGCCCGTCTGCCAATCTGGATAAAAACCGAAAGAACTGCGGATGCTGTAAATCAGGAACAAAACCAGAAGTTGCTGGAAAAGCCAGCAGGTCTGGCAGCATCTGTGAAGAAAAAAAAATCAGAGTTAATGTTTTGGGTCCGGTGACCCTTCCTCAGAACTTAAACGTTAACTCTGAGTTTCTTTTTTAAGTTCTGAGGAAGGGTCACCGGACTCAAAACATTAACTCTGATTTTTTTTCTTCACAGATGCTGCTGGACCTGCTGAGCTTTTCCAGCAACTTCTGTTTCTTGCCCCTCCAACTTTGATACTGCTAACATTTCTCTTCCAACACTCCACTGTGTCCCAGCGCCAGTTCCATGGTCCATCTTTCCTCCAACTTTTGGAACACCAGCAGTACCTACCCCATCAGTGGCTCAATTGTGGTGAAGCTTGTGACTCGATGTTGGGAAAGCCCTGGGCCTTGCTATTCTACTCTAGGGACCATACCCCATGCAGAATGACTGCTGCACATTACAGCAGTATGTGCACTTCAGTAAGTAGAGCGCACTTGGGGATGATGTGAAAAGTGCTGCAGTGAAATGCAAGTGCTGAGAGTATCTTCATTTACTGTAGTTGGGCGAGAGATGAAGGTCTTTATGTAATATTGGGATTCTGATCTACACAGAGAAGATGTGCTGTTAATTGAAGCAGTCCTGGCTGAAGATATTTGCATAATCAAAAATTGTGACTAATAGCAGGAATGATTGATTTGCTCAGGAGCATTGGAATGAAAAACCTGGAGTTGGGATCCGTGTGGATCCCATCATTCATCCAGTAACCGTCATTTGCAGTTTCTGACTCCATGTGTCAGGGAATAGATATCGTTTGAATGAAAACCCATGCAGTTTTCAGTGTCTGGATACAGAGCACCTTTAGAGAAAGAAGTCCCTCAAGCCTGCTGCGCCATTCAAGATTATGGCTGGCCTTCTATGTCAGATCCATTTCCCAAGTCTCCTCACCTCCACCCCACCCCGGCTCCCTATCCAATCCCTTGATTCCCTCTCTGCCCAAAAGCATCTCATGATCTCATCCTTGACTATGCTTCAAAACTGACCAAACGCAGCTTCCTGGAGCAGATAGTTAACTCATTGCCTCTGAAAAGCAGCCAACATCATCAAAGACCCTCCCCTCTCTGGTTCCAACCTCTTCCATCAGGCAGAAGATATAAAAGCTTAAATACATGTACCAACAGGTTCAAGAACAGCTTCTTCCCAGATGCTTTAAGACTTCTGAATGAACGTCTCAAATTTCATGTTTAATGTTGGTCTCACTCTTTGTGCGCCTTCTTTGCAGTCTAGCATTGTATTTCTCGTCCTGCTCTATCACCGTGTGATCTTTGTATGGTATGATCTGTCTGTACTGCACACAAAACAAAACTTTACATTGTACATGTCACAGTAATAAATCAAATCAAGAAATTGCAGTTTCCCAGGCCTCTGAGTAAATACACTTCTCCTGTCTCAGTCTAAAATGACTGACCTGTTGTTCTAGATGGTCCAGCCCTAGAGAAACCACTTCTCATCACCTATACTGTCAAGTCCTCAGAGAACTGAGCCTGAAGTGTTTTATTGTAATCCTTTTCTCTTTGCCCTGCAGCCTATGGAAAGCAGTAGCAGCATTTCGACATCCTGGTCTCCTGATCCAACCCTTGGAATGTCAGGGCCTGGGGGAGGCCTAAATTTCCCAACCCAGCCAGAAGATGCAACTGAACAAGAGAGGTTGGTTTTTGTCTGTGATTGATTGGTACATTTTAGAATTCCATGCCACTTTCCTCTTTCAGTAGCAGCTGGGGTTGTGAAAGCTGCTACATCTGTCTGTCTTTTTCTTCTGGAGCTAAAAGCTTGGGTTCTCTTCCTGCTGTTAGAGTTGCACATGCTAAAAGGAACGCAAGTCCAGGGGTGCCTAGCTTGAATAAAACAAAATGACACACGTTTTGACTATGGGACCTGTAGTGATTGTAGCGCGGTCAGCCAGATGGACCTCCATAGAATAGGAGTTCCCTGATTCATCCAAAATAACAGCCCCAATCAAGGAGCCCTGGCTGACAGATATAAAGAGGAGTGTCGGATATTCTAACACACTGGGAGTTTACTCTGATAAGGCTGTACCAGAGTCAAGGACTTTTCACATGTAAGTAAAGGATGACTTGGTTACGCTTATGCATTACCTTTTTCCGAGCAGATGAAATGCAACAAGTAATTCTGTTGACAGCTTGTGCACCCATAGCTTTTCTGATTATTTGGAGCTTAACTTTTCCTGAGGCACTAGATAGTAAAGCCTTTTCAAGAGGTGATGGATTTAGTTAAGGAATATTACAACCCCAAATTTCCTGTAAGTGTGAGATGCTGTTGTTTTTTCTCTGCAATTTTTGAGAGCCAGAAGAATCTGAATCTGGATTTTTGACTTGGTTACAATGATTGGTGGAGGCATGTGACTTGATATTTAACTCGTAATGAGATGCTGAGGGACCAGTTGGCATGTGGAATTAATGAAGGAACCATGCAAAAGCACCTACTAGTTGAAGCCCTACTGGACTTGCAGTGAACCAGACCAAACTCACTCAAATCATGTCAAGGAGATAGCTTAGACCCTTACATTTTCTTATTTTAAAGGCGAGTACCAGGTGTTGTGTCCCAGATGCAATTTTGACTGGTCAAACTACCAGGCTTGGAATAAAACACACTTTATTGATACCCTATAGTTTAAATTTTTATCATGTCTGGGCTTTTTTTTAAAATAGCTTAACTGTAACTCTATTTAAATACTTAACAAAACAATAAGTTACTCACTAATTGTTCCAATGCAATAACATCCCATAAGCACACCTTTAGCAAAGGCAAAGAGAATATAATAGAATATTTCATGTGCAACTCTAACAGCAGGAAAAGAACCCAAGCTTTTAGCTCCAGCAAAAAGACAGAGAGAGATGTAGCAGCTTTCACAACCCCAGCTGCTACTGAAAGCTAACTGGAAAATCCCTGTTCCTGCGGAAATTTGATCACACCCATTCAGTCTACATCTATTGTTCCAACTTTAAAATATTCCCAGTCTCGCAAGCTGTTTATTTTATTGGCCTAGAGCAGGCGGCTCAGTACCTCTGTCTTAACCTGTCCTCATTTCCGAAAAGAAAGGATGAAATACGTCTCTTAGAACCATAGTATTCGCTGTTATGAAATCAGAAATTTCCTTCTCTCTTTCGGATAAAGGTACCTGTCCATATCTCTGAGTAAGTCCAACTTAGAAATATAAGTTGCTTGTCCCATCTTCCAAATGTGAAATGAGATATAAATCAGATTTTGTAACTGCCTTCACTTTGCAACAATCTACACATAATAGCTGGGTACCATCTGGCTTTGGCACCATTACACTGACTCTGAGGCTGTGTCAGAGTCCAGGAATTTCCATATGTAAATAAAGAGTGACTTGGCGGTGGGATACCAGCCTCTGTGGAGTTTATTCAGGACCAAAGCTTAGGTGGGGGGAGGTTTGGTTGGTGACCGTCGGAGTCGGGGCACCAAGTAGTGGGGTTTCTGTTGACTGTAAGCATGGATGCTGGGCAGTTTAAAGCATTTAAGACTTGCAAATGATCTTTGTGGAGTTGCAAAATTATCCTGTCTTTGCTGTCTGTCTGACAGACTGGTAGTCCCACCCAAAATCACCTGAGTCTCAAGTTCAGTCTCCCAAAAAGTAAGAAATACAAGCTGTTCTTAAGCACAGTGGTCAAAGTAAATAAAAGGAAGAATGTAATTAACTCATCAAGGTTCCTGCGACTTTCCAAACCTGAAATTTCTACCAGCTAGCAGAGTAAGAGCAAAAAATGCAGTGGAAAGCCACCAACCGATTTATTTTCCCTTCTGCCATTTGCCACCCTGACTTGCAGCTATGTTGCCATTTCTTCACTTGCACTTGTTCAAACTCCTGCAACCTTCTTCCTAATCACACTGTGGATAACTCTACACGTTAGGGACCGTAGATGTTCGAGAAGGCGGCTCATCGCCACTTTCTCAAGTGTAGATAGAGATAGACCATAAATGCTGGTCTAACCAGCAAAACCAGCCAAGTTAGAGAATCCATTCAGCAGTCCAATGGTGGCAGGGAAGAAGCTGTTCTTGAGCCTCTGCGTGTGTGTATTCAAGCTTCTGTATCTTCTGCCTAATGGAAAAGTTGTAGGAAAGCATAATCGTGGTGGGAGGGGTCTTTGACATTGGCAGTCTTTCCACGGCAATGAGAAGTGTAGCTGGAGTCCATTGATGAGACGTTGGCTGCCGTGATGGTCTGGGCTGTGCACGCAACTTTCTGTAGTTACTTCTGGTCCTGAGCAGAGCAGTTGCCGTACCAGACCATTATGCACCTGGACGGTATGCTTTCAATGGTGCGTTTGTAAGAATTTGAGAGTTTGGACATGCTGAATTTTCTCAGCCACCTGAGGAAGAAGAGATGAGATGTTGCTGTGCCTCCTTGACTGTCGCATCTGTGTGGGAAGTCCAAGACAGGTTGTTGGTTATTGCCTCTCAGAGGCACTTGACATTCTCAGTCTCCCATCCATTGATGTAGATGGGGGTGTGTTCTGCTCCTTTCTTCCTGAAGCCAATGATCAGTTCTTTTGTTTGCTGACATCGAGAGAGAGGTTGTTCTCATTGCACCACGACACAAAGCCCTCTCTCTCCTTCCTGTATTCTGAATCATCATTGTTTTGATATCGGTCAACCACTGTGTGTCGTCAGCAACTTGTAGATGGCATTCATTCAGAACTTAGCTACACAGTCATAGGTGTACAGGGAGTACAGTAGGGGCCCGAGAACACGTTTGGCAGCGTGGACTTCGGTGTTGAGGGTTATTGTGGAGGAGATGCGTTTACCTATCCTCATTGATTGCGGTCGTGGGTCAGAAAGCTGAGGATCCAGTTGCAGAGGGCAGAGCCAAGACCTAGGTCTTGGAGTTTTGAGATTAGACTGGTAAGGATCATCAAAAATATGTTGGTTGGACAAATCTCCTCGAGATCCCTCATGCCTGCCAGAGCAGGAGGTTGGGGTCATAACTTGTTTGCCATCTCATCTCCAATTGCTGCACCACAGGTGATGTGCTTGGCTTGAGCTATAAGCTCCCAACTTGGGGAGTGCTTCCATCTGAACTAAATGTTGCTGGGCCAGTGCTAAAGGTCATGTTTGAGCCTTCCTGTTATCTGTGAGTCCCACCAAGTTTTCAGAATTGCTAAGTTGCTGTATGATGTGTTCTTTTAAAAACTGTGGTATTTATAGCCAGTGAGATGTGATAAAGCACACTCTCAACATATTTAAATCAACTCAAGTACTTAATCCGCACAAATATTTGCATACATATCCACAGGTGAAAGACAGCTAATCCTTTAATAACATAAAGCAAGAGAGAAACTCGGCAAACTTGGCAGCATCTGTGGACCGAGAAACAGAATTAACACTTTTGAGCCCAAACCAACTTTTCTTCAAAACATTAACTCTGTTTCTCTCTCTGAATGCTGCCAGATCTGCTAAGTTTCTCCAGTTCTTGCTGTTTACCTTTTCAGATGTACACCATTGCAGTATTTTACTTTCACTCTAACTTTTTAGATCATAGAATCCATACAGTATAGAAAGAGGCCCTTCGGCCCAACAAGTCCATACCAACCCTCTGAGAATCCCACTCGGACCCATTTCCCCACCTAATCTACACGTTCCTGGACACTATAGGCAATTTTAGCATTGCCAATCCACCTACCCTGCACATCTTTTGGACTGTGGGAGGAAACCGGACCACCCAGTGGAAACCCATGCAGACACGGGGGAGAATGTGCAAACTCCACACACAGTCGCCTGAGGGTGGAATCGAACCAGGTCCCTGGCACTGTGAGGCAGCAATGCTAACCACTGTACCACTATGCTGCCCCATAACAACCCCCTGGAGGTATTCATCCACTGCTATAATGTTGATAGGTTGTATGAGAAGTCACACAATAATATTGCTGTACTGGTGGCACTTAGTCAACAAACATCTAATCCAAAGCTAGAACAGATTTTTGTCACAGCCCCCATCAAAGGCAAGTGGTTTTATCTTCAGAATTTAAAAAGCACTGAATTTAAGTACCTTGGCAGCTCTATGTACCTTACCTGCTCTTCACAAGCATTTATGCCTTAACTACAAAGTCACAAGAAGCACACTATTGGTTGTGACCACTCCAACAGCCTGAAAACTACCTCGCAGTGGTCTGTGAGGCCTTGCAAAAAACATGTCAGGGTTTGTTCCTTTTACAATAGAATGAGCTACTGTGCGCAGTTCAGTTTTGAGGGGACTTTTGATTATCAACCATTTTATTGGGCCAAATGCTGGCAAATGAGACCAGATTTATTTAGGATATCTATTTGGTATAGGAGAGTTGTACTGAAGGATCAGTTTCACACTGCATATTTCTATGACTCTATTCTGTTAATCCCTCTGCTTTTCTCTTAAGGAAGTCTTGAAGGTAGGCATTTCATTGCTGTATGTCTTGGTTTGTCCTCAGCAAGAATCACACATTGAAAAAGGTGACAGGATGTATTTAACTGTTTTGCATTTTACATTGATAAGGCCAGATGTTAAAACATTGGTTAGACGGGATACTGCAATTTGATTTTGTTTTTCTAATGAGTTTTATTCCAACTCTGACACCCACAGATTACTTTTACCCTGTTTACAGTTATTTCATCAACTTATTCACACACTGACATGTATCTGGGGCCAGTGAAACTTGAAGGCAATATTTCTGAAATTCAACAGTGGATCTCGTGTTTGTTACACAGTGCTTTCACCCATGTGTGTGTGTGTGTGCACTTCAGGCGTAGGTGAATTTTGTTTTATTATTCATTCATGGGATATGGGCATTGCTGGCTGGACCAACTTATATTGCCCAGAGGGCAATTAAGAGTCAACTTCATTGCTGTGGATCTGGAGTCCCATGTAGGCCAGACCAGGTGTGGATGGCATTTTCCTTCCCTGAAGGACATTCATGAACCAGATGTTTTTATTCCAACAATCAACAATGATTTTTTGTGGTCTCATTAGACTCTTAATTCCAGATTTGTTTTAATCGAATTCAAATTTCACCATCTGTCATGGTGGGATTTGAACCCAGGTCCCCAGAACATTAGAGATAATGGGAACTGCTGAAGCTGGAGAATCCGAGATAACAAAGTGTAGAGCTGGAAGAGCCCAGCAGGCCAAGCAGCATCTTAGGTGCTCCTAAGATGCTGCTTGGCCTGCTGTGTTCATCCAGCTCTACACTTTGTTACCTAGGAATATTATCTGGGTATCTAGACTAGTGGTCTAGTGGTATCACCACAATGCCATCACCTCCTGAAACGCAGACAACCTGGCTCAGAGATGGGGCCGCTACCACCATGCCACAAGAGCCTTATATCCCCCATCTGTATGTACAACCAATTAACCATCTAATTCATAAACATTACTTGTTCCATGTGGCCTCTAACATCCCTTGCAAACTCTCCAATGATAGAAGATGTCTTAGAAATTGCCACTGCTGTTAGCTTTGATTGAACTAGTGCACTTTCACTTCTTAGTGACAAACATTTCTGAGTTAAAACCTATGCTGGAGTTCACAGTGCAATATCAAGGCAGTGCTATTCTCTAGAAAATGCTGTCTCTTGGCTGAGGTGTTAAAGCAAAGCTGATCTTCCCTCTCAGGTCAATGTTTTTTAAAAAAAATCACATTACACTATTGGAAGAAGAACGAGCGAGCTCTGTCTTGTGTTCTGGCTAATATCAATCTTTCAACCAACAAAAGAATACATTATCTTGTCATTTATCTCACTGCTGTTTGTGGGACCTGCTTAAAATAGGTTGTTGCACTTCCTACATGACTATCTTTGACTATGATCACTCCAAGGTGTCCTGAAGAGTGTGACATTAGATAATTTCTTTCTGTCTACATAGTAGCTTGTACGAAGATGAATAGTAACCATTAACCTATTTGCATATTTATAAACCTTACTTGCACTTTTTGATCTCACGTGTGATTCACTTTGTTTCAGAAAAGAAGGCACAAAATCATTCTCTGGTGGGGAGCTTTACGATCATATTAAATTGAGTCTGGTAAGCAGTGAAAGTGCCATTGTCATTTTTCTAAGTTGCATTACTACAGCATGATCTAAAAGTAGAATATATATTAAATATTGCAATAATCCAAGTTGCTGTCAACCCTGTTACTTTCAAAGATATTACACAACAGCTTTTGCACTTTGGAATCCAGCTGTAACGTTGGGATCAAAAAAAATGAGATCCCAAGCATTATAAGTAGAGGCATAGAACACATAAACTTGTTGCATAGTATCTGTAAAGTGCTGGTTATATGTTGGAAAGTTTTGACCAGTCTCAAACATCATACTGTGAGAGAGTTGTTGGGGCTTTGAAGAAGGGGCTGAACATAATTCATAAGGCAGTGAGTGATCAAGTATGTGGTGAGACAGGAGAGATGGTGATTTTGTTTTTCACAAGGAGAAAACGTGAAGTGGAGATTTACTAGAGGCATTCCAAATATTAAGGTTTTAATGCCAGTGGAAAGTGCAAAATTATTTCCAATATCAGTCAGGAGATCTTCTGGAAGATGTTCTGGACCGCACTGCCTGAAAAGGTGAGGGAAACGTTCAAACTGGAATTGGATAGATATTTGAATAGGAAGAGGAATTGCCTCGTAATGGGGAAAGAATGGGGCTCTGGGATGAACTGATTAGCTCTTTCAAACAGTCAGTGAGGCAAGATGGGCCAGTGGCCACTTCTTGACTGATAGTTGAAGTGTAAAAGATTACAGTTCAAAGTGCTGATGTGGCTGTTGGCTTTAAAAAATGAAACGCACTGATTCTGGTAATGTCTCATTTTGTCTTGTGTCACTGTAGATAACAGTATATTCATTTATTTTTCGATCATGGGATGTGAGTATCATTGGCTGGGCCAGCTCTCATTGTCCAACCCCAGTTGCTCTTGATATGGTGATTAGATTAGATAAGATTCCCTGCAGTGTGGAAACAGGCCATTTGGCCCAACAAGTCCACACCACCCCTTGAAGCATCCCACCCAGACCCATTCACCTATGGTCCACACACCCCTGAATACGACGGGCGATTTAGCTTGGCCAATCCACCTAGCCTGCACATCTTTGGACTGTGGGAGGAAACCCATGCAGACACGGGGAGAATGTGCAAACTCCACACAGACAGTCACCCAAGGCTGGAATCGAACCCAGGTCCCTGGAGCTGTGAGGCTGCAGTCCTAACCACTGAGCCACCATGCTGTGATGGTGATATGCCTTCTTGAAACTCTGCAACCCATGTATCATAGGGACACCTACAGCACTGTTAGGAAGGGTGTTCCAGGATTTTGACCCATGACAGTGGAGAAATGGCAATGAATTTCCAAGTCATTGGTGCAATAGCAGCTGATCCAAACCTGCGCAGAATTCAGAGGAACGTGTGTTAAACAGCTGCATTCCTTCCATTGCTTACTTTGTGCAACCACCCATGATGATTTTCACCCCTTGATCCATACAGTGGGCCATTGGGCAGATGATAAATTATTGCTGACATGACTGATTCTTGAGACAGTTGAATTGGCATCTTGTCCGTGAGAGGTTTGGCACTATTATCTGTCTGGTCATATTGGTGTGCTAATGACACCTTCAGTAATTCACAACACAGGTGAATGCTCAGCATCCATAAGAAGTGGGAATTTATCGGGACAGTTTTCAAACTGGTGGTCTTCAGTGTTCAAGCTTGAGTGTAGGCAGCTCGTGAAAGAATGGAAACAAATTGCTGCAGTTATTGAGTTTCTTAAACAAAAATCACAAGGCCCAGGCCGTTTGGCCCTTGGGGCTTGGATTGCCAGTCAACACGATGTGTCCCAATTTTGGAAACAAAATTAGAATGGAAATAGGCCATTCACCCCTTTGTGTCTAACCCACAGCACGCTATGATCATGGCTGATCATCCAACTCAGCAACCTGTTCCTGCTTTCTCCCTGGAACTTGTGATCCCTTTATCTCTGATCTTCCATCACCACGCCATCCTGCTCTATCCTATTATCTCTAATTCTTTTAGTATCAAAAATCTATCAATCTCTGTCTTGAACATGCACAATGACTCGGCAGTCTGCCGTCATCTGTGGTGGAGAATTCGAAAGGTTCAACAATATTTCTGCTAACAGACAGATGTGTCAAATTGTGGTAATATTACTCACTCTATGTTTCCACTGAATGAACTCCTTCTGCAATCCACAATGTGCTGAGTTATTCTCCCTGCCTCTTTTGAAAACCCTGAATCATGGTGAGCAGAAGTCAAATGACGCAGTTGAATTAGGTCAGTGGTGGCACCCATTCCTTCTGAGTCAGCATCATGGGTTCAAGCCTAGTCTAGAGCCTGAGTAGGCTGATTCTCCTTTTAGCTGGTTAAACCAACCTTTTCCTGGCTGCAGCCAACACTGAAGAAGGATCACCGGACCAGAAATGTTAACTCTGCTTTCTCTCCACAGGTGTTGCTAGACCTGCTGAGTTTCTCCAGCAATTTCTGTTTACATTTTAGATTTCCAGCATCTGCAGTTCTTTCTTTTCCTGCCTCTTTTGAAATGCTGTGCTGTCTTTTAGATGAGGCATTAAGTGAAGGCTTTGACTGTCCTTACTGAGTCTGTGCTTGAAATCAGACATTGGTATTGTTTGAAGAAAAGGAGAGGAGTTCTCTAGGTGGCCTATATCTGATGATTCTTTTTTTCATTGTGGTTTATGGGATTTCGCTGTGCACAACTTGATTGCATTTCCCACATTACAACAGTAGTTACACTTCAAAAGTGATTGTAAAGTCAAGGATGTGACTAGATCCAATGTAAATATTTCCTCTCTTTCTTTCATTTCCAAATAACCCTTATGCAAGTGTCAAACATCAATTGAGCTGTCTCTGTTAACTTTGCAGGCATCTTTTGTAGCATTGTCTGTCACCCCTTTATAGCAGAATAGGTTGGAAATGGGCAGATGCCAAGAGGAATTTATGTAAATTGCACCAGAGCTGTGCTCTCGAATGAATGGCCCTGCTACGGAATACATGGACCTCCTTCAAAAACAACACCATTAAATTGACAGAGCCATTACTTCAGGAACATTTTCCCAAAGATTGAAAGAGAACTTTTTTTAAAAAAACAGATTCATGCCTTTTTAATTTGGCCAATTGTAGGAACTTGTTTGAAACTTGCCAAATGGGCTTCAGCAAACAACTGAGCTATGTCCTTACTCACCCTCTCTTCAGAGCAACACCACTACTTGTCCATGTGGTCCTGCAATATTTTCATTTCTCTTCAGTTAAGTATTGAACTCCCACTTGAAAACCATGGATTGAACCTGCCTCCACCACACTGTCAGGCAGTACCTTCCAGATTTTAACCTCTTGCTCTGTGGAAAAGTTTTTCCCACATCACCGTAGATCACAGTCTTCTCCCTCAGCCAGTTCCTCAGTATCGAGGATGCCTTGCTTCCCATTCTGATTTGATGGGTTCTGAGATGGCGGATGAGTCCAGTCTACAGATTCATGCAGAACAGCTTGTACTTGATGCATTGGGTACGCTTCTCTGCTGGTCCTTCTCCAGTGCTTTGAGGTATCTGCCATGGGTTGTCCAAGACTTCAAATCAATGTGGGAGTATTGGAATCACTGCTGCCTTGCAAAGCTTGATCTTAGCCAGTAGTCAAAAGGGATGCAATCCTGCTGTCCTCACCTGGATCTTTAATCATGGAGTGCAACAGATCAGGTTTTTTTCTTTTGCCTTCTGGAGCATCTAAGGACATCCTGTTGTCACCATGTTTGCAGCCTTGTTTCCTATGTAGTGTTTTTCTTCATTTGGTCATGGGCTATAGGTTTTGCTGGCTAGATCCCTTGCTCAGAGTGACTTGCTAACCCAGTAACTTGTTAGAAGAGTTAAGACCCAACATTTACTATGGCCTGGAGTTACATATAGGCCAGACAGTTAATGAGGACAGATTTCCTTCCCAAAACACATTAATAAATCAGTTTTATTTTTGTTTAATGGCAGTGGTTACATAGTAGCCATTAGGCTAGCTTTTTCTTCCAAATATTTATCAAACTCAAATTTCGCCATGGGGAGATTTGAACTCATATCCTCAGAGCATTCATTACCCTTGATTTTAGGGGTTACTAGTCTAGTGATATTATCATTTTGCCACCACTTCCCTTAATGTGCAGATCCTTCAGGTAGCCAATGTGAACTCCTACCTTAACCAATTCTGGGCAAATACAAGAAGTAGTGCTGTATGAACAGCATAGCATGGGGGAACGCCTGAAGAATGGTTCACAAAGCTCAAAGGGATAACAGACACATTTATTCGTGAGCTCATAAAAATGTAATAATAGGAGTAGGTCAGTTACAAACATCGTGGCTGCAACTCTATACCATTTCCACTTCCCTGCCCTGCGCTTGTATCTTTGACACTCTTAGAACCCGCAAATTTATTGATCTCAATCCAGAATATATTCGGCAGTTGAGTAACCACAGACCTTTGGGATAGAGAATTCCAGGAAGTCTCAAATTTCAAGTGGAAAAATTACCCTTCATCTCACTTCTAACTGGCCATACCTTTTATGTTATTCTTTTGCTCCATAGCTCCAGAATCTCTAACCTGAGGAAAATGCCTAGATTTCGCTCCCCCTCTAATTTCCCCAGCCACTGTGCAGAGACTTCCGAGGAATTAGTGCATCGGCCCACCGATCAGAATGTGTGGACCCTAACAGAGGCTGTTTGGGAATATTGGAAACAGCATCTTGACGTAAGTCCTGTCCAAGAGGTTTTGACATCCAATCAGATCACCACTCAACCTCTCAAAATATAGAGAATTTAGGTTCCATTTCTACCCAGTGGACAGGCTTTTCATTGAATCAAATCTAAAGAACTTTTATTAGACTACCTCTGTACCTGCTTCCTTAGGTAAGGAGCCCAAAACTGTAAACAGTATTGCCAGGCACCAGTATCCTCTGGAGTTGCCAGATAGAGAGATCTACGCTTTTTTGCACTGAGCTGGCTTGCAATAAATTAACACACCATTTTTATTCCTTACGACCTTGCTGAGCCTTCACCTACACGATGTGTCCACAAGAGCAGCCAAGTCTCACTGATGCCATTCATGCCAAAGATGCTATGTGAATGCATTGTTAACAACAGGGATTCGTTCAGCCTCGAGTTTTACCTTCCCCGTGGTACCGTGAAAGCCAGACTTTTCAAAGACACATTGTGAATCGCCAGCCATCTGACGTTTATTGCATGGTTTAGGGAAGGGGTGGGTGGGGAGTAGGTCGGCATTGAATCATAATTCTCTCGTGAAATACACCGATGGGGGAGGCAGTGGGAAATTGAGGACCGCTTTAAAATGAAACTGAAACGATGAATCGGCCAGCACCTCAGCGATACTGTCGAGCTCTCCAGCTGACTGTTCCTGCCCGTGTGGTGCGTGCTGGCTGATTACCAGAACACTGAGTCCCAGAGCGCCAGTCCTGTTCTTTTGTTCAGAGACGTCTCTGAGTCACGTAATAACCGTCCTACACTATCACCCTGAAGCTTGTGTTTGGGGGATGTGTGTGTCTGTGTGTGGACGAGGTCACGTTTCCGCTGCTTATAAATAGAGATCCACACCCAACCTGCATTCACTTAAATCCTTACTCCTACATCATCCATATGAAGTTTTAATTTGTGCAGAGCCTATTGCAGACGTTAGTGGGGTGTGTGCACACATCCCAGTTCACATCAATCGCCTCTCTGCTCCTCCCCCTTAATAATTTGCAAATTTTGACAGCCGCGGGAGCATCTTGCAAGTTGTATCTCATTCCTCCTCTCTCCCCAATCCTCAGCTCTTTTACTATTTTGTATTTAGTTCAGTTGTGAGGGGATTTGCAAAGGGGCCAGACTACACAGAGAGCGCAGCTCCTTTCTGGCAAGTACTGTCTGTAAGATGTAAACAAGCTGGAGGGAGGAGGAGGAGGAGGGGGCAGCTGTCTGTCACTGTATAAAACGGGCAGGCGCTTTCTGCAGATAAAACAGATGGGCTGTCTCCAGATTTCCCAGCCCTTCACGGTGGGCGGATCACGATCGGGGAATTTGTTTTGTGGCTGTGCAGGGTGTTGTTCGAACTTGGGACCAGCGGAGTAGCAGACTCTCAGTCAACTTCCCTCTCCTTGTTCTCCAGATGTTGTTTTTCCGTGCTGATTGCTGATTTAAAATATATATATCTTTATATATACAATTGAAACGTTTCTTTCCTCTTGCTTGGGGCTTGCAGAATGTCGCCATGAAGATCCAAGAACCTCTGAGTCAAAGCGACGTGGCCAAAGCACCGAGGAATTCTGAAGCAGCCACACCAGAAGGGAGCGCCACTCTCGAGATCCCCCGCTTGGATTTGACTGGCCTCACCGAGGGCAAGGAATGGGGAGGTAAATCTTTCCTTGTCTATTTCCAAACCAGCCACTGGGGTGCGATTTTTTAAACCAGGCACTTTGAATTGTGTTGCTTCCTGAAAGTAACAGCATGTAATTTCTAGGAATTCATTTCTGTACTTCTTAATCTGAAACCGTTTGCGTTTCTGATTCATTTTTACTTGGCGGGCAATCTAAAGCTCTATTAGTGTTGCAAGGATTGTGAAAATCAAACGTTTGATTTTTGGCGTAAATTATCTCTTCAAATAAGATATAAATCTGTCGTTGAAGAACACCCTGGGTTGAATCGACTGGCACTTTGGCCTCAGTTCGATGCAATTTATTTTAAAGACCTAATTCTTGAGAAAGATATTGAGCATTTTTGCACAGAGAGGCTGTCTGTAGATTGGAATGAGTTCTGAATTGAATCATGACCCTCCCACCTCTACGGTTTTCCTTTTTCGAGGTTTCGATGCAGAAAAGGGCTGCGTTTGATTTCGCCTTCCGGTTAAGGATCACTGATTCAAATTTGTAAATATTTAGCACACAGAAGGCACAGATGGTCACAGACGAGTGCGTGCGTGCACACAGAGATAAGCAGATGCACGGTTCAACACGCTGGGATTGTCGAGGGCTACGGGGTGAAAGCGGGAGAATGGCGGAGTAGACTCGATGGGCTGAATGGCCTAATTGCTGCTCCTATGTCTTATGGTCTTGTGGATAAATGCACTCCCAGACCAACACACCCACAATATAACATGCACTGCCAGACCAACACCTGCACACATCCACAATATAAGAGGCACATGTGGACCAACACACACACATCCACAAGAGATGCACACCCTGACCAATACACACACGTAAGCATATGCATACAAAAGAAAACGAATATACCATGCACACACATGCAAGTACGCAGCATATTTTGAGAGGATGTGGAGAGAAGGTTGGCTGCAGCACCCCACTGGTCTTCCAGCCCAAATCTGAAGCACAGGACGACTAGACCTGAATGACATGTTTGTGCTGAGGCTAAAAGTAGGACTTTGATGCTGTGTGGCAGTTTACAGAGCAGAGTGTGGTGGCCACATTTGTGCAGCCGTGAAGGTTTTTAATGCTGTGGCTGGTGGTTGCTGTTGTTTCAGAGTCCGTTTCCGCTCCCCTGGTGTGGCAGACCCGCGAGGCTGAGTCCGAGGAAGCTCGAGTGTCACCGCAGGCTGGCCGGCTGATTCGCCAACTGCTGGAGGAAGATTCCGACCCCATGTTATCACCTCGCTTCTACGCCTATGGTCAAAGCCAGCAGTTCCTCAATGATACAGAAGTACCCCCATCACCCCCTGATTCTCATTCCTTCATGAGGTGAGTGTGGAGGAGAGGCCTGAATGTTGTCATTTTTCCTCCTCCCCCAAAATAATTCAGCGGTGAACTCTCGAAGCCTGTATGGTATTAGCTCGAGAGATTTTGATCTTGTTGTGCCATTTCTACCTTTTGGATTTCAGTCCCGTTCCAGAGCTTTCTAAGTCATGGAAGGTTTGTGCATAATGAGGCCAAATGGCCTGAATCCTTCCAATACTCCTGACGGCACAAAGGAAAGAGCAGGAGAGTTTCCCAGACAGCCCTCTTATACAAGGCAAATGCAGATTGCTACAGTACGTGGCTCACAAGCCTGGACCAATCCAACAGAGGTCCATATTCAGAAACAAGATAGGGAAAAAAGACAGGTTCATTTGGAACTCTCTCTGTTGGTTACCTGAATCAGATCACCCTACAGCTTCCTTCTTCCAGAGTAAAGATCCCCAGCGTGCTCAGCTATTTCGAATAGAACCTTTCAGTTAATTGAATTAGCTCTTAGCAATCTCTCATATTTTGTTTCTCCAAGCTAGTTTTAATGTACCCAAACTGAGATTGGATTACTGAACACAGACTGGGGATTATGCCTGGAGTCTTTTGCTCTTCAGTTACACGCTAATTATCGTCATAACATACAGAGCCTGTCCTCCTCCTGCAATTTTAAGACGCACATCAGCTGTATTGTAAATCTTTGTCCTCCCTCCTGAAATTGATCAAGTCCAACAAAACCCATTATAGTTTGTCAATAGCTCAATTTAATATCTTGGTTAAATTCTCCCTCCATGGGTGCTGGGGGGCGAACCTAGCTTCTCCAGACCATCCAGTGTACCAGGTGTTCCTCATGCCTGATATAATTCTGATAAATCTTCTCCGCATCCTCTCCCAGATATTTTGTAAGACTCGTTTACAAATAAGGATGCCATGTTTTCACAGCATCAGCTGTCCAGAAAAATAATACATGTCACTACCTCGGAGACATGTTCCAAGGCAACAATTCTATTTTTTTTGTTGCTGCAACGTCAAAAGGAAGCTGTTATAACTGAGGAAAGACTCTAAGGGGAGAGGAGATGAGAATGGATTTTCAAATTTTATTTTAGGCAAGCCAGGTTGACCTGGAATGCGTCGATGTTGGAAGCAGGATCGTTTTGTAACTTGCAAAAGGGAATTAGTAAATTGTGATACAATGAAAGAATAGTGCAGGGGCTATGGGAAGAGGGAGGCGGATTAGGATGAGCAGATGGTTCAGTTTGAAGAGCCAGCACAGACATGATTGGCCGAATGGCCTGCTGTGCAAAACGTTTGCATGACCCTCACTGTAACGGCCATGCACCTCAGAAAAAGGCTATGACATCAGAGCAGCACGTACCTCCGCAACTTTTCTTTCGGCGTCCTGATTAAACTAGGCCTGGTGCAGTTTAACACGAGTGTGCTCTCGCTCTGGTGTTGGCAGGCGTCGGAGTTCGTCCCTTGGCTCCCACGATGACGAGAGGGAGGAGCTGACCCCAGTGCAAATGACCCGGAGGATCCAGAACTTGAAGAAGAAGATCAGGAGGTTTGAGGAGAAATTCGAGGAAGAGCGGAGATACCGCGTAAGTTGGTTTTTAAAGAAACTGAAGTGGGGAGGAGGGGATGTGTGGTGAAATGATGGGAACTCAGTGCATTCATAAATGTCACCTCTTCAGGACATCACAGAGCAATGTGTTGTTTCTCGAATGTGATCACTGTTCCACTGGAGAGTGTAGGTGGGAGTTACTGGAGTGGTTCATTTGACATTACCACTAACATGCTTCACTAGGCCTCTTGGCATTTATCCTAGCAACTGAGGTAGCACGTTCCAAGTCCTCAGTACAGAGCCAATCCTGAGAGAGGTTGAGGATAACTTTGCCAGTCCTGACTCTTTAATCAGGCCAGTCTTGAACTATGGGATGAATGTCAAACCTCAGGGCAGTTAACTGGTCACTTTCACAGCCAAAACTGCAAACCACGTGTCCATTTCTAAAGATGAGGAACAAGTGTTATATTCCGCGCATTGAAACCCAATTGAGTTGAACTCTGTCCAAACTGGAGTCTGTGTCGCTCCAGCAGGAGGTGCAAAGCCTACCAGACTCCCATTCCATCTCCCAGTTTCTGGTACAAACTAATGTTACCAACTATCTGGGATTACCCCAGAATGTATTGGGAATTAATATCCCAAGAAAATTTCGAGGACTTGTAAAACTTTTTATTGCATTCTATTAACTCTTTCTGTTGATTTGTGGAAACTAACGGAGGCAGGCAGGCTGGAAATAGGCCAGTTACAAGTGGAAGATCACATCATTGGTCTTAGCACCTTACCTGTTTCTTTATTGAGTCTAGACTGTGAAACTGTTACTTTGTAAGTAAGTGAGCAGGGAGGATGAAAAAATGATTTAGTGCTGAAATACGTATTTCTCTTGCTGCTCACTGCACCAATGCCTTGACTGTGCTCAGCTTGTTCAGTGCAGGTTTTTGGGCCTACTGCATTGTCAAGGCCTGCTCAGCCTGACCTGTGGTACCACATTCACAGCTACCAATTTTAACACCCCCTTCAGAACCCAGCTTGATGAGGAAAGGATATTGTTTCATTATCTCCTTTCTTATTTTCCGTGTCACAGTGCTGTCCTCCTCCGTTTCTTACAACCGGGAATTATCATTGTTTTTTTTCTCTCCTCAGCCTTCACACAGCGACAAGGCCACAAACCCAGAAGTGCTGAAATGGATGAATGAACTCGCAAAACTTCGCAAGCAGCTGAAAGGTAACTCTTTTTAAGGGCTCTGGGCCTGAGAATTCACTTCCTAAAACTGTCTTTATTTTCAACCCTCCCCACACCACCTTTCCCTTTCCTCCTTTCTTTTAATGGCTCCTTATAAAACTTCTCACTTTGACTGGCGCCTATTCCACAGTCCCGTCCTTTGCCGCCACGTATATTTTCTTGTTTTCCCACTTATCAGTGACAGAAATCCAGATTCTTTTGACGTGCTAAAATATTAGACTCAATCATCAGTTTGATTGCCTCCCAAGGGATATTGTTAATGTTCCAAAAAAAAAGAACTTGGCAGCTGCTTGCATTTCTTGGAAGGTGTTTTGAAAGCAAAACTATTTGACAAGTTAATCTGCTAAACGAGGTCTTCCTTTTTTTTTAAACTTGCGTCTTCTCACCCATCTATCGTGTTCCCTTCCTTTCCGCCTGCTCCTGGACAGACACCAAGCTGAAGGTCTCTGAGGAAGGTGTTGTCCCCCAGATGAGGCAGCGCAGCAACACCCTCCCGAAAAGCTTCGGCTCGCAACTGGAGAAGGGGCCCGAGAAGGAGCCGGATAAGAAACCGGAGGCTGCACAGAAGCCGCCAGTGGACGCGACGCTCGATGCCATCCTGAAGAAGCTGCAGGAGAAGCGGGCCGAGGTGGCACGCCCTGAAGACATCAAGGTAAGCGAGGCATGCCACCTGTCACTCTGTGGAACGCGCAGTCACCTCTCGGCCACTCCAGACACTTGAGCGCACAATCCAGTCTGACATTCCCAGCGCAGAGCCGCAGGAGTGCTGCGCTGTCCAAGGTGCTGTCCCTCAATAAGGTTTTAAACCAAAAGCACCATCTCTCGTTTTTCATTTGTGCACATATCGCAAGTTGGAAGCATTCATTCTTCATCGAAAACCAAGTTCACTGCTCTACAGGATTGTGCTGTGCATGTATTTAACTGCTGGGCTTGTCTGCATTTCAGCACCAACTGCATATCATTGCCTGTGAAGTACTCTGGGATGAGATAGGTGCTGTATAAATGTAGCACCTCTTTTGGGTAATGGGAAGAGACAGAGCAAGGTGGTATAGCAGTAGTGCCCCTGTGTTAGTGTTGGACCACAAGAAGAATAATTTTGAGACCATTTTTTTTATCCAGGTAGCCTTTGCTATCGTGTGAATGATCTCAGTGAGCCCTGTTACCTGCGCCCCCCCCCCCCCCCCCAAGTCAGTTGCCTGCCTCAACACAGATCTTGGATCTTGCTATTCCTGTGAAAAGCCCCCTATTCTTCAGAATTGCAGGTGAGGAGGTTGGGTAAAATTGGACAGTACACACTGCCATGTTACGTTCTTCCTGTAGAAAGGCCAGTGGGAAAATAATTGTGCATGGTGCGAGATGGATGTGCTCCTTCACCATTGTCTTTTGCACAAGCCCCGTCCACCCACTCCTCTCTTGGTCCGTCATTTTACAGTTGACGGGTGGCACCTTGAAGTTTTTGTTGCTTAATTTTTCTCTGTCTCTCTGAACAGGACATGACTCGAGATGAGATCGCTAGTGAAAAAGTGGCTCTGCAAAAGGGTCTTCTGTACTATGAGAGCATACATGGGCGACCGGTAAGTATTCAATACACAGACCTGAATTGTTCCAGCCCATCTGTTGTCTCCCTGTGTTTATGCACCACATGTGCCTTCCCCTGCTGTACTTTGACTTAAACTGAACGTCACTCAGTGTATTCTATTCCTTCCTTGTGCCTACCCAGTTCCCCTCCCCCATACTCAAATGCATCTGCCATTCAGCTCATCAGCTCCCTGTTGTAATGATGTCATGGAAGGGGAAAGGTTGTTTTTATGAATGCCCCAATTGGTAACTATCTAGTATTGCAGGCTCCTAAACTCCGGCATTTTTCCCCCTGCCCCCAATAGTGGAAGCACATTTTGTACATCTAGCAGCCCATTAAAACCCATCAGAGTTTTAAGGACCTCCTTTCTAGGATGCCCATCTATTGATAAGTTCCCATTTGTTGCATCCCACCTTTTCATTCTGTTCTGGGATCAAGTTTGTTCAAATCCTGATTTGTGCCTTTTCCTGGTACTTCTGCACCCTACCGAAACGATGCAAGTGCTCTAGGCTGCTTTGTTTCTATCAGATGGAGCTCAAGTAATGTAGGGCATCACAGTGCAGACTAGCCAAGCTTCTGCAGAAACGTAGCAATCTGACCTGTTATTATCCAATGAATTCTGAGCTTCTCAGCACTTGGGGGATGTGCTCCTGCATGGAACATGGCTTTTACACATAACCTTAAAAAGAAGGATAAACAACCATCAGACTTCTGTTATTTCTGTTTTCCTCCTTTCATGGGATGTGGGCATCATTGGCAAGAGCATTTATTGCTTGTCCCTATTTGCCCTTAAACAGAATGGTTTGCCGGGCTGTTTCAGAAGGCAGTGAGGAGTCAATCCCATTGCCGCAGGTCCGGAGTCCCATGTAGGCCAGACCAGCTGAAGATGGCAGATTTTGTTCCCTGAAGGGCATTAGTAAACCAGATGGGTTTTTGCACCAATAGACAACGGTTATATGATTACTGAGAGGTTTTGCGAGTGAGTTCTAGAGCCATAATCGCTGAAGGCATGGAAGATAGGGAAGAGGTGGCGTAGTAGTAGTGTCACTGGATGGTAATCCAGAAGCCCAGCCTAATGTCCTGGATGTGGATTCCAAACTAACTAGCTGATAGATATAGACAACAATGACGATGTCAGGATCATTGTTACTAAGATTAGTTTTGAACACCAGATTTTCCTAATTGAATTTAATATCCACCAGAAGCTGTGGTGGGATTTGAACTGCTGTTAAACCCTTTGGAATACTTAGCCGGTGATATTACACCACCATCTTCCGCCACCCACCCGCCCACCATGCCCATGAAGTCCAGGGGACTGATGACGGGAGGTGGTTCTCACTTGGCCCTTGTCTATTTCACAGTGACCTGCAGTGTCGAGATCTACTCCCGTTGGAGCAGTGAGGCCTCAATCTGTCCCGTTCGTCCCCAATCTCAGGTCAGTGCCCATAGCCACAGTGTGAAACGGCAGAGTGAGTGGACGAGGAAACTCGGCCCACTGCCCTTCACCCTGGCTTAGAAAGGGACTTCTCAAGTGTTAAACTCTGCCAGGTGTAGTTGGTCTATGTTGGCTGACCAGGTTTTCGCATGTCAGCCAAGCACTTCCTCCCTGGTGGCAATTCAGCCGTTTCCTGAAGATATTAATGAATTGTTCCCTCAAAACCTTCCTTAATAACATTCTGGAAAATGATTGATTTTTGTTTTAAACTTTATTTCTGTTTCTCTCTCACACAGAGAGACTGTCAGCATCTGCCTCCTGACAGAGGTGCCTGTGGGCTTATTGATTGCTGAGTTCGCAGGGTGGTGAGTGCCTCTTGCTGGCTGTCTGTGTGCCACCTCCTCATTTCAGACATGAGCTGTAATGCACAGAATCGTAGAGATGCTACAGTGCGGAAGCAGGCCATTTGGCCCATCGAGTCCACCCTGACCCTCAGAAGGGCACCCACCCAGACCCACCCCATCCCTGTATCTCCCATGGCCTATCCATCCTAAACCGCATGTCTGTGGACTGTGGGATTGAGCCGGAGCCCAGACACAAGGAGAACGTGTCAGCTCGGCACATGCACCCAAGGCTGGGATAGAACCCGGGTCCCTGGTGCTAAGAGGCATAACCACTGTGCTGTCCCAAATTCTCGGGGAATAATGGTGACCCCCCCCCAGACTTTGAAACCTGACGCCTTGTGTTTCTCTTCAGGTCGCGAAGGCTGAGAGGCAGATAATGAAACCTCTGTACGACCGCTACCGCCTGTTGAAGCAGATCCTAGCGAGGGCGACCGCCATCCCCGTCATCGTAAGTAGCATGCGGGCGTGGGCTGTGGTGTTACTAGACGAGAGACAAGGTGGGAGGGGTGGTGTTACGGTTGGGTGGGTGGGGGAAGTAAGGTGGGGTGGGTTCGGGCGCTGGAGTCTGCTGTTAGCCTGAACAACTATAACCTGCCTGTTAATACCCATCACAGGGCTCCCCATCGAGCAAGCGGCGAAGCCCTTTGCTGCAGCCGATAATAGAGGGTGAAACAGCTTCCTTCATCGAGGACCTAAAGGTGAAATCCTGTCCTTCCCCCAACCCACCACCACCCCCACCCCCTCCCACCGCTGACTAATCACTGATTTGCACAGACGATCCAATCCATGTTGGTTTTTCTTGATTCGTTACTACGCAAAATGATTCGACAGTGGCCGGCCTGTTATTTTTTTTTAAATAATACCGAGAATCATCAATGGTGTTGCAGCATCTATCTAACCTGATTTGATGCACAGTGGCTGCTGAATGACCCCCTTAATCAAAGCGCAGGGTGGAGTGACCAGATGTTGATTTTGACATGCCCTGTTCACCATGGGTTTGGGCGGAGGAGACGGAGAGACTTGACAGGGTGGGGGCGGGGGTGTTGTTATTATTTTTTCTTGGTTCCATCCATCTCCCCCGCACACACCTGCCCCTCCCACCGACCCCCCCCCCCCCCCCCCAAGCCTTGAAAAGACTGTTGAGTGCTTGTTTCATTTGATGAACTAAATTCTCTTAAGAGTGGTTTTGACGGATTTGATATAACATTGCACTTTTGAGGTAATTAAATGATGTGGCACCCTTCAGTATTTTATCTAAGTTCTCTTGCTTTTAGAATTACAAATGTCTAATTTTGTGGGAGACTCGTGCTCACTGATATGGCTCTGATTCTGCACTTAGAATACGAAGTGCTGTCCCTCAAGTAAAGTAAAATAAACTAATTTTTTTCAAAAGAAATTGATTCACTTGGCACCATTGCCTAAAGGTTGTAGTGTCTAAGTCAACACAAGAAATGGGAGCAGGAGTAGGCCTTAGGGGTAATTTTTGAGCCAACTTTGGCCTTTTAAGTCACGCTGCAGTTTAACTTCCCCGTATCCCTTTGTGTCCAAAAATCTGTTGACCACATCCTTGGAAAAACTCACCAAGTGAGTGGTCACAGGTAGTGAATTTCCCTGAAGAGGAAGATAGTGGCAAGATTTGTCCATCTTGAGTTACCCCCTGCCGTGATTTCCCCAATTTCTGTCTGGAAGGTGATACAAGTCGCTGCAGTTCCAGTTAATTTTGGGTCAGTGGTGTTCTGCCTGGCAGTGAGCCAGGCACCATCAGGGAATTGGATATTGTTCATTAGGTCGGTCACCCCAACTCCACCCCTTCACAAACCACCAAGCAAACAAACGTTGGCCAACTTTCTGAGGAAATCTGCAATTTCTCCTGTCCAAATTCCAGACTGTTCTGCACTCCATTTGTGGTTCGGCATGTTACTGGGACAGAGCATGCATTGTGGTGAAGCAGTGTCTGGATTTTTATTTTTTTGTTTTCTTTGCCAAAGCCTTGTGTTTGTTTGTGCCTGTCCTGAGCATGGGAGTGTTAACGTTTGCAGCTGGTTTTAACCTCCAGTCAGGATTATCTCCTGTGTAATCCCCAATTAGTAACCAAACAAGCGGTAGGAATATCTCGTAGTGTTCCGACTCTAACCAGCCTGGTATGTGTGTGTTTTCTGGATCACTGACGATATTCTGCAGCACAGGGTTCACAGAAAACTCCCACACGAGTGTGTGGTTGTGTGATAATAATGCAGGGGTGACATTTGAATCAGTGTTGGACATTGTCAATTTGGTCCAATCCTGCATATTGGAGCTCTGTAATGCAGAAGCATAGAGCATTGTGTTTTTGAAACATTGTGTGTGCAGTGCTTGTTTCACCTGCTCTTTTCTACCGAGCAAACACCCATGTGAAGTGATGCCTGTAAATGGATGTTACGGTGGCTCAGTGGTTAGCACTGCTGCCTCACAGTGCCAGGGACCCGTGTTTGATTTCCCACCCTCAGGTGACTGTCTGCCTGGCTCTCTGTCTGTGTGGAGTTTGCACATTTTCCCGTGTCTGTGTAGGTCTCCTCTGGGCTTCCTCCCACAGTCTGAAGATATGCAGGTTAGGTGGATTGACCATGTTAAGTTATCTATAGTGTCCAGGAATATGCAGGCTGGTGCTGGAGACATGGCAGATGTGGGATTATGGACCTGAGTCTATAAGGAATGCTCTTCAGAAGATCGGTGCAGATAGTATGGGCTGAATCACCTCTCTCCATACTGTAGGTATTCTATGAATCAAAACCTGTTTCAAGCCACTTTGTTGGGTGTTGGCATTGGTTCAGTTGACTTTGAAGGCCATGGTTCTCTTCAGGAAGTGTAGCATCAAATCAAAGCTAAGGTACTCTCTAATGGAGTTGCTGGGTGGGTGCACTGATGTTGGAACTGCCATCCTAAAGATGAGAATTTGAAACAAAGTCCCTTTTTTAATGTTGGTTGGAGGAATGTGGGTGTCACTGGCTACGCCAGCATTTATTGCCCAGAGGGCAGTTGAGAGTCAGTCACATTGCTGTGGGTCTGGAGACACATGTAGACCAGGCCAGGTGAGGACGGCAGATTTCCCTTCTGAAAGGGTATTAGTGAAACCGATGTGGATGTTTTCCGACAGTCAGAAAGTAGTTACATGGTTGCCATTCAGAAAGATGGTGAACAGTCTGAGAGGCTAAGGGAGGGGCTTCTAACACCAGAGAACTCTAGAGCCTGGACAAAGTGAACGCATGGCAGAAAATTACAAGGTGGAGTAGTAGTAATGTTGCTGGATGATAATCCAAAAGCCCCAGGCTATTGTCCTGGGATGTGGGTTCAAATCCCACTTTGGCAATTGGTAAAACTTTAATTCGCTGAGAAAGCTAGAATTCAAAATGGGAAGAAATCTTGTTGTGCAGTGATTTTTTTTTTAGTTGTTGTGAGTCAGAATGTGATACCTGAAAGGGGAAGAAAGCAAACTGCAAGAGAGAATTATACAAATACTTCAACATTAAAAATCTGCAAAGAACTGGGAAATGAAACAGCTATTGAGCTTTGTTCAAAATGCTGGTACAGACAGTGGGCTGAATGGCCACCTTCAGGACTGTAGGATTCTTTTGATTCTGTAAGTAAACTACTCAGCATTTCTTTAAATTCTTCCACTACTTGCGTCAACATTTGTTCCCCGTCCCTAGTTGCCCTTGAGAAGGTGGTGGTGAGCTGCTTCTTGAACCACTGGCAGCCCTGGTGCTGTGGGGAGACCATTATGCAATTGGAGGATTTTGACCCAGCGACACTGAAGGATCAGCAATATATTTCCAAGTCTGGATCATGTGTGGCTCAGGTGTTTGCTGCTCTTGTCCCTGGAGGTGGTAGATGTTGTGATTTGAAGACCGTTTTAGAAGGAGCTCTGGCAAGTTTCTGTAGTTCATGTTATTGATGGTACACACTGCTGCCATTGTGTGGTGATGAGCAAGGGAGTGGGTAATGAGCAGGATCAGTATCATATCATCAGACACAGTATGTCAGTTATTAGCTCTTTAATTTAGCACCTTCTACCATTGTGTATAAAATTACATGGTGGAATTCTCTTGGCCCTTCATGGCACTTGGAGTCTTTAGTGCTATTTTTAGGGGGTTGAAGGTCAGGGAAGGATCTGAATTTCCAAACCACTATGAAATATGAGTCAGTTTACCATCAACAATGCCAGCAATTGATCGAGCCTGTGTAATTGGAGCAAACATCACTCTGAGGAACTTCAGTGGTGACAAAATGAATTTGCATAATTTATAGGTGCGCACTATAAAAGCTAACACTGTGAAGAATTAGTTTATACAGATTGATGAGCTACCTCACCAATGAGCCGGTAAGTGTTTAAGTGGTTTTGCTTACTGACTGATGGGCAGCAGGCGGCTGTGAAAAGGACAAATTGCTGAAATTCTTCCGGGATCGTCTTCCAAATCCTCTCAATGGTTTAATTGGGGGAAACCAATTCAAACAAATGGCTGTGGAAAGTAGTCTGAATTCTGTAACCTTTCAATCAGAGTGACAAAGGTGCTTAGAAGCATGCAGTTTCTTTACACACGCACGCACCAGTCACTTGGAATAAGTCATCTCTCTTCCTTGACCTGTTGCATTTCTACTGGGGAAAGACATTTGGCACAAAGGCAGGTTAGTGGAGTCGAGGTGCAGATCACCCACGATGCAACTAAATACTGAACCAGGCCCAAAAGTCTTAAGTGAAGACGATAAAGAAGGTTATCTCAGATTACAAAGAGATCTTGATCAATTGGGTCAATAGGCTGAGGAGTGGCAAATACAGTTTAATTTGGATAAATACAAGATATTACATTTTGGTTTAAAAATAAAGGGCTGGAGTTATACAAAGAGGTAGAATCCTGGGTAATGTTGCAGAACAGACAGACCTATGTGTTCAAGTACATAATTCTTGGAAGTTTGTGTCACATGAAGACAGGGTGGTTAAGAAAGCGTTTAGCACACTTGCCTTCATTGCTCAGTCCTTTTGAGTGTAGGAGTTGGGACGTCATGTTAAGGTTACACAGAACATCGATGAGGCCTCTTTTCGAGTGCCGTGTGATGTTCTGGTCACCCAGTTGTAGAAAGGATGTTATTAAATAGGAGAGGATTCAGAAAAGATTTACCAGGATGTTGTTGGAAGTGGAAGGTTTGAGTTATAAAGATAGGCTGGAGCCTCTTTCGCTGGGGTGTAGGAGGTTGAGGGTGACCTCAAGGAGGTTTATAAAATCATCAGGGGCATAGGCAAGATGAGTAGTGAAAGTCTTTGCCGAGGGTGGGTTGGTTCAGTACTGGGGGTGTAGTTTTAAGGTGAAAGGAGTAAGATTTAAAACATATCTGAAGGGCAACCTTTTCAGACACAGGGTGGTTCGTATGTGGAATAAACTATCAGAGGGAGTTATAGCTTGATGCATAGCAGGATGACCAGGACTGTAGACAGTTCTTTTCTCGCAATGTGCATAGGAGCTGGGCCCAAGGCACATTAAGTGCCAGGCATGCAAGATTGCCTGCTTTCAGCCAGCGTAGTATTGAAGTGCATTTGGTCTTGGGCTGGAGTAGAGCTGTCGTTTTGCACTGGTATTATGACTCGAGTTTGTTTCTCGCAGATAGATTACATCAATTTTTAAAGGTCTGCTGATCATCCTTTTTAAAATTGTTGCCTTCCTTAGTTCACCCTTCACTTTTACAGATTCCCTTTCGAGATCATGCTTTGTACAGGAAGCTATTACACCTCCCGTTAGTGAAAAGACACTGTTCCGTTAGATCCAAAGTCATGCAGCGAAAAATTTCAACGCTTCATCTCCAGATTGGCTGTGGACACTCACAAGGCCAAAGGTCACAGTCAGAGAATGGTCCTGTAGCAGGGACGAGCTGAGTTCTCCACAGGGAAGGGGCAGGCCCTGTGAACCTGGTACAGTGTAGAGGGTGTATTGTTAGTTTTTTCAATTTGGTTGTTTTTATTTTTCTCTTCTTCAGGAAGAGGAGGAGGATGGCTCCGAAGATGACTTCAACACCAAAACTGACTTTGCCGTCACTGGCAAGTCAGCTTTCACCATCCGGAGCTTCCTCGACCAACTTGACGACGATACTGATGGGTTTGTGTCACCCACAGATGACAGGCCACCAACTCGATGCAACCTGGACCTGAGGCTCTCGAACCTGCACTCAGCCTCTATGTGAGTCCAGAGGGAGCGCAAGCGTGTTGTCCTTTTTTTTTCCCTGACCCCTCTCTGTCTGCTCCTCTTCTTCCAGCCTGGGCTGCGCTGACTCCTGAGCAGTGTTCCCTCTAATTTTGGTCCCAGCCACGAAGTTCATTGCCAACATCACTGTGTGCGGAACCCTTGGAGCTGCGCAGATTAGAAGGAATGTTGCTCCTGAGTCATTTGTCTGGACTGTGTAATCACACGATAACCATGTGGGGAAGCACTGGAGAAGGTCCAAAACTAAAAAGAAATGATTTACGAGAGTGATACCAGTGCTGAAAGGTTATAACGAGCAGGAAAGACTGTTGGGGCTTGTTCTTCGAGTAAACACTGTGCCAGATAGAGCACTTGAACATGATGGTGATATTTGAGGAAATAATTAATGTCACAGCACAGATCAGAGCCCATTTGACTAAATGTCAGTATTTCTATCTTCTTGTTTCATATCATCCCATCAAACTATCATCCTTTCCAGTTCCAGCTTGCTTTGCCATTAACCAGATTGATGCCATTCTTTTTAACCTCTCGGTTGCTCCTTGAGTGAGTGTGTGGAGCTCGCTCCCATTGGCGGTTGTCACTGTGAATGTTATCACTGCTTTTTGCAGGAAGCCAAACAAGAACCTAAACAGAAAAGAAGGATATTTTGATGAAAGTGGCATGACGATATAGGATGATGTAAACACAGGCTAAATGGGCTTTTCCTGTGCTCTCTCTATGTGGAATTACAAGGTTTCTCACTGTCATTCTCACAATATTTCCCCCCCCCCCCCCCCCGACCTGTCTGTCCCCTTTTCTGCGTTTATATGTCTTTTTTTTCCTCTCTTTCTTTCTTTCTCTGTCTCTATTTCTCTCTTTCGTTCTTTCTTTCTTTCATTCTTTCGTTCTTTCTTTCGTTCTTTCTTTTCCATCTCGCCCCATGTTGATGAGCTATCAGATATCTGCAATTGATAATTCTTGCAGCCTCCAGAGAAAGGCTAGCGCTGCTGCCTCACGGCACCGAGGTTCAGTTCCAGCCTTGGGTGGGTGACTCTGTCTGCGTGCAGTTTGCACATTCTCGCCGTGTCAGCGTGGGTTTCCTCCGGGTACTCCAGTTTCCTCCCATAGTCCAAAGATGTGCAGGTTAGGTGGATTGACCGTGCGAAAAATTGTCTGTGCTGCCCAGGAATGTGTGAGTTAGCCACAGGAATTGCAGGGTTACATTGATGGAGTGGGATGTGCTTCAGAGGGTTGGTGCAGACTCGATGGGCCCAGTGGCCTCTTTCTGCACTGTAGGGATTCTTTGATTCTACAAGACCTGCTTTAGATCAGTGTGTTTTAAGGCACCAAACCTGAGGCTAGCCCTGGGTCAAGGTGGCTAATATTACACTATATTTAGCAAGAAATTATATTCATGGTATCCACAATCTTACACCTACTAGAATTAGTGGTAGAAATGTAGCAGACCCATGATATTCCATTAATGTGCAGCTATTTTCCAGGTGGAATTCGCACCAGTAACACACACTCTGAGATTCAGAGATAATGGGAACTGCAGATGCTGGAGAATCCAAGATAATAAAGTGTGAAGTTGGATGAACACAGCAGGCCAAGCAGCGTCTCAGGAGCACAAAAGCTGACGTTTTGGGCCTAGACCCTTCATCCGAGAGCTATTGGCCTGCTGTGTTCATCCAGCTTCACACTTTATTACACTCTCAGATTCAGGTGTGTTTAATGCAAGCCTCACATGGTGCAGGATAGAGACTTTTGCATTCAGGATCTCAAGTCTTGTCTCACCAGGCCTGTTATTGCCCATGCCACCTGTTCACTGGAGAGTGGGCCCAGTGCTGACTGCAGCTGCGCCAACACTCCACATAAAACCAGCTTTGATACCTATGACCCTGAACCTCGGCAAGAGTCCTCTCAATCTCCCGTTTAAACAAGGACGCAAGTTGTTGTAATTTACAAATAGAAACTTGGACCCATAATTGTTACTCTTAAATTTCAAATTAAATTCACCTTACCAACCCTGGGGGTGGGGAGAAAATTATGAACAACCACATCATTCGGATTATATTTTGTACTATGGTGTAGAAAGGTGATTTTTGATGGGAAAAATGTGAAAAGGAAACATTTACAGGAACAATTGTTGACCTGGATGGAGGGAGCTGTTAGCAAAGCAAATGGAATCCTAGGCTTTATCAATATGAGCATAGAGTACAGAAGCAAGGAGGATATGTTAAACCTGTATAAAACACTCGTACAACCTCACCTGGTGGATTGTGAATAGTTCTGGGTACTGCACTCTAGGAAAAATGTGAAGACATTAGAAAAAAAGAGGGAGATATTGAAAAGAGTTATGAGAATGATTTTGGGGCTGTAGAAATTTTAATATCAATTGATGACACTGGAGCTATTTCCCATGTAAGAGGTCAAAAGGAGGTTTCATTCAGCTGTTCAGGAATCGGGAAGGATCTTAACAAAGAAGACATGGCCAAACCTTTCCCATTGGTGGAATGCTAAGGAACAAAAGGAGTCGAAATTAGCAAATAATTGGCGAAAGAAACAACAGAGACATGAGGGTAAACTCGGTTGTGCAGCGAGTGGTTAGGATGCCACCCAAGAGAGTGATGGGGGCAGGTTCAAGTGAGGTAATTAAGAGGGAATTGGATTATTATCCAAAAAGAAATCATGTACAGGCCACTGGGGAGGTGGAGGTCCCAGCAGTTGAGATATTCCTTGGATATCAGCAAAAACAGGATGAGCCAAATGTGTTGCATTCTCTGATTCTGCAAGTATCATTCAGACTGTGTTGTACTGAAAGGCTTTGTCAAAAACACCGATGTCTGAAATCACTTTTGGGAGCTGTAAATGGTCAGTGTGCTTGAATATTTCAATGCTATATAATAATTTATGACATACCTTTTTGTTTTAACTTTTGTAGGCCAGAACTTCTAGAACAACTTCAAGAAGCCCGAGCTGACAAGAAGAGGCTTCGCAAAAGCCTGAGGGATTTTGAAGACACGTTTTTTCAGGAAAATGGAAGGTTGTTTTTTCTTATTGAAACTTGTTAGCAGTGATGTTTAATGGCCATTAATGAAACGTTAAATTAAACTGAGAGGAGTCGTTCCTTTCCTCTTTCATGGGTCAAACATGCAGAATTCTCAGTCGAAATGCCACCCCTCATTTGGAACGTTACAATAGTAGTTGCCAGGGTGACCGTCTGTGATTAACAGTCCTGTGAACCCTGGGGATTTCTCACTCCAATTTCAGCAGCTGCAGGCAGTGCCCCCTAGTGAGAGTCTTGTTCATAAATTGGCATGAGCCACTTGGGACTTCACTTTTCTTTCAGTCCATTCACGGAATGTGGGTGTCAGTGGCTAGCCCAGCATTTGTTCCCTATCCCAAATTGCCCAAAGGACAGTTCAGAGTCAGCCACAGTGCCGTGGGTCAGGAGTCACCTGTAGGCCAGACCAGGTAAGAATGGCAGTTCCCTTTCCCTAAAGGACGTCAGGAATCAGATGGGTTTCTCCAACTTTGACAGTGATTTCTTGCTCATCAGTAGACTCTTCATTCCAGATTTTAAAAAATTTATTGAATTTGGCTTCCACCAAGGGCCACGTTGAGATTTGAAACTGGATCCCCAGAACATGATGGGGGTGGGGGGGGGGGTCTCTGGATTAATCATAAGTCTAGTCATAAGGATGTCAAAGTGCTGCATTAATGCAAGGCCCTTCCTTGCTACTTTCAATGAGTAAACCACATAAAGTAGCAATTTTCTTTCTGTTTTTGGGGGTTGGAGGAGGAGGGGAATAAGAATGTTTATTGAAAATATTGTGTTTCTGTTGTGGTTCACACAGTCTCTTTATTCTGCACAGGACTGTTCAGAAGGAAGATCGTGCGCCCATGGCTGAGGAATACAGTGAATACAAACACATCAAAGCAAAGCTGAGGCTACTGGAAGTGCTCATAAGCAAGCAAGATCCATCAAAGGTTGTATGAATCCTGAAAAACCTCAGCAGTGTCAATTTTCATTGCGTCTTTAATTTAGCAGATGGCCCCACGGCAGTGACACGGTGATGGGGCGTGGTTGCATTGGCCCCTCACCGTGACAGCAGTGAACGCCAAAACACAGTTTGATTTTACTGGCCTGGCCACAACTCGGCCACCTCTCCGAGGATGACGTCTGGTGCCAACAGTGCTGCAAGACATCAACCAAGAGGAATACCACCCTGACGTCTCCTGTGCTTTTTATTTGTGTGGGGAGAGAAGTTTTGATCGGACGCCTTTGTTCTTCTGTCTCGGTCCCGTCCTTATCCAGATATCCTGGAGCATTCTTGAGCAAGCAGTCTCATAGGAAGCCACAATGGATTTTGCATTTTGTCAGCGAGCCGTTCTTGAAGACTTGTCTCGAATGATCCCAGATTGAGTTGTCCTTCTGCTGATCAGAACAGTATATGCTTCAGGTCCAAGTCTGTACAGTCAGCTAGCTAGTCCGTACAAGGATTGGGCTGCATGAGACATGAGGACAGAACAACCAGAAAAATCAAAAGGCTGGTTCCTTGAAAACTGGGTGTTCTTTAAAGCCTCCCTGTTCTTCTTTTGAAATGTAGTAATGGGATTTTCACACCCTCTTCTGCACTGCTGCAGGAACTCAAAAGCCCTCGACACAATTTAATGGAACAAAATTATTGGCGACATATTCCAAATCTCAAGTAAAGGAGAAAATGAATTTTTTTTTGTTTGTAGAATGTTTTTGTAATTATTTCACAAATGAGAATCAATTTAATAACTAGCATGTTGAACAACAATTTCTGTGTGCATCCAGTTTTTAGAAAGAACCACTGGTGTTCTGTGCTCTTTAGATACTGATCTTTGTACATTTGTAGATATGCAAATTAGAATGACAGGCCCAGGAAGAGAAATTATGCAGCAGAGTCAGTACTTTCTTTTTTAATATACAATATATAGGCATAGAGCCCTGGCCTGTTGCACAAATATCTTGTTCACATGGGAGTTTTGAGGCGAATTGAACAGAGTATGAAACAGGTAACTGGTGTATTTTTTAAGCTGGAGCATATCATTGCTTCTTGTAATTTTTCAAGTGGCAATGATATTAAAGTCTCCTCTGGATAGCACAACTAGTTTGGGAATTGGAATTTGGAAATCACTTTGAGAAAAGCTCACCTGCAAGCACCTTCTATCGACAATGGAATGTTGTGGCAGTGCCTTATTGATGAGTACTTTTTTGTGACAGCTGTGTTAACCCTTACAAGGCATGCTTTTCCTGATAGGATTTAGAGCTTGGCAGTTCTTTTAGTTTGTTTGAGACTAAGTCCTGTGGTAATGTGTTATTGATGAAAGGGCAGAATTCCATGGAAGTCAGATATCTCAAACACTTAAGTGTTGTGCATCAAAAGGACTACTACAGTGCGTAAATGTTTTTACCAAGCAAAAAGGGCCTCACCTCCTTCTCAAATTATATGTCTGTTATGTGGCACTTTTTTTTTATTTTGCTGTACGTTTTCTCAAATTGGCATGTATACCAGTGACCAAGACTTTACAAACAGCATTACATCCACAGGCTGTGGTGATATTTTTCCGTAATCACTTTCTCTTGGATCACTAGTAAAGAAACTTGCACATCGTCTGCACATTATGTTCAATTGCTTACGCTTGTGGTTTTGAACAAGAGTACAGGAATTTGCGTTTCACATCTTTGCCCGTCCTGTTTTTACATTCACTGGAGAACAGTTTCATACCTGCAAAATGTGGTACTTTATTTCGCCCCCCCCCCCCCCCCATCATCTGTGACATTGGTCGAGCTTTTATAACACTTCAGTAACGTATGTTCAGTATCTCGTGGGCTGCTGAAAAGCCAGCAAGACAGCATTCGGTTCCTGGAGTCTCCAAGTGCTTTACAGTCCAATGGGGCACTCTGGGAAAGGTGGGTCAAAGGCTACGAGATCAGGTTTTTCCAAAAGTGTGGCCCTTTTGCCCAACAGCATTGGGTTCAGGAATGTCCTGCTTAGTTTTCCCCTCCCAAACCAGCCCCGTGCCTGAATCCCCAAGGTGTGGTCCTATCGTCTAAAGCTATGTCCCTTTGTGCTAAAACTACTCCTGTACACTTACCACTTGGGTATCCCAGCCTGAGACATATTTTAAGTAACTAGGAGAGACGTATCAGGCTGTGTGTAAATGAGCTTCTTGAATGATTTCCCTACTTTTTTTTTGTAATGCTCAACGTAACTTTGTGTTGCTAAGAACATTTCCCCCCCCCCCCCCCCCCCCCCCCCCCAATAATGGTACACTTGTAGCATGGCAAACTTGTAAAGGCAGTTTGTATTATAAATGTTTGCACAGCAATTTTAATGGAAAATATAGAATTGAGAATAGATTTGATTACCTCTAAACAAGGACTGAATAGTACTGACATATCCCAGTCCAATTACTCGCGTCCTCCAGCCCCCCTGGACTTTTACCTCCTGGGCATAGCTGCCTTTAAATCTCTGGAGTCATTAAGAATCTTGTGGCAACCCTTGAGAGTTCTGTGCCAGCTATGAAAAACCATACCTTCTTTGATGTTTAGTCTCATTTTACCATACAAACTGTACAGAACAGCATGAGTTCAGGAGCAATTTTAAAAGCTTTATCATCAGTAAAGGGCCACCACAAGAGAATGATTTGAGAAAGCAGTGATTGCAATAACGTGGTTCACTTTAACAACAGACAACGCAGTGTGGGGTTGTCCAAGGAGGGGTCATGCACAACTCTTAAAACCTGTAATTAATATTCACATCTATCTCTGTACCTGTCTGAAGCTCCTGGCCCCAGCACGTTGCTGTCTCACTTGTGCTAGTGTTGAGTTATATGAATGTGGAAATAGTGACTAAAATTTCAGAAATAATATGTTAGCTGTTTTCACAGATATAATGGTAGGGTCTTCAGATTGGGCGCAGATGTCCTATGCGCCTTAATTTCCTACTTACTTGGAAAATTGAATTTTTCTCCAAACCTGGTGAGTGCACAAAGAATAATTCCATTTTTCAGACATCTCCATCCAAATTAATTCCTATTGCATTTACCTCAGCAAGTTCATTGCATTCTAAAGCATCCACATTGACAACGCATTCCTGGCTGTGCTGCAGTTTTAGCAAAGGCACTTACAACCTGGGAAGATTGGAGTGAGGGTGTGCAGTGGCCCTTCATTGAGTTCCATTGATCAAACCAGAAGTCCTGTGGGTGAGATGGGGAGGAAATTCTGAGATGGGACAGTGAAATTTAATGCTGCTGAGTTAATGTGCATTTGATCTCTTTTGTTTTCAAATTTGATTTTGAAAAGGCCCTCTTCCATTTCCTCCACCTGCAGAAAGTTAAGCCAAAGATTGCTGTAGCTAAGAAGACGGGATTCAGTTTTGCACAAAGAACTGCAAATGCTTTGCCCAGCCTTTCGTCAAAGTGGCCTTTTGAGCAAAAGTGCATTAAGCCAAGTTGAACCCTGAAAATTCAAAATTGATAAGGGAGAAGAAAGACCAGAGATAGCAATCATACTTTTGAAATTAGCCGTCAAAAACGAAGCAGCCAGGATGGTGAGGGAGCTTGAGAAAGGGCTAAGAACCAGCTGAACTGAAGTATGAATTTCAAAATTACATTCACAGAATCGGAATTGAGAGAATTCTGTAATTTCCTTGGCTAGAAAGCTCCATTCTTTTGTTTGAAGTTCTCTGAATCTTTTGCACTTAAAAAATAAAACCTCTCTATGATGGAATGGATTTTGCCTTAGCCAGTTGCAACATGTCCAGCAGTCCCTAACGGGATAGGAAAATGGCACACACTTCATAATGAGTGGTGGAAATCTACTGATTTCCAATCTCCTTCAAAAATAAAAATGTTGTTCCAGTGAAATTCTCAAACAGAGACGGGTTGGCAAGGATATCAAGGAAAATTGGGGGATAAAGGGCAGATGTATGTACTTAAACTGATCAGTGCTCAGTTGACTGATAGAACAGGCTGGTAGGTCCCTTGTGCGCGTACACACATATACACCTTATCTAGTTGTTAACTGCTTTGACTACCAATGTCTTAACAGTTTAAAAAAGTCTTCCATTTGATGTGCCTCCTGTCAGCCAGTACCTATGTTCCTTGGCAGCCAGCAACACAAACTCATCATAGTATTTGTACTCTTCCTGCAGAGTGCCCCTCTTGCTGTTGAGGTATATTTGCAACAGGACATTTACACATAACAGTTTCAAATATAACTCCTTATGAAAGCAATGTCAAAGAAATGGAGATTATAAGCTGGGGATGAATACATGGCTTTGAAAGCGGAAAGCCCAAACTGTGTCCAATCCTTGGTCCAGTTAGTCCCTGCTACGAAAAAGAAAATCAAAAAAAAGTTATTGCACAATAATTGAATTCAACCCTGCGCCCAACACACCACACTCGAGTCAAAGTGATGCAGCAATGCCAACTGGTGTTGAAACTGCTGAAATGTAGATATAATTGCAAGTTTCCTCATTCCATGATTATTTCCGTCTCTAGCCGCTGTTATTTTGATAGCCTCTGCTAGGGTCTAGCTAAGGCGACTGACCTCTCTGACTTGGTTTGGTACGTGGGCATGATCTGTGTGCCGTGTGGCATATCTTACAGCTCGGGTGGGACAGGAGCCCAGGTACACCTTGCAAAACATGTAAACTCTGGGCCCTTGGCGTTAAATCAATGTTTACGGGAAGAAAAGCAAAATGTCAACAAGTAAGAGAAGCAGACTGTACTGGTGTTAACATTTATCTTTGAATGTGGACACTACAAAAAAAAACAGGAGAAACATGAATGCGTACGTTTTTGTACATGAACGTGATTGTATTTTGTATGACAAAAAATATATTTTTGCTGTACATACTTGCATCATTTCATTTGTGTATCAAGAACATATTATTACAGCAAAACAAGTGACCTGCAAGCCTGCTGAGAACTCAGGATAATTCACCTGTGCAGTCCCGTCAGAATCCAAAGATAAATCTATCCATTTGCATGGATTTTTTTTGCCTATTGTACAAATTTAGTATTATTTTCCGTTTGCCACACCCTAAACTGGCACATGCTTAGACCTTAAGACAGAAGAGCATAAAGTGGGCCATTTAGACCATTGAGTCTGCTCTGCCATTCTAGAAGTTCTTACACCTCAGCGGCCACATATCAAAGTCTTATTTTCCTTTATAGATCCTAACTACTGCGTAAGTTTCAGAGGTGTACAGGAAAAAGTGGAAAGAAAATAAAGCAATGAATATTTCCCTCCTCATCACAAACTTGAGTTGTCTCATTAACACATCTATATCTTCACCCCGACATTGCAGATCACCTGTAGTATTGATGATTATGTGACAGGTATCTCAACACCATGCTGCATTTACAGCCTCTGGCCACTGGGAGCTGCCAGAGGGCCATCATGAGCAGGAGGTTGCAATGACTTTAAGTTGGGAACTGGGGGAAAAGACAAGAAAATAGAACTGAGGATTGTCAATCATCCATAATCTTACTGAATACACAGCAGAGTCACTGGGCTGAATGGCTAACTTCTGCTCCTATATTGTACGGTCTAATCAAATGATGTCAGATCAGATCACTCTGCAATGTTTGTCTAACGTACGCTAACTGTACACCCCACATAAAATTCTCTAGATGGTAAAATATGTGAGAAACAACCACAGCTTTTGGCTTCATTTATTTACTTAGCTATTCAAAAACATCATTTTACAAAAAGAAACATACACACAGGTGGATTTAACCTGAAGTTTTCTCTCACGTAAGAAATCAAAAGAAAGGAAACAAAACCTTTCAACTCAAAATAAAAAGACAAAATTGATCACTATTCTGCTCACATTCTGTCAAACAAGGGATTTGTACAAGCATGTTACAATATTTTACAAAGCTTTCGTTAAGACAACATTAAGACACCTGAAACCAACTTTTGTTTTCTTCAAAAAGTAGATTCTCGCTCACAAGCATGGCTGGCAACATTAGCACTTGTTGTGCATCCAAAATGACTCCTACAATGGACCCGTTTGAAAGAACATGCAAATCAGGAGCAGAGGCAAAACCATTTGAACCTGCTCCACCATTCAGTAAGATTGCTAATGATCTTTTTGTCCCAAATTTGACATTCCCATCTACCCGATAACCCTCAATTCCTTGCCTAACAAGAATCTACTTGTACCATAAAAACATACAATGACCCTTCCTTTCCACCTCCACCACTTCCTGACAGAAGTGTTCATTGCTTGTTCTTAAAGCATTTACGAGGTGATAGCCATTTTGTTATTACATGGATTATTGTATTCTGATTATGTCTAGTTTTCACCATTAAAAACGCTTCTTTGGGCTCCTATGCAGTTGAGTGTTCCACACTGCACACGGTTGCAGGCAGAATAATAAAAACAACATGGCGCTGTGCGCAGCACAATTCAGGATGGGCGTGAAGTTGGTCCTTGGGTTGAGGCCTCCAATCGACCACCCATCACTGCATCCTGCCTGATTGTCTTTCCCAGCGGACCGTCGAATATGGTGTGGAAGGAGAGCTGATGGTCCCGTCGGCACCCAATTTGCTTCTTTGTCAGAGACTGATTCTGCAATTGTTACACTTAGAAAAATGTCAAAGCCTTGGCCCATGCATTTTCAGTGATTTGGGGGGGCACACTCGGCAAAAGAGGGTGCACCTGGGGCGGGTGGTAACAGTAATGGGGAGGAGGGTCATACATGTGGTCCTAAGGATTAGGAGCAGGGGTAGGGTCCTTTAAACCAACTCTGCCATTCTACTAGGTTGTGGACTGGTCTGATTTTTCTTTGTTCAGTCATGGCAAAATGCTGCCCAGTGCCCTTGCAGCAATTCAGCATCAATTTCCTTACCCTTGCATCACAAGTAGACCTAATGAACATATGAGGCAGGAGGGCAGATTTCCTTCCCTAAAGGGTATTTGTGAACAACACTCCATGTTAGCTGGTTGTCATAATCCTCACCCTTACTGGGATCAGCTCTGTCTGAACCTAAATGAACTTTAAATCCCCCAGCGGCCGTGACAGGATTTGAACCTGCGTCCCACAGCATTAGCCTGTGCCCCTGGTTGTGAAGGTGATTCTTGTCTGAGATAGGGGTCGGGGTTATTAAGCTTATCTCCAGCATGCTAAGAGCTAATAACAAAATGCAAACAGTGAGTGCTGGAGAAACTCAGCAGGTCTGACAGCATCTGCAGAGTGAGAGATAGAGAGAGTTAAAATTCCGAATCCAGTATGACGCCTCCAGAATTGCAAGGGGCTAGAAAACAGTATTTTCTTTATGTTGCTGGCAGAAGGGGAGGAGGTATGAGTGGAACAGGTCCCACACACACACGCACGTGAACACGCACACGCAATAACTCTTGACTCACTCACCCATCGAAATCTGTCTAAACACACCTTGGATATACTCAGTGACTGGCAAATGATATTCCCCGTCTTCCATTTAAGTTTGCAATAAGCACAGGCTCCTTCTCTGCTAAGCAATGCTATGCTTCAGTCACATACATTTCAAAAGGTTCTATCATCACTGAAACTCAGGAAAAATAAAAGTATCCCCGCCAGGGCCAATCAATCCCCCTTTTAACGTAACGCCAATTAAAAACTCATTACCATTCCAATAAAAAAAACTTAATACTTTAAAAAATTATGCAGCTGCAGCAAAAGCAGTTGACTCGTTTAAAAATGTACCTGACAGTTTGGAATCATCGCCAAAAGGATCATCTCTCAGATTATTGTGTAAAATAATCTTGCAGGACAAGAAGGAATGAGCCCGTATTTTGTAAAATAATCTCTAATAATAGTAATAATAATAATAATAATAAAGTGCTTATTAAAATTGATAAATGCCCTATCCAGGGCAAGAGTGAAGGGTTCATTTCATACTAAGCTGAAGCCTTCATGGTGACTAATAGCCTGAGTGAGTTTGGTGCTCAGCATCACTTTATTGGAGTACCTGGGGAGATCTAACAGGTTGTAACAGGTATGAGCCACAGGCAGGTAGATCTCCCCTCCGGCAGTAGGCTGAATGGTCATCCGAATGCTTGCCATCCCATAAATAGGAATGCGGTCACTTCCAGTCAAAAACACTGCAAGAGAGAAAGGAGACACAGGATGGAGGTGAGTACCCCAATCAGCTACTAGGAGAAAGAAAGGACTGCAGATGCTGTAAGTCAAAGTTGCTAAAAGGCTGAGCTGGAGGAGCACAGCAGGCCAGGCAGCATCAGAGGAGCAGGAAAGATGATGTTTCAGGTCTGGACCCTTCATCAGGACTTGTGGGTGGGGGAAGGGAGCTCAGAAATATCAGCAACCCCCAGCTACAGCCCACTCCCCAGTCCCAATGAAGGGTTCGGACCGGAAATGTCAACTTTCCTGCTCCTCAGATGCTGTCTGACCTGCTGTGCTCCTCCAGCTCTACATTTTATTGAGTACCCCATTTACTTGTGCTCTGGTTCCAGAACTGGGGCTTAAGAGCGGACTCTGGGCGTGTAAGGAGATCCTGGCTTTTCCATTCTTAGAAATTAATTTAAATCAAGAAGCTGTTTAATTTAACTTTGGAGGGTCACAATGGCACCAAGTTTATTGAGTGCAATTCTGGCCTGCCTCCTCAGGGGAAGATGTTATGAAACTTTAGATTTACAGGGATGTTGCCAGGGTTGGAGGGTTTGAGCTACAGGGAGGGGCTGAATAGGCTGAGGTTATTTTCCCTGGAGCATCGGAGGCTGAGGGGTAACCTTACAGAGGTTCGTAAAATAATGACAGGCGTGGATAGTGTGAATAGGCAAGGTCTTTTCCCCGGGCTGTGGGAGTCCAAAGCTAGAGGACATAGGTTTAAGGTGAGAGGGGAAAGATACAAATGGGACCTAAGAGGCAACTTTTTCACAGAGAGGATAGTGCATGTAAGGAATGAACAGCCAGAGGAAGTGGTGGAGGCTGGTATGTTTTCGACACTTAAAAGGCATCTGGATGGGTACATGAATAGGAAGGGTTTAGAGGGATATGGGCCAAATGCTGGCAAATGGGACTTAGATTGATATGGGATATCTGGTTGGCATGGACGAGCTGGGATGAAGGGTCTGTTTTTGTGCTGTATATCTATATGACTAAGTTTGAAAACAGCACAGAAAACATTAAGCAAATGCTTAGGCAATGCTTCAGAATTGCATTGAGGCAGCAGGATTTCAAATTGTAACTTAGTGCTGGAAACTCAAAAAGGTTGACAACATCTGAGGAAAGAGTTAACCTTCCAAGTTATCACTGAAAAGATCATCCACCTCTATCAGAGAAACTTTCACTGGCAGTCCCGCTGGTCCAGTCCCAGGGTCAGCAGAACTGCCATGCCAGTTTGAAATAAGGCCATTCCTGAAGCGTGACCAGAACCAGCATGATCAGAGCCTTTGCAATGGGTTCAATGAGGTGTTGAAGCAATGCAAATCACCATATGATCTGTCCTGAAGATCAGCTGGTTGGTGTCCGAGGATGAAAGGCGGATACACAATGATCCTGTTGATCAAACCCTTCTAAAGAATTTACTGAGGGAGCAGAGAGCTCAGTCATGTACAGCCAGTGGATAAGAATAAAATGCTCTTCAAATTAGAAACAAAAAGATCACCTGCTGAAAGTTCAAAGACCCAAACCCCACCTCTGTGTCTCACTAGGAGGACACAAAACTCGTGGCCAGATCTAAGGCTGCAGTGACCCCCAACTCACATGGGTTGAGCCCACCACATTACAGGGTGGGGCGAAAATCTCAGAGTCCTCATCTCTCCCAGGCCAACATGTTCATTTGCTCGTGGGACCATCAACAATCAACAAGGTAACAGCCACACAAAAACAGACACACTTACACAGAAACAACTTCTTCTTTTCCAAAGGAAACTCATGGAAGACTTCCCAAAATATCTTTATAGTAGGATGTGCAGGATGATAATCCCCTTTGTATATTGCACTCTAGTTAAAAACACAGTTTGATAAAACAAAATTTTGTGTGAGAAATTGCAGTTTGCGAATCATTACACACATACAAATATTCAAATACAGGCATACACAAAATTCATAATCACACATTCATACCTGACAATGAAAAGACAAAAAATACAAAACTTTTTTTACTGGTTAAAAGTTTCTATTCATAACAGAATATAAGAGCAGGAGTAGGCCATTCAGCATTCATGATCACAGCTGATCATCCAACTCAGCACTCCATTCCCATTTTCTCCTCTTCAGCCCTAACAACTATATCTAAGTCCTTCTTGAAAACATTCAGTGTTGAGGCCTAGAATTCTAATTACAATTGTATAATATTCCATACAAAATATTTCCAGACAGGTACTTGATCTCAATCACTCTCAAATATGAATAAAAACCAAAAGAACTGCGGATGCTGTAAATCAGGAACAAAAACAAAGTTCTGAGGAAGGATCACCAGACCCGAAACGTTAACTCTGCTTTCTCCTGCTGCCAGACCTGCTCAGCTTTTCCAGCAACTTTGTTTTTGTACCTTCAAATATGAATGAGTTTTACATCAAGGTCTAAAATACATTTCATGGCAGGTGGAACAACTGTAATTTGAACAGTGCATGGTAACTGTTACAGAAGGCACAGCAAACCCTACGTTTAATGGTCACATTGCAGAAGAAACTTGATTGGCAACTAATTGTTGCAGCTTAAACAGACAGATTTCTAGGTATATCCAGTGATACGGCGATTGTCCTGGAAAATGCAGATGATCAGCCACAATCAATTTGGAGCTGGAGAATAATCAATCAATGGGCCAAATAACCATCTTCTACCCATGTTCCAACGATTGAATTCGGATTAATAACCACATAGGCAGGTCCAGCTCTTTAGGACTTTAAAAATAGATCACAGGATGCCCACCTTTGAGTACCTCTAGTCACACTGAGTGATTAAAACTAGAACCAAAGGCTCAAGGTCAGTGGATAAGTAGCTTACACCTGGTGCAGACCTTTCATGAGTAAAACTTGCCCTCCTCTTGCAGTCTGTTTTATGATGTAAGAATCATGTTCACAAGTCATATGGAGTGTCTCACTGCAGAATCCTAGCACAGGTCAAATCAGTGAAAAATGTTACACAGCTCTTCACTTTTAAATACTATTTAGATATGCCAATGGGCACCATGTGCCATTCACACATCACTCTCTGATTCTGGTCATCAAACGCCTACGTCTTGAAATTCTCATCTTCATATTTTAATCAGTTTTGGCCTTCTCACACTCCTCCACTATCTTGGGTGTCGAGCTGCCCTACAAAGCTCAAATCTTTGCTGTTCCTCACCGCTGGTCTTTTGCCCATCCTTTGCCCCAGCATTGACAACTTTCAGCCAACGAAGTTTCTAAGAATTCAAGCTCCCTCAAAGAAAGCCTCTACAATTATCTCAAATCAAACAGGAAAACACTGCAGATACTGGAAATCTGAAAGAACTCAAAAAAAGCTGCAGAAACTCAGCAGGTGTGGGAGCATCTGTGGAGACAGAAACAAAGATAATGCTTTGAGTTTGGTATGTTCTGAGGAATTCGTATTCTTAAACCTGCTTCTCTCACCACAGAGCTGCCAGAGTTTCTACTTTACCTTCCTCCTCAGAAACACAATATTAGAGGAATCATCGCAGGTTGAATATTACTCTGGGGCCCCAGTCTAGCTTCTGCCTGTATTGTCATTTTGGAAGTCAGCAGCTACTTCAGCTGATGAAGGAGCAGTTCTGAAAAAGCTTGTAATTTCAAATAAACCTGTTGGACTATAACCTGGCATTGTGATTTCTGACTTTAGCCAACCAGGATAATGATCTTTGTCATCTTGTTGCTTTTATTGACCAGAAGATCTTACAGGAGTATAAAGAGGCTGAATTCGGACTGCAGACTGTCTCAGGAGGGGTCTTACCATTTCTAACTCCTTCCAGTTGTAACTGGTGTTCCCCACCACCATGGCCATCAGCTCATTGGGCTGGAAAAGCTGAAGCACCTTCCCTCCACAAACCTTGAGGAAACCACAGGAAAAAGCCGAAAACAGCTCCTGGACAGAGTTATTGAAGATGTAGTCCACATAAGCTTGGACAAATTCTTTCCTGGGAAGCAACACAGAATGACCATGAAGACTTCAAAGGAAACTTGATGGTGATTATTCCTTTCCCACACAGCCTGCTAAGTTAACCACATTTTACTGGATCCAAAATAAATATCTAAATCCAGCAATTGCTCTTTCTGCATTTCAACACTGTTTTTGAGTAAAGACGATAAGCAGAAAGAATAAGTGAACTTACTGTTACCCAATTATGCCACAGAATGGGGTATGATAAGTAATCCCTCTGTATCAACAATCATATTGCAGGTCAGTGTGTATATCCTGACCTGAGACAATTGAACAGGTAAACTCTTCCACCAGAGTCAGAATGCTGCAGGACTCCAGAGCCTGAGCATGTTATTCGGGTTTTGATTGCATAAAAACACCGAGGGGGTGCAGCGCTGTCAGAAAAGGGAAGAGCCTGCTTTTAGATTGCAGCTTTTGAAGCCTCAGAGGCATCACAAAGTACTTTATAACCACAAAGGTCTTTTAAACTGTAGACACCGTTGAAACCCAACAGTTACTTCAAGTACAACTAGATCCCACAAGCATCCATGAGCTGATACCCTGATAATCTGTCACTTGGATGGTGGAGGAGCATAAACGTTGGCCAAGGTACTCAGACAACTCAGAGATAGTAGGACATTCAGCTCTGCATTTGGTTATCTCAAACAACTCTCCTGCTCCTTCTTTAAACATTGCCAATTCCACCCGAGGGTGTAAATGGGCCTTGGTTTTAAAAGTCTCACCCAAAAAGCAGTAACCTCCAACAGCGCTGCACTCCCTCCATGCTGGATGGGTGGGTCAGGCCGGAAATGACAGGCTCAGTTCAACTGCTGGTGCGGCGTTTGAACCCAAAGCTTTCGGACCCACAGCTGACAGTCTGAGCACTGATACATGCAGGTGTGTTGCCCGTCAAGGAAAAGCATTTCCCACATGAGGAGGAGATGAGGAAAGGAACACATTGCCCACAAGTGCAGTGGAGGCAGGTTCAAATGAGGCATTCCAGATGGCACCATTTCCTTTTAAGTAATCATCCAGTGGCCAGAGTTATGGCCTAAAAGGTAGGACAGCAGCAAGAAGAGAGCCAGTGCTGGCATGGCAGGCCAATGGCCTCCACCTGCACCATAATTTCAGTGAAGTAAACTATGACATTGAGACTTCGCCCTCTCCACTCAAGTTAAAAGGTAAAATATAAATGTAAAATATCCTACAATCACGTTCAAGGGAGTTTTTTTAGACATCCTCCTCAACCAGCATTCACAAAATTAAAGACAAAATTGTCACATACCTCATTCTAATGTTTATAGGACCTTTCTATGTAAAGTAGACATCAAATTTTCCAAATTGCAAAAATTACTATGTTAATAAAGTACTTTCAGACATGCTGAAGATGTAATGATATGTAAATATCACATGGAGAATTCAGTTTACCTTTCTTTTCAATCAACGTAAAGCAATAAACACAGAGTACAGTTGAATATCAACAGCTATGTATATCCCCGAACAACGGCACTCCCAGTGGTAGAGACAACTCAAGATTGTTTCCCCTTCTTGTAGGATGAAGGAGCAAAGGGCATCATCTCAGAAAAAGAGGTCACACATTTAAGACAGAGATGAGGAAGAATTTCTTCTCTCAGAAGGTGGTGAATTTGTAGACTCTAGAGGGCTGCTGAGGCTGGGTCTTCAGTATATTCAAGGCTGAGATAGACAGATTGTTCATCAGAAAGGGAATCAATGGTTAAGGGGAAAAGGCAGTCAAGTGGAGTTGAGGATAATCAAATTAGCCATGATTTCAAGGAATAGTGGACCAGACTCAATGGGCTGAATGGCTTATTTCTGCTCCTATGTCTCAAGATGTTGTCATTGTCAAACAACAAGCTGGTACAGAACACATCGGGCTCTATACTTGAGACCGCACTATGCTAACTGAGCTGTAAATCTACAGCTTTTCTCATGAATTCAAGGAAATTACACAGGATTTCACAGCATAGAAACAAGCTAGTTGGCCCAAACGATCTATGCTACTCTTTATTCCTCACAAAAGCCTCCTCCTACCAAATATTCAATTCATTAAATATATATTATTGCATGGAATCTAGGTGCCATTGACTAGGCTAACATTTATCACCCATCTCCAATGGTGGTGAGCTGCAGTCCTCAGCAGTGACAATGCTGTTACAGAGGGTGTGCCAGGATTTTAACCCAGGGACATTTTAAGTGATATATTTCCAAGTCAGAATGGCTAGTGGTTTGAAAGAGAAATCGCTGGTGGTGGCGCTCCCATGTATCTACTGTCCTCGGCCGACCAGGTCGCAAAGTCACAGGGTTGGAAGGTGCTACTGGAGAAACCTTGGTGAGTTTCTGCACTGAGCCTTGTAGATGGTACACACTGCTGCCCCTGTGCACTGATGGTGTGCAGAGTGCCTGTTAAAGACACTGGGTGGAATTTCAATCAATTGGCTTTGTTCAGAATGGTATGTCTCTTTTCAGTGTCTCTTTGTTCCTCAATAATAAATTTAGAATGATAGAATCCATACAATGAGGAAGATTGCCTTTTGGCCCATCAAGTCCACACCAACGCTCTGGACAACATCTCACCCAGATCTACCCCTAAGCCTGTGCCTGTAACCCTGCATTTCCCATGGCTAATCCATTTAGTCTGCACGTCCCTGAACACTATGGGCAATTTAGCATGGCCAATCCACCTAACCTGCACACCTCTGAACTGTGGGAGGAAACTGGAGCACCCAGGTGAAGCCCACGTAGACACCGGGAGAATGATTCAAATTAACTACTGTACATAGCAATAAGTTGCATGTTCTAACCACTCTGAGTAAACACCATTTATCCCCAATTCCTTATTGGATTTATTGATGGCTATCCTCTACTTGCAACTCTGCAATCGTGATTACACAAGTGGAAGCATCTTCTTCAAGTCTGGCCCATTAAAATATTTTGAAAAAACCTGGATAGATCAACCCCTCTCTGAGGCCCAGGACCGGGCAAAATAAAAATCCATTTTCTCTACCAAATGCAATCCTTAAGTGCTCATTCCTCCCAAGTTGCAAGGTAGCCACTCACCTGTTGTCCTTCCTCACAGGCACGCTCTTACCTCCGGGAACCAGCTCCTGGAGCTCTGTAAGGCCATAATTTTCTCGAAGAATCTGTTCATTTCAACAGGGACAAAGAGAAGCAAGAGATTAAAATCAGGGTGGAGAAGCACACAGTGGATTTTATATTACAGATTTTGGCAGGGCGAGAGTGGCAGAATGGAAAGCAGATGGTCTACACCCTCCTGCCCCAACACTGCCATCTCAGTTCAATGGACCAAACAGACGCTCAGTGAGTGCCCACTTGACGGGGAACTGGGAAATCAGGTGGGCACTGCTCATCCCCTTGGGTAACTGGGCTGGGGCGTCAGGTGGGAGCCTGTAATCAGAATGTCGGTTGTAGCTACCAAATTAAGCTCACCCCCAACCAACCACCCCGCCCCCCCCACCCCTGCACACACGACTCAATCTCCCCTGATTACAGCAGCTTCAAATTAATGAGAACTTGATATCAGAAACCACACTCAGTCCCTGACCCCTTCAGATTCTGCTATCTGCCATCATGCTGTCGGGACTCCTACCTTTTTGCGCCATCTCTTCACACTTGGCACCACTCACTCCCAAACATTTACCTATCTGACATCTGAAAAATGGATCAGGCAAAGGAAAATAGTGCACGATCAGGTGTTAGGGAAGCCTCCATGGCTTGGATAAAGTGGACATCAAATTAACCTACTCTGCAACAGTGATCAGACTAATTACTTGAAATAAAAAGTGCCTGGAGATGTGCCAAGGCTAGAATCTCACATGGAGAATTCAGTTTATCTTTATCTTCAATTAAAGTAAAGCAAAATTGAAACAGAAAACACAGCTGGATATCACACCTACACCTATTCTCCAAAACCAGCACACCCAGTGGTAGACAATAAGGTGTCAATGTCACGCAATAAGATGTAGCAAAACAGCAATTTCTGTACTCTATGATCAATAGTTTGCTCATCAGTGATTTCAAAGTAGTAGACAGGCTTCCAATTTCCATGTTCTTCCACCTTACCCAATATCAGAGGGCTCTTGGGGGGCATTGTCCCAACCTCTGAGCCAGAAGGCTAAAGTTCAAGTCTGACGCGCTCCAGAGGAATGGAATAACATCTCTCAACAGGCTGATTAGGAATAATGTACACAATACGAGAGCATGACAGAATGACATCAGCCTGCTAAGCTGACTTCACCTGTGTCGTATTGTACATACCGCACTGTTTGTGGGGTGTGAGGGTGGAGGGGTTGATGCTCCCTTTATATTTCCAACCATAAGTTCAGGCTGACAATCCAACGTTTGGTTCCACCCATGCAAGACATCATCTGGAAACTGTTTGTGAACCCACCTTATTTCATAAGGGATTCATGGAAGGAGGAAGTCGACTATCTAGAGAGGTTCCACAGCTTTGCCCCTCCCATAAAATAACTCAATTTTTTTGCCTCTATTTTACTACCTGGGAAAGTATTCTGTGTGTCAATCACTCATGCGCGAAGAAGAGAATTTCCTTGCATCTTTGAGAAGGTGACCAAACAGGTAGATGAGAGTAAAGCGGTTGGTGTGGTGTATATGGATTTCAGCAAGGCGTTCGATAAGGTTCCCCACAATAGGCTATTGTACAAAATGCAGAGGAATGGAATTGTGGGAGATATAGCAGTTTGGATCGGAAATTGGCCTGCTGAAAGAAGACAGAGGGTGGTAGTTGATGGGAAATGTTCATCCTGGAGACCAGTTACTAGTGGTGTACCGCAAGGGTCGGTGTTGGGTCCACTGCTGTTTGTCATTTTTATAAATGACCTGGATGAGGGCGTAGAAGGATGGGTTAGTAAATTTGCAGACGACACTAAGGTCAGTGGAGTTGTGGATAGTGACGAAGGATGCTGTAGCTTGCAGAGAGACATAGATAAGCTGAAGAGCTGGGCTGAGAAGTGGCAAATGGAGTTTAATGCAGACAAGTGTGAGGTGATGCACTTTGATAGGAGTAACCGGAAGGCAATGTACAGGGCTAATGGTAAGATTCTTAGTAGTGTGGATGAGCAGAGAGATGCGGCGTCCATGTACACAGATCCTTGAAAGTTGCCACCCAGGTTGACAGGGTTGTTAAGAAGGCATACAGTGTTTTAGCTTTTATTAATAGAGGGATCGAGTTCTGGAACGAAGAGGTTATGCTGCAGCTGTACAAAACTCTGGTGCGGCCGCACTTGGAGTATTGTGTACAGTTCTGGTCACCGCATTATAAGAAGGATGTGCAAGCTTTGGAAAGGGTGCAGAGGAGATTTACTAGGATGTTGCCTGGTATGGAGGGAAGGTCTTACGAGGAAAGGCCGAGGGACTTGAGGCTGTTCTCATTAGACAGAAGAAGGTTGAGAGGTGACTTAATTGAAACATATAAAATAATCAGAGGGTTAGATAGGGTGGATAGGGAGAGGCTTTTTCCTAGGATGGTGACGGCAAACACGAGGGGGCATTGCTTTAAATTGAGGGGTGAAAGATATAGGACAGATGTCAGAGGTACTACAGAGTAGTAAGGGAATGGAACGCTTTGCCTGCAACGGTAGTAGATTCACCAACTTTAGGTACATTTAAGTCGTCATTGAATAAGCATACGGACGTACAAGGAATAGTGTAGGTTAGATGGGCTTGAGATCGGTACGACAGGTCGGCACAACATCGAGGGCCGAAGGGCCTGTACTGTGCTGTAATGTTCTATTCTATTCTATTCTAGAACCTTTGACTGGTGTGATCCCAGAGACGGGCTCCCACAATTTTAAAACTCTATTTGTTTGTCCCTTCAACTCTCAGGCACAGCCTGTCCAGTCTGAAAAGTGCATGTCTCACCCATTTTCTCTCTTCTTTAACTGCAGTCTCCTCTACTGGAAGTAATATTGTAGCTTTTTCTTTCCACAGTCAGAGGCACTTGACTGTCTTCCTCTTATTCCTGGCAGCCAGAAATGGACATCACATTCGAGGTGTGCTCTGGCCAGACCCCGATACCATTCAGGCATGACTTTCCCTGACAGATGTCAGTGCACGCCACTGTCCTATTCAGCTTGCTGACTGTGGCTTCATTTGGACTTCCAGCCATCTGGACTTACTTGACCTGGAGTTTCCAGGAATCACAGTTTAATCTCCTCACTGTTAGCGTATTAAAGGTGACAAGGAGAAAAACTGGGAACATGGCATTGCAAAAGAGGATCAGTCATGATCATACTGAATGCAGGTGCAGGCATGAGGGCTGAATGGCCTACTCCCAGTTTTAATGTTTATATTTAAACCCTGAAGAAGTGCAAGCTTTAAGTAAATTCCATCCTTCCAGCACCCACTCCCATTTTCTTCAAATACTTTTGACGCTAAGTTTTTAAATTACTGGATATGAACGAATGAGGAACTGAGAAGATGATCATTTTGAGGGAGAATAATTGTGGGAATCTGGGGATCATGAGTGGGGCAACTGGAGGGGAGATGTTGAGACGTCACACACATGTCCAAGGCAGTGGTGGTAACCCTCCAGGTTTGTGAGCAGGGCCTGCCCCCAGAGGCCAATGGATGAAGTGACGCAACTACAACTCAATTTCACCAGAGGTCATGGAGTTCAGGCAAAACAACCCTTACCGCAAAATTGAGGCAGAATGTTTCTTCAACATTGTCATCAGGGTAATCCAGCAGTTCCTGCAGGCTCCTTAAAAAGAAGCAAAGTCTCCCAATTAGGTAATCTGAGTAATCACAGAATTGTTACAGTGCTGCAGCAGGCCATTCAGCCCATCACATCTGATCCAGCTCTCCAAATGAACCCCTGGCTCAATACCATTCCCCAGGCTTTTCCCTGGACTTCATATTTTCTTTTCAATTAATGGTCTGACTCCCCATTGAATGTTTTGACTGAAGACACCTCCACCACATCCCATGGCAATGCTCTCCAGGCCCGGACTACTCACTTGGCAGAGAGAAAAGAAGATTCGCTGTCAGTTCTGCTTCTTTTATCAATGATTTTAAATCTGAGCCTTCCCATTCTGCAGCCTTTCACAAATAGAAAGTTACCCCCTCATCTGTTTTGTCCAGAGCCCTCCTCAATGATTATCACCTTTACAAAACAAGAAGTCCAAAATGGTTTACATCAATATAATTGACACAAATGCTGCACTCGATCTCAAACTCACATGCTGTCATGCAGCCCCACTGAGTGGAAAGGGTAAAGAGTTTGCAATGATCCTGTTAGTGACAGACACTCAGTTAGTTTCTTTACAAATGTCAGGCACTAGGCCTACGTCTAATGTTCTCGAAGGCCTGTAATACAATCCGTTTACGGGCTCCAGCCACCTCCTCCTTACCCATCCATCCCCCATCAGGATGGTCACAGGGCTCTCCACTTCATACAGCAAAGAAGATCTGAAGTGTCCTCATCCACTACCATCTTCTTCCACCTGGCCATACTCATCCTCACACTGAACAACTTCCCTTTTAATTCCTCTCACTTTCTTTGGATCAAAAGTGTGGCCCATGGGTACCCAGCTGTACACTATGTGGGGTACACGCAACATTCCTTGTTCCAATCCCACTACGGCCTCCAGCCACAACTCTTTCTCTGGTATATGGATTCTGCTTCCCTCTCTCGTCAGAATTGGAATTTTTTTCAATTTCATTTCCAATTTCCACCCTGCTGCCACTTGCACCTGGTCCACTTCAGACTCCTTCCTTCCCTTCCTCAACATCTGTTTCCTTTTCTAGGGACAGGCTGGCCACTAATATCCACCACAAATCTACTTACTCTCACAGTTACCTTGATGCCCTCACACCCTGTTTCTTGTAAAGATGCCATTCCATTCTTCCGGTTTCTCAATCTCTTGTTGCTTCTGCTCTGATATCACCTTCCACGGGTGAAAACATCCACCATTTTCCTCAACTGAGGGTTCCCTGCTATTGTGTTCGACAGGGCCCTCAGCCAGGTCTCACCCATCTCCCATGCTTCAACCGTCGCCCCTTCCCTTCCCTCCCACAACACCAATAGGGTCCCTCTAGCTCTCACTTACTACCCCACCAGCCTCCACATGCAAAGGATTCTAAGCTGCCATTTCAGTCACCTCCGTTGGGATGCCACGATCAGATGCACATTCCTGCTCTTTGTTTGCCAGCATTCTGCAGGCACCATTCCTTCTGGGAGACCCCGGTTCACACTCCTCCATTCCCAACATCCCAACACACCCGTGCAACTGCAGAAGGTGTAACACCTGCCTGTTTACTTCCTCCCTCCTCACTATCCAAGGCCCCACTCACACCTTTCAGGTGAAGCAGCAATTTACCTGTAGTTCATTCAATTAGTTACGTTATTCGTTGCTCACAACATAGTGTCGATGTTGGGAAGACGAAACGCAGGCTGGGGCGGCTGCTCTGCAGAATATCTATGTTCTGTCCATGAAAATGACCCTGAGCTTCCAGTGGCCTGCCACTTCAAAACACCGACATGTTCCCTGGCCATCATTTCTGTCGCAGACCAGCTGCATTGTCCCAACAAGCCTTAGCGCAAGGTTGAAGAATAAAATCTCATTTTCTGTTTGGGGGCCCCTGCAACCTCTAGGACTCAATATAGGGTTCAATAACTTTGTTTCTTCACCCACGCCACACCCTATTCTGTTATGACATGGTTTGCTTTCAGTACAGCCTACCGATTCTCTCCAAATCTCAGCTCTCATTATGGCTTATTCAGCTCCCCTTGTTTACGTCCCCTTTCGTGTGTCTCACTCTTGGCTTTCTCTCCATGTATCTGTTCACCCCCTGATGAAGGGCTACCAGACTCAAAACATTAACTCTGCCTTCCTCCCAAAGAGGCTGCCAGACCTGTTGAGTTTCTCCAGCAATTTCTGTTTTTGAACAGATTGAGCGATTCACAACATGTTTGGATCTGGTATCTAACATTCTCCTCCCGAAGAAGTTATTTTTGTTAAATACCTTCCCTGCTCTGGGTGTACAAATTAAGACACTCACCTGCCTTCAGTGGGAGAAAGTTCTTTCAGGTCCTCCAGAGTGGGTTTCACGCTCAGCAACTTTTTGTACAACACAAGGGGAAAGCGTAGGTCCACCACAGTGAAGTTATAGATGGCCAGGCCACAGAGAATCCCAATCAGGTGGAACCAGTTCAACTCCACAAATGTCTGGGGTTTGACAGAGGAAGAACTTTTATGCTTTTAGTTCAAACACCCTGCAATTTTACATCTGACAAACAAGAGCAGAGACAAAGGCATCTGCAGTACGGTTACAGAAATACCTTCCCACAAACTATTATGCACATTAAATTAATGGGAGACTATGATAACATCACTAGAGCAACCATTCAGAAATCCATGTGGGAACACGGGTTCAAATCTCACCACAACCACCAGTGGAATTAAAATTCAATTTATGGACTGAAAGCTAGTCATAAAATCATCACTGATTGTCAGAAAAAAACCATCTGGTTTCCTAGTACCCTTCAGGGAAGGAAATCTGCCAAATCTACCCTGTCTGACCTACACATAGTTGACCATTCTCTAACCTGAGAAAATGGATGGGCAACAAACCCTGACCTCTAGAATGGCATCCACATCTCCCATGCAGGAACAAAAAGCATATTATCCCTGACGCTGGGTCTTGGCAAATAGCTCACCCTCTCACACCACGAACACTGGCCTCTACCCCATTCACAGAGTATGAACTTTGCTGTGTGCCCCGATTTGTACTCAGGGCAATTCAAGGAATCAGAAACAAAAAAGAGTGCAGAAAAAAGTTGGAAAACACTCAGTGGGCCAAGAAATATCTGCGGCAAGAGACGGTTTATGTTTCAGGTCAATGAGACTCCCATCCAAGTCAAGACCCAAAGCTGAACCCCATGAACAGGCTCTGCCAATCCTTCATCTTCCTTCCTGACTTTTAGGTCACAAGTACACACAGAACAGAATGTTTATTAATAATTCAGCAAATCAAATCATTGGCTCTACTAAAAGATCTAACTACAAACCTTGGCTTCCTTCAAAAATGAATAAATTTCTCACATTGGCATCTGCAGGTGACATCTCTAACTCTCGCCCCTAAATACTGTTGAGGGTGTCCTTGAAAAAAATTGGAAGGAATGAAGCGTATTAGCAGGTTTTGCTAGAATATTTTAAATATGTTACCGATTAAATGTTGATGGGTTTTTATTCAACCAACGTATGGTATGAAAATTTCCTCTCCGCTGGTTATAAGCATCCTACATGAAACGGCCTAGAATGTACACATTCAGTTCTGAGTGAATATGAGCTAATGATACAAAATTACTGATACACCAGAATTTTAGAACAGAATGTGAACACATCGCTGAGGTACAACGGGAATTCAAGCAGACAATGGGTTTAAGGCGCATTGACAATGGTTGCAAAGAAACCCCTTAAATTTTATATTTGAACAGAATGTTCCTAGTCTTACTGCCTCTGTTGTTGCTGTTAATCCTTGTGGGTAAGTTCCTTCTTGATCTTGATCCCACACTCTCAGCACAAGCTACTTTAGATTATAGGGGGATAAAGATGGACTGCTCAGGATTGGTGCAAGCAGTGAAAGAGCCACTCACTTTCTCTGAAAACCACAAAAGCCTGGACTGCTCATAGTATGTGAACATCCCGTATTTAGGATCCAGTAGCTCCTTTAGCAACAGCAGGAAGAATTCCTTTGTCACACCTCCATCGTCCACAGCCTCCTCACCCAGGAACACCACCTGTACCAGGAACAAGTCAGCTGAATCAGATCAAGCACTGTTTCCATATCAACTCGGATCGCACAGCGGACTTGGAAACAGACACGGCCCTTAGCAAAGAACAATCATTTTTTAAACAGAAAAATATGCAAGCTCGTTTTTTACAAGTTTGGTGAAGAGGCAAGCAGGAAGGTGGTCAATATGCAAAACAGAAGTGTATGCCCGCCAGCAAAACACCACCCCCCGCCCCAAATATGAAACAACAGACAATTTGTTAGCTCTTCCAGGCAATTGAAAAATGCCTCATATTTGAGCAGAGAGAAACAAATTACAGGCAGAGACAGAGAGAAAAAACAAAACGCTGTGGATGTTGGAAATCTGAAACAAACAGAGTGCTGGAGAAGCTCAGCAGGTTCTGGCAGTGTCTGTGGAGAGAGAAATTTGTTTTACCCTTTTCCTTTCAACAGTGAATTAGCAGAGAGAGCAGGTTAGAAGGAAATAGTGAGTGGGAACAGTTACCAGGCAATTTGGGAAAGATGAGAGAAAGAGAGATAGAGAGAGACACAGAGAGAGAGAGAGAGAGAGAGAGAGAGAGACAGACAGACAGACAGACAGCAAGGTGGGGGGGGGGAAAGAGGAGACAGACAGAGACAGAGGCAGACGGACAAACCTATCATCTACATATGGAACTATTACAACTTGAGGGACGCACACACGCACAGACATACAACACAACACACAGACACTCATGCACACACTTACACTCAAAAACATGCTAACACACACAAAACACCCTGCACTTGGCATTGTCCTCCCCATTACTTGAAAAAGATAACTTTGAGTGCCATATCTACAATGAGTTCCAGTGACTTTATAACTGCAATATCACCTTCCACAGCTTTCTTGGCTTAAAGCAGTATCTTTTTCCTCATTGGTCTAGACCAAAGTCCTAAATAAAGTAGCCTTTACATTCAGGAATTTGGCATGTTTTTGTTATTTATCAATACAAAGATAAGCTGTACTGACTGAAGTGAGTCAGATCCTAATTGCTCTTTTGTACGTCCACCTCACTATAACATGATTTAGCAAGACATTCTAACTGACCTGATCTCAGTTCAGGTCACAAGGGATTACTCTTGTTCTATGAGTTGAAGCTACAACGCTCTGTCGTCAGGAGCCATTTTGCTAAAGGCTAATGCAAGGCCAGCACTTGGACATGGAGGGGGCTAAAGCCAACATACTACATACTCCCTGACTATTCAATTCTAATTTAATACTCAACAAACTGAGTCTCGCTGCCAGTTTTAACAGTCCTGATCCTCTTACCTTCAAAGGTTTTTTCAAGTCCACGTCTGAATGGATGCTGAGCTCCCTCAAGGCATCACTGACCAGATTAGTCCGCTGAACGTGCAAAACCAGGAATGGGCTGCTGGTCAGGAAAGGACCCAGGGTGAGAAGCATGAAGATGTTCTCTAGGCTGGTCCTGTTCACCGCTATCTGTTTAACAGGGGCGCAGAAGAGCATCACAGTTTGAAAGAATCCCTTTTCATTACAGTCTTAACACTCCTGGAAGTCCCAGAACTGTATACTGCTCTGTTATGCATTCCACACACCCTTCACCCTACCCATGCCTGCAGCCAACTGGGAGTTCACTCTTTAACTGTGGTTTATGTTTTATAGCTCATACCCAACCTTCACCCTTCATCCTTCACCCTTGTGCTCACTCATCTATATTGTCTCTGGTATTGAACACCAAAGCTACTCATCTTCCAATCCTTCTTACCTCTCTACCTATATATGTAAAGTCCCCCAGCCCTACAACTCTTTCAGTTTCTCCAACACTGCCTTCTTGCAGCACCTTCCAAACCCATGACCTCTCTGATCTAGGAGCATAGCTGAAACATGGGAACACCAAAACCCACATGTTCCCCCTCCAACTCACTCACCATCCTGACCTGAAACTGAATCGCTGTTGTTCCACTGTTGCCGAGTAAAAATCACAGCACTCCTTTCTTAAAGGTAACATGGGTGGACTTACCCCACAAGGCTTGCAGCAGTTCAAAGAGGTGTCCCACCATCACCCTTTCAAAGGCATCCAGGGATGGGCAACGAATGTTGGCTCAGTCAGTGATGCCCACATCCCAAGAATGAAATCACCATATCCATCAGACCACAACTGGCAGCCACACTGTCACTATCTAGACCCCAAACTTTGGAATGACCTCTTAGTGCCGAAGGTGTACTGCAAATTCCTGTATGGTACAGTAATGTTTCTACCACTAGCCCCAATATAACGTACCTGCATCTGCAACGCAGCTTCAGTTTGTAACATCTTTGTCTTTGCCTGAGCATTCAAGACAAAAGGGTAGGAGCAGAAAGCAATGGGGACCTGAAAAAAAAATCAGGAAGCAACCCTTATGAAAAACCAGAAAAAAAATCCATAATGTAATAGAAGGTTCAATCAAGGGGTTCAACCACAGTGGTTAGCTCTGCAGCCTCACAGCACCAGGGACCCGGGTTCAATTCTACCCTCAGGCAATTGTCTGTGTGGAGTTTGCATGGGTTCCCTCCAGGTGCTCTGGTTTCCTCCCACAGTCCAAGGATGTGCAGGCCAGGTGGGTTAGCCATGAGAAATGCAAGAATACGATAGAGGGGTGGGCGTGGGATGCTCTTCAGAGGTTCAATGGGCCGAATGGCATGCTTCCATACTGTCTGGATTTTACGATTCCATGAACCAAAGTCCTGGAGGAACAGCTTGCTAGTACAATTGGGGAAAGTTTAAACAAACATTGCAGGGAGACAGGAACTAGAACAGATTGAAAATGAAAATGATTTGCAAAAAGAGCAAATATACGTGAGGGAGAATCTTTGTCACTCAGCCAGTAGTTAGCGTATGGGATGGAAGTGTGGTAGAGACATTCTCAACTGAGCCATTTCCTGGATAGAAGTAATGTGCAAGGGCATGGAGAAAAAGCAGAAAATTGATACGGATAATGATGCATAATTAATAGGGTCATTGAAGATACAATGGGCCAAATGGCCTCTTTCTGCATCGTCACACCTCTGTGATTTCAAACGTTATGCCCAAAAGGAACCAAGATGCACAAATGATGACGAGAAAGATATACACTTGCAAAGAGTTAGGCATTAAGTGGGTTCAGCGTACAATGGGATGCAATATAGTCAAAATTACATTGACAACACTTGCATAGGAACAGGTTGGTAAGTAAGACTGATGAGCTGCAGGCGCAATCATGGGAATATGATATTGTGACAGAATGGGATATGACTGAAAAATAACGGTTAAAAAACAGGGATTAAATATTCCTGAATATAAAGCACTTTGGAAAGATAAAAGCAGAGATGAAGCGGCTTGTTTAAGGTGCCTATAAAATTGCTGAAGAGAAAGATGTTTGAGAAGAATCAAGGACAGAACATATTTGATTCAAGCCAAGAAATAATAGACTACCACTACACAAATCATAGAATCGTAGAATTTCTACAGCACAGAAGCAGCCATTCGGCCCATCAAGTCCACACTGACCCTCCAAGGAGCATCCCACCCAGACCTAGCCCATCCCCATAACTATGCATTTTCCAAGACTATTCCATCTAACCTGCACATTCGTGGACACCAGGGGTGATTTAGCATGACCAATTCACCTAACCTGCCAAGCTTTGGGCTGTGGGAGGAAACCCATGCTGACATGGAGAGAACATGCAAACTTCACACAGTCAGCCGTTTCACATGTACCATTAACTATTGGGAAAGTTGTAGACATTAGAAAAGGAAATTACAGAGTGGTGCATAAACTGATATATTTTCTAACAGAGGACTTTGATTATTGCAACATAGAATGTCCAGAATAAATGGAAGGGAAAGAGGGGGGTTTTCAACAAAGAAGGTGGTGGTATTGTGTATCTGGCTCTGAGGAATGAAGTGCATCAATTGTTAGTAGGGAATCAGTTGGGGGTCATTGACCATACGGTTCAGGTCAGAGACAGAGATAAGGTAAATAGCAAAAATATCCAAAATTAGAGGCCATAGGTTTAAGGAGAGGGGGGAAGGAAGGGGCCTGAGAGGCAACTTTTTCAAACAGAGGGTGATGTACGTATGGAACAAACTAGCAGAGGAAATAGTAGAGGCGGGTACATTTATAACATTTAAACAGGTATATGGATAGGAAGGGTTTAGAAGGAAATGGGCCAAATGCATGCAAATGGAACTAACTCAGTATAGGATACCTGGTCGGCATGGACAAGTTGGGCCAATGGATCTGTTTCTGTGCTGTGGTTCTATAACTCTAATTAAAAAAGACAGAAAATGCAGCTGATGTCTTGCGTATGGGCTTTTTTAAAAAAAAAAATTTCAATTAAGTGCCATATAATAAATTTGTCAGAAAAGTTAAAAGCCCCCAGAGTAAAGGTGATAGTGACAGCACAATTACATTGTTGGCTGAGTGACAGGAAACTGAAAATAACGATGAACAGTTGGTTTCCAAGCTAGAGGAAGGTCAGATAGTGGGGTTCATCAGGAGTAAGTATTATTTGGATCACAGCTTATTTTATACTCATCAGTTCTACTTGGGTAAACAGCACGTGGTTTCCAAATTTGCAGATGACAAAACGAGGAAGCATTATGAACTGGTGAGAACAGTGGCAGAATTCAGGAGGTTGAGGTGGCCATGTTGAACAGGGGTGGTCAAAGTCAGAAGTCACAGTCCAACAGGTTTATTTGAAATCGCAAGCTTTCACAGCGCTGCTCCTTTGTCACCTGATACAGGGGCAGTGTTTTGAAAGCTTGTGATTTCAAATAAACCTCTTGAACTATAACCTGGTGTCGTGTGATATCTGACAGTATTCAAGAGGACAGGGCCAGCTTGGTGGAATGGGTGAACTCATGGTGCATCAAATTTAATGCAGAAAAGTATAAAGTGACATGATTTGTAGACACAATATGAAAAGGTAAAATATTAGGGAAAAAAGGACACCATTGTAAAGTAGGTGCAGGAATCTGGGTATATGAATACAAAGAGAAAATGAGGCTCATGCGATCCAAGGCTTTATATACTGGAGCGCAAGGAGGTTATGGTGAATTGCAAAATAAATGAAACAAACACCTGATTCAACCTCGACAGGAGTATTGTGCCCAATTCTGCACATTATAACTTGGGAAGGATGTGAAGTCATTAGAAAAAAAAATGCAGAAATAAATGACGAGAATGGTTGACTAGGCGGTTTAGAGAAGTTCTGATTGACTTCTTCACTGAAGGTTGAAAGGAGATTTGATGGAGATAAAAATAATGAGGGGTCTGGACACAGAGGATGGAGAGAGATTGTTCCCATTGGTGGCAGGATTGAGAACACAGGGACACAGATTTAAGGCAATTGACAAATAACTAACAGTTATCCAACAGCAAGTGCAAAAGGTCGGAAATGCACTGCTGACATGAGCGTGGAAAATCAAGTTAGGAAAATCATTATCTGGGAGGCAGTGTCACAGCGGCAATGCCAGTGAATCCAGAACACAGGTTTAAATCCCACCATGGTCGAAGGTAAAATTCGAATCAAATTCAAAAATCTAGAATAAAAAGTTAGCCTGATAGCAACCGTGTAACAATTGTCGATTGCCGTAAAAATCCATTTGGATTGCTAATGTCCTGTAGGGAAGGAAATCTGCCAGCTTAATCTGGTCTGCTTTACAAGAGATATCACATCCATAGCAATGTGGTTGGCTCCTTAATAAGGGAATGGAATTAAATGATGGCTTAGCCAATCACACCTGTTGTCCTTTTATGGAATTTCAACGGAGAAATAATTTGCCATGCTACATGGAAATGCCAGGGAGGTGGGGCTAACTGAATTGCTGTAAGAGACCCACAAAGAATATCGGTGAAATGGCTGTTTTCTGCAGTGTAACCATTTTATAGCCACTCAAATGAGAAAAACACATTCAGCCTTGTGTAAGAGAGGGCACTCTTCCTTTTGATTCAGACATTATGGGTTCAAGTCCCTATTTGTCTCATTACCCAGGCTAGCACTCTGGGCACAGTGCCAAAGTGCATCAGATGAGACGTCAAACAGAGCCCCTAACTGCCCTGTCAGGTGGATGCGAATAATCCCGGGACACCATTCACTGTAGAACGGGGCAGCTTTCTAAGGTGCCCTGACCAACATTTATTTCTCAACCAAACATGCTCAGAGATAATATCATCTGCCATCTCATGTGTTGAATTTGGGATCTCGTTGTGTTCTAACTGGCGTCAGCAACAGTGTCAGCACGTCAAGTGTGACATAATGACTGCAAAGCACAATAGTGCATGCTGGGGTTGAGACAAGGTTCTACATAAATGCAGTTTATTCCTTGCTTCCACAAAAGGACAAGCTCTGAGAGATGAAGACCGCTTTTCACAGGTATCCAGGCTTCCTGTTAAAAATGAGAGCGAAGTCTGGGCTTACTTACCTCTGCGATAGCTGGCTGGATTTTCTGCAAAATAAAACAGAAGTCTTGGTTATACTGCAATGGTGAAAAGAGGAGTTTAAAAAAAATGAATGAGCAGCCTGTCTCAAATCTTCAATATGAGAAGACTGCAGAAGTGTGATAAGCAATGTACTTACTACGCCAGCATGTTGAGATGCCCAGTAAAGAAAATCTGTTTCAATGTTGACTAAGTTGTTCAGCTCATGGATGTAGAATACCTCATAGTCAATATGGTTCGCAATCAAATTAACCTGTGTAGAAATAAAGAGAAAAGACACTTGGTTTAGATGCACTTGGTGTTGTAGTCACAAACAATTCACACACAAATGCAGCCAAATTAGCCTTTCCGCTCAGGTGGATATAAGGCAACCGAGCAGACAACATGCCTCTGAATAACCCATCTACCCTGGAACTACCCTTTTTAACAAGTGCGTTTCACAATCAAATGATGCAATGAAGATCTGACTGCAATTACAACTCAGCGAGGAGGGTTATTTTGCATTTTATCCATAACCGTGAGCCCTAGCATTTATTGCCAATCTCTCATTGTCCTTAAGAAGGTTGCAGTGAAGTGCCTTTTTGAACCACTGCAGTCCGTGTGCCACTATAGAGGGAATTCCAGTTTAACACACGAAAGTGATGGAACGATGATAGAGCTCCAAGTCAGGATGACAAGTGACTTAGAAGGGATCTTAAGAGTGGTGCTGGCTCTAAGCATCTACTCTCCTTGTTCTTCCAAGTGGTAGAGGTCGTGGCCTTCCAAAGCATGTTGTAGGAGCTTGTGTGAGTTGCTGCAATGCATCTTGTAGATGGGACCCACACTGCTACTGTTCGTCGTTTGTGGAGATAGTGAACATTTAAGGCAGTGCATGTGGGGTGTACACCCCCTAGTGGGTTAAAGAGGCAGCTTAGTGCCATTTCTGAAAGACAATTAGAGATGGATAATAAATGCTGACTAATCCAGCCCACAACTTGAGAAAGAATAAATACACCATATACATCAACGCTGTGTAAATTGGTCTCTCCATTTTCCAAAATTGTTTCTTGTGTCCTTGTTCTGATGGGTGCAAGACAAAAATTTTTTACTTCTTACCTTCTTTTAGCAATGTTTGAGTTCTATGCTACCAAGCAACTAAAGAATAAATAAAAAGATGTCTTCAAAGTGAGCAGATTACCAAAGTTTAGGCTGGTTTACACAGAAGTGACAAGAGTACTATTCACACTCGCTCTATAATGGATGTAGCTGAAACTTTTAAAAGCACTTTAAACTCTTTAAAACTTCTCTTCTCACACCCAGCCCCAAAAGTGGGACCACTTTCCAGGACAAAAGTAAATTTCCAATCTTTGGTTTTAGTTAAGTACCTTGTGCAACTTTTCCAAAACCCGGAGAGCGTCAATGATGTAATGGCTAAACACAGGAGCCAGCAGAGAGGTCCTCATCCGGGTTAGAAGGTAGACCACTGCATCTTTATAGAGCTCCACCAGCTGGCAGAAATAGCCAGCATCCACCCAACACCACCAGTTGTCTGCAAGGAGAAAAGACCCATTGGTTTAAACCATCACTGGAATTAACAGGAGGTCATTGTCCTCTTCGCTGCCAAGCACTGACCTGAAGGAGTCTATGCTCCACCTGCGGCAGTTCCCATTCCATTTTCGTTCTGCTCTGCCATTGCACCTCTCCCCACTGAAGCTGGTCACCATCAGAGCTCCCCAGAAATCTTGCCCTTCCTCTTCTGAACACCCCTCCCATCCTCATGAACTCGCCCATCTCTTCACAATGCCAGGATCCAGTCTTCAGTCATGGTATCTCCACTCCTTCGAACCCACGGTAAGGCTATCTATTTACCACTTCTGTGATCATCACCTTTTCATCCCTCTCCCTGCTGTGTTGACATTTAAAAAGGGATGCTGAACAGCCTACTCCTGCACCTATATTCCAAAGATCCCGGAGCCTCACCTTCAAACTTCCACCTGCCTAACACAAAAATCTCAGCTGCTGTGGCGGCATCTGTGGAGAGAGAAACAGGCTTAACATTTTGACTCCAGTATGACTCTTCTTCAGCAATGGACCACTTCAGCTTTTAATTAAAATGTCTGTACAGCTGCACTACTCTCTTTTGCTACAAGGGGACAAGTCTTTAACATAAACACAGTATCTTCAATCAATGCATGAGTGGAACTGTTTCCCCAACAGCTCAAACAAAGCAATCGTTCAGCTGTGTAATGGACAGATAAGAGTAATCTTCAGTCATCTCCCTGTTTTAGGCATTTCCACAACCCTGTCCTCAAACATGGGAGGAAATCTGTACAGAAAGATAATTCAAGTCACAACAGTGATCTGTAAACCAAAGGTGATACACACAGCCATAACTGACAGTAACATTTGGTGAAACCAATAAAAGACTGCTAAATTTGACTGGCCATTGCTTTACTTCACAGCTCTGCACATGCTCAGTACTTACCCAACACTTTGCTTGGGTTGGCATCCAAGTGGAGAATGGCTGCAGCGAATGGCAGAGCAAAGGTCAAATAGTTCTTAGACTCTCGGAAGAGAGGAAGTACCGGTAAAATCAAAAAGGCTCTCATGGCCTCGACATCCGGCGGCGAAGTTGGTAACTGGGAAATCAAATGATTCTCTAAACTCACAGTAACCTGAAAAATTCAACACACTTATATCAATGTTATCTTCCTTCCTGATTGCTGACGATTAGTTGGTAGCACATTGCAAACAAGTCCCATTCCTATAATCTGGAACTGATGCTCCACTGCAATGCTGAGGACCTACCTGTCCTCTCAGGCGAGCATAAAAGATCCAACAGATCTATTTCAAAGACAAGCATGGGAGTTCTTGCAATTTTTATCCTAAAGCAACTGCAAATAAGGCCATGCATTCCCACAAATGTGCATACAAACTAGTTACCTTGTTTCCTACATTATGGCAGCGACTTCAAAACTGGCAGTAAAGATGTTTGGGACATTCTGATATTGTGAAAGGTGGGACAATCAACTGAATGACTTCCCTTTCATAGTTCTTGAGCATCGTCAATTATTTCAGCATTTGCATACGTCAGTCCATTTTCTGTTTATATCTATGGAGCAAAAGTCGCCTCAGACACTAATTACTTCAGGTTTTGTACTGCTGACGTTTACAACAGAATGAACATTGGTCCATGCAACCGCAAGAAGTTACAAAGAAAGACTGAACTCAAAGTCACACATTCAACAGTATTCACTCTAGAAAACGACAATGTCGTCGAGGAGAATACTGAGATACAGGCTACTAGACTAGGTGGGATTGAGGTTCACAAGGAAGAGGTATTAGAAATCCTTCAGAAGGTGAAGATAGATAAGTCCCCTGGGCCAGATGGGATTTATCCTCGGATCCTCTGGGAAGCCAGGGAGGAGATTGCTGAGCCTTTGACATTGATCTTTAACTCGTCATTGTCTACAGGAATAGTGCCAGATGACTGGAGGATAGCAAATGTGGTTCCCCTGTTCAAGAAGGGGAGTAGAGACATCCCTGGTAATTATAGACCAGTGAGCCTTACCTCAGTTGTTGGTAAAGTGTCGGAAAAGGTTATAAGGGATAGGATTTATAATCATCTAGAAAAGAATAAATTGATTAGGGATAGTCAGCACGGTTTTGTGAAGGGAAGGTCGTGCCTCACAAGCCTTATTGAGTTCTTTCAGAAGGTGACCAAACAGGTAGATGAGAGTAAACCGGTTGATGTGGTGTATATGGATTTCAGCAAGGCGTTCGATAAGGTTCCCCACAATAGGCTATTGTACAAAATGCAGAGGAATGCAATTGTGGGAGATATAGCAGTTTGGATCGAAAATTGGCTTGCTGAAAGAAGACAGAGGGTGGTTGTTGATGGGAAATGTTCATCCTGGAGACCAGTTACTAGTGGTGTACCGCAAGGGTCGGTGTTGGGTCCACTGCTGTTTGTCATTTTTATAAATGACCTGGATGAGGGCGTAGAAGGATGGGTTAGTAAATTTGCAGACGACACTAAGGTCGGTGGAGTTGTGGATAGTGACGAAGGATGCTGTAGCTTGCAGACAGACATAGATAAGCTGCAGAGCTGGGCTGAGAGGTGGCAAATGGAGTTTAATGCAGACAAGTGTGAGGTGATGCACTTTGGTAGGAGTAACTGGAACGCAAAGTACAGGGCTAATGGTAAGATTCTTAGTAGTGTAGATGAGCAGAGAGATCTCGGTGTCCATGTACACAGATCCTTGAAAGTTGCCACCCAGGTTGACAGGGCTGTTAAGAAGGCATACAGTGTTTTAGCTTTTATTAATAGAGGGATCGAGTTCCGGAACCAAGAGGTTATGCTGCAGCTGTACAAAATTCTGATGTGGCCGCACTTGGAGTATTGTGTACAGTTCTGGTCACCGCATTATAAGAAGGATGTGGAAATTTTGGAAAGGGTGCAGAGGAGATTTACTAGGATGTTGCCTGGTATGGAGGCAAGGTCTTACGAGGAAAGGCCGAGGGACTTGAGGCTGTTTTCATTAGACAGTAGAAGGTTGAGAGGTGACTTAATTGAGACATATAAAATAATCAGAGGGTTAGATAGGGTGGATAGGGAGAGGCTTTTTCCTAGGATGGTGACGGCGAGCACGAGGGGGCATAGCTTTAAATTGAGGGGTGAAAGATATAGGACAGATGTCGGAGGTAGTTTCTTTACTCAGAGAGTAGTAAGGGAATGGAACGCTTTGCCTGCAACGGTAGTAGATTCGCCAACTTTAGGTACATTTAAGTCATCATTGGACAAGCATATGGACATACATGGAATAGTGTAGGTTAGATGGGCTTCAGATCGGTATGACAGGTCGGCACAACATCGAGGGCCGAAGGGCCTGTACTGTGCTGTAATGTTCTATGTTCTATTCCACTAATCCTATAATGGAATCCCTATAATCATTCAACAGCCCTGCTACAAAACGCCCGGGCACCTTTTGATCACCCAACACCAACTGCATGGGAACCATTCAGATAGTAAGTGTGCTTCGTGGTGACAATGGTCAATACCAAACCGTCAATGGTGCCCATACAATAATGTGACAGGCATCTCCAGTCAACATTCCTTGCTGCTTCATTGACAACTCAGTGCCCATTCGAGCTGGTAGTTATTCACTCAGCTTTGATTCATTTCCATTCCACCTCTAGATGTTCTGCAGACAAGGAGCAAAAGCATTTCACTGAGATACAAGCAGGGTTAATTTGGTAACCAAAAAGCGAATAGCATTGTTAACCAGGACATCAGTTAACAGAACCTGCAGATTTCCTCACCTTCCCCTTCCTGTTTTTATATCCAATCTCTACTTGGGAGCAACCCACCATACAGATTGTAACTATTCAATGTTTGCATCTGTTGGCTGATCTACACTCACTGTGCTGGTGTGGGATGACTCCAGGAATCATAGAATGATGAATCTTTACTATGCAGATAAAGGCCATTTGGCCCATCAAGTCCACACCTACTCCCACACCCTATCCCCGTAAACCGCATTTCCCATGAATAATCCACATAGCCTGCACATCCCTGGACACCGTGGGCAATGTGACATGGCCAATCTACTTAAGCTGCGCATCGTTCAACTGAGAGGAAACTGGAGCTCCCAGAGGAAACCCACGCAGACAAAGGGTTGGTGGGGGGGTGTTTGTGCACACTCCATACAGACAGTCGCCCAAGGCTGGAATTGAACCGAGGTCCCTGGCGCTGTGAGACAGCAGTGCTAAACCACCATATCTTCCTGGGAGGGGTTGTGAAGGAGGCTGGTGGAATGGATGGAGAAGAAGAAACGGGCAAGGCAGGAGAGCAGTTGAAGACAGACTGAGGAGGGGGTGATAAAAATAAAATGTTGGGACAGGAATAGTGAACAAACTGTAGAGAGAGGTGGGAGTTCATGCCAAAGCATGTAAAAACATTTTAAAACAATTTGAACAAAACATGTTACGTGGATAGAAAATAAAGTCATTGCTGCAGAGTTCCGATGAAGAAAATATCCAATAGCGATCAGGATATCGTTGTGTGGGGAACCCACAGGCCGAGTCCCAGAGCGGCAGCAGAGCGAGCATGGGCCGAGTCCCAGAGCGAGTCCCGGATGGAAGCCAGTGAGGCCTCGTGCTCTGAAGCCCAGCAGGCACGGGCTGACAATGGAAAAAGGACAATGACGACTACAACTTGAGTACTTCATAGAAACTTTTTAAACTTTGTATTCCCATGCTAACCTATTGCTTCACTGTTTCAATTCAGTGACAACTCTTAAAGTATCTGTACATGGGTACGCTGTACCTAAAGATGGTGTCGAGGGGCGACATTACAAACTTCAGGTGCACGTGGCAGTAAAGGCTATTCTATTCTATTTAACTTTTATTTGGTCCCCATCTAAGTGGAGGGTTGCTTTTCGGACTGGATGCCTGTGACCAACAGTTTTCCACAATGATCACCTCTGGGTCCTCAATAATAAAATGTGAGGCTGGATGAACACAGCAGGCCCAGCAGCATCTCAGGAGCACAAAAGCTGACGTTTCGGGCCTAGACCCAGCTCTCTGATGAAGGGTCTAGGCCTGAAACGTCAGCTTTTGTGCTCCTGAGATGCTGCTGGGCCTGCTGTGTTCATCCAGCCTCACATTTTATTATCTTGGATTCTCCAGCATCTGCAGTTCCCATTATCACCTCTGGGTCCTCCTTTGTTTGTCATTTATATAAATGATTTGGATGAGCATATAGAAGGCATGGTTAATAAGTTTGTGAGCGACACCAAAATTTGTGGCAAAGAGGACAGTTAAGAAGATTACAAAAGGACATTGATCAAATGGGTTAATGGGCTGAAAAATGGCGATGGAATTCAATCTGGATAAAAGCAAGGTATTGCATTTTGGGCACAACGAACAAGGGTAGGGCTTATACAATTAACGGTTGGACCTTTGTAGTGTTGTAGAACAGAGGGACCTATAGGTGGAGGTACATAATTCTTTGAAGTTTATGTCACATATAGACAAGGTGGTTAAAAAGGCATTTGGTATGCTTGCCTTCATTGCTCAATCCTTTGAGTACAGGAGTTGGGAGGTCATGTTGTGTTTGTGCACAACATTGGTGAGGCCTCTTCTAGAATATTGTGTCTGGTTGCCAAGTTATAGGAAGGATATTATCAAAGAAAGGCTGGATGAGCTGGGACTTTTTTCACTGGAGCATAGAACGTTGAAAAGTGGTCTGATAGAAGTTCATAAAATACTTAGAGATATAAACAGAGTTAATGGCAGTTGTCTTTTCCCTGGAATGGGGGATTTCAAAACTTGGGGACATATTTTAAGGTGACAGAAGGGAGATTTTATAAAAGACACGACGGGCAATTTTTTTGCCTGTGGAATGAACTTCCTGAGGAAGTGGTGGATGCGGGTACAATTACAATGTTTAAAAGACATTTGGATAGATACATGAATAGGAAAGGTTTGAAGGGATATGGGCCACGAGCAGGCAGATAGGACTAGTTTAGTTTGAGATTATATTTGGCATGGACTGGTTGGACAGACAGATCTGTTTCCATGCTGTATGGCTCCTCAATTCTATGATTCTATAATGCTTCAACCCAATTTCTGTATACCCAGCCAGTGGTGCATTGTCTTAAACATGGCCCACATTCTAAATCTCTACATGAAATGCAATTTATTTTGTAACAGCTTTGTATCACAGGGTATTACTCGCGAAGACTATATCAATAACACCATCAAGTAAATCACTGGGGAAAGCTAAGGGCTCTTTAATGCTTTTGGTATTGTGGAGAATTCGAGATTCGTAAGTTCTCACTTATTCAAAGAGCAAAGAACTCAAGACAACCAGGTTTCACATTCCACAATGTTTGAGATTTACCTGATGTAGTAATTTAGCATACGGAGAAGTCACCATCTTCTCAAAAAACAACCTGGCAGCCTTCAAGTCAATTCCAGGCTTTCGAGAACTGGTTTTAAAATGCTCGTCATTACTGAAAGGGATTAAAAGACGTATTTTTTAAATGGAAAAATTGTCCATATTCCTCCACCTCTTACCTTAACTTTTACATTAAAACATCAAAGTAGATTTGTTGTCACTACTCAATTCTTTTCATTTCTACAATCTTTATGCTTACAACGTCAAATAATGTTCTAATGAATCCTGTTGTGGGCACGGCTTTACCAGCAACTTTGAGGTACAGCAATTTCTCCTACTGTGGCCAGCTATCAAACAAAATTCAGGATAATTTCTTATAACAGTATATTCCGGAACCGAACAGTCAGCAGGTTATGATATATCTGGGACTGCCTAACAAGATAATCGATGACATTATAATTACACGTGGAAGGGGCATGAAAGCAGATCTTGCTCAGTGTGCAAGCGGATTAAGCTCTGACAAAGGGTCACTGGACTCAAAATGTTAACTGTTTTTTCTCCACAGATGCCGCCAGACCTAGTGAGTTTTTCCAGCAATTTCTATTTTGTTTGTTTCAGATCTCCACCGTCCATAGTTCTTGGCTGTATTTTAGGGCAAATTAGGTTTAGAGATAGGTCGGAAGAGATACAGTGGCAGACATTCAAGGTTATAGTTCAGAATAGTCAGAACCAAATACATTCTCAGAAAGAAAATTTCCAAAAAAAGAATTCACCATCCATGGTTAAATGAAAAATAGTACCAAACAAATAAAAAGTACCTAACTGTACAAAGATGGGTGGTGTGTCAGAAAACTGGGCAGAAAATAAGAGCAAAAGAAATTTTTTTTTAAAAAAGGCAAAAAGTACAGTATGAGAGAAATCTAGTTTACATATTCCAACGTGCAGTTGTATCTTTCAAAATATCAGAAAGGAAAGCTGAAGCTTCTGAGAAGCGAGGCAAACTTTGCTCAAGGCTTTCGCATGCGCATGTACGTGTGCGTGTGGTGGGGTCGGGGAGGGGGGTTGGTGGTGGAAGCAAGAAAAATTAACTTGGGAACTTGAAGGTAATTGACAAAAATAAAGCCAGGGAAGAGTGGAGAAGACAAATGTATTACACAGGAAGTTATGATAATCTGGAATGTAGTGTTCGAAAGGGGAGCAAAAGCAGAGTCAACAGTAATTTACAAACTTCTACACCCCCACAGCACCAAGGGAAGGGACAGAATGGCTGGTGTTGGGAGGTCATGGGATGAAACCTCCAAGAATCTCTCTGAACAGAGGGCAACGCCATTGGCCTTTCCTTAATTTATTCATTCACGGGATGAGGGTATCACTGGCTCGGCCAGCATTTATTACCTATTCCTAACTGCCCAGAGTCAACCACATTGCTGTCAGTCTGAAGCCACATGTAGGCCAGCCCAGGTAAAGATGGCAGTTTCCTGTTCCTATAGATATTGACAAACTGACTAAATCCTGGAAAGAAAAAAGGCCATTGCACAGGCCTAATTTTACCACATTTCAACCATATAATTTCTGCAACATTTTTAAACAACTGGGCTGCGTTCCCTTTATGCAGGTGCGCTTGCGCGCGCGCGCACACACACTAAATTACCGTACCTACCGATGGTCAAGGAAACTGCCATTCAAACTCGAAGGTGATGAAAATATCGCGTTTAATTCGCTGAGAAAAAAGAAAGCAGAAACGACAGATCAGTAGATTAAGCATCATTACAAATGCTGCTTTCACACACGTGAACTGGCTACAAGATTACAGCCTTTTGGCTACAATATTTCACATCCAAATGAACAAAGGATTGCCTTGGGATTGGAGGTAATGTGATTCATCTTTCAACCATTGCCTGCCCCAATACTTCCTCAGTTGCAAAGCCCAAGTCTTGCCTGTTGTGGTTTGCTGGCCGGCTTTCCAAACAGGAACCAAATTTCTTCCCTTCCAAAATGGTCAAGGTGGCTGCTAGCATCCTATGCCCCATTTGCAAATGTGTAGGGCATCTACTGCGTAGCATGTGTCCATTCATACCTGGCAGTGAGCCCTTACCCAGCTTAAAGATCCCAATGGCTGCAACAACAAAACCACTGGTAAGCACAATCACATGAAATGGGTCCATCAAGCCTGCTCCACCATACAACAAGATCATGGCTGATCAACAGTCCCTCTGATGCATGGCAACTCAAATGTTCTGGTACGCCGATTGCTGCAGTGATATCTGGTTCCTGAAGTCACTGCACGCACAGGCCTGAGACATCCACAGCTGGTAAAAAAAGAAATTAGAGGGAATGTTGGGCTCAAAAACACTTTCTAGCTATCCTCTATTCCCCTTAACCCACTTGTTACAGAGGAATCTATGTAACTCTGCCTTAAAAACATTCAATGACCCGGCCTCTGCCAACTTCTGGCGAAGAGAATTCCACCAGTTCTCAACCCTCAAACATTTTCTCCTGACTTTTATCTTAAATATTCATATTCCTAAACTGCGTGCATTAGTTCTGGTCTATTCCACAGGGGGAAACATCCCTTTCAGCACCTATCCTATCAAGTCTTCGCAAGATCTAATCGCTTTTCAATCATAGGACTTCTCATTCATCTGAACTCCAACAGACTCAGGCACAATCTTTCCTCATATGTTCATGGCCTTATCCCAAGAATCAAAATTCCCCGCAAGACCGAAAGGCCTCTTACTGGATCAGACAAGTGGTAGATTAAGTGATTTTCTTAATACAATGTATAAACAGTCCACAAGCCTATTTGTTTCAGGCATTTTGCAACATTTTAATCAAGAAGACCGACAATGACAGGAGGAAAGATTTTTTTAAGCAGTGAATGGTTACGATTTGGAACACATTGCCACAGAATGCACTGTGGTAGAGGCAGATTTAATCACGCCTTTTGAAAGCTACTGAATAATTATCTAAAGACAAATTTTAAAACGTCAGCGTTATGAAGGTGGAGAAGGGGGACTAGGCAAGTTGACCTTGAAGATAGCCAGCTAGCATGGGCACAAGTGAGTCCCAAAGCTGCGCAATTTACCTTGGTGCAGGTGAGTGTCTGGCAGAGCAGACAGGAGGCTTGGAGCAGAGAGGGACCATTGTTGGATTGGGGCCTGGCGCAGGCAGACAGACCACGTGCTGCAAAGTAATTTTGATTTTAAATTCTTTACTGGACTGTAATGTCAGTCCTTTAACTATATTATAACTATTTACTTCTAACTTATTTTTTAGACACTAAGTAATGCTACTACTTTTCCTTCTATTCCTCTTTTGTGTACAAGATTTGTAGATAGGTACTTGTCCTGAAGATGGTGCCATTTGAGGCAGTCGTTATAAAAAAACACTTTTCACTGCACTCCTGTACTGGAGTACACACGACAATAAAGGATATTCTATTCTGTGCTGTAACTAGTTTACGATGTAATACATTGAGGGACAGAGGATTTTTATCAACATTATAAGTGTCAGAGCTGTGTAAGGTGAGGGGAGAATGTCAGTTGCCTTCTGTACTTTCTGCACAAAACAATTCCTAAGCTGGTTACAACTATCATTTTCTCAAAATAAGTCCCTCAAAGTCAAGACCCAAAGAACAACTTAGAGGGAATATCAACTCTAAAAGCTAGCTCAGAAGTGTCAGAGCCCCGAGAGTGATAGAGCATACGGAGATGGGGGTGTGGGAGACCAGAGGACAGGGGGAGGTAGAATAGAGCTAAGTCCAGTGTCCAAGAGAAGAAAAGACAACACAAATTAAAGAAAGTAAATGTTGACAATTCTCAAGTTGCCCCCTACACAGGAATTATTTAGAACACCATAGGAACTGGACAGTGATGTATTTTCTTCTACTGAGGGCATCTAAAAGAGAGTATAACATAAATTTGAGTCAGGCCTTTGGGAAGTGAAATCAAGAATATAATAAAATGTGAGGCTGGATGAACACAGCAGGCCCAGCAGCATCTCAGGAGCACAAAAGCTGACGTTTCGGGCCTAGACCCTTCATCAGAGAGGGGTATGGGGAGAGGGAACTGGAATAAATAGGGAGAGAGGGGGAGGCGGACCGAAGATGGAGAGAAAAGAAGATAGGTAGAGAGGAGAGTATAGGTTGGGAGGTAGGGAGGAGATAGGTCAGTCCAGGGAAGACGGACAGGTCAAGGAGGTGGGATGAGGTTAGTAGGTAGATGGGGGTGCGGCTTGGGGTGGGAGGAAGGGATGGGTGAGAGGAAGAACCGGTTAGGGAGGCAGAGACAGGTTGGACTGGTTTTGGGATGCAGTGGGTGGGGGGGGAAGAGCTGGGCTGGTTGTGTGGTGCAGTGGGGGGAGGGGACGAACTGGGCTGGTTTAGGGATGCAGTGGGGGAAGGGGAGATTTTGAAGCTTGTGAAGTCCACATTGATACCATATGGCTGCAGGGTTCCCAGGCGGAATATGAGTTGCTGTTCCTGCAACCTTCGGGTGGCATCATTGTGGCAGTGCAGGAGGCCCATGATGGACATGTCATCAAGAGAATGGGAGGGGGAGTGGAAATGGTTTGCGACTGGGAGGTGCAGTTGTTTGTTGCGAACTGAGCGGAGGTGTTCTGCAAAGCGGTCCCCAAGCCTCCGCTTGGTTTCCCCAATGTAGAGGAAGCCGCACCGGGTACAGTGGATGCAGTATACCACACTGGCAGATGTGCAGGTGAACCTCTGCTTAATGTGGAATGTCATCTTGGGGCCTGGGATGGGGGTGAGGGAGGAGGTGTGGGGACAAGTGTAGCATTTCCTGCGGTTGCAGGGGAAGGTGCCGGGTGTGGTGGGGTTGGAGGGCAGTGTGGAGCGAACAAGGGAGTCACGGAGAGAGTGGTCTCTCCGGAAAGCTGACAGGGGAGGGGATGGAAAAATGTCTTGGGTGGTGGGGTCGGATTGTAAATGGCGGAAGTGTCGGAGGATAATGCGTTGTATCCGGAGGTTGGTAGGGTGGTGTGTGAGAACGAGGGGGATCCTCTTGGGGCGGTTGTGGCGGGGGCGGGGTGTGAGGGATGTGTTGCGGGAAATACGGGAGACGCGGTCAAGGGCGTTCTCGATCACTGTGGGGGGGAAGTTGCGGTCCTTGAAGAACTTGGACATCTGGGATGTGCGGGAGTGGAATGTCTTATTGTGGGAGCAGATGCAGCGGAGGCGGAGGAATTGGGGATGCGGCACCCACCCTCCTGCAAAAATTCAATACACCTCCTCCCACCCACCCTCCTGCAAAAATTCCATCCCCTATTCCCAATTCCTCCGCCTCCGCCGCATCTGCTCCCACGATAAGACATTCCACTCCCGCACATCCCAGATGTCCAAGTTCTTCAAGGACCGCAACTTATCCCCCACAGTGATCGAGAACGCCCTTGACCGCGTCTCCCGTATTTCCCGCAATACATCCCTCACACCCCGCCCCCGCCACAACCGCCCCAAGAGGATCCCCCTCATTCTCACACACCACCCTACCAGCCTCCGGATACAACGCATTATCCTCCGACACTTCCGCCATTTACAATCCGACCCCACCACCCAAGACATTTTTCCATCCCCTCCCCTGTCAGCTTTCCGGAGAGACCACTCTCTCCGTGACTCCCTTGTTCGCTCCACACTGCCCTCCAACCCCACCACACCCGGCACCTTCCCCTGCAACCGCAGGAAATGCTACACTTGTCCCCACACCTCCTCCCTCACCCCCATCCCAGGCCCCAAGATGACATTCCACATTAAGCAGAGGTTCACCTGCACATCTGCCAATGTGGTATACTGCATCCATTGTACCCGGTGCGGCTTCCTCTACATTGGGGAAACCAAGCGGAGGCTTGGGGACCGCTTTGCAGAACACCTCCGCTCAGTTCGCAACAAACAACTGCACCTCCCAGTCACAAACCATTTCCACTCCCCCTCCCATTCTCTAGATGACATGTCCATCATGGGCCTCCTGCAGTGCCACAACGATGCCACCCGAAGGTTGCAGGAACAGCAACTCATATTCCGCCTGGGAACGCTGCAGCCATATGGTATCAATGTGGACTTCACAAGCTTCAAAATCTCCCCTTCCCCTACTGCATCCCTAAACCAGCCCAGTTCGTCCCCTGCCCCCACTGCACCACACAACCAGCCCAGCTCTTCCCCCCCACCCACTGCATCCCAAAACCAGTCCAACCTGTCTCTGCCTCCCTAACCGGTTCTTCCTCTCACCCATCCCTTCCTCCCACCCCAAGCCGCACCCCCATCTACCTACTAACCTCATCCCACCTCCTTGACCTGTCCGTCTTCCCTGGACTGACCTATCCCCTCCCTACCTCCCCACCTATACTCCCCTCTCTACCTAAGTTCTTTTCTCTCCATCTTCGGTCCGCCTCCCCCTCTCTCCCTAATTATTCCAGTTCCCTCTCCCCATACCCCTCTCTGATGAAGGGTCTAGGCCCGAAACGTCAGCTTTTGTGCTCCTGAGATGCTGCTTGGCCTGCTGTGTTCATCCAGCCTCACATTTTATTATCTTGGAATTCTCCAGCATCTGCAGTTCCCATTATCTCTGAAATCAAGAATAACTACTTTAACGATAATCTTGAACTCTGTCTTGAGGTCAACTGAAATACTCAATGACTGAGGTTGACAGATTTTCTTTGCTAAAGCTATCAGGAGGCAAGGTTCCTAGCTAACTGTAACTCAGCAAGAACCTTGGTCTAGTTACTTCAAGCAGCATAGGATAAATGGTTACTTGACAGAAGTCTATAAAATCATTAAGCACTGCAGCAGGAGGTGTAGATATAGAAATATCAATAGTCAAATAAATACAAGTGTGGCAATTTTTTGGAAACACTGGCAAGGGGAAGGACTGGAATATGTATAATGGAATCAAAACATTTAACACTGAAATCATACTGTAAACACAATAGAAAGAAAGATAATCACCTTAACACACACAAAGAGAACATGTGCTTGGAGTACCTGCAAATGCTAGGGATCATTATAATCTACTGAACGGTAACAGCAACAGACAGGAAACCCCTCTAGAACAGAGGAAAGAAGGATCCTGTTGATATTGTAGATTCAAAAGGATTATTTAACCTGGAGTTGAGATGATTGTCCTGGCTGGGTGGGGTGGGGCATGCATGAAAGACAAAAGGACGCCACCATTGCAGAATGCACATCAACAGGAACTTCATTAACAGAACTAAAGGGACCCAGTGCACAACTACACGCACTGGGATAGGAGTGTTTAGCTTCACAATATACACACCAGAGATGTGAGAGAGTGGTGTGAAATCCTGTAATCATTGTACAAATTCTGTAACATTAGGATGTTCAAGAAACCAATGTAACCATAGTTTACCGTTAAGATGCATAAATATGCGAGTCAAATTACAATCTGGGAAGCAGTCTCTCGAAGTTCCAAGTTTCCTGTATATTCTTATTAAACCAGCCGGTCATCTTGTTTCAAAATCCATAGAAGTCTAGTGTCGAAACAGGCCATTCAGCCCAACAGGTCCACACTGACCAAGCCTCTGAGCAGCATCTCACCCAGAACCATCTCCCTATCCTATCCCTGTAACCCTGCAGTTCCCAAGGCTAACACACCTAACCTACACATCCCTGAACACTATGGGCAATTTAGCGTGGCCAATCCACCTAACCTGCACATCTTGGAGCGTGGGAGGAAACTGGAGCACCCAGCAGAAAGCCATGTAGACATGGGGAGAATGTGTTGCACGAAGGTGGAATCAAACCCAAGTCCCTGGCAGCTGGGTTGTGAGGCAGCAGTACTAACCAATGAGCCACTGTGCTGTGCCAACTAGCAATTCTCTCCGTTGCAGTATCATTTTAGAATACATCATTCATGAAATCGGGTTGTGTGACTACTAATACATTATTCCAGTTTCACAGATCATGGATATACAGGGAATATGAACCTGAGTGATACAGGAGTGAATATCAGATGGTTCTTCTCTCTCCATAAAATTTACTGCCTTTGGAATACACTGTTGGCTGCTGTGCTGGGCTCTCTGTAGAGACACAGCCAAACTCGTTCCTAATGAGCAAACTGTCTTTTCAGATAACATTTGGTCTCACTGGTTTCCTGAACTTGTCTTGATCACCTGAGGTCATTGAAGAGGAAAAATAAAATAAATACTTTCCCTTCTCAGATCTTTTGCTTTAATAACCTCCAGGGTCGAGGCCCGAAACATCAGCTCCCCTACTCCTATCATGCTGCTGGGCCTGCAGTGTTCATCCAGCTCTACATCTTGTTATCTCAGATTCTCCAGCATCTGCAGTTCCGACTATCTTCTCCAGAAGACTGTATCGATGCATGATGTGGTGTGAGATTAAGGGTGGTGCAGAGAAATATTTTGCAAGAATGGTCCCAGCATCATAATATAGATCAATCAATGTTATTTCTACATGTCCGGGCCAAAATATCAGTCCACTAATTTATTTTGGAGAAACCAACTTGATATTCATGCGGCTGATTACAGCCAGCAACAAAGAGACCTTGGGTGCTGGTTAACAGTACATTGAAAATGGAGTTGCAGGTAGACAGGGTGGTGGAAAAGGTCTTTAGTATACATGTCTTTATTGGTCAGTGCACTGAATGCTGGAGTTGGGAGGTTATGTTGCAGCTGTACAGAACATTGGAGAGGCTAGTTTTGGAAAACTGCATTCAGTTCTGGTCTCCCTGATATCGGAAAGATGTCATTAAACTTGAAAGGGTGTAGAAAAGATTTACGAGGATATTGCCAGGGTCGGAGGGATGAGCTATAGAGAGAGGCTGAATAGGCCAGGGCTATATTCCCTGAAGCATCAGAAGTAAGGGATGACCTTAGAGAAGTTTGTAAAATCATGAGGGGCGTGGATATAATGAATAGACAAGGTCTTTTTCCCAAGTAGGGGTATCAAAACTAGAGGGTATAGGCTAAAGGTGAGGGGGGGGGAGATTTAAAAGGGACAACTTTTCCATGCAGAGGATGGCGCGTGTATGGAACAAGCTGCCAGAGGTGGTGGTGGAGGCAGGTAAAATTACAACATTTAAAAGGCATCTGGATGGGTACATGAATACGAAGGGTTTAGAACATAGAACACAGAACATAGAAGAGTACAGCACCGTACAAGCCCTTCGGCTCACAATGTTGTGCCGTGGAATAATCCTAATCCAAAAATAAAATAACCTAACCTAGAGAAATATGTTCCAAATGCTAGCAAATGGGATTAGATTATTTTTAAGATATCTGGTCAGCATGGATGAGTTGGACTGAAGGGTCTGTTTCCGTGTTATATATCTCTATGACTCCACCAGACCACAACTGACTATTTCCCAGTACAATATCACCACTTACATTCAGCACCGGTCCTGGTTAACAATTGGAATTAAGTTGCACAGGCAGGCTGCCAATTCTGACTGCTGCACATACCAGGAGGTTGGGAGATTTCACCACATGACTTTATATCTCAAAAAATTGGTGCCCTGGTACATTATTCACCACAGAAAACAGATCAGCAATGGCAGTTAGAATACCCACAGTCCTTTGCGCTTCTGACACATCTCTATTCACCACATTTTAATGGAGTCCTGTTCAGAATTAAGTTCTGTCCCAGTGTTAACGGGGCCAAGTAACTGACAACTTTATATTAGGGGAATAAGATTTTTACATTGTAGGCCATTTGGCCCTCCAAGCCTGTTTCACCAACCACTGAGATTACGATGTTCCATTTCAAAGAAATCTTTGGACTCAAAACATTAACACTGCTTCTCTATCTACAAAAGCCACCATTCTTGTTGAGTATCTCCAGCACTTTGTTGTTATTTCAGATCTACAGCAACTGCAGCATTTTGTTTTCATACAGCTTGCCTGATTGTGGTCTCAAGTCCACTTTCATGCCTGTGCCCACTAACTCTCTACTTCATTGTCGATCAACAATCTATCCAACCTCTCCTCAAATAATTCAACGACAAAACTTGCATTGTTTTCTGGGAAAGACAACTCTGCAGACCAGCAGTTCTATGACAGGAAACAAATTATTCTCATCTCCATCTTAAAATGTACATCTCTCATCCTTAAACCATGTCTTCTGGTTCTAGATTCCCACAAGAGAAAACATCTGTCCATTATCCATAAATTCCAAACCTCCCTCAAGATCTTACATGTTTCAGTAAAATCAGCCTTTACTCTGCAAAATCTGAATGTGCATTGGCCCAACCTGTTCAACTTTTCCTCATCCTTTATCCTTTGGCTTTATGCCCATTGGGGACTGGCAGCAGAAAGGACAGAATTTCATTCCACAGAAAAGAGAAGGCAGGAGGGGTGACATATTTGAGGTAATTAGAAAGGATTTGATGGGGTTGCATTGAGAAGATGTTTCCAAGTAAGGGATGTAGCGCAAGGGTATTAGGATACTAGAGCAATCTTGAAGATGTCACTGAGCTACATATAAATGGGCAGAATGAGCAATAGAATCCTAGACCAGATTAGAACCTGGACATAAATCCTGGTATGGGTCAGTTGGGCCAAACGTGATTTTATATAGTCAGTTCAGGCTGGATATAAACACCAAGGCCAGAAGTCAACGAGAGTGTTCATCTCCCAAGTGGCTCGAGGCTGCACAAACAGCCAATCAGAATGGAGCAACCAGCATTTTTTCATGTATGTTTAAAATCTGTGAGCAAAAGAAACAGAAACTTTCACAATTTGGAAGTGAAACTGAAAACCTGGGCAATTTTCTTTCTTTTTGAGAGGAAGTTCCTTTTGAGAAATCAGGGGCTGGATTTTGGGGTGAAAATTTCTCAAGATGACTAAGCTGACAATTTCAGGCCCCAAGGAGCTTATGTGGTCGTGACCCTACCTTTGAGCCAGGAGGACTGGGCTCGGGAATCACCTGCTCCAGAGGTGTGTCATAGCATCTACGATCTGGCTACGATTTTAGACACTCCTAGGAACTCTCCGAGGCAAAGGTGTGAACCTTCTGTGGTAAAAAATATTGCAAAAAGCAAGATGGGGTGTCCAACACGAGGTCTGGAAATGAGACACTGAAAAGAAAATGCCAGGCCAACTAGAAGATGGAGGGACTCCTCGACAAAGGAAATGAGAAGGGCAGGCATGCCATCCTGACGTTGCTAAATATGAGGAGACTCCAAACCACTTATGAGAAACACATGCCCCAAAATCTATCTTTAAAGAAAGATAGAGACAAAGAACCATGGGGTGAGGCCTGCAAGGAAAGTTAGCCCCTTCACTCGAGCGGTTTTCTTCTGCCCAGCAGGTCAAGCAGCAAAGATGGAGCAGTAACAGTGACAGTTTAAATGGATGGGAACCAAGTAAGAGATCGAGTTTTGGAGTTACCATGTGGGAGAGAGCTGGGAGGTCAAAGTGCAAGCTTTGGTGAGCAGCATAAGGAATGGCAAGGTGCTGGTTGGGGTCTCCTTGTGCGGCTTCTGTCAGTCTGTCACTCCCTCTGGCATTTTCTTCAGCATTGTGGTGGGTTCGGCCTGGGATTCCAATGGGGGTGGGGCGGGGCTGCATGGTGGGGGTAGGGGGAGTGAGGGCGGTCTGGTCCTTGAGCCCAGAGCCACGAAATGGACTGAGTGCACTTTGTCTTAAATTCTCTTTTCTTAAAAATCTTTTTTTCTTTATTATAGAATTATGGTAGGAGTCTTATTCTGAGCCCTTTTTTTAACCTTTCTAATTCATTATTGATTTTGTATTTTTGAAGGCTTTAATGGTAAACATTTCATTTTTTTAAAAAAAACAACTTTTTTGGGTTTTGTTTCCTGGGAATTTGTACTAAAGAATCTGTACATGGTACCTTGGAACCTCAGATGCTGTAAACTTTTCACTGTTCTCATGTGAGTACATGTGACAGTAAAGCTAATTCAATCCAATCCAATTAAGACAATTGTCCCCAGTAATCAGAGCTAGGTCAAAACTTACTTAAGTACGTCCTTCCCTGAAAGGCCTAGCATCCACCGATTCACGTTGCTGTTGATTACCCTGACACATTTCAAAGGATCCAAACAGCGGAAATCATCAGGGACTTGTGAATTCTGGAAGAATACATAAAGTATGTGAAGTTGAGATGAAAAGAAGGAAAATATGATGTCATAAATGTGTGCTGAATTCGAAACATGACAAAAATCTCTTGCTGCTCAACTCTGATGTTAAGAGCAAAAGACATTGCAGAGAAGTAGGCCATTCAGCCCATTAAGTCTGCTCTGCCATTCAATTAGATCATCGTTGATCTGGTTTTATTGCAGAGATTCAAGTCAAAACACCCTCCACTTCAAAACTTCACTAAACCTATAAACAGATTTTTGGCATGTATCCAATAGGGGTGGGGCAGGGGTGCATAGTGGGGGTAGGGGGAGTGATGTTGTGGTTGGTTGGCTCGCCAAGCTGGATGTTCCACAGGCATTTCATTACCCTGCTGGGTAACATCATCAGTACAGCCTCCGATGGAGCGCTGTTGTGTTTTCCCTCCTGTTATTTGAAATCTGGTGAGTTGACACCAGAGTTCAAATAACAGGCAGGAAAACACAGCAGCACTTCATCCAAGATAAGGAGGTATAGAGCTGGATGAACGCAGCAGGCAAAGGAGCATGAGAGGAGCAGGAAGGCTGATGTTTCAGGCCTAGACCCTTCTTCAGAAATTTGAAGAAGGGTCTAGGCCTGACACGTCAGCCTTCCTGCTCCTATGATGCTGCTTGGCCTGCTGTGCTCATCCAGCTCTATACCTTGTTATCTCAGATTCTCCAGCATCTGCAGTTCCTACTATCTCTGAAGCACTTCATCTGAGCCCGCACTGAAGATGTTACCCAGCAGGGTGATGACATGTCTGTGGAACAAGGAACCAGCTTGGTGAGCCAAACAACCACAACATCCACAACCCGAGCCACAAATCTACTCTAAAACCTTAGACAACACAATCACATCAATGCAGCTAAAGCCAAGCAAGACTGTAGGTTGAGCTGTAAGAATTCATAATAAAGGGTAGAGCCACCAATTCATCATGAAGACAGAATATTATTTGCTGATTGCAAAATTCTGCATCACAGAAACTAAGAAAAGAGTTTTAATTTTACCAATGAATAGTAACAGCTCTGTAGGAGGCCACTCAGCCTGTTAAACCTGTGTCAACTCCAAGCAAGGATAATTTAGACCATTCTACTCTCCACCCTTTTTAGTTTTTATTGCAGATGAAGACAACGCAAAGTATCTTTATTTACAAGTTCCATCACTGCTGTTGCATAAACCAACACTACAGCAAATTTGCAGCCAGGAAGGTCCCACAGACAGCAATGAGAAATGATGAGGTACTTTGTTCCCATTGTTTCTGGTTTGCAGCCTCACAACACTGAACTGGCAATCTAGCCAAGGATTCAGCAAAAGAGAATTCAAATCTGCACCATTGAAGTCTGTGACTTTCAATTTATTTCAATGAAGAACTGGTGTCAGTCTGAGTAATCTTGAAACAGTTGGATCATTTGGAAATAATAACTTCCATCCTTACTCTGGTGAATACCTGACTCTAGACCCACTCTACTATGGCTGACTATGTTCCAAAATGGTCCAGCCAGCTACAAGGATGGCCAATGGATAGACAGTACAAGCGAAGAGCAGGTACAAAATGGCACATCATAGTGGCACTCTGCCATCTAGGCACCACTTGTGCTTTTATCAGTATTCATTTCTGTTTGTGTTTTAAGGGGTTAAAGTGAAAAGGTGCTTCAATTTAAGCTGACCATTGCTAGATAATAACCACTCCAGCACTGGACAGATTATCGTTCTAATATTTGTCTGAAGGAGCTGACACGTCATCCAAATTGCTCACAGATTTAAAATCTTAGCTAATTTAATTTAAAAAAAGAAAATCTGCTTTTTAAGAATGTCATATTTTGTAAATTTGCATTTCGTTATCCACTTGTCTAAATCTCCATCATTCAAAACTATTAATGGGAATCCCTATTAAAATATAGAATATATGAAGGTCTTTAGAGTTCACATTCATAAAAATACAGGAGCAGGACATTCAGCCCTTTCATTCATTGAACACACGGATATTTTCACTTCAATGCCATTTCCCTGCACCATCCCATATTCCTTGATGTTTTTAATGTGTAGATAATCAATCAAATCCAAACTTGAACAGACTCAACAAGGCAACTTTTACCACTCTCTGGGATGGAGAATTCCAAAGAGTCACCATGCTCCAAGTGGAGAGGCTTCCCTGTCTCCCATTCCTCCAGGGCCTGCCCTTGAAACTGAGACTGTATTCCTGGCTCTAGACCATCACTTAATGAGAATGAATTGAAAGTTACCATTTCCCATTTTCCTTCAACGCATCCCCTCAACCTTTAAATCAAGCAATCACTTTAAATCACTTTAGAAGCATTGACCTGGGTTTTTAATGGGTTTGGTCTCACCTCCTGGTGAAAGAAAAGGGCGAAACTCTGATCACCTCCACAGCAAACATGTTTCAGCACACGATACATGGACTGATCTGCCGGCAGATCAAAGCAAGTCTCAATATAGATAGCTGCTTATGGTTCAGAAAACACCACTAGATTAAAATCATCAACAATTCACTGGATTCAATCCTGAGACTCATAAAACATCCACCCAACAAGGGATCTTTCAACATGCAGAAATGATCCTTTAGGCTATAGGCACAGGGCGCACTGTGCTAGAAAGCACAAATGCATCAGGAGATGAATAAGACTAGGGTCTGTCCTGGGATATTTTTCTAATTTATCTCATAGAGGGTAACATTTCTGATAATGTTAAAGTTGGAGACTATCAAGCTCCACCTATCTGGTGATACGATACATAAGACAATAAGATCTTGACAAAGAATTAGGTCATTTGATCCATCCAGTCTGCTCTGCCAATCGATTGTGGCTGATATGTTTACAACCTCATTGTCCTGCCTCCTCCCTATAATCTTTGATACCCTTACTAATCAGAAACTTACCTATTGCTGTTTGGGTGGGGAAAAGAGATCAAGTTTCCAATGGAGATAGATGTATCACCATTGTCTCCTGTTAGCTGTCATTATTATAACCAACTAGCCAACATGATTTGCACCTATTGCTATCATGCAATAAATGACATCTTGTTAAGACAAGTGCCTCTTTTTGTTAGACTCACTGATGGTCCTCTAACACTGTTACCCAAATAGGCCCTTGGACTCAGTATGGAGGGATCGGCCTTTAGAGAGCACTCCAGGGGCTGTGGTGCATTGAAATGCCAGATAAGGTTATTCTGATTAATTTTAATAAGTTTTCATTCTAGGTTTGTAAGTTTCCATTAAATTTTGCTTCGGTTGCAGACTCCCACCAGAGGCTATTTGATTTGATTACTGTTTTCTTTTAAAAGAGTAGAATCAAGATTCTTCAGAGACCAGTGGGCACCACAGGGGCTGGGATGTATTATCACAGGGGCGGCACGGTCGCTCAATGGTTAGCACTGCAGCCTGACAGCGCCAGGGACCCACCAATTCGGGTTCAATTCCAGCCTCGGGTTACTGTCTGTGCGGAATTTGCACATTCTCCCTGTGTCTGCGTGGGTTTCCTCTGGGTGCTCCAGTTTCCTCCCGCAGTCCAAAGATGTGCAGACTAGGTGGATCGGCCATGCTAAATTGCCCGTAGTGTTCAGGGGTGTGTGGGTTATAGGGGGATGGGTCTGGGTGGGATGGTCCAAGTGCCTGTTTCCACCCTGTAGGGAATCTAATCATCTAATCTAATCACCCCAGACAGTGGTATTTTGATTTGATTTTGTTTTGGTTATACTGCCCCACCAGGGGCTGTTTAATCCATTAAAGTTCTTTTCATAAGATTGTAAAATTGAAAACTGTCATTTAATTGGTTTATTTTTAACAAAAACAAGAGTTAAAAAAGAAAGTCAGTGACAGTTCTCTACGCCTACCATTAGTCAGTACACCAAACTATATCAAATGAAGGGGATTAATCCTAGGGAAGGAGATCCTTTTCAGAAAGCTTAGAAAGTAGAATCTCAGCATCAACAACTTGTGAAAGGGCTAGCAATTCCACAGCCATATCACAGCGCGCACTAAACCCCAAATCTACATTACTAGTGCTGGCATTACTTAAGGAATCACCTCTCTGTTTTTTGCACCTCTCAAGTTTTTTCAGACTTGACTCAAAATGTATAATTATAGGGGCTGAATGTGGCATAAAGTTACAGGAGCTGGTACACACAATACCGATCTTCTCACCTTTCTGAGGAACAGCTTGAGGTTGAATTGCCACAATTTTCAAACAGCAAGATATTATAAGCAGGAGACGATTAACCCTCTTTTCTGCTTTGGCAGTAATGGCATGTTGGCCAGGACAGTACGTGCTATGATCCACCAGCAGCTTTGACATCTGACTGAGCATTCAATTCAATTCGATTCGGGAAATCTTAATCAGTGACTTAATCAAAGGACTATTGTTGATTGTTGCAAAAAAATACCCCATCTGGTTCACTAAACCCTTCTGGAGGTCAGTTGGCTCGGGTGACTGAATGGCTGTTTTGAAACCAGGAGTAAACCAGCAGTGTGGATTCAATTCCTGCACTGACTGAGGTTACTATGAAGGACCTTCCTTCTCAGGTTTTCCCCTCACCTCAAATTAAAACACCACCAGTCATCTCTCTCCCGTATGAAAGCAGCCCTGTGGTCTGGTAGGAACACGGCAACTTTACATTTAAGAAGGAGACCTGCCATCCTTACCTGGTCTGGCCTACAAGTGATTTCAGAACCACAGCACTGTGGTTGACTCTTAACTGCCCTCTGAAATGGCCCAACAAGCCTCTCAGTTGGGTTAAACTGCTCAAGGACAACTAATGATTAGCAATAAATGTTGGCCTCATCAGTAACTCCCTCATCCCATGAATTCCAATTCATCGAATCATACAATCATAGAATCCCTACAGTGCGGAAGGAGCCCACTTGGCCCATCGAGTCTGTAATGACCCTCTGAACAGCATCCCACCCAGATCTAGCCCAACACTGTATGCCTTAACTCTACATTTACCATGGTTAATCCATCTAGCCTTTTCTGAACACTACGGGCAATTTAACATGGCCAATCCACGTAACCTGCATGTCTTTGGGCTGTGGGAGGAAACTGAAGCACCTGGAGGAAACCCAAGCAGACACGGGGAGAATTTGCAAACTCCACACAGGCAGTCACCTGAGGGTGGGATCGAACCCAAATCCCCGGTGCTATGAGGCAGCAGCACTAACCACTGAGAGTGAGAAAAAAAAAATCGACACTTTCACGAGTTAATTATGAAGGATTGCAATTGGTACAACTTTGCAAAATCAGAAATATTATCGAAACTGATAACTAACAGAAGGAGGTAGCTTCCTGCTATAACTAGGCCAGGATAAACTGAAACACCTCGCTCTTGAGGTGTTGGATGAATTACACTTGCACAGAACAGAAGGGGAAGAAAGTGCAGTGCTTAATCCAGGGCAGCCTCGAAACATCACTCACCGTTAGGACGTGGCATGTGTGTGTGAGTTACCCAGTTTCCAGCTACTTTGTGTGGAACCTGACAGTTAACTGTATGTCCCGATCCTAACTGACCTCTGTTGCCACGTCCAAATGCAAAGAGTAGGCCCGAAGATGGGACAAAGGCAAGCGTGTGCTGTCTGAAACAAGGAAGAACATGTTACAACAATCCTGTACTTCAAACTTGATATACTCTGCTGCTCTTGGTATCTGACCTTTATTAATAATTAGTACATTTTATTCAATGCTTTGATCAATTTAAAGCAGTTTAACCTATTGATTAAATTAATAAATTATTTTTCTTAAATCAAAACAATAATCTGCATTTCTTTTCTGAAATATTCTAATCTATCAATAAAGATTTCTGGGTAAATTTATGTAAAGATGGCCTTTTGTATCTTTTGCCAGTTTTTTTAAAGACACAAAGAAATAGCAAGTCACGAAAATATTAGCTTAGTCATGGAGACAATTTAAAGACCTGTTGAAATTGACTAAACATTGAGACTCAGATTGGCACATGAGTGAAAGATGTAAATTGCTGGTGAAACTCAGCAGGCCTGGCGGCATCTGTGGAAATAAACTAGAGTTAGTGTTTTTGAACCCAGTGAGAGTTCTGGTTAAGAGTCACCAGACTTGAAGCATTAACTCTGCTTTCTCCCCACAGATGCTGCCAGACCTGCTGAGTTTCACCAGCAATTTCTAGTTTTATTTCAAATCTCCAGCATCCACAGTTCTTTGCTTTGCACTATCACATCAACGCAAGAGATTGGGATTGTTTTCCTATCAGTGATAATGGGAACTGCAGATGCTGGAGAATCCAAGATAGTAAAATGTGAGGCTGGATGAACACAGCAGGCCCAGCAGCATCTCAGGAGCACAAAAGCTGACGTTTCGGGCCTAGACCTTTCATCAGAGAGGGGGATGGGAAGAGGGAACTGGAATAAATAGGGAGAGAGGGGGAGGCGGACTGAAGATGGAGAGAAAAGAAGATAGGTGGAGAGGAGAGTATAGGTGGGGAGGTAGGGAGGGGATAGGTCAGTCCAGGGAAGACGGACAGGTCAAGGAGGTGGGATGAGGTTAGTAGGTAGGAGATGGAGGTGCGGCTTGGGGTGGGAGGAAGGGATGGGTGAGAGGAAGAACAGGTTAGGGAGGCAGAGACAGGTTGGGCTGGTTTTGGGATGCAGTGGGTGGAGGGGAAGAGCTGGGCTGGTTGTGTGGTGTAGTGGGGGGAGGGGACGAACTGGGCTGGTTTTGGGAAGCGGTGGGGGAAGGGGAGATTTTGAAGCTGGTGAAGTCCACATTGATACCATTGGGCTGCAGGCTTCCCAAGCGGAATATGAGTTGCTGTTCCTGCAACCTTCGGGTGGCATCATTGTGGCACTGCAGGAGGACCATGATGGACATGTCATCTAAAGAATGGGAGGGGGAGTGGAATGGTTTGCAACTGGGAGGTGCAGTTGTTTATTGCGAACCGAGCGGAGGTGTTCTGCAAAGCGGTCCCCAAGCCTCCGCTTGGTTTCCTCAATGTAGAGAGAGACACACCGGGTACAATGGATTCTCCAGCATCTGCAGTTTCCATTATCACTTTTACAATTTTAACCTCACTGCGAAGCCTCTTCCAGGGATGCCTAACCTGAAGAAGTTACCCTCTTCCCTCCGGACCAACCTCAGGGAATCTCTCTCCCACTACAACTCTCTTGTAAACTCTTTGCTTACAAGATGTTCCTTTACATCTTTAAAATGGCATGAACAGGTGCAGAAAATAATCAAGAAAACTAATGGAATCTCCATTATCTCTCCATGTTCGGTCCGCCTCCCCCTCTCTCCCTATTTATTCCAGAACCCTCACCCCATCCCCCTCTCTGATGAAGGGTCTAGGCCCGAAACGTCAGCTTTTGTGCTCCTGAGATGCTGCTGGGCCTGCTGTGTTCATCCAGCCTCACATTTTATTATCAAGCTACCAGTGTGTCTGATGGCCACATGGTGGCACTAGGCTGATACTATAGACTTCTGGCGTCAAAACTGCAAACTCTTTGTTCAAGGACATGAACAGTCCTTTGGTCCATTATTAAAAGTCTAATTAAATCTAAAAATTTCTTTTGCTTTTCCCCACGATTTTACACACTTTAAGTTTGCCCCTTCACCCAGACAATAAATTGTCTCATTTATTTTGAGATTATGTTCATAATAATGTTTGTGTAATTATTTTCTTGTCCCAGTTTCTTTTTACGATTTCTTTATTTATTCGCAGGATGAGGGCATCACTGGCTGGGTCATTTATTGCCCAATCCTGATTGCTCTGAGAGCAGATAAAAGTCAACCACATTGCTGTGGCTCTGAAATCATATGCAGGGTAGACCCGGTAAGGATGGCAGTTTCATTAATAGCCATGATATGGAGGCATTGGCGTTGGCCTGGGGTGGACGAAGTCAAAAGTCACACAACACCAGATTGTAGTCCAACACATTTGTTTGAAACTTCAAGCTTTTATAGCACTGTCCCTTCATCAAGTGAAGTGAAGAGAACACCCAGGCACAGACTTTACAATCAGAGAGATCAGCAGATCATACAAACAGTGAGCGGAGTGTCAACCGGCCAAATACTAAGTCTCTGTGGGTGGTCAAGAGAGTGTCAGACAGAATGAGTAAAGTGTCAACAGCTGAATAACAAGTGAAGAGATGACTTATAATGCGATTAACTGAGGCAGAGAGATAATCGCAAAAAATTAAAAATAAGAGGTACTGGAGACAAACCCTGGAATAAAATGTTAGGTATAAGAGTCACGTGCTGAAGGTCGAACCAAAGCAACCAGTAATCCAAAACTGTACAAACTAACCAGAGCTATCTCTTTGACCACGCCACAAACCACCCATACCACATGTCCAAGCTGGAGCCTGTTTTGTCTGACTACACTTCAGGAAATGACCACAATTTTTTTCCCCCCCAATACTAAAAGGCGCTTCACACTTACAAGTTGTCTTTTTTAAGTGAGCTCTTAGCATGGATGTATTTATTATCAGTCCCTAAAGGTGATTGCCTATCTCTAAAGATACAGTTGATACAACTGATTGCCTGTCTCAGTAATTTCAGAATGAAATTCTTAATATAAACAGTCATGCTTCAAGGAAAGAAGTGATCGTTGTGTGTAGCTTTGTTAAAATGGAAACTGGTGTGTTCGAAGCACAGCTAGCTTATATGATGCAATCATCATGCACCAGTTGTTACCAGTAAAAGTAGACCTATGCAGTACAGATAAGTAAACAGAACTCACTCAAGTGCATTGCCCAAGCTGATTTTATATCAAACATACTCACCTTCCACAGCTTATCTGGGAGACTTCACTTCCCATCAATTCTTGGACTCTGCGAGGATTTATTTCATTATTTATGAAGTTATGTCCCAGCTGCCCACAAAGACCAGCTCCGAAAGTAAAAACACCTCCATTCTGGGTGAAGGTTACACAAAATGCAATGGGAATGAACAATTTGGAAAGTTAGCACTACAGTATACATTAATCTGTCAATGCATAAATTATAGATTGGCAGTTGTATACATCTACATGACAGTACATAAGACGATAAGAAACAGGAACAGGAGTAGGCCACTCAACACCTCAAGACTGCTCTGCTAATTAATAGGATCATGGCTGATACAGTACAATTAGACTGGAATATTTCAAAGCTGATCTTCCATGACAATGTACAAGTAGGGTAGAGGCTGGGGAACATTGTGCCCGTTGGGTGCATAGATGGCCGTTCCTTCACTATATTGCTAACTTAACAGCAGCAGCAGTAACAATTTCCATTTGTGTAGCACCTCTCATGCAGGAAGGAAACATCATAGAGCCTCATTTATATCAAAATTCTACTTCAAGGGGAATAACCGTATGAAGTCCAGGCTACACGGTCCATTAATTTGGATTACAGTGGGAGTTCCATGCTATAGACAGGATGGTGAAAAAGGTGTTTGGCACGCTTGCCTTCATTGCTCAGTCCATGTATTGGAGTTGGGAAGACATGTTGAGGTTGTACATGACATTGGTGAGGCCTCTTCTGGAATACTGTGTCCAGTTATTGGAAGGATATTATTAAGCTGGAGAGGGTTCAGAAGAGATTTACCAGACCGCTGCTGGGTATGGATGGTTTGAGTTATATAAAAAACGGCTGAATAGGCTAGGACATTTTTCACTCAAGCATAGGAGCGTGAAAGGTGGCTTAATAGGAGTTTATAAAATAACAAGGGGTATAGATAGAGTTAATGGTAGTTGTCTTCTCTCCAGGATGGGGGATTTCAAGACACGGGGGCACATTTTTAAGGTGAGAGGAGAGAGATTTTAAAAAAGACATGACGGTCAAATCTTTTACAAAGAGGGTGGTTCGTATATGAAATGAACTTCCTGAGGAAGTGGTGGATGTGGGTAAATAATTACAACATTTAAAAGATATTTGGAGAAGTACATAAAAAGGAAAGGTTTGGGGAGATATGGGCCAGGAGCAGGCAGGGAGTAGTAGTTTGGGATTGTGTTCGGCATGGACCGGTTGGACCAAAGGGACTGTTTCCATGCTGTCTAACTTTATGACTCTAGACTGGGGCTTGTCACGTTTTATTCAAGCTCAATATTTACATTCTAGGTGTTCATTTACAATATCCTGACCACTGCGGGTTAATTACTAATAACAGGGCCATGTATTTTGCTTGTAAGCATCAAAAACACAACTTTTGAAGTCTTCACCATTGATTTCATGACAGTGCATGTAAAATTACATCAGCAACTCTTCCGTAGCAATATTCAAACCCACAAACTCTACCGCGCACCATTAGAATGACAAGGGTGTGTGGTGCATAGAGACACCACCCCTTTAAAGCAAACACACCACCCTGCCCCAAAGCTCCAATCATCCATTCAATCTTGCATTGTGGGAGCCTCCTACATCAGACTGACTGCAGAATGACACACACAACATAATGGCTCAAAAGAGAGGCAATTCAGTCCAGTGCATCCATGCCAGATCACTACAGAGCAATCCAGTCAGTCCCGTTTCACACTTCTTACCTGTAGCCTGGCAAGTTTACTTCTCTCAAGTATGCTTCCAATTTACAAAGGGGTGCCTCACCAGCACTTTCTCAAAGACACTTAGTGATTGGGCCACTGTGGTGAAAGGTGTCTGACTGAGATAGGTCATCTTTAGAGTTTGGGTTTAAAATAGTCGCATGCATAGTTGGCTACTTTTGTGAAGAGCTTATAAAAAGGTCAACCAGTCTTTCTAGAACAGTAACCTTATCCAGTATGTGGCAGAGAACAGGGACCTCTGGAATGTTAATGGAAGTTGTTTTTAATGTGTGAGTTTACAACAACTGGGGTAAACATTAAGGGCCGTCAGCTTGTTTTTCCTTCAGGGTAATCAAGGATTGATTTCAGCTTAAAATTCAGAGACTGAATTCCCCAAAAACTTTCAGAGTTCTGACTGAGGTCAGAAGAAAATATCATCTCTTCCCTAGAAAGGTGTATAGGACAATTTAGGGAAAGTACAGTTACTTGAGAGTCCAAGTTTGATTTCATCCCCAGGCCATGATGGTCTACATCCTAGTCTGAGTTAATCTAAGTGGCAGCACAACTAGCGATGCATTGGTTAGAATATTCTAAAATTCCCTTGATGTGAGAAATGTTCCAGCGGATTGGAAAAATGGTAATGTAAAGCCCTTATTCAAAAAGGGAGGGGAACAGAAAGTAAGAAGCTACAGACCCGCTTGTTTAACATATCATTGGGAAATTGTCAGAATCCATGATTAAGGAAATAATAACAGAACATTTGGGAAGTCAATGTACAATCCATCAGAGTCAGCATATTTTTATGAAGGGTAAATCATGTTTGCTGGAGTTCATTGAAGATGTAACAAGTAATATGAACAATGGGGATCCTTCAGACGTAGTATGTCTGGACATCTAAAAGGCATATGATAAAGTCGCACCCAAAAGATTAATATACAAGGCAAGATCTCGTGGAGTTAGGGCTTTTGTTTTGCTTGGATAGAGGACTGACAAGAGATTCAGGATAAATAAGTCTATCTGTTTGGCAAGACATAACTGGTGGGGTGACACAGGGTTTGGTCCTCATGCCCCAGCTATATATAATCTATATTAATTACTTGGCTCTAGTACTTTCTATCCTTGCATCAAGTTTGAAAATTACACTAAAACAGGTGGCAAAGTAAGTTGAAATGAAGAAATAAGAAATTTACAAATGGAAAGGTTCAGGTGAATGTGCCAAAATTTTGCAGATGAATTTAACATAGATAAGTGAGCGGTTATCTATTTTGGGGTCTGCTTTAAAAGAATGAGAGGAGATCTAATTGAGGTTACAAGATGCCTGTAGTGATTGTAACAAGGTCAACTAGATGTACATCATAGAGTAGGAGTTCCCTGATTGGAGCTATTAATCTGGTCCAATCAGGAAGCCCTGGCTGACAAATAAGAACAGGAGGGTCAGCCAACTTGCTTAGTCTGATAGCTGACTCTGAGCAAGCTGTATCAGTATTGAGGACTCCCCTGCATAGACAAAGGGTAACTTGGTGACCAGATACTGGCCTATGTGGAGATATTTCAATGCTAATGGTGATTGGCAAAGCAGCCATAGAGACGTTTCTTTATGTGAAGCAACCTGGAAAGTGAGCTCAGTTTTGGGTTAAGAGGTAACAGATTTAAAACAAACAGAGATAACTCCTTTCTCTGAAAGGATTGTGAATCTGTATAATTCACTACCCTGATGTGTGGTGGATGCTGGGATATTGGGTAAATTTTTAAGGCAAGATGGGCAGATTTGTAATTAGTAATGGGCTGAAGGATTATGAAGAACAGGTGTGAAAATGGAGTTGAGGCTGAAATGAGATCAGCCATGAATGCATCATATGGCACAACAAGGTGAGATGCTGAATTGCCTACTCCTGCTTAGTTCTTTTATGTTTTAGTGTGTGTGTGTGTGTGTGTGTAAGAAACTTTTTAAACCAGGAGTGTTTGGTTAGAAACTGGCAGGTTATTAAAATCTGGAAAAGTCTAGCCCCTCAGCTTTGATTGTTCACCTAACATGCCTTCATAATTTACAAAGAACTGTGTGGCAAATCTATTAAGTGAAACTTAATGATTTGATGTTGAGGGATAATTTCTCTGGATTTGAATCACTTTATGGTGATATTAGACAAGAGTGAAACTTTGTTTTGTTGCATGTTTAAGATTTTTCTAAATGTTTACTATATCTAGACTTTTGGTTTTCATCTTTTGTCGATGAAACTTCTGCTCTGTTGTGAAAGAAAATCTGCAGCTTTGTTGCACAAAGCCTCAGCGAATGACTATTATATCAATTAACTTTTTTTAAAAAATCCATTAGGCCAGATATCATTCTTGGATGTGTCCAGTAGTACCATCAGCTGGGGTGATAACACAATAAATGCTGGTCTTTCCAATGACACACACATTCTTCATATGAAAAGGAAACTGTACCTTTGTTAGAGCTGCTGTGTGCTCCTCACCACAGCTAATGTAAACAATCTTCTGTGTCCTCAGGAACTTGACATGATTGGGAACATCTCGATCTACAAATGCAAACAGATACAATCTGTTCACTAACTGACTTATGCACCATTGGCAGAAATTTTAAAAAACAGGAGTTTGATAATTCAGTTTCAAACCCAATATCTGCCAGGAAACGATAGTGTGGTGCTTATGTTACTGGATGATGAATTTAGAGAACTGGAGTTCAAATATCCCACTATATAATGAGGAACTGCTAAATGTCAGCCTGTATTGTACCACGAATAATTGTCAGGAAAAACTCAACCAATTCACTTGGGAAGAAAACCTCCACTCCATAACCTGGAGAACCTTTCTTAAGAAATAACTTCCTTAATCTCCTTTCAAATCTGAATACTTGGAAAAATATTCTAAATGCCCCATATTTACTCTGAACCCCAATAAGATCTACAATGTGAATGAGTAGTCAAAGTTGAAAAACACCTCTCATTTTTGGGAAGCTAATTTTTGATTCTCATCAACTCATTCATTAGGTGAGATGTAGTCATGTTATAACATTATCTTCTGTAGTTGTGTTGACCTATGTGACATTTAGACACGCGGAGGCAGAATTAATAGAATTCAGCATCATCTTCAATTTTTTTTATCACCCCTCCATGAAATGTAAAAGATACAACACACAAGGAAAGTTGAAATTTCTTCATTGCATAATATTTAAATGGACACAAGACAACAAAAGACTTTGTTGGCAATATCTGACACACACTTCATGAAAAACATTTTAATTTGCAAGGAATTCATGACCTGGAACTTAGATTTCCTGGCTCCTATTAAAGCAGGTGCTGATTTATTGATGGACTTCCCTTGGCAGTATCCCTCCCTCTTCACACTTTATCACCTTTGATTCTCTACTCGTCCACCTCTTTGCAGTCCCTTTCTTGTCATTCAATTCTCACCTGACCTGGTGAACTGTCTGCTTTTCCCCCCAGGGCGTGCACACAGATTCATTCCCCCTTGGCCTTGTATCATAAGACCTTAAGAAATAGCAACAGGAGCAGGCTACTTGTCCCCTTGAGCCTGCTCCACCATTCAACAGAATCATGGCTGATCTAGCATTCCACATATCCACTTTCCTGCCCTTTCTCTGTAACCCTTAATTCCCCAACACATTAAGAATCTATCTCAGCCTTAAGTATACACAAGGGCTGTACCCCCACTGCTCTCTGTAGCAAGCAGTTCCAAAGGCTTATAACCCTCAGATGAAATTCCTTGACATCTCAATTTTAAATTGGCACCCCTTTATTCTAAGAGTCTGCCCTCTAGTCCTCGACTCTCCCTGTAGATTCAGGCCACCATGTCCAGCCTCGGCTGCAGGCTTACTCCACCTCTTCCACCATATTTCCACCCCTGCCCACCTTGATTGATTTGATTCTTCCAGGTAATTTGGCCATTTTTGGGAACTATTTCACTCACCATCCCTGTGTGTTCTGAGCATAGATGTGAAATCAGTTCCACATCAATGTCAATACCCTCTGGAGAGGTGAACTCTGCAACATTCAAGGAGTTAGCTCACCACTGCCTCAGGGTGTTGGGGGTGGATAATAAACGCTACCCTTGCTAGCAATTCCCCCTCTTCATCAAGACAATGTAAAAAGCATGGCGAGGCTGGCACTTACTTGAAGTAGAACATTTATAATTCAATTCTTGCATATATTCTCATAAAGCTACCTTCATCTCTCAAGGCCTAACACACCCTTTAATTTGAATAATCCCAGTGTGTGCCTTGGAGAACATTACCACCTTCCAAACCCACAACCTTTACCATCCAGATGGGCAGAGGTAGTAGATGGATTGAAATACCACCCACACTGCAAGTCCCCCTCCAAGCCATGCTCCATCCTGACCTGGAACTAGATCAGTGTTAATTCTCTACCACTGGGTCAAAATCTTCAAACTCCTTCCCTTACAGAACAGTGACTATTCCCATATCCCAGTAGGTGGTACAATACGACCTTCAAAGGCAACTGGAGACAAACAATAGATGTCAGCTTAGCCAATGATGCCAACATCTCGTGAATGAAAGTCTAACTGGCTATCCACCTGCTGGATCCAAATCCACCTCCACAAGATCACTTGGAAGCAGAAATATATAACCAGTTACAACTTTGTTCCTAGCTCTACTTCCTAATACACCTCATTCTACCTGGAAAACAGCCAGCATAAAAAATCAGGACAGGCTAATGTGCTAGCTAGTCTTCTCCTGACCTTCACTTTTCCATGAACACAAGGTTCCTGACTTGAGTGAGGGTCTTCAGAGACTGCATACCAATCGTTCCCAAAAAGCTCACACCACTGTTAACTGCATACCTTTATCGTCACTGAGTCCCAGCTGACCACAGTTATTCCTCCCCCAGCCAAACACTGCCCCCGACAGCGACAGAGTGAAGCTGTGGGTCCCTCCTGTAGCGATCTGAGCCAGCGGAATCCCAGTCAGAGATTTGACACATTGGGGGCTGGTCTGAGAGGGATAACTTTTCCCTAAGCCCAGCTGGCCATGAGCATTCTGGCCCCAAGCAAAGAGACGGCTATCTAGAGGAAAACAAAACAAGAAAAAAAAACACCAACTGAAGCAAAAATTCTCCATCAACATTATAGAAATATAGCATTTGCTTCGGGCATTCAACCAGATGTTGCACATGAAAGGGGGAATGATGTTGACCTTCCATATCAGTGGAAAGGGCATGACAGGTATCTTTTAAACTCCTCTACCATTTACCGTGAATAGAAACCAGAACGGTAAAAGATGTTTAGTGCCCAGGTAGCATCACCCATTTTACACGCATCTCAGGTACATTTTACCCATTGAGACTTAAGACAATAGCACTGCTACAAGTCACAGGAGACGGGATTGGGATGGGGGAATGGGCAGTGGAGTTGCGGGGGGGGGGTGATGGTGGTTGTTAGCGTATCAAATAAGTTTAGGAAAAGACACCATGGGATGTTGCACCTTCACAGCAGTGCTCTGGACTGGCAGAGCAAAATCACGTTTGTACAACCTACCAAGATAATAAAATGTGAAGCTGGATGAACACAGCAGGCCAAGCAGCATCTCAGGAGCACAAAAGCTGACGTTTCGGGCCTAGATCCTTCATCAGAGAGGGGGATGGGGAGAGGGAACTGGAAGAAATAGGGTGAGAGGGAGAGGTGGACCGAAGATGGAGCGAAAAGAAGATAGGTGGAGAGAGTGTAGGTGGGGAGGTAGGGAGGGGATAGGTCAGTCCAGGTAAGATGGACAGGTCAAGGAGGTGGGGTGAGGTTAGTAGGTAGGAAGTGGAGGTGCGGCTTCAGGTGGGAGGAAGGGATGGGTGAGAGGTAGAACAGGTTAGGGAGGCGGAGACAGGCTGGGCTGGTGTTGGGATGCAGTGGGGGGAGGGGAGATTTGGGAGATTTTGAAGCTTGTGAAGTCCACAGCTGTTCCTGCAACCTTCGGGTGGCATCATTGTGGCGCTGCAGGAGGCCCATGATGGACATGTCATATAAAGAATGGGAGGGGGAGGTGAAATGGTTCGCGACTGGGAGGTGCAGTTGTTTATTGCGAACCGAGCGGAGGTGTTCTGCAAAGTGGTCCCCAAGCCTCCGCTTGGTTTCCCCAATGTAGAGGAGGCCACACCGGGTACAATAGATACAGTATACCACATTGGCAGATGTGCAGGTGAACCTCTGCTTAATATGGAAAGTCATCTTGGGGCCTGGGTTGGGGGAGAGGGAGGTGGTGTGGGGGCAAGTGTAGCACTTCCTGCGGTTGCAGGGGAAGGTGCCGGGTGTGGTCGGGTTGGAGGGGAGTGTGGAGCGAACAGGGGAGTCATGGAGAGAGTGGTCTCTCCGGAAAGCAGACAAGGGTGGGGATGGAAAAATGTCTTGGGTGGTGGGGTCGGATTGTAGATGGCGGAAGTGTCGGAGGATGATGCGTTGTATCCGGAGGTTGGTGGGGTGGTATGTGAGAACGAGGGGGATCCTCTTGGGGCGGTTGTGGCGGGGGCAGGGTGTGAGGGTCGTTTTGCGGGAAACACGGTCAAGGATGTTCTCGACCACTGCGGGGAAAAAGTTGCGGTCCTTGAAGAATGTGGACATCTGGTATGTGCGGAAGTGGAATGCCTCATCTTGGGAGCAGATGCGGCGGAGGCAGACGAATTGGGAGTAGGGAATGGAATTTTTGCAGGAGGGTGGGTGGGAGGAGGTGTATTCTAAGTAGCTGTGGGAGTCAGTGGGCTTGAAATGGACATCAGTTTCTAGCTGGTTACCTGAGATGGAGACTGAGTGGTCCAGGAAGGTGAGGGATGTGCTGGAGATGGCCCAGGTGAATGTGAGGTTGGAGTGGAAGGTGTTGAAATGGATGAACTGTTCAAGCTCCTCTGGGGAGCAAGATGCAGCGCCGACACAGTCATCAATGTAACAGAGGAAGAGGTGGGGTTTGGGGCCTGTGTAGGTGCAGAAGAGGGACTGTTCCACATAACCTGACCTACCAGTTTGCTTGGAAACTAGAATTTTGGCTGATTCAACAGCACAAGGTCAAAGACTAAAGCTGCCCCTCCAGCATACGTGTTACTGAGACCTCAGACATGGTCATAGCTCAGTGTCTCGGTGAGGTTAGTTAGTGCATTCAGATTATACAGAGTTACCTTTAGTAAGTGCCATGCAATGCCAGCTTCCGCAAGTGACCTGTATGACCACGCATCCATTCAACGTCCGGACTAACCTGGAGAAGAAAAGCTCACTTAAAGTCAAAGAGAGAACAGGAGATTAAAAAAAGAGAGAGGAAGAGAGAGAGAGAGAGAAAATCATGTCTGCAAAGATTTAGCCTCAATGCGCATTCTTGATGCAATCAGCACTCACCCCCACTAAGGAAGAAATAGGACAGCAAACTCTGGTGTTCACATGCACAGCTGAACAACTGCAATAAAGCGATGCTGTCCAGTGTGCACTGTTATTTCATAAGCTTCACTTTGACAAGTTTCACAGCAGTCAAGAACACAGAACAGGCCTAACAGTTCAGTACTTACTACTTATTCAACACACCAGAATTAAAAGGGTTTCATTAAAACCACTTTCAATTCAAACAACAGAATCACACCCCACTCGAAGTGCTGAGAGCAGATCTAGGCATCACACCTCAGGAAGGATGTATTGGCCTTGGATGGAGAACAATGTAGGTTCACAAGAACGATACCCAAACTTCATAAGTTAAGTTACAAGAAGAGATCACACAAATTAGACCTGTTTTCTCCAGAGGTTGGAGGTATAAAGGGTGAGGTGATTGATATCTTCAATTTATTAACAGAATAGACAAAGGTAAACAATTTCTATTGGTTGGCAATCCTGGAGCTGGGGGCACAGTCTGAGAATTAGGGCCAGAACACGCAGGAGAAATATTAGGATCCTCTTCTACACCAAAAGGTCGTAGAGGTTTGGAAGTCCCTTCCACAAATGACAGTTAATACAGGATCAGTTGTTAATTTTAAATGAGATAGATAATTTTTTGTTCAGCAACAAAGTAGTAAGGGATATGAGGCAAAAGGTAGATACTTGAGAGTTAGGCCACAGATTGGTCAATGATCTCACTGAAGGGCAGAACCGAAGTCATGTTGAAGTTGTAAAGGAGATTGGTGAGGCCTCTTCCATAATACTATGCCCAGTTCTGGTTGCCCTGTTATAGGATGGATATTATTAAGCTGGAGAGGGTTCAGAAGAGCTTTGCCAGGATGTTGCCACGTATAGAAGGTTTGAGTTATAAAGAAAGGCTGGATAGGCTGGGACTTTTTTCACTGGAGTGTGGGAGGTTGAGAAGTGACCTTATAGAAGCTTATAAAATAATGACAGATATAGATAGGATTAATAGTAAGTGACTTCTCCTTACGATGGGAAATTTTAAGACTAAGGGCATATTTTTAAGGTGAGAGGAGAGAGGTTTTAAAAAGACACAGGAGCAAATTTTTTACACCGAGGGCAGTTTGCATTTGAATTGAACTTCCTGAGGAAGTGGTTGATGCGGGTACAATTACACCGTTTAAAATACATTTGCATAAACACATGAATAGCAAAGGTTTGGAGGGATGTGGGCCAGAAGCAGATAGGTGGGACTAGTTTAGTTTGGGATTATGTTTGGCATGGACTGGTTGGATCAAAGGATCTGTTTCCCTGCTGCATGACTCTACAATAGGCTTGAGGAACTAAATGGCCTACTCCTGTTTCTATGTTTTATACATGTCCACCACAATGCACTATTCCAGATACATCATGTTTAATATTGTAAGCAGGCATTGAATCTCTGCAGCACACTTCATATTGAAGACTGTCCATGGGGACTGTCTGGTACCTTGGTATTCGGATAGTCTCCTCGGTGGAATCAATCCCTAGTTGACCATCTCTTCCTGCTCCCCATGAAAAGACCTGACCTTGATCATTGAGGGCAACAGTGTGGGCTTCTCCACAAGCTGTGTGGACAATCGTCTGGGCATCTAGTGCTGCAACTTGTTCTAATGAAAATGGAAAAGGTTAAAGGTGAGCATCAAGTTACGTCAACTCAAGGCTAGTCGACCAGCTGTACAGAAGAGAATAGATAGGCTGGTTCATCACATAAGTTCACTTGGGAGAAAACTGGAAGCAATCTTTGCACATGCAAAATTCATTTTCTGCTGCTTCTATGCACATAGTCCATAAATAGCATCTCAACACAGATTGTGCCAACTGATTCCCATTATGCAGTGAGGATTGATTAGTATATAACAAGGATCACAAGTTAGAAGCTCTTGAACAGCACGTACTCACTTTAACTTTAAATATCATTGCCCTGGGGAGGTCCAAACCCAACAATTCAAAGATCTGAAGTGATACATTTTCCAAGTTCTTCCCGATGAGCAAGAAACTCCCAACATATTTCAAAAACATTCAGACACTCAGACAATTGAGGCTCAGCCCTCTGAAACCTCTGTATGGGGCACTGTATGGGGCAGCCCAGCATCCAGACCTTGCAACTTGACCCACCGTCACCAAGGCAAGCTCACGGCTACAGGAAAAGGCCAGAAACTGCAGCCTGGAATCCATGTCTTACCACCTTCTGCTCTGTTTTCAAATTCTCCTCAGAAAACATTTTTGTTTTAAGTAGTGTTTAGCGCCTACCACTGTACTCCCTCCAAATACTCCCACAGGAGGTACTATTCATCCAGAGGCTTCAACTGGTGACCTCCAGCTGTAACTGTGCACCCCCATCCCTAGCTCTCATCTCACTCGGTACCCAATACATCCATCCACATTGTACACTGCTTTCCAAAGCCAGTTAGAAAGTGAATACACATATCGTCTATTGATTTGATAACTCGTTTATCCAAGAACAACTTTATTCTCACAATAAGCAGAAGAAAATTTAAGGGCCTTCAATTTTTCTCCTGTCTATATTACATGTAAAGAGGCAAGGTGCCCAAAGCTTCCTGCTAGATTGACTGATCATCAGAAAAAACCTGACACCAAAACCGAAACAGAGACATTAACTCAGGTGACAAATATTTTCATCAAAAAGGTAAATTTTTATGGTGCTTTTGACAATGACAGTGAAGTCACAAGAGAGTATCTCAGAGCTCACCCAGAAGGAAATCAACCACTGTACTTGGAAATAAATGCTGAAAAGCTCCATTTTCAGATATAAAAGTCAGGTTGGACCAGCATAACTCGTTCTCAAATATTATTGTTTTTATCCTCTGGTAATACCTGGACAGCTGTATAAATGGCTGCCAAAGATCAGACAAAAGGAAAATCGGAGACGATATGCTCAGTGAGATAATAAATAAAGTGCTCACGTGATGGGGGCTCTGGGCCATGGAGATAGCAATGGGCAGAATAAGTGTCACTGAACAGTCATGATGTGCAGGTGCCAGTGTTGGACTGGGTTGGACAAAGTCGCATGTCACATGACACCAGCTTGCAGTCCTACAGGTTAATGTGAACTCACAAGCTTTCACAGCAAAACCCTTTTGTCGGTTAGTTTGGGAAGAGAAATGGTGAACAGAACAGTATGTGATTTAAGTTTTACCCGTAACCCAAAAATGTGACCAGAAACTAACCGAGCGAGTCTTGTAAGTGCTATTACTGCAAAAGCAGGTAAGAGGCTAAGAACTCATTTCCTGACACCCCAAAGCCCATCCCCATTTACAAGGCACAAATCAGGAGTGTGATGGAATACTCCACACTTGCCTGGGTAGGTGCAACTTCACCAAACACTCAAGAAGCTTGATACCATCCAGGACAAAGCAGCCCACTTGATTCACACCAGATCCACAAACATCCATTCCCTCCACCACCGATTTCAGCAGATGTGCGCACCAGCTACAGGATGGACTGCAGAAATTCACCAAAGATCTTGAAACAGCACTTTCCAAACCCATGACCACTTTCATCTGGAAGCACAAGGGCAGCAGATACCTGGGAATACCACCAGCTGCAAGTTCCCCTCCAAGCCACTCGCCATCCTGACTTGGAAATACATCGCCATTCCTTCAGTGATGTTGGGTCAAAATCCTGGAATTGCCTCTGAAGGCATTGTGGGTTTATCTTCAGTAAATGGACTGTAGCAATTCAAGGCAACTCCCCACCACCTGTGGATAGGCAATAAATGCTGGCCAGCCGGGGATGCCTATGTTCTGTGTATGGATGAATTTTTAAAACAAAATCATTTTCATTGCACCTTTAGACTGCCAAATGTTTGGTCTATTTAGAAGCTGCTGTAAAAAAAACAGGTGCATATTAACGCATGTTGCTATCAATTCGTTTCCCTACAAAACAATAAAATATTACTCATTATCTGCCACAAAAAAACTTCAAATTTGAGGGTGTACTCTACCTTAACAATGGCTGTTCTTCAATGAGCATAACTTTTTCTCTAAAATTTGCTAACGGGATGCGAGTGTCTCTCTGAAGGCCTGCATTCATTCTAACCACAAAGTGGTAGTGAATGAGCTACCTTTAGTTATTAAAATTCATTCATGGAATATGGGTGTTGCTAGCTTGGTCAGCATTTATTGCTCATCCCCTACCCTAGGGCATCAAATTAAAATTTTAAAGACTGAGATTCCTCAATTTCCATTTGGTAAGGATAAGAAGGGATACAGAGTAAAGACCATTGAATGAAGTGAGGTGAAGCCATGCTGTCTCAGAATGTCTTAACAGCCTCCATTAGACTGTCAGTAAACGAGCGAATGTATGCCATTCAGCCCAATGAATCTGCTTTACAATTCAATAAGACAACAGCTGATCCGATAATCCTCAACTCCACTTTCGCACCTGTCTTCTGTCAGTTCGCCTATCCTGTATCTGTGCTAATTATACCACTTCCAACATCATGGGCTCTTTCTTATTAAGTAGCCTAACGTGTGATACTTCATCAAATGTCTAAGAATCCAAGTATATTACATCCACTGCTTCCTCTTTCCTGCTTGTTAACTCCTCAAACAAATCCTAATATGTGTCAGGTATCATTTGTCCTTCATGTAGCCGTATTGAATCTGCTTGATCAGACTATGTATTTCCAAATGCTCTTCTGTCATATTCTTGTAATAGATGCTAATGTATTCCCTATGATAGATGTGAAACTAACTAGCCTACAGTTGCCTGGTTTTTGTCTCCTTCCCTTTTTAAATAAAGAGTGTTATATTGGCAGTTTCCCAGAATCTAAGCATTCCAGGAAGATTCCTATCAGTACATTCTCAATCTCAGCATTTTAATGTCCCAGGATGCATCCCATCACATTCAGGGAACCATCTTTAGCCTCATTAGTTCCTCGAGCACTTTTTCTCCAGTGCTAGTAATTGTATTCATTTTACTTCCTCATCTTGCCCTTGAATATTTGGTAATTTTGGCATGCAATTAGAGTCTTCTATTGTGACGACTAATGCAAAGTGTTTATTCAACTCTGTCATTGTCCATTTCCCCAGATCATTTTCTAAGGGGCCTACATTCACTTTGGCTTCTCTCTTTCTTTGTACTTAACTGACTAGACTGTTCTTGTCCCACTCAAGGGGACAGGGGTGGGAGAAAATTCCGATAAACAATTGTGAAGAGTGAGCTTTTTGACTTGGGAGAGGCGAAACTCTGAGGCAATTTAACTGAAGCCGTCTAATAGGACTTACTGCGTTGATCAAGCAAACATCATTCAGGTCAAAAACAAGAAGAAAAGTGAAACAGCGTAGTATTCCTCAATGAACATGACATAAACAGATCATTAGTTCGTTAGCTAACAAGGTGTGAAGCTGGAGGAACACAGCAGGCCAGGCAGCATCAGAGGAGCAGGAAAGCTGATGTTTCAGGTTGGGACCCATCTTCAGAAAATGATTTCATCAGTGTGTGCGCAGATTGCTACTGCATTTCCCACAGCATGACAATAGTGGACTATACCTCATGTACTCAACTCCAGTCGGGACACCCCAAAATCATGAAAGGTGCTATTTAAATGTAAATTCTTGTTTTCTCATTGCACAAGACCTAGTAACATCTGGAAACAAATAGTACAGCAAAAGAAATCCCCAAGGATTTAAATGGATTGTAGAAATATTTGGTAGGTTTACTCAAGTCTCTGAGGGATATGGTGACATAACAGGTGGGCACTGATGTATCAAAAATAGACAAGTTTATATCTATAGGCTTTTTCTCCCCCAAATGTGATTTTTTTATACATTTAACTCACAAAGTCTTCCGGTCCTTTACATTAAGGTCATGCAAATTTACAAATGTGAACTAGGTTGGAGAAAAAAAAAGCAATGCCAAAATACATCAGCACTTCAGAAGTGAAACAGAAACAGAAAATTCGGGGTGGGGGGGGGGGCGGTGGTGAAGACAAGGTGAGAAACACAGTCAAAGACAGAATTTTCCTATTTCCACTGGAGATGGCTCTGAAACCATGAGGAGGGGCATGAAAATTATATTAAAAATGATAGAATAGCTCCATGACAACTGCTGCTTTTGCTTTCAGCTTTTTCAAAGAGCTTGTATTGGCTGAACGAGCCGAACGGCCTTCACCTGTGCTTTGATGGAATTCGGCATCTTTGATGATCAATGATGGAACCTGGGCTTTAGGAAAATGATGTATTATAGATATGACAATTTATTGCAGTCAATAGAATGCAGAATAATTTGGGGGATTTTTTGCTTATGTGACAGCAAATGTAAAGTTCCTGTTCAGTTTGGCAATTTTTAACAAACCCATACTGGGCACATGCCAGGCATTTCAACAAGTCAGCAAACAGTTGGCATAGCAACGGCAGAATGTAGAAATACCGCATGGCGCAACAGCGATGCCAAGATAAGATGTGATGACAGCAGAAAATACCTCTTGCAAAAAGAATTCAAGGGCTAAACTAGGTTCTTTGATTCCAAGGGAGAATTCACAAAATACTCACCTTTCCAACGCTGAATTGTTTTCATGTCAGCTTTTCTCTGAAAATGCCACAGTGGCTTGATGAGGTGGACATAGAGATGTTTCCAGTTGTGAGTCTATCTAAAACCAGGATGCCAGGGCATTGGAGAATGTCCAACTCACGGCTGATACCATCCATCGCCTGGCTATGGCAGTGTTTGGACCTAATGTCATGTACCAGTCAGAGGATGCTCAAGTATGTGGTGGAATCCCATCGGTGCATACCACTGCTCAGACAGAAAACCACATTGGCCCCAAGGTCCTGAAGTCCCTCAGGAACACAAGCCCCACAACCTGAGCACCTCTTAGCTGTGTGCAATGTGTCTTTCTGTCTCTCAAAGAAGCATTTTTTTTTTTGTACAAGGCACTGCTGCAAACCATCTGCCTCAACTCCTATGTTAGTCACCCAAACACGCCTCAGCGCGCTTATTTACCACGAGGGGGTGGGATCCCCAAACAGGGGGCTTTCTAAGCAGGAATTCACCTTTCCATTGGGAACCTGGGGTGAATGTTCCATAGGTATGAGACTGGAAAAGCACAGCAGATCAAACAGCATCTGAGAAGCGGGTGAGTCAACATTTCAGGCCGAAACCCTTCACCAAGCAAAGGGTGTTGCTCGCAGCATTCCTTACAACCTCAGATTGCGGTGTGGTTCACTCCCAGCCGACCTGTTGATTTTGTAGCGCTGTGCAGTCTGTGAAGCATGTGTATATTGGCTGTGGGTGTTTGCATTCCCTTTTTATGGTGATTTGAAAAAGCTTTTGTTGTGTTTTTGGTTACACTTCAGCCCCACCCTACTGATCTTTGGGCACCGACGCAGAGAGGTGTGGACAGATTGGAGGATTACCCAGTGGGTCTGCCCCTGGACCTGGCCAGGGTGGCTGTAAAAAGAAGTCTAGGCTACAGACTGTGGAGGGGATCATCTCTGCAAACGGCCTGCCCTTTTTCCATGGTCACATTCATGCCCGGATCTCCTTGGAGAGGGAGCATGCGGTGTTCATCATGATGCCTTCAAAGAAAGGTGGGCACCAGTGGGGATGCAGTGCTTTATTTCCCCTTCCACCTCCAATTTCAATTAGTCCCTTTCTGCTCTTCTTCTCACTGCTTCACCTTTGATTGCCTGTAATGGACTTTGCTTGTAAATATTCAGTTGGATGCATGAGTGTTTTTACTGGTGGTCACACTAGTTACCAAAAAGAAAAATGTCACGGTGACTTTGGTGGGGGTAAGTTGCTCAGTTACGTGTGATAGCACTTCTGGGTAGAGAATAAAAAAAGCAGGATCGCAGGACATCAGAGGACGTCCAGCTCATGGCTGATGCCATCCATCGCTACAAGATGGCAGAAGTCGGCATTGTGGTAATAGCTGTCCTGAGAATGGTAGCTTTCCAAAGATCAGACTTTTGGTTTCTCAGTCCTCTTCATACCGGCAATGGGCCAAATAGCTTTTCGTTCCGAAATTATTTTCACGACATCAGGATGCCCCAAAGTGCTTTACAGCCAATGGTGTACTTTTGAAATGCCTGTACCATTGTGACACCGTAAAGATGCTCGCTTGGCACCGGCTGGGGAAGAAATAAACGGTCAGGAAACCAGGGAAAACATCTTCTCTCCTCAGATAATCCCTTGGTGTAATTCTGTGTTTACTCAAAAACTGACAGGGCCTCAATTTAATATCTCATTCAAAAGAAGGCAACTCTGACAGAGCAGCTCCCCCTCAGTACCACACTGGAGAGATATTCTACAAGTTTCCGGAATAGGAGTTGAATCCTCAACCTGCGGGACAAGAGTGCTACTAACTGAGCAATATGCAAGTCGTTCATTGAATTCAACATTTGCTGGAAACACACAATTGTTGTTTGGTAATTTGTCATCCTTGTTTCAGCCAGCCAATCTCAATTTGGGAGTGGGAGAGAAGGGAGAGGGTATAGGAGTTGAGAGTTTGGGGCCTGTTCCACAGCCTCGACTATGAAGCTTTCCACAACATGGCCACCGAGAACGTGAAGAAGCAATTTTGCGACAGGAAGTCCAAACTCAAAGCGTGACACTGAGATACGGCAAGTCAGAAATGCCGTAGAAATTAAACTCTTCACAAGAGAGATGCCCCAGAGGTAGATTAAGGTTAGGTCATATATGACGGGAAAGACGTTGCAACAGGAATATGCCGGTCAGCTCCTTAGACTCTGTCATTCACCTCGATCATACACCATTGGCACCTCAATTACAGTTATGTACATGCCCTTAAAAATAGTCATTGCTTTTTCTCGAGTCAGGGAATCAAATCAAGCTCAGTATTGAAAGCTTAAATGATGCAACCACTCATCGGGTTCTTACTAGTCACAGAAAATGTCCAATAGAATCAGGTGAGGCAGATCATTCCAAGTGTAAGCGACATGAAGCACCAATAAATTGCATTTAAAGTCTGTTTTCGTGCTGTATGACTGACATTAATTGTTGGAAAACGTTCCAAGGTGCTTCTCAGGAGCATCAAAAATAAAACTGAGATCATATGGCAGGGCTTCCCAAAGTGGGGGCACAAGCAGACATTTGGGGGGTTATGAACTCTGTGGTAATAATGACTGCGGTGCCGCTCCGACTGCATTGCAACAGCTGTGCTCCCTCTCTAGCAGGTCCCCAGTCTCTTAGCTCTCACCAGCTTGAGAATTTTCAAGCCTCAAAATAGGGCCACAGTGGAATACAGTTTGAGAAACACTGCCATGAAGAGATTTTGGACAGCTGTGCAAAAAGCCTGGACAAGACAAGTAGGTTTTAAAGCCACATCTTCAAAGGAGGCGGGAGAAGTGAGGCTGCGGACATCATGGAAAAAAATTCCAGCACTTAAGAGCTTCAGCATCTCAAAGCATGCCAGTCAATAGTGGTGTAATTAAAATCAGGTATGAACAAAAGGCAGGAGTTGGAGGAAGACAGAGATCTCCATGATTGCAGGGACAGGGAGACCAGAGAGATTTGAGGGGGGGGGGGGGGGGGGGGGGGGAGATTGGAAAACGAGGCTTAACCAATCAAGGACAAATTTCATAAGCGTCTCTTGGGTAGGCAGCTGCATTACAGAGAACAACTATTTCTGCAGCATACTGGGGAGGTGATGGCCGAGTGGTATTATCGCAAGACAATTAATCCAAAGACCTGAGAAATACTCTGGGACCTGCCTTCAAATCCCGCCACAGCAAATGGTGTAATCTGAATTTTTTTTTAAAAAATCTGGAATGAAGAAGCTAATGATGGCCATAAAGTCATCATCAGTTGTTGGACAAAACTATCCAATTCTCTAATGCTCTTCAGGTTACTGCCATCCTTACCTGGCCTGGCCAACTTGCGACGCCAGACCATTAACTGCTCTCTGGGAAAATGGGCATGGGCAATAAAAGTTGGCCATGCAGTTTGTTCACGTCCCAAGAATGAATTAAACAAATTCTAAAAAGATCCATTTCTCACCACTCTTTAACCCAAGGAGTCTCAAAACAAAATAAAACACCACATTTGCCGCGCTCCTGTCAATTTGTGGAAAGTACAAAACTGACACTTGTGTGGTCATTACCTGGACTGTAACCTGCTTTCTCGTGGCCCAGCTGTCCCCAGATATTTGAGCCACATGTGTAGACGCTTCCGTCTTGCAGAACGAAAGCCGTATGGTACCTCCCGCAGGACACCTCTCGTACAGTTTTACCGCTGAAGAATGAAGACATTCTTGGCTGAACAACTATGTTCTCCTGTACGTCACCCAGCCCCAGCTGCCCCAAATTGGTATGACCCCAACATAGCAACTGTACTTTCGAAGTCATGGTTTCTGGAATTCCCCTGAAAAACAAAAAGGTGGAGGGGGGGGGGGTGGGACGACAAGAAAGGAGACAGATTATGTATGCAGGGATGTATAATTTTGGATTAAATGCAGAAGTGGATGAGAATCAGGCTATAAAAAGATAACCACACGTGCAAACTCCCCCATTCTCCCCAGCATCTGTTTGGGGCTGAACAAGTGATTCAGAACCTCGGTGTTACACATGGAACCAAAATTAGTTTCCAACTATGTAACAGCTCCGTCACCAAGATCAGCTGCTTCCATCACCCAACTGTTTTTACATTTTCTCATGGGACTTGAGCATCACTGCCGAGGCCACCCTTTATTACTTGTTCCTGGCTGCCCTTGAGAAGGTGGTGGTGAGTTACCTTCTTGAACCGCAGTAATCCATTTGGTGTGGAAACATTGTAAGGAAGGGAGTTCCAGGATTTTGGCCCAGTGACACTGAAAGAACGATGATATATTTCCAAGTCCACCTCCAACTCCAGCTCCACCCTGAGTTTAGCTCAGCTACTGTTGTAACCCTAGTCCGCACTTCTAAATCTGTGACAATTCCACTTTACATGGAATAGCTTATCCAAAACTCTGCTCTTGGCATCTTAACTCACACCAAATCTTGTTCACCCTAATTTACCTTTGCTTGCAATGCCCCAGTGTTAAATTGTTCACCCTTGATGGTGGGCCAAAGGGCCTGTTCCAATGCTACATTGAATTGGTTCCAAATCCCACGATTTGCTTCATCCCTACATATCTACAGCCCGACAAGCCTCCAAGATATTCCTCGTCTGACCTATGATTTTAAACTAGGGATGCCATTCTGCCACTGCCGGCTGTTCATTCAACTGCCTGGGAACTGCTCCTCGCTGCCTGTTTCACGCACACTCCTTCCTTATGACTTTAGTTCAAAAAGGTACATTTTGAACAAACATCTGTTTATTTGTCCTAATATGGTAGCTCTTTCTATGGTTTGGTGTAAACTCTTTTTTGATAATAAAACGCCTTGTGATATTTCATCACAGGACTTCAAATTGTCAGATCGCAAGCTCAGAAGTAGCAATGGTCAAAACAATTCTTTCCGCTCTTCCAGGTCATTCCCTTCTCTGTTCCTGCTCTCACTGTTCTTGGTGAGGGACCACAACAATTTTCATATCTCAAAATGAGGTCACAGTGCAAAAAGGTTTGGGCAGCTGTATCTTATCATGCTGCAGGTGCTATATAAATGCCATGTCTCTGTTATTCTATCATCATCCTTCGTAGTTTCATCCTTTTAGCATAGTTTACCTTCTGAAATTACACTCGGCAACTTTTTCACAAATGCAAAAGGAATCTCGCTCTTCCAGATTGCTTTAAAGAGAGTATTTGGAATGTGGTACACTGAAAGAAGAAATCAAAGAGGGGCTGCATTTAAACAGCATTTCTGGTAACCACACGGCATCCCAAAGACCTTTACAGCCAACATGTTACTTTTGAGGTATAATCCTGGTTATGAAGTAAGGAAACACAGCAACCAATCTACGCACAGCAAAATCTTACGACCAGCAATGAGACATTGGCTAAAGTTTGAGAAGATTTGTCGCTCGGGGTGTGAATGAGGTTGTAGACATGCTCAAGCGATAGGGTTAGGGTTAGGCAAGCCAACGGGTTTGGTTGCAAATATTTCATCACCCTGCTAGGGTGTGCCAGCAGAGAAGTGTCGGTGTTCTGTCCCACTTGATATTTATTTTCCCCAATTTGTTGGAGTGTTTGGTACTACTTCCAGTTCTGTTTCTCAGTGGTTTGTGCACAGAGTCTAATTCAATGTGTTTGTTGAAGGAGTTCCAGTTAGGATACAAGGCCTCCAGGAATTCCCTGGCACGTCTCTTGTTTGGCTTGTGCAATTATGGAGTGTTGTCCTGGTCAAATTCATGTCTCTCGTTGCCGGTGTGTAGCAAGACAAGTGAGAATTGGTCATGTCTCTTGGTGGCTAGTTGGTGTTCATGTATCTGTACTGTCAATTTTCTTCCAGTTTGTCCTATGTAGTGTTTCTCACAATCCTTGTATGGTATTTTGTATATTACACTGGTTTTGGGTAAGGGATGATGACTGACTGCTCTAAGTGTTGGTTGAATGACGTTAGCCAGGACACCACAGTGAATTCTTCTACTCTTTATTGAGTAATGTTGTGGTATGTCTCGGGCCCCACATGAAAGAACAGGTAGGGCCACATTTCAATCTTTCATCCAAAGAAGGCAACAAGCTGTCTCTGCAGAACCTGATCACACACACTCTCAAATTCTAAAAACCCCACTCATTTCTTGAGCAACTTTTCAAAATCCATTCATCTGTGGGCTGTGCGCATCATTTGCAATGCCACATTTATCGCTCATGCCTAGTAGCCTTTGACAAGGTGGTAGTGAGTCCTCTGTTCCACTCTAAATGTACAATGACCAGTTAAGTCAGTGAACTGAACAGATAGCATGTGATTCAGAATAAAGGCAAAACTATTGATTTCACTCCCGTTCTGACTGGGCTAGGCTTGGATCTCTTCATTCACTCTGCCTCCAAGATCGAAAGGCAATGACAAACCATCAGTGACAAAAACAAAAATGCCAAGAAAAATTTTAGGACAAAGCATCAGTGGACAATGAGCTAAGGAACTGACATCAGACAGCGCATGTTTGATATGATTTGATTCCAAATGGCGCACAGTGTTGAGGAGGAAAGATTGAAGATTTTGGCTGGCATTGGGACTGTGGATATACTCACACTGCATGGATTGTAGCGATTCCTTCTTTCAGAGAAAGGAAGTGAACAAGGTCATTGTGGTTCCACTTGGCTCCACAGAGGATGCAGCTTGCAATGAAAAGTTGGAAGCAACTCAACCCTCTGTGGCAAACTCTGTAATTGAAGACCTTGAACCAAAGCCTCCAATACTCCAAAATAACACTAATGCAGTTAACCTGGCTCATAGAATCCTAAGACGAGATGAGTTATTGTACATTAGAGATTCTTCTGGCCTGAACTGCAGATCAACAAATATTTAGGGCAGCTACAGCTCCGTTCTCACAACAGATCAACTGCATGTATTCAGAGATAGTAGGAACTGCAGATGCTGGGGAACCTGAAATAACAAAGTGTACAGCTGGATGAACACAGCAGGCCAAGCAGCATCATAGGAGCAGAAAGCTGACGTTTGCCCTTGAGTTAAAGGCGTGTGATAATGCATACATAACTTCTTTTACTATTTGGGCTTTCAGACGATGTGTGTGTTGTTGGCAAAGCCAGCATATTTTGCTGATCTCAAACTGCCCTTGAATCAGGTGGCCATTTCAGAGGGCACTTGTGAGTTAACAACATTGCTGTGGTTCTGGAATCATATAGAGTCATACAACATGAAACAGACCCTCAGTCCAACTAGTGCATGCCAAACCTAACCCCAAACTAAACTAGTCCCACCAGCTCCTGGCCCATATCTCTCCAAACCTTTTCTATTCATGTTCTTATCCAAAATGTCTTTTAAACATTCTAACTGTGCCCACATCCACCACTTCTTCTGGAGGTTCATTCTACATGCGAACCACTCTGTATAAAATAAACCTTGTATCTTTTTAAATCTCTCCTCTCATCTTAAAAAAATACAGCCCCTAGACTTGAAATCCCTCATCCTAGGGAAAAGACATCTTCCATTAACCCAATCTATTCCCCTCATGATGTTATAAACTTCAATAAAGATCACCTCTCAACTTCCTATGCTCCAGTGACAGAAGTCCCAGCCTTTCTTTTATAACTCAAACCATCCATACCTGGCAATATCCTGGTAAATCTCTTCTGAACCCTCTCTAGCTTAATAATATCCTTCCTTTCACAGGGAGACCAGAACTGGACAAAGTACCACAGAAGAGGCCTCACTAATGTCCTGCACAACCTCAACACAACTTTCCAAATCCCAGACTCAAAGCGACTGAGCAGTGTAGGCAGGCATGCTAATTGCCTTAAGTAGCCCGTACAGGTAAGGAGGGCAGATGTTTTTCCTCTAAAATGACACTAATGAACCTGATGGGTTTTTACAATAAACAACGAGGCTGTTCACCATCTACCAAAGCTGTAGCTGTACATTATTTACCAATGCCTAGAAGTCTGGGTTGTAGTTTGAAGGCCATCAGTCATACATACTGTATACACAGAGCAAGAGGCACAATACCTGATTACCTCCCTTTGGGAGAGCCCTGTCTCACAATATGTAAGGTATGTGGGACCAAATAAGTTTTCACTTAAAAGCACAGGGTGATAAAAGCAGGCTTTTTTTTTTGTTTATGAGTCTCCAAACATTGCTGTTCCTTGATCTGACTTTCATTTCAATTATTGGGAACAGGCCTTTCAACCCCACCAATCAATACGGCTGATTAAATACGAATGCTTTTTACTCATCCAATTCCCATCATTCTTTAACACCATCGGTAATCAAATCTTTCAAATTACTATCTTAGATTCCTGAAATTGACTCTTAAATTCTTCAGGGGTGCCCAGACGTTCTTGGGTGGAACCATTTCTCTTTGTTGCTGATTTTATTCTGGTGTTTTCTCCAGACTCAGGAAGTGTTGCAGCATTCATTTTTTAAAAAAATCAGGAGGACCACAGACCTAGTTCCCATCACAGCACTGATCATAGTGCTAAGTCTCTGTCTTCTCCCTGCAGTTCCTGATTAGTTTTGACGTCATGTCAGTAAGGAACCCAAAAATTGAGCAACCACGCGTTGTCTGCTGGTTCACTGAAGTGATGATTTCAGGCATAAAATCAAAAAATCTTTGCAGTGCCATCCCTCATGTCAGTGTGGAGAATCAGTTCAATGTAGGCAGCATTGAGTTTGGTGAGTAAGTATTTAAATAAGCAGTGCTCTTGCTCGAATGGCGTTTACAACCTTAACAACTTTCATTCCATGGCAGAAGTTCTTAACTTTACCTTTTCTCAAGCATGTACCTTCTGCATTTGTTGTAGATATCCTCATCCCTTGTTTTCTCTTTAAGGAGCTAAAGGTGACAAGATCCTCTTTAGTTGTCATGTCCTTAAAATGATCAGCTGGGCTGTTTTGGTCATGTCAATGAATTCATCAAACTGTAGTGAGAGACATCCACAGTTCTTCAGGTCCTGCTGAAAGACATCATGGGATAGATTCCACTAAATCTGCTAATGTGAAAGGACCAAATGACATGCTTTGGATTGCTGCCATTATTTCTTCTTTTCTTTTCAAATCTTTGCATTGCTTTTAATGACTTTACCATCTGTGAATTATTTCCTGTGTTTTGCCATACAATGGCAAACATGAAACGATCTTTCAGTATAGACCTCACATTTTGCTGCTGGTTTTGAAATGACTATTGATCTTTCAAAAAAGACCTTCAATTTTTGTTGTATGAAGCATGTTGTATGCATCATTATGTAATGTCATTCGAAGTTGCACTTTTTAAACTAATCAATATGCTTGGGTGCTTGTCAGGCAAACATTCTTCCCTGTTACAATTGCTATAAGAAATTCATTTTCCCATTCTATGTGAAAGTTGTACTTTTCCAGTTAATTATTTTTTAGATGGTCCAATTTCATCAATCATTATTGGTAACCAGGGATTTTTTTTTGCGGAATTAAAAACCAAGATAGCACTCTCTACTAGCCCACAAATGAGAACACACCTTGAGCTGGAAATGCACACATTGTACACCCGAAGTTGCAGAGTACCCTGTAGTTTGTCTTTGCCCTGCACAGTCCTCCTTGGCAACAACTGCTGGAAAATGAAATTTAGGATAAGTGACATGCACAGCTTAAAAGGGAAAGTGGCCACTGAATTCTCTCTATATAGTAGAGTATAGCACAGAGAGATGAAGACAGAGAGAGAGAGAGAGAGAGAGAGAGAGAGATTAACTCTCCAAAACTCTGAGATGGGTCACTCAATCATAATCTATAGGTTAGAGACAATGGCAGTTATATGATGGAGAGCACACCACTTGCCTTGACAGTGGAGTTCTCTGACACTAATGCAACAGCACTCAAGAATCTCGATAGAATCCAGAACAAAGCAGTTTACCCAGGACAAATCAACTTACTTATAGATAGAATGGTAGTTCATAAAATCCCCACAGTGTGGGAAAAGGCCATTCAGCCCAAAACATCTGCACCAACTCTCCAAAGAGCATCCCACCCAAAACCATTCCCCTACACTATCCCTGTAACCCTGCATTTCCCATGGCTAATGTACCTAACCTACACATCCCTGAACACTGTGGACAATTTAGCATGGCTGATGCCCGAGACTGGAATCAAACCTGGGTCCCTGGCACCGTGAGGCAGCAATGCTAACCACTGAGCCACAATACCACCCTAAACTTGAGATCAGCATCTTACCCACTCCTTTAAGCATTCACTGACACTCAGTGGCAGCAGTGTGTACCATAAAGATGCACTCCAGCAATTCACCTAGACTCTTCCAGCAACATTTAACAAACCTGGAACCATTTCCACCAAAAACAACATCAGCAGTCCCATGCAGAGCACCAACCTAGAAGGTCTCTCTCAAGTCACACACCATTCTGGCTTGGCACCATATCATTTTACCTTCACTGCACCAAAGTCTTGGAATGCCTTTCCCTACAATACTGTGTCCCCCTCCATCAGATGGGCTGCAGCAATTGAAAAGATGGTTCATCACCCCACTTTCTCAAGGACCATTAAGCATGAACAACAAATATTAGCCTTGTTCACATCCCTCGAAAGAATTGAAGAAAACATTAAGAGCTGCAAATAATACAAAATGAATAGGTTCAAATGGGATGCAAGGGGGAAAAAAGCTGTTGCAAAGGGTGGTGGGAATCTGACTCTGGATGTGATTGTTACTGACTAGTTCAGACTCAATGGGCCGAAAGGCCATTTTGTCCTGTAGGCTTCTATGACTACGTGATCTAATGTTCTCGCAATGAGAAGTGGGGCCCATATCGCAGAGAAGTGAATAACTTGGGCCCAAACAAAATGAAACCAGATGGATCCAACACACCACGCTTCTACGGACTACCAAAAATTCACAAACCAGGAGCCCCCCTCAGACCCATAGTGTCGCTACCTGGAATACCAACCTTCAGATCAGCCAAGGAACTACACCAAAGACTAAAACACCTAGTAGAAGACTCCCGCCAATCCATTCGCTCCACCCAAGAATTCCTGAACACCAAAGACACCAAGATAGAAGAGGATGAAATAATGGTCTCCTTTGACGTAACAGCCCTGTTCACATCTATCAACATCAACCTGGCCAAAGAAACACTGACTACACTATTAGAAGACCGAAGACACATACACCAGACACCACCCTCATCAGCAAGGACAACATCATCAAGCTAGTGGACCTATGCCTCACCACCCACTTCACTTTCAATAACAAAACCTACAGACAAACCAACGGTACACCCATGGGATCTCCGATATCAGGGTTCTTAGCAGAGGCAGTAATGCAGAGACTCGAACAAACAGCTCTGCCAATCATCCAACCCAAACTTTGGGTCTGCTACGCGGATGACACCTTTGTCATCACCACACAAAACAAATTAGAGGAAACCTTCCAGACCATCAATAATACCCTTTACTGGCATAACATTCACAAAAGAGGAGGAAAACAACAACAAACTGCCATTCCTAGATGTCACAGTAGAGCGACAGTCAATGGGGAACCTCAAACCAGCGTCTACAGGAAAACAACACATACGGACCAAATACTGAACTACAGGAGCAACCATCCCAACACCCACAAACAAAGCTGCATTAGAACATTATTCCAACAAGCCACCAAACGCTGCAGCACAGAGGAACTACGAAGAGCAGAAGAAAATCACCTATATAGTGTATTCAAAAAGAACGGGTACCCTATGAACACGGTCCGCCGATTCCTCAGCAACAAACCCAAACAAACAGACAAAATGGGCTCAGAAATCATAACCACTCTCCCCTACATCAAAGACATTTCCGAAATGACTGCCAGACTACTCGGACCCCTTGGCATCAGGGTAGCCCACAAACCCACCAACACACTAAAACATCAGCTAATGAACTTAAAAGACCCTATATAGACAACAAACAAAACAAATGTCATCTACAAAATACCTTGCAAGAACTGTGACAAACACTACATTAGACCAACAGGCAGAAAGCTAGCCACCAGGATACATGAACATCAACCAGCCACAAAACGACATGACCCACTATCACTCGTATCCTTACATACAGATGAGGAAGGACACCACTTTGATTGGGACACACATCCATCCTAGGACAAGCCAAACAGAGACACACACAAGAATTCCTAGAAGTATAGCATTCCAACCGGAATTCCATCAACAAACACATTGATTTGGAGCCAATCTACCATCCCCTGAGAAAAAGAGCAGGAAATGACATCACCAATGCAGGAAATGACATCACCAACCCAAGGAAACCTAACCAGATAAATAGAAAGCGGGACATGACACCAGCGCTTCGTCGGAGGCTCACTGATGATGTTACCTAGAACGGTGACGAAACGTCTGAAAACCAACCTTCCAGCTCAGCGAGCAAACTCACATCCAAAACCTCAACCTGAGCTACAAATCTTCTCAAAACTCGCTAACTTGGGCCCTCTTGATATAGACAGAATGTAACCACTGCAATTATTTTATATATGAACATAAGTTTTTTTGTCTCTGAATTATTTAAAATCAGGAGTAAAATTTCTGGATGAACCGACGATGTGGTTACAGTCCTGTAACCCAAAACAATCCTAAATATTAATGCCATGTTCCACCTAAAGTGACCGATTTCGAAACAAGACGTGGAAATTCAGTAAGGAAGACACGAATTTACATTAGAAGCTACTCTACAGTCAATTAAGTACAATACTCTTCTTTGGAGTTTAGTCATTGTTACAATGTAGGATTTTGCGCGCACACACCAACACAGAGGTTTGATAAACGATCAGATATCTGAAGGGATAACAGTGTGGAGCTGGAGGAACACAGTAGGCCAGGCAGCATCAGAGGAGCAGGAAAGCTGACGTTTCGGGTCGGGACCCTTACTCAGCATCTGCAGTTCTTGCTGCCTCAGATACCTGAAGGGTTTGGTCGAGGATTCATTGGTGGATGGGGACACTCGTCTTCAGAGTGGGGCCCAGGGGCTGGGGGCTCCCTTATACTGCAGCAGTAGCGAGGGTCACAGCCTTTGTTGTAGGGGTGAGGGGGGGCAGGAGAGTCTGGAGAAGGGCTTTCTCCCACAGGGTGAGCTGGTTGGTCCCTGTGTCAAAGCGGAAAACGAGACCTTTAAACAAAGCCCCCGTCTTGCACAGTAAACAAACTTTTGCTGGCAACATTATTGACACTGTGACAGTCACAAAGGCTGCGGGCGAAGGGGATGGAGAGAGGACGCTAAGCTATTCATTACAAAAGGGTTACAAAGTTACCTGAATGTCGCTCTTTCCCGATCGCTACCAGCGGAGACAGCCGAGATGGAGCAGAGACGGAGCTGGGGCTTGAGGGTAAAGGTTGCCCCTGACTCGGGCCCGGGTGCTTTGACCGGGGATCACCCGGTGGCGGGGAGGAGGGGCTGCTCAGCGCCTCTGTTACCGCACCGACTTCCCCCACCAGTTCCCGGGGCTCGCACCTGTCAATCACTGGCCCACCTCGTCCCGGGGCCCAGAGCCCGCACCGGACTCAGACACTCCGCCTCCGCCGCTTTTCGCTTCCAGGTTGGTGGCCAGCGCTCCCGACGCTGACAGACAGCCCAAGCCACCCAATCACTGAGGCTGCTCCCTGCGGCAGGCAACGCATCGACGTGCCGACCCGCCCCCAACGGCGGATACATTTTTAGAGAGGCAGGCACACTGCCCGCTGAGATCGAGAGCAATGCAATACCACGAAAGGGGCAGACACCCAACCAGCAAGCAATAGGAGCATTGCAATGACTTTAAAAGACGAGACATCCTGCAGGATCAGAAGCACTGTGTAACCGTGAAGGGACAAGCCTCCTTCTTTAAAGATCTGGTGAAATGCAATGTCTTAAAGGAGTGTTTATACATTTTCATGGAATTTGAGATTTGTGAATTTTCTATCTTTGCAACTTTGAGCAATGAGTAATGTTGAGAAAGGAACATAGAAACAATAGACAATACTGAGAGTTAGAGAAAAGAAAAGGTAATATAGTTCATTTGCATCATTTTTTGAGCTCTTCAGCCCAAATCACTGGCATACTTATTTGTTACAAACTTAGGAACAGTAGTAGTCCCGAGAGTCCATTCCACCATTCCATGGGATTATGGCTGATTTGTGGCCTAACTCCATTTTCTTTAATACCATTGCTTAACGAAACAATCTCGGATTTAAAATTAATAACTGATCCAGCATCCATCCAGTTGAGTTCCAAACATCTCCCAATCTTTGTGTATAGAAATGCTTCTTTGCATCTCTTCTGCATAGTGTGGCCCTAATTCTCAGACAATGGTCCTGAGTTCTAGAATTCCCAACCAGTGGAAATGGTTTATGCTTATCTACCCTGTCTTTTCCTGTTAATATCTTAAAGATTTCAAACAGATCATCCCATAACCTTCTAAATTCTAGAGAAAACAGGCCTAATTTATAAAATCTCTCCTCATAACCTAATCCTTGAAGCTGAGGTATCATTCCTGTTAACCTACATTGTACTCCGACCATTATATCCTTCCTAAGGTATGGTGTCCAGATCTGCTCACAGTGGGGTCTAACAAAGGCTGAGGATAACTGGAGCATAACTTCTGTATCTTTGTGCTCCAGTCCTCTCCATATAAAGGCCGGCATTCCATTATCTTTCTTGATTATCTTTGCACTGGTTCATGGCATTTGAAAGATCTATGCACACCCTCCAAGTCTCTTTGGAACATTCACTTGTATTTAACGTCTTACCATCTGGAAAGTACCCTGATTTATCTTTTGTTGTCTAAAATGGATAACCTCATATTTGTTTACTTTGAATTTCCATCTACCACAGTTTTGCACATTCACTGAATCTATCAATGTCTTTGTAATTTTATGTACTTATTTACACTCTGGAATGCTGCCTAACTTTGTGTCATCAGCAAATTTGGATATATAAGTTTCCATATCATGATCCGAGTTGTTACTAAATAACGTGAATAATTGAGTCGCCAACACAGATCCTTGTGGGACACCACTGGTCACATCCTGCCAATTCAGTATGTACCCACTATCCTCACTTTCTGTCGCCTGCCACTCAACCCATTTCCCAGCCATGTCAGTAATTTGCCCTCAGCTCTGTAGGTTTCTATCTTGGTTAACTGTCTCTTACATGGGACTTTATCCAATGCCTTGCTAAAGACCAGGTAAACAACATCCATTGATGATCCCCTGTCCACTACCTCATCCACCTCTTCAAAATATTCAACAAGTTTTGTCAGGCATGGCCTACATGTCATGCAGCCATGCTGGCTCTCCCTGGTTAACTGAAAAATTTTGAGATGTTGCTTATAGGTTCCCAATTTCCCCACCACGGATGTTAGGCTAATTGGTCTGTAATTTCCCTGCTTTTCCTCTTCTGCTCTTCCTAAAAAGTGGTGACATATGCAATTTTCCAATCCAGAGGGATGGCTCCTGTATATAGGGAACTCTGAAAGATTATAGTTCAGGCATCTACAACGTGATCCCCAACTCTTGGATGAAAACCATCAGATCCAGGGATTTGACTCTCTTTAATTTCATTAATTTTCTCATTACCGATGTTTTACTTATATTAATTTTACTTAGTCCCTGCTCCCGACACACAATTAATTTCCTCAGCTCTTCCAGTAAACTATACCCCTTTTCTACGGTAAATACTGAAGCAGAGTAATTATTCAACATGTCTCCATATCTCCCTAGTCATTGACAATATTTCCACTTTCAGTCTTTAGAAAGCCAACATTGCTCCTGAACTCCTACTTTCCTTTCATGTAACTATAAAATTTATTTTTATTGATTTTGATGTCCCTTTCAAGTTTCCTTTCATAATCCCTTTCAGTAAATCTTAGAAGCTGTTTTGTGGCCCTTTGCATTTTTTCCCATTAGGAGGATCCGTTCTGTTTTAGCATTGTTGTAATGCCTCCCTTTCAGTTTTAAATAACTTATAATCAGACAGTTTAGAGATGTTATTACACACCTCTGGAGCAGATGACACTTGACTCTTGAACTCCTGACTCAGACGGAAGGCCATGCCACCCCATCACAATATTTAGTTTAGTGCTATTCCTTATGGCTTTAGTTATCCTTGACTATTTTTTTTCTCTGAAGTAGCGTGGCTTTGAGTTGGAGAGTTTGAACATAGGGAGAGACTGAATCGGCTTGGACCAGTTTCCCTGGGATGTCAAAGGCTGGGGGTGACCTTGCAGAAGTCTACAAAATAATGAGGGGTGTGGATGAGGTGAATAGCCAAGGTCTTTTCCCAGGTTAGGGGAGTCAAAAACTAGATGGCATGGGTTTAAGGTAGGAAGGGAAAGATTTAAATGATACCTAAGGGACAACTTTTTCACACAGCAGGTGGTGCATGTAGGGAATGAACTACCAGAGGAGGTGATGGAGGCTGGTATAATTACAAAGAAAAGGCATCTGGATGGGTATATGAATACAAAGGGTTTATCTGGATCTGGGGCAAATGCTTGCAATTGAGACTAGATTAATTGAGATTGATTGAATTCTGATCAGTATGGACAAGGGTCTATTTCTGTGCTGCACATCATTATGACTCTATGGAGATTTTCCCTCTCGGGTATCAACCTGTTTTGTATTGTGGCCATGTTTACACTTTTGGATCATGTGAATAACTCAGCCTGCCGATAATCATAGTCTTCTAAGAAATATCCACTGTTGGTGTCTCTGCCCATCAATCATGAGAAAGATGCACCTTATTTTGACCCTGGATAAACCTAACGCAACCTTAAAAATTTCCCAACCCCAAAAATCCATCACTGCATTTTAAAATTTTTTTTTACCTTTTTTAGTAATGCTTCTTTTTCTCTCCACAGCAATTGTGTTGTGTGTGCGTACGTGTGTGTGCGTGTGTAAGTGCAGGGACTCCGTGAATAATGTTATTCAAATGTCCACCATCAGGGAAAACACCCATGTGGCCAGGGAATTAGTAACAAGCAAAGCCCGACTGGAATCCAACTCCCCAAAGATTCAAGAGTTTCATCTTTTCGATAACAGTATGGAGCTGGAGGAACACAGCAGGCCAGGCAGCATCAGAGGAGCAGGAAAGTTGGCGTTTCGGATTGGGACCCTTCTTCAGAAATCTGCTGTGTTCCTCCAGCTTCGCACTGTGTTATCTCTGACTCCAGCATTGGCAGTTCTTACTATCTCTGAAGAGTTTCAGCTTCTGCTTGTTATCCAGTTAACTTGTGCTAAAGTGGAGTCCAGTGGAGTTTCCCACCAACACTCACAGAAAGTCAATGACAAAAGGATGGTGACAGAAAAGTGCAAAGTTACCATGTGTTCAACCATTCTTCATCACAACAAATAAGTCCACAAAATGTCTGAATGATTAATACTTGCAAGTGCAAACATATTCTTATTAATTCTGATGAAGTTGAAGCAATAAACTAAATAATCATCATGTTGATACACATAATTCTATTCACATAAACTTGGAATGACCAATATGCCTTCTTTCGTCCCTTGCACAAACTTCAATTTGCATCTGACCCTTTTTGATAACTCTCTTAAGTCAGCCTGTTTGACCCTAAACTAAATTTCAAAACCCTATTGTTCTTCAATATAAAGACACCTTACTTTTTTTTCTAAAATAACTGTTTACCTCTGCTCCTAGGTAGACATTTTGCTACTAAAATGATAATGCGTGATTGTTTTACCGCTGGAACTTAGCCATGCCAATCCTTCCTCCTTGCTACAACAAGGTGTGGAGCTGGATGAACACAGCAAGCCAAGCAGCATCAGAGGAGCTGGAAAGCTGACGTTTCGGGTCTAGGCCCTTCTTCAGAAATTTTGAAGAAGGTTTCTGAAGAAGAGTCTAGACCTGAAACGTCAGGTTTCCTGCTCCTCTGATGCTGCTTGGCCTGCTGTGTTCATCCAGCCCTACACCTTGTTATATCAGATTCTCCAGCATCTGCAGTTCCTACTCTCTGTTCCTCCTTGCTGGTCTCTTATGCTTATTCATCAGGAACTCCAACATATTGACAAATATATATAGTCATGCACAAAATCCTATGCCACATAAGGCATATCCACACTAACTCTGTCCACTAATGCAATAAATTTGAAGTCCTAGCCTGAGAACAAAAGAGCTCTAGTGATGCAGTGGTAGTGTCACTACCACTAAGCCAGAAGGCCATGGCTCAAGTACAACCTAGTCCAGAGGCGTGCAATAACAGACTGATTGGGAAAATATCTAAAGCACTAGGATAGGAAGAATGAAAAGATCCAGGAGGTCACTAGGTTCCCAAGACAGGCTAATTGGCAAATTGTTCTCAAGCATTAAGAATGCAAAGATCTCAGAACTAAAGTGTTGAATGGATGTAAGCTAGACAGTGAACTACACAACAAGAAGCAGAGTTTTTTCCTTGTTCTTTCACAGGATGCATCTTTGCAGACCTTAGCAGTATCAATGCCACAAATGACTTTTAAAACTGTTTTGAACAGAACTAATTACATCTGAACAGGTGTATGAATGGGAGAGATAATGGGAACTGCAGATGCTGGAGATTCCAAGATAATAAAATGTGTGGCTGGATGAACACAGCAGGCCAAGCAGCATCTCAGGAGCACAAAAGCTGACGTTTCAGGCCTAGACCCTTCATCAGAGAGGGGGATGGGGAGAGGGTTCTGGAATAAATAGGGAGAGAGGGGGAGGCAGACCGAAGATGGAGAGTAAAGAAGATAGGTGGAGAGAGTATAGGTGGGGAGGTAGGGAGGGGATAGGTCAGTCCAGGGAAGACGGACAGGTCAAGGAGGTGGGATGAGGTTAGTAGGTAGGAGATGGAGGTGCGGCTTGGGGTGAAAGGAAGAGATGGGTGAGAGGAAGAACCGGTTAGGGAGGCAGAGACAGGCTGGACTGGTTTTGGGATGCATTGGGTGGAGGGGAAGAGCTGGGCTGGTTGTGTGGTGCAGTGGGGGGAGGGGACGAACTGGGCTGGTTTAGGGATGCGGTGGGGGAAGGGGAGATTTTGAAACTGGTGAAGTCCACATTGATACCATTGGGCTGCAGGGTTCCCAAGCGGAATATGAGTTGCTGTTCCTGCAACTTTCGGGTGGCATCATTGTGGCACTGCAGGAGGCATGATGGACATGTCATCTAAAGAATGGAAGGGGGAGTGGAAATGGTTTGCGACTGGGAGGTGCAGTTGTTTATTGCGAACCAAGCGGAGGTGTTCTGCAAAGCGGTCCCCAAGCCTCCGCTTGGTTTCCCCAATGTAGTGGAGGCCACACCGGGTACAATGGATGCAGTATACCACATTGGCAGATGTGCAGGTGAACCTCTGCTTAATATGGAAAGTCATCTTGGGGCCTGGGATAGGGGTGAGGGAGGAGGTGTGGGGGCAAGTGTAGCATTTCCTGCGGTTGCAGGGGAAGGTGCCGGGTGTGGTGGGTTTGGACGGCAGTGTGGAGCGAACAAGGGAGTCACGGAGAGAGTGGTCTCTCCGGAAAGCAGACAGGGGTGGGGATGGAAAAATGTCTTGGGTGGTGGGGTCTCGGATTGAAATATGGAAAGGGTTCAGAGGGAAATGAACCAAATACTGGCAAATGGGACTAGATATATTTAGAATATCTGGTCAGCATGGGCAAGTTGGACCAAAGGGTTTGTTTCCATGCTGTACAGCTCTATGATTCTATTTAAACCAAATGAATGAAGCTACATCCTTTATACTATTTTGATCAAAATAACTAAACCAAGTACAAAGAAATAGCCAAAAGACAGCTCTATAAAGAGCCTATGTAACAAAAGGAAAAGCCAAAGTCAACTTAGAACATGTCAATTAAAATTCAGTCTTATGGAGTAATTATGCATTCCAACCCTTGTGGTATCCATGGGTCATAGAAGTCAAAAGAATGTTGGCTTTGTTCCAGAATAGTTTTGAACCACAATATTTTCAATTAGTAGCAGGTTAATTGCACCACAGCAAGAGATGCCTAGCCTCCTCCAAACATTCTCTTGGTCCTTAATCAAAAAGTACCCACTACCTCTATAGGTTTAACAAAAGAACCAATCATTAACATAAGGCTCCCCGAGTCACTAAATTATGGTCAATGGCCCCAAAGTGCTCCCCCACTAACACCTCAGTCACCTGGCTTATTTCTGAAGAGGTGACTGGGTTTTGCCCTACATCTAGTAGAGCTATTGACATACTAATTGAGAAAGTTTTTTTGAACACACTTAACAAATTCCTCTCTTTCCAAGTCTTTAACACTATGGCAGTCCCAGCATATGTTGGGAAAGTTAAAATTCCCTACTATTACAACCCTATTATTCTTACAGCTATCGGCAATCTTCCTGCTTATTTGATCTTCAATTTCCCGCTTACTATTGTGGGCCTATAGTACAATATCATCAAAGTGATCACCCCCTTCTTATTTCTCAGTTCCATCCATAAAGCTTCACTGGATGATTCCCCAGCAATATCCTCTCTAAGTACACCATGATGTTTTCCCTAATCAAAAAATCACACCCCTTCCCCCCTTGCCTCCCCTTCTATCCTTGCTAAACCATCTGTACCCTGGAACAATATGCAGCCCATCCTGTTCCTTTCTCAGTTATGTTTCTATACTTGTTGCAATATCCCAGTCCCATATTGCCATCTATGCCTTGAGTTCATCTGCCTTACCTCAGGCCTCTTGCACTGAAATGTAGTTTAATTCATCAGTCTCTGTCATTCTCTGCTGTGCCCTTGTCTATTCTTATTTCACTAGTGCTTAGGGTCCCAGACTATTTTAAACTCTCCATAGTAACTCTCCCCAAATCTCCCCACAGGGATGTTGGACCACTCAAATTCCAGTGCTACACATCCTCCTTATTCAGGTCACTTCTGCCCCAGAAGAAATCTCAATGATTCAAAAATCTGAATCCTTGCCCCTGCACCACCTCCCCATCCACTCATTCATCTGCCATATCCTCCTATTCCTACTCTCATTGGTAGTACTCCGGAGACTGCTACCCTGCAGTCCTGCTTTTTAATCTGCTGCCTAAATCATTTGTACAAATGTGCAAAATAACTCCAACTGCTCACACTCCCCTTTGAGAATTTGCTGCAACCACTCTGAGACATACTTGACCCTGGCAGCAAGGAGGCAACACACCATCTTGGAGTCTTACTCATGTCTACAAAAAATGCCTGATTACGCCTCTGACCAAAGAGAACCCTACCCCAATTGATTGCTTAGACTTTGTCATTCCCTCCTTTACAGCAGAACTAGCAATTGTGCCAAAGACCTGGCTGCTGCTGCTATTTTCTCCTGAGAGGCTAAACCACCAACTCCCTGCAGCTACTATCTATCTCACTGTCTGCCTCCTGTATACTTCTCAGTGCTTCCAATTGCTGCTCCAAGTAATCCATGTGGTCTGAGAGGGGCTGCAACTAGACACACATTCTGCAGACATCATCACCAGGGATAGTCAACTGCTCCCTGATCTCCCACATCTGGCAGGAGGTGCATGCCACTCTACTGGCTGCCATCTCTGCCCCTTTAACAACTAGCAGTCTTAGAGAAATAAAAAGGTCTTACCTTGCCTTTATCTTGTTGCTGTTTGTCTTTCTGAACAAAGATTGTTATTCACCCAGGCCTGCTCTTGGATCTAACCACCTCAACCATAAAGAGCTCCTTGCAAAAATGTTTGGAACAAGACTCAGCAATGCCTCTCTCCCGACTTGCCTCAACTCTCAACATTTGCACTGTCTTGTCGGACACAGTCTGTATCCATCCTTAAAAAGCCTTCCATTATTTTAAAGGTGCCTTTTAGGTCACCCCTCAGCTAGAAAATCACACACATCATAAGAATCAGAATTTGGAGTTGAAAGTGGAAGAAAAAAATCAGAAAGAGTAGAAACTTGGACTTCAGTGAGAAACCATTTGTGTGAGACTAGATAACTGAAGATTGCAAAGGCCAGAGTTGATACTTGAGATGCCAATGGACACTGGGAGAGTGCAGGCTAAGCAGTTTGTGGTGCCTACAATAGTAGATGTCTTAGAGGCCACAGAGTGCTGATTCATGTTACATGAGAGAATTGCTTGTGATGTAATTGGGTAAATCCAATACAGTGTACCAAATTTTCTCAAGACAAGTAATAGGCACAGAAAGAAAAAAGTGACTCTATATTATATCTTACAGGACATCCCAAAGCGCTTTACAGCAAAGGAAGCATTTTTGAATTGTAGTTCCTATTAAAGCGTAGCAGCCAATTTGCACACAGCAAGCTTCGAGAAACAGTGATGAAATAAATGAGCAGATCATCTCCTGCAGGGGTTGCTCAAGAGGTAGGAGTTGGCAGGGACACCAGAGAGGAGTCAAGTTACTCTCCTTTGAAATGGAGCAATGGGAATCTCAAAACATCCAGGTGAGAGAGCAGTCAGTTTCCTCAATTTTGTCCAAAGCCTAGCAATTCTAGTAACAGACCATGCCCTCAATACCTCTGTAAAGTTAAAAGACAAAAGAACTGCGGATGCTGGAAATCAGAAACACATTTTCCAGCAATTTCTGTTTTTGTTACCAATTTAAAATGACCTCCAATATATGTTAACTTATTGATGTTGTCCATCCTTTGCTCAGATTCTGCTTCGTAACTTTTCTTCCACTCAGACAAAAGGCACATCAGGTAGTTAAGCACACAATCAGATTTGCTTCTTTGTTGCAATGCTGAAAGAAGAAGATCTGTAAAGAAAAACATCTTGCAAAAGAGATATTTAACTGAGACCATGTATTTTCTCCTCAGTCATGTGAAAGATCTGTCGATATTTATCATCAATCCACATCTAGAAACAGAAATAAGAATCTAAATGATTTTTAAAAAAAAATCTCAGCTGGTCAGGCAGCACTGTGGAGAGAAACAGAGTTAATTTTTTTCAGATCAATGACCTTTCATCAGAACTTAAGAAAGATAGAAATGAAAGAGTTTAGAGGCTGGGTGTGGTGGAAGGCTGAAAGAACAAAGGGAATCATAGGAGTACAGGAACAGGAGTAAGCTATTCGGCCCTCAAACCTATCCCACCATTCAATGAGATCATAAATGATCTGTGGTTTAACTCCATATATCTGCCTTTGGCCCATATCCCTTCATACCATTGCTGAACAAAAAAATCATCTATTTTAGATTTAAAATTGTCGCTTGTGGAAGAGAGTTCCGAACACCTATAATCCTTTGTGTGTAGAAATGTCTCCTGAATGGTCTGGCTCTAATTCTTAGACTATGGCCAGTTTATGCAGATTAGCCACACAAAATTGTTACATTTCTTTTGAAGTGATCTCTGTTTGAGGCAAGAAGACTCTGAAGGCGTCAGGAATTCAACAGTTTATTCGAGCGGTAATGAATTAGAGTAAGGAGGAGCTCGACCGTCACGCAGGACACTCGAGCTCACTCTGCAGAATACCCCCGCAACACTCTTATATTTTCTTACATTGTGATTTTGTGAGGCTACAAGAGATGCAGTTAATTATATCAAGACAATGAACTAGGCGGTCACTACATCTTCCTTGTAAATCAATTTACTTCGGCCATTAATTACATCAAGTCTGTCATCTGATTACATTATTTTTCTAATTTAATTAAATTAGTTATTTTAATTACATCAAATCACTGTACATTGCACATCCATTCATTGGAGTCAAGCATGCTGCACCCGTTTGTTTATGTGGTCACTTGCTCATTAGGTAACTTTGGCCCCCAAACATCCTGTGATCTAGCATCAGAGATAATAAGAACTGCCGAAGCTGGAGAGTGAGATAACACAGTGTGAAGCTGGAGGAACACAGCAGGCTGGGGAGCTTCAGGGGAGCAGAAAAGCCTGAAACGTCAGCTTTCCCGTTCCTTTGATGCTGCCCAGCCTGCTGTGTTCCTCCAGCTCCCCACTGTGTTATCTGTGATCAAGCATTCTGCCCTGCTTACTTATTAGTCAGAAACTATGTTACAGGTGTCTGGGTGGCGTGTCTTTAGTAGTGCTGAGAGTCAATTACCTTAAAACATCTTCTATGTTTTTTTGTAAGATATTTGATTATGATTTTCTTTATTTCTGTATTAAAGGTCCTGTTTTTACCAATCCATTCACAAGCGCTCTATATTTATTACTACCATGTTCTCATTCCTCATAAATTTCACTGATTGCTCACGAGTGCACTATTTACTAATACCAGATTTTATTCATGAAACTGTGGTGTTGCAATGCGCTTCACTACTAAAGGTAGACTAAAGTAAAATGACCATTACAGCTTCAGCTCTTACTGGCCCCATGCTGCAAGTCCTGTTCCTACATCAAAGTCTACCCCTGAGTACGTCCGGAACAAAAACAAATTGCTGCAAAAGCTCAGCAGGTCTAGCAACATCTGTGAAGAAAAAAAATCAGAGTTAATGTTTTGTGTCCAGTGCCCAGTGCCCAGTCTGACTCCAGCATCTGCAGTTCCCCCTGTCTCTGAGTGAGTTATAACCCCAATGCAAAACCTCTCCTGAGGATGCCCACCTTGAAGAGGTTATCCTCTTCCTATTAACTTCGATATTTTTCTTCACAGACGCTGCCAGACCTGCTGAGCTTTCGCAGCAACTTCTGTTTTTGTTCCTGATTTACAGCATCCGCAGTTCTTTCGGTTTTTACCCCGGAGTATGTGTTAGTTTTGCAATCTGTTCAGTACAAAACCAGCCCAGACACTACTTCCCTGAAACTATGAAAAGATTATAATATTAATCAGCGCTTAGAACCATCTACCGGGGCTGGAATACTTTACAGGACATCAAACAAGTTTGTTCTGTTAGTCTATGCCTGTCAGATACACATTGAATAGGGCCTCTGACCCTTTTAAGCAAGTTACTATTAGTGTGACGCTTTCCGTGAAATTGCATGAGTGAATGAGTAAACTGGCAATTGTGAACGAAATCCCAAGACCCAGCTGCGGCAACTGGTTTACTATCCTCTGTACTTGTGTTATATACATGCATAATTCCCGATCTGGTCAAATCACATAGGCCTGACAGTCTTTCTAGTATTTCTAACTTTAAAAAGAATAAAAGGACTCATAACCCCCATTCCCCCGCCACAATTTCTACAGCTGCTCGACCTCCAGAGCTTTTTCCGCATTCTTGGGGGATTTCAAGACCAGGGGGCATATTTTCAAGGTGAGAGGAGAAAGATTTAAAAAAGACAAAAATTAACCAATAATTCTGTCTTGAAAGCTAACGTTTGAAGCGATGACTGTGAGTTCGTCATAAAAGCCTATCAGGTTCATCCTTACCTGGTCTACTGTACATGCACAGTACTGGGACTGATACATAATTGCCCTCTGAACCCACCGAGCAGTGGCTCAGCTCCTGGGGCAAATAGGGATGGATAATACATGTTGATCGTTCCAGCAAATGCCAATATCCCCTGAAAGAATACGATAAAAAGTGGGAGAAAAATCAACTGTTCATTTGTTACATTAGAACACCATTATAACGCTTTAAAACAAAATTGCCTGTAAAGTACGTTTGAATAACCAATGGTTGTGAAAAGCATACACACAAATAAGTCTTCCTGTCTTCAGTTCATGTATGGCCTTTTTCCTTTATTACAATAGGTGACCGCATTTGAAAGTATTTCACTGTGTTGCAAAATGCTTTGTTATGAGCTCTGTGATTTTGTGTGTGTCAGAGACAGGAACAAAGTGCTGGAAATACTCAGCCGCAAAAACAGGAATTGCTGGAAAATGTCAACAGGTCTGGCAGCATCTGTGGAAAGAAATCGGAGTCATCACTTCGGTGATGCCGCCAGACCCGCTGAGCCTTCCCAGTATGTTTTTCTTTCCGATTTCCAGCATCACTAGTTCTTACGGTTTTTATTTTGTTGGAAACACTCGGTAGGTTTGGCAACATATGAGGGAGAGAGCGAGAGTCTGTTAAGGTATCAAATCAATATCAACTCTCCAAAAAAAATCTCGCGGAGCGCTTAAGGGCAACTAGAGAATAAAGACACATGGTCTGACGCCAAGCGTAGCACTGTGTGGGGCTGGAGGAGCACAGCGGGCCAGACAGCATCAGAGGAGCAGGAAAGTTGATTGCTTGGGTCAGGACCCCTCTTCAGAAATGGGGGAGGGGGAAGGGAGCTCTGAAGAGAGAGGAGGGCTGGAGCTAGGGAAGGTAGGTGAGATGGTGATAGGTGAGTGCAGGTAGGCAGTGCTGGGGATTGGTCATTGAGGTGGGAGGAATGGATAGGTGGGAGAGAAGATGGGCAGGTTGTGACAGGTCAAGGAGGCAGGGATGAGAGGGAGGGTTGGCCTTGGGATGAGGTGGAAGGAGCTGGTGGATAGATTTTGAAACCAGTAAAGTCCACATTTAGGCCATTGGGTTGTAGAATATGAGGTGCTAGTCCTCCAGTTTCTGGTTAGTGTCATTTTGACATTAGCGGAGATCCAGGATGAACATGTCACCCAGGGAGTGGGAGGGGGGGAGTTGAAATGGTTGTGACCAAATGGTTATTTTGTTGCAAACGGCACGCAGGTGCTCTACAAAGCAGTCTCTGAGCCTCCACTTGGTCTCACCAATGTAGAGGAGGCCACATCGGGAGGATTGGATGCAATAGACCACATTGACAGATGTGTAGGTGAACCTCTGTCTGATGTAAAATGTTTGTTTGGTGCCATGAATAAAGGTGAGGAGGTAGGCGAAGGGGCAGTTGTAACACTTCCTGCAATTGCAGAAAAAGGTGCCAGGGTCGTGGGGCTAGTGGGGAATTGTGGAGAGAGCAGACAGAGGTGGGGAGGGAAATGTGTCCTTAGTTGTGGGGCTAGATTGCAGGTGGCGGAAGAGTTGGAGAATGATATGTTGGATATGGAAGTTGTTGTGGTGATATGTGAGGACAAGGGGTATTCTGTCTTTCTTTTTGTTGCAGAGAGTGGATGTGAGGCAGAGGTGTGGGAAACACAAGAGATGCAGTCAAGAGCATATTCAACCATCGAAGGGGGGATGTTGTGGACCTGGAAATACGATGACATCTGGGATGTTCAGGACAGGAATGCCTCATCCTGAGAGCAAAGGTGGTAGAGGCAGAGGAATTGGGAATAGGGGATTGCATTCTTGCAAGAAGGTGGGTGAGAGGAGATGTAGTCCAGGTAGCTGTGGGAGTCGGTGGCCTTGAAACAGATAGGTTTTCGAAGCGGTCACCAGAGATGGAGACAGAGAAGTCCAGGAAGGAGAGGGAGGTATCATAGTTGCTCCAGGTGAACTTGAGGTTGGGGTGAAAGATGTCAGTAAAGTTAATGAACTGTTCAAGCTCCTTGTGGGAGCACCAGGCAGTGCCAATACAGTCATTGATGTAACAGAGGAAGAGGTGTGGGATTGTGCCAGTGTAACTGCAGAAGAGAGACTGTTTCATGTATCCTGCGAAGAGGCAGACAGAGCTTTGGCCCATGCATGTTCCCACGGGCACCCCCTTAGTCTGTAGGAAGTGGGAGGGGTAGAAGGAGAAGTTGTTGAAGGTAAGGATGAGTTTGTTTATGTGGATGAGGGTGTCGGTGGAGGATGACTAGTTGGGCCTACGGGAGAGGAAGAAGCATAGGGTCTTCGGGTCATCTGTGTGGAGGATACAAGTGTACAGGGATTGGATGTTCATAGTGAAGATGAGGTGTTGGGAGCCAGGGAATCGGAAGTCTTGATGGAGGTGGAGGGGATGGGTGGGGAGTTCCTGGACCAGGGGAGGAGAAAACAGAGTCAAGGTGAACAGAGATAAATTTAGTGGGGCAGGAGCAGGGGTCGGCCGGGACAGTCAGGTTTGTGGATTTTAGGACAGTGGCATGGCGCACTGACCTTTACATAGCTGAAGTAAGGTGCCAACTCTCTGACACCTCCTCCTACCACCCCCTCAATCATGACCCCACCCCTGATCACCACAACATCATCTTTCAAACCATTCACAGCCTCATCACCTCAGGTGGCCTCCCACCCATAGCCTCTATCCTCATCATTCTCCAACCCTGCACTGTCCATTTCTATCTCCTTCCCAAAATGCAGTCTATTGCATCCGTTGCTGTCGAAATGGCCTCCTCTACATCAGTGAGACAAAGTGGAAGCTTGGATACTGCTTTGTAGAGTGCCTGCGCTCTGTTCATGACAGACGACAACACCTTCCAGTCGTGAACCATTTCAACTCCCACTCCCACTCCCTGGGTGACATGTCCATCCTGGGCCTGCTCCAGTGTCACAATGATGCCACCCGGAAACTGGAGGAGCAGCACCTCATGTTTCACATGGGGAACCTATAACCCAATGACCTCAATGTGGACTTTACCAGTTTCAAACCCTCCCCACCGCTGGCCTCATCCCATGACCAACACTCGCTCTCATCCCCAATTCCTTGACCTGTCCATCTTCTCTCCCACCTATCCGCCCCTCCCACTTCACTGACCGATCCACACCACTGCCTACCTGCACTCACCTACCTTCCCCAGCGCTACCCCTCCTCTATTTATTTTGGAGTTCCCTTGCCCTCACCCTATTTCGCAAGAATGGCCCCGCCCCGAAACATCAACTTTCCTGCTCTTCTGATGTTGTGCTCCTCCAGCTCCACAGTGTTGTCTCTGACTCTAGTATCATTTGTTCTTACTGTCTCTGATGCCAACTATGTTTGCCAGAGAGATAGAGGCACAGAGTGTGTGTGTGACACAGAGGGAGGGAGAGGACTGGCATAGAGGCGGGGAGGGAGGGAGAGGAGTGAAACAGAGGGTGGGAGGGAGGGAGAGGAGTAATGCAGAGGGTGAGTGGGAGGGAGAGGAGTGATGCACAGGGTGGGAGGGAGGGAGAGGAGTGACGCACAGGGTGGGAGGGAGGGAGAGGAGTGACACATACGGTGGGAGGGAGGGTGGGAGGGAGGGTGAGGAGTGACACAGAGGGTGGGAGGGAGGGAGAGGAGTGACACAGAGAGAGGGAGGGAGGGAGAGGAGTGGCATAGAGGGAGGGAGGGAGGGAGAGGAGTGACATAGAGGGAGGGAGGGAGGGAGAGGAGTGACACAGAGAGAGGGAGAGGAGTAATGCAGAGGGTGGGAAGGAGGGAGAAGAGTGACACAGAGAGAGGGAGGGAGGGAGAGGAGTGACACAGAGAGAGGGAGGGAGGGAGAGGAGTGACATAGAGGGAGGGAGGGAGAGGAGTGACACAGAGAGAGGGAGAGGAGTAATGCAGAGGGTGGGAGGGAGAGGAGTGACGCAGAGAGAGGGAGGGAGAGGAATGACACAGGGAGTGGGATGGAGGAACAGGAGTGACACAGAGAGAGGGAGGGAGAGGAGTGACACAGAGGGTGGGAGGGAGGGAGAGGAGTGACGCAGAGGGGGGAGGGAGGGAGAGGAGTGATACAGAGGGTGGGAGAGGAGTAATGGAGAGGGTGGGTGGGAGGGAGAGGAGTGACACAGAGAGAGGGAGGGAGTGGAGTGACACAGATGGTGGGAGGGGAGTGACAGAGAGAGGGAGTGAGAGGAGTGACACAGACGGTGGGAGGGATGGAGAGGAGTGACACAGAGGGTGGGAGCGAGACAGGGAGAAGAGTAATGCAGAGGGTGGGAGGGAGAGGAGTGTACACAGAGGGTGGGTGTGTGGGAGCGAGGGAGGGAGAGGATGACACAGGAGAGAGGGACGGAGAGGTGTAACACGGAGGGCGAGGAGTGACACAGAGGGTGGGAGCGACACGGGGAGAGAAATGACACAGTGGGAGGGAGTGAGAGGATGACACAGGAGGGAGGGACGGAGAGGACTCCGGATGAACAGTTAACAAGCTGCTGGCGGACAGATGATGTTGTGCTGGGGAGATGGCGTGTCCTGCCAGCTAGGATTAAGGCACCAAGACACTTCAGTGCCGCAGGAAGTGGAATGTCTCCGGAACCGGGCGGTGAAAGCAGCCTGCTGTGGAGAAAGGCACTCGGTGTTCCTCCTGGGCGATGGCACCGTGTTTACTTGCGGCGAAAACGGGAACGGACAACTCGGGAGGCAGGAGAGCGACTTCTCCATCGGTAAGGCATCTGAGTTGGGGGCTGCAAACATTGCACACACCTTCCATATAAGTCAGTTTCCATCTCAATTTGACACTGCATTATGACAATGGGCAACTGATTCTGCATTTGTTTCCATATCGCAAGTGACTTTAGCCCTCCTTGACATTCCTTATGGAATACTGCACGCAAAACGAACTGTTAAACCGTCAATACAAACCCAATGACAACGGAATGCGCTCATTTCAGTTTAGTTTTTGTATTCGAGTCCCCTTAGATATCCACTTCACAGTGACTTCGTTTCGCTTCCTACTTGTACAGTTTCGTTTTCTCCCTGGGTTGCAGTTTCCATGAGCTGTTTTGAGCGCAGTAGTTTCGATCTCCAACGAATACGCTACGACGTGCACTGTTCAAAGTATCAAATTGTGACAATAACAGCAACATTAGCTGGGAGTTGGAATCATCCACCGCAACCCTCTCTCCGCCTCCCACTCGTGGGAACAAACTCTACCTTTGCAAAGCCAAAATGACCGTTCAAATTGTGTGTTGAAGTTAATGAATTTTAATTCCAGCCGACGCCGATCCTCGCCGCCCCTCGTCCCAAAAGGAAATCTTTGAGCCTCTCCTACAACTGACTGGGTCGAAAGTACTGAGCCACATTACATCAGAACCAGCTGCCCTGTGGGTTCATTTCCGGTCCAGCACTATTAAGAGCTGTAAACAATACGATGTGTGTTAGAATCATACAATGTAAAGACGCCGTTCGGCCCATTAAGTCTGTACTGCCAAAACTGCATTAAATCTACTCGAGTCCCACGTTCCAGCGCTAAGCTTATAGCCTTGATTGTTAGGACATTTCAAGTCCTCTTCTCAGTACTGTTTAAAAGTTGAGGAGGTTTCCCCACCTCAACTAATCTCCCAGGCAGTGCATTCTTGATACCCACCACCCTCGCTGGGTGAGTTTTTCCGCAAGTCCCCTCCAAACCTACTGCCTTTCCCCTTAAAAGTGTGCCCTCTTGTTATTGATCTTCAAAGTAAAGACAATAACTGATCTTTATCCACTATATCCATGCCCCTCATAATCTTATACACATCCATCAGGTTCAGGCCCATGGCCTTCTCAGAAACATTTTGGCATGTTATGGAGACTGGCAATCAGAGCTGGCTTGGGAGGGGCTATTTAGAGCCGTAGGAAATCTCATTTTGGCAGCCTGTCTATTTAATGTGGCCAAAAATGGGACGTCTAGAATAAAATTTCACCTTTATTCACTTGGCAGGACAGAGACCAATTTGGCACCCCATAAAATCTGGTGACCACCTAGTTTGACTATATGGTTGGGTGAGTCCTGCTGGTAATAGAGATGTGATAGTTGTAGCAAACCTGGGTGGATTGGATTGCTTTGGACTAAAGGTGCATATAGCTTTCCATCGCTGAGGATTTACCTCACTTTGTGCAGACTAATTTAGAGATTCGCCAACATCTTCCCTAATGCATCATTCAACTTTGGGACACTAGAGGTGAGCTGAAAGGAGCTTGGTCATTTCTTGCCTTGTCAGCTATCCCCACATTCCATCAGTGATTTCACTTTTAATGGCATATTCCCCTCTTGAAACCTTCTGGTGATTCTTGAAAAGGTTCATCTCTCGGAGAGAAGGGGTTTTGTTCCCACTCTGGGACATATTGGTTTCAAAACATGTCCGTTAAAATGTAGGTTGTGTGATATGGTGTGACTTTATTTTCCTCTGATTTTCCCCTTTGCTCAACAGAGAGGCAATAACCTTCAAATTAGCTATTTCCTGCAGTGACACATCAGAGATTGGAAATTCATCTGATCAGGGAGTTGCAACCCAGACTGCCATATTGCCTACACAAGTGCCTAGACCAGTCCGATCAGAGCAGCAACAAAAAATGAAGGTGTGTGGGAGGTGCAGTACCTTCTCGGAGACATACCTTAGCAATCTTGTAGCTTTCAAATGGAAACTCTGAACCCATGCCCTTTAGCAACTAAAACGCAAGGGCAACTGATGCATAAGGGACGCCACAAATTATATGATCTGTCCATGTTGCACACACCATCCCGATCTGGAACTACATCACCGTTCCTCCACTTGCTCGTGCAATGTCTTTGAACTACCTTCCTAGCAGCATTGTGGATGTCTATACACCCTAAGGACTACAACGAGTTAAGAAGGCCACTTGTAATCGCCTTTCTCAAGAGCAATTAGGAATGGGAATAAATGTCGACATAGTAAGTGGTGCCTATATCCCATAAATGAATTTTTAAATGTATTAATATACTGTTGCATAGACTGAGAGCTAAGACAAAATAACTTTCACACCACACAAACGACAGGTAGTGACCATCTCCAGTTTAAAAAAAACAATTTAACCAGAACCCCTTGACATTTAGTGGTAATATCATTACTGAGTCACCTACATACAACACCCTGAGGCTAAACATTGGCCAGAAATTGAACTGGGCCAGTCATATGAATAAAGTGGCTCCAAGACTAAGTCAAAGGCTAGGAATACTGCAAAAAATAACTCACCTCCTGACTCCCAAAGTCTGTTCAACATCTACAAAGCACATAAAAACCAAAAGAACTGCAGATGCTGTAAATGAGGGATTAAAACAGAAATTGCTGGAAAAGCTCAGCAGGTCTGGCAGCATCTGTGAAGAAAAATCAGAGTTAACATTTCCGATCCAGTGACCCTTCCTCAAAACTCAAGGCACAAGAGATAGTAGGAACTGCAGATGCTGGAGAATCTGAGATAACAAGGCCTGGAGCTGGATGAACACTGCAAGCTAAGTAGCATCAGAGGAGCTAAGAAACTAAAGAAGGGTCTAGACCCAAAATGTCAGCTTTCCTGCTCCTCTGATGCTGCTTGGCCTGCTGTGCTTATCCAGATCTACATCTTGTTATCTACAAGGCACAAGCCAGGAGTGTGATGGATGAGCAACTCTAACAACACTCAAGAAGCTTGACACCATCTTGGGAAAAGCAGCCCACTTGTTTGGTACCACATCCACAATCATACATTCCCTCCACCACTGACATTTGGTAGTCACAGTGTGTACTATCTGCAAGATGCACTGCAGAAATCCACCAAAGATCCTGAGACTGCACCTTCCAAACCCATGACCTCTTCCATCTAGAAGGACAAGGACAGCTGGCAAATGGGAATAGCATCGCCTGCAAGTTTCCCTCCAAGCCACTTCCCATCCTGATTTAAGGTCATAGAAGCATACAGGTCTACAGCACAGAAAAAAAAAGCATTTCAGACGTCAAGTCTGTGCTAGTCAAAAGCAACCATTTAACTGTTTTAATCCCATTTGGAAATATATCACTGTCCTTTCAGTGTTGTTGGATCAAAGTTCTGGAATCCTCTCTTAATAGTATTGTGGGTCTACCTACAGCACATGCACTGTAGCATTTCTGGAAGGCAGCTCACTGCCACCTTCTGGAGGGCAACTGGGAACGGGCAATACATACCAGTTCAGCCAGTGACGTCCACGTCCCATGAAAGAATAAATATCTTAAGAATGTGATACTATCAGAATCAATGTGTTCACTTTTTAACCAAGTGGATGCTTCTGACAGCACTCAAATCTCTAATCTTTCCCACTTCAGCTCAATTGTGTAGAGCCATTGTGTATGATGAAGGAACACAGGATAATTACGGAAATATTTCATCTGAACTCCTGGAACCTGCATGTGTCCATATATTCAGAGGGCTATAAGGAAATTTTGGAATTCTTAGCTCTACGATTACCGATGATTTTAAAATCAAATGATATGGCTGAGAAAGGATCTCATAACAAACTTATTAATTTGTTTATATTGACCAAAGAATGGTCAACACGTGATGTAATTTTCATGATGGATAATGCATGCATGTCACTACTTAAGCTTTTGTTTTATAGGACAGGTAATGGCTCTGAGCACAGAGGAGGTTGTCCATGTGGCATGTGGCAAGCATCACACCTTGGCTCTTTGTCAAAATGGATCTGTCTTTGGCTGGGGAGCTGGAACGTATGGGCAGCTGGGCAATGAGAGATGCTGTGGTATTGTTCCTTATCCAAGGTATGAACAAATAGGTCCAGAATGGATATGTATGATCCAATGCTTGCATACTTTCATAGAATCATAGATTATAGAATCCCTACAGCATGGAAGCAGGCCCTCAACCCAACAAGTTCACACCGACACTCCCATCCAAACCATCCTCCTAATTTACACATTCCTGTACACTATGGGTAATTTAGCATGGCCAATCCACCTAGCCTGCACATCTTTGGACTGTGGGAGCAAACCAGAGCACCCGGAGAAAACACACGCAGACACGGGGAGAATGTGCAAACTCCGCACAGACAGTTACCCGAGGCTGGAATCGAACCCGGGTCCCTGGTGCTGTGAGGCAGCAGTGCTAACCACTGAGCCACCGTGCTGCCCCCAGAAACATTTAGATACTTCACATGAGGGAATTGAACCCCTGCCAGCCACGTGGCAGCCAGGAATACGATTCACTACACTACTGAAGACAGCGTTGTTGTTAGCTAAACAACAGATGGCTCTCTAAAGGGAATGCACTTATTGTTACAATTGCATACCAAGGTCTGCCTAATATTACTTTAGTTACTCTTTGACAGAACACACTAGAGCTCTGTAAATAACAGCAGTAAGGTGTGGGGAGAGGGTGGCAAGGGTGTTGGTTTGCACATTCTCCCTGTATCTGTGTGGGTTTCCTCTGGGTGTTCTGATTTCTTCCCACAGTCCAAAGATGTGGATTGGCCATGCTAAATTGCCCGTAGTGTTCAGGGATGTGTAGATTAGGTGGGTTATGAGGAATGGGTCTGTGTGGGGTGCTCTGAGGGTCACTGTCGACTTGTTGGGCCAAAAAGCCTGTTTCTACACTGTAGGAATTCTATGAAGCACTGGAGAAGCTCCATATCTGGCAGCATCTGTGGGAGAGAAAAACAGAGTTAATGTTTCATGGGAGCAGGAGTAGGCCATTTGGCCCTTCAATGGCACTGCCATTCATTATAATCATGGCTGATCATCCAATTCAATAGCTAGTTCCCACTTTCCCCCATATCATTTGATCCCTTAGTCCCAAGAATATCCAACTCCTTCTTGGAATCATACAGTGTTTTGCCGTCACTGCTTTCTGTGGTAGTGAATTCTACAGGCTCATCACCTTCTAGGTAAAGAAGTTTCATCTCATCCTCTGAAATGGTTTACTTCATATTTTAGACTGTAACTCCTGGTTCTGGACTCCCCTGTCATCAGGATCATCCTTGACCGTATCTAACTTGCTCAATTTTCAAGCCTGTTTCAAGTCCAATGTGACTCTTTGAAGAAGATTCAAACTTCATCCCCCACCAAATCTGGGGTTTTGCACCTCATGTGTGAGTCTGGTGTAGACTGATGAGTCAAGATTAATTCGCATGACTAGTGAACAACTGCATTGTTGTTGTATCATTTGTCTAGTGGGATAGTAGATAACAAATTAAATAGACTGAGCCTCTTGTCTTCAATTCCTATATTTCTATGGAAGTCAAGAATGCCAATAGGAAAACAAGACCAATGGCTGTTAGCTCTTCATAATTCTCAATCTGGTGTGATTATTTAGTCAACTTTGGAAAAATAGCACATCGCAGTGGGTTTCCCACACAACGCGAAACTTGTAAAATGCTGAGGAGAGATTATAGTTGCCATGTCCCCAGTGATCTGTTCCTTCTAGAGCAATTTTTCATGAATACCAGCAACAGGATGTCGAATAGGAACAGAAAGACTACAGCCAAATATGCTGATTACACAAAATAAGTGGAAAGACAATTTACAAGAGGGACACAAACAGCTTACAGAGCTCCTGAGATGCTGCTTGGCCTGCTGTGTTCATCCAGCTACACACTTTGTTATCTTATACAGAGAAATATTCATCAGTTAAGTAAGTGGCCAAAAATGTTGGCAAATGGAATATATTGTGGGAGATTGTGATGTTGTTAATTTTGGAAGGATGAACCAAAAAATAGAGCATTATTTAAATGGAGGAATAACTGCAGAATACAAAGGGGCTTGGGATTACTTGTGCACAAAACATAGAAAGCTAGCGCACAAATGCAGGAAGGCAGATGGAATATTGGCCCTTATTTCAAGGGGGTTGGAATATAAAGTTAGGAAAGTCTTTCCGCAACCAGATAAGGTGCTGGCGGGACCAAATCTGGAGTACTGTGAGCAGTTTTGGTCCTCTCATTTAAGGAAAGATATTCATGGAGTCAGTTTAGATAAGGTTTGCTGGGATGATCTCTGATAGAAAAAGATTGTTTCATGAGCAAAGACTAAACAGGTTGAGACTCTACTCACTGGCGTTCAGAAGAATGAGTGGTGAACTGATTGAAACAAATAGGCTTCTTAAGGGGCTTGATAGGGTATATGCTGAGAGGATGTTTCTCCTTATGGGAGAGTCTAGAACCAGAGTGCAAAGTCTCAGAATAAAGGGGTGCCAATTTAAAACTGAGATCATGGAATCATAGAATCTCTACAGTGCAGAAAGAGGCATTTTGGCGCATTGAGTCACTACTCACTCTCCAGGAAACATCCCACCCAAATCCATCCATCGCACCCTATTCCCGTAACTCTGCATTTCCCACAGCTAACCCACCGAGCCTGCATATCCTGACACTATAAGGCAATTTAACATGGCCAATCCACCTAACCTGCACACCCTTGGCTATGGAATGAAACCAGAGCAACCAACAGAAACCCAGGCAGATACGGGGAGAACATGCAAACTCCACACAGGCAGCCAACCAAGGCTGGAATATAACCTGAGTCCCTGGTACCGTACTGTACGGCAGCTCCGAGATGAGGAGGAATGTCTTCTGTCAGAGGGTTATGAGTATTTGGAACTCCCTGCCAAGAAGTGTATTTAAGGCTGAGATGGATATTTCTTGATCAGTGGGGGGATGAAGGGTTAAGGAGAAAATGCAGGGAAGTAGATGTGAGAAACGTTGGATTAGCCATGATGTTGTAGAATAGAAATGTGGCTACCTGCCAATGTTAACTATGGAGTATTCTTCATGCAGTTTGTTTTGAAAGAATTGAAAAAAATACCTTTTTTGATTTGCAGGAGAGTAGAATTGGCTGGCGTTCCAATAGTACAGGTTACGTGTGGCCGTTTCCATTCCCTGGCTCTTTCTAAAGGTAACTCATTATTACTGATCACAATGAAATTTTCTGCATCATTGGACAGTCTAATGGAAATGTTTGTCCATTCTCTTTAGGTGGTGTTGTCTATTCCTGGGGACAGAATACCTATGGCCAGCTTGGTCTTGGCAAAGACATGTACAGCCAGATACAACCCCAACATGTCGTCTCTCTCACTGGAATTCCAGTGGCACAGATCGCTGCAGGGGGAAGGCACAGCTTTGTTCTGTCTCTCTCTGGGGCAGTGTTCAGCTGGGGAAGAAACAGTCATGGACAGCTGGGCCTCAAGAGCACAGTGGGTAAGAACACGCTGAAATGCATTTTCTCCTCGGGGTTAACCAGATACACGCAGGATCAGTCAAAATAGGCTTCTTGTCAACTCTTGATGCTATGTCACGCTAATAACTTCACACAGGAAATAAAGCTGAAGGAGATCTGAAAGATTCTCGAAATATATATTCAGCCAAAGGGGAGGTACAAATCATTGGCAACACCCATGTTTGTTGCCTATCCCTATCTACTCTTTGAAGGCAACCAGGAGTCAATCACATTGCTGGGATCTGGAATCACATGCAGACCAGACCAGGTGAAGGTGGCAGATTCCCTTCTTTAAAGGACGTTAGTGAACCGGATTATATCTTACCGTACTTGTTAGTCGTTCCACGGTCACTATTACTGAGATTATTCTTCATCCCAGGTTTTCCTTTGATTAGTTCATTGAAATTTAAATTCCAACAGCTACAATGGAATTTCTCCATGTTTCATCAGAAATTAACAGGACTTCTAATAGCTGAGAAACAATACCACTATATCATCATCTTCCCTAGTCCTGGGCAGGGAGGGATCACTAGTAAGACAATTTTATAGTTATTTTATTTTTCTTCCATCTATTAACTCGTTGCCAATTCTGATGACAAGCCAACATCACAAAGGCGCAGTGGTTAGCACTGCTGCCTCACAGTGCCAGGGACCTGGGTTTGAGTCCACCCTTGGGCAACTGTCTGTGTAGAGTTTGCACCTTCACCCTGTGTCTGTGTGGGTGCTCTGGTTTCCTCCCACAGTACAAAGATGTGCAGATCAGGTGGATTGGCCATGTTAAATTGCTCCTTAGTATGCTGAGGGAAGTTCAGGGTTACAGAAGTAGGGTAGGGCATGGGAACGGGTATGGGTGGGATGCTCTTCAGAGGATTAGTATAGCCTTGATGGGCTTGATGGCCTAAATGGCCTCCTTCCAAATTGTAGGGATTCTACAACTATAGTTCACCAATTAATTAACTTATTAAAAATTGTTTGTGGGATACGGGTATCACTGGCTGTGCTAGCACTTATTGCCTAGCCCAAATCACCCCTTGAGAAGGTGGTAATGAGCTGCCTTCTTAAACTGCTGCAGTCTTTGCAGTGTAGGGACACTGACAGTCATGTTACAAAGCGAGTTCCAGGATTTTGACCAATTGACAGTGAAGAAACGGTGATAAAATTCCATGACAGGATGGCATGTAGTTTGGAGGAGAACTTGCAGGTGGTGGTGTTCTCAAGCATTTGCAGCCCCCGACCTTCAAGACAGTAGCAGTTGAGGTGTTGGAAGGTGCTATCAAAGTAGCCTCGCGTGAGTTAGTGCAGTGCATGTTGTACACAGTGCTATTTCTGTGCTTTGGTGGTCGAGAGTGTGAATGGTGAAGGTGGTGGATGTAGCGTCAGTCAGTAGGAATACTTTATCCTGGATGGTGTTAAGCTTCTTGAATGTTGGGAAGAAGACCTAAGAAGCTGATAATAGATATAGAAAGGTGAGTGGGCAAAGATATGATAAATGGAGTGCAATGTTAGAAAGGCTGAAATTATCCATGTTATCAGAAAGAATAAAAATAAAATCATTTTATCTAAATGGTGAAAAGTTGCAGAGATCTGAGAGGCAAAGAAATCTGAATGTCTTAGTGCCTGAATTGTAAAAGGTTAGTGTGCAAGTACAGCAAGTAATCAGGAAAGCAAATAACATGTTCCAGATTATTGTGAAGAGAAGTGAATGCAAGAGTATATCAAGATAATAAAATGTGAGGCTGGATGAACACAGCAGGCCAAGCAGCATCTCAGGAGCACAAAAGCTGACGTTTCAGGCCTAGACCCTTCATCAGAGAGGGAGTTCCCATTATCTCTGAATGCAAGAGTAGGGAGGTTATGCTTCAGTTAGATAGGGCTTTAGTGAGACCACATGTAGGGCACTGTGTATAGCACTTTGTCACCATACTACAGAAGGATGCTAATGTATTGGAAGCTGTTCAGAGAAGGTTTACTAGGTTAGTACCTGAAATGTGTGGATTGTCTTCAGGGGAAAGGCTAGACTAGCATCCCCTGTAGGTTGGAAGAGTCAAAGATGGCTTAATGAAACATGTACGATCCTGAGGGCATTTGACCAAGTGAATGTCAAAAAGATATTTCCTCTTGTGGAAGAATGTAGAACTAGAAGCCATAATTTAAAAATAAGGGATCACCCACTTAAAACAGAGATGCGGAAAAGCTTTTCCTCTCAGAAGGTTGTGAGTCTTTATCGGTCCCTCACTCAAAAGGCAATGATGCAGAATCTTTAAATATTTGAAGACTAAGGTAGGTAGATCCTTCACCAAGAGGATGAAAGATTATCAGGGATCCGCAGAACTGTAGAGTTGAGTTAAAATTAAACCAGCCATGATCTTATTGAATGGTGCAAGTTCAAAGGGCTGAGTGGCCTAATCTCGTTCCTTGTTTGTATGAGTGTTGTTGAAGCTGCACTTATTCAGACAAGTGGAGGCCATTCCTTCCCACTCCTAACTTGGAGATGTGTCTTGTAGATGGTGAACAGGCTTTGAGGAGACAGGAGGTGAGATATCAGATCATTCCAAACCTCTGAGATGCATTTATAGCCACAATATTTAAATCGCTGATTCAGTTCAGTTCAGCTTTTGGTCAATCGTAACCTCCAGGATGTTGATTTTGGTGAATTCGGTGATGATAATGCTATTGAAAGTCAACTTTTCATTATATCTGTCACTGGCAGTTTAGCAGTCCTTATAGTTTATCATCTTACTTCCCTGTTGCTGGTTTGGTGGAGAGTGTGACACTAACATTCTGATTGGTAAAACTGCTGAATGCTTAGTAGAAATCTTCAATATTAAAGTAGATTATCCTCTCAATAGATAAAGTCAGCCCGTGTCGTGTGAAGCAAATGAAGGAGCTCAGAGTCACGTACATCTCTTGTGGGAATCATCATACCGCTCTACTAACAAAGGTATTCTTTAGTCAATAAGCTTATTAGGGCCTTCTCAATACTGACTGGCACATTTGAGATTTAGAGGCAAACTGAAGTGATTAATTACCAACTTACTTCAGCATTTAAATACAAAATGTATTTTTGGTGAAGCTGTCATGAATTGATCTGAGGGAAAAAATACTTCAGTGAAACTTAGGAGCATTATATGCAAAACCAGCTCTTATGGGCCTCAAATGCAATGGTTTGCTAGAGGGTGGTTAAGAGGTTAACCACATTGCTTTGGATCTGGAGTCATGTGTACGTAAGACCAGGTGAGGGCAGCAGAATTCTTTTCCCAAAGGACATTAGTGTTATTCATGGTTTCATAGCCACCTGGTTGCCTGGATTATCTTTCAGTTCCAAATTTTAATTTAATTCCCAATCAACGTATGGTGTTATTTTAGGGCAGCATGACGGCTCAGTGGTTAGCACTGTTGCCTCACAGTGCTAGGAACCCAGATTTGATTCTGGCCTTGGGCAACTGTCTGTGTGAAGTTTGCACGTTCTCCCCATGTCTGCGTGGGTTTCCTCTGGGCACTCCCATTTCCTCCCAAACACCAAAGATGTGCAAGTTAGGTAGATTGTCCATGCTAAATTGCCCTTAGTGTCCTGGGTTGTACAGGCTATGCGAGCTGACCTTTGGAAAAGCAGTGTTACAGGGCTAGAGTAGGTGGTGAGGGTCTGGTGGGAATGGTCTTCAGATGGTTGGTATGGACTTGATAGGCCAACTGGCCTGCTTCCACATTGTAGGGATTCTAATTCATAATTATCACTAGCTGCTGCAACTCCAAAATTTCAGCTCAGGGTCCCAACATTACTTTGGATAGCTGTTTATTCACAATGTCTAACCTGTTAATCCCCATTGTCCTTCACTTTGTATATTGGATGAATAATAGATTGTGCAGACTCCTGTGCTTTGGTGAAGGTTTAAAAGGTGCATTTTCTCTGTATGTTTAAAATTAAGAGGCAACTTTATCCCTTATCTGTCATTGGTTTCAGTTGGGATGTTTTTCTATTTAATTGCACATGTTGTTGTTGTTGTTGACTATTTCATTAAGAGTAGTGAAATTGTTGCTGTCGCAACCAATGTGTGACTCTTTCAAGTCCAGTTGCTATGATGTTGACAATACAACTCAATAAGTAATTGAGCTTTAAGTCCAATCCCTCCCAGACCAAGTGAATAGATGGTAATCTATCGCAGGGTGCAATGTATTTCCCTGGGCACATATGTACTTTTATAGATGTAGATCATTGCATACATTTTATTAAGGCTGAATAGAAATGAACTCAAGTTTAGAATTAAAAACAGAAAGTGCTGAAGAGACTCAACAGGTCTGTGGAAACAAAAACATGATTAACATTTGTGAATAATGAGCATCAGTTCAGAGAATCACGTTGGACTCGAAATAATTATTCAGTTTCTCACTCCATAAATACTGCTGAGCCCTTCCAGCACTTTTTGTTTTTATTTCAATTTTCTAGCCTCCACAGTGTTTTGCTTTTGCATTAACAATTAGTCCCTGCCCTGACCCAAAAAGTGGGGAAGGAAGATTCTGGATTTCCACCATTCTGTGTGTGAGGAAGTGCTTTTTGATTTGAACCCGAATGGCGTAATTCTGATTTCTACCTTGATGTAGAATGGAAGTGTGTTCACATGCGGAGAAGGAAGAGCTGGGCAACTGGGACTGAGCACAAAAGATGATGTGAACACCTTTCAGAAGGTAGACCAAATCAAGGACGAGGTATCGCAGATCGCCTGTGGCAGGTAATTGGCACTGGATCCTTGACAAACAGTTGGCTTTGAGAAGGTTCACTCAGCTGTATGTAGGATCTGTCTTATCAGCAAAGGCCAAACAGGTTGGAACTCTAACCACTGGATTTCAGAAAAATGAGAGGTGCGGGGCATATCGAGTGGAACCCGGAACATTAACTCTGATTTCTCTTCACAGATGCTGCCAGAACTGCTTGGCTTTTCCAGAAATTTCTGTTCTTGTTTATGATTTCCAGCAGCTGCAGTTCTTTCGGTTTTTTTTTGCTGCTGCATTCTGATTGCAGGATATTATGTCCCAGTGCCGGGTGCCAAAGGGGGCAGGTACACTCCCATGATAAGTGTGCTTTAGAACCAACTATTTTATACTACCACTCTTGTGATAATGTGATGTAGAATCCCCTGTTTCTTATTGCTAATCTTCCCTTTGATGAATGAAGAATTATTACCTTCATTCAAAGATAAAGTGTTAATTACTTCCGATTACCATACCTTAAACAAAAGCAATCTGTGGAAAAGTGAAATAAAAGTCCCATGTTTTCATTACTTCCAGCCCTGATTGTTTCAATTTGTTTCAGGTTAGTTTCTTATTTCCCTCCATTTATGAACTTCGCTTCATCAAAACTGGCACTTGTCCCTTATTCCCATCAACCACTATGCTCGATGACCAACATGAGTTCCATGTCTACTAACGTCTGCATTTAAAAATTCACAGCCCCATGTTCAAATTCTTCCAACAAATGGCAATAAATGCTGGGCCAGCAGCAAATCCTATGAATCAATTTTTAAAACTGATCCAGTGATAGCGGGGTTTTGTTGTGTGAATGACAGGGTAACATCTAAACCTGCCACTTATGTGTAAGCTAGGAAGCAGCGCACCTGATTGTGTGACTCAAAAACAACTGATGTTATTTGCTGACTTGTATCCTGTAGTTATCACACCCTCGCCTACATCCCATCCTCTGATCTTGTGGTTTCGTTTGGTTTTGCAATCAATGGAAAATTGGAGGAAAGTTCAACAAACAATCATATTCATGCAGGTACCAGTGCAATTCATTCCAAATTTCATTGTAGTTTGACTGCAAATGCTGTTTACATCAAATTTGCTCCATTTACTGATTCTAGCTGAATGCATTTGCTACTTCCTTTTGGCACTTCCTGAATGTAATTTCTCAGTGGCTCAGTGGTAGCACATTGTGTGTCTGACATCAAGTCATCCTCTAAGACTTATCTGCAAACCTTAATACTGGCACTCTGGTGTAATGCTGATTTCTGAAGAAGGGTCCAGACCCGAAACGTCAGCCTTCCTGCTCCTCTGATGCTGCTTGGCCTGCTGTGTTCATCCAGTTCTGCACCTAGTTATCTCGGATTCTCCAGCATCTGCAGTTCCTACTATCTCTTGGTGTAATGCTGTAATCATTTTTTAGATGAGACTTTAAAAATGAGAACCTATCTGCCTGCTTGGTTCGAATTCAAAGACTCCAGAGGACTATTTGAAGATCTGGAGAATGATCATGCCCTTGCAAATATTTATCCTTTGATCAGCATCGCAAGACATTGCTCACAATCACACTGTTATTTGTGGAATTCACTGAGCACAAATTGGCTCTCTCAATTTCCATATTATAATCCATGACTATGTTAGAAAAAAGCCTGAGGTTGGTTATCTCTGTCAGCTGGGCCATGGCTTTGCAATGCAGTGTGATACCTCAAGTGTGGGTTCCATTCTTTCACCAGCTGTGGTGACCAGGAAGGCCCCACCTTCTCAGCTTTTCCTGTGGCTCGAGGTATGCTGATCCAGAGGTTAAACCACCACCAGTCACCCCTCTCAAATTGGAGAGCAGCTCTATGGCCTGTTAGGGCTAAGGTGACTTTACATCCTTCTAAAAAAATGTTGTGAGACATCCCTGCTAGTTGTGAAAGGTATTACGTAAATGCAAGTGTCTCTTTGTATTCCTTACAGTGTTAATTTAAGATGAAAATTACTTTAAATCAGTAACTTTCCAGCCAGAAATCATTGAATATGCTAGCCCAATGTTGTTACCATCTGATTTTCAACAATCCTTTCGGATTTCTCCCTTCCTTTCTGGTGTCATGTTTGTATTTCTCTCTTTGTTTGTTACTGGCTGAACAACCCAAGGCACTGCGCATGTGGATTCAGGAATAAGGCTCGATTTTCCTGCTGCATTCATGTATAGACAGAGACATCTGCAGGCACTGAAACAGTTTAGGTTCATCAAATGATAGGAACATGTAGCCTTAGGCGCTCCAGTTTCTCTGATGGTTTACAATGGAAAAGTTCTAGCCAAGTCCATCACCCTGAGGCAGAATATTGATGACCAAATTTGTTAAGGAAGCAGATTAAATGTATGTTAGGTGATAAATGTTTTCTGTCAAATGCTCTTAAGATATCTACTTCTATCAGGATTGCTGGTGTGATCACATTTTTCAGATCTATTTGCCAGTTTGCTTTGTTAGAGTGAGGGTGCATCTAAATAGGTCTAACTGTGCCAAAATATTTCTTTCTTGTAGAGTTACAGAATGCCAAAATTTACAAGATTTTTGCAGGAGCAAATGCCAATTTCATTCTCACTCAGGTAAGTTCAGTAGCCATCTGCATAGTTCAATGTTAATGCAAAGTGACTGTGTATTGTAGTCTTCAAATCATGAGACAAGAAAAGAAGCTATTTTCTGATCAACCTGTTCAGAGATGTTATTGCACACCATTGGAAGAAATGGAATTTGAACCCAGGGTTCCTGGCTCAAAGGTAGGGATACTGTCACTACAAGCTTGTCTCATTTGAATTAACTTCTGTAACTTGCCAACATTCTCAGATTCCCTGTTTAATATGAAATATTTAAGCCAGGCATTCCTTCACACCTCTCTTTTAGCTTCACTTTTCTTCATCCTCTGATTTTCCTTTCGAGTGAGACAGTAGACTTGTCCTATTTGTGGATGTTAAAGATCCATGGTCACTATTTCAAAGAAGGGCAAGAGAGTTACTCCCAGAATTTCGGCCAATGTTTGTCTGGACACCATCACTTTGCTGTTTGTGGAAATTTGCCATGCCAAAATTTGCTGCCACATTTCTGACATTATAAGAGAGTCCAAACTTCCAACTTATCCATTAGGCTGTATAGGGCATTCTGAGGCTGTGAAAGGTGCTATGTAAATGCAAGCCTTTCTGTTTGTCCTTCTTCTCTGTTGGAAGACATTTACTTATGTCAGTGATGTGTTTCCATGGGCTCCACTGGCAAAAGGGCAATTAACTGTACCTTCCTTGAAAATCCTTTCTTTGTATGTGTTCTGAAGTTGCAACTGGGAAGACATGATTGTATCACTTGGTGCGTCACTCCCCAATCCTGGTGTTGGCCCATGGCCACTTTGCAACTTGAGCACCTTGCGGGTGTGATGTAGAGTTGAAGTATCACAGGAGTATCCTCCTGCCTAGTCCACAAGGTGAGTGGTGGCACATCTTCCACTACAGTGACTGGATTGGCCATTTGTAATCCTATGGTCTTTCAGAATTGCTTCTTTCAACAATATCCCAGCTGGTACATTGACCAGCTTTGTCATCAGGAGGACTAACCATGAGGGATTTGCAAGGAAGAAGAATGGGGAAGACAGATGGCATCATCCCAAACTGTTTAGAAGTTGTCACAAAAGCCAACTTTATAATCCTGGCCTACTTTCTCAAATGTAGTTTTATATCTGAAATACTAGTCTTGGATGCAAGAGGCAACAGTGGACTTGTCTACTAATGGAATAATACAGGACGCCTATGTGTGTAATGTAGCTCACTGAATTAGCAGGAAACATGAGGCCAATAAACTATATTTCAGGCTAAACTACTAGTTGTGTTTATTTTGAGAAGTAGAATTATAAAAATGAGACATGAGGCCAGTAAACCAGTAGAATGTAGAGCTGAGCACTCTGGCGCTTAGGGATAATAGCTGTGGATTTTGAGACATGAATTGAAGAGAAAGGGTGTCCATTCCTTGAAAGTGCTGTTCAATGGTTAATGTTCAAGACCATCACATCATACCCAATTCCTATGGTGTAATCATAATGCCATAATTTCAAAGTTGCACTTGGCTTATTTGAAGATGAAGGCAAAAAGGAAAGAGGTCTCCTCAGAAAATCAAAGCCCCCTTTTTCAACCACAGACAAAAGCAGAGTACAGATACAAATTCTAGAGATCCACCAAGATTATTACAAAAGCATACAATTGGCAATTTGAAGTAATGCTCCAACTGCTCTGACAAAGTCCTAACAAGTATCTCCAAAATTGCTGGGGTCCACTGAATAACTATACATAGAAAGCTGACCATACAAGAACAAAGAGAATCTACCAAGGGCAAGTCAGGTTGCACATACTTAACTAAATGCACAATGCAGCGGATTCTTGAGATATTAAATAAAAGCAGAAAGATCTCAGCAGGTCTGTGAGCATTTATGGAGAGGGAGATGCAGGGTTAAAATTTTAAGTCTATTATGACTCACTTTCAAAGAAGAATTATATTGGGCTTAAAATCTTCACTTTAAATTCACCCCAAATCCATTCTTCAGGAGGACATTCAAGCTGCATTTTACAGCTGAAATTCATGGCAAAACTTACAGAAGTTCAAACATAAGATCATTCCAAACCCTCCTTGCATGTATAACAGATGTACATTTGTTCACATTCTTCCTGGAATGAGGGCAAACTTTTGGATATCACTGGATGGATTCCAGATAATGTTCAGATTATGTTCCTGACCTCTGGTATTCAGATTAAAGTATATTTCATTGTATTCTGGTATTAGCATTTATGTCATTTAAACAGGATACTCATTGTTACACTCTCTGATGAAGGGTCTAGGCCCAAAACGTCAGCTTTTGTGCTCCTAAGATGCTGCTTGGCCTGCTGTGTTCATCCAGCTCCTCACTTTGCCATCTTGGATTCTCCAGCATCTGCAGTTCCCATCATCTCTGATCACTCATTGTTACACTGTTGGATGCTGGATTCATCAAATGTGAGATCAGTATCTCTAGTACTTTGGACTCGTACCTGGGTTATATTGTACAATCAGTAGTTTGCTATTATGTATATCTTTGTATTTATTTAACCAAGGTCACACAGGTTACCTTGAATGAACTCGCTATTGCTACAAAAATCTCTCAGTTCACTATTTAATGGCTGATTACTTGCTTTCACAGTGTCCAATGCCTGCAGCTGATTTCCGTTGCAGGGACAGTGCGCAGCAGATTCTCACATTGAATGAAGCTATCGTCAACAAATGGATCAACACAGCTGATTACAGCAAAGAAAGGGATGAAGCAAAAAAGTCAGCACTGCTTATGCCAGTTCTTTAATCTTGAAGCATTTTTTAAAAAGATGAATTCTCACACATATTAGAGCTATGAATATTGGTGCTTGCAAAGCCTGTGAAGGTGTAATAGTGGATCACTTTAATAGCATGGTCTTACAGATAGAATTATAGAATCCCTATAGTGCAGGGAAAAGCTATTTGCCATATCAAGTCTGCACCGACCCTCCGAGCATCCCACTCAGACCCACTCTATCCCTTAATCCCCCATTTCCCATGGCTAATCTACTTAGCCTGCACATCCCTGAACATGATAGCATGCCAATCCACCCATCCTGCACATCTTTGGACTGTTGGAGGAAACCAGAGCACCCAGAGGAAAACCATGCAACCATGGGGTGAATGTGTAAACTCCACACAGACAGTCATCTGAGGCTAGAATCGAATCCGAAGCCCCGGCACCGTGAAGCAGCAGACAGACAACAAGCTATTTTGGTCATGGACAGGTAAAGTTGTTATGATAGAAGAAGGTCATTTGGCCCATTGAGTTTGTGCCAGATCCAATTACTACCACGACCGCCAATCTTCCCAGTCACTCTTCGATTTTATGTACATAACCTGTTCCCTTTAGACAACTACTTTTGGACCTGCTTGCACATCCTTTCAGCCAAAGCATTCCAGATCATAACAGCTGGGTATGCATTTCTCTTCTTGTGACTTCTCATGTGGTTAGCTCAATATTTCAGCGATACCTCTAAAGGAATCAACTTGCCAAAAAGAAAGCACACAATGTTAAATCTAGGACTGTCCCCTGTGCTCCATAATAACCTGCAGACAAGGAGCACTTGCATCTAACTGTCTTTCATTTAGATAAGTGATTTTGAAACATAGTGACCTAATAAATATTTTTAAAATGAAACAGATTTAGTGAAAATTATTGATTAATGTCTCCTTCACTGAACAGAAGATATCAAACACATTGTGCATGCTCGATAATTTTTCACCTTAGAATTATACAACAAGTTTTTGTTAGTGATTTGTTAGTGGGTATCGCAGTCTAAATACACTAACTAGCTGTTAACACTTTTTGTCTTTCATGTGAAAGGGAAATTGAAATAGTATTCTCCTCCTCATCCTGTGTCACTGGGAGTTTTCTGAAGCAAAGGTGAGTGAGACAGACACAGAGCTAATAAGTTAATCTAAACAGTCATAGAGTCATGGAGCTGTACAGCATGGAAATAGATCCTTTGGTCCAACTCATCCACGCCGACCACATGTCTGAAATAAATCGAGTCCCATTTGCCAGTATTTCGCTCTTGTCCCTCTAAACCATTCTTATTCGTATACCCTACCAGATACCTTTTAAATGTTGTAATTATACCAGCCTTCACTACCTCCTCTGGAAGTTCATTCCATATACACATGAAAAAGTTGCTTCATAGATCCTTTTCTAAATCTTTCCCCTCTCACCTTAAACCTATGCCCTCTGTCTTTGGCCACCACTCAATTTTATTATATCTGAATTGTAAATATGATAAAACTCTGCCATTTGTAAATCCAGGGCTGGAGAAGTGCTTCACAGCCATTGAGATCCTTGTGATATGTCATAAAGCAGCAGCCAAATTGTGTGCAGCAGGGCCCAACAAACAGCGGTGTCAGAATGACCACATCATTTGCTGTGGTGTAATGGTTAAGGGATGAATATTGGGCTAGCTCCTCTGATGCTGCTTGGCCTGCTGTGTTCCTCCAGCTCCACGCTGTATTATTTCTGATTCCAGCATGTGCAATTTTTGCTATTTGTGGGATATTTCTGTGCCTTTTCTTCAAAATAATGTCCAAGGACTTTTTATACCCAAATGAGAAGCCTTGGAATACAGTCATATCTGTACTTTAGACAATATGGGACTCTCTCAGCTGAACTCTGGCATGTGAGCCTACAGACATGACCTCTGACTCAGGATAAGAGTGGTACAAATTGTACAAACCGGCAATGCTACAGGAGTGTTGAAAGGCCACGTGCTGGATTAGCACCTTGTCACTGAAGCTAAACTGGCATTTTAAAAAATGTTGCGATTGGAAGAAAAGGAAGTTAGCCAATAACCTTACCAGAACAAAAGTACAGCTCACTACATTGGTTCACTCCTTACCATCAAAGAGTGGTAATTCAAGCTTTAGAGACAGTCTTTACACAGCATGTGAAATAAAGGATCACAGTCTGCTTAAGTGAAGGACTTAGAATCATTTCAAGTGCCGACTCTTTTTGTGCTGTAAAAGATTATGTCACAGTTGTAGTAAAGTTTTGAAGTTTACCTTCTAGTGATAATGGAGACCAACCCAAAACAGGGACTGACCTTTTGAGTGTTGACGTGGAAGCAGCCAGGGAATTATTTAGGAAGCTTATGATAACGGACTGGATTGTCAAAACAGTTAAGTATTTACACTGTTTCATTAGGATATCTAACTGTTTCACACTTCCTTCTTATTGTTTATTCAAGACTGATTATAGTGTATAAAGTGCATATTCATCTTACAGCAGTTAGATTTGTTAATTATTTCAGATTAATTTAAATGAGTAAAGTTGAAGTGATAAAGCCAAATGGAACTTCCTATATTCTAAATATAAAGATGGAAGCTCAATGCCTCTTTACTGGAAAGTGAGAACTTGAACTGTAGTAAACCATGTTCTCTCCCAGATCCTCTTCTTCATGAGACTCCTATCCTGCTGACTTAACCCAATTCTCACAGAACTGACCACCAACTGGCCCTGAAGTTAGTGTGTGCTATCGGTTCCCTTTTCTCAGTTACTGTTTCTCTTGTCTTCCAATTCTTCACTCTTCACAGAAAGACACCCGTCACCCCTGCCATCCTTAAAAATTAGTGCCCCATCTCCAGTCTTCCTCTCCTCCCCACAGTCCTTGTCCGCTTCTTATTTCTCAACTCCATACTGCTCCTTAAAAACCTTGCTCTCTAACACACCATCAGCTCCTGCATGTGAGCTGATAAGCACCTATATTGAACTCACGACTAACTCCCCCCCAGCTGTGCCTGTCAGCCGGCCTAATAGCCAGTACCAGTTCAGCAGAAACTTCACCACAGACTCTGTTCCATTCCTCTGCCTCGCAACTGTTTGAGACTGACCAAGCTGTTCACCACCTTGGTAAGGCCAGTCCTAGTGACGGGTTCCGACACAAAATGTTGACTTTCCTGCTCTTTGGATGCTGCCTGACCTGCTGTGCTCCTGCAGCTCCACCTTTTATCAATTCTGACTTCTAGCATCTGCAGTCCTTGCTACCTTCAGTTCACGACCTTGATGTCTTGTTGACAACAACACATCTGCATCAATACTAAGACTGTCTATTTCCACCCTTCGTGACATTTACCACTGAAACACCACCCCTGCATTCATAGCCTCAGGACATGACTATTGCAAAACACACCTGGCTGGCACCCCATTTTCCACACTCTCTAAACTTAAAGCTCATTCAAAACTCTGTGGCCCATATCTGTACTCTCACTATGTCGCATTAATCACCATTCCTGCACTGCCCCTGACATCGGCTCCTATTGAAGCCAGGCCTTGAATTTAAAATTCTCAGGCTTTTACCTCCCTTTCTCTTTTACGTCTTCCATGCAGACATGCACTCTGAGATATATGCACTCCTCTAATCCTGGTCTCCCGTGCAGCCCTATTATTAACAGCCCCACCACTGGTGGCCATTCCTTCAGCTACCAAGGTAACAAACATGTCCATCTCATTCTCCATGTAAGAGGCTCCTTAAGACCTGCCTCGCTGACCAAGTCTAGGGCTATCAGTCCTAAATCTCATTGTCATATTTTATTCCATCAGAAGTACCAGGGACCATTTTACTACGGCCAAAGCAATTTATAAATGCAAGTTTTTGTTGCTGTCTGTGAAATGTGTTTCATGTGCTGCTGGGAATACTCTATAGATCTTTATAGTTGTACTTTATGAACATATTTATTAAATTAATAGAGTTAAATGAGTAGAGTTACTAATGATATGTTGGTTCACAGTTTCAATTAGTGTATTTGCTTTCCAGATAATTCCATTTCTGGCATGGCATTTAATCCCAAATCTTAAGAACTTGTGTCATGACAAAGAAGCACTGATGATTTATTTGATTCTGCCAGAGAGTTCCTTGATGCAATACAATGAAACTATGCAAGATATGCTTTCTGTCTATGTGGGAGCCATTGAGAGGCTAAATGATGCTTCAAAAAACATTCTGAGTGAGTGAGTGAACAGAAATCCACAATGTTGCTCTTGTGAACCTCTACAGTGATACAAATCAAATTAGGTTTTGAGAAAATGAAAAGGAAGAATCTTAGTAATACATTACAGAAGGCAGCAATTTAGGATAATTGGCAAAAGAACCATAGGTAACATGAACGGAATTTTTTTATTCTTTTATTCTATCTTGACCAGAAAGGAACTGCATAAACACCTAAAGATACAATATCATCAATGTGAAAAGTCTGGGACTAGCTGGCAGGCATTTAGAGGATGAGCCTCAGAGAATAGTGTCCTCTGTTCAGTAGCCATTCAATGATTTCATGACTTTTAAAGGAATTTTCAAAGAAAATGGAAATCTTGTTTGCCTCTGATTCTGCCAGTTCTAATTTGGTTTGCATTGACATAAGACCCTATCACCCTGCAAATCTCAAATGTAAATAGCACTGAATTGGTAGTCTGTGACTTAGTATAAGCATACAAAATACCAGGTGCAAACTTGGACAGGAACACCATATTAAGGTATTCCTTCCTGGAGTATGACTAAAAACATTTTCAGTGCATGTCTTCTCTTATATCTTTTATTTTTGTTTGTCATGTCACAGCTCTGTGGCCAGTGGGACCTGAATCCAGGGTTTCTGGCCCAGAGGATGGCACACTGCCACTCTGCAGCAAGACCCCCTACTGTACCTGTGTTATGTTACTGCTTTGATGGCTGCTGGTAGCTGCACAGTTGATAACATTGTGCATCTTTTTAATATCTAGAAAATTGCTGGTCGACGTTGAAGTCATCGTATTTGAACAATGTTGTCCAAACATTTAGGGCTGCAGTGGTAATTTTGCTTACAAGCCTCCATGCCTTGTATACAGAATTGCCATGCCATCCTTCAATTAATATATTGGAAAATATTTTAAGGGAAGCTCTGAATGTTCTAGAACTGGTGTATCATGTAAGTATCAGAAAGCACTTGTCTCATTTTCCACGACTTTCCGTATTTTTGTTTTTGAACCTAGATATTAAAATCTGTTCTTTATGCATTTTACCTTAGGCAAATATGAAATCACATCACAAAATTCCACAAAACAAATTCTACATCGATGAAGTTCTCCTGTTTGATGTTGGCTTTGAAGTCATTAGATTTAAAGAACATCAACTACGGGTAAGTTTCCAACATCTTTACAGCAAGCAAAGATTTTAAGAACGTTGTACTGTTTGGTTGCAAGTTCATTGTTCACGGGTTAGGGCTATCGATGACAACAGATTCTTCCACAACGGATGCAGTTGAAGATGAAATCGCTGCTGAGTGTGATTGGATCTATCCTTCTCCTCCTTTTCTCTTTTGTGCTGGCTCCTTGCTCAATCTTGATATAGCATCCCCAAGCATCATGATCTCTGGCCTGAACATCCACTGGTAACTGAGGATTTGGAGCACAGAGTGGGATTTCTTGAGGGAATCTGCTTGCTTTGGTCAGCTCTCTGTACAACACAGTGACCATCCCAACACAGTTTACTTTGAAAGACCATATTCCTCAACACTGGTGATGTTGGTGTTTCCAGGAATTCAGTGTTAGTGATGTAATCCTGCCGGTGGATCTTAAGGATGCTGCAAAGGGAGCATACATAAAGGCAGTGCAGGAGCAGGGTTTAAGAGAGCTGATGAGAATGGCAGAAACAAAGGTGAGGGTTCTATCTGGAAATGGGAGAGCTGTAGGATACCACTGGCGCTGAGTGTAAGGAAGCAGAAAGTGAAGGGCAGTGAGATGGTGGGAGGAGTGGGGTGTACTGAGGGTAGGGAACAGATAATGGGAGGTGAGGCTGAAGGGGTGAGACATTGTGGGTTGATTAGAGGATTAGCAAGGAGGGTGAATCATGATGAGGTGAGGAGGGTTTGGTGGGATTTCATCTGTTCTGTCATAAAATTACAAAACAAAGCATTGAGCAATTCTAAAATTTATGTTCAGGGGAAATTGCAATTTAAGGTAGGAAAATTTGGGAAAACTATTTCCACTACTCAGTCACTTTAAAGTCAGACAATGTAGATTTAAGAGCACTTAACATCAAAGGGACAGTTTAGGATAATTTAATCACAGTGAGATTTGTTAGGGATGACATAACATCAATATTAGCTTATAAATGGCAAATTTTAAAAAGATATGTTCAAGCAGTAATAAACAAAGAACAAGGAAGCGTGTTTTTAATGTGGCCTTCTGCTGCTCTTAAGTCAGACATTTGTATGTTCTAAGTGAGATTGATAGTCCAGATAGGCTTGATGGGCTGAATGGCCCCTTTCCATGCTGTAAATACTTCATTATTAGTGAATTACATATGTTTACTTCTGTGACACTGCTTACCTTTATTATGGGAGCCAAAAGAAGAATGATACTTTATGAGCTTCCTCTTGCTGACTTTCCCTAAGCAGAGAACCTTACAGAACTGGAAAAACATCTCATAATGACCTTTAGATTAATAGGCACGAATCAGAAATATTGTATCTGACCCCAAGTAAACAAAAGGTATGATTTGGTGGATATGATCTAGTGATGTTACTAGTACCAAACAACTACGACCTTGACCAGTTGCCAACTCTCAGAACCAACAGTCGGGCACTCTGAGTATCATTGCTATCTTACACAAGAATCTTGCAATGTTTGCCTCATTCAAAGTAGAGCTACTGCATATTATGGAACAGTATACAAAGAGATTGTGCCCTACTTTAACATATTCAAGGCAGCTGACTTCACACCTCAAAGGCTACTAAGGATGAGTGAATATCTCCCAATCAATTCTTGGAGATCAGGCTTATTTCAGGCACTGTTGGAACATGAGCATTGTGTCCATTTTAGGTCTCCATTTTTAAACAGGAAAGTGGGCCTTTCTTCTCGATATTGTCCACCCAATCATCCCATGACTTCTGCAAAACTGGGGAGCTGTGCTATGTTTGAGAGTGGAGTTCTCACAAGGTGCTGTGCTTTTTCTCTCCCACAGCCCAATGGGTTAGAAGATAAGAAGGTACCACTTTGTTGCTATCCATTCATCTTCAATTTAAATGCCAAGATTCAGATACTTCACATGAATTCAGTTTGGGAGAAAGCTGTAAGTAATTTTATGTTTTCAGGGGAAAATGAATAATTAAAATGTGTCTATAACCCTCATTGCTCTACTCTACTCCTTTTAAGTGCTCCTTAAAACCTATTACATCAAACAATCTTTTGGTCACCTATCATTATATCTCCTAATGTGACTTTGTGGCAAATGTGATCTGGTAAAGTTCCTGTGAAGGGACTTGCGACATTTTACTGTGTTGAAGGTACTACTTAAATGCAACTTTTTGTTGTAATGAAGTCCCTCTTTGCTCTTCGTTCTTACAAAATTCCTTAAGTAGTGTCCAGCCGAGAGCGTTAATAACAGCCCTCAAAATTATCTTCATCCCAGCCACCGAAAGGCATAAAAATAATTAACGATGAACCTCCTAGGCCCTGCTTTGAGCTGTTTGGGAGGAAGGTCAAGTTCAAATTGTTCCCCTCCACTTTTCACTGAGTTGATAAGCAGTAATACTGCAACAAGTACGGTGCAACCTTAGTGCATTTGCCTTCTGGTGGAAGTATGCATGGGCTAAGCAATGTCTGCGATACAGAAGGTTGTGGACATAACTGAGAACGTACATCTCAGAAACAGGCCATTCCACCCAACAGCTTCATGGTGATTTTTGTATGCCACACAAGCCTCCTCCCACCTTACGATATCTAACCCCATCCACGTTTCCCTCCGTCCTTTGCCCTCATATATTTATCCAGCTTTACCTTAAATGCACTTTGCTATTTGCAGCCACCTCTGCTTGTGGAAAGCTAATTCACATTGTCATCACTCTCCAATTAACGAAGTTTCTCCTGAATTCCATGTGTACTAATTGTTGCCTCTTATGGCCCTTAGATTATCAGAACTGAAGAAAGGTCACTTAACTCAAAGCGCTAACTCTGCCAGACCTGCTGAGTTTCTCCAGCAATTTTGCTTTTTGTCTCAGATCTCCAACATCTGCACTTCTTTATTTTTATCTTTTAAATGTCAGTTTGGTTAAAGTTTTCTTTAACATGATGGTAGTATCTCCTTCTGTTTCTAATTTGTGTTGGATAGAAAGCCTTTGTTGAAGCAATGAATTTCACATACCGTAACATCTGTATGGGAAACCCTGAACCGCCCAAGTATCCCATCTTTAAACTGAAGGTTAACCGCCAAGATTTGATCACTGATACTTTTAAGAAGCTGATACAAGTTGATGAGGAGGATCTGCGGAAGGAACTCAAGGTAAAAAAAAATCAGTTTAGCATTCTGCCGATGTAAATAGATTCAGCTCTTTAGGGTGCAATGATGCAGTGGTTATATTATTGGACTCATAGTCCCAAGGAGGTCCATTTAAATGCTACCACAGTGATTTGAGAATTTCAATTGGGTTCAAAACATCTGGTCAAATGGTGCTTTGAAGCTGTTGGATCATTATGAAAATCTGACTGGTTGAACAATATCCTTTAAGAAAGTTAGCCTTTCCTCTTAAGCTGAGCGGGCCTAATTGTGACTCCTGTCCCATATCGACAGGATTCAAGTTAGTGGTCTCACAGTTATTTACAGATGTAATGCTGAATGTTCAAGAAGAAGGTTGGAGGGCAAGGTCTTGGGGAAACCAAGTTATGGCAAGTGATTACATTTATTGGTGACATTGATATGTTCACTGACTTGTTACGGCATAGAAGAAGACTATTCAGCCTCTCACTTCTCTGGTGCTCTCTAAATGAGAACATGCTATTGAAAGGAGACTCAACTGAGAATTAGAATGGTTGAGGTGAGTGGGGGAGGGGGAAGCTAGATGTTGGAGAGCACATTGCCTCCTCTTGGCCAAAACAATAGAACCAAAACGGAGAGTAAATATAAAACAAATATTTCAGCAATGAGCAGAAAATCCTGGGTAGTCTGTCATAGTAGTTTGTATTGGTTCATTTAAAAGCAAGTTATGTGACGTTGTTTCAACAGTTGACATTTTGAGATGCAGTATATGACTAATTTGAGACATGACACATGGTAAGTGTGGTGTGCCCTTGAGGAGCAGGTGAGTTCAATTTATACTGCCCAAACCTCTGCAGCCCTTGTCTGAGTCCCTTGTACAATAACACCACTATGATTGCATCAAGTGGCTACCAGAATGGTAGAAGTTTTAATTGTTGGGTTTGGTGTCTCTTCAACTTGCAATTTCCATATCGTTAAGTATATCTCTTGTATTGACAGTCAAAACCAGAATGCAGATGTGCAACTGTGATTCTACACTAGTTTTTGCACGATTTTTATTTCTTTAGGTAAAGTTTGATGGAGAACCGGGTGAGGATCTGGGAGCTATAAGGCAGGAATTCTTCCTTTTTCTCTTTAGACAGTTGATTCAACCAGATTCCAAAATGTTTATTTACCGTGAAGACTTCAGAATCATTTGGTTTCCCCCAGAGGTGAGCCAAATTAACATGTTTAAGAAAAGCAGGATGCCAATGTGAATAGATGGCATGTTCGTTCTCTCGTTATTGCAAAGTAATTTGAAAATATTATGTGGCTTCTAAGCTCCATCAGAAAACTGCAAAATGCTTTCTAATCTGCAGCATTTTCTCACTAAAACTATGTTCGGAATATTTCAGTCTTTGTTTATCACAGTCTGACTGTGTGATCTCAAAGTCACACTCAAATAGAAGATATGCAACTTATTGTGAACAGAGCCCAATATATGTAGGAGCAAATAACTGCAGATGCTGGAATATGTACAGAAAACAATAGAACACAGTGGTCAGGCAGCAACCATGGAGAGAGAGCATGCTAACGCTTTAACTGAAGGTTTAGGTTTCAGCTCTGATGAAGTGTCATCTAAACTCAAACTTTAGATGGCTCTCTCTCCATGGATGCTGCCTGACTTGCTGTGCTCTCCAGCATTTATTGTTTACAGAGACCTATATTTGTTACTTGCCTGTATATTACATATATTTATGTAGAGTGTGTATATAGATTTTATCTCGTACTGTCTCTGAACATTAATCTTCAGGTACCATACTTGATGTGCACAATACAGTGTTTGCATTTGATTAGCTCAAACTTTATGTTTAGTTTTAAAAAATGCAAGATGTTAGGAAATTACTGTGTAGGAAGCAAACCAATTAAAATCCATAAAAAACAGTATTCATTGATATCTGTTCAGGAACGACATTAATAAACGATATGTAAAATATATATATAATAGCCATATATATTAGTCAACATTAATCCACCACAAGAAATGAAAGGTGAACTCAATGCAGTTTTATTTTGTTGAAACTTCTTTCCATTGCTATCTTACATTTGGATTCAACTAAATATAGAATTTATAATGTAGCAACACTATCACATTATTACATGTACCAGAAAATGATCAAACGCATCTATACAGTTGTACTTAGTATATTTGAAATGTTACAACCAACATTTTCTGAGCTAGTGTCTTTCCCTGGTGCCAACAGTTTGAGAATGCTAATGATTTATGTCTTTAGCAATTGATATAGAAGCATAGAAAATGGTACCAGGCATAGACCATTCGGCCCTTTGAGCCTGCTCCATTATTTAATATGATCATGGCTGATCCTCCAACTCAATCCCCGTTCACACTTTTTCCCCATAACCTTTGATCCCTTTAGCCCAAAGGACTATGTCTAACTTATAATGACATGTAGATTATTATTTTCTTTTGTCTTCATTATCGTAGATTTCAGTGCCCATCAAAAACTACCGCCTGCTAGGAATACTTTGCGGCCTTGTTGTATATAATTTCAGTGTCGTCTACATCCCATTCCCACTTGCACTCTTCAAGAAGCTACTGGGTATGATGCCCACATTGGAGGATCTGAAGGAGCTAGTTCCTTCTTTCGAGAAGTAAGTTCCCAGATCTGCAGGCAACTTTCTTATATGATTGCAAATTTTATGCTGTTGCTATTCATGTCTTTGTTTAATGAAATACCTGGTTCGGTGCTAGGCACAAAGTGTGAACAGGGAAGTAGAGACAACAGAAAAAAGAGAAGGATGAAGAGGTTTGAAAAGGTAGCAGAATTAGCTTACAGAGGTCACATGATCCGTATCAGTTGGAAATCTTTTGATGCTGGGAGAATGTCTTAGTTCTCTCCCTCCATCTGCATAATTACGGCAACATTATTAAGTATCATTTTTGTTGAAAGGTTATCTCAAACTCATTGAAACGTACCATCCAAAGAGCTAAATAAAGCTAAAGTATCTCCCATAAATGTGTGATTCTAGAAAATCTATTGCATCCAGAAGGTCACATTCTCAAACTCTCTCGACAAGCTGAATCCTGTACTTTTAGATCTTGTGTACTGGGGCAACTTCAATTTTTGCAGATGATACAAAACTTAGCAGATTGGTAAACTGTGAGGAGTACACTGTGAAACTCCACAAGGACATCAACAAATTGATAGGTGGCAGATGAATTTCAACGTAGGGAACTGTGAGATAATGCATTTTGATAGGAAGGACATTGAAATACAGTATCAAACAAAGGGGAAAATTCTACAGAGGGTGCATAGATCATGGAAAATGGCAGGACAGGTAGAGAGAGCTACAAGTTGAGTATACAGTATCCTCAGTTTTCTTAATAAAGATATAGTGTACAAGAGCAAGGAAGTGATATTAACCTTGTCTAAGACACTTGCTGGAACTCAGCTGGAGGATTGTGCAGAGTTCTGGGTGCTATCTTTTAGGAAGGTTGTTTACAGATTGGAGAGAGTGCAGAACTGATTGATAAGAATGGTCCCAGGAATGAGAAACTTCAGTTATGAGGACAGATCAAATAATTTGGGAGTTTTTTTTTGGAGAGAAGAAATTTGAGAAGGGATTCAATAGAAGTGTATAGAATCGTGAGCAGGCTGGAAGGAGCAGGCTGGGAAGAAGGTGTGGCATCATTGTGGTACTGCAGGAGGCCCAGGATGGACATGTCATCTGAGGAATGGGAGAGGGAGTTGATATGGTTTGCGACTGGGAGGCGCAGCTGTTTATTGCGAACCGAGCGTAAGTGTTCTACAAAGTGGTCCCCAAGACTCCACTTGGTTTCCCTGATGTAGAGGAGGCCACAACGGGTATAGCGGATGCAGTATACCACATTAGCAGATGTGCAAATGAATCTCTGCTTGATGTGGAAAGTCTTCTTGGGGCCTGGGATGGGGGTGAGGGAGGAGGTGTGGGGGCAGGTGTAGCATTTCCTGCGGTTGCAGGGGAAGGTGCCAGGTGTGGTGGGGCTGGAGGGGAGTGTGGAGCAGACAAGGGAGACATGGAGAGAGTGGTCCTTCCAGAAAGCAGACAAGGGTAGGGAGGGAAAAATATCTTTGGTGGTGGGGTCGGATTGTAGATGGCCGAAGTGTCAGAGGATGAAGTGCTGGATCCAGAGGAGAAGGTGGTCCTGCTTGTAAGAGGAACAAGAACAAAAGTGGCATAGTTTTAAAGTGATGTGCACACAAAGTAAGGGTGAGATGATGAAAAGCTTTTGCACTCAGCAAGTAGTTAGTGTTTAGAAAGCATTGTTTGCAAGTGTGGTGGAGGCAGCTTCAGTTGAGCATTCAAGAGGGCATTGGATGGTTATTCAGATAAAGATAATGTCTGAGAGTATGGAGAAAATGCAGGAGATTGGCACTAGGTAATGACGCTCGTTAAACGAGGGGCAGACTGTCCTGCTGCAGGGAGAAAGCTGTAGAGTGTGGGAGCCGTGGTTTATGAAGGAGAAGGAATCTCTGGTCAAGAGGAAGAAGAAGGCTTATGTTAGGACGAGATGTGAAGGCTCAGTTAGGGCGCTTGAGGGCTACGAGGTAGCCAGGAAAGACCTAAAGAGAGAGCTCAGAAGAGCCAGGAGGAGACATGAGAAGTTGTTGGCAGATAGGATCAGGGTAAACCCTAAGGCTTTCTATAGGTACTTAAGGAATAAAAGAATGACGAAAGTAAGATGAGGGACAATCAAGGATAGTAGTGGTAAGTTGTGTGTGGAGTCAGATAAGATAGGGGAAGCGCTAAATGAAATTTTTTCAACAGTATTCACTCTAGAAAATTACAATGTTGTCGAGGAGAATACTGAGATACAGGCTACTAGACTAGGTGGGATTGAGGTTCACAAGGAAGAGGTGTTAGAAATCCTTCAGAGGGTGAAGATAGATAAGTCCCCTGGGCCAGATGGGATTTATCCTAGGAACCTCTGGGAAGCCAGGGAGGAGATTGCCGAGCCTTTGGCATTGATCTTTAACTCGTCATTGTCTACAGGAATAGTGCCAGATGACTGGAGGATAGCAAATGTGATTCCCCTGTTCAAGAAGGGGAGTAGAGACAACCCTGGTAATTATAGACCAGTGAGCCTTACCTCAGTTGTTGGTAAAGTGTTGGAAAAGGTTATAAGGGATAGGATTTATAATCATCTAGAAAAGAATAAATTGATTAGGGATAGTCAGCACAGTTTTGTGAAGGGAAGGTCGTGCCTCACAAACCTTATTGAGTTCTTTGAGAAGGTGACCAGACAGGTAGATGAGAGTAAACTGGTTGATGTGGTGTATATGGATTTCAGCAAGGTGTTCAATAAGGTTCCCCACAATAGGCTATTGTACAAAATGCGGAGGAATGGAATTGTGGGAGATATAGCAGTTTGGATCGGAAATTGGTTTGCTGAAAGAAAACAGAGGGTGGTAGTTGATGGGAAACGTTCATCCTGGAGACCAGTTACTAGTGGTGTACTGCAAGGGTCGGTGTTGGGTCCACTGCTGTTTGTCATTTTTATAAATGACCTGGATGAGGGCGTAGAAGGATCGGTTAGTAAATTTGCAGACGACACTAAGGTCGGTGGAGTTGTGGATAGTGACGAAGGATGCTGTAGGTTGCAGAGAGACATAGATAAGCTGCAGAACTGGGCTGAGAGGTGGCAAATAGAGTTTAATGCAGACAAGTGTGAGGTGATGCACTTTGGTAGGAGTAACCAGAAGGCAAAGTACAGGGCTAATGATAAGATTCTTAGTAGTGTAGATGAGCAGAGAGATCTCGGTGTCCATGTACACAGATCCCTGAAAGTTGCCACCCAGGTTGACAGGGCTGTTAAGAAGGCATACAGTGTTTTAGCTTTTATTAATAGATGGATCGAGTTCCGGAACCAAGAGGTTATGGTGAAGCTGTACAAAACTCTGGTGCAGCCGCACTTGGAGTATTGCGTACAGTTCTGGTCACCGCATTATAAGAAGGATGTGGAAGCTTTTGAAAGGGTGCAGAGGAGATTTACTAGGATGTTGCCTGGTATGGAGGGAAGGTCTTACGAGGAAAGGCCGAGGGACTTGAGGCTGTTTTCATTAGAGAGAAGAAGGTTGAGAGGAGACTTAATTGAAACATATAAAATAATCAGAGGGTTAGATAGGGTGGATAGGGAGAGCCTTTTTCCTAGGATGATGATGGGGAGCACGAGGGGGCATAGCTTTAAATTGAGGGGTGAAAGATATAGGACAGATGTCAGAGGTAGTTTCTTTACTCAGAGAGTCGTAAGGGAATGGAACGCTTTGCCTGCAATGGTAGTAGATTCGCCAACTTCAGGTACATTTAAGTCGTCATTGAATAAGCATATGGACGTACATGGAATAGTGTAGGTTAGACGGGCTTGAGATCGGTATGACAGGTCGGCACAACATCGAGGGCCGAAGGGCCTGTACTGTGCTGTAATGTTCTCTGTTCTACGTTCTATGCACTGTAGCACTTCTGTGATTCAGTGAATTTTCTCCCTTTCTGGGCCAGAGAGGTCAGTTGGTAATATGCTAACAATTACCATGTCATTAAAAAACGTACACTTAACTTGGAGTTATAACTTTCCATGGGGAATTTAAAAGGCAATTAAGGTACAAATCAAAAGAACTCTTAAAATAATGGTGAGGCAAAGGGTGATTACCTATATGTGAAGCATGTGGCAGGGGCATAATTGACCAACAGTTCTAAAGATTCACAACTCATGGAGTTCCTCATAATCCTCTGAAATTTTTGCTAATTGTTTGCATTAATGACTTGTGCATTAATAATTTGCCATTCATGCTCTGAGTCTTTTTTGAGCAAAACACAGTCAATTAAAGATTATTGGGCTATGCATATGCTTTATTTCTTTCAAAACACCCCATATTCATTTTCAACTTCAGTAATTGTCTTAGAGTTTCTCAGTTTACAATAGTTTTCTGTAATCATAACAGATTCAATTCCAATACTTTCTTTCTATTTCTGTCCATTTTTAGCCTACTGCAGCATATTCTGAACAGTGACGAGGACCTAGATGTGGACATAAACTTTTCTGTGAGTAGAAAGGATTTACATCAATCACGTTGGAACAGCTCCAGACAGCTTACTAACAAATAGAAGGTGTTCTTTCGTTATGTACTTGATGTCAGACCAAGCATTTTTAAAAGACCAATTTGCAGCCTCACCAACTTAGACAGATAAAGAAGTTACATATGTATGTCGCTTTCCACCTCAAAAGCTCTCAAATCTCTGCAGTGAATTTTCTGAAATCATATCAGGGCAGTCATAAAATGATATCAGGACTGAGAACGTGACAAAGGAGGCCATTTTGTCCATTGTGAGAGAACTATACAACATTTCAAGCCCACCGACTCCCACAGCTACCTAGAATACACCTCCTCCCACCCACCCTCCTGCAAAAATTCCATCCCCTATTCCCAATTCCTCCGCCTCCGCCGCATCTGCTCCCACGATGAGGCATTCCACTCTCGCACATCCCAGATGTCCATGTTCTTCAAGGATCGCAACTTTCCCCCCACAGTGGTCGAGAACGCCCTTGACCGCGTCTCCCGCATTTCCCGCAACACATCCCTCACACCCCGCCCCCGCCACAACCACCCAAAGAGGATCCCCCTCGTTCTCACACACCACCCCACCAACCTCCGGATACAACGCATTATCCTCCAACACTTCCACCATCTACAATCCGACCCCACCACCCAAGACATTTTTCCATCCCCACCCCTGTCTGCTTTCCGGAGAGACCACTCTCTCCGTGACTCCCTTGTTCGCTCCACACTGCCCTCCAACCCCACCACACCCGGCACCTTCCCCTGCAACTGCAGGAAATGCTACACTTGCCCCCACACCTCCTCCCTCACCCCTATCCCAGGCCCCAAGAAGACTTTCCACATTAAGCAGAGGTTCACCTGCACATCTGCCAATGTGGTATACTGCATCCACTGTACCCGGTGTGGCTTCCTCTGCATTGGGGAAAGCAAGCGGAGGCTTGGGGACCGCTTTGCAGAACACCTCCGCTTGGTTCGCAATAAACAACTGCACCTCCCAGTCGCAAACCATTTCCACTCCCCCTCCCATTCTTTAGATGACATGTCCATCATGGGCCTCCTGCAGTGCCACAATGATGCCACCCGAAGGTTGCAGGAACAGCAACTCATATTCCGCTTGGGAACCCTGCAGTCCAATGGTATCAATGTGGACTTCACCAGCTTCAAAATCTGCCCTTCCCCCACCGCATCCCAAAACCAGTCCAGCCTGTCTCTGCCTCCCTAACCTGTTCTTCCTCTCACCCATCACTTCCTCCCACCCCAAGCCGCACCTCCATCTCATACCTACTAACCTCATCCCACCTCCTTGACCTGTCCGTCTTCCCTGGACTGACCTATCCCCTCCCTACCTCCCCACCTATACTCTCCTCTCCACCTATCTTCTTTTCTCTCCATCTTCGGTCCGCCTCCCCCTCTCTCCCTATTTATTCCAGAACCCTCACCCCATCCCCCTCTCTGATGAAGGATCTAGGCCCGAAACGTCAGCTTTTGTGCTCCTGAGATGCTGCTGGGCCTGCTCTGTTCATCCAGCCTCACATTTTATTATCTTGGATTCTCCAGCATCTGCAGTTCTCATTATCACTTATACAACAAGAACAAACTCCTTTGTCCTGCCCTTCTCCCACGTACTTGTCTAATACCTATAAGAAAATTGCCAATGATTTTGTTTCCTCTGCCCATTCAGGTCATGTCTTCTAGATCACAGTACCTCACTGTGTATTTTCTTTTTGTTCCTTGTACAGTTTCTGGTTCTTTTGCTAATTACTTTGAAAGTCTGACATCCAATTCCCAACACTCCTTCCAATAGAAATAGATTTTCCTTATTTATTCTATCAGAGCCCTTGAAGATTTTGAAAAGTTCTTTCAAATCTCTCCTTACTGTTCTTTAAAGAGAATAAGCTCAGTCCATGTAACTGCTGACTTTTATCCCTGATACCAGTAGTTAATCAGAGCTCTTATAATGTCATGGTAGTGTCCCTACATCTGAGCCAGAGGACTGTTTCAGGTGCCACCAGCTCCAAAAATCAATATATAAGTTGATTAAAAAATGTCTCTCAATAGTAAATCTCGTCTGCGTTGACTCCATCGTTTCCTGCTAAAGGGGCAGTATTTGACCTGAGCATTACTCATGCTGAACACCATTTTTCCACTTTTTTATACTTTTTATTTCTTTGCAAAGCCAAGGATCCACATTTTTTTTGTAAGCATCGGGACAAGTTGAGAAGCCTATTACAGTGGATTGCATGCTTTGTGGATAAGGAGGAGCCTGTTGATGTACCGTATTTGGATTTCCTGAAAACATTTGACTTGGTTCCATATAAAGGGTTATTGTGCAATGTAAGAGCTTATGATATAAGGGATGATGTAGTAGAATGGATAGAAGGTCAGCCAGCTCATAGAAAACAGAGAACATGCATCAATAGATCTATTTCAGATAAGCAGGATATGATGAGTGGGGATTGCAGGGGTCTGTGTTGAGCCCTCAAGTTTTTATATTTTCTATCACTGCCTTAGATGAGGAAATTGAAGACATGATGGCTAAGTTTGCAGATGACACAAAGATAAGTAAGGACATCAGTTGTGAAGATTATATAACAAGGATGCAGACTGTTTATAGGTGGGTTAAATAAGTGGGCAAAAGTCTGGCAGATGGAATGTAAAGGGGAAACTGTGAAGTTGTATAGTTCAGCAGGAAGAATGAACAACAGGGTATTGTTTAAAAGGAAAACAACTGCAGTTTTGCTCTTCATTTAATGGAAGGATGTACATGCATTGGAGATGGTTCAGAGGAGCTTTACCAGATTGATATCTGGAATGAATGAGTAATCTTGTCATATAATATTGGATAGGCTGGGCATGCTTTCCATAGAGTTCCAAAGAGCACGTGGTGATTTGATTGATGTATACAACATTCTGAATAGTCTTGACAAGATGGAGGTGAAAAGGATGTTTAATTCTACAGGTAAGTCCAGAACTAGGGGGCATGGCTTTAAAATTAGGGGCTGACATTTTTCTTCCCACTGAGAATCGTGAGACTTTGGAACTGTCTGTCTCATAACATGGTGGGAGGCAGGGGCAGTGTTTAATTTTAAGACTGAGGTAGATGAATTCTTGTTAGACAAAGAGATCAGAGGCTATCAGGGGAAGTGGAATTTGAAATAGAAACAGATCAGCCATGATTCTATAAAATGATGGGTAAAGCTGTGGGACCAAATGGCCTTAGTCTATTGCTAATTTGTTTGTTTCTATTAAAAGTTGCATGTGCCTGCACCCACCCGACTTTCTGATCCAGCACTTCATTTGAACTTTTTAAAAAATGCATTTTTACAGTGCACTTCACAACCAACTCAGTGCTTTGCAGGCAAGGAAATTCTTTTGAAGTATAGTTGTAGGAAATTACTATTTAGTTTATCTTGCATGCCCTGTTTCTTAACACAAAGGATCCTCATCATTAGTTGAAGAATTATGACTCACAACACAAGGAATCATAACTGACTCTTTTTTTTTAAAATGCAGATTACCTGGGAGAAAAAGGAGGTTGAGCTCATTCCAAATGGCAGGGACCGGGCTGTGACGAAAGAGAACACGTATGTTATAAGTAAATGGAGCTACAGTGAGGTCAGAGTTTTAGATTTCTTCCTTTTGTCTTTACTCACCTCTCTTCACCTGCTCCAACTGAAAGACTTGCCTGCTCCACCGTTCGTGCACCCAAGCCTGTCCATTACCCCGTTCCTTGAAGGAGGAACTTGGCAAATGTTATATTTCCTGCACATTTCCTTGTCTGCATTTTGATCGAGTTGAGGAGGCAGATGAGGGCTATTGTTTTGCAGCCCAGGTATTGTTTTGTCTCATACTTCTTTGCCTTTCTCCAAAGAGGATGCTAGGAGCCAGGTCATGTCTGGTTATGGAGGGGTAGGCATCAGGAATGTGGGAAAAACTTGATGGCCCAGTTGTCATTCCCTGCCCGTTGCTATTTGTATTTTTGTAAGCAGACTTGCCTGTTTCTGTCAGGCATTGGGTAGCCTCTAAACAACTAAACTTAAAACTCCAGCCTTTCCCTGAATGACATGCCCTTGGTCTACTCGGCTCTTGGACCTCACGTGAGCTAGAACAAGATCGTACTTAAATGGGGGCCAATCCCATAACTGGTTTGGGCCGCTGGGCACCAGCACTATATTGCCAGCAGAGCTGCATTGCCTATTTGCTGCCCTTTTCTGGCAGAGGGCAAAGGCTGCCCCAACCCAGGGATACAAATGTCATCAAATTGCACTGTTGGTAGTCTGTTCACATAGCATACTTTTGGGTCATATTTTAATGTTGCTGTTTCCTTATGATCAAAGGGAGGAATATTTGAATGCCTACATCAATTACGTATTCACAACATCAGTCAAAGAACCCTTTGATGAGTTTCAAAGAGGTTTCTATAAAGTTTGCGACAAGACTCTACTAAAGTTCTTCCAGCCACAAGAGCTGATGGGCATATTGATTGGAAATGATGACTATGATTGGAACATGCTGGAAAAGGTTTGGAAACTATTTATAACCCATACAGAAATTACTGTGCCTAGAATCTGCCTCTTCATGAGGTCACTGTTTTAATACAGGGAAACATGGCAGATAATTTGCACAAAGCAAGATTCCAAAAACACCGATGGTACAACAAGACTTATGGAACACCTTCTTAGTTTAGAAGGCATACCAGAGAAAAAACATCAGTTTATATTTGGAGGGTAGAGCCTGGTCTTCTCTCCTTGATGACAGTGAATGCCGTGAAAGATCCATGAAAATACTTTATAAACATTAATAGAGTGTCTTGTGGCACAGTGGGCAGTGTCCCTGCCTCCGAGCCAAAAACTCCAGTGCTAAGTTCCACTCTGCGACATTAGGGCCAAGGAAAGTGTGTTCATGAAGGTATGATGAGTATCAACCTGAAAATCCTTCCAATAAACTGCCAATAGCAGATAAGACCAGGAGAAATTCCATGTGATGGAAACAAAATTAGAGCATCCTTCATTGCTGTCCATATCTTTGGATGACAAGGTGTATGTAAAAAGAGCATTTTACCACAGTGACGTGACTTCCTTGGGGGCATTGGTATACTGGTTGGACTGCCAACTGGTGTGGATCAAACTGGTGCCAGCATCGTGGGATTTGATCCCGTTTCCACCTGTGCTGGCTTCAGGATCTGCCTCCTTGCTGGCCCATGGGAGGGTTTGTGGAGCTGTTGGCCATACCTGCCTTTGAGCAGAGTACTCTAGAACAATGATGTGTCATCATCAGGATTTGAAATGGAAGCATATCCTGAAGTGTTTGTCCTGCTGTGATATGTTATGTGATTGTAATATACAATTCGTTTTTAAATAACAGAATACCACATACAGTGACAATTACAGCAGATCACACCCAACCATTGAGATATTTTGGAAAGTGTTCCATGAGCTGTCTTTGACTGAGAAGAAAAAGTTCCTGTGTAAGTACTGCATTGAACTATCGAAGTTAGCCACATCAGATGTACACTTCCACAGTCAGCATCTCCCACAAAAGATCTCATTGACTTGTAGGGTGATATTTATACTAAACTCTGCAAGTTTATTTTCTTTATATTCTCATTCAATTTCTTTTTGAAATCATTAATTCTACACAGTGAGTTCCAGAGTTAGGTACATAATAATCTCTACTATTTAATACATAAATTCAAAGCATGTAGTTTACTTACTAACGATTGACATTGATTGATTAATTGTATCAGAGATAATGGGAACTGCAGATGCTGGAGAATCCAAGATAATAAAGTGTGAGGCTGGATGAACACAGCAGGTCAAGCAGCATCTCAGGAGCACACCACACATCAACGAATACCAGTCACGGTTGGACATAGAGCAGTTTTTCCGCCGCCTTCACCTCCACGCTTACTTCTTCAACCGGGAACCTAACCTTCCCTCCACTGACCCCTTCGCCTGCTTCCAACACAAGTCCTCCTCCTGGACACCACCCCCAGGCCTCCTACCCTCCCTCGACCTCTTCATCTCCAACTGCCGTCGAGACATTAACCCCTCTCACCCACTCCAACCTGTCCCCCGCAGAACGGGCAGCCCTCTGCTCCCTCCGCTCCAACCCCAACCTCACCATCAAACCCGCAGACAAGGGCGGCACAGTGGTAGTATGGCGCACCAACCTCTACATCGCCGAGGCCAAACACCAACTCTCTGACACCTCCTCCTACCGCCCCCTCGATCATGACCCCACCCCCGAGCACCAAACTATCATCTCCAACACCATTCATGACCTCATCACCTCAGAGGACCTCCCACCCACAGCCTCTAACCTCATTGTCCCCCAACCCCGCACGGCCCGTTTCTATCTCCTTCCCAAAATCCACAAACCTGCCTGCCCTGGTCGACCCATTGTCTCAGCCTGTTCCTGCCCCACCGAACTCATCTCCACCTATCTGGACTCCATTTTCTCCCCTTTGGTCCAGGAACTCCCTACCTACGTCCGTGACACCACCCACACCCTCCACCTCCTCCAGGACTTCCAATTCCCTGGCCCCCAACACCTCATTTTCACCATCGACGTCCAGTCCCTATACACCTGTATTCCGCACGCAGATGGCCTCAAGACCCTCCGCTTCTTCCTGTCCCGCAGACCCAACCAGTTCCCCTCCACTGACACCCTCATCCGCCTAGCCGAACTCGTCCTCACCCTCAACAACTTCTCTTTCGATTCCTCCCAGTTCCTACAGACAAAGTGGGTGGCCATGGGCACCCGCATGGGCCCCAGCCATGCCTGCCTCTTTGTAGATTACATGGAACAGTCTCTCTTCCGCACCTACACAGGCCCCAAACCCCACCTCTTCCTCCGTTACATTGATGACTGTATCAGCGCCGCCTCTTGCTCCCCAGAGGAGCTCGAACAGTTCATCCACTTCACCAACACCTTCCACCCCAACATTCAGTTCACCTGGGCCACCTCCAGCACATCCCTCACCTTCCTGGATCTCTTAGTCTCCATCTCAGGCAACCAGCTTGTAACTGATGTCCATTTCAAACCCACCGACTCCCACAGCTACCTAGAATACACCTCCTCCCACCCACCCTCCTGCAAAAATTCCATCCCCTATTCCCAATTCCTCTGCCTCCGCCGCATGTGCACCCAAGATGTGCACATCCCAGATGTCCACGTTCTTCAAGGACCGCAACTTTCCCTCCACAGTGGTCGAGAATGCCCTTGACCGCGTCTCCCGCATTTCCCGCAACACATCCCTCACACCCCGCCCCCACCACAACCGCCCAAAAAGTATCTCCCTCGTTCTCACACACCACCCCACCAACCTCCGGATACAATGCATCATCCTCCGACATTTCGGCCATCTACAATCCGACCCCACTACACAAAACATTTTTCCATCCCCACCCTTGTCTGCTTTCCGGAGAGACCACTCTCTACGTGACTCCCTTGTTCACTCTACACTGCCCTCCAACCCCACCACACCCGGCACCTTCCCCTGCAACCGCAGGAAATGCTACACTTGCCCCCACACCTCCTCCCTCATCCCTATCCCAGGCCCCAAGATGACTTTCCATATTAAGCAGCGGTTCACCTGCCAATCTGCCAATGTGGTATACTGTATCCATTGTACTCGGTGTGGCTTCCTCTACATTGGGGAAACCAAGCGGAGACTTGGGGACCGCTTTGCAGAACACCTCTGCTCGGTTCAAAATAAACAACTGCTCCTCCCAGTCGTGAACCATTTCCACTCCCCCTGCCATTCTTTAGATGACATGTCCATCATGGGCCTCCTGCAGTGCCACAATGATGCCACCTGCAGGTTGCAGGAACAGCAACTCATATTCCGCTTGGGAACCCTGCAGCCCAATGGTATCAATGTGGACTTCACAAGCTTCAAAATCTCCCCTTCCCCCACCACATCCCAAAACCAGCCCAGTTCGTCCCCTCCCCCCACTGCACCACACAACCAGCCCAGCTCTTCCCCTCCACCCACTGCATCCCAAAACCAGTCCAACCTGTCTCTGCCTCCCTAACCTGTTCTTCCTTTCACCCATCCCTTCCTCCCACCCCAAGCTGCACCCCCAGCTACCTACTAACCTCATCCCACCTCCTTGACCTGTCCGTCTTCCCTGGACTGACCTATCCCCTCCCTACCTCCCCACCTATACTCTCCTCTCTACCTATCTTCTTTACTCTCCATCTTCGGTCCGCCTCCCCCTCTCTCCCTATTTATTCCAGTTCCCTCTCCCCATCCCCCTCTCTGATGAAGGGTCTAGGCCCGAAACGTCAGCTTTTGTGCTCCTGAGATGCTGCTGCGCCTGCTGTGTTCATCCAGCTCCACACTTTGTTATCTTGGATTGATTAATTGATTTGTTGTCACATAAATTGAAATAGAGTGAAAAGGTTTTTTTATGAGTGGTACAAGTAGATCACAGCAAGCAAAGGAAGTACAGATCAAGAAGACTTCGCGACACACAGGTTACACTGCAGGCTACATTATTTGAGGCAGGAATCCATTCAACAGTCTGATAACGGCCAGAAAGAAGCTGTTCCCAAACCTGCTGGTGCACATTTTCAGGCTTTTGTATCTTCTGCCTGATGGAAGAGGTTGTAAGAGGTCATTACGGGGTTGGGATGGCTCTGTAATGATGTTGACTGCCTTTGTGCAGCAGTGAGCTGTGTACACAGAGTCCATGGATGGAAGGTTGGCTTCCGTAATGGTCCGGGCTGTGCACATCAGCTTCTGTAGATTTTTATGGTCCTGGGCAGCCCATTTACTGTACCAGGTCATTATGCACATGTACAGTATGCTTTCAGTGGTGCATCTGTAGAGGTTGGTGAGAGGCCTCATGGCCATGTCCAATTTCCTGAGCCATCTGATAAAGAAGAGGTGTTGTGCCTTCTTGACTGTCGCATTTACGTGAGAAGTCCAGGACATTGTACACTCGAGCAGAGCTTTATGAGTGCTGAATTTTCATTTTGTGCCTCTCAAATGTTTTACTTGAGGTAACTATTTTTAAAAAGGTTCTTCAATTTAAAAACAGGTTACTGACTCTTGATCTAATTTATTATTGGGATATACTTGAGTCGGTGAGTGCTTGTTTCTTATTTAGCCTATTCTAGTATTGGTCCCTTCACTTTTAGAAATATCTCACAGCTTTAATGAGGGTTCAGTGCAGATTCACTGGAATGACACATGCTGTGAAGGAAGACAAAGATAAAGAATGATTTGAAAAGTTGCAGCTTTTATTGCTGCAGCAACACAGAATATGGGAGCATCAGAAAGAAGTGTTGGTAATTTTCAAAGGTTAGTGGCTGAGAATTCTGCATTGAATAACCAATTTCCTGAACCCCTCCTCCACACTCTGCACCCTGAAGCCTGTCTGTCAACTGCAAGGCACAAATCAAGAGAGTATTGCAATACTCTCCACTTCCCTGAATGGATGCAGCTCCAACAACACTCGAAGTTCAACATCGTCTAGGATAAAGTCACCCCATCTACAACCTTCAGCATTCACTCATTTCACCATCAATGCACAATAGCAGCAGTGTGTTCCATCTACAAGATGCAATGATGCAATTTACCAATGGTTCTAAGACAGCACCTTCCCAACCCACGAACCCTAACACCTAGAAGGTACAAGGCCAGCAGACACATGGGAATGTCCCCATCTATAAGTTCCCTCCTAACCACACAGCATCCTGAGTTGGGATTCTATCACCAACTTTCACTATTGCTGAGTCAAAATTCTGAAATTCCCTCCCTAACACCACTTATACCCCAAGGACTGCAATGGTTCAAGAAGTCCAAAGTAGAGCTTCAAATTGTTTTAGAGTTGGGCAACAAATCATGGCCTTGCCAAGATCATATGAAAGGATGTGACTGAGTAAGTAGATGCAGAGTGGAGGCTCGTGAATGCTTAGCAAATGTGAGCTAATTTGGATAGTTGAGACACTAAGTTATGCTGGATATAAACTTTGTCTCCTGGATGTTAATGAAACAGTTCAGAATGTGGTATTTCAGAATCTTTAAGCTCACGGGATACAGCAATTGATGTATTAGGTAGACAGTAGAGGCAATGGATGAAAAAGCTTTTAGTTACAATGTTCCACCCATCCTGGCATGGGCAGCTTTGCTGGACCAAAGTATTATCATCCAGCCTGTCAGCTTTGTTTCCTGGCATGTCAAAACAGTCACAAACATGAAGTACACATTGGTACAGGTACAGGTTTTACAGATAATGCAGTATAAACACTCAAAACTCTTTTCTCAGTATTTCTTACAGGCAGTGATCGTCTTTCAGTGATGGGAATGGTGTGTGTGAACATGCATATTATCTGGAGTCCACTGTCAGAAGACAACTACCCAGAGGCAGATGTCTGCTTTAGTAACCTGAGACTTCCAGAATACAGCAGCACTGAAACTTTGAAAAAGCAACTGCTGACAGCCATTAACACTAAAGAAAGATTTGACAAATTATGAAGCACATTTACAATGAGGAAAATGCATTACATTCCATTTGGACTGTATTTTAACTTCTAATAGCACTTGCAAGTCAACACTTGCATCATCCTAGCTTATGGTAGTCACCCATCCACATCAAGCAAATGACACTAACCAAAAAAACCCACCCAAAAGAACCGCGGATGCTGTAAATCAGGAGCGAAAACAAAGTTGCTGGAAAAGCTCAGCAGATCTGGTAGCATCTGTGAAGGAGAAAACAGAGTTAACATTTCGGTCTGGTGACCCTTCCTCAGAACTCATGGTGGCTGGGAAAACATCAGTTTATATGCAGAAAATAAGGAGGTGTACTCCCTATAGAAGTACTCCCTAACCCAATCATCTCCCTAACAAACTCACCATTTATGATCTTATTGAAAGGAAGAGCAAGCTTGAAGGGCTGAATTATCCAGTTTTTTGCTCCTAATTCAAATGTTTGAGACCCACAGTGGTAAATTGATTTTCCTGCAACTGTTCCTTTGATTAGACCTATCATTCAATTCCTCTACCATCTGATTGGCCGTGGCAAAGACGGACGGCAAATAAGGTGACCATATCTTCCAACATTACATCACAACCAGCAGATGCCTTTTGCTGAAAGATCATTTTCTCTGTGGACAGGTCCCCTAGCCTGATTCACAACCCACCATCAGGACAGTTCACTTGACCACGTCTAGTGTGGTAATTGGGTTTGGTGTGGTGGAGGGTAAGGAGACAGCATGAGGCTCCTACTCTGCTGGACCTCTGCCCATTATTCAGAGGCTTCTGCTCCCATATTTTTGACTCAAAAAATAGGAATGCCACGACCACAAACCAAGGCTCACTGTCTAGTGTCTGATCACTAAGGCTCCAGTTATTAGAGATCATTCAGTCAGGAACCATGATAGAGCCAGGCAAGAGGAGTCTGAGTGAAATCAAAAATAAACTGTATTCCATTTCCTCCAAGTACTTTTGAATATTAATGTGAAAAAAGAGGACATGTGGTAAGAGGCAGGGTGGAGATAACAGGTTGTGGCAGGAATTGTGCAGGAAAATGTCGGAATCAGAGTTGGCAAGTTGTTAAATTACTGATTCCACTCAAAATTAAAATGTGACAAATATCTTTGTGTTTATGTGTTAATGATCTTTCTGACTATATATAATCAATTTGAAGCAAATCATTATTGAGAGCTCATATTTTACAAATAAAGATTATTTACAATCATATCTTCTGGTTTCTTCAACTCTATACCTGATAAAGAAAACATCCAACATTTCATCAAATGAATGTTTATATACAGTTAACAATAATTTTTGACATATTTGAACAAATTATTTCAACAAGGTCCAAACAATGTGATTTTAACATGCTCTGAAGTACCATTATTTAAGCAACACATGCATCGAAATCTCATGGGCATTTGTATACACAAGTTTTCACTAATTGAATATAAAGATTTGTTCACAATGCTTGTGGGAAATTTGTGACTCTTCTGAGTTGGTAAATTTTGGATTAATTGTTTGATGAAGGAATTTCCTACATCTCCATGAAGGAGTTTCAACCTTTGGAAACATCTCAGCCCCTTTTGCTTTATAGATCAGCTTTCTACACTTCAGCAAGATGTCAATAGCCAAGATCCTGCTTCTTGTAACGTTTCTCACTTTCCACTCTCAGACCTTTTCATATTGGGCACAGTAAGGACTATTGGCCAGGCAACTAACGCCCTAGTTGAAACTGCCTTAAACAAATCCAGCTACCGGAGCTGAATGTACAAATACACGAAATTTTCTTATTAATAAATTTTAACTGGTGATACATGTCATATTTTAGCTTTTGCATATTCACGTTCACTCCAGTGTAATAGAGAGGGAATGCTGTACTGTTAGACATGCTAGTCTGGGCACCACAGGAAATACATCATAGGTTGACAACATTGATACATGAACTTCAGGGATCAAGTTATGAAGAGAGATTATCCAGATTAGGCTGGTTTTCTCTAGAATTTGGATGCTTAAGGGGTGATCTGATCAAAGTCTTCAAGATATTAACTCGGGAAGACAGGGTAGATAGGATAAACTATTTTCACTGGTTGGGAGTTCTAAAGCTAAGTATATAGTGTAAAAGTTAGTGCCAGACTGTTCAGGAGAGGTCTTAGGAAGCATTTCTGCACACGAAGGGTGATAAAGGTTTGGAACTCTGTTCCACAAATGGCGGTTGATGCAGGATCAGTTGTTAATCTGAGATAGATTGCTTTTGTTTAGTAAAGTTAACAGATATGATCCAAAGATCTGCCATGGCAGGACAGGTTTGAGAGGCAGAATAGCATACTCCTGTTCCTATGTTCTCCATTGTATACACCGCTTGTTTCGTAAAATTCTGCACATTGTTTAGGTTTCCACTTTTAAAAGGAGATTTGATAAATACTTCAAAGGGTGGTATGGTGGCACAGTGGTTAGCACTGCTGCCTCACAGTGCCAGGAACCCAGGTTCAATTCCAACCATGGGTGACTGTGTGGAGCTTACACATTCTCTCTGTGTCTGTGTGGGTTTCCTCCAGGTGCTCTGGTTTCATCCTACAGTCCAAGGAGGCGTGGGTTAGATGGATTGGCCATTGGAAAATTGCCCATAGTGTTTGGGGATGTGCAGATTAAATGATTTATAGGGGGATGGGTCTGGGTGGAGTGCTCTATTGGTCGTGTGTGGACTTGTTGGGCCAAAGGGCCTGTTTACACAGTGTAGGGATTTTATGATTCTTATAAAGAATCACAGAATTGTGACAATGCAGAAGGAGACCATTTGGCTCATCGTGTCTGTACTGGCTCATTAAATAAGCATCTTTACCCCGTGCCAATCTCCTACCTTTTCCCTCTACCTATTGCATACAATTTCTATCCAAGTAATCATCCAAAGACTTCTCGAACAGCTCAGTTGAACCTATTTCCACCACATTTCCAAACAATGCATAGCAGGCCCTAACCACTCATTGTGTGAAAGATTTTATTCTCGTACCATCCTTGCTTCATTTCCATATCACTTTAAATCTATGCCTTCTTGTTCTTGTTCCTTTTACAAGCAGGAGCGGCTTCTCCCTCTCTTCTCTACCCAGCCCACTCATGATTTTCAAAACCTCTAAGAAATCTCCCCTGAGCCTTCTTCGTTCAAAGGAAGACAGTCCCCATAACTGAAATTTATCAATTTTTGAAACAACCAAAGGCAGAAATTGCTGGAGAAACTCAGCAGGTCTGAAAAGAAATCTGGAGAGAAAACAGAGTTACCCTTTGAGTCCAGTATGCTAGGCCTTCTGAGCTTCTGCAGCAATTTCTGTTTGCTCTGTTTCAGATGCACAGCATCTGCAGTTCCCTGTTTTATTTCTCTGGGAACATTCTTGGGAATCACTTTGGCACTGTCTCATAGAGTCACAGAGTCCTCCAGCATGGAGACAGGCCCTTTGGCCCAAAAAACATTGAATAAAGAATAAAGGGTCCATGCTGACCATAGTTTACACCCATAATAACCCCATTTCCCTGCACTTGGCCCATATCCTTCTAAACCTTTCCTCTCCATGTATTCTTCCAAATGTCTTTTAAATGTTGTTAATGTACCAGCCTCAACTACTTCTGCTGGCAGCTAATTCCATATGTGTACCAGCCTCTGTGTAAAAAAGTCACCCCTCAGGTTCTCATGTATTCTTTCCCCTCTTACTTTAAACTGATGCCCTTCAGTCCCCAATTCCCCAACCCTGGGAAAAAGACTGAGTGCATTCACCCTATCCATGCTGCTCACTATCTTATACACCTCAATAAGGTTCCCCCTCTGTCTCCTACACTGTGAAAAAAAGTCCTAGCTTCTCCAAACTCTCCCCAAAAAACTCAGTCCATTAGTCCTGGCAACATCCTTGTAAATTTCTTCTGAACTCTTTCCAGTTTAATAACATCATTCCTGAAGCAAGGTGGCCAAAACTGAACACAATACTCCAACTGCAGCCTCACCAACGTCCTGTACAATTGAAACATAACTTCCCAAATTGCATACTCAATGCCCTGACTGATGAAGGCCACTGTGCCAAAAGCCTTCTTCACTGCCCTGCCTACCTGTGACTCCACTTTCCAGAGAACTGTGCACCTGAACTCCGAGGTCCCTCTGTACCACTACACTCCTTAAGGACCCATCATTGTCCATGAAACTCCTACCTTGATTTGACTTTCCAAAATACAACACTCACAATTATCTATATTAAACTACATTTGCCATTTCTTAGCCCACTTCCCCAGCTGATCAAGATCCTGCTGCAATTTCCTCATGTCCACAATACTGTCTATTTTAGTGTCATTTGCAAACTTACTAATCATGCTGTGTATATTCTCATTCAATTCGTTGATGTAGATAACAAAGCAATGGGCCCACATCTTTCCTTTAAAGTAGTCCCAACTACTGTACACAATAGTATCAGAGATAATGGGAACTGCAGATGCTGGAGAATTCCAAGATAATAAAATGTGAGGCTGGATGAACACAGCAGGCCAAGCAGTATCTCAGGAGCACAAAAGCTGACGTTTTGGGCCTAGACCCTTCATCAGAGAGGGGGATGGGGAGAGGGAACTGGAATAAATAGGGAGAGAGGGGGAGGCGGACCGAAGATGGAGAGTAAAGAAGATAGGTAGAGAGGAGAGCATAGGTGGGGAGGTAGGGAGGGGATAGGCCCCATCCCCCTCTCTGATGAAGGGTCTAGGCCCGAAACGTCAGCTTTTGTGCTCCTGAATGCTGCTTGGCCTGCTGTGTTCATCCAGCCTCACATTTTATTATACTGTACACAATACTTAGGTTGAGGTCTAGTAAGTGTCTCACACTTGAAATACAAGTATTTGCAGGGCTATTGGGAAAGAACATGGATATATTCTCCACATATTCTCTGGGTTTTTAAAATAAGCATTTGGAGTTTAATTCAATCCACACAAACCAAAGGCATCTCTAACACATATAAGACGATAATTACATGCATTTGAGCCACAAGGAGGATCCGATAACTGAACGGATCCTCAAATATCGTTAGCAGAAAGACATCAGAAAGTGATCCTCCCCCACTGCACCTCGGCGGCAGCTACAGTAAATTTTAATGTGTCCCTCAGCACGTCTCATACCTCTGAGCAGGTGGGACTTTTATGATTTTCTGGTTCAATAAACAGAGAACAAGCGAGTCAAGTCCTACATCAGCGAAGTACAAGCCCTGCTTCATGGCTCAAACCAGTCAGTTATCCTAACAGAGATAATGGGAACTGCAGATGCTGGAGAATCCACGATAACAAAACTGATGAAGGGTCTAGACCCGAAACGTCAGCTTTTGTGCTCCTGAGATGCTGCTTGGCCTGCTGTGTTCATCCAGCTTCACACAGTTATCGTAACAAAGCCGTTTCCTCAGAAATGTTTGTATGGGGTCTGTTTTGATGTTCAGTGTCGATTTTCATTCGCCAGCTTTACGCCTAGTTAATGACGTGAGTTCAGCTTCGGTTTCATTTTCGGTTCCCTTTCATCATTCAAACAGCGTTCAAAAACACGGAAATAAGTCGGAAATGGAAACTTAATACAGTCGCTCAACACTGCAGAAGGGTTACGCCCCAAAACAACTCAATTCCCGTTGCCATTGGCTCGCATTGGCAGCTCGGAGGCGGAGCTAAAAGCAGAGAATTTCCCCAAACAAACCAATATATTCTCTGTGTGTGCGTCCGAGAGAGAGAGATTGTCAAAGGTTTAAACTGGATCTGCTGCAGCCTCAGCAAAAGGTGTCTGGGTTGAACTATTTCCCTCTCTCTCGATTCCCGGTTGTTTGAGCAGGTAGCGAGAGAGAGAGAGAGAGAGAGGAGGGAGCATGTTGTGTTGGGGGGAGTTGGGGTCCGGGAGCGGACTGAATCCCGACTCACAGTCAGAGGAGATTCTCAAAGGAGAGAGGGTTCAGCATGTTTGCAGCCGGGAAGGAGTCACTGTGTTTGTGTTGGAAAATGGAGAAGTTTACACAAAAGCTCGCGGACTGAAGCAAAAATCAAAACCAGGTGAGGAGACAGAAATATTGCAAAAACTGAAGTTGCTGTATAAGCTTAGCAGGTCTGGCAGCAATCTGTTGCAGAGAAATCGAAGTTAGCGTTTTGGGTCCGGTGACTCTTCCTCAGAACAGTTCTGAGGACCCGAAAAGTTAACTTTGATTTCTCTGCACAGATGCTGCCAGACCTGCTGAGCTTATACAGCAATTATTTTTTTTTGTTTCTGATTTGCAGTATCCGCAGTTTTCTTCGATTTTTAGAAATATTACAATCCTATCTATAATGGGAAGGAGAATTGTCTAAAATTGAATTATTATACATAACACTGATAGACATATTGCAAAGTAAATAGTACGCGGAGTCCGTGGCTAACTATGTATTTAATAGAGATTCTGTATTATTAGTTATAATTTCTTATGAAGAATTAGGTGGCGCTAGTTACAGTCTGATAATTCATTCAACTAGAATTGCCTCAGGAATTGTATTCATTTTGCCATTGTCCTAGATATGGTTACAGTGTGGTATCAGTTACAATGTGGCTCTTAATTATAATGCAGGATGACAGTGCCTGGATTTTTCCAGAGCTGTGCGGTATCGGTTCTCGTCAAATGTCTCCCCCAAACCAGTTTCTTTTCCTCTTATTTGATTTTCATGTGTTTCGGTTTCGTTTCTCAGCCTCAGAGGCGGCTGCAGCATCGACCTCTGGAGGCTGGTTCTGAAAAGACATCTTCAGCGAGCGCATCGACCTTATATTACACATCGTTAGCAAGGACCTGTTTAACAGACAAAGTTGAATTTTAGGATTCAGAATTTGTTAATCCCCATGTTATTACAATTGGCGAAGATAAATTGACCAGAAGAGAGGTTATTTTAATCTTATCCTTAGTCATTCTGATGGTTTGTAACTGGAGCATAATTTATTTTTGCATTCGTTTCCATTCGTGAATAAATTATAACATTATCTTAGGTTTCTTAAACACTTATTGCCCCTGCATCCTAATGTGTTGTGATTCATACATTTGTCTCGGTGTGCATCCTGGGAAACAGCCCTGACAGCACAGTGCTCTGCATCATGGAGCTGCTTTGTCTTCAACTATCTCTCTAGCCACCTAATTTAAGACCCTAGCATGAAGTCCATTAGGACCCAGGCACTTGTCGCCTTATTGTTTCGAGCTCTGGCTCTTTGCTACAGAGGACTGTATCAATCCTCCTTACTGAACTTCCCCTATTAACTCTGCATTTCTTCTTAATACCCCTTTTGAGCAGCTTACCGTACCATATTGCATCGCAGCAAGACCCATGGAAACTGTGAATTTGGGATACAATGTTAAACTGGTTAAAGACAAGAGCAGCCCTAAATTTTAATAACGTCAACATTCTTACAATTTTAATTCGAGATCATTAGTTGAGCAACATAGCGATTGTAGAATAGAGATCATTTCGGACATGAAATATTAACTTAATTTAACTTTCCACTGATGTTGCCAGACCTGCCCAGTTTCTCCCACATATTGTGTTTGTTTCTGATTTGCAGCATCCATGGTATTTTGTTAATGCACCCTTCAATATTAATATCCTGTGTTTATTCTTTCCCTGTAGGCAAATTTACCTACTTCAAGGATCAGAAAATCCACTTTGCCGATTGCGGAACATCCCACATCCTATTCCTTTCTCACGCGGGAAGTCTTTTTCAGAGTAAGGTTAAGTCATGGAAAACAGCAGCTGAAACAAAAACATTCCCGATTATGAAACCACAGTAAGAGTTGCATTCTGCCTGATGGCTTTTATATTTTTGTTTTGTTTTGTACTGTCATGTTGTAAATTGAGTTGGCTAAATATTAGAAACTGACAAAATATTGATAGAAGTTGACTGTCACACTGCCAACAGGTGCATGGAAAAAATTGTCATGTTTCATTCAAATGACAGCGCCTGACTTTGCTGAAATGTCAGCTTTAGTTATATGCTGAACTTTCTAAAGTGGGGCTTGAATGGAAAAATTGACCAGGCAAGAGTGCCACCAGCTGAACCAAGCCTGCTAGGTGGATTCAGCAACTGCTTATCTAGTGATAAAGATCTGATAAACAATATAATTGTGTTGTCTTTGTGTTTGTTTGCCTTGCCAATACAGAGACAAAAGAAAAGCTTGTGCAGGTGGTTGTACTTTGAAGTCTGGCGTTAGCTTTAACACAATACCTTTCATTGAAAAATTACAACAAAGCCTCTAGAGAAATGATATTTTTCTGTGAACAGTTTAGTTGTAATGTTTCACTATGCTTATGTTCTTATACATTTAGGTTACTTAAGGATTTGAGTGCCAGAAAAATAATTCAAGTGGCCTGTGGAAACAGTCACTCACTGGCATTGACCAAAGGTAAAAAAACATAGCATGCCTGTTACATACAAGCGAGGAACAGCAGTAGATTATTAGCCAATATGATCATGGCTAATCCTCCATTTCAATTGCTGCTTTCTCCCCATATCTCTTAATGCCTTTAATTGCTATCAAATTTATCTATCTCTTTTTTGATTATTTTCAGTAGCTTGGTAGAGAATTCTACAAGCCCATTACACTTTGAATGCAGAAATCCTTCGTCATCTCAGTTGACCTCCCCCAACCAGGGAAAATATCCTTCTTGCATCTAGTCATAGACATCCGTAAGCACTGAATCATAGAATCCCTACAGCGTGGAAGCAGACCATCTGGCCCATTGAGTCCACACCGACACTCCGATGAGCATCCCACCCCGTACCCCATCCCTGCACGTCCCACTCCAGACACGAGGGGCAATTTAGCATGGCCAATCCACCTAACCTGCATGTCTTTGGACAGTGGGAGGAAACCAGAGCATACGGAGGAACCCCAAATAACAGTGGCTGTCCCATATCTTTATACTCCCATACTCAACCAGATGCCTTTTAAATGTTGTAATCATACCGGACTCCACCACTTCCTCTGGCAGCTCATTCCATATACGCACCACCTTCTGCGTGAAGTTGTCCCTCAGGTCCCCATTATATCTTTTCCCTCTCTCCTTAAAGCCGTCCAGTTTTTGACTCCCCCCCCCCCCCCCCCAACCTTGGAGAAAAGACCTTGTCCATTTTCCCTGTCCATGAACCTCATGATTTTATAAACCTCTATAAGGTTACCCCTTAGCCTCCATGCTCCAGGGAAAATAGCCCCTCACTATAGTTTTAACCCTGCAACCCTGGCAACATCCTTCTCAATCTTTTCTGAAACCTTTCATCAGTTAGGTGCTGTTCGAATTTTATATGTTTCAGTTAGATCCCAACTCATCCTTCTAAAATCTAATAAATACAGCTCCATACAAATCCATCTCTCCTTATAGAAATGTCCTTATTACATTAAGCATAATTGGAAGAGTTTTTTCCACTTACTTCCAACATCCATGTCCCTTAATTTGCAGACCCCTTATGTCGTCTTCACAATTTACTTTCCAACCTAATCTTGTCAAGGCAATTTTTAATTTTAAATGTAAGGCTGACTTGATCTGATGCTGTTTAGGAATCCAAGGATTCTTCTATTCCTTTGTCACCATGTGCATGTCTGCCTATTTTCTCTCTGCCATCTCGGAACATTGTATTATTGTAATGCAATCTAAAGTAAAGTACATTTAAAAACACATAAGGTCCATTCTAGCTGTGAACCAGATCTGAGTTTAGTGTCATATGTAGCTGTCATATTCTTTGCTATTTCCATTTAATTAAATCACAGCTTGGCATTGAGGACAGCCAGAGCCAAGGTATGACATGAATATAAATATTATATTTCTATTTAATATTTATCTCGTTGACAAGCTGAGAAGGAGCAGGAATCTGTTAATTCATTTTTGATAACACCTTCCACTAAGTAATTCTTCTAGCTGATCAAAATTATCAGGACTATTGGTTCTGATTAGAAGATTGTGTATTCAAATCTCAATTCTGGAAGGCTGTGACTCCAGTGCAGTGCTGATGGATTGCTGTGTTGCTGGAGGTGCTGTAATTTGGAGCAAATACCCATCTGTCTGTATGGGCGAATATAAAAGATTTTTACTGCACTATTTAAAAGAAAAGCCACAGAGTTACACTCAGTATCCTGATGAATGTTAATCCCACAATTAACATTGTAAAAACCTTAGTCAGTGGTTAACACCAAGCTGTTTATGAAAGTTTGGTATGTGCATTTTGGTATCCATTTCTTTGACATTGCAATTATACTTCATTGTCACTAAGCACTTTGGGCTACTCTGTCATCGTGGATGGTATTATGAATGCAGATCTGTCTTTTTCTTCTCTAATATATCACAAAACTTTGTAACCAATTGTTTTGTCTTTTGTGCCTTCAGTTCGAGAAGGTATAACTATTTAGTCTATGCTTGGGATTCAGGCATTGCTGGTTAAACTGCCATCCAAAGGTAGCCTGACGAGTTTTGAGAAGATTTGTAGCTCAGGTTGAAGGTCTGGATTTGAGTTTGCTCGCTGAGCTGGAAGGTTAGTTTTCAGACGTTTTGTCACCATTCTAGGTAACATCATCAGTGAGCCTCCGACGAAGCGCTGGTGTTATGTCCTGCTTTCTATTTATCTGGTTAGGTTTCCTTGGGTTGGTGATGTCATTTCCTGCATTGGTGATGTCATGTCCTGTTCTTTTTCTCAGGGGATGGTAGATTGGCTCTAAATCAATGTGTTTGTTGGTGGAGTTCCGGTTGGAATGCCATGCTTCTAGGAATTCTCGTGCGAGCTCGTCCAGCTCAGCGAGCAAACTCACATCCAAAGGTAGCCTGAGTTAACAATCTGGCACAACTTGCAAGGCCACTTCAGAAGACAGTGAAGAAACATGTTTACATTTCCAGATGTTTTAAATCTGAATTCAAACTTTCAAACTAACACGTTGAGATTTGAACTCATGTCTGGAAAAAGACCTGATATAATTATATTGCCAAAAGGAATTAGTCAATAATGTCTACCATCATGTGATTTCCCTTGCATGAACCCTCACTCAAGTCTCACATACGTGATTCTTGATCCATGTAGAAACAGTCCCCAGATGGTTTCCATTCCCTATCTCATTATTCTTTTTCCTTCAAAGGGTAAATAGTCCCATCTATTCATTACCTATGGGTGGAACCATTCACAACAGTTAGACACCAATACCCACACCTGGCCATCATTCAGGGCGAGTGCTCTGGTCTCTATTTGTTAGGGTTGTGTGGGGTGGGTTCTAAATTCAACCCTTCTGATTCAGAGACTAGATTCACTGAACCAGTGTTGCTACATTTGGATATGAGTAACCTAAACTGTAGATACTGAATTTCAGTCATCACCTACAAGAGTGTGACTTGGACCCCTGACCTTCTGATTCAAAGATGTTTACAATATCCAGGAGGTAACGGTAATTGAGATACCTGATGGTATGAGAAATGGGAGACCATAATAGAAATTGCTGGAAAAGCTCAGCAGTTCCGGCAGCGTCTGTGGAGAGAAATCAGAGTTAATGTTTTGGGTCGAGTGACCTTTGCTTGGGACTGTATGAATAATGGTTTGTTCAATATTTGATGCATATTTAGAACTTTATAAAATATAGCTTAAAGCAGAAATCAGTTTTTCTATTTTTCAGTTTTCTTGTAAGAGTTATACATGATCATTTCAAACGTACTGGAGCCAAAGGCATTTACTTTCTTGTTTATTTTCTGTTGGTAGATGGCCAACTCTTTGCCTGGGGCCAGAACACTTACGGCCAGCTCGGTCTTGGTACAAAAGATGCTTGCCAACGCATTCCTGAGTTGATGGTATCTCTTCCTGGGATGCCAGTGGCTCAGATCGCTGCAGGAGGAGAACACAGCTTTGCCCTGTCTCTCTCTGGGGCGGTGTTTGGATGGGGAAGAAATAATCATGGACAGCTGGGACTCAAGGACACAGAGGGTAAGACCAATTACAAAACTATTGTTCCTCCTTTTCCTTTACCTCTATTTCCAGACAAAATTCCCGTGTTAGGGAACTGGAGCTGGAACTGGATGAACTTTGGATTATTCGGGAGGCAGAGGGGGTTATTGAGAGAGTTACAGGGAGGTAGTCACTCCTCAGGTACAAGAAAAAGGCAGATGGGTTACGGTCAGGGGACGGAAAGGGAACCGGCAGATAGTGCAGGGATCCCCTGTGGCCATTCGCCTCAGCAATAAGTATACCGTTTTGGATACTGTTGGGGGGGGGGGCGACTTACCAGGGGAAAGCAGTGGGGAACAAGTCTCTGGCACAGAGTCTGTCCCTGCTGCTCAAGCGGGAAGGGGGAAGAGGAGCAGAGCAGTAGTCATTAGGGACTCCATAGTTAGGGGGACAGATAGGAGGTTCTGTGGGGGCAAGAGAGACTCACGGGTTGGTGTGTTGCCTCCCAGGTGCCAGGGTGCGTGATGTCTCTGATCATGTTTTTGGGATCCTTAAGGGGGAGGGGGAGCAGCCCCAAGTCATGGTCCACATTGGCGCCGACGACATAGGTAGGAAGAGAGATGGGGATTTAAGGCAGAAATTCAGGGAGCTAGGATGAAAGCTGAGAGCTAGGACGAACAGAGTTGTTGTCTCTGGTTTGTTGCCTGTGCCACGTGCTAGTGAGGCGAGGAATAGGGAGAGAGAGGAGTTGAACACGTGGCTACAGGGATGGTGCAGGAGGGAGGGTGTTGGAATTTTGGATAATTGGGGCTCTTTCTGGGGTAGGTGGGACCTCTACAATGGTCTTCACCTAAACCAGAGGGGTACCGATATCCTGGGCGGGGGGGGGGGGGGTGCGGAATTTGTTAAGGCTATTCGTGTGGGTTTAAACTAATTCAGCAGGGGGATGGGAACCAAAATTGTTGTTCAAGTATAGAAAAGGTTGACAGTAGGGTGGTCCGAAATAAAGTTTCAGGGACGCAAGATGGCACCGGCAAACAAGAAGTTGGTTTGAAGTGTGTCTACTTCAATGCCAGGAGCGTCCGGAATAAGGTGGGAGATCTTGCAGCATGGGTTAGTACCTGGGACTTCGATGTTGTGGCCATTTCGGAGACATGGATAGAGCAGGGACAGGAATGGTTGTTGCAGGTTCCGGGATTTAGATGTTTCAGTAAGAACAGAGAAGATGGTAAAAGTGGGGGAGGTGTGGCATTGTTGGTCAAGGACAGTATTACAGTTGCAGAAAGGATGTTTGGGGACTCGTCAACTGAGGTAGTATGGGCTGAGGTTAGAAACAGGAAAGGAGAGGTCACCCTGTTGTGAGTTTTCTATAGGCCTCCGAATAGTTCCAGAGTTGTAGAGGAAAGGATAGCAAAGATGATTCTCGATAGGAGTGAGAGAGACAGGGTAGTTGTCATGGGGGACTTCAACTTTCCAAATATTGACTGGGAACACTATAGTTCGAGTACTAGAGATGGGTCAGTTTTTGTCCAGTGTGTGCAGGAGGGCTTCCTGACACAGTATGTAGATAGGCCAACAAGGGGCAAAGCCACATTAGATTTGGTACTGGGTAATGAGCCCGACCAGGTGTTAGATTTGGAAGTAGGTGAGCACTTTGGTGGTAGCGATCACAATTCTGTTATGTTTACTTTAGTGATGGAAAGTGATAGGTGTATACCACTGGGCAAGAGTTATAGCTAGGGGAAAGGCAATTACAATGAGATTAGGCAAGATTTAGGGAGCATAGGATGGGGAAGGAAACTGCAGGGGATGGGCACATTAGAAATGCGGAGCTTATTCAAGGAAAAGCTCCTGTGTGTCCTAGATAAGTATGTACCTGTCAGGCAGGGAGGAAGCTGTAGAGTGCAGGAGCTGTGGTTTACAAAGCTACGAGGTAGCTGGGAAAGGCCTAAAGAGAGAGCTCAGAAGAGCCAGGAGGAGACATGAGAAGTTGTTGGCAGATAGGATCAGGGTAAAACCTAAGGCTTTCTATAGGTATTTAAGGAATAAAAGAATGACAAAAGTAAGATTAGGCCCAATCAAGGATAGTAGTGGTAAGTTGTGTGTGGAGTCAGATGAGATAGGGGAAGCACTAAATGAATATTTTTCAACAGTATTCACTCTAGAAAATGACAATGTTGTCGAGGAGAATACTGAGATATAGGCTACTAGATTAGGTGGGATTGAGGTTCACAAGGAAGAGGTATTAGAAATCCTACAGAGGGTGAAGATAGATAAGTCCCCTGGGCCACATGGGATTTATCCTAGGATCCTCTGGGAAGCCAGGGAGGAGATTGCCGAGCCATTGGCATTGATCTTTAACTCGTCATTGTCTACAGGAATGGTGCCAGATGACTGGAGGATAGCAAATGTACCCTGGTAACTATAGACCAGTGAGCCTTACCTCAGTTGTTGGTAAAGTGTTGGAAAAGGTTATAAGGGATAGGATTTATAATCATCTAGAAAAGAATAAATTGATTAGGGATAGTCAGCACGGTTTTGTGAAGGGAAGGTCGTGCCTCGCAAACCTTATTGAGTTCTTTGAGAAGGTGACCAAACAGGTAGATGAGAGTAAACCGGTTGATGTGGTGTATATGGATTTCAGCAAGGCGTTCGATAAGTTTCCCCACAGTAGGCTATTGTACAAAATGCAGAGGAATGGAATTGTGGGAGATATAGCAGTTTGGATCGGAAATTGGCTTGCTGAAAGAAGACAGGGGGTGGTAGTTGATGGGAAATGTTCATCCTGGAGACCAGTTACTAGTGGTGTAACGCAAGTGTTGGTGTTGGGTCCACTGCTGTTTGTCATTTTTATAAATGACCTGGATGAGGGCGTAGAAGGATGGGTTAGTAAATTTGCAGACGACACTAAAGTCAGTAGAGTTGTGGATAGTGACGAAGGATGCTGTAGGTTGCAGAGAGACATAGATAAGCTGCAGAGCTGGGCTGAGAGGTGGCAAATGGAGTTTAATGCAGACAAGTGTGAGGTGATGCACTTTGGTAGGAGTAACCGGAAGGCAAAGGACTGGGCTAATGGTAAGATTCTTAGTAGTGTAGATGAGCAGAGAGATCTTGATGTCCATGTACACAGATCCTTGAATGTTGCCACTCAGGTTGACAGGACTGTTAAGAAGGCATAGAGTGTTTTAGCTTTTATTAATAGAGGGATCGAGTTCCGGAACCAAGAGGTTATAGTGAAGCTGTACAAAACTCTGGTGCGGCCACACTTGAAGTATTGCATACAGTTCTGGTCACCGCATTATAAGAAGGATGTGGAAGCTTTGGAAAGGGTGCAGAGGAGATTTACAAGGATGTTGCTTGGTATGGAGGGAAGGTCTTATGAGGAAAGGCTGAGGGACTTGAGGCTGTTTTCATTAGAGAGAAGAAGGTTGAGAGGAGACTTAATTGAAACATATAAAATAATCAGAGGGTTAGATAGGGTGGATAGGGAGAGCCTTTTTCCTAGGATGGTGACGGCGAGCATGAAGGGGCGTAGCTTTAAATTGAGGGGTGAAAGATATAGGACAGATGTCAGAGGTAGTTTCTTTACTCAGAGAGTCGTAAGGGAATGGAACGCTTTGCCTGCAATGGTAGTAGATTCGTCAACTTTAGGTACATTTAAGTCATCATTGGACAAGCATATGGACGTACATGGAATAGTGTAGGTTAGATGGGCTTCAGAATGGTATGACAGGTCGGCACAACATCGAGGGCCGAAGGGCCTGTACTGTGCTGTAATGCTCTATGTTCTATGTTCTAAAATTTGCATTATCTTTTAACTTTATTTCCCTAATTTATTCTATGAAGGACTGTAATATAGAACTTTCTGTTTTTTTCTTTATTCCTGTATTTTTGTACGTAATCTATTTCAGTGCCTAAGATGTGTAACTAGGTACTTGATACCCAAGGTGGCACTGTGTGTGGTAACATTGTACGCTTTTCATTGCACTTTTGCACTTGAGTAAGTGTGACAATCATACAATAATTCTAATTCTAGTTCGAAACCAGGGGATTTTTTTGAACAATAGCTTAGAATTTGTGATCAAAGACAAACTGTTATGCTCGCCATTGATCTTGAAGAAGGTCGATCACAACTACATGGCAATCTCTATAGCATAGGCTTCGCATTTCTCTGGATTTAGTTCTGATTTTACTAGTTCTCTGGTATTGGATAGCAGTAACATCATCAAGCAATCTCTTTGAAGCAGTCTTACAGGAAAAACCTGGAATTTTCTTGCTCATGTTTTAGAAAATTTTACAAACTGTTAAATTAAAAATTGGGAAATAGAAATTGAATTAAGGTAGAAGCTGAAATTCCATAAGCAATCCTAGATGTAAAAATTTATTTTTAAAATTCTATGGAATTTAGCACAGATTAAATCAATTCAGCATTCTCAATATAGCACAATTTCCTCAATATAGCACAATTACAGCTGCCCGTATATTTATGAATGTCCAATCTCCCAGCATTTATCCTTATGATCAAATCCCATACAGGAGCATATCAATATGAATTTTAAAGACCTGGCATGTGAACATTTCTTTGTCCTTATGAATGGCTATTTTATATTGTACTGTATTGTTCTTACTTGTGAATAAATTGACTCATGAATGTACTCAAGAACAGGACCAGTTCATAATTCGGGGACTGTCAGGAGTTTGATTATTAGTCATTTTGGCCTACTGTGCTCTTGTGAAACTACTGTTAAGCTGGAATTCTTTAGGATTTATTAGCCTGAAGAAGTGGAAGAACTCATCAAATTAGCAATTTCTAATTATTTCCATCTACAAGGACTTCAACACCCTGCAGTGGAATAGAAACTTACTGACAGATGCTTCTGGATTTCTGAGTTCAACTGCATATGTGGAGATGCTAGACTTTATTTCCAAGTTCATAGTATTTAAAGCTGACAGTTTCTTGGTCATTACAAACATAAAGACTGTGTCAATACATTTTTGACCTCATACCAGTTCAACAAGTATTGAGGCAGAAATTTCTTTGTATGTTCTTCATTGTTCAGTGCCTGTGTTCTTGAACGGAGTTGGAAGATTGAAAAAGAAATCTCTTAGAGCTGTTTATAAGAAATTGAAATCTTGGAAGTGCATGCAGGTGAAAAAGATTAAGAGCTGATGAAGATTAAGGTGATTAAGAGTTTTGCATATTTATGGATTTGTGGAAACATTTGTGTTAATGAAATTGAGTTGCATTGCGATAACATAGAAGACTTTCATAGATTTAAGTGTCAGTAGGAAGAATGACAATACAACAAATATATTGTAACAAATAGTCATTTGGTAGTGCAGAACTTGAGTATTGCTGAAAGAAGTCACATTTTAGCAAAGATTTTTGCCTTGCAATCATCAGGACCATTTGCAAGAATACCCATACAAGGGGAAAACCAACATTTATATACATGGGAATGGAGCGCTGATTGTTTGGCAAGTGGACTCTCATTGATAGAGTGCAGTCTTGGAGAATGCATCAATTAATTATAATTGACAGTTAACTGCCAGGCTTGTTTAAATTTAATCAGGCTCTGATTTGTCAGAAGAATTGCCCTTAAAAATTAATCAGTAAATGGCCATCACCTAGTTTATTGAGTTGAAACAGGCACATTGTTTGTTGATGTTCTTTCTGACTGCAAAGAGCAGAGCCTTGAGTATGAATATTTGTACCTTCCAATGCAAGTGCACATCAGAAAACACATTTCTTTCAGATATTACTCAGATTGGCTGAATGCTGGAGATGAGAAAGAGATGAAATGTTTTACTGGAGCTGTTCGTATTGTGGTAACGATACTTTGATGATTTTTGAGAGTTGATGGAAAAAGTGAAAGTAAATTAACTCTCCTGGTTGTGTATTTGCCAGCTGTTGTCAGAAAAATCCACAGATCATTTTGGTTGGACAAGTTAAATGAACAAGAAGAAATGTTGTTTCTGGGAACATTGGCACCTTTAAGACAGAGGTTTTTTTTTACAGAATAGGAGTCCAGAGAAATTACAACTGCTCCAATCTCATTCAGACAACTTTCAATCCTTCTCAACAGTGAGTGGACTACCAATTAGAAACTAGACTCAAGTTTCTGTTAGGCGACAGTTCCAATTTCACATCTGCCTAAAGTGACAACTGAGTGGTTGAATGTGTTGAAATATCACCCCTCACCACTGTGTATCCTTCAGGTTCAGTATTATTTACATATTGGGTAACTACTGTGCATTCAGCTTGATCTGTAACTGATGTATAATATATACCATCATCAGATGTAGCTCCACAAGGTTTCATTCCCCAGATTGCAGATCTCCTTACAAATGTCTGATCAGTGTTAAGTAACTTGGAAAAGATTGGAAATAATTGGAAACATTAATCTTGCTTACTACATTCACAATTCAATATTGAGAAAGCCAAATGTAGACTGGGTGATTGGTTGGCTTAACATATCCATCACATTTGCATGTATGCTGCTGACCTCCATGTGCATTATCATTTCAATTTCTCTGATTATTCTCATCTTGAATGGTCATTTAAATTTGCTCCAAATAAGGCCACACAAATTTAGACTATCTTTCATTTTCTTGCTGGGCCCTTCAGACCCTTTGGTTTGTACATTGATTGATTTTTTTAAAAATTGGAGCTCCATTGTCTTCCCATTTTCATTCTCCCAGTTACAATCAGTTTTATGTGCACTAACCATTGAGCTTCAGCATTTTTTAAGTCATGACTAAATTAGACTCTTAACAATGGAATAAATATTATTCTCTCACATTATTCCATAAGAGAAACAGACTGTCTGCAGAAATTCAGGATAGGAGTTTGCAACAACACCACATTCAATTGAACAGTCAGAATCATTTTATTCTGACTCAGAACCTTCATAATCAAATTAACTGAGAAGGTATTATTACTTTGGAAAATGTAAGAGAAATGTGAGTCACTTGTCTTTCCAATCTTCCTTACAGATAGGTATGAACCCAAACATGTGAAGCTATTGGAGGGTAAGAGGATCATCTATATCTCTTGTGGAGAAGAGCACACTGCTGTCCTGACAAAGGTTTGTTCAGGAAAAGAATTGAAATTAAAATCTCATCTTTAGTTCCTTTTTGGGGTGTGGCAATAGCCCTAATTATAATTACACATTTTGTTTTAGTCTTGATTGCAGTTCACCTGAAAATATGCAGTCTGGTGATAAAAATTGCGATAGGCAAAGAGGTAACAAAGTGTGAAGCTGGATGAACACAGCAGGCCAAGCAGCATCTCAGGACCACAAAAGCTGAAGTTTCGGGCCTAGACCCTTCATCAGAGACCTCTCGAAACATCAGCTTTTGTGCTCCTGAGATGCTGCTTGGCCTGCTGTGTTCATCCAGCTTCACACTTTGTTATCTTGGATTCTCCAGCATCTGCAGTTCCCATTATCTCTGATCACAACAGGGAAAGAAGTGACTGCTTCTTCGTAAATGGCTCAAGAATCTCCTGTGCGATTCTTGCTTCCTGATCTAGGGAAGAGCATAATAGGTGGAGTGTATTTTTACGCATGGGTTAGCACAAACAGGTAATGTCAGTCTGCAGTGGGACAAAAAATGTGCCGTGTCTAAGTAATAACTACATTCAGTGGGATCATTAATAGTTTTGGAGTACACTTTTTCCTGCACTATTAATTAATGTACTCATTGTAGTCTAGAATGAATCAGAATTTGGAATGTAGCAAATTATAACTAATAAAAGCAGTTAAGGTAACAAGAGATTCTGTTATAGACTCTGTCAACATGCTGCTGGGTTGGTTACCTCAGTGAGCTAAATGACCAGAACCTGGTTGAGCCAATAGTATAGTTTCAATTCCTGTGTTGGCTGTCATAGTTTATAGAGGCCATGCTTCCATCCTTGTGGAGTGGTTACTCTCAAGCTGTAAATAACTGATTCTCACTCTCTCTGATGTAGAAATATGACTAAGGACAATTACCATAATATGTACCAATTACCAACAATAAAAGGGACCTGGCACTTCATGATTAAGGTCTTTATTTTTTTCCCTTGTGATGAGGAGTAACTTTCCCTTGCACTATTATCTTTTTCCCTAGGATGGACTTGTTTTCACCTTTGGAGCTGGGAGTTATGGGCAGCTGGGACACAACTTTGTACAGGATGAGACCAAACCTCATCTTCTCAGTTACCTGTTTGGAAAGAAAGTTTCTCAAATAGCATGTGGAAGGTAAGCTTGTAAGGCATCAAGAAAATTAAATCCAGCTATATCTCTTCCACTGTTCCTTACATGCAAACCAGAAGCATTTAAATTAATCATCTCTTTTGTTATTAAACATCAATAGACATTTGCAGTGTGAGTCTATCTGGTTAATTATTTTATTATCTATAAAAGCCTAGGATTGAGATCTTTTTTTTTTAGAAAGTACACTTCGTTTAAAAATAAATAATGGCTTGGTCAATGTGAGAAGAAGGTGTGGTGAGTGGTCATTAGGGCTGGCACAATGAAATAGCTTCCAGGAATAAGATAACTGTGGGAGATGGGTGGTGTGAGATGTTGCAAAGATCATGTGGCTTGCAATGGTGGGTGGAAGCATGGGGCAACAGAGCCCAGACTTCAGTTCTCAGGTTGGGAAGAGCTACACTACCTCACTACCCCATGCTTTTTGTGTATCCCAGGAAGCCTTGCTGGCTTCCTGACAACTTTAAGAGATGAACTCACTGCTGGAAATCAGATTAACGTGCCATAAGTGTCTCAAGTATACCATTAGATCGCAACTTTAGTTTATTTTTCACAGTCCTGTCAGAGGGCAGCATCAAAATGAGGAATTAGCAGGACCCTCGTAGGAAATGGAGATGCCCTGTTTCAATCATGTCTTTCCCACTGATCTAGGAGGGTAAAAATTCCTCCTGTTGGTTGAGAATATAGGAGGCATGGTTATTAAGTTTGTGGATGACACCGAAATTGGTGATATAGTGGACAGTGAAGAGGATTATTTAAGGTTACAAAGAGATCTTGATCAATTGGGTCATAGGGCTGAGGAGTGGCTAATGGAGTTTAATTTGGATAAATGCGAGGTATTGCATTTTGGTAAAACCATCAAGGGCAGGACTTATACAGTTAATGGTAGGACACTGGGTAGTATTTTAGGGCAGAGAGACCTACGGGTGTGTGTACATAATTCTTTGAAATTTGCATCACAGAGAGACAAGGTGGTTAAGAATGTATTTAGCACACTTCCTTTCATTGCTCAGACCTTTGAGCATAGGAGTTGGGACGTCATGTTGAGCTTGGCCTCTTCTGGAGTACTGTGTGCAGATCTGCTCGTCCTGTTGTAGGAAGGATATTATTAAACTGGAGAGGATACAAAAATGATTTACCTGAATATTGCCAGGAATGGAGGGTTTGTTATCAAAATAGGCTGGGACTTTTTTCACTGGAGCATAATTGGTTGGGGGGGTTGACCTTATAGAAATTTATAAAATCATGAGGGGCATAGATAAGGTGAATGGCAAATATCTTTTCCCAAAGGTGCAGGAGTTAAAACTAGAATGTGTATTTTTAAGGTGAGAGAAGAGAGATTTTAAAAGGACATGACGGGCAACTTTGCATGGAGTGTTTAGTGTGTGGAATGAATTGCCAGAGGAAGTAGTGAATGCACGTACAATTACAGCATTTAAAAGATATTCGGATAAGTACATGAGCAGTAAGTGTTTAGAGAGATAGGGCCCAAACACAAGCAGGTGGGACTAGTTTATTTTGGGACTAATTGGACCAAAGGGTCTGTTGCCATGCTATAGGACTTTATGACACTGATCCAGAGTTCAATACTGAAAACATGAAGGGAGAGTGGTGTTTAGAGCTGATCAGCAGCACAAAATTGGGCAGAGTCTTGAATAGTTATAAATGTGTATTCTTACTTTAAAACAGTTACCACACACTGGCCTTCGTTCCATCATCTGGCAGGATCTATTCTTTTGGTCGTGGGGAGAAAGGACAGTTGGGAAATGGAGAAACCAGAGATCAGTTACTGCCCCTTCCCGTCAACATAATGGGCACATCTGGCAAACACACAACTGGAAATAGTAAGAGTTTGAAGTTTATGCATTTGTGCAACCCATGGGAAAACTTTGAAAAGGAATACCATGTAAAATCGATTGTTTGATGTGATATTTTGCAGTTTGATTTTATGTATAATGCAAGTGAAATTTGTCAACCACACCAGCAATTAGGGAGCTAGTTAGCTCAGTTGGGTAAATGGGAAATGTATGGTTCAGAATAATGCCAACAGTGTGGGTTTGATTCCCGTTCAGCTGAGGTAGATTTTGGATCCCCTTCACTGCTTTGCCACAAGTGTGGAAGGCAAAGGCCATCCATCACTGATAAAGCTGCCAAGATGAACAACTTGGGGGAAACATCAGAATTCCAATGCACCAAAGGCTTCAGCATAGACCGCTCATGGAATGGAATGGAATAGAAATGCCGTAAAGCATGGGAAATTAAAATTAAATGTAAATTTCAGGTGAGGTAGAGTTAGAAGCTGGGGAGAATGCATGCAATCCTCATTTTAACATTGCACATTTGATCCCTTTATTTTTCTTCGTATTCACATTATAAATTCTTGTGTATATATTTATAATGTCCTATGTAAACACGTCACATTACTTACACCCTGCCTCCAGTGATAGTGCTGCAATATCTGCAGGAATAAACATGTAATCATGTAGGCACTTTTCATTGGAAATATGAATATGCAGCATTTTTTGATGTAAGAATATGGTAGGAAATGTATGTAAATATAAAGTTAGCATATTACCCAACAATAAATAGGATGACATACATGCAGCATTGAAGTCCGCCTAATTAGTTTTTATGCATTTTCACAGGCCATACAACCAGGCCAGTTATCAAAAGAATTTTTGCAGGTGGAAACCAGAGCTTTGCAGTGTGCAGTCATGAAGTGGTAAGAATATTTTATATACCGGAAGAATAAATTATGGAAGAATGGAATTTCACAATCTATAAGGCAGCCACTTTGCCTGACAAGCCAATATTGACTCTCTGGAAGCACTCTCTACCTAGATCCATTGCACTTCCCCTTCCTTGGGTATTTTTAGTTTTGTCTCTATGTATTCCTCCATCAACCAAAATTATTAAAAATCTTGTCTGCTTAGAGCAGCAGCCTCCAAAGTGATATCTAATAATATGTCAGTGTCCGTAATACAGGTGCATAAGGGATATGGTGCCTCAAAATTAGTTGTTCATATCCAGGAAGTGAAACAAACCTGACCAAAATCTACTCTGGAGTTTACCCAGTAGTGCTACAGCAGTGTAAGCTTCTTTCCCCTGTCCAATGTTGCTTTGCCTGCGTCCCTTGCTTTGGGTCACCTTCATCAGTTCAGCCTGGCATTGCAGCTGCTCTCCTTTGACTGTCACAGGAGAAGTCTGAAGTGATCCCAAGATATATGGCGAGCTCAGCCATATCAAGAGTACATTGTCTGCATGGGAGAAAATTTCACTATCCCTTGAAGGATTTCCCTTGAAAGAACTTGATGTTCTTTGCTGGTAGACAGATATTCAGAGCTATTTACTTCTTCTGTCTAGGATTTGTTGTCCAAAATGGACCACTTTTCACACATAACTTTGAAGAGAATCATCACAGTGGACAATTTCTTGGAAAAGCAATTGTGCAAAGAAAGAAGAAAGTAAGTTGCCTTCACACTACTTCCTTGAGAATATCTCATTAATTTCCTATGGACAAATATCCAGAAAATAATATGCCTAGATTTTACTTCTTGGTGTTAAGACTGGCATTAATACATTGATTTCCATTATAATAATTCTGATGATATAAAAGGGAATCTTAAGTTTGAATTTCTGGTGGACACATATAATAAGCGCATTGAAAATAGACATATGACCCTTAAAGCCTGCTTTACTGTTTAACATGTTCATGGTTAACATTTGACCTCAAGTCTACTATCCTCATAACCTCATCCGCACATGTCTCATCAATTCTAAGAATCTATTAATTTTAACCTTAAATAATATCAGCAACTGAACATCCAGATCGTTCTGGAGCAGAGTGTTCCAAATATCATACCACCAGATGGGTTTCCGAGTTGCCCTCTGTATCGATGCAGGCAGCCACTGAAGTTGGAGATACTCTGGTGGAGTCAGGACCTGATCACAGTGATACCCCTGCTGCACATTGATCAGCAGATTGGACTGGCGGAATGTTTGGGCTACTGTTTATTTTACGATCTGTATTGTACTTGTGTTGAATGCCATTGGGATGCCATAAAGAATTGAGGAGTCAATTAGTTTTCAGTTTCTAAACATCAGGAAGGCATATTTCACTGTTACGCATTTTTTTCAATCTATCTTGCCTGAATTTGTTCAATCAGTGCAGCTTCTAAATACAATCCAGGTTATAGATTCCTGTAATATGATTTTAGCAAGGTATTCAACTTCAGTAGTTCTATTTAAGCCTTGTAAAACTAATCATCTACAGGATGTATCCTTATTGAGAATTTGAATTATCTTTATATTGATGGAAGTATATAATGGTTTAAAAATACAACTGTGTAAATGCAATTTCTCTGAATTTTATTTACAGGGCAATTTCGGAGGCATTTTCTTCTTCTCAAACCCTAAGTGGAAGTTTCCTGGAAGTCAGGTAAAAAAAATGCTGTTGCCTAGCAATTGGAATCAAAATATCCCAAGGAGTCTTGCAACAGGCTGTATTTGAGGTTATTGCTTTATTCCCTGGGTTCAAGTCACAACTAGTTGATTTTTACACACCCCACCCCCTTATTTTGTGATGTTTATTTAGTTGATTTAATTTATGGAATTTGCAGATATTGGTACAATTAATTGGATAGAAGGCTGGGGAAGAGAATGTATGTACAGAAATGCCACTCAAAGATTTACAGGGCTGAATCTGTTATTATTCCTTGCATTTCTATTCTCAGCCAAACTATCAAGTTTTATTAACTTCCCTTTCCTGCCTTCTATTCATTCCCATTTGGGAATTGACAGTCTTCTGATCAAACACTTTCCACCAACTACTTGTACTTTTGACTCCATCGCTCTTCCCAGAATCTGAGTAAGTGTCATTTAACGCAAGTAATCTGTAGTGCAACTAGGCAAATGCCTGAATTCTGAGGGAAGCTTACGACACTGTTTTTCCAAAAATATCATGTAATCAGCTGTACAGCTTCAGCACATTTATGGAAAATATGAATTAGCCTCTCATACATTTCCAAATTCCTGTGGCCCCATTATTGGTACCAGTACTCACAACTGTCTAGGTTGTAAGCCCTGTAATTTCCTCCCTTATCCTCTCTGCCTCCTAACCATTTCTCCTTTTAAGGCACTCTTTTAAAATCTGTCTCTTCCACCAGCCTTTAAGTCAGCTGGGTTAGTATCTTTTTCTTTAACTAGGTATTAAATATCCATCTGATGACTGGCTTATAAAAAAGCGCCAAGGGGCATTTTATTACACTGGAGGGGCATATAATTTCAACTTGTGGTTGAGTTGGAAGTGGTCACCTAAAGCTGATATCATCAGTAGAAGACCTGTACTTCACAAGGAATAAAGACTGAAGGAAGGATGTAGGACTAGACTTTAGTGTTCGTGGGCATATTTCAATGGAATGAAAACCAAAGATGCAAGGTCTGTGCAGGTTTTGCCAATTTATCAGACAGTGAAAGTGAATGTTTGAGCTCCAGAGCATTGTACCACTCTTTATTTCAGGCAACTACATAGATTTGGGTCAACACAAAGAACTCATACTTCAAATCAATCTGCAGTAACTTTGAAGAAGCCAGTATAATATAATACTGTTTCCAAAATGCATGAAGAATAATTTTTCATATGTTTCAAAACAGGAAGGATGGTCATTTCAAAACAAATGGAGAGATGTCTGGTCTCAATCTATCTGCAGTGTCTCGGGGCATTGAATATTTGGCAAAAAATTGCTCATTGTTACAGAAGGTAATGTTACTGACTAATCGGTCACAGATACATTCAGCTTCTAGCACCTTAAAGCACTGGAATGAACTTGTACCTCTCTCTGATCTCTGTGGTTCATTTTCTCTCTTTCTTCCTTTGACAAATGCCTTGCAATCCATCCCTTTGGTTAAGATTTTGGTTATCAGCCTATTATCATCATTGGTGTCTTATCCTGTCTTACAACACACCTGTGAAACGCCTTGGGTGGTTTTGTTATGTGAGAGAGGCATGCATACATGTTAGCTGTTGTAATCAGCTTTTATTCCAGTGATAAGGCTGCTTTGACCTACACAGCAAGAGGACTGCCACAGTTCATTAATTTACAAGAGGGAATCAGCCATGGTCTGTAAGAATCCCTCTGGATAGCAACCCAGAATTCAGAATCCCTCACACGGACTGTCTGGAGAAGAGTTTGAAGGCTGAATATTCTGACTCAGGGCAGGCACTGTGTGACCCAGTCAAAAAACACGTCAATTTCAGGGTTAATGAAACAGTATTTTGCTGTACGGGTTTTTTTGGTAAAGACACCAAAACACACAGGTCTGAGAGCGGTGTGTCAGCACAAACGTATGACAAAGAACAGAATTTGGCTTTCAAGCTTGCCCTGCCATTGAATAAGATCATGACTTATCTGATCACTCTACACTTTTCCCTCCCCATCTTGCTTGTCAAACATCTTTGTATCTCTGCCTTAAAAATGTTCAAAGACTCTACCTTTTAGAATTAGCATTCCCAACACACGTGACCCTCTGTGAGAAAAGAAATTCTCCTCCTCTCTATCTTAAGTGGATATCCCCTTATTTATAAACAGTTTAGATTCTCTCACAAGATTTAGTATTCTTTCCACATGCACCCTTTTCAGACCCCTTAAGTTTTCATATGTTTCAAACAAGTTGCCGTTTTGTCTTCTAAACTCCAGAGGATACAAGCCTACCTTGGCCAAGCTTTCATCATAAGACAACCTGTCCATTTCTGATAAACCTTTGCTTATTACTGCCTCCAATGGATGTACAACAACCCTTCCTAAATTAGGAAGCCAATGCTAGACATATTTTTCATTCATTCACGGGAAGACCGTGTCACTGACCTAGCAGCATTCATTGTCCATCCCTAATTGCCCAGAGGGGACTTAAGTCAACTACATTGCTGTGGGCCTGGAGTCACATGTAGGCCAAATCAGGTAAGGATGGCAGCTTCCTTCCCTAAAGGACAATAGTGAACCAGATGGGTTTTTCCAACAATCAACAATGGATTCACAGTCATCATTAGATTCTTAATTCCAGATAGTTATTGAATTCAAATTCCACAATCTGTCATGGCAGGATTTGAACCCTGGTCCCCAGAACATTATCTGGGTCTCTGGATTAACAGTGCAGTGATAATACACTAGGTTATTGCCTCCTCCATTCTAGACGTAGTCTCACCAATGCCTGGTACGACTGGTTGTACCTCAGTGTTTCTCCTTTTATAGCTTTCTGAGAATGATCTTAAAGATTGTTTCTCCATGAATCGTTACTTTGGAAACACTTTAAATTAAATAGATTCATGCCAGTCTGAGAATTAGGGCCAGACCGTTTAGGAGAAATGTTAGGAAGCACTTCTAACACACAAAGGGCAGCAAATGATTGGATCTCTATTCATCAGCTGGGAGTGGATGCTGGATAAGTTGTTAATTTTAAATCTAAGATGGATACATTTTTGTTAAACAAAGGTATTAAGAGATGTGGGCCAAAGGCAGGTATGTAGAGTTAGGCCACATATCAATTGTGATCTCATTGAATGATGGAACAGGCTTGAGGGGCTGAATAGCCTACTCCTGTTCCTATGTCCTATGTTACTTAATATTTAGGGAATCTCTATTAGGATTATTCCCGTCAGCTGTTAAATGTCTGCATTATAATCCCCTATTGACCACTACTGTTTCATATTTTGCTGCAGGATTCACCTGTGGCAATGGATGATCTTGCATTGCAATATGAATCAGGAATAAGACGTAAACACATTTTAGAGTTAAATGTAATGTACTAAATTGATTAAAGTGGATTTCCTTTATTATAAAGTTGTTACAGTCCCATTGCTGATGTTCACAATTTTACAGGTGAAGAATGCAGTCCAGCATAACCTGATCCCATCGTTATCTCGATCTCCGACTTGTGTGGAAACATTGCGAGTTTACATTATAATACCAGAACTCATTGCGGTTCTGACAGAGCCAAGGGACTCCGCATTGCTGCTGCAACATTTAAACAGATCCATTCTCTCACTTGAAGAAGATTATTTTAAAATTCTTGGTGAGTTTTTCTCAATTGTGTAAACATTAGTTAAACACTGATGAAAATAATTCTAAAATAAACTCTCCCACAATTCCTCCATTACTATGGTGACAATGCTTCAAAACATACCTCAATAACTGTAAAGTTGACGGGCCCTGAGGTACTGAACGAAATATTCTTTCTGTCTATTCTGCACCACTTGCAGTATGATTATGTTCTGGGTTCTCATAATTGGAGAAGTTGCAGAAGCACTGGTGCTCCTCCTGTTCAGAACTTCAGTTCACATTGATTTGGAGCCAATCTACCATCCCCTGAGAAAAAGAACAGGAAATGACATCACCAACCCAAGGAAACCTAACCAGATAAATAGAAAGCGGGACATAACACCAGCGCTTCGTCGGAGGCTGACTGATGATGTTACCTAGAATGGTGATGAAACGTCTGAAAACTAACCTTCCAGCTCAGTGAGCAAACTCACATCCAGAACTTCAGTTGAAATACCACATAACGCGAAAATCAAGGCAGCTAATCTGTGGAAATTATCAGCAAAGGATTGACTCGATTGTTTTAAGCATAGCATCCACTGTTCTATCTTAAGAGCTCATCATTCTGTTCATCTTTTCTGATGCTTTACCATCTGGTAGACTGTGTTTGATTTTGCACGCATGTTTCTGTTCCCATTCTTGACTAGAATGCTGGTGGCGGACAATGCCTGACGATTTCTTCATGCGCCTTGTGGCAGTTTATCAAAAAGAATCCAATCGATTTCATCAACTCGCTCTGGCGAAGGCTTCAAAAGATGACACCAGACTACATGATGCATTAAAAATTTTACAAGCACTTTCTAAGGTCAGTGCTAGTTTAAGTGACTCTATCTCCATTTTAATCCATCTTTAGCTGTCTTGTCTCTGCTCAGAAAATGTTCTTTGTTACTTCCCTGCACAACCTACAAATAAGTCCTAAAACCCTACTTCTTTGACCAGCCAGCATTATTTGCTATGATAACAGGGTGTAGAGCTGGGTGAACACAGCAGGCCAAGCAGCATCAAAGGAGCAGGAAGGCTGACGTTTCTGTTCTGGACCCTTCTTCAGAAATGGAGGAGGGGAAGGGGATTCTGAAATAAATAGAGAGAAGGGGGAGGTGGATGGAAGGTGGATAAAAGAGCAGATAAGTGGAGAGAGAGGAACTGGTCAAGGAGGTGGGGATGGAGCCAGTAAAGGTGATATGTATGTGGGGAGTTAGGATGGGGGTTGGTCAGTCAACGGAAGACAGACAGGTCAAGGAGGCGGGGACGAGGCTGGTCAGGAGGAGGTGGGGGTGGGGATTGGTCAGTGAGGTGGGAGGAGCCGATAGGTGGGAGAAAAGACAGACAGGTCAAGGAGGCAGGGACAAGCTGGGCTGGTTTTGGGATGAGTTTGGGAGGTGGGCAGATTTTGAAGCTTGTGAAGTCCACATTGAGATCATTGGGCTACAGGGTTTCTGCAACCATTGGGGGGCATCGTTGTGGCACTGGAGGAGGCCCAGGATGGACATGTCGTCGAAGGACTGGGAGGGGAGTTGAAGTGGTTCGCGACTGGAGGTGCAGTCGTTTGTCACGAACTGAGCGTAGGTTCTGGGCCTACCTCTGCCTCCCCCACCCCCACCCCAACTGCCACCCCCACCTCTCTATTTATTTCAGAATCCCCTTGCCCTCCCCTATTTCTGAAGAAGAATCCAGAGCTGAAACATCAGCTTTCCTGCTCCTCTGCTGCTTGGCCTGCTGTGTTCATCTGGCTGTACACCTTGTTATCTCAGATTCTTCAGCATCAGCCATTCCTACTTTCTCTGAATCAGCATTATTTCTTGGTTGTTTATTTTCTCTGTGAAACAGTTTGGAAGTTTTACTCCATATAAAAGGGCATTGTGAATTCAGAACTGTTGTTGCATATCAGGGCTGAGTAATGAGGCTTCCAATTATTGGACAGACATAATGGTCTCAATATTAATCTAACCTGCCCACCAGGGACAGGATAAGTTCAGTTTGTACACTCATTCCACATCCATTCTGAGTGTCGAGATTTGTAATAAACCTGCTTAGGCAGGTTGTGACACATTTTTGAAGCAGGTGGGACTTGTATGCAGGTAGTGGATGCCTCTGCACCACACATCCATTCCCCCCACCCCAAATCTCTCTCTCTCATACACACACAGCAGTTCAGGCCTACACTGTGATGAAACCAATGGCAAGTTAACGTAAAGCCAGACTGGGAGAGAAATGGCTATTCAATCCAACCCTGCCTGTTTCCTAATATTAACTGAAAATGTGAGTGTTGTATAATGCTCTGATTGGGAAATCAGCGTTGCATTGCACATAATGTTCCAGCACAATGGTTGAGTTGGTGTCACACTGAATTCTCCAAATCAGCCCTCAACATTTGCACTTAGATGTCATCCTTGTCATTGTTCAGAAGTAAATAATTTCAATTTAGACTGTAACAGAGCAAATTGTATATGGTATGTTAAGTTGAATGGTACTTGATGGATCAATTGTCCTTTCCCAAGCCCTGTTTTCTTAGAGTATCCAATGGACGTTATAGACTGTATGAGTATGCAGTTGTGCAGCAGCCTAAAAGGTTCCAACTGGATTTGTTCCATTTTATATACCCACAGCTGCACAATTTAGTTTAGAGGGACTGTGTAAAGTTTTTAGAACTATAAGTCCAAAGACAATTGTTCTTCCTACGCACATTGCTTTTAATAAACCCAAATTACTCCTGGACTAATCACAAAAATGTTAACCTATGTTTAATTCTATGCTGGCAGGTAAATTTGAGCAGACATACAAAGATCCCAGACAGAAACTTTTGCATTCCTGTAATGGAAAATTTGACAGACTCTGTGATGGTAGGTGGATGTATATTTCTAAGTCTAGTCTGCTTCATCAGTCTCTCAGCCAGATCTTTACAGTTTGTCCCATATCTCATTCACCCTCATTGTTCCATGGTTTGTCCATTACCATAAAAAAAATGAACTATGAATGCTGATTAAATATTGGACTGTGTGTATATGTATAAATGTGGAGAAAGACATTGTAATTGCTCAGCAAGTTTGATGGTCTGAATGGCCTACCCATGTTTCTATGAGACACTCTAAATGATCTTGTAACGTGGAGAGAATCTGAGCTGAAATTAATTTCATGTTATATTAAGACATACTTCTACTTACCGATTTGCCATTTCTACTGTGTCTGTTGTACAGTAAAGAACATTTTCATTGTGGAAAGGGGTTTGGATAGATTGGAAAGATGAAGGTTATTTTTGTTAGCAACATAAAAAAAGAATGTGTAGCAATGTGAATGGCAATGCTCTCATTTTGTCCATGCTAGATTTAGCTTAATTTTTCTTGGCCTCATGCACAAAGCAATCTAAATGAATGCTCACTTTTACATATTTTCATGTCGTTGTTTTCAGGCCTTTTTGGAGAAGTGGTTTCTTGGCGATTTCCAAGCTATGACTGTTCAGGTACATTTTAAATGAATGCAGAATAAATGATCATGGCCAAAAAGTGAATACAGATAAACATTTATAAAAATTTTATATAAAATCATGTGTTAATTTTTTATGATTGAGGGCATGGTAAATGAATGTGTTTGATCCATTTGCATCTTTTGTCATGAATTTATCTCAAGTATTGGGCCGTGGAAATGATGGATGAGATTAATTAGTTAAAATCCCAGGCTTTATGAAAACAAAAATCTTCAACAATTTTTTTACTACTTCTTTCTGGCGATTAATAGGCGATTCCAATATGTCAGTTTACATTGCCGGTGATGTGAGCAGTTGCGGGGTCTGTTCCAGCCTGATTGTTGCAAAATTAATTCTTACGGTATGGGCATCACTGACAAGGTTAGCATTTATTGTCCACCCCAAGTTGCTCTGATGTGACTGAGGTGGTGATGGTGGTGGAGAATTTCAAAGGATGAAGTGGTAGCAGCTGATTTAACATAATATAACCTTGGGGTGTAAGAGTCAATTACGTTGGTGTAAACCTGAAAAAAACTAAAAGGACTTCTGAAAACAATTGAGTTATTAAGACAATGTGACAGCTTTGCAGCCACATTTTTAAGGATGGAGATCAAATTCTCAAACTACTGTGATGAGATTAGAATTCTCTCGATAACTTATACTAACTTAATTCCTAAAATTAACTGCTTCGAATTAATTCTGCAATCAATTCTGGGCGGCACGGTGGCTCAGTGATTAGCACTTCGGCCTCACAATGTCAGGGGCCCGGGTCCACCCTTGGGTGGCTGTCTGTGTGGAGTTTGCACATTCTCCCCATGTCTGTGTGGGTGTTCTCTGGTTTCCTCACACAGTCCAAAGATGTGCAGGGTAGATGGATTGGCCATACTAAATTGCTGGTAGTGTCCAGGGATGTTTAGGCTTGGAGTAGGAGAATGAGTCAGGGTAGGACGCTCTTTGGAGGGGAGGGGTGGTGTGGACATGGTGGGCTGACTGGCCTGTTTCCACACTGTAGGGATTTTATTCTATTCTATAATAAACTGAGCAGACGTGATGACATTCTGTTTCACTTGGATGGCTCTTTAATCTATTGAGTGAACCGTTTGAAATTCTGTGTAGTTTTGTTCCAAATATTCAGTCTGCAGTGAAAACAAAACCACATTGACTTGACGAAAAAGAACCAAAAATGATTAGGAATTAATATTAAGAATTGATAACATGAGGCTGAGTTGTAATCAGACAAAAGGTTTCATTCTTATCCACCTTTTGCTGATACTTGTCGTCTCAAGATTTTCCCATTCTACTGAAATGTTTCACCAAAGTGGTGTTCGTCACAAAGCAAAACCAAAATGTTTGTAGAAGTAAAACACTTGTTTGTTTCTTGGGCACTTTGAAGTAAAGCTGATCTGTCATGTTGGCCTTGTGTTTTCTTCACAGTTAGTGAGCGGCTATGCATTTTCAGAAATTAAGGTTCAGCAATTCTTCTCAGCACTGCTCACAGTAAGTTGTCTGTGTTGCATGTTTGTTTATGTGAATAATAATTATTCTGTTACTTTTTAAAATTTCCTCTCTCAAATAGATTGGTGGTCTGGAGAAGTCAAGAGGCCTGCTCTCAAGCCACACTAAGCCTAACCAAGAGAAGGTGTGGGCCTCTTCTTCTGAGTTAGTTCTGTGGAGTCCTTAGCTTGGGTCCTGCTTGTTACTTCCTCACAGTGAGCCTACTGAGAATTCTAACTTCATTTAAGTGAAGTTTATGTCCATAATTGAGAGAGTCAAGAAGGCTTCTTGCAAAAGTATAGGCGCAAGTCATTCAACTCCTCAAGCTTGTTCCACCATTCAGTGAGACCTGTGACTGATCTGTGATCACACTCCATATACCTGCCTTTGGTCCCTATCTCTTAATACCTTTGCTCAACAAAAATGTATCTTATTTCAGATTTAAAATTAGCAACCTGCTGTCAATAGGGGTGCTAAAAGCAATAGCAAGCAATGATTTTAAAAGTGAATTGGTTGTGAATTTGGAAATAAGCTTACAGGCATGGAGCTGGGGAATGGGCTGATTGCATTGCTGTATGGAGAACTGGTACACAGTTGACACAATGAATGATCTCCTTCTGTCCCAAAAATGACTTAATTACCTAGATTTTCACAGACTCATGGGGGCACCACACTTATGCAAACTAACATCAGGCGTTTGGATCCTGAATTCCTGCCTCGATTTCTGACAGGTCCTATTTTTGCCAACTTTGTTTTCACACCAGTGTCTGTGGCCCTTAACAGACCACATTTACCAAACATTATTTGGCTTTCCCTAAGCTGAAGTATTTGACAGATGATCCCTCTATTTTATCACTCAAATCGTTTGCTCATAATTATTCACAGCATTTACGAAATGATCTGAGATTTGCTTTCTCCTGCATTCGAAGACAATTGGTAAATCGGAGCAGTAAAATAATCTCAATGGGACATCAAAATGGGGTGAAACCTTTCAGATGGGAATCATTCATTATTTTGTCGAAACATGTTTTTAAAACAGACGTAGCTGGTTTTATAGAGTCATAGAGCTGCACAGCATGGAAACAGACCCTTTGGTCCAACTTGCCCATGCTGGCCAGATATCCCAAACTAATCTAGTCCCATTTCCCAGCATTTGTCCATATTCCTCTAAACCCTTCCCATTCATATACCCATCCACATGCCTTTTAAATATTGTAAGTGTACTAGCGTCCACCACACCCTCTGGCAGCTCATTCCATACATGCACTTCCTCTGTGTGAAAAAGTTGCCCCTTAGGACTCTTTTAAATTATTCCCCTCTCACCTTAAACCTATGCCCTCTAGTTTTTGACTACCCCACCCTGGGGAAAAGACCTTGGCTATTCACCCTAACTATGTGCCTCATGACTTCATAAACCTCAGTCTTTGGCACTCCAGGGAAAATAGCTCCAGCCTATTCAGCCTCTCCCCATAGCTCAAACCCTCTAACATCCTTGCAAATCTTTTCTGAACCCTTTTAAGTTTCACAACATCCTTCTTACAACAGGGAGAACAGAATTCCATGCAGTATTCCAAAAGAGGCTTAACCATTGTCCTGTACAGCCACAACATGACCTCCCAACTCCTATACTCAAAGCACTGACCAATAAAGACAAGCATACCAAATGCATTCTTCACAATCCTATATACCTGGGAGAGAGATAATGGGAACTGCAGATGCTAGAGAATCCAAGATAACAGAGTGTGGAGCTGGATGAACACAGCAGGCCAAGCAGCATCTCAGGAGCACAAAAGCTGACGTTTCGGGCCTAGACCCTTCATCAGAGAGGCCCAGAACATCAGCTTTTGTGCTCCTGAGATACTGCTGGGCCTGCTGTATTCATCCAGTTCCACACTTTGTTATCCTATATACCTGGGACTCCACTTTCAAGGAACTACGAACCTGTACTCCAAGCTCTCTTTGTTCGGAAACACTCCTCAGAACTTTACCACCAATTATATAAGTCCTAGCCAGGCTTCCCTTTCCTAAATTCAGCATCTCACATTTATCTCAATTAAACTCCATCTGTCACTCCTCAGCCCATTGGCCCATCTGTTCAAGGTCCCGTTGAATTCTGAGGTAACCTTCTTTGCTGTCCACTACACTTTCAAGTTTGGTGTCATCTGCAAAATTACTAACCAACTCTCTTATGCTCACATCCCATCCTAGTATTACTTTTATTTTCATGGTAAAAGTAAGAGTGAACCTTTCTGACTTAAAAGGCAGAATTATGGAAACCTACAAAATAATGCACATTGCACCAAATGATATGTAAAGTAATGTAGCTAGGGTTTGAAACAAAAAATGTCCCCCAGCTACAGGGAATATTTTCACATCTGAACAAAGAAACCAAGTTACAATACACTATGGAGCAAGTTTAATAAAACCTGGGTTAATATTTCCGGTGCTGTGAGTGTTAAAAGCAGTTGGAGGTATGTTTCTATTTACATACATATTATTAAGTACATTTATCTAAGCAACACTTATTTCTGATTGTAAAACAGACACAAACAAACTTAGACAATTTACGTAACATACATAATGTGCTTCTTCCATAGATACAACACCAACTGTTTGCATATCCTTGCATCTTCAATATGGAAACAAAGCTTCAAATATTGAAAATGGAATTCAACCTATTGGTAATGTTATGTATGGAAATTTCATTATGTAGAAACGTAGCCTAATGATTAAATGCCCATATTTAACATGCAGACTGAAGCTCATTCCAATATAGCAGCACATCAAGGGCTTTTGGATATATCACAAATTGTGTTGGAAAAAGCTCTCACTGTTAGCTAACTTTGGCACTTTTTTTCAGCTGCCCACCTTGTAACTGTATTGAGATTGATCTCACATATATCAGTCCTCTCCTACATCAGAGCATGTAGGGTTAATGGGACGGCATTAGTTTAGGGGCAATACTATTGGAGATCCATTGATCATGCACTAAAAATCTGAAACAAAGTCAGCAAAATCTTACTTCCAGCTGTCACTTTTTTTGTCACTCTTTGGCATCAACTTCTCAATTATAAATCCCAGCCTACCAGTCATTGATATCAAGATACACAATTACAATTATATTTTCTCGCTCCAGTCTCCCTTCTGGTTGAAACAGCCTCCAAACTCCTGAGCCTATACTGTAGAAAATCAGCTATCAAAAAATTTCATGCAAATGCATACGTGCCTTGAGTGCTCAACAAGCTACTGTGTCATCATAGGTGTACCATGGCACTGTTGGAATAGAATAGAGTTGGTCAAAGTGGCCAAAATCTATCCCTCAACCACACACAAAAACACAGTAAATTGCTATTTTTGTGCAAAGTGGCTGTCACATTTCTTGCATTGCACAGAAATTATACATTTGCTGTAAAGTGCTTATAGAGTATGGTAGTCCTGAAAAGTGCTTCATAAACATAAGTCTGTCTTTCTTTCAGGTAAATCTAAAGGAACCGATTCATCTGCAGGTTTCAAGGGAAGTAATTCTGCAGAATGCACTGGAAGGCTTAAAATCATCCAGATCGACTCCTTACTGTGCTGTACTTGAGGTACAAACTGGGTCATTAATGAATGATTAAAATTTCTTTCACATTTGAAATATCTTTCCTATCTAATAACCAACTATCAACGACTACATGAAAATAGATTTTACATGTTAGTTGATTATCTATTGGCATTGCATACACACTGAAACAATATAATTCAGATTCCATTTTAAAGTCCTTATTTTTGACCAGTGTTCTGGCAAACCTTGTGACAGTTTGGCAAAGCTGATCTTCCATAGTATAGTCTCAGGAGTTTGGAGGCTACTTCAGCCAGTAGAGAGACTGGGGCGGGGAAGTGTGATTGTAATTTGGCAGTGTTACTGAAAACCCCAGATAGAACAGAAAAGGTGATGCAAAAGTGTTTCAAAAAGCAACAGCAATAACATTTTGTAGATTTTGTTGAGGATTTTTAATGCATGATCAGTTGATCTCCAAAAGTGTTGCATTGAAACCAAGTGTGGTCTTGAGGTGAACTGGGGTTAGACGACAAGGGGACAATTGTAACTAAGGGTGCACGATGTACATTTGTTTCTGCTTTAAAATTATACACTCTTTACTTACATTTATTTAGTTATTAGATTTGGCCCAATTTATAGTTAATTCATAATATGGGACACTGAGAAGTATAGTGGAACCCAGCAATACCTCAGTGGAACATGATAGTGCCACCACTGGCTGGTGGGTACAATTGCGAAGTGACATGTTTACATAAGTCGTTTTGATTATAAATGTGAGCATAATGGGTATTGTTGAGAAATGTGGCAAATGCACATAGACATTGACTGAATATTGAGAGCCTTCGATCTGTCATAAGATTAGGGTGGACCAAAAAGCTTAAAAGCAAAACGAGAAGCTCTGATCAGTCTCTGATTATTTACGTGAGCAATTTAACCCAACTGGTTTTTGGCATGTGTATCAGCCCCTTTGTAACAACAGGTGATTAAGCCTGGAGTCTGACACAAAATAGTCCAGGAGTCCAGAGGAGTCCTAAGTCAAGAGTCACTCATAGATTCCTAGCTTCCATATCTGCCAGCAAGAGTCCCACAGGCCTCACATTATGGACCTTTGGTGAACCCTAAATTGCTCCTAGACCCTGTCAACTTACACAAACCTCCCTCCTCCAGTCATGCAGCATATGATGTTCAGAGCAGATGGAAGTTCTGTCTTAAACAAGACAAATGTCCTCTGCAGATTAGAACAGTGATCAATCTCAATTCATACAATCCCTAGTTTGCTCCTACCAGGGGTCAAAAATATTATTCTGTTCAAAGGCTCCTCTTGAGATTTTCTGGAAGGCTGTGTTTATGACTTTTAGCGTCCACATTTACATTGTCACTAACATATTTATTAGGTGCTGAAGTCATGAAATTGTCATTTCAGGTATTTGGACTTGGACAAAAATAACATTAGAAGAATTCATCACTACCCCTAATTAGCTCTGTATTACACCTAAAACTACAGCACGCAAGCAAACCAATAATATCCATGATACTACTGTATCTGAATTGGTATGTGACAGCAAACATAATTTAACAACAAAAGTTTTTCTTACAAATCAACCCCCACACACTACTACATACAAAAAAACCATCACCCTAATCACACCATCCCCAGTCTGGTAAGATCACAGCTGTGTTTCTATCACATATGCATAAAGTTGAAATATTCAGTTGCAATTAATGCATTACCTCAGTACAACATTGAAGATAGAACAGTACAGCACAGTACAGGCCCTTCAGTCCACAATGTTGTGCCGACCTATTATCCTACTAAGATCACTCTACCCTGCATACTCTACATTTTACTATTCAAGAGTCACTTTAAAGTCTCTAAAGTATCTGACTCCACTACCACTGCCAGCAGCGCATTCCATACAGCCACCACTCTCTGTGTGAAGAACCTACTTCTGACATCTCCCTTATACCTCCCTCCAATCACCTTAAAATTATGCCCCCTCATAATGGTCATTTCCACCCTGGGAAAAAGTCTCTGACTATCCACTCTATCTATGTGGTAATTTGATGTTTTCTCAGTTAACCAAGTATTCATTTGGCAATAATTAAAGAACGGTTTTCTCTTTGTTTTACCTTCTCCATCCACACTGTGGTGTCCTTCCTTAATCTTGCTGCCTTTTTCTCCCCACCTCATCCTCTAACCCTCTTTCATCTTTGTTCTTCCCCAATGACACGCTTGTAGACCCCTCTCTTTCCTCCTCACTCCCATCTTGCTGCTTTTCCCATCCACCCCAACCCCTTTTCAGCTTCCTCCTGCTCTTCCCCTACACTTTCCACACCCAGCAAATTCTCTAGCCTGGACTCAGCAGAGGAAACTCTTCGTTCTGGCAAAAGGCTCCCATTCCCAAACTTGGCTATAGACACCCCCAACTACTCCTTCAGCTATTTATTTACCTAACAGCTGATTGTTCTTCCAATCACATTTATTGCTGATGGGTTCCCAATTGAGCTGCTCACCGTTTCCTTCCATTCCATTGACGGTGGCCACTTTTCTCTGTTTTTTTTTATCCCCTGTCTCTGTGAACTCTTCCATGTGAGTTGGTAAATTACAACTCCATATTTTTTGATCATTGATTCCTGCCGTTCTCATATGGATAAAATCTGCAGGAAGGCCCCAATGATCTTTAGTGCCAAGTCTGTTAAGACATTATATAAACTTACAGTTAATTGATCCCTTGTTTGCAATCCACTGGGGGATCAACTAACCTTCTGTATATGTGGAGACTTTTATCAGATCTTAACTTTAAATTAATGGAAATGTGATTATTCAAGGAAAAAGAAGTCAAGGAATTTGGCATTAAATAAAAAAAAAGAACTGCAGATGCTGGAAACCAGGAACAAAAGCAAAAATTGCTGGAAAAACTCAGCAGAAAAATCAAAAAATCAGCACTCCATCTGCCCAAAAACAGAACTGAGGAAAGGTGACTGGACCCGAAATATTAATTCTGCTTTCTGTTCACAGATGCTGCCAGACCTGCTGAGCTTTTCCAGCAATTTCTGTTTTGGTTTCAAGTATTTTGGTGTTTTTATCAGCTGCCATTTCATAAATATCCTCGGACAATATTGTACAAAAAGGGAAAAGTGAACCCCAAAGGATGTGAACAGGAAGAGCTTCCCAAATATTTTGGAGTGTGTTAATGTTTTACTTTTGATGCTGCTGCTATTTCAGGTCATGTTTGAAGGTGAATCGTGTTATGGCAAAGGAGTAACACAGGAATTCTTCACCCTCCTTAGTCGGGAGCTGACTGGCAATGGGCAGATATTTCAGCACTCTGAAGATTCTGGGTTGCTTTGGTTTCCAAATGAGGTAAGGCCTTTAATACCTCATGACGTGTAAAAATATGCATCAGAACTTCTTCCACCCCTTTTGTACTTTCGGTACCCAGGAATAGTGGATTTTAGTAGACACAATCTTGAAGACCAGAACCCTGATATGCTGAAAAAAGCCAAGAAAAGGCTGTTATTCCAACAATTCTTCCAGTTGGTATAGAGATCCTGTTTGCTACTGGTATTTGAACAATTTGCCAGATTATATTGTTTTAGAATACTGTGTTCAGTTCTCTGTCGGAAGGATGTTGTCAAACTTGACAGGGTGCAGAAAGGATTTACAATGATGTGGCCAGGACTGGGGCACTTTTCCCTGGAATATCAGAGGCTGAGGGGTGACCTTATAGATGTTTATGAAATCATGAGGGGCATGGATAGGCTGAGTATAGTCATAGAGCTGTACAGACCCTTAGGTCCAACTCGTTCATGCTGACTAGATATCCTAAATTAACTAGTTCCATCTGCCAGCATTTGGCCCAGGTCCCTCTAAACCCTTCCTATTTGTGTACCCATTCTGATGCCTTTTAAATGTTGTAATTGTTCCAGCATCCACCACTTCCTCTGGCAGCTCATTTCATATATGCACCACCCTGTGCGCGAAAACATTGCCCCTTAGATCCCTTTTAAATCTTTCCCCTCTCACCTTAAACCTATACACTCTATTTTTGCATTTCCCACCACGCCCCTCCCCAATCCAAGGAAAAGACCTTGGTTATTCAGCCTATCCATGCCCTTCATGACTTCATAAACTTCTAAGATACCCCTCAGCCTCTGGCACTCCAGGGAAAATAGCCCCAGCCTTTTCAGCTTCTCCCTATAGCTCAAACTCTCCAACCCTGGCAACATCCTTGTAAATCTTTCCTGAACTCTTTCAAGTTTCACAGCATTTTTCTTAAAGCAGGAAGACCAGAACTGCACACAGTATTCCAAAAGTGGCCTGACCAATGCCCTGTACAGACACAATGTGACCTCCCAATTCTGATACTCCATGCACTAACCAATAAAGGCAAGCATACCAAATGCCTTTTTCACCAACCTGTCCACCTGGGACTCCACTTTCAGGGAACTATGAATCTGCACTCCAAGATCTCTTTGATCAGCAACACACCTCAGGACTTTACCATTTAGTGTATAGGTCCTGCCCTGATTTGCATTTCCAAAATGCAGCACCTCTCATTTATCTAAGTTAATCTCCAAATGCCAATCATTGGCCCATCTGATCAAGGTCCTGTTGTGCACTAAGGTAACCTTCTTAGTCCACTACATCTCCAATTTTGGCATCATCTGCAAACTTACTAAGCATACCTCCAATGTTCACATTCAAATCATTTATATAAATGATGAAAATGATGACACATCACCGATTCTTGTGGTATCCATAGTCACAGGCCTCCAGCCTGAAAAGCAACCCTCCACCACAACCCTCTACCTTTTACCTTTGAGCCAGTTCTGTACCCCAATGGCGAGTTCTCCCTGTACTCCATGTGATCTAACCTTGCGAACCAGTTACCATGAGGAACCTTGTCGAACACTTTACTGATTCCAACTTTAAGTACATTTAAGTCGTCATTGGACAAGCATATGGATGTACAGGGAATAGTGTAGGTTAGATGGGCTTCAGATTGGTATGGCAGGTCCGCACAACATCGAGGGCCGAAGGGCCTGTACTGTGCTGTAATGTTCTATGTTCTATGAAGTCCACATAGATCGCATCCACTACTCTGCCCTCATCAAACTTCTTTGTTACCTTTTCAAACCTCAATCAAGTTAGTGAGACATGGTTTCCCATGCACAAAGCCATATTGACTCTTCCCAATCAGTTCTTGCCTTTCCAAATATATGCAAATAGCCAAGGTCATTTTTCCTAGGGTGGGGGAATTCGATACTAGAGGGCTTAGGTTTAAGGTGAGAGCAGAAAGATTTAAGAAGGACTTGAGGGATAATTTTTTCACACAGATGGTGGTGCATGTATGGAATGAGCTGCCAGAAGAAGCGGTGGAGACTGGTACAATTACAGCATTTAAAAGGCATTTGGATGGGTATATGAATAGGAAGGATTTAGCAGGACAATGGTCAAATGCTGGCAAATGGGACTAGATCACATTGGGATGTCTGGTCAGTGTGAATGAGTTGGATTGAAGAGCTTGTTTCTGTGCTATATGACTCCATAAACTCTAAGCCCCTTTGTCATAAGAATCTGCTCTTAAGTTTCCTATGGGAAACTGTATAACTGTTCTCAATCAGAGATTGTATTTCAGCAATGGATTGTGAAGAGATAAAATATTTAGTTACAAAAGTAAAAGTATTTGAGGAATTCTATGGTGATTTCTGTATGAGAGAATGTTGGTTTGTTAACTGCAAAAGGGATGATCTTATGGATCCCTGAAAGACCATGCGAGTAAGACACTATTTCTTGCACCAGACCAATGGTGTATGTAAACCATTTAAAAAGAGCAATGATAAAATAAATTGCATAATATTGGCTCATTTTAGATTTAAGATCAACAGTGGCTGTGTTATGAAGAATGATTTACAAATTTAGTGCTCCATGTAGGGAACCTTACCCATCAAGAGCACATTTCATAGTCTGCAAGAGTTTTGTCATTCTGATAAATCATTGGAAAATGACGCGGGCCTTATATCCAGATTTCCAGTGAGCTCTTTTGATGCCTTTTGTGAGCACATCATCCAAAGGTCTCTCTTGTGGTGTCATCTGAGGGTGTAATTACCCCTTCCTGGAGGTAACAAGCAAGGTAGTGAGAAGGGCAAATAACTGGGCAAGTTGGCCCTGGAGAGATACTCATCACCTACTTACCACCTCAGAAACTACGTGCTGGGGATGAAGGTCGACTCGGGACTTTCTTAAAGTCACCGACTATTAAGGGCCTTAAATAACGGCAACATAAAGTCTCAGCTCACCATCAGCATGATTATTTTCTTCCTGGCGGATGGGAAAAGCAGATGGTTTCCCAACAGGGACATCAGGGCCACATGAATGCTGGGTCTTCATTTGCCACTATCTCTGGCCAGGCAGGAGCCAGTGAAGCCACCTTCTGACCTTGGCTCCATGCCCCATGACCCACCTCTCCCTGCAATTTCCCCTACCCAGCTAGACCCAAATGAAAACAACCTGCCTTCTCTCCATTGAATTCCCTAAAGCCTAGACCTCCAGCAACTATCTCTAGGACCCAGAGACTGACAGCCTCTGATGGGCCAGTGGCTTCTGCAACGTTGAGTCTCGTGACTGTCTGGGAATCTTGCTGGTCACTTCTTAATACCTGATTGGAGCTGTATTCAGCGAGCATTCACATTGGGTGTTTGCCTCCGAGGGATGCCATGAAGGGCAAGAACCACTCAATCTTGACTGCAAGCTTTAAGGGCGGCACAGTGGTTCAGTGATTAGTACTGATTCCTCACAGCACCAGAGACCTGGCTTCAGTTCCAGCCTCAGGTGACTGTCTGTCTGTGTGAAGTTTGCACATTCTCCCCATGAATTTCCTCTGGGTGCTGTAGTTTCCTCCCACAGTCCAAAGTTGTGTAGGTTAGGTGGATTGGCCATGCTACAGTACCCAGGGATGTTTACGTTAGACACAGGGAATGGGTCTGGGTGGGATGCTCTTCAGAGGGCAGTGTAGACTTGGTGGGCTGAATGGCTTGTTTCGACATTGTATGTGTCAATGATCTGCTTCTTTGTTTGGATGTACTGTGAAGTCTTTGCAAGGAATGATTTTACAATTTCTCATCTTTTCATGCTGCACACAGGAACCTGAAATGGATGTTGCAATTCATCTGATGGGAATTCTCTGCGGACTTGCTGTATCCAATTGTTTAATTTGCAATTTCAACTTCCCATTGGCTTTATACAAAAAGTTGCTCCATGTGCCACCAACTTTGGAGGATCTTAAGGAACTCTCACCAACAGAGGGAAAGTGAGTGAATCCACCAAATTATCTAACCTTTAATGCTGTTCCCTCCTATCACTACATCTCCCATCCTTGGTTCAATATTCCTGAGGAAAAGTAGGACTAATTCAGTTTTTCAAAATACTATAGCCAGAACATTATCACTTAAAACGTTAAGTAAGCAATCTGTTTTGATCAATGCTTTCTGATCAGTGGAAATTAACAATTTGCAGTCAACTGGGTAGCCTGACACAAATCTTGCTTTGAAACTGACAATACAATGACAAATCTTACTAACTTTCAATTTTTATGCTTTTTCTCGGTAATGCAGTTCACTCCAAGAGGTCCTTGATTATGAGTATGATGATATTGAAGAAATGCTGTGTCTGGATTTTAGTGTAAGTCTATTCCTATACTATTTTGTCACTAGATCCGAAATATTAACTCTGATTATTTCTTCACAGATGCTACCAGATATACTCAGTTTTTCCCTCAACTTCTGTTTATGTTCCCATAATACATCAGTTCACTTTCAATCTACAGTATTACCAAATTGATGCAAATTGAATGACCACCAATGCGCGCTGGAGGGGACAAAGGAACATGAGTAAACCATTCAGAATAAATCATGTGCAAGTAATGCTCATTCCAATCTGTACTCCAGTCAATAAGACAATGAAACATAGGAGCAGATGTAGGCCATTTAACCCATCAAGGCTCTATTCTAGATAACAAAGTGTGGAGCTGGATGAACACAGCAGGCCAAGCAGCATCTCAGGAGCACAAAAGCTAATGTTTCGGGCCTAGACCCTTCATCCTATGTAATCATCACTGATCTGATAATCCTCAACTCCACTTTTCTGCTTTAGTCCCTTAAACGCAATTCCCTTACTGATTAAAACTCTGTCCATCTCAGCTTTGAAAATACTTAATGACCCAACATATAGAGTCCTTCACACAGTAAAGAATTTCACAGATTCACTTCCCTCAGAGAGATTCACTAGCCCCATCTTTGTCCTAACTGGGCTACCCCTTATTCCGAGATTATGCCGTCTGGTCCTGGACTCTCCCACCAGAAGAAACAACCTCTCAGCATCTACCCTGCCATACCCCCTAACTATCTTATATGCTTCAATAAAATTGTTGGTCATTCGTCTAAACTCTGCTATGTCTGAAGGGCTGAGGGGTGCTTTGGAGACTTGGTGGGGGTTGGCGGTGAGGATGGGTGACCTGGACCCTGTTATGAATCCAGCAGCAGCTCATCCATCCCAGAAGCAGATTTCCCTCAAATGCTTTGCTGTTTGTGACTCTTTGGCAGTTGCTAGCCTGGAGAGGATACAAAGAGACTCAATAATACACATTACATGCAATTATATCCCTCGTCTTCTGAAGGATATGTCTTGCCCAGTGGTATTGTTTTGTAGTTGTCATTAGCTCTTCCAATTACATGCTCAGTCAGTCTTCCTCTTCAAATATGCAACAGCTCATTTCTTTGACTGCATTTACCTCTATGTAGTGTCGGTCTGGGTTGCTTCTGTAATGAAGGTCCTATCATGTGCCCAAATTGCCTGACTGACATGTCTCCCTCTTGACTAGATGTAACATGGGGGTTGATGAGTTTGAGTTAGTGTTAACTCCATTCCCATTGGACGTGCATACTCTGCTGGATATCAATTCAGTACTCCAAGAGTGAAACTCTCATTGCCTTTTTCCAAGGGCAATCATTCTTCTCGAGTGAGCTTGGAACATGAAATTGTAGCAAATTATAGCTCAGTGGAGGCCATTCAGCCCTATATATGGCAGTGCCAAAATCATATCAGGGTCAACAACATTCTTTATCAAAACAATGACTTATTTTGGCCAGTTTTGTGGTAACAAAAGTTCAAGGGAATGAACTTAAGTCTATCTGCAGTGATTGAAAATCAGTTGACTTGCTAAATGAAAATTTGGTTAAATCTTTGCAAATGTTACCTAAGGGCACAACTGCGATGACTTGGCCATGTTCACCCAATGGGTTTATACCTAAAGGCCTTCCGAATGGTGAACAAGTCACTGCATCCCAACCTACTGGACATCCACCTGTGTGCTCCAATGACATTTGCCAGCTGGATATGAAGGTGATGAGCATTGGTTGATATCTGGGAGACAACTGCAGGAACCTTTGAAAGCTGTAAGTCTGGACCAGTGTTGGAAGAGAAGTGGAGAAATGGAAATCTCGCTCACTAAAACGGTCAAAGAAAAGAGAGGCCAACGAAACCAGCACTTTCTCAGCCTTTATCCGCAGTAAGCGTAGCAGAGGCGGCCATGCCAGAGTGCAGTTCCTACTCCATTCTTACACCCCAAGGGCAGAACCTGACCTGGAGAACAACTCTGTGCATGAAAGTGTCGAAATGATTTGATTGGATTTATGTGAATTATGTAATTAAAGGAATAGGTGATGAAGTTTGATGTTACTTCAGAACACTGTCAAGGACCATGAACAAGCCAGGAGAAAAAGAAGAACTTTATGTGTTTTGTGTTTTTAGGTATCTGAGGAAACAGCTGATGGAAACAGAGTCGTAAAGGAACTCATTCCTCATGGCATCAATACCCCTGTTCAAAAGCATAATCGGTAAATGCTCTTCATTAATATAAACTATTCAATCGTTACTGAATTAACTTGCTCTTTGACTGGGGATGCATTTATTTGCATACAATTCTGGCTGCCTTTCTGTGGGAAGGATGTTGTTAAGCTCGAGAGGGTAAGGTTTACAAGAATGTTGCTGGGACTGGAGGATTTGAGTAATAGGGAAAGGCTGTACAGGCCGGGGCATTTTTCCCTTGGAGTGTCAGAAGCTGAGAGGTGACCTTGTAGAGTTGTATAAAATCATGAGGGGCGTGGATGGGGTGAATAGCCAAGGTTGTTTTTCTAGGGTGTGAGAGTCCAAAAATGTGGTCATGTGTTTCAGGTGAGAGGGGCAATATTTAAGAGGGACCTATGGGGCAACTTTTTCACACAGCATGTGTCTGGAACGAGCTGCAGAGGAAGCGGTGGAGGCTGGTATAATTACGACATTTAAAAGGCATCTGAGTGGGTATATGAATAGGAAGGGTTTAGAGGGGTATGGATCAAATGCTGGCAAATGTGACTAGGTTAGGTTGGGATATCTGGTCAGTGTGGATGAGTTGGACTGAAGGGGTCTGTTTCCATGTTGCATGACTCTATGACTCTACAAGTGTGATTATCTGATACACAGAGCAGATTTGCTAAGGGCAGTCATGTGGAATGACATCCACTGTTTTGTATGATTTAAGCGTAGTTGCATAATGCAGTAATACAAATTGCATCCAATTATATCCCTTGTCTCCTGAAGGAAATGCCTTGCTCAGTGGTTTGGTTTCGTGGTTGTCATTAGCTTCTCCAGTTACGCGCTTAATCTGTCTGCCTCTTCTTTAGACATGGAACAGCTCATTTCTTTGACTATGTTTATGTCTAATTAGTGTCAGTCCGGGTTGCTTCTGTAATGAAGGTCCTATAAAGTTCCCAAATTGCTTGACTGACACATCTCCCACTTGACTAGATGTAACATGGGGGTTCATGAGTTTGGTTTAGCATTCACTCCATTCCAATTGAGTATGTTTGCTCCTCTGAATGTCAACCCCGTATGCCGAGAGTGAAACTCTCATTGCAACTTCCCAAGGGCAGTCAATCTTCACAAGTGAGCTTAGAACATAGAGTCATAGCAATTTATATGCCAGTAGAGGCCATTCAGCCCACCATGTCTCTGTCTGCACCCCTCAAATACATATACTTCTCAGTTAAACCTCTACTTTTTTATATCACACAAAAAGCCAGCTTATCTAATCTTTCCTTGTGGTTGAAGTTCTCCAGTTCTTGCAACATCCCGATAAATCTGTTCTGTACCATCTCTAGTTTGATTATATCCTCCCTGTAATGTGGTGACTCAAAATGTACTTGCAATCCTCGAGTCGAATTATTTTCTAGTTGTGGGCTCTCCTGCCTTCCATTCATTTCAAAGTAATGTTATAAATAATATTGTATTTTTTAAAGTAAAGCTAACAAATTATAAATTATTTACAATGAAGGCACCCCGGCTGAATACATTTCTGTCCTAGTGACTGTCACTAATGTGCACTTTCCAATAGGTCAGTTGTCTCAAGATTCAGAATTGATTAAACCAAATGTTTTTGCTGATGTCATCAATTGATCATGGCTCTTCCAAATATATACTTCTCCCAAATATATACTCTGACATCTCTTTCAAGGAGATTTCCTCCAGTTTCAAAGCGACTGTTGCTTTAAAGTCAGCTCGGGCTGAATCACTCAGTGGCATTTTTCCTGTTTAATTGGCAAAGGCTACAAAAGATGACTGCCACTACAACATGAGAAATCAATATCATTACATTTGAGTGATAATGCCTCTCTGATGAAGGGTCGAGGCCCGAAACGTCAGCTTTTGTACTCCTGAGATGCTGCTTGGCCTGCTGTGTTCATCCAGTTTCACACTTTATTATCATTACATTTGATATGCTTTAAGAAGAAAATTTGGGAAGGCACAGGACAAAGAATAGAGGCAGTAGAAAAAAAAGTTAGTATTTTTAAACAGCTAACAGCCATGAGATGGTCTTCTGTGTTGTAAGATTAGTTAGAAATTTAATTAACCGCAGTGGTGACTCTAACATGTTAGATGATATTAGCTTATTTCTTGCAATACCTCCATATAACTGAATGGCTTGCTAACACACATTGTTAAGAATCAATGGAACAGGACAAGGCTATTCAGCCCACTGGTCTTATTCTTTGATATCCTTACCTAACCAAACTTACCTTAGCATCAGACTGGAGTCACGAAGAGGACTGCGAGAGTAACAAAGGCAGGATTCCTTTCTACAGCATATTAGTGAAGTTATTCGATTTATGCAATAATCAGACATTATCACAGTCTCTTTTATGGGTATAAGATTTTCATTCTGAAGCTTGCTTCATCTGGACACAGATTTGCAAACTGTCACATTGAACTTACTTTCTAAAGATTACTGAGCCAAAAAACTGCCTGGAGCCAGTTTTATGAAAGAAGATCCACTGATTTAAATGCTGTGGAATTCTTGAATTGTCACTTGTGGTGAAGACACTAAAATGTAAATGTATTACTAAGAATCAAATTATGAACAATGTACAATTGATAATCAATCCAAGCAAAGTGGTGCTTTAATTATCCTGAATTTCAATATTCATAGAATCTCTATAGTGCAGACAGAGGCAATTCAGCCCATCGAGTCTGCACTGACCCTCCAAAGAGATGCCACCCTATAACTCCACATTTACCATGGCTAATCCAACTAGCCTACACATCCCTAGACACTACAGGACAATTTAACACAGACAATCCAATCTTTCCTGGACATCTTTGGCCTGTGGGAGGAAGCCGGAGCACCTGGAGGAAACAGAGAGACAGGGTGAACGTGCAAATTCCACACAGATAGTCACCCAAGGCTGGATTTGAACCCCAGTCCCTGGTGCTGTGAGGCAGTAGTGCTAATCACTGAGCAAGGCTGCATGTGTAGGCCAGCTGTAGTCCAATCCTATTGCCCAAGAAAGCGAGACTGATGTAAGGTCGAATGCAAAGCTCTATAATAGTGCGGAACTCTGCATTCTGTAGCTATAAACAAAAATTAATGGAGATAGACTTGTATTTCTTTCTGCTTACATGATCAAGGGGCAGTTGAGTTGAGAAACTATGTGTAAATGCAGTTTCTAAACATAATTTCTTTACAAACAGAAAACAGTATGTTGATGCATATGTGGATTATAAGCTCAACACATCCGTGAAGAGACAATTTGAAGCCTTTTCACAAGGTTTCAGGAAGTCGGCACTGCCGGTGGTGGACATATTCCTACCTGAAGAACTGAGGAATGTTATCCAGGGGCAAAACCATTTTGAGTGGGTGCTGCTGAAACAGGTATGGCACTGATTTGCGCACTTTCTTTTCAATGTCCTTGACAATTATTGTCTGTACAAGGAGTGAATGCAGTGTCACAATAAATAGTTTATAAACTTCAAATCGCATCAATTCTTCATTAAAATCCATTAAATTTCTCTGTTAATAGCTCACATTATCCAGTTGAAATTTCAGCCACCCAGTTCCAGTGGAAAGTGCAGTTGGGTGGGAGTGTAATAGGAGCAGGTCACATACCTCCTCAAGCCTGTTCCAACATTTTAATTAGATTGTGACCCCCACTGACATCTGAACAGCTTTGATCCATTAGGATTTTTAAATTCATCGACAGGGTGAGGGTGTCGCTGGCTGGGTCAGCATTTATTGCCCATTGCTATTTTCCCAGAGGGCAGTTAAGAGTCACCCACATTGCTGTGGGTTTGGAGTCACATGGAGACCAGACCAGGTAAGGATGGCAGTTTCCTTCACTAAAGGTCATTAGTGAACCACATGGGTTTTATCCTGACAATCGACAATGGGTTCATGGTCATCGTCAGACCTAATTTCCAGACTTTATTCAGTTCAAATTCTACCATCTGCTGTGGTGGGATTTGAACCTAGGTGCCCAGAACATTACCTGTGTCTCTGGATCAATGACCAGCAATAATATCACTAGGCCATTGCCTTCCCTTCTAGGCAACCTTGATATGAGGGGTATAGACAGGGTGGATAGCAAAAAGCTTTTTCCCAGAGTGGGGGGCTCAATTACTAGGGGTCATGAGTTCAAAGTGAGAGGAGGAAAGTTTAAGGGAGATGTGCGTGGAAAGTTCTTTACACAAAGGGTGGTGGGTGCCTGGAACACGTTGCCAGCGGAGGTGGTAGACGCAGACATGTTAGCATCTTTTAAGATATATTTGGACAGGTACATGGATGGGCAGGGAGCAAATGGACACAGACCCTTAGAAAATAGATGACAGGTTAGGCAGAGGATCTTGATCGGCACAGGCTTGGAGGGCCGAAGGGCCTGTTCCTGTGCTGTAACTTTCTTTGTTCTTTGTTCTTTAAACACAAATCTGTCGATTTCAGTCTTCCAAATTCCATCTGACCCTGTATTATCACCATCTTTTGTGTTTGCTACAGATTACTGATACACTTTGTCTGTAAAACTCCTTCCTAATGCAATTCATTAATGACAGTTCCCTATAATAAAGTTCAGAATTCCCGTCACCATATTAAATTATTTTGTATACTTCAATTAGATCATCATTCCACCATCTGAACTCAAGGAGGTATCAGCCAATGTCCGTAAATCTGTGTTTTCTATCTACAGAATGCAAGATACAAGGGATATTCACAAACTGACAAAGCAGTCAGGAATTTTTGGGAAGTCTTCGAACAGTTACCAAAAGAGAAGAAATTAAGATTTCTTGGTAAGTAAGCATCGTGTGATTTAATGGATGAATACCTAGCCCAGGATGTTTATGTTTGGTGAAATGGAGATAGTTCATGGCGCTGTCCAAGTGTGTCAGTAATCTGGAGCACACACCAAAGACGTTAGCATAGGATTGGACGGAATTTTGAAGTCTGAAATCAACAGGTTTTGTTTTACGTAAGGTTACCTAGTGGATTAAAGCTGGTTAAGTTGACACAAGCCAATTAGTCCAACTCACTTTTGCTGTTTCTTTTGAAAAGCTCCAGATGCTGGAAATCGGAAACAGAACTAGAAGTTGCTGAAAAAACTCAGCAAGCCTGGTAGCATCTGTGGAGAGAAATCAGAGTTCACATTTTGGGTCCAGTGAACCTTCCTCAGAACCATTCTTCACCCAAAACATGAACTCTGATTCCTCTCCACAGAATCTATCAGATTTGCTGAGTTTTTCTAGCAATTTCTGTTTTTGTTTTGCTGTTTCTTTTTCATGGTGTTTAGAAGGGAACTTGGCAGAGCTTTTCTCTTCTTTCAAAGAACCATTGCATCTGGTTCCACTGCCCTTTCAGTTGGCCCATTCTAGATCATAGCAACTCACTGCAATAAGAACTTGCCCTCTGAATCTTTCATCAAATTTTTTTAATCTACATCTGATTACAGGGTTTCCTCACAGTGGAAGCACCTTCGCCTTTCTTCTGAATCAAACCCTTCAAAAGTTGAAGCACTACTTAAGTTTCCTCTTTGCTTGTGTGTCTTACGTGAGCAATCCTCTTACCTTATGTGAACAATCTCAGCATTTATGGTCTGTACAAGTAACTGGACTCCCTCAAACTTGAAATGATATTAATTGCATTGATAACGATTAATATCTAAAAATGTCTCTCATGTCATCAGTCCAAATGGGCTACTGCATAGTGATGCAAATAAATACAAACTAAGAGCAACAGTGGGCTATTCAGCCCTTTGAGCCTATTCTATCATTTAATAAAATCATGGCTGTAATGTCATTCCCCTATTCTTGTCTACCCCAATTACTTTTTACTACTTACTTAACAAGAATCTATCAATCGCTGGTCCAGCTTTTCAAGAAGAGAGTTCCAGAGGCTCTCCATCCTCTGAGACAGAAAAGAAGATCACCAAACCTGTGGTTTGCGTGTGCCACCCCTTATTTTCAAACGGGTCTCGTGAAAGCAAAGTACCGCAGGTGCAGGAGATCTGAAATAAAAACCGAAAGTGCTGGAGAACCTCAGCAGGCTGGGCAGCAACTGGGGAGAGAGAAATAGAATTAGTGTCTTGAGACTGATATGACTGTTCAACACCGTTTCTCTCACTCCGTGATATCACCAGACCTGCTGACTTTTTTAATCATTCATTTGAAGGACGGGGGCATCGGTGGAGGGGGGTGTGGTGGTGGGTGCTGGGCCAGCATTTATTGCCCACCCCAGAGGGCAGTTGAGAGCCAACTACATTGCTTTTGGATCTGGAGTCTCTTGTAGGCCAGACCAGTTAAGGATGGCAGGTTACTTCCCTTAAGAACATTAGTGAAGCAGATAGGGTTTTCTTGACAATCGATTCATGGTTTTGTTAATTAATTTCAGATTTTCATTGAATCTGCCATGGTGGGATTCGAACCTAGGTCCCCAAAGAATTATCTGGGTGGCTGCATTAATAGTCCAGTGATGACATTAGTAGATTGTGAGTCTCTCCAGCACTTTTGGTTTTCATCCCTAATTCTGGATTGTCCTACAGGAGGCTGCATTCTTTCCATACACATCTTGTCAAGATACCTCAGCATATTATATGTTCCAGTCAAGTCACTTCTTAATCTTGTAAACTCCAGTGGACACATGCCTAGCTTGTCCAACCTTTGCTCATTTAACAATGAATCCTTTTTCCGAGTATTAATCTGGCGAACTGCTTCAATGTATTTTTGGGGGGCTGGCATTAGAGTTGTTCCTTATTGATAGAATTTGAGAAATTCCACCTGTTTTAAAGGGCACCTTATTGTTTTAATTGTGCTTTGGGGATCAAGTGCACTTTAAAGATAAGAATATAGAACTAACAGGAGCAGTTGGGGTCTGGAATTTTCTCGGCTTTGTGCAATCACTTCTAATTCACCCACATCAAAGAACGCCAAAGGTACAGTAATGAGGGCAGAGACTAATGTCAGAGAAACCTCGTACTCAATGAGGCTGGTACATGGACCCAAAAATAGACCTGCATAATTCTGAATATAACTTTAATCTGAAAGTTTATTCTTTTCTCATTTTCAGTCTTTCTGTCAGGAAGTGAAAGAATCCCAGTGGGCGGGTTTCAGAATTTTAGCATCATGATTCTGAACACCAAGAATGAGGAGCCAGATTCCTCATACCCTCGCGCATATACCTGTGACTTGATCCTGGACCTTCCCAACTATAGCTGCATCGAAATATTGGAAGAAAAGTTACTTCATGCAATGGAATCCTGTGAAGAATTCAGTGCACAAGAACTGTAGCTCGAGACTGTGTTTGTTTAATCTGAGAAATGTCAGTGTGATTGACCAGGAATACATGACTGATTGATTTATCTCTAAAAAATTGCATTCGAACATTTGTTTCATTGCAAAACATAAAATACCCAGTGACTGGATGTGACGTGGCAATAGCTTAAGCTTCTATGATAAAATGACACTTGTTTTATTTTTATTAATTCGCAGAACATGACTAGTGGTATTAATGTCTGCATTAATTTCCTGAAGGAAGGTGATAGTTAAGAGTCAGTCATACCACTGTGAGTCCAGGCCTATATATTGGCCCCACCCAGTAAGGACAGGAGCTATAAATGAACCTGTTGGGTTTTCAGAATGACCCTCTATTTGCACTTTTTCTCCCCCAGATTTACCTTCTTGAATTTAAATTCTGAAGCTGTAATGGTGGGATTTTAACTTGCGTTCGTGGATATTCATCCAGTCCTGCTGCATTACTAGTCCAGTCACATGAGCATGATGTAGCTGTAATCTCTGTATGAAATGTATTGCACTTCACTGTGGGGATGTTTTACAATAATTATTCATTTCTGGCATGTGGGTGCCACTGTATTGCCCATTCCTAATTGCCATTGGAAAGCTGGTGATGAGCTCCTGTCCTTGGGGTTTAGGTACACCCACAGTGCTGTTGTGAAAGGGAGTTCTGGGATTTTGGCCCAGTGACAGTGAAGAGACTGCAGTATAGTGTGTGGCTTAGAGGGAAACTTTTTGCCAGTGCTGTTCCCATGCATCTGCTTCCTTTTTGGATGATAAAGGTTGTGGGTTTGGAAGATGATGTTTGAGGAATCCTGGTGAGTTACTGCAGTAAGTCTTGTAGCAGATTTGTGCCAATCATCTCACTGATGGTGCCAAACTTCTTGAGCAGTGTTGTACTTGCATCCATGCAACCATGTGGAGAGTAATCCAACACACTTTCCTGATTTCTGCCTTGTAGATGGTGGCCAGGCTTAAGGGAGATTGGAGGTTATTTGTGTACCTAATGGACTTACTCAGTGAAACCCATACAAAGGTTAGAGGAAATATTACACTAATTCGGGAGGTTAAGATTGAGAAGATTTTGTTACAGTTGTTGGTTTGAGCAAGTTTTTAATCTTGGCTTCATTTTGGGAAAAAAGACATTTCAATGACATTTATCTTAATGACTGGAGCAAATTTACAATCTATTCATCAAAACTTAATGACAAGCTTGCAGTTATTTTGAAGTATAAGTCATGCCATGTTACATTGAATGTGTAGCGCAGAAACAAGCCATTGAGACCAACCAATCCATGCCAACATTTATGCTCTATTCATCTACTCTCATCCTTCTTCATCTGTCAGAACCAGCACAATCTTGGATACCTGGTGCCCTCATATGCTTATCTTACTCCCACTTAACATTAGCATACTATTTGTTTCGACTACTCAGTGTAGTAGAGTTTCAGATTCTCACTCCTCTTCCATTGAAGAAGTTTCTTCTGAATTCTCTATTTGATTTCTCTGTCCTGTACTAATTTCACCAACTTTTCTCTTTGCGCATGTGTTCTTTCTGTGCTTATTCTATCAAAATTTCTATGACCCTACTCAAGAGGACATTCCTCAGCCTTCTCATCATAACAACAAAAAAAAGGCCCGTCATTCATTGTTTACTATTTGGTATAAGCTCACACTTCTAGAATGAAGAACTGTTTTGGTGCACTTTGCCTTGCAATTGACGCAGTTTGTAAAATATTACATATTTTCATGTGTAAATAGCTTTTCAAACTTTATTTCAATATTCATAAATAAATGATTTATTGATTTTTATTCCTTGTCTCAGAGGTAGTTATTGAGTGATGCTTTCATTTTTGCAGCCCAGGATTTGCCAGTGGAGTGAGCAAGAGGGTGACTCGGTCATTGCATCCCCTTCCACATGATTGTTGCCTCAGTCAATTGCTGATCTTACGGACACAATGCCTTTTCATTGTTAATCTCATAGACACAAGTGGATCAACTTGTCACCTGGTTCCTTATGCTTCCTTGAACCTTTCTCAATGTTGTATTGAAAATCTGAACCACCTGAAGGAGAGCTGCACACTTCCAAAAAAAGGGTGAATACAGTCAGGAACAAACAATCACCATAACAGATTATGATTCTGACTTCTTAGAAATCTGCTCCCGCATCAATTGTTTTGTAGAAAACCTATTATTCTACAGGGTGTATTTTTCTCCCCATTTCTTGTTGTTCCCGCATGACCTGCAAGCGCATCCTTTTCAAACATTTATTCAAGCACCTTTTGAAAGTTACTATCGAATCTGCTTCCACAACACTTTCAGGCAGTGTGCATGTGATCACAGCAGATCACGATGTAAACTTATTCTGCACATCTCCATCCTGTTTGAATTGCCAATTACCTTACTTCTGTGTCCTCTGATTATTTTATAGAGGCTTATAAAATCATGAGGGTGATGGATAGAGTAAATAGACGAGGTCTTTTCCCTGGGGTTGGGGAGTCCAAAATTAGAGGGTATAAGTCTAAGATAAAGGGAAAGATGTAACGGGGACCGAAGGAACAGAGGGTGGTGCATGCATTTAAAATGTTATAATTTTAACATTGGATAGGTGTATGAATAGGAGCGGTTTAGAGGGATATGGACCAAATGGGACTAGATTTATATAGGACATTTGGTCAGTATGGATGAGTTAAACTGAAGGGCCTGTGCTATATAACTCCATGACTCTCTACTGATCCATTCACCAATTAAAGCTTCTCCTCACTCTTGTCAAACTCCTGTTACAATCCAGCTGAAGCAATACTGGATAAGTCAGATTCTAAAGAAAAGCTTAGCTTGATGGAGCTGGACTAATATCTTTTACAAGGTGGTGGTGAGTCATGAATTTTAATGGAACATAAGTTTATTATTCCAAAAAAAGGGAAACAAGGAAAGACTCAAACATTTTCCCCAGCAATATCCTTAATGGGACACTCAATCCCAGTGATGTGTCAGGCCTGTTTTCACCTAGAGTCATAGAGCTATACAGTATGGAAACATACGCTTTAGTCCAATTTGTCCATGCTGACCCGATATCCCAAATTAATCTCACCCCATTTGACTGCATTTTGCCTATATCCCTCCAAACCTTTCCTATTCATGTACTTGTCCAGATGCCTTTTAAATGTTGTAATTGTACCAGCCTCCAGCATTTCTCTGGCAGGTCATTCCATCCTCCCTTTTCAAAGTCTCTTTGTTTTGGTTTCTTTCTTCCCCCAAAGTTCCAAAACAATGTAGCAGCTCATAAAACAGTCATTTCTGCTCCAAACATTCAAGGAAAATCAGCTCCAACACTGAAAATACCTCAAAAAACAGAGCAACTCTTACAATCAGAACGTTCTCCCATCCTCCAAAACTTTAAAATTTCTAATTCAATTGACAATGTTTCGCGATTTATTTCACATTCAGCACATGTGATTTGCTCCATTACTGTGTCTCCCTGATTCACGCACTCATTTCTTTCACTGGTCTCTAAGGAAAATAAAACTCAAGACTTTGATTATAGTTAAGGTTCTAAATAACATAACTATTGTTACAAAGCTTTTCTTCTGATTTGTACCAGCATCTGACCTCTGGCCCTGATTTTTCTTTCTCTATTTTATAAATACTCAATAAACACTACAGCAATTATCTCAACACTTAGCTCTTCTAATCATTTAGCTTATGTCACATGATTTATTGGAAATGTCTTGAATCATTACTAAACAAAGTGAGTTTTTGACCCTTATCAACACACACCTTCATATAACAGCTGAAAACGAAAACCCATTTACTTTAGAACCCAAGGACCCACGTAATATTAATGACCTTCATCATACTCTTCATTCTACCTTTGAGGATTAAAAGAGAATGTTTGCAGAAACGTTAACGTGAACATACAATGTTGCGACATTTATGGATAAAATAAAGACACCATAGTCCTACCAGACCATGGGGCTGGTCTCTCATACACAGAGATGACCGGTTCATAGACAGAAGTGGCTGGTGCTGTTTTAACCTGAGGGTCACCACACCATACATGAGGACAGAGGTTGAGACAGAAAACCCTTTGTGGTAACCTCAGCTAGCACAGGAATTGAGCCCATGCTGTTGGCATGATTCTGCATCTCAAACTGATCATCCAGCCAAATGGGAGCCACAGTATTGGTGAAGAATGTCATATTAAGTTTTACACAGCCCCGTATCTCATGAATCAGCATTCTTCCTTCATTAAACAGGAAAGGTGTTCCTAAGGAGACCATTTAAAGCAGTGTAGCACACAGAGAACTCCTGTAATTACATGGCTTTAATAAATAATTCAGCTTATTGCACATTATAGAAAGGGTTCAGAGTCATAGTATAAAACCAAGAGTTGCCCATTTAAACCGAGACAAGATTATTTTTTCCTTTCAGATGGTTGTTAGTTATTGGAATCCTTGTCCTCAAAAGGCTGTGGATGCAAAACATTTATATAGTTTTAAGGCAGAGGGAGGTAGATTCTTCATGACCATGGAAATGAAAGATTATTAGGGATGTGCAGGAAGGTTAAAATAAGATCAGCCATGATCTTATTGAATGACAGAGAAGGCTCCAAGGGCCTGCTCTTGTTCCTTGTCCAGATGAGTCACAGCAATGCAAAGGTCAAAGTCAAAACAGCCTCCCATCTACATTAACATCCTGCACCACATTGAGACATGGCATTAGTAACTGAAATATTTCCCCACTCTAGAAACAGTTCTCAGGGCTTTTGCAATGAAGTTGTAAGGTCCCTATCTCTGGGCTTGGAAAGCTTAGGTTCAAGTTCTATCAGCCACACAGATCTTCTATGTTCTATGTCTTGACACGTACAGATAAATTAATTTAAAGCAATAATGAAACAGTTTTACACTTAGCCCATCGCGCTACAGCTTTTAATATGGGGCAGGACCCTGCAAAGTGACGGGATATCGACCGGGCAAATATGATTGAAACATTACCCCTCATATTGTTTGATTTTACTTGCCAGTGGTTCACACTGTTGTTCAACGATGGTGCCAAATTCCCTAAGTACAGCAAGATATTCTGCGTGTGTGTGCTGAGGGAGACTCTCAAAGGCAGTTTGTTTGAACTTGAGATATAGCAGCTCCAGAAAAGGAATCTTTTTTCTCTGACTGTCTCTGGAGTGAAGGCAAATGCCGAGTGTATTATTGCAAGACTATTAATCCAGAAACACAGCTAACATTCTGGGGACCAGCACTTAAACCTCGCCACAGCAGATGGTGGAATTTGAATTCAATAAAAATAATCTGGAATTAAGAATCTAATGATGACCATGAAATTATTGTCAATTATTGGAAACACCCATCTGGTTCACTAAATAAAAACCAACAGAACTGCAGATGTTGTAAATCAGGAACAAAAACAGAAATTACTGGAAAAGCTCAGCAGGACTGGCAGTGTCTGTGAAGAAAAAAAATCAGAGTTAACATTTCGGGTCCAGTAACCCTTCCTCAGAACTGATGGTAGCTGGGAAAAGTCAGTTTATAGGCAGAAAATAGGAAGGGGGATGGAGTAGGGAGTAAATGGTAGGATAGAGCCTGAAGAGAGAGAAGGGCAGTTGGATAGACAAAGGAGTTGATAACAATCTGGCTAGGATGGTGAATAGTTGTTAACAGGGACTGTTAGTGGCTAACAATAGATATTGTGCAATCATGAGCAATGTAATAACAAGGCCTGGCATGTGGGCAGGTGGCTAGGACATGGGAGAGTTTAGGCCCTAAAAATTATTGAACTCAACGTTAAGTCTGGAGGGCTGGAGGGTCCCCAAGAGGAAAATGAGGTGTTGTTCTTCCAGCTTGTGTTTAGCTTCACTGGAACACTGCAGCAAGCCAGAGACAGAGATGTTGGCCAGGGAGTAGTGGGGAAGGAGGAGGTAAATGGGCATGCACCTTCGCTGATTGCAGAGGAAGGTGCCTGGGGATGTGGCAGAGTGTTGGGGGTGAAGAAAGAGTGAACCAAGGTGGCCCAGAGGGAATGGTCCCTGTGGAAGGTGGACAAGGGAGGGGAGGGGAATATGTATGTGGTGGCATCTCACTGGAGATGACAGAATGGCAGCTGATGATCTTTTGATGTGGATGCTGGTGGGATGGTAGGTAAGGACAAGGAAAACCCTATCGCTGGTGCGGGAGGGTAGAGAGGGGGTGAGGGCAGAAGTGCAGGAGATGGGTTGAATCCATTTGAGGGCCCTGTCAACAACTGAGCTGGGGAATCCCAACTATCCAAGGCCCAAACATACCTTCCAGGTGAAGCAACACTTCATCTGCACTTCCGTGAATCTAATCTACTGCATATGCTGCTCACAATGTGGCCTCCTCCACATTGGGAAATGAAGCGTAGACTGGGTGACTGCTTCACAGAACATCTATGTTCTGCTTGAAAATAGACTCTGAGCTACCTGTTGCCTGTCACTTTAACAAGCCACCTGTTCCCTGGCCAACATCTCTGTCTCTGGCTTACTGCAGGGTGCCAGCAAAGCTCAATGCAAGCTGAAAGGACATCACATCATTTTCTGCTTGGGGACCCTGCAGCCCTCCGGGTGCAATATCGAGTTCAATAATTTGCCTAGACAACTGGTCTTCTCTTTCTTCAGGCTCTATCCTCTCATTTACCCCCTACCCCATCTCCCTCCCTATTTTCTGCATATAAACTGATATTTTCCCAGCTGTAACGAGTTCTGAGGGAGTGTCAGCAGACCCAAAGCGTTAACTCTGATATTTTCTTCACAGATGCTTCCAGACCTGCTGAGCTTTTCCAGCAACTTCTGTTTTTGTTCCATTGGTTCATTAACGTCTTTTGGAGGAGGAAACTGCTATCCTGACTTGGTCTGGCCTACGTATGACTCCAGATGTACAGCAACATAATCAACTTTCAATTACCTTCTGAAATAGCCGAGCAAGCCATTCAGTTGTACCAATCGCTTCAACGTCTCAAAGAAATGAAACCGGATGGATCACCTGGCATTGATCTAGGGCACCAGAAAAGTCACTGGCAGAGACAGCCTTGCCAGCCCTGTAAAGTTGTCCTCACTAACATCTGGGGGCTAGTGCCAAAATTGGGCCCCTCAGCCCAAACTGGTCCATACTGTCCACCGTGTGCACTCAGCTAATCCAATTGCCCACATTTGGTCCATATTCCTCTAAACCCTTCCCATCCATGTACCTATCCAAATGTTTTTTATATGTTGCTATGATACCTGCCTCAGCCACTTTTTCTGGGAGCCCATTCTATATATGCACCATCCTCTATGTGAAGAAGTTGCCCCTCAGGTCCTTCTTAAATCTTTCCCCTCTCACCTTTAAACTATGCCCTCCAGTTTTCAATTCCCATCCCTGGGAAAAAGACTATACACATTCATCCTATCTACGCCCCTCATGATTTTATACACCTCAATAAGGCCACCCCTCATTCTCCTACATTCCAAAGAATAAAGTCCTATCCTGGCCAACCTTTCCCTATAACTCAGCCATACTAGTCCTGGCAACATCCTTGTAAATCTTTGCACACTTTCCAGTTTAACTATGTCTTTCCATTAATATGTTGACCAAAACTGTACACAGTACTCCAAGTGTGGCCTCATCAATGACATACACAACTGCACCATAATGTCCCAACTTCTATACTCAATGCCTTGACCAATAAAGGCAAGCATGCTAAATGCCTTCTTCACCACCCTATTCACCTGTGATGCTACTTTCAACAAGCTATGTCCTTGTACTCCTAGGTCCCTGTGTTCCACAACACTCCTCAGGACCTTACCATTTACTGCATAAGTCCTACCCTGATTTGACTTTCCAAAGTGCTACTCCTAACACATCTTTACTGAATTGCATTTGCTGATCCTCCACCCACTTCCCTATCTGATCAAGATCCCTTTGTAATTTTTGATAACCTTCCAGGTTCCTGGCCAGGAATACCTCCTAATTTTGTATAATCTGTAAATTTACTAATTACAATGGTATTGCCCTGGGAGTCCTCAACATTGACTCAGTACCCCATAAGAATTGGATTTTCCCTTCTCTTTAATAAAGTGAATGGGAAGGGGAGTGGATTGGAAAGTTGGGTTCAATAAGTCAACCCTACATGACCAAAGTACATTTGTGCTGCTTCATAGCTCAAACCAGCCAGTAATACTAATTCCACCTTCTAGGTGAAAATGCTTCTTTCAGTCCAATCTACAGCATTCGCTGCTCACTAATCCTATTGGCAAGAGCATTACTGCTTTATGGAACACTTCCGACCTGTCCAACGTCCCAATTGCTTGCAATTTCCACAAACCACCTTGCCCTCGTACTAACATCTCTGTCCTGGGCCAACTACAGCGCTCCAGAAAAAATAACGCAAGTGCGAGGTACAAAACCTTATTTTCCGGTGAGTCACTGGGCTGCCTTGAGGTCACGATATTGAATTCCAAAACTTCAGAGAAACATGCTGTATTTTCACTGTTCTCCATTTTTCTTACATTCCCCCAACCTCTCAAACGCTTGCATTGCTTTTATTTGCAGCAACCATCATTTCTGAGGAAGGGTCGCTGAACCCGAAACGTTAACTCTGATTTCTCTCCACAGATGCTGCCCAGACCTACTGAGCGTTTCCAGCAATTTCTGGTTGTGTTTGTGCTTGTGAAGTTTGTATCTTGTTTACTGCGCTTAGTAGACAGAAGCCATTCTCACCCTTTCGCACCTTAATTCACACCCATTTTACATTATTTTTCTCTTTCTTCCATCTCCAACAAGCCTTTGGCTCCGAGCCTCTGTAAGAATAAAACAAATTCCAAAACCTCTCAATTCTGAAGGAGTCATCCTGGAATCGAAACATTAACTGTTTTCTCTCCGGAGAGAAAGAAAAAGGTGCTACCAGACCCGCTCGGTTTCTCCAGAATTCTTTGTTTGTTTTAGATATTTAGCATCCGCAGTATCATTTGTTTACGAGCAAGAGTGGTTTCTTCTCGATTGTTTGTATGGGATCTGTTTAGACACTCAGTATCGATTTTCATTCGCCAAGTTTACTCCTAGTTAATCAATTGGCTTCAGTTTACTTTTCAGTTCCAGTTCCCTCTCATCATTCCATCAGCACGGTCATTCGGGAAATGGAAACTTAATACAGCAGATCAAGACAGTTGGAAGGTTACTCCCAAAGCAACTCAAAATTCTGGTTGCCATTGGCTCGTATTGCTGGCTCAGAGGCGGAGCCAAAGGAAGGGAATTTCCCAAACAAATAAACATATTGCGTGTGTGTTTGAGTCCAACAGAGATTGTCAAAGGCAGTATTGGTTGAGCCCCGGAAACAAGAATCTGACTCTCTCTGGGGTTAAATCATTCTTTTCTTCTCTCGGTTCCCGATTGATAGAAGGGGAATAATACAACAGGCAGCGAGAGAGAGAGGAGGGAGGATGTTGTGCTGGGGGGAGTTGGGCTCAGGGAGCGGACAGAATCCGTGCTGTCAGTCAGAGGAGATTCTCAAAGGAGAGAGAGTTCATCATGTTTGCAGCCGGGAAGGAGTCACTGTGTTTGTGTTGGAAAACGGAAAAGTTTACACCAAAGCCCGCGGACGGAAGCGAAAATCAAAATCAGGTGAGGAGACAGAAATATTACATTCCTGTCTATAAGTGGAAGGAGAATTGTTTAACATTGAATGGTTACAAATGTAAAGATACATGTATCAATTTAGACATATTGCAAAGCAAATGACGCGCTCAAAGTTTGCAGCTAACTGTATATGGAGTAGAGACCCTCTAATATCAATATTAAATTCTTGTCAAGAATTGTGTTTTCTTCATCCATTGGTCTCTGGATGAGTCAACATTTATTGCCCATCCCTTGTTAACCGTTTGTTCGTGACTGGTGTTACAGTCTGATAATTCATTCAAGTAAAATTGTCCCAGGAATTGTATTTAATGTTTATTTTAATGCTGTGCCCAAGCCCCGCGTTGCATTAATAACTGTGTTTGAGTGTCAGTTATAATGTGGGCATTGGTTATAATGTGGGCTTTGAGTATAATGTGGACATTAACCGTAAGTTAGTTATCGGTTAGAATATAGTTGATGGGTGGGACGTGATTATTGGTTGTAACGTGGGTGTCGATCGTAATATACAGACTCACGGTGCCTGGGTTTTAAGTGCAGTTTCCAGAGAGTTGTGATATCTTTTTCCCACATAATTCTTTCCTTGCTCTCTCTAAACTACATTTCTTCATTTTTGATTCTGGTATCTTTCGGTTTCGTTTCTCAGCCAGCTGCAGCAATGACGCAGAGTCCTGCTCTCAACCGCGAAGTAGCCGCCTCCAAAAACTGACTCAATTTGATCTGTTCACGCAAACAGAGCCAACAATATCTTTGTGGAAACAAACAAAAATTCATAACGTGTAAATTCGCAGAGGGTTTCATCATCGTCCACAGGCCCTTCGCCCAACTTAGTCCACATCAACACACAGAGCATCCTACCTAGACCCATCCTCCTATAACCTACCTAAGCGACACACCCCTGAACACTACCAGCAATTTTCAAGCATGACGAATCCACCTAACCTGCACATCTTTGGACTGTGGGAAGAAACTGGAGCACCCAGAGAAAGCCCACACAGACACAGGGAGAATATGCAGACTTGACACAGTCACCCAAGGGTAGAATCGAACCTAGGTCCCTGGTGCTACGAGGCAGCACCGCTAACCTCTGAGTTACCCTGATCTGGCTTGGAGCAACACTGTTTGTCTCAAAGTGAAATGTTGCCTTAATCACACCATCAGACATGATTTTAAGCCTCCAGGTTGGGTTGTTATTATTGCCCAGGGCACATGATCCACCAAGGGGTAATTAATTGGCATTTTAACCAATAACAACAGGGATATGACAAGATCACTCATCAAAATCCTGTGGGTCTTTTTTAAGATTAGCAAATCAGAAGCTAACTCATTTTGTCCTGTTAGTTCTTAATATCAGTTAATATGACTTTTCTTCTGTCTTGCTCCAGTCTCCACTATCTCCTTGTTTACCTACCCCTTTTATGTCGGTCTTTCTCTGGGCTCCAGGAGAGGTAGGCACGGAGCACAAGAGTCTCCTCTGGCTGTCCCCCCCACAAACAAGAATACCATTTTAGATACTGCTGGGTGGGGTAGCCTCTCAGGGTAAAATAGCAGCAGCAGCCAGGTCTTTGGCACCATGACTGGTTTGGCTGAAAAGAAAGGTATAGAAAAGTCCATTCAATCAATAGTGAATGCAATAGAATTCTTATCAACTGGGCCAATGGGCTGAGGAATGCCATATAGAGTTTAATTTAAATAAATCCAAGGTATTTCATTTTGGTAAGAAATCTGGGTAGGATTTACACATGTAATGGTAGGGTCCTAGGGACTTGTCAAACAGAGCAACCTAGGGGTGCAGGTACATAATTCCTTGGAAGTGGCATCACAGGTAGACAGGGTGATGAAGAAGGTGTTTGGCACATTTGCTTTCATTGGTCAGAGAACTGAGTGCAGGTCTTGGAATATCATGTTACATCTGTACAAGACATTGGTAAGGCCATGTTTAGTGTACTGCATGCAATTCTGGTCACCCTGGGATAGTGGGATATGGGCCAAACACAGGCAAATGGCACTAGTTCAATTTAGGATACCATATCAGCGTGGATAAGTTGAGCCAAAAGGTCTGTTTCTATGCCATCTAACTCTATGACTCTACCCCATAGCTCTCTCAGGTAACAAGTTTCAAAGATTCACAACTCACTGATAGAAAGAATTTCTCCTCATCTCAATCTTAAATTGGCGCCTCTGTATTCTGAGACTGTGCTGTCTGGTCTTAGACTCTCCCATGAGGAGAAGCACCTTCTCAGCATTTACCCTGTCAAGCCCTCTTAAGAATCACATATGTGTTTCAATTAGATCACTTTCATTATTCAAAGTTTCAATGCCCAACCTGTTAGCCCTCTATGCCAGGGATCATCCTATGAATGTTTTCAAAACAGCCTCCAATGAAATTATATCTTTTGTTAAATATGAGACAAAAACTGCTCATATTACTTCAAATTACTCTCACCAAAACCTTGCACAGTTGCAGTAAAATTTCCCTACTCTTACACTCCAACTCCCTTGAAATAAAAGCCAATACTCCATAAGCCTTTCTGATTATCTGCTGCATTTGTGTGCCCGCTTTCTGTGTTTCATGTACAAGTACCCTCAAGTCCCTTTGTTTCGCAGCTTTCTGCAGATTTTTCTCCATTTAAGTAATAGTCTTGTTATTTTGTTCTCCCTTGAAAAATTAACAACATCACATTTTCCCTCATTATAATCCGTTTGCCAACTTTTTGCCCACTTACCTAACTTATCAATATGTCTCTGTAAAGTGTTGCGAAGGTGGTGGTGAGCTGCCTTCCTGAACAGCTGCAGTTTATGTGCTGTTGGTGGTTCCACAGTGCAGTTTATGAGGGAATTCAGGGATTTTGACCTAGTGACAGTGAAGGAACGATGACATTTTTCAAGTCAGGGTAGTGAGTGGCTGCCGCCGCAGAAGATATAACATCTATCTGTTTACATCCTCCATCCACAGTCTCCAAGGGCCCAAACACACCTTCCAGGTGAAGCAACACTTTACCTGCACTTCACATAATCTAGTCTACTGCATTAACTGCTCACAAGCAGTTGGGGAAATGAAGCATACACTGGATGACTACTATGCAGAGATGGCTTTTTTTAAAAAAAGATTTCAACTCTCAAACTGTAACCATGGAATTCAACCTCACATCTGAGGATTACATAACCATTTTAACCTCAAATAATAATATTTTGATTTTGTTCTTTCTCTGTAGGAAGTTTTGTTCACTTCAAAGAGCAGAAAATTCATTTTGCCGACTGTGGGTCATCCCACATCCTGTTCCTTTCTAAGGGCGGAAGTCTTTATTATAGTGAAGTAAACTCAAAGCAACTTGAAGCTCAGGCAAAGGAGTTCTCCATACTGAAACCACAGTAAGAGTCATATTATTTCTGATGGCTTTTATATGAATAATAATGGATAATTTGTTTGGTTCTGCAGCATCATGTTGTAAACTGAATTGCTATCAGTGTTAGAAGATGGCAGAGTGAAGACAGAATTTAGCCCTTCACGGTATCAAGACACCATAGTCTTACCAGACCAGAGGCTGCTCTCTCATTGGAGAAAGACCACTGGTGGTGAATTAACCTGAGGGCCACCATTCCTCAGATGAGGGAAGAGTTTGAGAAGGAGAGTCCTTCATGGTAACCTCAGCTGGTGATGGGAATTGAACCAAACATCACACTGCTTCACAAACCAACTACCCAGCCAACTGAGTTAAACCAACCCCCATTTAGCCCTTAGACGACCCAATAGCCAGTTGACAGAATTTAATGTTCCATTCAAAAGTAGTCTATCAGTACTGCATCACCGTCATTGTTATCAGCTGTCCTTTAATTCAAAAGTAGCATCTATTTAAGGACTTTGAGTGTCTGCCATCAATCTTCATATGGCTGAATAGGTTGATTTTAAGCCCACAGATCTTTAGCCACATTCTGTAGCAAGTCCCGCACAGTACAGGGATGTGGAGTACAGAATTCCTCCCTGTTGCTGATCTTTCGGACATTGTGAGTCAAAGCTTCAGGGACATGTTGCCACCATTCTGAAAGGTTGGAAATAAGGTCCACCCAATCATTAATATCAATGCTGTGATGTTTTAAGGAGAGCTTCAACATGTCTTTGAAGCAATTTTTTTTTGCCTTCATCTAGAACATTGGCCACATGAGAGTTATGATAACAGGATCTGGCAGTCCGGATGTGATTTTAAACCATTGTATAGTGTCCTATACATCAAAGTGCATTTTGTAGCAGATTTACCTGAATGCTTTGAGAGCTGGTTTTAAGAAAGATATTAACATTTTGATAATCTTCCCATTGCCTGCAAAATGTGTGGCAGGGGCATTGCTGATGGAATTTCTCCAGTGCCCTTATGTATAACTGATAAGTTCTTACAAACTAGAGATAACAGTGATCCTGAAAACCAGCAAGACATTTTAGACTTGTAGATCTTTGCAATGTCAAACACTTGGTCTCTCCTATGTGATAGCAGTCCTGAAACATCGCATTAATTTTGTGCTCAAGTCTATGGAGTGGGACGTGACATTACAACTTGCTACATTAGAAGACAAGAGTGCCACCAGCTGAACCCAGGCTGATTCACGAACTCACTTTGGTGGGTTTAGCAACTGTTTATCCAGTGATATATTTCAAATAAGCAGTATGATCTTGTGGGCATTGTAACTGCTTACGAAATTCACACAGAGACGCAAGGACAACAAAAAATATGTTGGTGCTGGTTACATTTTAAAAGTCCAGTGATGATCTCCTACAAAAGTGGGTTAGAAAAAAATTCTAAAAATCCTCCCAAAAAATTAAATAAACAAGAAACATTACTAAGAAAAAAATTAAAAGTGGTGATTTTTTTCAAAAAAGAAAATCATTCCTGAGAACTGGGTATCACTGACTGGGCCAACAGTTATTTTCCATTCCGGGGTGGTAGTGAAATGCCTCTGAAGCCCATTTTGCTGTAACCAGACCACCAATGTTATTCAGGCTAGAGTTCGAAGATTGTATCAGTGATAATGGGAACTGCAGATGCTGGAGAATCCAAGATAATGAAATGTGAGGCTGGATGAACACAGCAGGCCCAGCAGCATCTCAGGAGCACAAAAGCTGACGTTTCGGGCCTAGACTAGGCCCGAAACGTCAGCTTTTGTGCTCCTGAAATGCTGCTGGGCCTGCTGTGTTCATCCAGCCTCACATTTCATTATCTAGAGTTCTAAGATGTTGGTTGAATTTGCATTCTCATTCTGTTCTGTTTATGTTTAGGTTACTTAAGGGTTTGAATGACAGAAGAGTCATTCAAGTGGCCTGTGGAAACAATCACTCACTGGCATTGGCCAAAGGTAAAATTTAGTCTTGAACATCATTGTAACATAAAATTAATACACTTTGCATCTACACCTGTTGCAAACTAGGTCCGCCTTTAGCATCGTAAAAGACTTGCATGTTCAGTGTTAAATACTGAAAAAATAAATTGTCCTTGGTCAGCTTATGATATACCTTTGAAGCAGGTTGGATTTGGGCTTTAACCTTAGATTTAGGAACACCAGCATGGCGCTGTAACGCCTCTCATTAAAAGTCAGATTTTTGCAACAGTTATGTGGAAAACCAAACCCTGCAAAGGAAGAAGCTTGAAAATATGGCTATTGGCTGAATATCGTATTACCTATCACACATTACAATAGTGGCTTCATTTCCAAAATCCTTCATTGACTTCAGGCTATATTGTGGACATAAGAGGCACTATGTAAAGGCAAGTGTTTTTATAAATATATAACACAAACTACTGCAGGCAATAATTCTGCCTTTTTGTATCTAAAACTTGAAAAGGCTTAACTGACTTTCATCTTCTATCATCCTTAGTTATCTTGACCTTCTGGTTCAGCACAACTGAGTGACTAGTCAGGCCACGACAGAGGGCAGTGAAAAGATAGATTTATATTTGCAGTATTTAAGAAAAAAATTGAATTTAAATTCTAAAACTGGCAGGTTGAGATTAAAAATCTGTTATAAAAAGGGCTGATACTACTTTAATACCAAACCAATGTTAAAGGAGATAATAAAGAACAGTGTCCATCCATCTGTCACTTGTTTGCATCCCAGGACAGGTCCTAACTCAAGTCCCATACAGATGATTCTTGAACTGCATAATGCTAGGTGAGGTGGCTTCTTTTGTGTAAAATACTGGAAAAATAAATTGTCTTTAGTCAGCTTATGACACACCTTTGAAGCAGATTGGATTTGAACTTTAACCTTAGATTTAGGGACACCAGCATGGCGCTGTAACAGCCTTTCATTAAAAGTCAGTTTTGTGTATTCACTGATATGTCAGTTGCTCCACGATCCTGGAGCAACCTTGTGCTGATGTCACAGAGCTGCACATCACCGTGCGTAAATAACACAGTGTGGGTTGAGTTAGAACTTTCTCCACCAGGTGAAATTCTAGGATGGTGATGAAAACACAAGGAAGCTACGTTTGTCCTTAGGTAATGTTACTATAAGCCATGGCCTGAAATAGCTATGATTAACTTGCATAGCAGTATTTAGGACTAATGCATGATAGATAGTAATGCTTTGGAGTCTAAATCTGAACACAGATCTTGACATAGGCTGATTGAGGAGAAGGCAATCTCAAATGCAAAATTGTAGTGGGGCATCACACCGTGCAATAAAATAACCTCACATAGCTTTCCTCATTATTTAACATTTTACAATATCTTCCCCAGGGCAATAGCAACTAAAAGTAAAAAGGCCTATCTACCTTTTACTATGGGACAAAGGTAGCACAATTATTTTACACTTGTACCCTATTGCACCACTGAGAGTGAGTGCTGTGGTCTCTAGGGCTATCTGTAGTAGGATCTGAGCTCAACCTTTTCTGACTCAGAAACTAGTATTAAATGAACCGATGGTTTCTACTTTTTGATGTACACAGTATGCTGGAAGCAAACATCATATGTAGACACTATTCAAAGATGGACACATTAAGTGATTTATAGCTTTGTTTAGAGCTAATTTCCGTCAAGGCTACTATCTCCTGAAGACTTCTGTTCACCGACTTCAAGCTACCCAATCCCACAAAACATAAGCCTTGGGTGTGTAGGCTTAACATAGCCATCCCAGACAGAAAGAAGCTACTGGAGAATAAAATTCCATCCCCAAAGAAGGAGGAGAGGTGACCTAATTGAGGTATACAAGATAATGAGAGGCATAGATAGAGTTGATAGCCAGACACTATTTCCCAGGGCAGAAATGGCTAACACGAGGGGTCATAGTTTTAAGCTGGTTGGAGGAAAGTATAGAGGGGATGTCAGAGGCGGGTTCTTTACACAGAGAGTTGTGAGAGCATAGAATGCATTGCCAGCAGCAGTTGTGGAAGCAAGGTCATTGGGGTCATTTAAGAGACTGCTGGACTTGCATATGGTCACGGAAATTTGAGGGTGCATACATGAGGATCAATGGTCGGCACAACATCGTGGGCTGAAGGGCCTGTTCTGTGCTGTACTGTTCTATGTTCTATGTTCTATTCCCAATTCCACCGCCTCCGCCGCATCTGCTCCCGGGATGAGGCATTCCACTCCCGCCCATCCCAGATGTCCACGTTCTTCAAGGACCGCAACTTTCCCCCCACAGTGGTCGAGAGCTCCATTGACTGCATCTCCCGCATTTCCCGCAACACATGCCTCACACCCCGCCCCCGCCACAACCACCCCAAGAGGATCCCCCTCGTTCTCACATACCAACCCACCAACCTCCGGATACAACGTATCATCCTCCGACACTTCTGCCATCTACAATCTGACCCCACCACCCAAGATATTTTTCCATCCCCACCCTTGTCTGCCTTCCGGAGAGACCACTCTCTCCGTGACTCCCTAGTCCGCTCCACACTCCCCTCCAACCCCACCACACCTGGCACCTTCCGCTGCAACCGCAGGAAGTGCTACATGTGCCCCCACACCTCCTCCCTCACCCCTATCCCAGGCCCCAAGATGACCTTCCATATCAAGCAGATGTTCACCTGCACATCTGCCAATGTGGTATACTGTATCCATTGTACCCGGTGTAGCTTCCTCTACATTGGGGAAACCAAGCGGAGGCTTGGGGACCACTTTGCAGAACACCTCCGCCCGGTCCGCAGTAAACAACTGCACCTCCCGGTCGCGAACCATTTCAACTCCCCCTCCCATTCTTTAGATGACATGTCCATCATGGGCCTCCTGTAGTGCCACAATGATGCCACCCGAAGGTTGCAGGAACAGCAACTCATATTCCGCTTGGGAACCCTGCAGCCCAATGGTATCAATGTGGACTTCACAAGCTTCACAATCTCCCCTTCCCCCACTGTATCCTAAAACCAACCCAGTTCGTCCCCTCTCACCACTGCATCCCAAAACCAGCCCAGCCTGTCCCCGCCTCCCTAACCTGTTCTTCCTCTCACCTATCCCTTCCTCCCACCTCAAGCAACGCCTCCATTTCCTACCTACTAACCTCATCCCGCCTCCTTGACCTGTCCGTTTTCCCTGGACTGACCTATCCCCTCGCTACCTCCCCACCTATACGCTCCTTTCCACCTATCTTCTTTTCCCTCCATCTTCGGTCCGCCTCCCCCTCTGTCCCTATTTATTCCATTCCCTCTCCCCATCCCCCTCTCTGATGAACGGTCTAGGCCCAAAACGTCAGCTTTTGTGCTCCTGAGATGCTGCTTGGCCTGCTGTGTTCATCTAGCTTCACACTTTGTTATACTGGAGAATGTTACCTTCTTTAAAGTAGCCTGCTTAATTTAATTAAATCTTAGCTATACTAAGCCATATTTTAAGGATAATACTGTGTGGAGTTGGAGGACCAGAGCAGGCCAGGCAGAATCAGAGGAGCAGGAAAGTTGACGTTTTGGGTCGGGACCCTTCTTCAGAAAGAAGGCGCCTTTTCTGAAGAAGGGTCCTGACCCAAAACGTCAATTTTCCTGCTCCTCTGGTGCTGCCTGGCCTGCTGTGTTTCTCCAGCCCCACACTGTGTAATCTCTGACTCCAGCACCAGCAGTTCTTACTATCCCATACTTTAAGGGTCTGGATTTCTCTGTTCAGAATTTATACTTGGCCAGTTTAAGGAGCTTGCGAGAGAAAAGGATTTGTTCTGTTGTATCGGAAAATCATTAATGAGATGATTTAGTAATCTTGCCAATTTATTAGTAGCAATTAAAAGTAATCAACTTTAAATGGTAAGTAACCTGCCACGATGAAAAAAAAATCAAAAAACCATATCCAATAAAACCCAGCCTGATGTTGTTTTAAACCATTCAAGAATACCTAAGAATTTTAAAGAATAAAAATATCAATCAACATTTAAAGTAAAATTTTTCCATGAAACCCCAAACAATAAAGGTATCTTCTCTGATTAGAGAAAATATCTTTTAGAGCATTATATGAGGGTTTCTAATACTTCTGAAATCTACAGTGACAAGGTTTTACTTTTATATTGATCCTCCGTGTTTTGAAAAAACTTCCAATTCTTTTCCAATTTCACATGTTGCTGTATCATTTAGCCTTAATCCTCAATTATTTTAGTCAATTTGTTTGTTATGTTGTATAACTGCAACATAAAATTTTCTTACATCTCTCCCTTACTCTTTTCAAAAATAAACTAATCCTTTGTTAAAAATTTATCAGTAAAAAGATGTTTATTATTTTTCTGTAAAGCAAAATCTAAAAAACTGTTGACGCTGTAAATCAGAAACAAAAACAGAATTTGCTGGAAAAGCTCAGTAGGCCTGGCAACATCTGTGGAGAGCAATCAGAGTTAATATTTCAGAGATAGTAGGAACTGCAGATGCTGGAGAATCTGAGATAACAAGGTATAGAGCTGAATGAATACAGCAGGTGAAGCAGCATCAGAGGAGCAGGAAGGCTGACGTTTCAGGCCTAGACCCTTCTTCGGAAAAGGGTCTGGTCTAGGTCTGAAACGTCAGCCTTCCTGCTCCTCTGATGCTGCTTTGCCTGCTGTATTCATCCAGCTCTATATCTTGTTAATATTTCAGGCTGAGTAACCCTTCCTCAGGACTGTTCTGAAGAAGGGTCGCTCAAAGCATTAACCCTGACTTCTCTCCACTGATGTTGCCAGGCCTGTTGAGCTTTTCCAGCAATTTCTGTTTTTGTTTATTTTTTCTGTCTTTAGCTTTGCACACATTTCTATCTATATTTGGCATGAGTGTTGTTTGATCCCATTGTCTCTTGCTATTTGTATCATAAGGATCTTTGCTTGCCATCTTCAATCAGTTGGATATTTCAGGTTTTATAGTTTCCATACCTGCCCTGTAATGAACATTGTGTTTCTCACATCCAAATGAAATACAGCCATATCACTTTCAAGGCCTACTCTTTTTGATTTAACTATTGTTTATACCTTTTTGTTTTGTGTGTTCATTAACTTAATTGATGGCGCTTGTGTGTTATCCCAATGTCCCCTTCCAGGTTTCTCCTAAATTCAAGGTAGGCTTTGCTGACATTTTCTACTCACTCTGATGGCTCCTTGAATGATTATCTTCTTGTTCTCATGAATCCTTGGCTTTAAGTGTTTTTGCTCTCAATATGTGTCCTATCTAATTATTTGCACTTGTTTATCAACCTAAACTACATTTCTAACAAGATAACATCACGACAAGACCACTGAGTGGAACATCATACCTTGAGGCTTGTGGGTCGGTTGGCTTGGATGGCTGCTTTGTGATGCAGAGTGATACCAACAATGCAGGTTCATTTCCTGTACTAGCTGAGGTTACCATAAAAGTCCTGCCTTCCCTAACTCACCCCTAGCCTGAGGTGAGGTGACCCCCGGCCGGGTAGAACTAATCGTTCAAAGCCATGAATCTTATTGACATTCAGCAACATACAAAAATTGGTCTAAAATAGAAACAAGTTTCCTGTATTTAAGTTTTCTTGTAAACGTGATCATTTAAAACTTAGAATACACTTACTTTTGCCAAAGGTTTTGTTTATTCTTCTTACTTCTTTTATGCTGAAAGACGGTCAACTCTTTGCCTGGGGACAGAACACTTATGGCCAGCTCGGTCTTGGTACAACAGATGCCTCGCAGCACAATCATCAGCGTGTGATGTCCCTCATTGGGATGCCAGTGGCTCAGATCGCTGCGGGAGGAGAACACAGCTTCGCCCTGTCTCTCTCTGGGGCTCTGTTTGGATGGGGAAGAAATAATCACGGACAGCTGGGACTCAAGGACACAGAGGGTAAGAACCTTTACAGAAACAGTTACCCCTCCTTTTCGTTTCTACTAGTTCCACTTTCAAACAAAGTTTTGCATCCATCCAAAACCAGTGAATCATTTAACAATGGATCTAATTTTGTGTTTAGTGTTTAAGTTCATCAACTGTATTGACTTCAAAGAAAGCTGCCCACAATGACCTAATGATTTCTGTGGCATAGGCTTCAACTTTCCTCACATTAATTCCAGTTTTGCATCCAGCAACAATGATACCATCAAGTCAGCTAAGCAGATGTTTGCTTTGAAAAATTTTCACAAGCAGAGAATCAGGAAGTAAGTAAAGTAATGATTGGGATACAGATAGAAGATGAAACTGAGCTATCGTTAAAAAACATTAAAACAATTTTAAAAATCCATGGAATTTCACATGGAAAGGAGGACATTTAGGTTCCATAAATATAAATTCAACTTATCAAGGCCAGAGAATGCATTCACCAATAATTCTTGCTGACTACACTGTTAAAAACTCAGTTAAGTCTCTGTCAACAAAATGTAATACCTGTCGAATAATTTTACAATGAAACTATTGTGTAAAAGGTGGAAAGCTCTTGAACCCTTACTATTCCCAGATCAATTCAGAGGGAGGTTCATTGTTGTAGGTTTGGAGTCACATGTAGGCTTGACCACATAAGGATGATGGAATCTTCAAAAGGCAATCAATTATTTCATAGTCACCATAATAGAAGCTAGCTGTCAATCCTACATTTTCTGAATTGAATTTTTGTCTATTTACCCAAGGACAATAATCCTAAGCTTTTGGGGTACTAGCTCAAATAATTTTACCACATTGCCAGTACTTCTCTATTTATCCCTAATTTACTTCATTTATGGTCATTTATTTCTGTTTAAAATCACGTGCGCACCAGTAATTTTTTATTCTTATCATGTTTTCTTGACAAAATCCTGATGCAAAAAAACACATAACAAAGAGCACATTACAACAGAGGCTTCCCCTACATCAATCATGGAGACTGACCAGAAAGAGGTTTATAAAAATATTGAGCGGAATACAAAAGTCAGAATAATAATGATTCATTTAATGGTTTTCATTTAGTGAGACACCTCCTCTTCAAAATACCGCAGAACAGGTGATTGCTTTGGAAATAGTGGAAGGAATGTTACTTCATCAGTCTTTCAATCATTCTTACAGATAGACATAAGCCCAGCCGCATAAAGCTGTTGGATTGTAAGAAGGTTGTCCATGTCGCTTGTGGAGAAGAGCACACTGCTGTTCTGACCAAGGTTTGTTCAGAAGCTTTTCAATCAACTTTATTTAGGTGTGGTGATATCCTAACCTTGTAAGTGACAATTTAGGAGCTTTACCGTCGTTTGCAGCCTATATAATAAAACCAAAGGTTTCCCTTGGAATCAGATGTAACATGTCCTTAATTCATTGCTTTTCCTTTAGGATGGGCTTGTTTACACCTTTGGAGCAGGGCGTTATGGGCAACTTGGACACAACTCTACAGAGGATGAGACTAAACCTCATCTGGTCGGCTACCAGATTTTTGGAAAGAAAGCTTCTCAAATAGCTTGTGGAAGGTGCGATCTGAAAACAAGAAATCAAATTAAATGAGGCTATGTCTCTTTGAATCTTTCTTATGTGGGAATCAGAAAGATTTGAAATTATGCAATGCATTAGTCACATAACACAGATTGCCATGTGCCATGTAATTTCATCTGGTCAACTGTTTCATTATCCGTACAGTTCAGTGACAGTTTTAGATTGTTAAGATCTATTTCTTATTTGTGAATAAATAATAGCTCAGTGTGTGGTTTAAGTGTGGCAAGTGGACATTCAGTCTTTGAGGAGCCTGAGTAGAGAGATATTTGAGAATGTGGCTTGGGAATAATTGGTGGAAACCTGGCACAGCAGAAGTCTGGACTTCTATTGTGGAGCTCCAAGGGACAATTCTACTCTTCTCACTAGGTCCCATTGGTTTTTGGCACTTGTTAAGTATGTATAGCCTGGGGAGATGGTGGTGTAGTAATTAAACCTGCCATCTATACCAGCTTACATGGAAAAATCGAAAAAACTGTGGACGCTGTAAATCAGGAACAAAACCAAAGTTGCTGGAAAAGCTCAGCAGCTCAGCATCTGTGAAGGAAAAAACAGAGTTAACGTTTCAGGTCCAGTGACCCTTCCTCAGAACTGTGGACACCGGACAATGAAAAGTTCTGAAGAAGGGTCACTGGACCTGAAATATTAACTCAGTCTTTTTCCTTCACAGATGTGGCCAGACCTGCTGAGCTTTTTCAGCAACTCTGTTTTTGTTCCTAGCTTACATGTGACTCCACAACCATGTGATTGACTTTTAGTTAAAGATGGGCAATAAATGCTAAGCCAGTGAAGCCTACATCCCATGAGTAAAGAGAAAATAAAATGGCAGCAAAACTAAGTTCCAAAGCTGTAAGACTAAGAGAAATTTTGCATTGTTTAGAGCTAATCAGCAATGCAAAACCAGGAAAAATCATGGAAATTTATGATTTTATTTTAAACAGTTACCACACACTTGTCTTTGTTCAGTCCTCTGGGAAGATCTATTCCTTTGGTCGTGGAGACAAAGGGCAACTTGGAAATAGAGAAACCAAAGATCAGCTAGTGCCTCTTCCCATCAACATCATGGACATCGTCAACAATAATGGAAATGGAAACAGTGAGTAATATAAGACTTTACTCCTCATTGTGCAGAAAATGTAAATGTTAATGTTGATCTGTGGTGCAATATTTTGCAATTTCAGCCAGACTTCGATGTAATATGAAAAGCAAATAAAATTAGTCAACCTCATGTGCCCACAGGGAATATAAAATTAAACAAGTTAAATAATTACACTAATCTTTAAAATAATTTTTAAGGTCTGTGGACAACCATACCAAGGTGTATAGAAATAATTCAGTTCTCATTTTAAACTTGCAATTTCAGTCTGTATTTTTATTCACTTTCACATTTTGAATTCTTATTCATAATGGAAAATCCCTATGTATACATGTATTGCTGTAACCATATGTTGCCCCCACCCCACAATGATGACACCGTAAATTCTTCAGTCAATGTGTAATTCTATAGGCTTTTTCCATTCCAAACATAGGCAAATAAATTTACATTGGATGAACAAGATAGAAAAGAGCCATAAATATAAACTGAACACATTACATAGGGAAGAGCAGGTCAACATATACTTTGAATAACATTGATATCCACTTAACGTGTATTCATACATCTTGACAGATCATGAAGCAAGGTCAGTTGTGAGGATATTTGCAGGAGGAAACCAAAGTTTTGCAGAGTGCAATCGTGCAGTGGTAAGAATCTAAGTTCTCCTTAAGTCATATGGTAGTGTTGCAATAAGTAGTACTAGTGTGCAAGACTGTATGATGGGAATGGATATTCATTTGGCTCAAAAACATTTCAGGTCATTGTTTCATATTTGAAAACTGACTTTTCCATTTTTAATTCAATTCCATTCCATTCGTATGAAACTAAAACAAAGAACTACAGATACTGGAGATCCGAAACAAAAACAGAAAATAATGGAGGAACTCAGCATGTCTGGCAGCAGCTGTGGAGAGAGAAACAATTAACGTTCCAAAATGTTCACTCCGCTTTTCTCTCCAAAGATGCTGCAAGACCATCTGAGTTTCTCCAACACTGTTTTTTGGTCCATTCTGTTCAAGTCCTTGCCTCAGAATCTGGTGAAGTTTAATTCTTGGTAGTTTTGTCACTAGTACTTTGCTATTGACTTCCACGCTCAAGCCAGGCAAGGAGACTAGCCCAAAATCTACCTTGTGGAGACAAACCCATGCTGTGGATGTTATTCTGAAACACACACTAACGAAGTGAGTTAAACAGAACTCTTCCCCGTCCAGCCATTTCATTTATAATTTCCTTAATTAACTATTTAATTAAACTGAAAATGTATTTTAACCAGATTCAAAATTAATTTTCAGAAGTGATTGAATGTGGATGTGTAGGTTGGAGATATACAGGATTGTGGAGAAAGAACATTGTCTGTATTGTAGAGAGTTGATGTTTCCCGTTAGCGTCCCTCATGTACATTTAATCCCCTTGGTTTATTTTTCTCTTTAGGATTTGGCGTCCTCTACTGACCAGTCTGCCCTCTCCACTCTCAATGCTTTCAGGCGAATTGTGACAGTGGACAATTTACTGGAGCAGGAATTGAACAAAAACAAGAGAAGGTAAGGTGCCTTCCTGAGAAATTCATTTTGCCATCTTCAATTTCCATGCAATTTCTTATTAACGCCTGTTCATGAATTCCTTTTGTATTCATTTCCTCTGTGCAAACACATGTTACCTGTTAATGTTAAATCTGACATTCCCTGACTGATGTTAAAGTGACAAACATTAAATAATTTAAATTCCAGTCTCTTTCGTACAGAATATATGAAGAAGATAATCAATAGAATCAACAGTAGGCCAATCAGCCACATGATGGAGCTCCCAATCTACCATTCAAATAAATATAAATGCTTAATATTTAAAAACGAGAGATAATTAGCAATAGTCTATAAAGTACCATGGACAGTTCTCCATTAAAAAAACAATGAGACGAATTAATGGCACACCAGTGGTTTGCTGTTTTTTGCTGGGTCCACTGTTTTTTGTCATTTATAGAAGTGACTTGAATGTGAATATAAGGGGTATGGCTAGTACATTTGCAGATGACACCAACATTGGTGGTGTAGTGGACAGTGAAGAAGATGACCTCAGAGTACAACAGGATCTTGATCAGGTGGGTCAAAGAGTGGCAGATGGAGCTTAATTTAGATCAATGTGAGGTGTTGCATTTTGGTGAGGCAATCAGTGCAGGACTTATAAAGTCAACGGTAGGGCCCTGGGGAGTATTGTCAAACAAAGGGACCCAGACGTGTAGGTGCATGGTTCCTCGAAAGTGGGGTCACAGGTAGAAAGAGTGGTTATGTATGCAACAAAAACAGAAATTGCTGGATAAGCTCAACAGATCTGGCAGCATCTGTGGAGAGAAATTGCAGTTAACATTTCGGGTTTGATTTCTCTCCACAGATGCTGCCAGATCTGCTGAGCTTATCCAGCAATTTCTGTTTTTGTTGCATACATAACCACTCTTTCTACCTGTGACCCCACTTTCGAGGAACCATGCACCTACACGTCTGGGTCCCTTTGTTTGACAATACTCCCCAGGGCCCTACCGTTGACTTTATAAGTCCTGCACTGATTGCCTCACCAAAATGCAACACCTCACATTGATCTAAATTAAGCTCCATCTGCCACTCTTTGACCCACCTGATCAAGATCCTGTCTTACTCTGAGGTCATCTTCTTCACTGTCCACTACACCACCAATGTTGGTGTCATCTGCAAACGTACTAGCCATACCCCTTATATTCACATTCAAGTCACTTCTATAAATGACAAAAAACAGTGGACCCAGCAAAAAACAGCAAGTATGGCAGCATTTGTGGAGAGAAATCAAACCCGAAATGTTAACTACGATTTGTCTTCACGGATGCTGCCAGACTTGCTGAGCTTTTCCAGCAATTTCTGTTTTTGTTTCTGATTTACAGCGTCTGCAGTTCTTTTGGTGGTTACAAAGTCATTTGGCATGCTTACCTTCATTGGTCAGCGTGCTGAGTATAGGAGCTGGGCTGTACAAGTTGCAACTGTATTGGACATTGGTTAGGCCACTTTTGGAAAACTGCATTCAATCTGGTCCAAGGTAACAAGGTGTAAAGCTGGATGAACACAGCAGGCCAAGCAGCATCAGAGGAGCAGGAAGGCTGACGTTTCAGGCCTAGACCCTTCTTCAGAAATCTGGTCTCCCTGCTGTAGGAAAGATGTTGTTACACTTGAAATGGTTCAGAAAAGATTTACAAGGGTGTTGCTGGGATTGGAGGATTTGAACTAAAGGGAGAGGATGAATAGACTGGGGCTTTCTTCCCTGGAGTGTCAGAGGCTGAGGGATGACCTTACAGAGGTTTTTAAAATCATGAAGGGCATGGATAGGGTGAATGGCCAAGCTCTTTTTCCCTGGGTAGGGGAGTCCAAAACCTAGAGGGCACAGGTTTAAGGTGAGAGGGAAAAGATTTAAAAGAGATCTAAGGGGCAACTTTTTCACACAGAGGGTGGTGCATGTATGGAATGAGCTGCCAGAAGAAGTGGTGGAGGTGGGCACAATTACAACATTTAAAAGGCATCTGGATGGGTACATGAATAGGAAGGGTTTGGAGGGATATGGGATAAATGCAGGCAAATGGGACTAGATCAGTTTAGGATATCTGGTCAGCAAGGGCAAGTTGTAATATAGGATCTGTTTTCATGCTATATAAGTCTATGACTGTAATTCTTTTTGAATTTCAATTACAGGGCAATCATTCGGGCATTTTCTTCTCCTCAAGTTCTGTGTGGAAGTTTCCTGGATGTCAGGTAAACAAATGTGTTATTGGCTAATTATGAGCCCCAAAATATCTAAAGTAAACTTGTTGTTACCGTATCTAATTAAGTTCCTTGCTTTATTGCCTAGGCCCAAACCAAAAGACAGGTCCCAAGTTCTTTACCAAACATCATTAGGATGCATTTTACTTTTTGCATTTACTTTGCTCAGTCTTCTTGGGCAGATTTTTTCACTGGAGAAAAGGAGGAGGAGAGGGGACCTAATTGAGGTATACAAGATAATGAGAGGCATAGATAGAATTGATAGCCAGAGACTATTTCCCAGGGCAGAAGTGGCTAACACGAGGGGTCATAGTTTTAAGCTGGTTGGAGGAAAGTACAGAGGGGATGTCAGAGGCAGGTTCTTTACACAGAGAGTTGTGAGAGCATGGAATGCGTTGCCAGCAGCAGTTGTGGAAGCAAGGTCATTGGGGTCATTTAAGAGACTGCTGGACATGCATATGGTCACAGAAATTTGAGGGTGCATACATGAGGATCAATGGTCGGCACATCGTGGGCTGAAGGGCCTGTTCTGTGCTGTACTGTTCTATGTTCTATGTCAATGCAGTGCAGTGTTCCTGGCCTGCTGTGTTCCTCGTGCTCCACACTGTATTGACTCTGACCCCAGCATCTACAGTTCTTGCTATTTCTCTGTCTCTGACCCTTCACTTTCCTCCTTTAAAGAATTCATTAAAAAAATTTTTTTAATCTAAACATTTGGATCAAATCACCGAATGCCTTTTTCTTTGAATTGGCATCAGATTTCTGTCCCATGACAGTTCAGTGAATATTTCTTTGCATTTGAGGTGTCATATAAAGGCAATTTGCTGTTGTTGATGCAGCAACGGTTATGTAGGATCAATTTTAATTCGAGAGGCTCTGCCCTTCACGAGGACTAATGAAGTTAAATGCTGACAATGTTGGGCCCAAACTTTGCCATTCCATCAGGGACCGTTCCTAATGACTACCTGCCAGGGAGGAATGGTGGAGTGGAGTTATAGAGTCATAGAGAGTCATCCATGTGCAGCATGGAAACACATACCTTAGTCCAACCCATCCACACCGAACAGATAACCCAATCTGACGTAGTCCCATTTGCAAGCATTTGGCCGATATCCCTGTAAACACCTTCCTAATCAAATACTCATCAAAATGCCTTTTAAATGTTGTAATTGTACCAGCCTCCACCACTTCCTCTGGCAGCTCGTTTCATACACGCACCAACTTCTGTGTGAAAAAGTTGCCTTTCATGTCCCTTTTAAATCCTTCCCCTGTCACCTTAAACCTGTGCCTTCTAGTTTGTGACTCCCCTACCCTGGAAAAAAAAACTTGGCTATTCACCCTATCAATGCTCCTCATGTTTTAAAAACCTCTATAAGGTCACCCCTCAGCCTCCAACACGCCAGGGAAAAAAGCCCTAGCCTATTTAACCTCTCCCTATAGCTCAAAGCTTTCAGCCCCAACATCATCTCTATAAATGTTTTTCTGAGCCCTAGCTGTAAAAAAAAATCACCAATTCTCTTTATCAGATCACTTTACTGGGATCAGTTAGCTCAGTTGGCTGGATGGCTGGTTTGTGATGAAGAATGATGTAAACAATATGGGTTGACTTTCAGGCTGACATTACCATGAAGATCCCTCCCTCTCAACCTTTGTCTGTGCCTGAGATGTGGTGGCCGTCAGGTTAAACCAACACCAGTCATCTTTCTTTAGTGAGAGAGAAACCTTCTAGCTCTATGGGTGATTTTGCATTACCAGGTGGTAAAAGTGAACAATTCCCCAATGAAAGTGAGTGTTCGAGCTCCAACATATCATATCTCTTTCTGTTTCAAATGACTTATGTAGATTTGGTTGGGCACAAACATACAGTGCTTCAAATGAATCTATATCATCAAAGAAGCCAATACAATATTGTATTGTTTCCACAGTGCATCAATAATCATTCTTACTATGTATTTCAAAACAGCAAGAATGGCCATTTCAAAATGAATGGAGAGACGTCTGGCCTGGATTTGTCTGCAATATATCAGTGCTTTGTGAATTTGGCAAAGAACTCCTTAACTTTGCAGGTAATGTTACAGACTAATCAATCCCATAGCTTCTCACAGCTGAAGATGCTGCAAAGTACTTTCTTCCATCCCTAAGCATCTCTGATTCATTGAAGGGGATAAAGGGAGAGAAGACACAAACACAATAGCTATCAGTGGAAAGGATAACTATTGGGGTTAAAGAGTGATAAGTACCCTGGACCCGATGGAATACGTCCTAGAATTTTGAAAAAAAATAGCTACAGAGGTAATGTAAATGTAAATGTAAATGTAAACACTGGTGGTAATCTTCCAAGAATCCTTAGATTCAGAGAGATTGTGATAGACTCTAGGACCAGAGGGCATAATCTCAGAGTATGGAGTTGTCCATTTAAGACAAGATGAGGAGGATATTTTTCCATCAGAAGATAGTGAATCTGAGGATTTGATTTACTGCGGAGGGTTGTCAAGAGTGGGTCATAAAATATATTCAAGGCTGAGATAAACAAATTTTTAATGTGTAGGGGAATCAAAGATTATGGGATTAAGGCAGGAAAGTCGAGTTGAGAATTATCAGATCAGCCATGATCTAACTGAATGGCAAACAGACTTAATGGGATAAATGGCCTACATTTGCTCATGACCTAACTCGGAATATTCTGCTTGCAAGGCAAGGATGCTACCAGGTAATCCAAGATTCAGCCCTTTCAGGTTCAGTGAGACACCATTTCACTGTGCAGGTAATGCTGGTAAGAGAGCAGTGGAATTAGTCAATCTTTCATGGGATGTGGAAAATTCTGGCCAGGCTAACATTTGATGCCCATCTCTAATTATCCTTAATTGTCCAGCTAGGTCATATAAAAGGGTAGCTTTGGGCAGCTCATTATGAAAGAACACACAATGTACATGCAGAATCATGATAGCAGGAATGGAAATCCTTCATTTAGTAAAGGAAAATCATATAGATGTTGGCCTTAATTGCAAGAGTATTACAGTAAGGTTACTGAGGATTTTGAGGGTGTGGAAGTGGGGTGGGGGATGTTGTTAATGAATCCTTGAGCCTTGACGGTCAGGAGCACAGGAGAAAGGTGAGGCTCCAATGGGGTGAGGGGGTGTTGGGGAGGAGGGGAGAGTGCAGAGATGAGTATAGTGGGCTAATGTACTGGTAAAGTGCTGAGACAAGTTTAAGAAGGTTTCAGAGTGTTGGGATGTGTTACCTTTGAACAATCTAAAGCTACAATGGACAGATTATAGGCCTCTTAAGCAATTGAAGGATAGGGGGAAAATGCAGAAGAGCTGAGTTGAAACAGCCTTCCCCCGTTCCTTTACCTTGTGGTCTTATTTTATTGCTCCAAGTGGATAAAGTGACTTTTAATTATTGTCAAGGACTTGCACTTCTGTTGCTGATGTTCACAATTTTACAGGTGAAGAAGGCAGTTGAGAATAACCTGATCCCATCGTTACCCCGATCTCCGACTTGTGTGGAAACATTGCGAGTTTACATTATAATACCAGAACTCATTGCGGTTCTGACAGAGCCAAGGGACTCCGCATTGCTGCTGCAACATTTAAACAGATCCATTCTCTCACTTGAAGAGAGTTATTTTAAAATTCTTGGTAAGATTTTCAGACATTTTTCTAAGGATTTAGATGCAATTAACAGTTGCCATTCAAAGAAAATAATTAAGAAATCAAACTGGCTTTTGCAATTCTTATAATCCAAAAGTGGCAATGCTTCAATATGTACTTCACTGATACAAAGTTCATCAAGGTGCTCTGAGGTGTTGAGAAATGCAATATATATAAATGCAACTCTTTCTGTATTTTCTATACTGCCTTCAGAGGCCAGATATCTTGGGTGACAATGACTGGACAGGATGCCGAAGCAGTAAATCATCTCCTGATCAGAACTTTGGGGGAAATGCTACATTAACCCAGTTTCCATTGAAGGTCAAACAGCCGATCCAGAGCTCTTTGGGGGAAAGTATCAGCAAATTGAATAGCATAACTGTTTGCAGGATGGCAACCACTGTTCTATCTCTAAAGCTCTCCATCCTGTTCTGTGTGATCGGTGACCAAGTAGGTGGCTGTGTTTTATTTTATGCAAACATTTCTGTGTCATTTCTTTACAGAATGCTGGTGGTGTACAATGCCTTATCATTTCTTCATGCGCCTTGTGAGGATGTATCAGAAGGAATCATGTCACCTTCTTCAACTCACAATGACAGGCACCTCATCATGCAATCCCCAACTACACAGTTCATTGAAAATCTTACAAACACTTTATAAGGTGGGTACAAGTTTTCCTTGTGATTCTGGGCCTTTAGGTGGATTGTGCCCCTGTTTGGGGATGAATCTAATGGCTTTCTCACCGTACAATCTTCAACTGAATCCTGAAACCCTACTTCTTTGATCAGTTGCCTCCTGTCATTCTCCTTGTTACGGTATTTGCTGCTTATTTTCTTCCATGTGTTTTCTTCTGTGCAGATGTTTTAAGAACATAAGAACTAGGAGCAGGATGTGATCGTTCAGCCCTTGATTCCGCTCAGCAATTTAGTACAATTGCAGCTGACCTCATCTCCGTCTCAACTCCACGTTCTTGACTGCTTTCTCTCACCCTTCAACACATTACTAATTAAAAATCTGTTTATCTCCTCCTTAAATTTACTCAATATCCCAGCATCCACTGCACTCTGAGATAATGAATTCTACAGATTCATGACCCTTTGAGAGAAGTAATTTCTCCTCATCTCTGTTTCAAATTTGCCACCCTTTATCCCAGAACTACTATATCTCCTTTTGATTGCCCTACATCTTTTCTATTCCTTCTTTATCAATCCCCTTTAACATCTTATACTCCTCAAGTAAATTTCCTCTCATTCTTCTCAACTCCAGAGAGTATTGGCCTAAACTGCCCAATCTTTCTTCAAAAGACAAATTCCTCAGCTCTGGAATCAATATTTTACTTGATGTGGAGGAGCATTGAGAATTCAAAATAGTTTAGAAGGCAACATGACAACACTGAAATGTAGATTCCATCATGCAATATTGCAGTCTCAAAATTAACCTAAAAGTGATTGGATGAGTTCAACTTGGACACCCATTTTGCAACACACCTAAGTTTACTCTACACTGATGTCAATGGTAGGTTAAAGTAACATTTGACCCAGACTCTTCCTAATATTAACCTAAGTTAAAATTGTGACTTTTTAAAACTACTGAGATTGCGAAATCACAGACAACCGTTTACAGTCTGCTTATGTGGTGGCTAGAATCTTGTGATGCTCCCAGGAATGGGAAACAAGAGGCCAGTGAAACTGAATAGTGCGAGAGACTAAGAATCAGGCTCCCAACAACAGGATGGAAATTTGCAACTAAATTCTCGGAACTTTAAAGGCGTTGGAACTGTCCTATAATAGGCAATGAGAATTGCTTTTTGCATACATCTACATGCGGTCACTTCCATGATCATTAAAAGACCAGCTCACCACAAATAAGTTCGCATTTCCAATCGTGTCCTCTTCCACAAATGAGCAACTTGCGCCTCAAGATTCCCTACTGCATTTAAAGAGGTATACAGCAAGTGAAATGCAATTCTTGCTGACTTTGGAGCGAGTGACTGCTGTTTTCTCCTCTTTGAGGGCTGTTCTTCCATGCCAGGCTATAATTGACAGTTGCTGCACAGGCCATGGTAGGTGACTGAGGGAGGGAGAAATACTGGTGTGTAATGGGCTCATGTGAAAGAGACTGGCCAAGGGTGGAAATTATTGCTCTCATTTGGTGGCTTCACTATGATATATTGCCCACAGTATCCAGCAATGCGCAGGTTAGGTGGATTAACCCTGGGAAGTGCAGGGTCACAGGGATAGGTTAGGGGGTTATGTCTGTGTGGGATGCTGTTTGGAGGGTCAGTGTAGATTCAATGGGCCAAATGGCCTGTTTCCACACTGTAGGGATTCTATGATTCATTGCCAGTCTCTGTATTATCATCAAAAACCTCTAATAGCTTAGTTAAACATGATTTCTCCATAATATATCTGTGTTGTCTTCTCTAAATTAACAAATATTTGCTCAAATGACTACTTATTTTGTCCCAAATTATCGTTTCTTAAAGCTCACTCCACACCCAAGATAAGTGGGCTGGCCTGTAATTTCTGGGCTTTTTACGTACAGACAACCTATTGTATGGTTCCTCTTTACCAATTTTAAACCCTTTATGTGTCTGAACTTCCTCCTGTTTCCCTCAACTTGTGTATCATTTTCTCTCTTGCTAAAGATAGAAGCAAAATATTCTTGCTTCCTCATCTTATTCTCCATTCCATTTGTCATCTTGGGTGCTCTGGATTTGTTTTCACTGCCTTTGTCTTTCATGGGACAATATCTTGACTGTGATCAAAACATCCCTTCTTTAAGGCAGCCTGCGTTCACTTACAAGATAACAAAGTGTGAAGCTGGATGAACGCAGCAGGCCAAGCAGCATCTGCGTTCACTTACAGTTTTGTGTGATTCAATAATGATGGGTCCGTCTATACTGGAAACCCAAACATTTAAGAGGAAAAGATTGTGTTAGAGAGCTTTTGGAGCAATTGGTCCAAAGTTATGCATTCCTCTCAAGTACCCTCCACTTCCCCATAGTATGTCTTAAATTATTTGTGTACTAAATCTTGAATTATTAATCTATGGTTAATTATTTTCCGGCAGGTAAACTTGAACAGAGATGTAAAGATTCTTGAAGGAAATTTCTACATTCCTGTCATGAAGGTGTTGAAGGACTCTTTAACAGTAAGTGGACGAATAATCCAGTAAGTGGATGAGCTGACTGATTCCAGCGCTCTGTTTTTTTTTAAGATTGGATTAGATTCCCTGCAGTGTGGAAACAGGCCCTTCAGCCCAACAAGTCCACAACCCCCTTGAAGCCTGCCACCCAGACCCCTCCCCTAAAACACACACACCACTGAACACTACGGGCAATTTAGCATGGCCAATCCACCTAGCCTGCACATCTTTGGACTGTGGGAGGAAACCGGAGCACCCGGAGGAAACCCATTGATTAAAACAATTTGCAGCGTCACAATCTATCACTTAGCTGTATTTGCTGCCACAGCCACCTCCCTTCAGAATATGCATACATTACTGGTAGGTCACCGGTCTCAAACTAGACGGTACTTTCAGCACTATATCTCTGTCAATGTATGCATGCAGATTCAATTCCTTAAAAGTTTGCTGCTTGTTTACTTTATGTTCTGCTTCTTTAAAACAGCACCAAGAGTTTTATATCCAGCTGCATTAGTTCTCAGTCTCTCCACTAGACATTTATCTGTTGTCACATTCCAGTTTAATATCCTCCAAGACTACTCGTGGATTGCAGAGAGGTTTTACACAGGCTGTCAATGTTTAAATCAGCTAACCTCGAGCATGATAGGGTCCAAACCACAAACTGAATAAAGGATGAAATCCTTCTCCAAGTCAGTATTTCAATTACCAAACCTGGAGAATCATTTCACTTTGTACTCCCAACTCACAAAGTAGTGCGACAAGTTCAAGACAAAGTAAATGTCCTCATGCAAGTAAGAACACGTACTTGTGCTTAATGTTATTGATTTAGCTGTGGGATTGGTCCCTAAAGAACCAAAAAGCCTATCAAATAAAAATTAAACTTGATTACTCGCAAGTACCTTCATTATTATGAAATAAAGTACACCCTCAACTTAGACAGCAACTCCAAGGGAGGCTATAAATTTATAAACAAATAGTATTATACCATTCACTTTGTATCCACATTAACTTACTTGCTGTGCCACACTTTGTCAGACACTGCACATTTGTATTTGTAGTTGGAATGCTGCATGTTCACATTCTTGTAATAGGAAACTGCAGATCAAGATTTGACACTGAAATTTCTTCAGGGCAATTTCTGAAGACCTCCTAGACTCTCAACCGTATTCTTTGCTTTCGCAAGTGTTACGAGTTCAACTTATGGTAATACTGAACTAGTCAGATCCCAGAACGAAATGTGGCTTAACAAAATCAAATAGCCTAACATATCAAACGTTTTACTTTTGCTTGTTTAATGTGGTGGTCAGTAACTGAGCACATTCACAACAGGCAGCCAAAATACTTTCTAACAAGTTCATTACAAGGGGCAAGCACAAACTATTTTATACCATACCAAGTATTTGAAATGATCTTATTACAAATATCAGAAATAAAGATTAATTCTTTTACACTCAACAATAATCCTACAGATAGTCAACATTTACCAAAGAGCTACACTGTTTCCACTTTAAAGTTCCTTGTCAGTGGGCACAGCAGTACTTGGTTTCTTTCCAGCAAACTTCTGCTTTCAATTGATGTCTTTTTCATTAGTTGATGTCTCTTCCTGAGATTCTTAAACTTCTAATATAGTTAGCGATTTCTTTACAATGATTGCTTCAACTCTTTCCAGAGATGTCTGCTTTGGGAGCTGATCCCTCACTGACATTAGCCACTCAACTCCTTTTCAGTCCAAAGTGCTTGGGACACTGCTTAGTCAACAGCCTTTACGCCATGTTCTCCTCCCTCTCACCTTGAACTTCAAGGGATTAACCAGTTGGACTTTTGTGAAAACCTGAGTTAAGTAGTACATGAGGATCAATGGTCAGCACAACATTGTGGGCTGAAGGGCCTGTTCTGTGCTGTACTGTTCTATGTTCTATGTTCTATGTTCTATGTAGCTTTTCCAAAGTTACAATGAACGATCTGGAGAATTCCTCCAAAATTTCCTCCTCTATAAAGTGATCTTTCACAAAATTCCTAGTTTCTGAATCAATCTTCAAATGCTCATCAGCTTCCAGCCCTTGGTCACATTTCAGCTTCAACCTTTCATCCCCACATAACTTTCCTGAAGAAATTACTTTTTTCTAGCATTCATGTTAAGGGGTGGATCTCCTATGCCATTTTCCTTCTGTAATTTCAGTGGAGCTGGAAAGAACTGGAAAATAGGTTTGGGTTGGTTTTTGAATGCTGTGTATGATTTTGCATTCAATGAGAGTCTTTCAAAATTGGTCGCAATTTCAGAAGGAAGGGTGCCTGGAGCAGAGGTTCTAATTTACAGCATGGGCTGTGGAGATAGTAGCACGGAGGCGCCACCTCTGGCAGTCACGTGTAATTACAATGTGAGTGGTTTCCATTCTAAATGTGATTTGTAGAAAACATGGAAAAATTCAATGCAAAATTGTAATAAAAATATCAAAGGAGAGGTTTTGTAGACGTTGTGTATGTGGTTATAAGCTGTCGAATATATTGTTACTCATTAGTGTTTTTAGACACTTCTAACAGAAATATTAAAGGATGCTTCACATTTTATTAAGCCAATCTTATGAGTGATTGTTTGATACAAAAGTTACGACGAAAGATAAAATCAGAGAACTTTACAGGTCAGAAGGAACATATTCATCCCCTCGTGCCTGTGCAAGTCCATTGAAAGAGTCATTATATTTAAGCAGACTCTCCCCTGTTCTTTGATCCACCAGTTTCTTCTTTCTAAATATTTAACCAATTCTCTTTCAAAGCTGCAAATGAATCTGCTCTGCCACCTATCCATTGTACATTGGTGCATAAATTAATTCTTATTTCCTCCATGGTTTCTTTGTCAAAGATGAGCTTCATTTTATAACCCCTTAGCTACCTTCTAAGAACTTTGCCTGATGAGTGAGCAGTGCTACAAAGGCTTGTGATTCCAAATAAACCTGTTGGACTATAGCCTGGTGTCGTGTGACTCCTGACCTTGTCGACTCCAGTCCAACACCTGCACCTCCACATCATATCTACCAAGACCATGAGGACATGAATGACAAGCAATATTCCAAGGCCACAGGCCCTACCATTTCACTCTGTTCCCAGCCACACATCTGTGTTTGATTATCTTGCAGACTGTGAAACTTGTTTAGAATAAAGTACATTTTCCAAAAGGATTATCTGACTACTTCAAAGCCTGCTGGCAGGTTTAGACCTTTTCCTAGAACTTCTAAAGCCCACAAGTTGTTTCTAAGACTTGCTCAAACAAAATCAGCTCTAAGCGGTAAATAAGACTAGATTAATTCAGGATATCTGATCAGCATGAACGAGTTGGACCGAAGGTTCTGTTTGTATGCCGTAGAGTTCTATGACTCTATGTAGAAGCATCTGGACTTTTAGATGTGCCACTGCCTTCAGGAAACACATGTGTGTGTGATCTCCTAGCCCTGTTTCCATCCCTCATGATAAAGGAATGAATGCATCAGTGTTAGAGTGTGCATGCATGTTGGATTTAGAGGCAGGACATGTGAATTTGGGCCTTGGCTGCCATTTTGAATGGGGTGAATATGCTAAATCCTGTATCTAATGAACACAGTGGATGCAGCTGCAGTCCTCTGTTGTATGAAAGAACAGAGAGCATTAAATGCCAGAGATTAAAGGCTGGTTGGACAGAGTCCAGTCATATAATTTACTCATCAGAGTTTTATTTCAGCTCACACAGCGCAAACTCCAACAACACTGATATATGTAAGAGCATGGAACAGTACAGCCCAGTACAGGTCCTTTGGCCCACAGTGTTGTGCCAACCTATTGTCCTACTAAGATCAAGCTACTCTACATAACCTACATTTTAGTATCCTCCATGTGTCTACCCAAGAGTCGCTTAAAAGCCTCTAAAGTATCTGACTCCACTACCGCCGCCGGCAGTGCATTCCACACGCCCACCTCTCTCTGTGTGAAGAACCTACCTCTGACATCTCCCCTATACCTTCCTCCACTCACCTTAAAATTATGCCCCCTCATAGTAGTCATTTCCACCCTGGGAAAAAGTCTCTGACTATCCACTCTATCTATGCCTTGATATTGCTGCATTTGTTAGCACCAAGGGGCATATGTGATAAGCTGTAGAGAAATGCTGACGCATATGCTAGAGAGTAAGGTTCATTTAAAAGAGTCCGCATACGTGTCTTAGAAAAGATTTGGAAGTGAGGTAAAGAGAGAACTGCCAAAGCCCATTCTTCCCTGCCCTTCATGGATCTAATAACGAACTGTCTCCCCAGTCCATCCTCTCGTTGGTTTGTTCTCCTCCACCTCCACATTGCGCCTCAGCCCATTCTTTTACTTCAAAGCTCTGGATTTGACTTAGAATTTGTTTATGTCATAGTGAAATGTTTGTTAATTAATTCTCACTCTTCCTTATTTTTATTTTACTGTTTTTAGGTAAAGGCTGCCAGGTTATTTCCTGCCAATTCTCAAATTATCATTAACGAGGTCTATATTATGTAAATGAAATAATATGAAGTGAATAGTGATTTACAGCACAGAAGCAGACTGTTCAGTCCAACTTATCCATGCTGACCAGATATCCTTAATAAATCTAGTCCCATTTGCCAGCATTTGGCCCATACACCTCTAAACCCTTCTTATTCATATACCCATCCTGATGCCTTTTAAATGTTGTAATTGTTCCAGCCTCCACCACTTCATCTGGCAGCTCATTCCATACATGCAGAACCCTCCGCGTGAAAAAGTTGCCCCTTAGGCCCCTTTTAAATCTTTCCCCTCTCACCTTAAACCTATACCCTCTAGTTTTGGACTCCCCAACACCAGGGAAAAGACCTTGTCTATTTGCCCTATCCATGCCCTTCATGATTTTATAAATCCATAAAAGTTAACCCCTGAGTCTCCGACGGTCCAGGGAAAATAGCCCGTCTATTCAGCCTCTCTTGTAGATCAAACACTCCAACCCTGACAACATCCCTGTAAATGTTTTCTGAACCCTTTCAAGTTTCCCAAGTTTCTTAGGGAGATCAGAATTGCATGCAGTATTCCAATAGTGGCCTGACTAATGTCCTGTATCAATACAACATGACCTCCCAACTCTGATACTCAATGCACTGACCAATAAAGGCAAGCATACGAACTGCCTTCTTCACTATCCTATCTACCTGCAAGGAACTATAAACCTGCAGTCCAAGGTCTCTATGTTCATCAACACTATCCAGGATTTACCATTAGGTATATAGCTCCTGCCCTGATTTGCCTTTCCAAAATGCAGCACCTCACATTTATCTAAATTAAACTCCATCTGCCACTCCTCGGTCCATTGGTCCATTTGATCAATTTCCCATTGTACTCTTAGGTAAGCTTCTTCGCTGTTCACTGCATCTCCAATTTTGGTGTTGTCTGCAATCTTACTAACCATACCTCCTAGGTTCACATCCAAGTCATTTATATAAATGACAAAAAGCAGTGGACACAGCACCAATCTTTGTGGCACCCCGCTGGTCACAGATCTCCAGCCAGAAAAGCAACCCTCCATCACCACCATCTGTCTTCTATCTTTAAGCCTGTTATGTATCCAAATAACTAGTTCTGGGGATTTATCCAATTTGTGCATTTTAAGACACCTAGCACCTCCTCCTCTGTAATATGGACATTTTTCAAGATGTCACTCTTTATTTGCTTGCATTCTCTATCTTACACATCCTTTTCCACAGCAAACACTGTTGCAAAATATTCATTTATTATCTCCCCCATCTCCTGCAGTTCCACACAAAGGCGGCCTTACTGAACATTAAGAGGCCCTGTTCTCTCCCTAGTTACCCTTTTGTCCTTAATGTATCTGTAGAATCCCTTTGAATCTCCTTAATCCTATTTGCCAAAGCTATCTCAGGTGCCCTTTTTGCCCTCCTGATTTCCACTTTAAGTATACCCCTCCTGCCTTTATAGTCTTCTAGGGATTCCTTTGATCTCTACTGTCTCTACCTGACATATGATTCCTTCTTATTCTTAACCAAAACCACAATTTGTCTAGTCATCCAAAATTTCCTACACCTACCAGCCTTGCTGTTCACCCTAACAGGAACCTACTGTCTCTGGGCTGTCGTTAGTTCATTTTTGAATGCTTCCCATTTTCCAACCATCTCTTACCTGTGAACATCTGCCCCCAGTTCAGCTGCTGCTATTTATTTATTATTATTCATTGCCATTATATTTATTATTTTTGAATTGGACTGGGTGAGAGTGAGTGAGTGAGTAAGATATTGCCGGCAAGGGTGAGAGTGGTAGAGCATGAGCAATAGCAGAGATACAGTGGAATGTGAGATGGCAGAAAGAAGATGATGAGGCCAAGAAGGATGAGACACCCTATAAAGATATAATCACTGATGTTTGTTTTATGTTTTCTTTACAGTTAATGAATGGCTTTAATGTTCCACAAATTCACCCTCAGTCCTACTTCACAGCACTTCGCATGGTGAGCGGTGAATTTTGATCATTCTGTTTTATCATTTTCTCCTCCATTGCATAAAGCAGGGGGAGGCAATGGCCTAGTGGTATTATCGCTGTACTGTTAATCTAGACACCCAGATAATATTCTGAGGACCTGGGTTCAAATCTCACCTCACCTCAGCAAATGAGGAGTTTGAATTAAAAAAAAAGAAGCCTGGAACTAAGAGCCTAATGATGACTGTGAATCCATTGCCAAAAAACTCATCTGGTTCACTAATGTTCTTCAGGGAAGGAAACTGCCATCCTTACCTTGTCTGGCCTACATGTGACTCCAGTCTCACAGCAATGTGGTTGACTCTGAACTGTCCTCTGGGCAATTAGGGATGGACAATAAATGGTGACTGCCTAGCAATGCCCCCATCCCATTAATGAATTAAAAAAAGATAAGGCAAACAAAGAAAAGTGACTCCCATTAGTTGATAGTACAAGTGCTGGAGACACAGATTTAAGATTTCAAGTGAATGATGCAGAGAAAATGTGAGGAACAATTCTTCAGAGATAATAGGAACTGCAGATGCTGGAGAATCCAAGATAACAAAGTGTGGGGCTGGATGTACACAGCAGGCCAAGAAGCATCATGGAGCACAAAAGCTGACATTTCAGGCCTAGACCCTTCCAGGCCCGAAAAGTCAGCTTTTGTGCTCCTAAGGAACAATTCTTCCCTTGATTAGTAATACTGATCTGAAATATTTCCCTTTGAGGATGGTGAAATCAGAAACACTCAAAGATTTCAAATGGAAATTGGATGGGAACTTGAAAATAAACTTGCAGGGCCATGGGGAAAGTATGAGAGAATGAAAATTTTTGGATTTCTCCGTGGAAAGTCGGCATTGAGTCGATTGGCTAAATGATATACTTCTGCACTAAAAATGACTACAGTTCTCTGTTCACCACCAACCCTTTCCGTCGCATTCACAGTAGGATTATAGCAGGTGATCACAAGTTTCCCCGTTGGTATTCTATTGAAATAGGTTGAAAATGACAACCGATTGCAACATCAAAGAAGGATGACTCCAACATACTATCCCACCCACATTTCCCAATGGCAAGCCCTGGATGAATTGTACCAGTCTATATATTCTGACAGCTCAGAAATGTACCAGGCACTGTAAAACAAGAACAGCTCTCAACTCTTAACCCTTAAATGATTAATCTGATTCTGAATGTATCAGTAGACTTTTGGGAGTGTCATCTGTCCCTCACTGAGTCATCTTTAATGTTGTTGAAAATAGACACTTCCTGTGAAGCTTTTCATCTTGCACTCATCGGAACATTTCACAAGAATGCACATTCAAGGGGAAAGCTAACATTTACATTACATGAACAGAGAGTACTGAGACAACATGTATAGAGCTGCATGTTCACAGCAGGCCACGCAGCAGCAGAGGAGTAGGAAAGCTGATGTTTTGGGTCTAGACCCTTCTTCACAAATAGGGGAGAGGAAGGAAGATTCTAAAATAAATAGGGAGAAAGGGGGGAGGCGAATAAAAGATGGATAAAGGAGAAGATAGGTGGAGAGGAGACAGACAGGTCAAGGAGGCGGGTTGAAGCCAGTAAGGGTGAGTGTAGATGGGGAGTTAGGGAGTGGTTAGATCGGTCCCGGGAGGACGGACAGATCAAGGAGGCGGGATGAGGCTAGTCAGAAGGAGATGGAGGTGGGGCTTGAGGTGGGAGGAGTGGATAGGTGGGAGGACAGGTTAGGGAGGTGGGTATGAGCTGGGCTGGGTTTGGGATGTGGTCAGGGGAGGGGAGATTTCGAAGTTTGTGAAATCCACATTGATACCATTGGGCTGCAGGGTTCCCAAGCAAAATATGAGATGTTGCTCCTGCAACCTTTGGGTGGCATCGTTGTGGCACTGCAGGAGGCCCAGGATGGACATGTCGTCCAAGGAGTCAGAGGGGGTGTTGAAATGGTTCGCACCTGGGAGGTGCAGTTGTTTGGTGCGAAACGAACTTAAGTGTTCCACAAAGCATTCCCCAAGCCTCCACATGGTTTCCCCTATGTAGAGGAGGCCACAACGGGAACAGCGGATACAGTGTACCAGATTAGCAGATGTGCAGGTGAACATCTGTTTGATGTGGAAAGTCTTCTTAGGACGTGGGATGGGTGTGGGGGCGAGGTGGAGGGGCAGGTGTAGCACTTCCTGTGGTTGCAGGGAAAAGTGCCGGGTGGGGTGAGGCTAGTGGGGAGTGTGGAGTGGACAAGGGAGTCACGAAAAGAGTGGTAGCTCCGGAAAGCAGATAAGGGTGGGGAGGGAAAAGTGTCTTTGGTAGTGGAGTCAGATTGCAGATGACGGAAGTGTCGAAGGATGATGATCTGGAGTTAGGTGGGGTGGTACTTGAGGACGAGGGGGGATTCAGTTTTGGCAGTTATTGCGGGGAAGGGATGTGAAGGATGACTTGTGGGAAATGTGAGAGACACGGTCTACGGTGTTCTCGACCACTGGGTGGAGAAGTTGCGGCCCTTGAAAAACAAGGATATCTGGGATGTCTGGGAGTGGAATGCCTCATCTCTGGAGCAGATGCAGCGGAGGTGAAGGAATTGGGAATAGTGGGTGGCCTTTTTGCAGGAAGGTGAGTGAGAGGAGTACTCCAGGGAGCCGTGTGAGTCGGTAGAGTTCATCCAACTGTACACCTTGTTGTCTCAGATTCTCCAGCATCAGCAGTTCCTACTATCTCTGTAGCAGAGAGTGCTGATTGGTAGGCAAGTAGACAGTGATTTGTGGAGCAGTTGCCACAGAGTATGTACCCATTAATGCAGATTGACAGTTTATGGCCAGTTTTGTTACATTTTAAAACAAGATAGCTTATTTTTATGAGTCAGTGCATTGCCTGAGAAATTAACCATTGGGTAGCTGTCACATGTTTGATTGAAAGAGGCACAACTTGTTTCTGTTCGCAAAGAGCAAGGTCTTGTTAACCGAACAGTGTAGCTTCCAGTACACACAAGTACACTACACTGTGCGCCCAGGAGATAATCCTAAATATGTTGTCATGTACTTATTCACCCATTCAGGGTTATTCAGCAAATATTTTCCAATTGCAGAAGCATATCTAATGTTAGACATTATGTTGCAAGTTTTGCAAGCACAGGCTGTTGGGTTTGTTTGGTACCTTGCTTGTTGTAAACAGCTGAAGGTACAAGCTGTTCAGTATGGAATCATAGAAACCCTACAGTGTGGAAACAGGTCCTTCGGCCCAACAAGTCCATTAGGACTCTCAGAGCATCCCAAACAGACACATCACCCTATAATCCACCTAATTAAAACTAGGGGCAATTTTCAGTATGGCCAATCCACTAGCCTTCACATCTTTGGACTGTGGGAGGAAACTGGAGCATCCGAATGAAACCAACAGAGGCACAGAGAGAATATGCAATCTCCACACATACAGTCACTCAAGGGTGAAATCGAACCTGGGTCCCTGGTGCTGTGACGCAGCAGTGCTAACCACTGTGCTGCCTAATCAGGATCTATTGGTTTTTTGGACATTTAACTGACATGACTAACATCTTACCATATACACAATTCTCAATTGTGTGGTACACATAATGTCTTTGATGGTTTGTGGTGAACACCCTTCTTATTGCTCCTGCATTGTAACACCATAAAGCAGCTAGCTTCACCAGTTGATCAAACTTCAAGATATACCAAAGTTAAAGTGAGGGACTGTTGAGAGTGATCCTGACATCTGTAGCACTGACCATTTGAATCTCCCCTCTTTCTGAGTTTGTGCCTGATTCTCCCATTTGTTTAGGTTCAGCAACTTAATATTTTCACAGCTGTAACTTGAAATCTCAACAGATCCCATTTACCAAGTATCTTCTTGATTGCTCAAAATGGAATTTTTTTAAAAAAACTGAAGATCCCTGTACTTAGTATTTCAAGTAAATTTGGTTATAATGGTTCTCCGAACTTCTGATGTATTTCTACACTATCTTGAGGAATTTTGGGCACTGTATAAACTAATGCTTAGAATTAAAGTTTTTTTTTCACCTTGCCACGATAGATTCCCCAATTTTACTTTGGAGGAATTGCTATCTGTCAGTTCTTCAGGGAGAGATCTTTGTGGAGATCAGATATTTGCATTGTTCCACATTCATAAATAAGTGGTGATCTGGAGCAATAAGACAACATTAAAGGAATACTCTTAAGTTGTGGAGGGTGTATTTCGATTAGGAATCATTTGTTACTTTAGGAAGAATATATAAATATATGTAATTGTGTTTTGTGAACATACAGTATTTGTGTTTTTTCCATAGGTTGCACAGCAATTAAAGCCATATCCATGCATCTTTGATTTGGAAACAAAACTTGCATTATTGAATCTGGAATGCAGAATACTTCAAAATAAAGTACGTATTAAGAACATAAGAACTAGGAGCAGGAGTAGGCCATCTGGCCCCTTGAGCCTGCCCTGCCATTTAATAAGATCATGGCTGATCTTTTTGAGACTCAACTCCACTTACCCACCCAATCACCATAACCCTTAATTTCTTTACTGTTCAAAAATTTATCTAGCTTCGCCTTAAAAACGTTCAGCATGGTAGCTTCAACCACTTCACTAGGCAGGGAGTTCCGCAGATTCACAAACCTTTGGTTGAAGAAGTTCCTCCTGACCTCAGTCCTACATCTGCTTCCCTTTATTTTGAGGCAATGCCCTTTAGTCCTAGTTTCCCCTGCTAGCGGAAACAACCTCCCTGCCTCCACCTTATCTATTCCCTTCATAATCTTATATGTTTCTATAAGATCTCCCCCTATATTGTGCTTTGTAACGTGTATGCTGATAATTGAGTAATTGTAAGTAATGTTATGAACTGAAGCATGTTTTAACATCTTCTTCAAGATAGTGTTACAAGTTGTAGTAGGGAAGCTCAGTCTGTTCACTACGTTTTCCTTATCTGCATGAGGATTGATCAATTTTGGTGGTTCCCCCAACTACTGATATCTTCAGAGTATTGCAGGGTCTGTGGCTAAGGTACTGGGAGTTGCTGATGTATTGTTTCTTCAGGGCCCACCAAACTGCCACCTCAGGTAGACATAAAAAGAGAGAAGTTATAAAAGAAGGAGTACAGCTGGCAAACACAAGGAGAGCTATAAATTGATGAGCTGGAGTGTGAAGGCGACCAGCACACAAATGTGAACACAAAAGGAAAACATGCACATGGAGATAGAAAAAGGAATATAGAAAATTCTTTGTGAAGAAAAATGTTATCCTCAGGACGAGGTCCATTTCTCTGTTTAGCAGAAAAAGTGACAGGAGTTCTTGGAGGTAATGTGTGAACTCTCTGTGGCCAGGATTCAGAGTCCCGAAGGCTGTGTTACCTGCTTCATACCCAGGTTCAGGACATCATATCAGGGATGTAGAGGGATTTGGGGTGGGAGGGAAAAGATCCAGTTGTTGTGATCCACATAGGTACCAATGATACGGGTGGAAAGCAGAAAGAGGTTCTGCTGTGGGAATATGAGCAGCTAGGGGCTAAGTTGAAAAGCAGAACCAAAAACATAATGATCTTAGGATTACTACCTGAGCCAGGAGCAAATTGATAACAGAGTCTACAAGATTAAAGATGTAAATGCGTGGCTCAAAGATTGCTGTGGGAAAAATGAGTTTGGATTCATGGGATATTGGCACCAATACTGGGGAAGGAGGGAGCTGTTCCAATGGAATGGACTCCAACTGAGTCATGGTAGGATCAGAGTCCTGGCAAATCACATAACTAGGGCTGTAGATCTGTGGGTAGGTGGGGATTGTAAGAGAAGATAGGGGTCGGGCACGGTTTGCTTCAGTTGCATGGAAAATTAGGGAAAAAGTCAAAGGTGGGGAGAGATCAGCAGAGGTTATTACAGAATCCAAACAAGTAATAGCATAGACAGTAAGGAAAGGGTCAGGAATCTAACTTCAAGCACAGAATGTATGGCGACAATTATGAGAATGGGGAAGTCAACGCAGGACTGAGGGTGTTGTACTTAAATACACACTGTATACAAACAAGGCAAGTGAGCTTGTAGTGTAGATTGAAATTGGCAGGTACAATGTTGTGGGTATTGTAGAGATGTGGCTGCAAGGGGATCCAAGGATACACATCCTTTCAAAAGGGAAAGTAGGTGAGTGGGTGGGGAAGTAGAGTGTAGGGGTTGCCTTGTTAGTAACAAATGAAATGAAATTGGTAGCAAGAAGTGGTATAGATTCAGAAGGTGCAGCATCTGTGTGGGTTAAGTTGAGGAACACAAAGGGAAAAAGACCCTGGTGCGAGTTATGTATAGGCAGTAGTCAGGATGAGAAGAAGAAAGTGGTTGGAGAAAATCAGGTTTGTATGGAATCTCAAGAAAGGGAATTCATGGACTGTCTATGAGATTGTTTTTGGAGCAGCTTGTGATACAGCCCACAAGGGAACAGGCAGTTCTAGATTTGGTGATGTATAGTGAGGCAGACTTGATTAGGGAACTTAAGATTGAGAAACTCCTAGGAGGCAGTGATAGAATTCACTGAATTCTCGGTTTGAGAAGCTGGAATCAGATGTAACCGAATTACAAAGCTAACTACAAAGACATGAGGGAAGAGTTGAGCAGATTGGAAGGCGGGCCAAGCAGGGAAGACAGTAGAGCAGCAATGACAGGGGTTCCCGGGGGTAATTCAGGAAGCTCAGCAGAAATTCATCTCAAGGAAGAATAAACATTAAGGATGAGACAACCATGGCCAACAAGGAAAATCAGGGACATAATAAAAACAAAAGAAAAAGCATTGTGGTGAAGTTTAGCGGGAAGCCTTTAAAAACAGCAGAGGATAAGTTAAAAAGCAGTAAGAGGGCAGAAAATGCAATATCAGAGAAAGCTTGCTAGTAATATGAAGAAGATTGCAAGAGGTTTTATAGATATCTGAAAGGTAAGCGAGAGGCAAGACTGAACAGTGGAGCATTGGAAAATCAGGCTGGAGAAGTAGTAATGGGGAAAAAAAGGGTGGATGAACTGAACAGGTACTTTGCATGTGTTTTCATAGTGGAAGCCACCAATAGCATACAAGAACTTCAAGAAAGTTAAAGGGAAGAGATGAATGCCATGGCTAACACTAAGGAGAAGATGCTGAGGAAGTTGAAAAGATCTGAGATGGAGAAATCATCCACACCAGATGGACTATACCCTAGAGTTCGAAGGAGCAGGCTGAGGAGATTGTAGAGGCATTGGTGGTGATCTTTCAGGAATCACTGAGGTCACGGTGTTTCACAGAGGACTGGTAAATGGCCAGTGAAACACCTCTGTTTTAGAAGGGAGGGTGACAGAACATAGGAAACTATAGTCTGGTTAGCTTGATCAGTCATTGGTAAGACATTAGCGTCCATTATCAAGGATGAGATTGCAGAGTGCTTGGAAGCGCATAGTAAAAAACGACTGAGACAGCATGGCTTCATTAAGAGGAGGTTATATCTAACAAATCTGTTAAAATTCTTTGAGGAGGTAATGAACAAATTAGACAATGGAGAGCCAGCGAACATGATCTATTTAGATTTCCAGAAGGCCTTTGACAAGGCGCTGTACAAGAGACTGCGAAATAAATAAGAGCCATGGTGTTAGGGGCAATGAACTGGCAGGAATAAAGGATTGCCTGACTGGCAGAAAACAGAAAGAAAGGATAAGGTTGTCTTTTTCAGGAAGACAGCCAGTGACTGGTGAAGTTCTGCAGGGGTTTGTGCTGATGCTACAACTATTCACGTTATACATTAACGAACTGGATGAAGGAACTGAGAGCATTATTGCTAAGTTTGCAGGTGACTCAAAAATGGGCAGAGGGGCGGGTAGTGTTGAGGAAGTGAGGAGGCTGCAGAAGGACTCACATAGGATAGGAGAATGGGCAAAGAAATGGCAGATGTAACACAATCTGGGAACATGTGGTTACACACTTTGGAAGGAAGAATAGAGACACAGACTCTTTTACAAATGGCATGAGGCTTTATAAATCCAAAGCACAAGGGGATTTGGGAGTCCTAGTTAAGGATTCTCTTAAGGCTAACAAGCAGTTTCAGCTGGCAGTTAGGAAGGCCAGTGCAATGTTGGCATTCATTTCAAGAGCACTAGAATAAAAGAGCAGAAATGTAGTACTGAGACTGTATAAGGCTCTGATCAGACTGCAGTTAGAATATTGAGAGCAGTTCTGGCCCTTGAGTCTCAAGAAGGATATGCTAGGATATGCTAGCCTTGGAAGAGGTCAGGAGGAGGTTTACAAGAATGATCCTGGGGATGAACAGCTTGTCATATGAGGGATGGTTGAGGACTCTGGGACTGAAATCAATGGAGTTTAGAAGGATAACAGGGAATTTCATAGAAACTTATGGAATACTGTGTAGCCTGAATAGAGTGGAAGTGGAGAAGATGTTTTCACTAGTAGGAGAGACCTGGACACAAGACCACATGCTTAGGACAACCCTTTAGAACTGGGATGAGAGGGAATTTCTTCAGCCCAAGTGTGATGAATCTGTGGAACTCATCACCACCCAGGGGTGTGGAGGCCAAGTCATTGAGTGTATTTAAGATGGAGATAGGTAGATTCTTGATTGGTAAGGGGAACAAGGGTTATGGAAGAAGGGAGAAGAATGGGGTTGAGACACTTATCATCCATGATTGAACAGCAGTGCAAACCAACGGGCCAAATGGCCTAATTCTGCTCCTGTGTCTTAGGGCCATATGGTCTTATAGAACTAGTTATAAAGGCCTGTCATCTGGAAAGCTTTATGAACAGTTTGCAGGTGATAAGTTTCTGAGTGTTTTCTCAAAAGTGGCCAAATGGTAAGCCAGGGTGTTGAAAATGCGCTTTGAAAAGCAACAGCATCAGGGCTGCTCAGCAGCAACTGCTGTGTTCATCCAGCTTCACACTTTGTTATCTTGGATTTTCCAGCATCTGCAGTTCCCATTATCTCTCAGCATCAGAGCTGTCGTGACTCAAGGGAGAATTCAGAGAAGCATGCTTTGCTGACAGTAACTGTACTTTCAAAACCTGAAAGAGAAATTTTTTGTCAGTTGCCACACCACTTAAACAGTGAACAGGATATTGTAGAATGTTATGGCAATGTAATGCCATGTATCTCTGACAAGAGGAACTATACAGCTGCTTGTGGTTCTGTCGGACATAACTTCACAGTGACTATTTTAAAGTGAAATGTCCCTTTTGTTTAAAGTACCATTTTCTTGTGTGACATGATTCATGTTTAAGTGCGAACTCCAAAACATGTAATCTTGTAGGTAATTTCTCCTTTTGGATGAATCATGCAGTAAATCAATTCACTTTCATTTCAAGTTTCTTCATGATGTGTATCGTGAACAGTTAACAGCTGGTTATTTGTCTATCAGCCACTTGGTAACAGATGCCAAAAATTAAGTTGGATATATTTTACTTTCAAGACTGTGTTTTGGAATTTTTGTGTGTGTCTGGCTGTTCCTTTGTACATTTACAAATTGGAATGTTTTCCTTCAATGCAAAATAATTTGTTTCAGCAGGTCTTTCCAATACTACAGCTCCAGGTTTCAAGGGCATCAATTTTTCAGGACGCACTGCAAGGCTTAAAGGCTCAACCAGCTGCTTATTTTACAACAATTCAGGTACAGAACTGGTGCCTTTCAATAAGTGGTGATCTTAGTTTAACTTGAGAAGCAGTTTTACAAATCTAATTGTCAACTCAGCATTAAGGTAGCTTTTATGAATTAGTTCAGAGATAGTAGGAACTGCAGATGCTGGAGAATCTGAGATAACAAGGTGTAGAGCTGGATGAACATAGCAGGCCAAGCAGCATCATAGGAGCAGGAAAGCTGATGTTTCGGGCCTAGACCCTTCTTCAGAAAAAGGGTCTAGGCCCAAAACGTCGGCTTTTCTGTTCCTATGATGCTGCTTGGCCTGCTGTGTTCACCCAGCTCTACATCTTGTTATCTTTACGAATTAGTTGATATCTTTTGCACATGAGGTTAAAAGGTCTGATTCTGACTGCATTTTAAAGTATCTATTTTTGGTCAGTATTTTTGGAAATTTTGTAGGAATTTGAGAAATCCAGGAGCTAGATCAGCTGCAGGGAGATGATTTTCTGCAGTCCAGGGCAAGGATTCTGCCCCAAGTGCACCACCATCCTTTCTCCACCAGCTACAGATCAATTTTTAATCAATGAGGGGATCATAGGTTATGGGGGATAACGCAGGGAGGTGGCATTATGGATGATCAGATCAGCCATGGTCTCACTGGATGCTGGAGCAGACTCAATAGGCTGAATAGCCTATTTCTGCTTCTACATCTGATGACCAAATACCTTCTGATGCAGGTGCTTGAAGCTGAATGAAGGTCTGTCCACAAAGCAAGAACCCATGTAAAATGGAAGCAGAGGTCTGACTGGCTTGTCAGTGTTCCAGTCTCATTCAGAAAACTTCTGTTGTACTTCTCACATGATTAGGGTGTGCTGGAAGATCCCTTTGATCTTGGAGTCCGGAGTTTATAATATGCTATATCAACTTGTACTTAATTGATTCTCTATTAGCAATCCTTTAAGAATTCAAATAGCACATTGAATGTGTGACAACTTTTATCAGTTCTTAACCATGCCATCTAATGGGATGGTTATTACTCAGATCATAAGATAATACTAACACATTTTTGATTATTCGTATGCTGGTAAATCATAAGAAATGTGACATTATATATTTCAATGAACAATGGTGTATGAAGTAAGAAAAAAGACACTGAAGAATATCAAAACACAAAGCTCTCAAATATTTTGGAATGTGTTAGCATTAACTTCTTGCCATTTCAGGTCAGGTTTAATGGTGAACCATGTTATGGCCATGGGGTATCTCAGGAGTTCTTCACCCTCTTTACTCAAGAACTGTACAGCAATGGACGGCTATTCAAACCCAAGAAATGTTCTAAGCTACTTTGGTTCCCTAAGTTGGTAAGGCTTGTTATAATGTGTGACTGATAAAAGTGTGCAATGGAAATCCCAAAAAAATGCAGGAGCTGTACTTTCTGTTCTTCTTATTGCACGTCTAACACGTAGGATAAGTGGATTTTAACGTACAAGAGTTTGATTTACACTATGGAAAACAATGCCTTCATGTCATGCAGTTAGTAAAACTTAAAGCATTCGTTAGAGGGATGTTGCTTTTCACATTTTTTCCTGTTACTACTTTGGGCACCTTATTTCTTATTTATCCATTTGAGAATTAAGGATGTCCCTATACTGCAAGTATCCTATCTTAGTCTTTCCTTGTTGACCAAGAATGGGCAAGAAATACCTACCAGCCTTAGCAAATCTGCCCATAAATTAATAATTTATTCTAAATAAATAATTGTTACTAATAGTAAAGTCTAAAAACTACCACTCCATAGCAATTCAGTTGCTATGTCATTCTCAACTGTTGATACTACTGCACCCACAAATGTAATGAGACGTTAGCTTTATAAATGTCCAAACTGCACTCATGATGGGTGGCTCCAGTGACATATAACAAGTGGAATTCTGTTTTCCTAGGGGTTCAGGCTTATTAGCTAAATATTAGATTGTTGAGAATGCTGAATAATGTGAAGGCAGATGTCCTGAGCAGAAATGTGCTACAAATTGGAGAGAAGACCCTCAATCAGGTCTCCTGCTTCCATGACTGGTTGCAATGACTTGGAAATAATCACCTTGGCTTCAGTGTCTTTGCTTCAAAATCCAGGAATTCCCTCCCTAGTGGTATTGTGCTGGATCAGGAAGGCAGCTCACCACCACCTTCTCAAGGGCAACTAAGGATGGGCAATAAGTGTTGGCCTAGTCAGTTATTCCCACAGCCCATGAGTGAATTAAATTGTTTTGAAAAACCAGGTAGTGAAATAATTCTTAATATTGAAATTGGGACCATAGGATATTTCTTCACGATGGCCAAGTTGATATATTATTAAAAAAAAGATGATTTTATGGATCCTCGAAGGGTTACTGAAGTATGACAGCCTGTTTCTTGCTAACATAATCTGTAATCCTGTTTACTATGTGCTCCTGCTGTGGGCCAAAACAAAGCAGTGTTGTTATCAAAAGAAAATGCCTTGTAAAATAAATTGCATCAATGTGGCACATTCTAGAACATAGAACAGTACAGCACAGTACAAGCCCTTCAGCTCACGACGTTGTGCCAACCTATTATCCTACCTAAGATCATTCTATTCTCCATGCACTTATCCAAGAGTTGCTTAAAAGTCTCTAAAGTATCTGATTCCACTACCACTGCTGGCAGCATACTCCATGCATCCACCACTCTCTGTATAAAGAACCTACCTCTGACATCTCCCCTATATCTTCCTCCAACCGCCTTAAAATTATGCTTCCCTTGTAATAGTCATTTCTGCCCTGGAAAAAAGTCTCTGACTATCCACTCTATCTATGCCTCTCATCATCTTGTATGCCTCTATCAAGTCACCTCTCATCCTTCTTTGCTGTAATGAAAAAATTCCTAGCTCCCTCAACCTTTCCTCTTAAGACCTGCCCTGCAGTCCAGGCAGCATCCTAATAAATCTCCTCTGCACCCTCTCTAAAGCTTCCACATCTTTCCTATAATGAGGTGACCAGAACTGAACACAGGTTTTCCAAGTATTCCAAGAATGGTCTAACCAGAGTTTTACAGAGCTGCAGCGTAACCTCACGGCTCTTAAGCTCAATTCCCCTGCCAATGAAAACCAATGCACCATACACCTTCTTTGCAACCAGATCAACTTGGGTAGCAACTTTGAGGGATCTGTGGACGTGCACCGCAAGATTCCTCTGTTCCTCCACACTGCAGAGAATCCTGCCATTAACCCTGTATTCTGCATTCAAATTCGACCTTCCAAAATGAATCACTTCACACTTCTAAACTGAAGGTCAGAATTTTAGAAAGCTCTTAGCTGGCAGATGAAGCTTTCCCCTGGGAAGACATGGGTAGAAAATTTCCCGACTGAAACCCTGATTATATTATTAAAAAGTAGTGTGAAGACTTTACAAGGAAGAATATCACAATTTCACTCTTTTTCTTGCAATAGGTACAGGAACCAGAAATGGATGAAGCATTTTATTTGGTGGGAATTCTCTGCCAATTTGCTGTATCCAATGGTTTTATTTGTAATTTTCACTTCCCATTGGCTTTGTACAAAAAGCTGCTCAATGTGCCACCAACATTGGATGATCTGAAGGAACTTTCACCAACCCTGGGAAAGTGAGTGAACTCTAAACATTTCTTCACACATTCATCAATATGGAGAGATACCGATGTCTATTAGACTATTAACCTAGAAGCTCAGTCTAATGCTCAGTGACATGGGGTCTAAATCCTACCAAGGCAGTTGGTTTAATTTAAATGCAAATATTAAATCCAATATTAAGATTCAGTAACAGTGAAATGATGACTGGTCTGACTACCATTGAATATGAGAGTTAACACAGTGTGGAGGTCGATGAATACAGCAGGCCAAGCAGCATCTTAAGAGCACAAAAACTGACGTTGAAGGCTCTAGGCCCGAAACATCAGCTTTTGTGCTCCTAAGATGCTGCTTGGCCTGCTGTATTCATCCAGCTCCATACTTTGTTATCTCAGATTCTCCAGCATCTGCAGTTCCCATTATCTCTGATACCATTGAATATAACCCATTTGCTCACTGGGGAAATCTGGCATCCATACCTGGTCTGGTCCTACATGTGACTCTGACCCAGCGCAATGGGGTTGACTGTTGACTGCCATCTGAAATAGCCTAGCAAGACACTCAATACAAGGCTAATTAGGGATGAGAACAATTTCTGACCCTGCCATATTCTACAAAAGAATATACAAAAAAATCCCCCAAATGATCTAAACCTTAATGTGCCTTTTCCTGTTAATACAGATCACTCCAGGATGTCCTTGACTATGAGTATGATGACATTGAAGACATATATTGTCAGGATTTTACTGTAAGTTTGCTCCTTTGCCATATCACTAATGGACTTATTTTTCAAACTGTATTGAAAGTAAAATAGAAAGATAACCATAAAGACTAGAAGGAACAGAGGAATAGGATAAACCAAGGTGTAGAGCTGGATGAACACAGCAGTCCCAGCAGCAGCAGAAGAGCAGGAAAGCTGATATTTCGGTCTAGACCCTTCTTTGGAAAAAAGTTGAGTAGCTCATTCAGATTTAGTGAAGCTTGCTATGACCATGTTTTCACAGTGCCATTTAGCTCAGATTGATGGACGTTTAGGTTGCAATGTAGAGTAACACCGACAGCGTGGGATCAATTCCTTTACCAGCTGAGATTACCATGAAGGATTCTCTAGCTTTATCCTTCCTTCTGCTTGAAGTGTCGCGACCCTTAAGGAGAGAGTAAGCCTGTTGTCCACTGGGAAAAACAAAGAACAAAGAACAATTCAGTGCAGGAACAGGCCCTTGGGCCCTCCAAGCCTGTGTCGACACATTTTTGCCCTTCCATACTCAAACTATCTTCTCTTACAGGATCAGTATCCCTCTATTCCTCTCCCATTCATTCATTCATCCAGGTGATTCTTGAATGATGCTAATATGTCTGCTTCCACCACATCCTGTGGCAATATGTTCCAAGCACTCACCACCATTTGTGTGAAAACCTGCCTTGCACATCTCTTTTAAACTTTCCCCCCTGCACCTTAAACCTGTGTCACCTACTAATTGACCCCCCCACCCTGGGAAAAAGCCTCTTACTTTCTGCTCTGGCCATGCCATTCATGATCTTATTAACTTCTATCAGGTCGCCCCTCAACCTCTTGCATTCCAGTGAAAACAAACCCAGTCTATCCAACCTTTCTTCAGAACTAAAATCCCCCATACCAGGCAACATCCTGGTAAACCTTTTCTGTACCCTCCTCAAGGCATCCACATCCTTCTGATTGTGTGGTGACCAGCATTGTATGCATTATTTCAAGTGTGGCCAAAATAAAATTCTATAAAACAGCAGCATAATTTGCCTATCCTTATACTCAATGCCCTTCCAATGAAGGCAAGCATGCCATAGACCCTTCTTTACCACCTTTTCTACCTTCACTGCCACCTTCAGTGATCTGTGGACCTGCACACCCAGATCTCTCTACATATCAATACTTCTAAGGGTCCTGCCATTCACCATATAATTTCTACCGGTACTTGATGGTCCAAAATGCATCACCTCACATTTGTATTTATTAAGCTTCAGCTGCCGTTTTTCTGCCCAAGCCTCCGACTGATCTATGTCCTGCTGTATCCTCTGACAATCTCCTCACTATCCACACAACCACCAATCTTTGTATTGTCTGCAAACGTACTGATTAGACTAGCCACCTTTTCCTCCAAATCATTAATGTAGACCACAAACAGCAGAGGTCCCAGCACTGATCCCTGTGGAACACCATTAGTCACAACCTTCCATTCTAAAAAGCATCCTTCCACTACCACTCTCTGTCTCCTATGATTAAGCCAGTTCTGGACCATCTAGCCAGCTCACACTGATACCATAGGACTTCACCTTTTGTACCAGTCTGCCACGAGGTATCTTGTCAAAGGCCTTGTACCTCCACTAGCACTGCACTCATCTCGAAAAGTACCTTTCTCCTGGAGGCTGTGCTGGCAGTAATCCATGTCAGATGCTATGATCAAGCAGCCTCTCTACAATAAATTCAACAGAATGAAACTTAGTTTTCCCAATGCCCATCTCCTGCTTTTCTTGGGGCTGCATAAGGTCCTTAAACAGGCGTAGGTCTCTGCATTGTCCTAACAACCGGCCCAATGTTCATTGTATGAGGTTAGCCTAGGGGTCTGAGAAAATATTTGAGCCCAATATTAGAATGGGTGCTGGGGAGGCTGGGATCATTGGCAACAAGCAGAAAAGTGAAGTTGAGGCCAAGATCAGATCAATCATGATTCTATAGAAAGGCAAAGCAGGCTCAAGGGATTCATCAACTCTTGCTATTACGATTTTATGCTTTCATAGAAAATATTGTAGTCCAGCAAAATGGTTCATTTTTGCCCTGATTTCTGACTCAGCACAACAATGACTGATTTCTTCAACCAACTGGGTCAATTTTGTAACAAAAAGAGCAAATGGAGTAAATTTAGTTCCACCCAGTGATAAAATTCTGCTTACAAGGGTAAAAGCAAACTCTGCTAAACTGCTTTCTAAATTACAAGAGGTGACTAGGAGAAACCAGAGGTAATGCAACCCTTGAAATCAACACAAAATGAGAATAATGAGATACAATGAGGAGATGTCAGTTTGGCTTATATAGAGTTTTAAATTATGCTGCCCTTACCCCAGACAAGGACATCCCAAAGCATTTAACATCCAACTGAATACATTCTCAGTAGTCATTATTGTAATATAATCTCCTTCAGACAGCCAGAAGGAACATGGCCAGATAATCCTCATAATAAATATTGGCCATGATGCTGTAAAATCTCCCCTATCTTCCTTCAGATGGTGTCATGGTTCATTTAATCCATATAAGGCACAGCACATTGATTTTCAAAAAGTTACATTGGTTTCAGCTGTTGTGCTGCATTTTTGGGAAGCTGTAGTGATCAATTAATGTTTTGACTATGCGAGTCTGTTACCTATTCTACGCTCACCGTGCTTGAGTGATTATTGTCTTGATGGTGGACTCAGAAAAGTAAACAAACTGTAGCAAGCTGCGAGGAAGTACTAAAAGCTGAAAGCTTCAAGAATGGAGCAGACATTTTAAAACCTTGGGTAAAACTCTTGCAATAAAGCTCCTGCATTAAAAATAGCCTGGTACCTAATTTCTGCAAAACTCTGAGACAAACATACTCAAAAGTACACATACAGAAACATACACAATACACTATGGACAATGTGGTAGGTGAGGACTGAGCTCTTGATTTACTTTTAATTCTTCCCAAAGGCCTCAGTTCTTTTGCACCACATTACGTAAAACTACTCTCAGGGCTTTTCTGCTCTTTTTAATTTTGCCCACACCTCTTTTTGTATAGTAACTGACAGATGTCAAGACTATGTCTCTGAGACAGGAGAGGTCCTGCATCCAGAAATGAGGCCTGGCCCAGAGTGGAGATGGGGCAACAGATCTACCCCATTCCCCATGCCCAGAAACAAAACCACCTGCAAAATAAATTCACAGTTTAAAGAGCCTAAGTGAATTGATTGGATTAACGTGAAATGTGTAAATGAAACGCTAAATGTGCTGAAGTTTGAACTTATTGCAGGATGTTGTTGAGAATTGTAGACAAACCTGGAGGAAATAAAGTACATTTCATAAGTTTGTGTTTTATTTTTGCAGATCAACAAAAAAACAGCAGATGGCAACATAATTCAGCAGGAACTCATTCCTAATGGTAGCAATATACTTCTTCAAAAGCATAATAGGTAAATGTTCTCAATTTAATATTGACTGCTCAGTCATTACTGAACGAATTTGCCTTTGACTAAAGTTGTATTTGTACCGTGACCATATATCAGGTGTTTCCTCCGAGTGCCTATGAACTCAAAATTTATATAAGCACATGTGTTTCCCTCTTAGTTTCTCAGTGTTTCAACTTACAATAACCAGCAGCACAGTTTTGTGTTTTAAACAAGATAAAAAGTTGGCTTATTACACAACTAATACTGCAAGTTTCTGAAGTGCGTAGAGGCAAAGTTATTAGCCAAAACATAGATGCAACTATTTAAAGTACAGATCAAAGTTACTTGTGAAGATAAGAGTGAGATCAGACTTTAATACTGTTTCAAACCTGGTTTACTTCAATATACTTCTGATGTGAAGGGGTTGAAACTTAGGTTTCAATTTCCGTTCCTGGGTTGGTAGGGTGCAGAGTTGGAACACGTCTTAGAAACAGTCACTTATGCTTCACATTTTTCATCCAAGGTTGTGGGCTGGATGGGGAGTTGGGTCAAGGTGATGTGAAAGAACCTAAGAGGCTATTCAGTTCCTGGGGGAAGGCTGCACAGAAAGGCATCCTGGGGAAGCTGACACTGTAAGCAAAGTTTAAAAGTTAAGATTTAAACATAAAATATCCCTCCTGTTCTTACTCCCCTCACTCTTCGTGCCCCATCTATGCCAACATATGCCCCTGCACCCATCCCCATGGGCATTCATACCCCCTGTGCCTATCTACTCATCCCCTGTGGTCTCTCATAGTCTGTATTCAACTCTATGCCTATCTCCCCACCCTGGATAGGTTGTCAAAACCCCTTTGCTTCCGCACCAATCCATGCCCATAAAACCCCATGCCCATGTACCCATCCCAGCACTTTTCATGTTCCCTATTCAACCTTATGCCTATCTCCCCACCTCAAGAAATCTTTCATAGCCGTATGCCCCTGCACCCAATCTCCCAGGCCCGTCACATACTCTGTGCCTGTCTTCACAACTACAACAGGCCCTCTGCCCCTGCATGTACCCTTCATTGGCCACTCATTCCCAGGCCAACCTCTCACTGCAGCCACTCTCTATAGATTTTCATTCTCCCCATTTCAGCTTATGCTTAATGACCCATTCTCTGGCCCATGATCTACCTCAATGCACCTGTCCCTTATGGTCTCTCTTACTTCCTATGCCATCCTCTACCCATTTCTCCCATGACCTCTCACATATCCCCAATCATCATGCTCATATCCCCTCTACCAACTCAATCCCAACTCATATTCCAATCCCAACTCCACCAGCACCCTTTTCCCTTCCCTCTCTGTGGTTACTCACCTATTATCCAGCATGGGCATTAATCAGGAGACACATTGATATGGGCAGGTTTCGAGGAGTCAGAGGGGTGAGTTACTTATAACAGAATTTCTAGTCTCTGACCTGGCCTTAGCCATTGTGTTTATATGGCTGGTCCAGTTCAGTTTCTGGTCAATGGTAACCCCATATTTTGAGACATTTAGCCACTTGTTGACAGGTCTTGGCAAGTCAACAGTTCCAATTTATGCATCAATTATATTTAGCCGTCGCAAAGGATACATGACACTCCTCTTCCCAAAGGATCTCTGACCTGCACCCTCAAAGAATATCAGATAAGCTCCAAATATTAAAAGTTGGATAGAAAATGTCCAGCCATACATTTTCTTAGTCAGAGTTTTATTCCAGTTCACACTCAAGCAACTTCAATCCCGCTTATTGTTTGTTGCATTGGGATATATAAAATGTACACCCAGGCAAGATCTCATTCAGTTATTCCTGAATTAATATACAGCCATCACCTACTCCTCAATTCCATTTGGTTAAAGACATCCTTGCCAGACTGTACTAGTTGTAACAACCTCCACTTAACTCCCAAAGGAAATTAAATAAATACCCTTTTGCAACCCTTCCAAAAATACCCTCTGACCTCCAACCTCCACACTCAGAGGGGCACACAGCTCTCCAAAGGGGTGTGCCCACCCTCCAAATGAAATTCACTGAAAACAAACCAGCTTTTACTTGACGCAGTTTCCATATTCCGGGTTCCAGACACCGGGAACTCCAAAGTCCCAGTTCTGTGGGGGCAGCAGACATTTCAAAAGTCAGCTGACTCCAGGAACCGCACGTACATAAACCTCTCTGGTGAAGGGTCTAGGCCCGAAACATCAGCTTTTGTGCTCCTGAGATGCTGCTTGGCCTGCTGTGTTCATCCAGCCCCACACTTTGTTAACATGCATAAACCCTTGCTCTACTCCCACACTCTCTTGTGTTTCCCTCACCCTCCCATTCCCACCCCGCACCCCCCCTCCCCCCAGAGCTAGATTTTTGTCCTGAATGCCTCTCTCTGTCTCCCTGTTGAGAAACACTTACCATTTTGTGATGACTCTCTCATGACTATCATATGATTCTTCTCTCAAATGTCTCTTCAGCCAGCTTTTGTTGCAATCAAATGGAATGTTAATTTTGGTGAATCCTTGTTCCACTTGAATTTGAGGACTCTTTCATTCTCATTATCTACTGACTCACTATCCATAAGGTTGGCCCCAGTCCCCATGTTTTTATTCCTCATTGCCTCATCCAATTTGACTGCATGGTCCTTTGTGGTCCATAGGAGAATTATACAAGAACAGTATCTACATTTTTTGTTGTTTGCGGAGAGTCAACCCCCCTATCCGCCACAGATAACAATGATGAGGTATATAATGAGAAAAGACACATTTTACCAATGCCTTCCTTCTTGCATTCACCAGCAGAATCCACAAGATATATCTAAGTAAAAGGAAAATAGAATTTATATTGCATGAGAAGGGAGTGGTGATTGAAACTGGGAGCCACATATGTTAATTCACAGGCCCTGTTCCTTGCAGACACAAGGAACACATACACACCCTGAGCCTCTTTCAACTCAACTAAACAGACGGGAGTTAGCCTGTTTTTATTTTATTTAGTTTAGTGCACATGTTGGTCAGTCACCGAAGTATAGTTGCATAAGGCTGTAGAAACAAAACAGAAATTTATAATGTTAAAGAAGAAACCAAAGAAAGCTTTCTTGATATAGAAGACAATTTAGAAAACTATTGTAGCACACAGCAAAACAACATTTTCAACCTATTTTCCAACAATGAACATTATCTTGCTGGTTCAAATTTGTTAATTCTCCTGAATCTATTCTCCCTGGTTTCTTTCCAATGAGCTGTGGAGTATTCCTACAAAAACACTTGTAAAATTGAGCTCAGCTTCTAGTAACCTGCAGATCTCTAACCAAATTCATCTGACTTGGAAACTGTACAAACTAATGTTTTCTACTACAGTTGGTGTGACAGAATCTGTGGAGACAATCAGAGTTAATGTTTCAGATCCAGTATCCTTTCCTCAGAACAGTTCTGAGGAAGGGTCACTGGACTTGAAATGTCAACCCTGATTCTCTCCACAGATGCTGCCAGACCTACAGAACGTTTCCGGCAATTTTCGTTTTTGTTTCTGATATAAAGCATCTGTTCTTTTTTCTGCTAAAGTGCCTGTTTTCCATAAGATTTTCTAAACTCTTTAAGGAGAAAAATAAACTTTCTTCTGACCCCTGTCAATTCTAACTGTTTTAAAAAGGTTCAACCTCTGTGTTTTCTAAACTAAAATCAATTATTGATTATTCTGAACTTAAAACCAGCTAATGGCCTTCAGTATTTACCCACCTGTTGTAAACCATTAAAATATAAACAATTCTCCAATAACACACCTGAGGGGTCTACAGCCATATGGTTTCTGAGCAATGCTGGAATAAAGTCACTGATTCACAAGGACTCTGACCTTGCTTTCATTTGAAGATATCTTCATAGAAATAAATCACATTCACCTGCCTATGTGGTCAAATTCACTTTCTGAAAATGATATTAATAAGTCTAAATTATACATCTTTCATCACAACAGGCTCAACGTGCTCCCATGCAGTCCATTCCTATTTCCCAGGAAATTAAGCCAATGTGATAGACAGGGTAGAATATGAACTTCTAAAGCAAAAGATTTCACATACAGATGAAATAATTTGTGTTTGCTTGTGGTAAGATGATTAAGGTGATCAAACGGAGGTGTCATGTCTACATTATGCATTATCTCATTAATTTTTGTTTAAATAGAAAACAGTATGTTGATGCTGTGGTGGATTATAAGCTAAACATATCAGTGAAGAAACAATTTGAAGCCTTTTCTGGAGGTTTCTGGAGCGTACATTCACTGCCAATTGTGGACACATTCCTACCTGAAGAACTAAGAGACGTTATCCAGGGGAACACCAAATACGAGTGGGAGTTGCTGGAACAGGTATGGCGTTAAGATGCACATTTACTTTTCAGTGTCCTTGACAATGATTGTCTATACAAGAATGAATGCAGTGTCATAGCACATTTGTCCAAAAGAGGCTTGGGGATACCATGATCCTAAAAATTTCAAACCACATCAGCAAGGCCAGAACCAGGGGTCACAGTTTAAGGATGTGGGGTAAGCCATTTAGTATTGAGACGAGGAGAACTGTCTTCACCCAGAGAGTGGTGAGCCTCTGTGAAGTCTCTGCCACAAAAAGCATTTGAGGCTGAAACATTGAATATGTTCAATAAGAAGTTAGATATAGATTTTAGGGCTAAAGGGATCAAAGGGTATAGTGGAGAAAGTAGGGACACAGTACTAATTGTACTGGTGAGACCACACCTGGAATATTGTGTGCAGTTCTGGTCTTCCTACTGAGGATGGATGTTCTGGCTGTGGAGGAAGTGAAACAAAGATTTGTCAATCTGATTCCTGGGTGCCAGCAATAATGGTGCTGGGATAGGAAGAGAAACAATTACATGTGATTCTCTGCCTTTAATTGGATGAATAAGTATGGAACCACATAACAGCAATCCCATCCACCTGGGCAACAGTGGAGAGGCTTTGGAGGAGATTAACTGTGTCAAAAGCTGTGGACTAATTGAGAAGGGCAAGGTGGGAAAGTTTACCTTTGTTGCTGAAATAGTCATAGAATCTCTACAGTGTGGAAACAGGCCCTTCGGCCCAATACGTCCATGCTCACACTCAGAGCTTCCCACCTAGACCCATCTCCCTCTAACCTACCGAATGTACACATCCCTGAACACTATGGGCAATTTAGCACAGCCAATCCATCTAGCCTGCACATCTGTAGACTGTCAGAGGAAACCAGAGCACCAGGAGGAAAACCATGCAGACACAGGGAGAATGTGCAAACTCCACATAGCCACCTGAGGGCAGAATCGAACCTAGGTTCCTGGCGCTGTGAGGCAGCAGTGCTAACTACTGAGCCATCGTTTCTTTCCAAGAAAGTGCCATTATATGAAGGAGGAAACTGGAGTGAATTTTTACTTGGCATACTCGCAGATTGAACCATTACAGGTACACCCTCGTCACTGATGAGTCCGAGTGTCAGTACGAATCTCTTTACATCTGCTCAAGTCATCATCAAATCAGTGCCCTCCAATTGCCAAAACTTAATGATTACATTACAAAGAGTGTCATTCATCTCTTTGGTAATAGCCACTTGGGCTCTGTTGCAGGGACAGAGGCCTGATCAAAGGGTTTCAAAAAGACATATAGGAAAAATGGGAATGGACTTGAGATCATGCATCTTTTGAAATACCTCAATTATATCACTCCTCAACTCAGATCAGCCATGATCTCATTGAAGTAGACTCGATGTAATGAGTGACCTATGTTTGCTGCTACATCTTCTGGTCTTATGGCTTAATCTAAACTCGGGGGAATACAGTGCCTACCAAACAATATTTTATATTTACAGAATGCAAAATACTGTGATTACCAACAAACTGACAGCGCAGTTAGGAATTTTTGGAAAGTCTTTGCAAGCTTACCAGAAGAGAAGAAAAAGCGGTTTCTTGGTAAGTAGGCTTTGAGCGTTAGGAGTGTCATTGTGAAATTGTTGGGCCTAAGGGCCTGTATCCACAATGTAGGGATTCTATGATTCTAATAAAGAATTTATTAATGTAGCCATCCAAGGTGGATGGATCTTAAGATACCTTAAAGGATCCTACTATATGTCACTAAAGGAGGACATTCAGCCCATCCAAGCATGCTTATGGCTTAATCTAAACTCGGGGGAATACAGTGCCTACCAAACAATATTTTATATTTACAGATTTAGGAGTAGAACGAGAGGTAGTCCATTCAGTCCCTCAAGCCTATGCCACCATTCATTAAGAACACAGCTGCTTTGAATGTAGCCTCACTGTGTGAGTTCAGAGTAAAATTCATCAATTAGTCCCACTCTCCTACTCTTTCCTAGGCCTGCATTCTATTCCTTTTCTCAAGTATTTCACCTTGCTCTTTTTTTAATATTACCTTTGAGTGTTCTTCTACCATCCATTCAGCCTATGACTGCGAGATCAGAACAATTCATCGCACAAAGGAAATTCTCATCTCCCCTCCGGATATTTCACCAATGATTTTGAGTCTATGTCCTCTAGTTACAGGATCTCTTACCAGGGGAGCCAATTTCTCCTTATCTTTTCTATCAATCACTCCAGAAGTTTCCAACACCTCATAAATTTTTCTGTACCCGATGTGGCCCAAGGAGGACAATCCCAGCCTCCAACATTGTTCACATCATTGAAGTCCCTCATTTCCAAGACTATATTGATTTTATTGCTTATTTATGTCTAGAAAATCTTTGATACAATTACTCATGATTGGTTAATGCATAATTATATAGACGTTTGTGCCTCAGAGGGAATAATATCAAGGCTGCTGATTTCGTGACTAAATATGTGAAATGACATTTGGGCATTTTTGCTGGTGGTTTTAAAGTTCACATTCCATTTTAAAGACAACTGTAACAAGTCCCAAATCTATCATTAGAGAGAGGTGATAGGTTGTGGTTTAACCTAAGGGTTGCCACCCCAGCAGGCAAGAGAAGGGGTTGAAAAGGAGAGTGTTTCATGGTAACTTCAGCCAATGCAGGAATTGAACCCATGCAATTAGCGTAACTCTGCATTATAAACCATCCATTCAGCCAACTGTGCTAACCAACTCTGCCAGAAAATGGGCCACCTAAGCTGGACATTCGGCACTGATGCTACTGGCTTTTCTGTAGTTACTTCAGCCACAAAAAGCATGGTAAAAGAACCGGGGCTGAGGGTGAAAAATCCCTACATTGGCAGCTCGGTCGCTCAGTGGTTAGCACTGCTGCCTCACAGCTCCAGGGATCCATGTTTGATTCCACTCTTGGGCAACTGTCTGTGTGGAGTTTGCACATTTTCCCCATGTCTGCGTGGGTTTCCTCTGGGTGCTCTGGTTTCCTCACACAGTCCAAAGTTGTGCAAGCCGGGTGGATTGGCCATGCTAAAATTGCCCGTAGTGTTCAGGGATGTGAGCAATAGGTGAGTTATGTGGGATATGTCTGAGTGGGATGCTCTGAGAGTCAGTGTGGACTTGTTGGGCTGAAGGACCTGTTCCCACACTGTGAGGATTCCATGAAACTCAACCTTAATTGAAAGCTAGCATCTGTTGAGACTAAATGCAGAATCAGGAAGGAACATCTCCAAAGAGCACTTATGGATCCTAAGGTGGAGAGCCCAGAGAGAGAGGAGGCTGAAGCCACTGAGGATATGGCAAATGTGATACCACAGGGTATGAGTTGCTATTTTTCAGAGGCAATCGCAAAGACAGATCTGAGATCCCAAACATTCTTTTGCCCTTTATGAATAAAATATATCTGTATAGTCTGAATTAGACTTTAATTTCACTAATCACTTTCCTCTCATCCTTAGCTTTTCTGTCAGGAACTGACAGAATCCCAGCAGGAGGGATTCGGAATTACTGTATTACGATTTTGAAAAGCCGGACCAATGAACCAGATTCCTCGTATCCTCGTGCCTACACCTGTAGCATGACCTTGGACCTCCCCAACTATAGCAGCATCAAAATATTGAGTGAAAAATTACTTCATGCAATTGAATTCAGTGAAGAATTCAATGCACAACCACCCTAATATTTGCAGCCAGGGCTTTGGTTTCATTAATCTGAGTGATGTTGGCGGTTTACTAAAGAAATCTGACTCAATACAATAAATTGCATTTGTTTCATTACACACATCTAAAGCATCTAGTACTCATATGGTGTTGCTGTACTTTAAATCTCCTCTACTCAAACGAACAATATATGACATGTAGTGGCAAGACCAACATTTATTTCCTAATCCTAATATCCCTCGAGAGGGTAGTGGTGAGACAACAAAGTCACTTCATCAACTATTTGAAAGGGCAGCTTAAGAGACATTTCCTTAAGTCTATAGCCACATATAGTTGAGACCCCACAAAGGCAGCAGCTATTTCTGAATCACAGTCATAGTCCACTCGTTTCACTTTTTATTTTATATGTATTTCATTGAATTTAGAATTCTAGCTTCTGTGGTGAGATTTGAAGTTATGTCTGTCAAATGCAAGCCTTTGGATAACTGGACCGTTCATGCAATCACTAAGTTTTTGTACCCTATATTCAGTCATGTGCTGTACCTAGCCGTAGGAATGACACCAATACAACAGAACTGGTACGAAGGCCGGGGAGGGGGTACATATTACATACATGTTGAGGAAGGTTTTGTGACTGCTAGTGGTATGACCAATGTTTACATTAATCTTCATTAACAAAAATGGATGTGATAACACAATAAGTGGAGCAAATATATAATCTATTTGGAGAAATTCAAGGGTGGGTGCTGCAGTTATTACAAATTGTAGCAAACAGAACCAGTACAACGTCATGTCAGATAAAATAACATTGAATGAACACCAAAGAAATTGGCCTTTTATTGTATCCTCCCCAGACCAACATCTGCACTCAAAATGAGCTGCCATCCAATTATTCTTCATGTAACTCTAATCAGCATAATTATTTGAGGCTGTCTGTTTCATGTATTTAACAACACCAGCACTATGACCATCAATTAATTACCATCCATATTATTTATCTCAGGTTTGTAAATAATTAGTTTATGGAATTCGAGTGTTGCTTGTCAAGGCCAACACATATTGCTGATCTCTAGTTTTCCTGGAGAAGGTGACAGTCAGCTGTTTCTTGAACCCCCACATTCCATTTTATGTAGGTGCACCCATAGTGCCTGCCATTAGGACAGGAGCCCATCACCTTTGGCAGAGAGTTCCAAATTCTCACCACTATCTGGGTGAAGAAGCTTCTTCTGAGTTCCATTCGATTTCTTGATGACAATTTTACATTGATGGACTTTAGCAATTTTTCCACAAATGGAAACAATCTGTACTTCAGCAAAGCCTTTCAACATCAAAAAGGCAGCCACCGGGCACCATTTTTCAAGAAAAAGAGTCACAGCCTGTTTAACCTTTACCATTGAATGTAGGGTCACATTTTTTGCACTGTCTTTAGCTCGTTAATATGCTACTTTTATAATGTGACAGTACTGTACAAATTTGTGATTCTTAATTTTTAATATATTAATTCCTGACCACTTTTTTTCTCCCAGAATGTAATGTCTCAGTTATCTGGTGTGAAACTCGTTACCAATGATACTCTCATTCTGTAACTTTATTCTGCATGCTGTTAATTGTTCATTTGAACCACATTTTTACCAAAGTTACTTGAAGAATCTGGAACAATACATTGTTGTTATTAATGCATTGTGGAATGTAATTCTTTTCGTGTGTAAACAGCTATTCATAAATTTATTGCAAGAATTATAATTAAAATAAATGCTTTGTTGACTTTTATTCTGTATTGCATCAGAGCTAAGTTATTGAGTGCTAAGAGTTTTCATCGTTGCTTGTGTTGGAAATGGACAAGAGGTCGTTGGTGTCTCAGTCATTGCTGTCCTTCCACATGATTGCAGCTTCAGTCTGTTGTTGATTTTATGGATACAATTTCTTTTCATCGCCAATCTCATATTACACAAGCAGATCAGTCTGTTGCCTGGCTCCTTACAATTACTTGCACCTTTCTCAACCCAGTGCTGATTATATAACCATCAAAGTATCACTGTATGCTTCCGACACAAAGTGAATGCAGTCCATAATACATAACAGCTTTTGAACATTCCTTTTTGAAAGTATACTCCAGCATGAGGGACAAAAAATCTTCATACGCTATATTGTTCTTTTTTCTTCCGCCTCACGGTCCTACTGGTGTCAAAGATTATAAGGGAAAATCCTCAGAGCTACCAAAAACAAGAGAAAGCCATTTGAGCCTTCAAGCCAGTTTTAACATTCAATCAGGTCATTTCTACATGCAGGTTAGGAGCAGAAGTAGGCCATTTGGCTCCTTGAACACCTTCTGCCATTTAATAAGATAATGACTGGCCATCCCACCCACTTGCTGTATATCAAGGGTTTTTGCTCACATTGCTGACATCATTTTGCCAGTCACCCTCAGTCGTATCCTCTGCTTCTGGATCCTTCTGCCAATGGGAGCAGCTTCTCCTCATCTACCATAGCCAGACTCTCCATTATTTTGAACATATATATTTTCTTAAACTTCTCCTGTGAGGAGAAGAATCCAGGTTTGCCAATCTTTAAATATAATTAAAGTTACTCTGGAATCATTCTTGAGAACCTTTTCTGCACTCTCTCCAAAGTGTTATGGACAAGACCAGAGCCATTCAACATATTTTAAGAACATAGCCTGGACCGTAACTTTTGCTTATTTTAAAGGCAAATATAAAGTGCTATGTTCCAGAGGCAATGTGACTGGTCAAACTACTCAACTTTAACAAAAACACAATTTATTTAAATGCAATAGTTAAAATACAACGAAAGAAAAAAGAACTTAAAATAACTGTTGGAAACAACAGAATAAGAGATACTGTAACTATTACTAATTAACTGATCCAATATAGCAACATCCCATAAACACACCCTTGGCAAAAAGGCAAATTCAGAAAAACTGATTTTGTCTCGAGTACAATCTAGCAGCCTAGAAAAAGAACCCCAGCTTTTGGCTGTAATCAAGGGAGGGAAAAATAGCTTCTCCTTCTTCAAGCTCACAATAGCAACTGCTGAAAGCAACACCTAAAACTAAGAAAAAAACTAGAAACTCCAGTCTGGGAGAGCTGGCCACAAGCTGATTCAATTATGCCAACTTTTAGAAAACCCCAAGGCCTCTCAATCTGTTTACTGTAGTAGTTTTGGTAGACTGCTTTCACCTCTGCCTTGCAACTTCTCTTCGAAACAAAACAGCACAAAATACCCTCTTAAAGCCACAGCATCGTGTCAAATGCTGTCATGTTCTCTCTAAAGTAATGCCCAGAATTGGACACAATAATCTAGTCAACGCCAAACCAGTTTGATCACAACTTTCTTATTTCTCTCACTAATGCTGTTGTTTCTAAAGCCCGCGGTCCCATATTTTTCTTAACTACTTTTTCAGCTTGCCATTCTTCAATGATTTGTGCAGGGACATTAGGCTAGACCAGCACACCACCTCCCATCATTACACATGAGTTTGAGTGCATGGGCTGAGAAATGGAAAATGGAATTGTATCTTCAGGTAACATCGACATTTAGGCTTTTGTTAATCTCAATGAGAAATTGGTTTCACTCACACAATCAGTAACAAATAGAACTGGATCTCTTGGAAGCAAATAGAGCAAATAGAACATTGTCTTTCCATAACTGGAACGATTTGTTTTTCAAAGGTATGACCTAATCTTGTTCCTGCATTGTACAATCTGGGAAACCCAGTCTCAGGATAAATGGCCGGTCATTTAGGACTAGGATAAGGAGGAGTTTCTTCACATAGAGGGCGACAAACCTTTGGAATTCTCTGGTCAGGAGGGCTATGGAGGCTCACTTCCCTTCTATATTCAAGACTGAGCTCAATAGATTTCTAGATATCTCCAAAGGGTAACAAGGGTGAATGACGTTGCGGTAATGGACCTAACATGATGGAAAAAGTTCAAGTATCAACTGGAAACAGATGCGTTTCATGTAGAGCAGAAAGAACATTGTCTTTCTATGACTGGAAGGATTTGTTTTTCAAAGGTAAAAGTAGACTGTAATAACACAGGAACAAGATTAGGTCATACCATTCATACCGTGTCAGCGGTGGGTGGAGTTGCGTCATCGTCAGCAGTAGGCGGAGTTGCGTTGGCGGTGGGCGGAGATGCGACCGCATCCGTGATCGGTGGAGTGGGGTAGGCAGCAGCAGCAGCGGTGACGCTAGTGTCTGTGGTGTTGGTTTCGGAAATGGGGGCGGTGGCTTCAGCAGCGATGGCGTTCGCTGTTCCGGAAGTGGTGTTCCCGGCAGTGCCGGATGTGACGTAATCTGTGGGTTCTCATGGCCAATGGTGGCGGGTACACTTTGGGAAAGTCCTGGGGATTTGGGAGGTGGAGGAATCCCGTTTTAGGTGGCAAGGCACCAGTAAGTTCACTGCACTTACGGTCCAATAAAGCTGAGTGGAATTGAGTTCAGGTTGTGGATCCTACGAAATAAAAGAATGAAAGGTGTTAGAGATGGCCCAGGTGAATTTAAGGTTGGGGTGGAAGGTGTTGGTGAATAAGGAAATTCCATCTGTTTTTAATTGATATATTCTGACATACTTGCTGGTACTTTGGGGCTCAAATTCAACTTTAAAAATAGCAATATACAACCAACTGGACTGGTCAAGTTAAACATCTGGACCTTGAACTTGCTTGGGTGTAATGACTTTGCAGCAAACAAGATCAAAGGTGCAGGAGATCAAAGGGCAGAAACTCCCTAATTTATATGTTTCTGCCTCCTCAGATTAAAATGTGAGTTGATATGTATTTAGACCAGCAGACAATGCCAGGAGCGAGTACTAGAGCCACAAAACTCAAAGGTTTCAGGTCACCAGGCAGACGTGGGGTTTTGGCCTCTGAAGATTATAGCAGATTTTTAAAGAGGCATACTTGATACAATCTGCTGACGTGGGGCTGTGCAGGGGTCCAGCTATCCAGACAAGTAGCAAATACAGATTTGGCAATCAGTGGAGAATATTGTTTCAAAAAAAAGGTCTTCTTAGAACATAGAACATTACAGCACAGTACAGGCCCTTCGGCCCTCGATGTTGTGCCGATCTGTCATACCGATCTCAAGCCCATCTAACCTACACTATTCCATGTACGTCCATATGCTTGTCCAATGACGACTTAAATGTACCTAAAGTTGGCGAATCTACTACCATTGCAGGCAAAGCGTTCCATTCCCTTACTACTCTCTGAGTAAAGAAACTACCTCTGACATCTGTCCTATATCTTTCACCCCTCAATTTAAAGCTATGCCCACTCATGCTCGCCGTCACCATCCTAGGAAAAAGGCTCTCCCTATCCACCCTATTTAACCCTCTGATTATTTTATATGTTTCAATTAAGTCACCTCTCAACCTACTTCTCTCTAACGAAAACAGCCTCAAGTCCCTCAGCCTTTCCTTGTAAGACCTTCCCTCCATACCAGGCAACATCCTAGTAAATCTCCTCTGCACCCTTTCCAAAGCTTCCACATCCTTCTTATAATGCGGTGACCAGAACTGTACACAATACTCCAAGTGTGGCCGGGTTTTGTACAGCTTCACCATAACCTCTTGGTTCCAGAACTCGATCCCTCTATTAATAAAAGCTAAAACACTGTATGCCTTCTTAACAGCCCTGTCAACCTGGGTGGCAACTTTCAAGGATCTGTGTACATGGACACCAAGATCTCTCTGCTCATCTACACTGCTAAGAATCTTACCATTAGCCCTGTACTTTGCCTTCCGGTTACTCCTACCAAAGTGCATCACCTCACACTTGTCTGCATTAAACTCCATTTGCCACCTCTCAGCCCAGCTCTGCAGCTTAACTATGTCTCTCTGCAACCTACAGCGTCCTTCGTCACTATCCACAACTCCACTGACCTTAGTGTCATCTGCAAATTTACTAACACATCCTTCTACGCCTTCATCCAGGTCATTTATAAAAATGACAAACAGCAGTGGACCTAACACCGACACTTGCGGTAAACCACTAGTAACTGGTCTCCAGGATGAACATTTCCCATCAACTACCACCCTCTGTCTTCTTTCAGCAGGCCAATTTCCGATCCAAACTGCTATATCTCCCACAATTCCATTCCTCCGCATTTTGTACAATAGCCTATTGTGGGGAACCTTATCGAACACCTTGCTGAAATCCATCTCCACCACATCAACCGGTTTACTCTCATCTACCTGTTTGGTCACCTTCTCAAAGAACTCAATAAGGTTTGTGAGGCACAACCTTCCCTTCACAAAGCCGTGCTGACTATCCCTAATCAATTTATCCTTTTCTAGATGATTATAAATCCTATCCCTTATAACTTTTTCCAACACTTTACCAACAACTGAGGTAAGGCTCACTGGTCTATAATTACCAGGGTTGACTCTACTCCCCTTCTTGAACAGGGGAACCACATTTGCTATCCTCCAGTCATCTGGCACCATTCCTGTAGACAATGACGAGTTAAAGATCAATGCCAAAGGCTCGGCAATCTCCTCCCTGGCTTCCCAGAGGATCTGAGGATAAATCCCATCCAGCCCAGGGGACTTATCTATCCTCACCTTCTGAAGGATTTCTAATACCTCTTTCTTGTGAACCTCAATCTTACCTAGTCCACTAGCCTGTATCTCAGTATTCTCAACAACATTATTGTTTTCTAGAGTGAATACTGTTGAAAAATATTCATTTAGCACTTCCCCTATCTCATCTGACTCCACACACAACTTACCATTACTATCCTTGATTGGGCCTAATCTTACTTTCGTCATTCTTTTATTCCTTAAATACCTATAGAAAGCCTTAGGGTTTACCCTAATCCTATCCGCCAACAACTTCTCATGTCTCCTCCTGGCTCTTCTGAGCTCTCTCTTTAGGTCTTTCCTGGCTACCTCGTAGCCCTCAAGTGCCCTAACTGAGCCTTCACATCTCATCCTAACATAAGCCTTCTTCTTCCTCTTGACCAGAGATTCCACCTCCTTTGTAAACCACAGCTCCCGCACTCTACAGCTTCCTCCCTGCCTGACAGGTACATATTTATCTAGGACACACAGGAGCTTATCCTTGAATAAGCTCCACATTTCTAATGTGCCCATCCCCTGCAGTTTCCTTCCCCATTCTATGCTCCCTAAATCTTGCCTAATCTCATCGTAATTGCCTTTCCCCCAGCTATAACTCTTGCCCAGTGGTATACACCTATCCCTTTCCATCACTAAAGTAAACATAACAGAATTGTGATCGCTACCACCAAAGTGCTCACCTACTTCCAAATCTAACACCTGGCCGAGCTCATTACCCAGTACCAAATCTAATGTGGCTTCGCCCCTTGTTGGCCTATCTACATACTGTGTCATACTCCTGCACACGCTGGGCAAAAACTAACCCATCTATAGTACTCGAACTATCGTGTTCCCAGTCAATATTTGGAAAGTTGAAGCCCCCATGACAACTACCCTGTCTCTCTCACTCCTATCGAGAATCATCTTTGCTATCCTTTCTTCTACATCTCTGGAACTATTTGGAGGCCTATAGAAAACTCACAACAGGGTGACCTCTCCTTTCCTGTTTCTAACCTCAGCCCATACTACCTCAGTTGACGAGTCCCCAAACATCCTTTCTGCAACTGTAATACTGTCCTTGACCAACAATGCCACACCTCCGCCCCTTTTACCATGTTCTCTGTTCTTACTGAAACATCTAAATCCCGGAACCTGCAACAACCATTCCTGTCCCTGCTCTATCCATGTCTCCGAAATGGCCACAACATCGAAGTCCCAGGTACTAACCCATGCTGCAAGTTCACCCACCTTATTCCGGACGCTCCTGGCATTGAAGTAGACACACTTCAATCCAACTTCTTGCTTGCTGGTGCCATCTTGCTTCCCTGAAACTTTAGTTTGGACCAACCTACTCTCAACCTTTTCTATAGTCGAACTACAATTTTGGTGCCCATCCCCCTGCTGAATTAGTTTTCTTGTTTCATGTGTGCTCCTTTGCCTTCTGACAGGAAGTTACAGAATTCCAGTGGGAGGGATTGATAATCTCAGAATTCAGATTATTAACGCCAGAAGTCAAGAACCAGATTCCACATATCCATGTGCCTGTACTTGTACTAGGACCCTGGGACACTCTCGCTATTGCAGCACTGAAATATTGAGAGAGAGCTTACTTCATGCAATGAAGATAACTGTGGACTAATGTTTGCAACTCGAGGCTGTATTTATGTAATCTGAGAAATGTTGGCTGATTGAGAAAAATTTTACAGACAAAAGCAAATTGCAACACACATTTATTTCATTCCCATGAAAGCAAACATCTTATGGTATCACAACCTGCTGGGTCACTTCAGAAAATTGTTCAAGAATGAACCGTATTTCTGTGAGTCTGGAGGCATAGATTAGGTAAAAACAGCAGATATTAGTTCCTCCGCCTCCGCCGCATCTGCTCCCACGATAAGACGTTCCACTCCCGCACATCCCAGATGTCCAAGTTCTTCAAGGACCGCAACTTTCCCCCCACAGCGATCGAGAACGCCCTTGACCGCGTCTCCCGTATTTCCCGCTACACATCCCTCACACCCCGCCCCCTCCACAACCGCCCTAAGAGGATCCCCCTCGTTCTCACACACCACCCCACCAACCTCCGGATACAACGCATCATCCTCCGACACTTTCGCCATTTACAATCCGACCCCACCACCCAAGACATTTTTCCATCCCCACCCCTGTCTGCTTTCCGGAGAGGCCACTCTCTCCGTGACTCCCTTGTTCGCTCCACACTGCCCTCCAACCCCACCACACCCGGCACCTTCCCCTGCAACCGCAGGAAATGCTACACTTGCCCCCACACCTCCTCCCTCACCCCTATCCCAGGCCCCAAGATGACATTCCACATTAAGCAGAGGTTCACCTGCACATCTGCCAATGTGGTATACTGCATCCACTGTACCCGGTGTGGCTTCCTCTACATTGGGGAAACCAAGCGGAGGCTTGGAGACCGCTTTGCAGAACACCTCCGCTCAGTTCGCAACAAACAACTGCACCTCCTAGTCGCAAACCATTTCCACTCCCCCTCCCATTCTCTAGATGACATGTCCATTATGGGCCTCCTGCACTGCCACAATGATGCCACCCGAAGGTTGCAGGAACAGCAACTCATATTCCGCCTGGGAACCCTGCAGCCTAATGGTATCAATATGGACTTCACCAGTTTCAAAATCTCCCCTTCCCCTACTGCATCCCTAAACCAGCCCAGCTCGTCTCCTCCCCCCACTGCACCACACAACCAGCCCAGGTCTTCCCCCCCACCCACTGCATCCCAAAACCAGTCCAACCTGTCTCTGCCTCCCTAACCGGTTCTTCCTCTCACCCATCCCTTCCTCCCACCCCAAGCCGCACCCCCATCTACCTACTAACCTCATCCCACCTCCTTGACCTGTCCGTCTTCCCTGGACTGACCTATCCCCTCCCTACCTCCCCACCTATACTCTCTCCACCTATCTTCTTTACTCTCCATCTTCGGTCCGCCTCCCCCTCTCTCCCTATTTATTCCAGTTCCCTCTTCCCATCCCCCTCTCTGATGAAGGGTCTAGGCCCGAAACGTCAGCTTTTGTGCTCCTGAGATGCTGCTTGGCCTGCTGTGTTCATCCAGCCTCACATTTTATCTTAGATATTAGTGAACTTGTTGGGTTCTCATAACATTTTGGTTGTTTCTTAGTCACAAAATCACAGAATTCTCCAGTATAGAAGGGGGTCATTTGGCCCATTGTGTCTGCACTTGCTAATCTACTGCTTTACTTGTACTTATTTTACCTTGAGTTGAAGTTGTATTTAATCTTTTCAGCACTAACCCTTTCAATGTCATTGAGTACTCACAATATTGAAGATGCGGGAACAAGTCATTCAGCTGAACCAATCTAGGCTGTTATTTATGGCCCACTTGAGTATTCTCCCTTTTTATTCTAAGTCTCAGAACAGCCCTCTGTTCTCTTCTTCCTGAATGCTTATCTGGTTTCATATTTAATGCATTTATCCAATATGCTTCAACCATTCCCTGTGAAGTGACGTCCACATTCAATCTCTGGATAAATGTATTTCTTCTGAATTCCCAAATGGATTACCTTCTGTCTAGGCCTGAAACGTCAGCTTTTCTGCTCCTCTGATGCTGCTCAACCTGCTGTGTTCATCCAGCTCTACACCTTGTCATCTCAGATTCTCCCACATCTGCTGTTCCTACTATCTCTGAAATGCCTGCCTCAATGCCTTGGGACTTATCCCAGTCATAAGAAAAATAGTTAGACCCTCTTGTGCTCACATTCCCTCACCCTTCCTCCCTACATTCCCTAAGCCATATCCATGGAAATTCATGCCCACCAATCACACCCATGGTCTTCCATGGCAGTTTAGGCTCCCCACTAATTGTAGCCCATATGCCAACTCAGTACAATCATAGCAGACCGTGTCCCACCACTCTTTGTACTTAGACACTCTTTTCAACTTAGTTTCCAATATCTATTCACTTCAGGCGCCATGCTGATGTCAAACAAAATAAAGTTCTATCTCTTACAGGCTTCACCATTTTTTTTTTAAAACACATTGATAAAACTTCTCAGCACAGAAAAATCCCTTCAAGTACTTAATCACATTTAAGGAAAAACAAAAACTTGCATTCATAGACCCACATCAAAGACAATGAATCTTATTATTAGCACTTGGGTCTGGCAACGAACCTGGGTGATTTACAGATCCCACACATGATAGTTAATGATAGTTTGTACAAACAGTCAAGTGCCACTGACTTAGCCATCAGATTTCTGTCAACAAACAGTCACTGAAATTGTTGCCATTCGTCCTTGACCTCTCTAAAAATCTCTGGCAGGCTTGGATTTTATCCTTCAATACAAAATCCCACGAGTCATACTGTAGAAACACGGATAAAAACATTACTCCTAGCTGATGGCTGCTCCACCATGAAGTTTAAATGTGTGAAACATACTCCATCTTATCCCTCCTAATCCCATCAAAAATGATGAATTCTGGATACCTGGCTCTAGAACTAATTTGGCTAAGGTGAGGAGCACTTCTGTCTCTGCAAAAATTTGGGCCTCCCTGTTAACTCAAACAAAATGTTTCACAATTTTAAATACCTAGTAGGGCCATTTTCAAGCAAATTGATACCCAACCTGTTCATCTTTTTCTGATAGATGTAGTTTCTCATTTTTGTTAACACTCTTATTATTTCATAGATCATAGAATCTCTACAGTGTGGAAACAGGTTTTATTTTTCCTGTGTTCTACTTCATCTATATATTTTTTTCATAATTATTTTCCTGGAATATGAGTGCCATTAGCAAGGTTAGTAATTTTTGCCCTTCCCTAATTTCCTTTGAGTTGACGGGCTTGTTCAGCCAATTCAGGGAGCATTTAAGAGCAAACACATGGCTGCGTGCCTGGAGTCACATGTAGACCAGACAATATTAGGAAATCAGAGGTAGTAAGAACTGTCAATGCTGGAGTCAGTGTGGAGCTGGAGGAGCACAGCAGGCCAAGCAGCATCAGAGGAACAAGAAAGTTGACGTTTCAGGTCGGGACACTTCTTTAGAAATGGGGGAGGGGGAAGGGAGCTCTGAAATAAATAGAGAGAGGAGAGGTGGGCCTGGGGAAGGTAGTGGGGAGATTCGGAGATTTCCTGGCAGACTGTCCACTTTGGAGGAGTAACAGATGTGCAGAGTGCTTTTAAAGTGTAAGAAGTTGTAAAATGTAGACATACATGTAACCTTGTTGCTAAGTCACTAACATACAGGCACAATAAACTATTAGGAATGTTAATAGAATGCTAGCCTTTATTGCGAGATAATTTGAGTAGAGAAGTAATAAAGTCTTGTTTCAATTATATAGGAACTAGGTTTGACTTCATCTAAAGTAATTTGTGCAGTTTTGGTCTCATTGCCTCAGGGAGGATATTATTGCCATAGAGGGAATGTAATAAAGGTTCACCAGATTTGTTCCCAGAATGGTGGGACTGTCCTATGAAGAGAGATTGGGTAAAATTTGGGTCTGTCTTTTCTATAGTAAGAAGAATGAGAGGTGATTTTATTAAAACCTACTAAATATTTAAAGGGATTGGGTAGATGCTTCCCCAGGTTGGGAAATCCAAAACCATGGGACACAATTTAAAAATAAGGAAGATGCCCCTTGGGACCAAGATGAGGAGAATGTTGTTTTAGTCAAACCATTTTTTAACTAAACCTTTGGACTTCTCCCCCCAGACAGTGTTTGATTTCCGAATACCAACACCAGAATGGGTTATGGGGATAGCATAGTCAGAAGGCTTAATTGTTCAATCGACAACGATTTTTTAGATAGCAGCACAGGTTTGATAGGCTGAGTGGCGTATTTCTGTATTAATGTTTCTAATATTTCTACTTTTCGCTCATGTTCCTTGAGAAAACACTCTAGTACTTGGTTTGTTTTTTCATTTTAATCTTGGTTCCTTTTAATGATTGATGTAATTAAAAACTCAATCCTTAGTCAATAGAAACCAAGTGAACCCACTTGTGGAATTGAAATTATTGAATGATTGCAAAGTCCTCTCTTGCACAACCCCTGAGCAGATATTCACCCAGGTATTCATTGTTCTATTTGTAGATAAATGTCTAACACACAAAACCTATCAACAGCGAGGATTAAAATCAATAAATTATTTACTTTAGGTAATTATTATAACTGCAATAAAGTTATTAATAATTTGGTACATATGAAATTAACAAAGGGGTCAAGTCCCCTGCTGAGCTTTTTCAGCAATTTCTGTTTTTTTTTGTCTCTGATTTACAGCAGGTTTTTGGTTTTTACCCCTTAAGAACTTATATACCAACAGACATAACAGGGAGTGAGGTTGTTAATAAAGAAATTCGGTCGATAGAGCGTAATTGTGGACACAGGGATGGTTTGAAGTGTGTGCACTTCAATGCTAAAAGTATCAGAAATCAGGCAGATGAACTTAGAGCATGGGTCAGTATTTGGAACTATAATGTTGTGGCCATTACAGAAACTTGGGTAACTCAGGGACAGGAATGGTTGTTGGAAGTTCCAGGATTTAGATGCTTTAAAAGAAATAGGGAGGGTGGTAAAAGAGGCGGGGGAGTGGCATAGCTAGTCAGGGCTAGTATAGAAGCTACTGAAAGGCAGTTCGGGAATGGTATATCTACAGAATCAGTTTGGGTTGAGATCAGGAACAAGAAAGGAGCAGTCACTTTGTTGGGGGTTTTTACAGACCCCCTAATAGTTGCAGAAAAGTACAGGAGCAGATTGAGAGGCAGATACTAGAAAGATATAGAAGTCACAGGCTTGTAGTCATGGGTGACTTCAACTTTCCAAATATTGATTGGAAACTTCTTAGTTGTAATAGTTTACATGGAGCGGATTTTATCCAGTGCGTAGGAAAGTTCCTGAAACAGTATGTCGATAGACCAACACAAGGAGAGGCCACTTTGGATTTGGTGTTTGGCAATGAACTGGGCCAAGCATTAGACCTGTTGGTAGGAGGGCATTTTGGTGGTAGTGATCATAACTCTGTTACTTTTACAATAGTCATGAAAAAGGATAGGAACATACAGCAGGTTAAGGTTTATAATTAGGGTAAGGGTAATTATAATTCTGTTATGCAAAAACTGGGTAACATAAAATGGGAACAAATGCTGTCAGGGAAGAGCACTACAGAAATGTGGAGATTGTTTAAGGAATGCATACTGCATATGCTTGATATGTGTCCCTAGCAGGCAGGAAAGATGCTGTCGAATGAGGGAGGCTTGGTTCTTAAGACAGGTCGAACGACTGGTTAAAAGGAAGAAGGGAGTTTATATAAGGTTCAGGAAACAAGGATCAGAAAAGGCTCTAGAGGATTACAAGTTACCCAGAAAGGAGCTGAAGAAAGGGCTTAGGAGATTCATACGGGGCGTGAGAAAACCTTGACAGGTAGGATCAAGGAAAACCCCAAGGCTTTTTACATTTATGTGAGGAATAAGAGAATGGCCAGAGAAAGGGTAGGCCCGATTAAGGATTGTAAAGGGAATTTGTGCATGAAGCCTAAAGAGACAGGAGAGGTCCTTAATGAATACTTTTCTTCGGTATTCACAACTGAGAGGGAACTAGTTGTAGGGGAGGACAATGTGAAACAGGCTGGCAGGCTAGTGGAGGTGGATGTTAGTAAGGAAGATATACTAGGAACTTTGAGGGGAACTTGGAGATAGATAAGTCCCCTGGGTCTGATGGGATTTATCCAAGGATTCTACAGGAAGCGAGGGAAAACATCGCAGGGCCTTTGGCAATGATCTTTTCGTCCTCAATGTCCACAGGTATAGAGCCCAAAGATTGGAAAGTGGCAAATGTCATTCCCTTGTTCAAAAAAGAGAATAAAATAACCCCGGAAATTACAGGCCAATTAGTCTTACTTCAGTGGTGGGCAAAATATCAGAAAAGATTCTGAGAGATAGGATTTATGCTCACTTAGATAGGCACAGTTTGATTCATGATAGTCAGCATGGATTTGTGAGGATGCCTCACAAGTCTTATTGAATTCTTTGAAGAGGTAACCAAACATGTGGATGAAGGTAGAGCAGTGGGTGTAGTACACATGGATTTAAGTAAGGCGCTTGATAAGGTTCCCCATGGTAGGCTCATACTGAAGGTAAGAAGGTATGGGATAGGGGGAAATGTGGAAGATTGGATTCAGAATTGGCTGATCCTCAAAGAGTGGTAGTGGACAGAAACTATTCAACATGGTGCTCAGTTACGAGTGGTGTACCACAAGGATCTGTTCTCATTCCTCTTCTATTTGTGACTTTTGTAAATGATTTGGATGTAGGACTGAAAGGGTGGATTAGTAAGTTCACGGACAATACAAAGGTGGGTTGAGTTGTGGACAGTGTAGAGGGCTGTGGTAGGTTACAAAGGGACATTGATAGGATGTAGAGTTGGGCTGAGAAGTGGCAGATGGAGTTTAACCCCTAAAAGTATGAGGTGATTCATTTTGGAAGGACAAGTTTGAAAGCAGAGTACAGGGTTAATGGAAAGATTCTTGGCAGTGTGAGGAGCAGAGGGATCTCAGGGTTCCTGTCCACAGTTCCCTGAAAGCTGCCACCCAGGTGGATAGAGTTGTTAAGAAGGTGTTTAGTACGTTAGATTTCATTAATAGAGGGATTGAGTTCAAGAGCCGTGAAGTTATGCTCCAGCTATACGAAAGCCTGGTTTGGCCACTTCTGGAGTATTGTGTCCAGTTCTGGTCGCCTCATTACATGAAAGATATGGAAGCGTTGGAAAAGATGCAGAGGAGATTTAGCAGCATGTTGCTGGAATGGAGGGAAGGTCTTAAGAGGAAAGGTTGAGAGAGCTAAGGCTTTTCTCTTTACAACGACAAAGATTGATGGGTGACTTGATAGAAGTGTACAAAATGATCAGAGGTATAGATAGAGTGGATAGCCAGACACTTTTTCTTAGGGTGGAGGTAGCTGTTACAAGTTTTAAAGTGAGTGGAGGTAGATATTGGGGAAACATCAGAGATAGGTTCTTTACTCAGAGAGTGGTCGGGGTGTGGAATGCATTGCTGGAAAGGATAGTGGAGTCAGCCTCATTAGGGGCATTTAAGCGGCTATTAGATAGGTATATAGATGATAGTATAAGGTAGGGGTGGAAGTTAGATTGACCTTAGGTTTAGGGTAAAAGTTCAGCACAACATCATGGGCCAAAGGGCCTGTACTGTACTGTATCATTCTACGTTCAAATGTTGCAATCAAATTGACTCTCAGTCTTCTAAACTTGTAAAACACTTTCAACAGAGTCCCACAGTGCTTTTAATTCCAATCTCCATTAAGATAAAGAGGATCACTTTCTGTATCTTGGTAGTCTTGTCTCAACACAGACAAAAATAGTCATCAAAACTCATTATCGCCTCAATTTGTCAGCACAGTTGACTGACTGACAAAAAGAGTATTTGAGGATTTCAATGTCAGACCTGAGCCTAACGTCATGGCTTATGGGGTCATGGTGATCTGTGCCCCTCTATACTAGATGACCTACATCAGCACCTCAAAATACTGGAGGATTACTGAATTGCTATTGCACAGAAGGAGGCCATTCAGCCCATTGTGCCTGCACTGGCTCTTCAAATGAGCATCATTTACCTAATGAAAATCTTCTGCTTTCTCCCCCATAGCCTTGCATTGTACTTCTTTCTAAATAACATTCCAATGCCCTCTTGAAAGCTTTAATTGAATCTGCCCACCACACTTCCAGGCAGTGTATTTCAGGCCCTAACTACTGACTATATGCAAAAGAGAAGTAACAGCTTTTCAAGATCCTCCAAATCTATTGGCAATAAGTGTGCTTCAAAAACAGCAACAAAAACAAAGTTGCTGGAAAAGCTCAGCAGGTCTGCCAGCATCTGTGGAGGAGAAAACAGAGTTAATGTTTTGGGTTGGTGACCGAAATCAGCATCCTCTCTAAAACAACATATCAAAGCATTAACATTCAAAATTAGTTCTGCTGTCAGTCATATGGCTGATACCAGATCCATGTGGCATAGCTATTCTACTCAGAACACTGTCACAGCAGGAGACTCCCAGCAGATGGTGCAATCACGACAGGAAATTCCTGAAATCATTGAACAACCTCATCAACTGATGTGAGTCCATGGCGTGTGGCCAACCAAAGTACAGGAGGTTTATTTGGCAAGGCACTAAATACATTGACAGACTTTGTCAGAAGTATGCAGAGGCACAGTTGAGATGTTAAAAAGAGCAGACAAACCTCCAAACAACTTATCACATCTAAATATAACAATTTGTGATGTAAGGTTTAGTGTTTCAAAACAAAATACAAGATATTCAAAGCAGAACATGTAAAAAACTTGAGTCTTTCTAAATCCTAACACTCCACCTCAACTCCAGGCCAACTGACATTCATTGGTAGCAATTAATTTTCTCTTCAAACCCTCAAAGCCCAGTAAGTGTGATAAAGAAAGACTTTCAACAGCAACCTCATTAACTCTTTGGATTAACACCGGTAAATGTTACTAGTTGTCTGGTTGGTTTAGCTCTTCAACCAGTGTTACAGGAAAACTAGCTACGAATTCAGCTCATTTGCAGCACCTCATTAGGAATTAAATACTTACTTCATTTTGGGAAATGTCAACATGATGTCTATTTTGTACGTTTACTGATACAGTGATCTGAATGAATGATCCGAGAAAGTAATTTCAAATCCTGCAGACATGAATTTAAAATTTGGTTACTTCAACAACAAAATTATGGCGAACATTTATAACACACTAGCTGGCCCTCAACTGGAGTATTGCATCTAATTCTGGGGACTTCACTTTTGAACGAATGTGAAGAGTAGACATAGCACAGAAAACATTCATGAGAATGACTCCAGGAGCGAAAGACTTCCATTAGCTTGTTAGTTAGGCATCATTGGAGCAGTCTTTCTCTGAAAGAGAATCAAGAGGATGATGGAAGTCTTCAAAATAAAGTGGTTACTCAGAGTAGTTAGTGAGATTTTTTTCCATTGGCAGAAGGTTGGAGAACCAGAGGATATTGATATAAGATGAATAGCAAAAGGACAGATTTATTAGGAAATTGTTTTACAGTCAGTGAGTAAGAAATGGAGTACATTCACTGAGATTGTGGGACAGGTAGATACAATCAGGAAATTCAAAAGAAAATTAGATAAGCACTTGAAGGGAAAATGTTATTTGCAAGGGAAAAAGTGAGGGAGATGTCCTAGCTAACTTGACCTTGCCGAGAGCTAGCATGGACATGAGAAGTCGAATGGACTACTTCTGTGTTATTCCATGTTTCTATTCTTTGAATTGGATAAAGAGAAATGTAAACTAATATTCCTAATGGAGTCTACGTTAGTACTGTATTGTTATAAAAATCCATCTGGTTCACTGACATCTTTTAGGGAATGAAATCTGCTGGTTTTACCTGGTCTGGCCTATATGTTGATTGATTAATTTCCTTTGAAATGGCTTAACAAGCCCTTCACTTGTTAAGGTTAGCAAGGGTAATACATAGAGACAGACAGTGATTACTGGCTTGGCCAGCGATCTCCAGATCCTATGATTAAAATAAATTTGTCTATATAAGTCATTGAACTCAAGCAAATCATTTACACTAGATCACAGATACTTGCAAAGTGATGAAGTACCATGTTTACTCTGCCATTAGAACAGTAATTATTTAGCAATGAGATTCACATAAAAGTCTTCATTTAAGTAACTGCTTCACAATATCTCAAAGTCCACTCTGTACAAATGTAGTCACTGTTCTATTTGAGCAAACGATAGATAATTTGTACACTGAATGTTCCCATAGAAAAGCAAATAAACATTGCAGGAAATCCTCTCACGCTGCACTTTGAGGAAGATAACAAATTTCCCAATCACACATGTGGTTTTATATATGTCTACATAGAAATATGTTATAATTTATTAGAAAAGATTTGTGTGTTCACCTGTTTCTGCTATAGGCCAATGTTCCATAAAAAATAACAGCAAGTCTTTTCACTATGTTTACATGAAAGATAATTCACCTGGGAGCACAGCAAATCGATAAGTTGAGTTATTGGTATACATTTTATTTTATAATCCATGGCTCACAGCGTCTGTGCCTAACAAAGCAGCACTAAGCGTATTGATACAGTTCTGAGAAGTAAGTAGTTTGTCAATTTGAACACCGACATTGTACAACTGTTGCAGAATCTAAAAGTTCAGTAGTGTTCATTATTTTATTACAAAATCCTGAACTGTATACCATTTCACATTGCCTACCAGATCCCATTTTATTAAAAAAAGCCTGAACTATATACCATGTCACACTACCTACCAAATCCCATTTTATTAGGTTTCATGCCACCAGAAGTGAACAAATGTCACTGGCAAACAGATTACTTAACTTAGATTTTTCCATTCGTATAAACAAAACTCTGCTGGTAGAGAAGAGGGCCCGGAGACACCAGTGAATCCTGCACCTACTCAACCCTCTGTGCTTTTCTGCAGTACATACCATAGAATTGGCCAACATAGTGTAAGCCATAGTCTTCCACAATGTGGTGGCTGCCACTTATGGAAATCCAACAGCACAAGGTGCAATAAAGGGATATACAGCTCTGAGCCATAGGATCTTGTGTTAAAGCACAGGCACTAATTGTGTACTTGCAGATAGCAACATAAAATAATGTAGGTTTCAAGTCCATCATGCCTTGCAGTAAATGCCAAAAGAGTTAAGAGTGTCAATTTCACAATTTTGCAGCACACCAAAGTAGGATCATTTGGTTGGGTTGACTTGTTGGCTGAAGTGTATTGATGATGACAGTATGAGGTTCGATTCCTGTTTGGAGTGATTTGGGACCCACTTCTTTGCCTCCATATGGAGAAGTAACTTGCTATGGATCTGACTTGGCTTTGAGCAGAGAACTGCTCTGGAGGCCTGTGAGCAGTGTTGTACTGCAAGGATCAGTGCTGGATCCACTGCTTTTCATCATTTATATAAATGATTTGGATGTGATTAGTCAGTTTGCAGATGACACCAAAATTGGTGGTATAGTGCATAGTGAAGAAAGTTATCTCAACTAAAACAGGATCTTGATCAGATGGGCCAATGAGAGACAGTTGGAATTAAAATTAGATAAATATGAAATGCTGCATTTTCATAAGACAAATCAAGGCAGACTTATACAGTTAACAGTAGGACCCTGAGGAGTTTTGCCAAACCAAGGCACCTAGGGGTGCAGGTTCATAGTTCCTTGAACAAGAAGTTGCAAGTCGTGATGAAGAAGGCATTTGGCATGCTTACCTTCATTGGTAAGTGCATTGAATATAGGAGTTGGGATGTCATGTTGTGGCTGTGCAGGTCATTGGTTAGGTCACTTTTAGAATACTGCATATAATTCTGGTCTCCCTGCTATAAGAATGTTGTTGTTCAACTCAAAAGTGCTCAGAAAAGATGTACAAGGATGCTACCAGGGTTGGAGGGTTTTAGTTATATGGAGAGGCTGAATAGGCTGGGGCTTTTTTCTCCTGGAGTGTCGGAAGCTGAGCAGTAACCTTACAGAAGTTTATAAAATCATGAGGGGCATGGACAGGATGAATAGTCAAGGTCTTTTTCCCAGGGTTGGGGCATCCAAAACTAGAGGGCATAGGTTTAAAGTGAGAGGGGAAAGATATAAAGGGGACCTGAGGGTCAACTTCATGCCGAGGGCAGTGCATGTAAGGAACGAGCTGCCGGAGGAAGTGGTGGAGGTGGGTACAATTACAATATTTAAAAAGTATCTGGGTGGGTATATTGTAAATAAAAATGCTGGGAATCACAGTGGGTCAGGGTCCATTCAGAGAGAGCAAGCTAACGTTTCAAGTCATGAAGAGTCATCTAGACTCTAGCTCTCTCACCCTGGATGCTCCTGAGCTGCTGTAATTTCCAGCATTTTTTGTTTTCAGTACAGATTCCAACATCTGCAGTAACTTATTCCTGGATGGGATATTAATTGGAAGGGTTTAGAGAGATTGGGGCCTTACGCTGGCAAATAGGACTAGATCAGTTTATGATATCTGGTTGGCATGGATGTGTTGGACTGAAGGGCCTGTTTCTATGCTGTATAACTGAAGGGGAAATTATTTAGATTCTTGACTAATAAAGCAGTCAGAGTTTATCCAGGTAGGTGGCATTGTGGAGCTGAGGCTCCACTCAAATCAGCCACATTTAATTGTATGGCAGAGGTGTGTTAAGTGGCCTATCCCTGGTTCTAATTTTCATGTTTCCAACTAGTTATGTATTTAGAAGTTTAGTCACTGTTGTAGTAGAGGATGACAACAGTGTAAAAGTAGATAATTTGCTCCCAAACTATGGGTTGGTGACACACAATCTGTTTGACAAAATTGTCTGAAGAATATAAATTTCTCAACTAGGGAAAGTAGATTTTACTAATTTGAATAAGATTAGGTTTGGCCAGAGTGGACTGGGAGTAGATACTTTTAGGTAAATCAGTGTCAGAGCAGTGAGACACATTCAAGAAGGAAAATGGGAGAGCAAACGGCCAAGACGTTCCAATAAAGACAAAGGTGGACCAACAAATCCCATGAATCTGGATATCAAGGGATATACAGGATTGGATAAAGTGTAAATGGGAGGCTTATGGCAGAGACCAAGGGCTCAAAGCAGCAATAGCTCTAGAGATTTACAGAATGTGCAAGGGGAAACTTGCAAAGGAAATCAGAACAGAAAGGAGGCATTAAAGGATAATGGCAAAGAGCAAAAGGGAAAATCCCAAGTTATTTTCCAAGTATGTTCAGAATAAAATGATAGGGAGGGAAAGAGTACGGCCCATTAAAGGAACATTATGGTAATTTGTGCATGGAGTTCTAAATGAATACTTTGTGTTGGTGTTCACAAGTGAAGGGATGTTGTAGGTACAGACATTCTTGAGAAGGAATGTGATAAACTTGAGGAAGCTAGGGTAAATAGGGAGGAGTTTCTGAGTTGTCTGACAGGCTTAAAATTAGATAAGCGTCCAGGCCTGGATGAAACATATCCCAAGCTGTTAAGTGAACCAAGGGAGACAAAAAACAGGGGTCACTTCCTCCCTGGCCACATGGGAGGACAGCCAATGTGGTATTTTTATTCAAGGAAGAAGGAAGAGACAAACCAGGAAGCTACAGGCCAGTCAGTCTAACTTAAGCTGCGGTGAAACTATTGGAAGCAATGTTGACAGTCAGAATTAACCTGCATTTGGGGAGGCAGGAATTGATTAAGAATGATTTTATTGGGAAAGGGAAAACATGCCTGGCCAACTCAAGTGAATTTTTCAAAGAGAGGTACCCGATGTGGAGAATGAGGGCAATACATTCTACATTGTCTACTTGGAATTCAGCAAGACTTTTGATAAGTTCCTGTTTCGGAGACTGATAGTGAAGGTAAGAGCCTCTGGTATCCAAGGAAATTTGGCAAATTGTATACAGAAAAGAAGCAGAGAGTGATGGTTGAGCATTGCTGGGATTCCACAGGGTTCAATGTAGGGGCCCTTGCTGTTTGTGATTTATATAAATGATTTGCACTTGAATATAGGAGGGTTGATTAGTGCATTTGCAGATGATATGAAAGTTGGCAACGGGGGAAAAAGTGAGAAAGATAGCGTTATATTACAGGATGATATAGACGGGCTGGTCAGATGGTTTGATCAGTGACAAATAGAATTCAATCTAGATATGTGAGGGGTAATGTACTTGGAGAGAACAAACAAGGCAAGGGAATATATAATAAATGGAAGGACTTTGGGAAGCTTTGAGGATCAGAGGGAACTTGGTGTTTACGTATACTGTTCCCTTAAGGTAGCGGGATAAGTAGATAAAGTTGTTAAGAAAGCACATGGGAAACTTGTCTTTATTAGTCAAGGCAGAGTTTAGAGTTTAAGAGCAGGGAGGTGATGCTGGAACTGTATGAAACGTTGGTTAACCCACAGTTACAGCATTGTGTGCAGTTCTCAAATGCACATTATAGGACAGATATGATAGCTCTGGATGTGAGTTTGCTCGCTGAGCTGGAAGGTTCGTTTTCAGACATTTCGTCACCTATTTTTTATTTGAAAAAATATACTTTATTCATAGAATGTACAAAAAATAAAACATTTATACACCTACCCAGTCATGCAAGCCGCTCCGGGTTACCCAGGGGGTACGTACACCAACTAAAGGGAAAAAAAACAAAACAGAGAAAAAAGAAACAAAGCAAAGAAACCGCCCCGGCAGTCGTCACCCCGCACAGTCCCAGTTGGCCCCCTGACCAGTTGGGGAAGGCGCCAGCTGGGCCCAGGTACCAGATAGGGCCCTTTTTTCTATTCTGGACGAGGGGGTTCATACGGTGGTCTTTCCCCACCGCGCCTTGGTGGCGGCTGCCCCAAGCTTTAGCACGTCCCTCAGCACGTAGTCCTGGACCTTGGAGTGCGCCAGTCTGCAACACTCGGTCAGGGTCAGTTCTTTCAGCTGGCAGACCAGCAAGTTGCGGGCAGACCAAAGAGCGTCTTTCACCGCATTGATGGTCCTCCAGGCGCAGGTGATGTTGGTCTCGGTGTGCGTCCCCGGAAACAGCCCGTAGAGCACAGAGTCCCGCGTCACGGAGCTGCTCGGGACGAACCTCGACAAATACCACTGCATCCCCCTCCAGACCTCCTGCGCATAGGCACACTCCAGTAGGAGGTGATCGACAGTCTCGTCCCCCCCGCAGCCACCTCGAGGGCAGCGTGCGGTGGCGCAGAGATTCCGAGCATGCATAAAGGATCTCACTGGCAGAGCCCCTCTCACCGCTAGCCAAGCAATGTCCTTGTGCTTGTTTGAAAGTTCTGGCGATGAGGCATTCTGCCAAACGACTTTGGCAGTCTGCGTGGGGAACCACACGACGGGATCCACCCTCTCCTTTTCCCGAAGGGTCCTGAGGATACTACGTGCTGACCATTGCCTGATGGCCTTGTGGTCAAAGGTGTTTCCTTTCAAAAATTTCTCCACGAAGGACAGGTGGTACGGAACGGTCCAACTACTCGGAGCGTTCCACGGCAACGAGGCCAGGCCCATCCTTCGCAACACCGGGGACAGGTAGAACCTCAGTAAGTAGTGACACTTGGTGTTTGCGTACTGAGGATCTACGCACAGCTTGATGCCGCCGCACACAAAGGTAGCCGTCAGGGCGAGGGTGGCGTTCGGTATGCCCTTTCCCCCATTTTCCAGGTCTTTGTACATGGTGTCCCTGCGGACCCGGTCCATCCTCGACCCCCAAATGAAGTGGAAGATGGCCCGGGTGACCGCAGCGGCGCAGGTCCAGGGAATAGGCCAGGCCTGCGCCACATACAACAGTACCGAAAGCCCCTCGCACCTGACAACCAGGTTCTTACCCGCGATGGAGAGGGATCGGAGCGTCCACCTGCCCAGCTTCTGCTTCAATTTGGTGATACACTCCTCCCAAGTCTTAGTGCATGCCCCAGCTCCACCCAACCAAACACCCAGCACCTTCAGGTAGTCCGTCCTGACGGTGAAGGGGATGAAGGAGCGGTCGTCCCAGTTCCCGAAGAACATGACCTCGCTCTTACCCTATTGACTTTGGCACCCGAGGCCAGTTCAAACTGGCCGCAGATGTCCAATAGTCTACTCACTCACCGACCGACGATCGGTGCAGAAGACGGCGACATCGTCCATGTACAGGGAGGTCTTGACCTGAAGGCCTCCGCTGCCTGGGATAGTCACGCCCTTCAGGCTCACGTCCTTCCTGATGGAGGCGGCGAAGGGCTCCACACAGCACACGAACAAGGCAGGAGAGAGCGGGCAGCCCTGCCTGACTCCAGATCTAACAGGAAAACTGTCTGATTCCCACCCGTTGATCGAGACTGCACTAACGATGTTGGCGTAGAGCAGCCAGATCCAATTGCGGATGCCCTCCCCGAACCCCAATTTGGAGAGGACGTCCCTCATGTAAGCATGAGAGACCCTGTCGAAGGCCTTCTCGTGGTCCAGGCTGACGAGGCAGGTGTCCACCCGCCTGTCCTGTACGTAGGCGATCGTATCCCTGATGAGCGCGAGGCTCTCAGCGATCTTCCTGCCCGGCACAGCACAGGTTTGGTCAGGGTGAATCACTGACTCCAGGACAGACCTGACCCGGTTGGCTATGACCTTGGCCAGGATTTTGAAGCGCACTATCGTACACCTCCAGCAGGTCCTGGCCGACCAGGCCCCACAGAGCGGAATACAGCTCGACCGGTAAGCCGTCGCTTCTGGGAGTCCTATTCGTCTCCAAAAACTTGAGGGCTCTTGTCAGCTCGTCCAGGGATATCGGCCGGTCCAGCCACTCCCTTGTGCCGTCGTCTAAGACCTCCGTGATAGACGAAAGGAACGACTCGGAGGCCGTGCTGTCCGTGGGCTTCGTGTCGTACAGTCCGGCATAGAAGGATCTGCTGATCCTCAAAATGTCGGGCCGAAACGACGTCACCGAGCCGTCGTCCTCCTTCAGCCGGCTAAGCACAGAGCTCTCTTTGTGCACCTTCTGAAAGAAGAAACGCGAGCACGTCTCGTCCTGCTCCACGGAGCGGACCCCGGACCGGAAGATTATCCGGGAGGCCTCCGCGGCGAAGAGCGAGGCTTGCTGGCCCCTCACCTCGCGGAGGTCCTCCGTGACATCGACCCCCATCAACTGCTGAAGGAGCAGGTTCTGCACCCTTTTCTGGAGTCGCGACAGCTCTCCCCGCCTCTCTCTTGCCTTCCGAACACCCTTGAGGACAAAGAACCTCTTGATGTTCTCCTTCACCGTCTCCCACCAGTCACCTGGAGACTCAAAGAGGGGTTTCACAGTTCTCCAACCGGCGTACTCCCTCTTAAGCTCCTCGACGTTCTCTGGGGTCAACAGAGTCGTGTTGAGCTTCCACGTCCCCTTGCCAGCCGGCTGGTCGTCCTGTAAGTGACAGTCGGCCAGCAGGAGGCAGTGGTCAGAGAAGAACACCGGCTCGACGCCGGTGGACCTGACCGAGAACGTCCGTGACACAAACAGGAAGTCTATCCTTGAGCGAATAGACCCGTCTGGCCGCGACCAGGTGTACCTCTGCTGCGCTCCGTCTGCAGGGGTGCTGAAGACGTCGAGCAGCTTGGCGTCCTTCACCGTGCCCATCAGGAATCTGGACGTGACGTCCAGTTGACTCCCCCCACCCGCTGTCCCCACGCCGGGTCTTCCATCTGCATCAATGATACAGTTGAAGTCTCCGCCTAGGATGACCGGCCTGGACGTAGCCAGCAGGGGTGGAAGCCGCTGCAGGACGGCCAACCGCTCACTCCGTACCGCTGGGGCGTACACGTTGATCAGCCTCAGGGGAGCGTTCCTGTAGGTGATGTCAGCCACTAGGAGGCGCCCCCCCACCACCTCCTGAACTTGAGAGATGGTGAAGTTGTGCCCCCGCAGCAGAATAGCCAGGCCCGAGGAGCGACAGTCGTTACCCCCCGATCAGATCGAAGGCCCACAGGTCCAGGCGCCGGACCATTTCCTGTACCTGCCGAGGTGCGGTATCCCGCACTCTTGCAGAAACAGGAGGTCTGCCTTGATGGTGGTCAGGTAGGCCAACGTGGACACACATCTCGCGGTTGACTCAACGCTGCACACATTAATGCTTGCAATTCGTACCCCCATTGTGGGCAGTGACCGCAGTACCCTCCCCAAGTCCAAGGTCCAGCCCCTCCATCTCTCCCTTCATGCCCATTGCCCGGGCTAACTGCTGGACGCTCTCCGGGCTCAGGAAACCGTCCGTGCTGCCTTCCGGGTGGCATCCCCCCGTCAGGGGTGCGGAGGCAGGAGGGTCCGGCTCCGGGTCAGGCTGGGGACGCGCTGTTTCCTCCTTCCTGCCTGGAAGTTCCGGGGCGCCCTCCAGTGCTCCAGCGGCACTTGACTGGGTGTTGGAGTGAGCCTCAGGACGCCTCCCGTCACCTGGAAGCGGGGTGCTGCTTTCCTTCCCCCTCGAGACCTTTAACTTCTGCTTCGGGTGGGCCCTCTCCGAATCCTCCTCGTCAGAAGAGCTCTTATAGCCCCCCTGTAGCTGCCTCTTCCCGCCTGATGGTTGCGGTTCCTGGGCCCGTCGACACACCTTCCTCCTCGCTTTCCGGACTGTTGTCCACTCCCCTGGGTCGCCCGTCGCCGCCTCCATTGGCTCCGGGTTGTCGGGGGGGATCGGAGCCTGCAGGGGTGCTTTGCTGGCCTCGGGCCCATCCTGCAGGGCTGGGCCCTCCTGCACGGCCTGGCCCTCCTGCACATTAGTGGGGTCCTTGCTGGGCCCTGGTGCCTTCCTCTCCTCCGGGGGGGCTGGCCCCACATTTCCCCTGCCGGCAACCTGGGCGTAGGTGGTACCCCGCCACGGGCATGCCCTATAGAAGTGGCCCGCTTCCCCGCAAAGGTCGCAGCTTCTCTCTCATGGGCAATCCTTTGAAAGGTGTCCCTCCTCCCTGCAGATGGTGGCTTTGCAGTCGGCCGCCATGTGACCTGACCTACCACAGGCATGGCAGACTTTAGGTTGCCCTGCATAGGTCAGGTAGCCCCTGCTCCCGCCGATCGCGAAGCTGGACGGTGGGTGTGCGACATTCCCGTCTGCGCCCATCCTCAGCGTCACCTTGACCTGCCTCTTACTCGTCCAGATGCCAAAGGGGTCCACAATGTCAGTTAGGTCCCCTTCCACCTTCACATACCTTCCGAGGAAGGTCAGGACATCAACTGCTGGCACATGCGGGTTGTACATGTGTACAGTCACCAGACGGCTCCTCTGTGCTGGCATCACAAACAGTGGGACAGCGGTCAATACAGAGAGGGGGCCCTCTCCTCCTTTCTCCTTGAAAACCTCCAGGAAGCGCTCGCAAAGCTTGGCACTCCTGAAGGTCACGTCGTAAAAACCTCCTCCGAGGAAATCCTGCAGGCAGTAAATGTCCGCAGCAGCGAACACACAACAGTCCAACAGGACCCTCTTCACGAAGAAGGTGCGGTCCACAGGTGCACCTTCATCCACCTTCTTTACAGAAATACGGATGGTGTTCCGGACCCCCTGACCTGGGGCACGAGCACTTGCCGCAGCCATCGTTGCAGGTTGGCTGCTCCCCTGAACCAGCGTTAGGCCGAAGCCAGCATTAAGATCCACTGGTCGCAAGGGTGCACAGCCAACCCGACGTCCTCCTTTCACCTCCAAGATAGCACTCTCGTCCTCTCGGTCCACAAGAGAGTGGGTCTTTATTGTGTTCGAGATGTAAGCCAGTTCACTGAGCTTGCCGGTTTGTTCCCAGATGTTTCATCACCATACTAGGTAACATCATCAGTGAGCCTCCGACGAAGTACTGGTGTTATGTCACGCTTTCTAGTTATCTGGTTAGGTTTCCTTGGGTTGGTGATGTCATTTCCTGTTCTTTTTCTCAGGGGATGGTAGATTGGCTCCAAATCAATGTGTTTGTTGATGGAATTCCGGTTGGAATGCCATGCTTCTAGATATGATCGCACTAAAGAGGATGCAGAGATTTGCCAGGATGGTGCCTAGGCTGGAGAGCCTCAATTACAAAAAGAGATTGTAGACTGCATTTGCCTTGAAGCAGAGGACACTGTGGGTGGAACATAATTCAGATGTATAAAATTATGAGGGGCGTAGACAAGGTAGCTGAAAACAAACTTTTCCCCTTTCTGGAGGGATCAGTGATGAGGGGCTATAAATTTAAGGTAAGGGACAAGAGGTCTAGAGGGGATGGGAGGAAAAATCTCTTAACCCAAAGGGTGGTAGAAATCTGGAACTCACTGCCTGTAAGGGTGGTCGAGGCAAAAATCCTCATAACATTTAAGAAGTATTTGGATGTACACTTGCAATCCCAAGGCACACAAAGCTATGCACCAAGTGCTGGAAAACGGGATTTGAATAGTTAGTTGATTGTCTCTGATAGCGCAGACTGTGCTGAAGGGCCTTCTCCTGTACTGTGAACATCTATGACTCTGTGATTCCAAGGAGAACTCATCCATTTATAAATTTTACATTCACCTGAAAAGGCAGACAGGGGTCCAACTTCATTCTAATTCTGTCCCCTCCCAGTCTCCCTACTTATCCTCACTTTTCTTTTTATTGCACTGGCATTACAATAAATTTTTTGTTTAATTAGAGATACAGGTGAAATGGTGACAGTAAAATAATTGTTCTGGGGTGTGGGAGACCACCTCTGGAAAGAAAGAGAAAAAGGAGAGAGAAAACAGAAGAAGGCAGGCAGAGACCTCTATTTATCAAACATCACACCACCGATCCTGCAGCATTCCTTAACACCACAATAGGGCCATCAGCTTAAATTTTACATGCACGAAGTCTAACAGGATTAAGGATTAATCTCTATAAGATATGAGCAATGCTTTTGGCATTTATAATGAAAACTGAAAATGTTAGAAATACTCAGCAGGTTAGTCATCAACAGTGGAGAAACATGATTGATACTTCAAGTCTGAAAGGTCATCAGGGCCTGAAACATTAATCCTGTTTCTAGCCTCATGGAAGCTATCTGATCTACTCTGTACTTCCAGAATTTTCTGTCTGTATTTCAGAGTTCCGAGAGACCTCCATATTGTTTTGCTTCAGTATTTGCTTCTCAGTTGCTTTGTTGATTGGTTCCAAAACTATTGAAGATGGAGAATAAAGGTTGTTGACTTGTTGGACAAGTTGGTATTATGGGATGTTGTAATAAGAGCACCAGCAATCAGATTAGAATTGGCAACCTTATAAATTACTTAGGTGGAGGCTGCAGAAAGAACTGATGGGAGTTTTCTGACTGAAACAGTATCTGGGAGGAAATGTCAAAGATGTTCAGCTGCACCTGGAGATAAATCAATCCCACTCTGCATACATTCCAAAAATCATGGCCCAAATGGAAAGAAAATGAGCCTTTGTTTCCTTAAGGACTACAGTGCACAGAGATTATTTTGTTCCACTGCTTGTCAAGCAAGTATGCTGCTTAATGATGCACTTGCATAAAGACGGAGTTGTGTTGTTCACAGGGTGGTATTTGACAAGGTCAGTTAATTTAGCACCTCTTTCACCAAATTTTTCCTTCAAAACATGCCTTACTCATAACATTGTAAAAGTACATTCCAAATAATTTTAACTTCAACATTACAGAAAGTGCAATAGAATCCAATTTTTCTCCATACAGAATGTCCCCTTCTGCATTGTCCCAGTACAACTGCAGTACCTTGATAATTGCATTATACCTTTCATCTCACGTATACCTTCAGAGGGTTCAAAACAGTTTTCAACCCCTTGGTGTACTATGGGTGAAAGACCTTCGTGTTCTTTCCCAATTCTGCCTCTGCAGTGTTTGCTGCACACTTCAGTGTGTATCTCAACACATCGTCCTGGACATTGGAATGTGCCAGTTCTGTAATAGTCTGTTGTGGACACTCATTGCACTGAAAAACCTGCAGATTTTGGGGAGGCCAAAGGGTATCTTTCATAAGCTGATGAACCTTCCAGCTCAACTGACGTTTATTTAGGTGTGTGTCCCAGGGAATAATCTGTAGAATACAGAGTCCTGCATCATTAAATTGCTCAGAATGTACCTCGACAAAAACCACTGTATCTCTCTGCAGAACATCTTTGTACATGCACATTCCATAAAGAGATGGAAAGTGGTCACGAGCCCACTACAACCACCATTGAGGGCAATCTGCAGAGGAGGTAAATTTTGTTTGCTTCCAGCGTACCATCAGTCCATAATAACACAGCTAAGAGGAGAGCAAGCCCTAAGCTGTTTAAAAGCAACCATCCTATTTTGAAGTGCTATCCTGTCTCTTCCATCTGATGATGCTGCTAACCTTTTATTTAAATATGGAAAGATCTGGGAGATACATCTAGATCTGGGAGATTCATCTAGGTCTGGGAGATTCGTCTTAAGTATTCTTTCTTTCTGAAGGGTACAGGTGTGAGTTAGTAATTTGATGGACATGTGTTACCTTACAGTTCAGAGAATCAAGGCGATGCCAATCTTAACATTCAGTTTTCAGAGAGCACAGCCAATAGTAACTGTCTCCCAGTTGTCACTGTCAATGTTTGCCACCTTCATTACTCATTTATATGTGAGCACAGGCAAGACAGGTATGGATGCCCAAGAGGTCATGGCTCAGTGGCCATTTGCTATCCATAAGGTCTTTGGATAAATAGTCAATGACCATCTGATGAACAAGTCAAAGCCAGCTCAGACAATGTTGGATTAGCAATGAGGGTAGGCTGACGGAATTAACATTGAGGGCCACTGAGTTGTGAACTTTTCCCTCTAAATGTATACATCTGAGATGGTGAAGGTGGAAACTGACCTCTTCTCTGGCCAACTATGTGCTGCCTGAGGTCTCATCGCTGGAAAGGAGTGCATTGAGGACACAGGATTAGTATCCAGAGTTTAGAATCTCAGTCAGGTTGCTGTGTTCCACATTCCCTTCGTCAGACTGGACATAACAATTGCAGCTTTTGCAATGCGTATGTCAATTTTGGGTGTCAACTGACACACTACTGCTGACAGTGGAGCCTAAATATATGTGATGCTATCAACAACCTTCAAAGTCACATTGTTAATGCTGATTGATAATGTTCCAGCAACATTTTGGGCTGTGATATTTAGCTTCCTGATGCAGGTGGTCAAAACAACCTCTTTCTAGTTGTTAGGATTTGTCTGTTTATTGCTGCAAGTGCTCCTCAGCATCGTGTGGCACCATTAGTGTAAAGGACCTGTCGAGACCATCACTGTTTTACTTCCATTTTTTTTCACTTTTGGTTTGGCATCATGAGCTGAAGTTGGGAATGGGACTTTTGATTCTGACCAGCAGTTTATTTTTAAAAAATGTGAACTAACAATCTCACGTTAACATTCAGGGACTGTCCTGGGAATTTAGCTGCAACTTAATTATATCTCAAAGAACACTGCAGACATTTTGGCAAAAGGATGTGTTATGCTTAAGAAAAATGAGACGTGATCTTATTGAAACATATGGGGAGATGATGATCTGGTGGTATAATCACTAGGCTATTAATCCAGATACCCAGAAAATGTTCTGGGGACTCAGGTTTGAATCCTAACATGGCAAATTGTGGAATTTGAATTCAATAAATTCTGGAATTAGGAACCTGATAATGACCATGAAACCATTGCCAATTGTCAGGAGAAACCGATTTGACTCACTGATATCCTTTAGGGAAGAAAACCGTTTCCTTACCTAGTCTGGCCTACACATGACTGCAGACCCACAGAAATGTGGTTGACACTTGACTGCCATCTTGGCATTTAGGGATGGATAATAAATGCTGGTCTGGCTAGTGATGCCTACATTGCATGAATGAATTTTTTTAAAAAACAGGATTCTTAAGGGGCTTGATACCGAAAATGCTCAGAGGACTTTTCCCCTCATGGGAGAGTCTAGACCAGAGTGCACAGTCTCAGAATTAAGTGGTGTCAATTTAATGAGGAGGAATTTCTCCTCTGAGGTTTTGAACTTGCCACGGAGAGCCGTGGGGGCAGAGGTCCTGTGTATAATTAAGGCAGAGATTCTTGATAGGTTGGAGATTCACAGGTTACAAGGAAAATACTGGAAAATAGACATGAGGAATAAGGGTCTCGGCCCGAAACGTCAGCTTTTGTGCTCCTAAGATGCTGCTTGGCCTCCTGTGTTCATCCAACTCCATACTTTGTTATCTCGTATTCTCCAGCATCTGCTGTTCCTATTATCTCTGACACAATTTTAATCTCACTGTAAAGCCTCTTCTTGGGATGCCTAACCTGAAGAAGTTACCCTTCTCCCTCCGGAGCATTTATGATGAAGGTCTAGGCCCGAAACGTCAGCTTTTGGGCTCCTAAGATGCTGCTTGGCCTACTGTGTTCATCCAGCTCCACACTTTGTTTTCTCTACAAGCAAAGAAGATTGGGTTTAAATCATACACATTCATTACCTTGTTATTTAACTTGTGTTATACAGTGTTAACAATTCTAATTCGGTCTGGGTTTCTATTTCACTGTCCTAACTGAGCTCTCCGGTTGAAGACCCTAAATGCTCCCATTTCAAGCTGTTCTAGTGAAATGTTATAACCCTCATCTTTCTCTCCGGATGTTGTCTGACTTGTTGATTATTTTCAACATTTTCTCTGAGAATGCAATTACCTGCCATTTGATCTCGTGTTCAGTCATTTCTCGTTCACCTGCATTGCTCGCCTTCCAGCCACATCAAACCCTCCTGAACATTGATCTGAACAAGTGTTTCTGAACAAATAACGCATGTTCAACCCAGCATGTGTTTCATGAGACATTTGCATTTCTTTCTGCCGTATTGGCTCGTTAAAATGTCAGGATTTTTGTTTCAATCTCGTCATTTTAAGGCTGCTCTATTAAAATTTTTAATGTGGAGGCAGTGGTTCAACCAATCAGCCGACCTTCCCATGTTGATATTCTGCAGATTTTGACCTACAACATCTGAAGGTTACACGTTCTGGTTTAGTCTGAGGTTTCGTGATGCAATGCAGGCAACGTTCTGTAAGCATGGGTATGTTATTGGTTGTAAAGTTGACGAATTGCATTGAGAGCGTGGTTACAACGCCCCATTCAAAGAGAGACAGGCGTATCGTATGCGTGACCCAGGCAATCCAAATAGCGTAACATTGTCACAGCTGGGGCATGACTTTACTCCTCATCGTTCAGTGCGACTTCTCCCCACTGGAATAAACAGCGATCGGCGAAAGGGAGAAGGTGAGTACAACAAAAACTTTGCAGGCCACATAAAGAGAAGGTGAGCACAGAAGACACTTCGTGGGGGGAAAACATAGGTGGGGGGCTCAGGATTTTGCACGATTTGACTGTGTAGTAACCGGATGCTTTTTTTTCGCTTTGATTCCGACATATTACTGACGTAGTGTTCGATATCACACAAATTCCAGTTTGCAGTTCAGTTTTTCAGCTGCTCGTCGCCCTTTTGCGATGATCGGAGCTCGAGTTGCGTTTGGCTGCAGAACTCTCACTCCATAATCTCGCACCCGCCGTCTCCCAGGGCGACCGCTGCCCGGGAACTGCCATTGATTAAAAAAAGACCGGCTTGCTGCCCGCCAAAGGCCCATTGGCTCGTCCAACTGTCAGTCACAACCTGTCTTGGACTTCTCGGCCAAGCAGAGCGAACGGTAGATTGAAATCCTTGTCGTTATTTCGCCGCCGTTTGCTTTCTTCCTACTCCCTTCGTTTATTCAAGCCGGGAACTTTTTTTTTGTTATTGATCTGCTCTGTCACGGTCTCGAGAGCTCGCCTCACCCTCGCCCCCCGCTCGATCATTGGCTGGCCGTCAGCGCCTTCGATGTGTGATTGGTCGACGCCGATGTCATTCGATAGCGCCCACCCCAGGGCCCCGCCTTCTCGTCCTCTCGCTGCGGTCCGCATCTTGAGGAGGAGGTGCGCGAGGCGGGGGCGGCAAACGGTCACCGACGTAAGGTGGTGAGGGGAGACCCAGAGGTTAGGGGGCGGTCATAGGGAGTGGTGTTGGGCATGACAGCAAAGACCGCGGGGAAAGGGTGGAAAGAGAGAGAGATACTGATACTGATCTTTGCGGATAAATCACCCGGGAGGAAATTGCTTGGTCTAACTCCGTCATCATCTTCTTCTCTTCCCCCCCGCCTTGCCCAACTCCAAAATCCCCGCCCTTGGCTTACACCCCCAGCCCCCCAAAATCCCCGCTGTCCCTCTCTGCCTCCCTAAAATCCCTTCTCTCGCCTTGCACACCCACCGCCCCAAAATCCCTTCTTTCACCTCACCCACCCCCCATCCCACTTCCCAACCCCCTCCACGTGCACCCACCCCTCCTTCGCCCTCTCTTGGTTCTTTTCTCCACATGCCCCTCCGTCTTATTCTCCCCTACTCCCTTTTTTCCTCCCATGGTTGTTCTGTCTTCCTACTGCCTCTTTCTTTCATGGTCCTTCTCTCTTGCATTGCAAGGTTTACTTGAACGGACTTGGAAGAAATCGAGCCACACTTCTGGTTCATTATATCCAAAGTTTAATCAGAGTTTCATCTTTAGCATCTGTCAACAATCTTGCAATTTCCAGCATAGCACAGCTTAATTTTGTTCAAAGTTTTCGTTGTTGAGGTGGCCTTTTATGTAGATTATTTTGGAGGACCGTTACTCCTCCAGGCAAGTGTTCATTCTTGGCAAAAGAATGGTTTTGGTTTTATTTTTGTTAACACGAGGCATACATTGCATAGAAAGGACCATGTGGTAATTTTTTGAATGCTACCCATGTTAATGCCCAATGGCTAAGTGATATCCCTCTCTCCCTTTAAAACTGCAAATGTATAACTTTTAAAGGTCTTGGTTTTAAATTTTTGCTTTTTCTTCTTGCAGCAAACTACTTAATTCTTCAGATACATCAAACTACATTGAAAGGAAACTTGAATTTTTTTTCCCAACTTGAAGTTTCATTCCCAGGCAATCACTGTTTATTGAGTTATGTCAACAGCTGCCCTATTAACCTTGTGTAGATCTGGTGGCTTTCATGTGAGAAGAAGAGCTTTGTTGACCTTTAAGCTGCTGCAGGACGAAAAGCGTGTGATTCTGCTTTGTCAGAGTAGTACCACTGATCGGAGGTCTTCGCGCTTTGACGTTGATGGTGGTGGCCGTCTGACATCTTGGGATTCTTTTGGAATTTGGGACAACCGCATCGATGAACCAATTCTTCTGCCACCGAGCATAAAATATGGCAAACCCATTCCTAACGTTAGCCTGAGTAAAGTCGGGTGTGTCACTCAAATAGGCCAACGCAAAGAGAATGAGGACCGTTTCAGTATTGGCATGCTAACTGATAATGTGCTGTACTTTGCAGTGTTTGATGGACATGGTGGAACAGCAGCAGCTGATTTTTGTCATAAGTACATGGCAAAGCATATTGCGTACGTATCTGTCAATTGTTAGCTTGTAAACAATTAACTGGGGCCATCCTAAAATATGTTAGGAAGTATTACACAGTTGGATCATCATTATAATTCAAACCTGCCTTTTCATTGATGCATACATCTGTTTTTTAAATTATTGAACGTGATGGAAAAACAAAGTTACATGGCCACAAGTTTGGGCATGTCTTCTGAAGCACCTTGGTTGAAAGAGACTGCTGTTTGTGTAGCAGTCCCTTAAGTGTACAGTATAAGCCACTTATAGTGTAATCTGTACAGATTTAGCTTGCCTAGCATGTTAGTCCATGAGATGGACTGTGAACCCTGTATTCAGTTTCTGCCAGCCTTGCGCAGGACTTTAAACTAGAAAGTGGCGGAGGGGTGGGGGGAAGCATGAAACTCACCCCAGTAGGAAACAAAGCAACAGATTAACATCTCTAGGGGTGGATTCAACTGCGTGGAAAAATATGAAAGAAATGACGGGAATGGAGAACTTGGGAGAGAAGTATTAAGAGTTTCCAGAACAGGCAGTGTGTTTGGAAAGGGTTGGGAATAATTTCAAGCACACTGGACAAATGAATGACAGTAAGAAGAGGAACGGTTTATATCAGACTGAAAGTGTTATATCTGAATGCATGCAGTATAAGGAATAAGGTAAATGAGCTTGTGGCGCAGATCGAAGTTGGCAGCAGTGTGTATCATGGAGCTGCAAGGGGATCGGGATTGGGAGCTGAATGTCCAATGGTATATATCGTATTGAAAAGATAGGCCGGTGGTTAGAGGGAATTGCCTTATCAGTAAGAAATGAAATTAAATCTACAGTAAGAAACAAAGTAGGGTCAGATGGTTACAGATCCCTGTAACCCTACGTTCTCCCATGGGTAATTCCCCTAATCTACACATCCCTGGAACCTATGGGCAATGTAGACTTTGGGTAGAATTGAGGAACTGCAAAGGTATAAAACTATAGTTGGAGTTACGTGCAGGCCTTCAAAGAGTTGGGGCGCAAAATATACCAAGAGCTAGAAAAGGTGTGTAGGAGAGGTAAAGTTACAGTGATGGGGGATTTTGATATGCAGATAGACTGGGAAAATCAGGTTGGTAGTGGATTGCAAGAAAAGGACTTTGTGGAATGTCTGTGAGATGGCTTTTTGGAGCAGTTTGTGGTGGAGCCCACTAGGGAACAGGCAATACTGGATTTAATGTTGTGCAATGAGGCAGACTTGATAAGGGAGCTTAAGGGGTCTGAACCCTTGGGAGGCAGTGGTCATAATATGATTGAATTTACTTTGAAGTTTGACAGGGAGAAAATAGAATTAGAGGTAACAGTGTTACAGCTGAATAAAGGCAACTACAGAGCTATGAGGGAGGACCTGGGCAGAATTGACTGGGAGAGGAGCCTAGCAAGGAAAGATACTAGGAGTTTCTGGGAATAATTCATTAGACACAGCAAAAATTCAACCCTCTGAGAAAGAAGCATACAAAAGGGTGGACGAGGCAACAATGGTTCACAAGAGAAGTCAGGAATTAGCAAAAGAGAAAGCATATAATGTGGTAAAGGGCAGTGGGAAGCCATAGGACTGGGAAGCTTACAAAAACCATCAGAAGGCAACACAAAAAAGAAGATAAGCTAGCCAGTCATATGAAGGAAGGCTGTAAGAGTTTCTACCTGGACTTAAGAAGACATGTGATAGGTGCTGCACAGGAGGCTACTGAGTAAGATAAGGGCCCATGGTGATAGAGGCAGGATGCTACCATGGATAGAACATTGGCTGTCTAGCAGAAGGCAGAAAGTGCAGATAAAAAGGGTCTTTCTCAGGATGGTAGCCAGTGACAAGTGGTGTTCCACAAGGGTCAGCGTTAGGACCACAGCTTTTCACTTTATACATTAATGATCTAGATGAAGGAACTAAGGTAATTCTGGGTAAGTTGCAGATGATACAAAGATAGATTGAGGGATCGGTAGTATTGAGGGGGCGAGGATGTTGCAGAAGGATTTGGACAGGTTAGAAGAGTGGGTGAACAAGTGACAGATGACATGGGAAGGTGTGAGGTCGTACACTTTGGTAAGAAGAATAGAGGCATGGACTATTTTCTAAATGGGGAGACAATTCAGAAATCTGAAGTGCAAAGAAACTTGGGAGTTCTAGTCCAGGATTCTCTCAGAGTATACTTGCAGGTTGAGTCAATAGTTAAGGCAAATGCAATGTTGGCATTTGTTTTGAAAGGACTTGAATTTAAAGTATGGATGTACGTCTGAGGCTCTATAAGGCTCTGGTCAGGCCACATTTGGATTATTGTGTGCAGTTTTGGCCCCTATATCTCAGGAAAGCTGAACTGACCCTGGAGCAGATTCAGAGAAGGTTCCTGAGAATGGTCCCAGGAATGAAAAGCTTAACATGAGGAACGTTTTTTAGACTCTGGGTCTATATTCGATGGAGTTTTAGAAGGATGAATGGAGATTGAATTGAAACTCTCAGAATACTGAATGGCCTGGACAGAGTGGATATTGAGAAGATGTTTCCATTAATAGTAGAGACTAGGACCTGAGGGCACAGCCCTAGAGTAAAGGGAAGACCTTTTAGAATGGAGATAAGGAGAAACTTCTTCAGCCTGAGAGTAGTGAATCAACGTAACACACTGCCTCAGAAGGCTGTGGAGGCCAAACCGTTTGAATATATTTAAGAAAGAGATAGGTTCTTGATTGTCAAAGGTTATGTGGAGAACGGGGTTGAGTAACTTATCAGCCATGATTGAATGGCAGAGCAGACTTTATGGGCTGAATGGCCTGATTTTATAGAGTAATACAACTAGTCCATGGTGCCCACTCAGCTAGTTCCAATTGCCCACGTTTGGTTTACATCCACGTACCTGTACAAATGCTTTTTTGAAATGTTGCCATTATACCTGCCTCAACCACTTTTTCTGGCAGCCCATACCATATTTATAGCACTGTCTGTGTGAAGAATTTGCCTCTCAGGTCCTACTTAAATCTTCCCCCTTTCAACGTAAGCCTATGCCCCCTAGTTTTCAATTCCCCATCCCTGAGGGGAAAAAAGACCATGTGCATTCATCATATCTATACCCCTCATAATTTTATACACCTGACTAAGGCCACCTCTCACTCTCCTACGTTCCAAGGAATAAAGTCCTATCTTGGCCAACCTCTCCCTATAACTCAGACCTATTAGCCCTGGCAACGTCCTCGTAAATCTTCTTCACACACTTTCCAGTTTAACTATGTCTTTCCCATAAACTGTACACAATACTCCAAATGCAGCCTCACAAATGACTTATACAATTGTAACATAACATCCCATTATGCTCCAATGTCTTATGGTAGTTCACACTGGCTTTTTTTTTGCCCCAGTCTTTGCGGTCTCCTTCCCTTCTTGATACTACTGCAGTAATATTTTGAAATTTTTCACTCACTTTGGTCTAAATTTTTTTTGAGAGTATTCATCATTATGTTCTAGTAAATTAGCATTCTGTGGACTTGGCTCAGTTTCAGATGTTCATGTTGCATCACCATTTCCAATGGATACAATGGATTCCTCTTTCAGCACCTTTCCTGAAAGCTTTGTGTGTTGAAGTGGCTTTAATACAAAGGGATAACTTATATCCAGCCTCAGTCAGATTCTGTTGCAAGTACTTTTTTAATTTCTTAGAACATCAAAAAGGATACTTAGTCATAGAGTATGGAAACAGACTTTTTCAGTCCAATAGTCCATGCTCAGCCAGGTTTCCCAAACTAAACTAGTCCCATTTGTCTGTGTTTATCTAAAACTAGGGCAATGCATTGAAAGTGAGAGGGAGAAAGTTCAGAGATGTGAGGTGCAAGTTTTTTTTTTACAGAATGGTAGTAGTGTAGAACATGCTGCCGGGGTGGTTTGCAGGCAGATACAGTAGGGGCCTTTAAGTGACTTCTAAATAAGCACATTAATATGCACGGAGTGGAGGGATATGGACCAAAGGCAGGCAGAAGGGATAAGTTTAATTTGGCATAATGTTTGGCACAACATCATGGGCTGAAGGGCCTGTTCCTGTGACGTAGTTCTATGTTCATTTGGATCATATGTCTGGAAATTTTCCTATTCATATACCTGTCCAGATGTGTTTAAATATTGTAACTGTACCTGCATCTGTCACTTCCTCTGGCAGTTCATTTCAAATACACACCACACTCTGTATGAAAAAGTTGCTCCTCAGGCCCCTTTTAAATCTTTCCCCTCTCTCCTTAAACCTATGCCATCTAGTTTTGAGATCCCCTACCCTAGGAAAAAAAGACCTTGACTATTCACTTTATCTATGCCCGTTGTTTTATAAACCACTAAACAGTCACCCCTCAACCTCCTATGCTCCAATGGAAAAAGCCCCAGGCTATCCAACCTCTCCTTATGACTCAAACTGTCCAGTCCTCGCAATATTCTTTGAAATGTTGTCTGCACAGTTTCCAACTCATAAATATCTTTGTTTCACAGAGCAACTAGAACTGTACACGATGCTCCAAAAGTGGCCTCACCACTATCCTGCACAGCTGCAATATGACATCCCAACTCTTTTATACTCAGTTCATTAATCAACGAAGGCAAGCATGTCCAATGCTGCCTTCACTACCCTATCTACCTGTGATGCCACTTTCAAGGAACTATGTACCTGCATCCCTAGGTCTCTCTCTCTGTTCAGAAGTACTCCCCAGGGCCCTCCCATTAACTGTGAAAGTCATGCCCTGGCTTATCTGACCAAAATGCAGCATGTTATATTTGTCTAAATTGGACTCAATCTGCCACTCTTTGTCCCAGCTGATGTACATAACTTCCACTGACTGCTGTACCACCAGTTTTACTGTCATCCATAACTTATTAACCATGCTTCCTGTATCTTCATCCAAATTGTTTGTATAAATGACAAACAACATTGGACCCAGCCCAGATCCCTGCAGAACCCTGCTGGTCACAGGCCTCCAATCTGAAAAATAACCCTTTACTACCATCCTCTGCGTCCTACTGTGAAGCCAATTTTGTATCCAGTTTGCTAGCTCCTCCTGGATCCCTTGTGATCTAACTTTATTAACCAGTCCACCATGCTGAACCTCATCAGAGGGTTTGCTAAAGTCTATATAGACAACGCCCACCACTTTACCCTCATCTATCTCCTTGATTGTGGGTTTAGAGTCATAGCCAGATCAGCTAAGGACAGTAGGTTTTCTTTTCTAAAAGACTTAATGAACCAAGTGCGTTTTTCTGACAATTGGTGATGGTTTCATAGTAATCATTATTCTTTTTAATTCCAGTTTTTTTTTAAGAAATGAATTCAAATTTCTTCATCTGCAGAGGTGTAATTCAAACCTGGATACCCAGAATATTATCTGGGTTTCTGGATTCATTGCCTAGCGATGCTACCATGAGACCATCACCTTCTCTCCCCATTTTAAATGCAGTTCACATCTGAATCGACCCCTTTCCTAAAAAAAATCCGTGCAGCTGTTATTATTTTTCAAATGAAATTAGTAGAGATTTGCTTACCAAATTCAATCTATGTAAGAAGCTGACTTTGCCTATCTGACTGTAAAGGCTACTGTGTATTTTATTCACCATATTGCTTACTCACATCACCGCTAGCACACTTTTTTTTCCCTTTGTCTTTCTGGGAACCAATTTAATGTTGTTCTACCAATACTGATCTCACCACTTGCAAATAACTTAGCACTAATTGACCATTGTTCATACGGCACCATGGCCATCCATCTTATGGCGTGGAGTTTTCCATTTTATTCACCAGTCTGTTTGATCTGTATTTATGTCCCAGCTATCTTTTGGTTTTCTCGTAGTCTCTAATCTGACTTGGTTTCCTTCTGGACTAATGAACAATCCCTAGTGTCTGTTCATTATTGTGATCTCCCATGTAACTTTGTCAGCTGTGACTCAAGTGAAAGCTTTGTTATGTGTTGGGCTATGGGTTCCAGTCCAACTCCAAATCCTGGAATACAATCTAAATTGATGCCAAACAGTGCTGATCAGCTGCTGAGCTGTTGGAAGTGTCATGTTTTGCTGTCCGATCTGTCCTCTTCAGAAGAAATAAAAGATCCCACAGTGCTATCTTGAAACATGCATTAGCCCTGAATTTCTAACACTGTAAATTTTTCAACAAATACTAACATTGATTTGCAGTGCTATTTATGGGACCTTACTGTGCTCAAATTGCTTTCACATTTCCTGAAACAGTAATGCATTTCTAGAATACTTAATTGTCCCAAAGAGTCTTTAAGGTCATGGAAGATGCTTCATGAATAAGTCATAGACATACAGATGTACAGTGTGGAAACAGACCCTTCGATCCAACTTGTCCATGCTGACCAGATATTTCTAAATTAGTCTATTCCCATATGCCAGAATTTGTCCTGTATCCCTTTAAACGCGCTTTTTCTAATCGTATACCCATCTTGATGCCTTTTAAAAGTTGTACCAGCCTCCAGTCTGAGCTTTTTTAAAATATTCATTCATGGGATGTGGAATTCACTGGCTTGGGCAGCATTTGTTGCCCTCGAACTGAGGTGTTTGCTAGGTTATTTCAGAGGGCAGTTAAGAGTCAACCACATTGCTGTGATTCTGAAGATACGTACAGGTCACATCAGGTAAAGATGGCAGTTTTCCTTCCCTGAACAATATCAGTGACCCAACTGGGTTGTTAACAATAATTGGTACTGGCTTCATGTGTATCATTAGACTTTTAATTCCAGATTATTATTGATTTCAAGTTTCACCATTTGCCGTGATGGTATTCTAATACATGTCAACAGAACATTCACTCGCTCTCTGACTCAAGCCCCTTTAATAATATTACTATTTTCTTATTTCACTTTTTTTTTCTAATTTATTGCATCAAGTATTCCCTTTCATGATTCCCTCCATTTCTTGTTTTTTTCTTGGCAGCAGTCTACCATTTCATGTTGTTCTCCAGCTTTGATCTCCACTGAGTTGTTACATTTGAGAGCTAGCCAGTTGAACTACATAGCCAAAGGAAAATAACTTAAACATGGGTGTTGGGTTTTACGTTATCTATGTAAAGCCCAATTTAAGTATTTCTTTATTCTCTCTACCTACATTTGTGTTTCTCACAATACCTTGAAATCAACATAACAGTAAAAATAATGTTTGCTCCTATTTTCATCAGAAATAGTGCAGTGCCAGCATATAGTGTGACATCCAGCATAGGATTGTAACAGCTGTCACATTCAACCAAGATGTATTTATATCACCAAATACTATATGAAAGATTATCAGTGTGAGGAACAGTAAATTAATATCCTTCTTCATAATTTGACAATGAAATAATAAATTCTGTTTTACAATCCTGTTTCAGAAGGAGACAATTTTGTTTCTTGTGCATTACTACAACAGTGTATAACCAGTATATTGTTCTTAAAGTTATACTTGTGACTTTCATGATCTCAAGGGCACCCCCTAGCACATCACAACCAATAAATTATTTTTCAGTTGTGGTTACTGTTGTTAAGTCAGCAAATGTAGCAGCTAATCTGCACATTAGCAAGGTCCCGTAAGAAGTGTGGGTTAAAATTACCAGTTCAGAGATACATTATGATGCCATTACGGTGCCTCTAAATAGAGGAATATTTTGTATTCGCTGACATTGAAGAACACTGTGCTGAAACGTCTGGGGATCTTCTTCTAAGCATAGATTTCACCTTTCCTTGAGATTGACTTTGTTTTGATGCCAACTATTGGAGACCTTCAGCATCACAGAAGTCACATCAAAGACCGCATACCTCAAACTGAAAACTATCCAGAAGTCACTGACTCAAGCATGAATGACTGACTACCTCTGATTACCCTTCTTACATTTTCTAATCAATTTGCAGGAAGTGAAATAAAGATTGGGACATACTCATCAATTCGGTAGAAATGTGATGACTTAAAAATTCCAACAGTGTAACTTCTTTAATTGGAGAAAACTTTGACATCCCACAAATTGTTAGTATATGTTTGTTCAGGATCGGTGTTCAGCGGTAATCACGATGTTTAAAAATTGACATTTTTATTCAAATCTTGCAGCTTTCTCTTTTTCACAGTCAGACCCTTGGTGTTTAAAAAGTAGTCATTCATGTCAAATTAGTGATTTCTAGATGGTTTTCAATTCTGAGAATTTTTAATGGCATGTCTTGGGAGAAAACTGGAATAATTGACAAAAAGTTTGCTTTTAACTCAACCTTCAGTCAACAGAAGTTGCTGTTGACTTTAGGGTAACGACTATTATGCTGCCCATTTCATGACTTTCACCATGGTTATAGCTGCACATTCAGGGCCTCAAACTCTTAACAGTGCAGCGCTCCACCTTGGAATGGAGCTTGACCCCATAGCTTTTTGACTTTGCAAAAGCACTCTTAGCTAAGCTGACCAGCATGTCGTGTTATCAAAACAAATCTGCCCCATTAGTTGCCCATAAAAGTAAAATTAATATTCTTTTTAGCAGCTGATAGAATCAGGCTTGACCCAGTGGTAGCACTTTTGCATCTGAGGCAGGCTCCTGTCAATACCCTGAACAAATAGCAGTCAGAGCTATGTTATTTTGGAGATGTTAAATAGAGTTTCTTGTCTGCCTTGTCAAATGATAGAAGGAAAAATATCCATGGCATTGTTTAAAGCAGGCTGATGGGTTCTGTCTTCTTAATCCCTGGTCACCATTAAAATGTATTTGAATGTTACTGTGTTGCTGCTTGTTGAACATGGTGTGCAAAGATGTTGGTGCCTTTTCCTACATTACATCATGTTGTACCTCAAACTTGTTAGTCAAGGGCTTTTGGATTTTCTGAGATGGTGTAAAAGTCTGTATAATTTCTTATATGGTGCATGTCACATTTACTTTTCATTTTGTTGAAATAACTGTTACTGTTCAGTACTCCAATCCGTTATTTCTTCAACCCGAAATTGCAGAACTCAAATAAGTTAATCATCTTCCGGAATGAGAATGTCCATTTAATAATGAACATTTGCGTTAGTGTTAAGTACTTGAAAGTGTTATTTACTTTTAACTTCATTCTTACTTCTTTAGACAATGCCTTTCACAGGAAGACGATCTGGAAGTGGTATTGACCAGAGCTTTTTATGAAACAGATAAGGAATTTGCAAGACACGTCCATTTATCTGAAAATGGTAGGTACCTCTATTTAATATCTGCCTTTAGTAAATAAATTGATTAGTTGAAGTAAGTAATTTTAGTGTGGATGTTAGTAAACATATATACTTTGCCAGGTAGTGAAAAACTGATTTTATTTTAAAGAACTGAAGTTGGTTTGTTAATATTGTACACAAAACTTGTTTTCTAGTTGATTGCCAAATTAATGCTGGTAAGGAAATATGATTCTGCAATAGGACTATGATTTAGATTTTAATTTATTTGTTCTAACAAAACAAAAACATTATGCTGCTGGATTCAAATGTCATAAACTGCCGCACTCAAGATTTTTGCTTTCAACTTAGCAAAAATCTGTTAATATTTTTATTTTCTTGTAGAATCAGATAATTTCTTTAAAAGGCAATAACAAGCATAATTACTCACTGCTGTTTTTATTGCCACATGATAAATCAATAATTTCTTAAATTTCTAAAATTGCATATTTTAAATGAATTTTAAAAAAGCTTGACTTTTAATTTTGTTTTCTTTTTCATGTTACTCTCATTGGCCTGCAGATTGTTGAAAAGTGCAAACCGTAGTAGGGTTGTTGTTAAGGGTGACTTCAACTTTCCCAGTATAGATTGGAACCTCCTTAGTGCAGATGGTTTGGATGGAGCCGTTTTTGTCAGGTGTGTTCAGGAGGTTTTCCTTACTCGGTATGTGGACAGGCCGACGAGGGGAGAGGCCATTTTGGATTTGGTGCTCGGCAATGAGCCAGGACAGGTGTCAGATCTCGTGGTGGGAGAACACTTTGGCGACAGTGACCACAACAGCCTCACATTTACCATAGCCATGGAAAGGGAAAGGAGCAGTTACCTGGGGAAGATATTTAACTGGGGTAATGGAAACTATGACGCTATTGGACAGGAGTTGGGAAGTACAGATTGGGAGCAATTGTTCCACAGAAAGGGCACAGCAGACATGTGGAGGCTGTTTAAGGAGCAGTTGTTGCGAGTGATGTATAAATTTGTTCCTCTGAAACAGGTAAGAAGGGGTAAGATTAAGGCGCCTTGGATGACGGGTACAGAGGCGCTTCTTGTCAAAAAGGAAAAGGCAGCATACGTAAGGTGGAGGAAGCAAGGGTCTAGCACAGCTTTAGAGGATTACAGGCTTGCTTGGAAGGAGCTCAAAAGTGGACTGAGGAGGGCCAGGAGGGGGCATGAAAAAGGTTTGGCAGGAAGGATTAGGGAGAACCCGAAGGCATTTTACTCATACGTGAGGAATAAGAGAATGATCAGGGAGAAGGTAGGGCCCATCAGGGATAGCGTAGGGAACTTGTGCGTGGAGTCTGAACAGCTAGGGAAAGCCCTAAATTAGTTTTTTGCTTTGGTTTTCACTAAGGAAAGGGACCTTGTTGTGAATGAGAACTTTGAGGAGCAGGAAAACAGGCTTGAACAAATCAAGATTGAGGAAGTTGATGTGCTGGAAATTTTGGCAAACATTAAGATTGATAAGTCCCCAGAGCCAGACCAGATTTATCCTAGGTTGCTCCGGGAAGTGAGAAAGGAGGTTGCTAAGCCGCTGGTGAAGATCTTTGCTTCCTCACTCTCTACGGGAGTCATACCGGAAGACTGGAGGGAGGCAAATGTTCCCTTTTTTTTCAACAAAGGGAATAGGGAAATCCCTGGAAATTACAGACCAGTCAGTCTTACGTCTGTGGTCAGCAAGGTTTTGGAAAGAATTCTGAGGGATAGGATTTATGACTATTTGGAAAAGCATAGTGTGATTAAAGGGAATCAGCATGGCTTTGTCAGGGGCAGGTCATACCTTAGAAATCCTATTGAGTTCTTTGAGGAAGTCACGAGACAGGTTGACGAGCAGTGGATGTGGTGTACATGGACTTCAGCAAGGCATTTGATAAGGTTCTCTACGGCAGGCTCATTCATAAAGCGAGGAGGTATGGGATACAAGGTGATTTGGCTGTCTGGATTCAGAATTGGTTAGCTGACAGGAGGCAGAGAGTGGCTGTAGATGGTAAGTATTCTGCCTGGAGGTCAGTGCTGAGTGGTGTCCCGGAGGGCTCTGTTTTGAGCCTCTGCTCTTTGTAGTTTTTATAAATGACTTGGATGAGGACGTGGAGGGGTGGGTTAGTATGTTTGCTGATGACAGAAAGGTTGGAGGTGCCGTTGATAGTATCGAGGGCTATTGCAGGCTTCAGCGAGACATTGACAGAATGCAGAGTTGGGCTGAGAAATGGCAGATGGAGTTCAACCTGGATAAATGCGAAGTGATGCATTTTGGAAGATCGAACTTAAATGCTGAATATAGGATTAAAGGCAGGATTCTCAGCTGTGTGGAGGAACAGCGGGATCTTGATGTTCAAGTGCATAGCTCCCTCAAAATTGCCACCCAGGTGGATAAAGTTGTTAAGAAAGTATATGGTGTTTTGGCTTTCATTAACAGGGTGATCGAGTTTAAGAGTTGCGAGGTTATGCTGCAGCTCTACAAAACCCTGGTGAGACCACACTTGGAATATTGCGTCCAGTTCTGGTTGCCCTATTATAGGAAAGATGTGGAGGCTTTGGAGAGGGTGCAAAGGAGGTTTACCAGGATGCTGCCTGGACTGGAGGGCTTGTCTTACAAGGAGAGGTTGACCGAGCTTGGACTTTTCTCCCTGGAGAGGAGGAGGAAGAGTGGTGACCTGATCGAGGTGTACAAGGTCATGAGAGGCATTGATAGAGTCGATAGCCAGAGACTTTTCCCCAGGGCAGGATTGACTGTCACGAGGGGTCATAGTTTTAAAGTGTCAGGAGGAAGGTATAGAGGAGACGTCAGAGGGAGGTTCTTCACCCAGAGAGTTGTGAGCGCATGGAATAATTTGCCAGTGGAAACGGAGTCATTAGTGACATTTAAGCGACTGCTGGACATACACATGGACAGCAGTGAATTGATGGGAATGTTGGTTAGGTTATTTTATTTTTGGATTAGGATTATTCCATGGCACAACATCGTGGGCCGAAGGGCCGGTACTGTGCTGTACTTTTCTATGTTCTATGTTACTGTGAAACTTTGTAGTCCGTCAGAGAGTTTTTTTTTCAAATGCAACCTATTGTTCTACTAACTTTCACAGTAGTAGGATATATTCATTTTTAATTCATAAATCTAATTAAAGCAAATTGTCAAAGATCTTTACATTAATTTTTTTATACACCATGCTAGTCTGTTCAAGCTATTGGTGGGTTATAAATCATTTTATTCAAGTTTTTATAATTTTAGGCACCGATGGATGGATTCTCCTAGAGAAATTAGTAGTAAGAGCTCTCCTCTGTGCATGAAACTTGATTTCTTTTTTGGATGTACTGATGACCAAACAAAATTACACTTTTTTATTTTCATTTCTCCAGTAAACACCCTAAAATTATAAATTTATGCTGAGGATTTCACTTCAATATTTATACCTCGAAATTGGTTTATAACATTTATATAATTTAAACACCACTTCTTCCTCCTGTAGTTGGGATTGCTGTTTAAAATCTTTGAAAGGAGGAAAGTTGGTCCAGGGACCATGAGAAGTATTAAAGCAAAGAAAAACATGCTTCCCTGAATTGGAGTTACGTTTGTTGCAATGACAGGTTTACAAGAAATCTTTGAAGAGGTAATGGAAAAGCAGTGAATGTAATATATTTGGATTTTTAGAAGGCTTTTGATAAGGCAATAACGAACACAGAGTGTTGCTGAGGATTAACTAACTCATGGAAGATGGAGATAAAGGGACATTTTTTTAAATGGCAACCTGTAATGAAGAGGGTGCTATAGAGGTGAGTGCTGGGACCACTTTATTTACAATATACGTTTAATGGTTGATGAGCAAAGTGAATGTGCCAAAGCTAAGATTGTAGCTGATGGAAAAGTAAGTGGGAAGGCCAGTGGTGAAGATAACACTCTGCAGAGGGATATAGACGTGTTAAGCAAGTGGACAAAAACTTGGCAAATAAAATATAATGTGGGAAAATGAAGTAATGCACATTGGCAGGAAGAATAGAGGAACTGAATATTGTATAACTACGGAGCAGAATTCAGGAAAAATATACTGGCCTAGGCAGCAGTCCAGAGAAGGCTTACTAAGCTGATACCAGGTATGAAGGATTCCTTTCATAAGGAGTGGTTGAGTAGATTGAGTCTGTACACATTAGAAAATGGAAGAATGAGAGACAGTCTTGTTGAAATGTAAATGAATCTTGGGAAACTTGATAGGTTAGATATGGAACAATTGTTTCCCCTATGGGCCCGTCTCGGACCAGATGGCATAATCTCAGAATAAAGGATTGCATTTGAAACACATGAGGAGGAATCCCTTTTCTTAAAAGGTGGTGAATCTACGTGGAATTCTTTACTGCAGGGACTGTTGAGACTAAGCTACTAAGTATGTCTGTGGCTGCAATTGACAGATTTTTAATCAGTATGGTAATTATAGGTTCTGGGGAAAATTGAAATTGAGGATTATTCCTGCATGACCTGCTGAACTGGCTGAATGGCTTACTTCTACTTCTCCAAATTGTGGATTTATGATTCTGTGGTTTTCATACTTCTTTTAATTAAGAGTGCAGTGTAAATTTGGCTTGGCTTTTTTTATTGTATGTTGCTGTAACATGAATTGAATGCTTATTTTACCTCTAGTAGCGAAGTTTGAATACAGCTCATCTGAAATAGCTCATGGCATTCTTAGTTATGCCTTTAGGGAATCAACCGCAAAACTTGGTTTAAGATTAACCATCCTTGTTTGAAACAGCAAATGTGACCAACTTGGGAAAAGAAATGTCACACCAGTGTAGGGAAAAACATTTGAGTATTGGATATAAAGTATGTTGTTAAGACAAGATAGAGGGAGTTATTTCTGTGCCTTAGCGCCATCCTAGTCTTTCTGTAACAGTCCATTTTCTTTGAGCAGGACTGCTTCCTTATAGCTAAAAACTACCTCTGACACGTATAATGTTGTAGAGCATGATTTAAGGAAAAAGACAATAGTCAGTAGTGAAAGGCATTTGGCAGCCGTGTGTGCTCCTGCTAAAAGAGAACATTTTAGATTAACTTTTTTTGGAGTTAGTGGTGAATATTTCAAGAGACAAGCATTTTACGATAACACTGTTTACTTATGAAGCTCAGGATGCCGAAGTAGTCCTATAAATGGAATGTTGTTGCTTCCTGGATGTCAACGAGTTCATACTACTTTAATTTCAGGAAGTCAAAGAGTTCATTTCTCGTCTAATTCCCAATAGTGGGTTAGCTGTTCTAGCCAACAAGTAGTTTTGATTGTGGAAATGTTTCATTTACAAAGCTGTCCTTAAGCATATGCAACTCTGTGCTGTGAATAGGAGAGAGGATTGCTGTCTGAGATTTGAGTCTAAATGAGAGGCATTGACCTTCAAGTTATTTCTACCTCTCCAACAAGGAAGTCATAAGCAAATGGAAGAGAGATGAAAATAAGAAAATGGGAGGAGAATTTTTTTTTTAAAAGTGCTGGAGCAGAGAGAGAAATTAGGAACAAAAGGAATAAACATTTGGGGAGAGAAAATCAGAAGAGAAGTGGATGATAAATTATTTTGAAGCATTTGACTTCATTATTTATGTTCACTTCTGTAACAGATTTCCACAAATTACATTACTTTTCCAACATTTTACCTTGCTAAAATTAAAACCATAGTTTTGGAGTTTACTGTTGGGAATAGTGCATAAGAGGAACTGGGCTGCAGAGCAAATTTAGTTATAAAGACAGCAATCTTTTTACAACGTTGGCTAGACATTTATATGGCTGCAGGATCAGGTTAGAGAGTCTGAGATGTTCTATACCTTTCACTTTCATGTATTCCATTGAATATAAAAGACAAGGAGCAATGCAGTAATCAAGCTAATGAAACATGCGTACAGAGAGATTAGAATGTTTCCATTTCAGAATTCCACGGCAAGACAACTTAGACTGAGAAATAGAGCTGGGTTATGAAGATTTGGATATGCTGTAACTTACTAAATGGTGGAATCAGCTCACGGTGTAGAATGACCTTCTGTTCCAATATTTCATGCATCTGACCATAGTGCTAGTGTTTTTATCATAATTTGTATGGTTGATTCTTGTCTTAATGCTTTTTAGATGGAAGGTAGATATGCCGAACAATGATTGTGCTCATTCACAATGTTTTTGTGATGATGCAGAATTGGAAAGTACAGAGAAACCTTGCAAACTACTCTGAAAGAACTAAAGGTATCAGTTTTCAATCAGTAACTCTTAAGTGACCAGGCTGCTTGAAGTCACTTAGCATTGCCAGTGTGCTCTTATACATTACTAAAATTACTTAAAAACATTACTTTTGTCCTCCTGGGGATTCTTGCCTTTTAACCTGTTTTACCTACTTTTCCAGTCAACCTGTTCAGAGATATTATTGCATACCTCTGGAGCAGGTGGGACCTAAACTCTGACTTCCTAGTCAGGGTAGGGACATTGCCGATATGCCAAAAGAGGGCCAAAAGTATTTTGAAGCAAACTGATCAAACATGACATGACCTACATCTGGAATAGGTGGGACTTGAATCTGGGCCTTTGATCCAGTGGTAGGGACGTTACCACTGCACCATGAGAACCCCTTAGATGAAACCAGTTGGTAACAATTTGGCAAATTGTGCACATTTACATATTATTCATGTTATTGTGATTCTATATCATATATTATTGAATTTACCACAATTTGAGGTATAGTAGACACTGAAGAAGGTTTTCTCAAAGTACAACAGGATTTTGATCAGATGGAGTTTAATTTAGATAGATGTGAGGTATTGCATTTTGGAAAGGCAAATCAGAGCAGGACTCATACACTTAAGGGTAAAGTCCTGGGAAATGTTGCTGAACAAGAGAACTTAAGAGTGTAGGTTCGTAGTTCGTTGAAAGTGGAGCCACAAGTAGGAAGGATAGAGAAGAATGTGTTTGGTATGCTTGCGTTTACTGGTCAATAGATTGACTATAGGAGTTGGGAGATCAATTTGCAGCTATACAGTACATTGGTTAGGTCACTATTGGAGCACTGCATTTAATTCTGGTCTCATTCTATGTGAAGAATGTTGTGAAACTGAAAGGATTCAGGAAAGATTTACGAGGACGTTGCCGGGGTTGGAATGTTTGAGCTATAGGAAGTGACTGAATAGACTGGGGCTGTTTCCCTGGAGCGTCGGAGCCAGAGGTAGACCTTCATAGATGTTTATAAAATCATGAGGGTAAATAGACAAAGTCTTTTCCTGAGGTGAGGAGCCCAAAACTAGAGGGCATAGGTTTAAGGTGAGAGGGGAAAGATTTAAAAGGGACTCAGGGGACACCTTCTTCACATAGAGGGTGGTGTATATATGGAATGAGCTGCCTGAGGAAATGGTGGAGCCTGGTAAAATTACAACATTTAAAAAGCATTTGGATGGGTATATTGAATAGGAGGGCTTTAGAGGGATATGGGCCAAATTCTGGCAAATGAGACGAGATTTATTGGGGATATCTGGTCAGCATGGACAAGTTGGACTGAAGGGTCAGTTTTCATGCTTTGTATCTCTGACTGCACGCAGGTTGAAATTTCTGCAAATCTTGCCCTTTTTAATAGTGTTATCGTAAAAAGGGTAAAAACATTGGTCACTGACTTTAGGTACAGCATGTAGATCCTCTGTTTTGACTCACTAGACTGTGCGTTTCATGTGGCCCACTGACAAGTGCAGCTTAATTCAGACCTTGCGGTATTTGAGGTGGGAAAAGTGTTTACTTCTTTGGAGTCAGCAACTGTTGATATTACGTGACAAAGATACACATATTGGCCAGGATGCTGGAAGAACACACAGCTGTTTTTCAAAATATAGCATTGGTTCATTTACAGCCCTCTGAATGTAAGAACTAGTCCATTGGTTTGTTCTGTCATCTGAAACGTGGCACGCTTGACAGTGCAGCACACTCGAGATGCACTGGTGTGGATTATGTTATTAAGTCCACCTGGTACCCACACTTTTTTCAGACTTGGTGGGATAGACTACAACTGACATCCGTGGCATCATTTATTTGTTTGTCTTTACTGTCTCTCGTACTTAGCTTTCATTTCACCACAGAATGAAAGCTCAGCAGTTTTGCATGTTTTTGACTTAACTCAAAGTAAAATTGCAAGAATAAATCAAATGTGCACTTGTGTCACTGAGTACCTTTTACACATGAATAGTGTAGAGAGAATATATCTTGTTGAACTGAAGTAAGCCAAATATAATGGACCAATTGGAAAAGTTAAGTTGCTGTTGCTATAGGGGAGAGAGCCATTTTGGTCAAGTTTCCAATATTAAACTGTTGTTCCTACTTTTAAAAAGTATTTATATGATTGGAAGGTTGAGCCCTGACTGAGATGATCTTTATAATCAAGTGATGTGCCTCTGCAGCCGTTAAGTAAGGGGAGAAAAAGCTACAGTACATGAAAACTAAACGATACTGATGCCTTTGAAGCCTTGCATAAGATTGCTACAAAAGCAGAAGAGCTGTGAGCAAGAACAGTCAGCAAATAATTGAAATAGTACAAGTTGATCAGTTCAACAGTTTATTGGAGACTCCACCTATTGGTTGGGCATTTATGTTTGTAATGACACTGTTTCCATTCAAAACAGTTTTTGAATGGAAATTCTGATCCGTACAAACATTATTTAAATCTGACATCATCATGTGACTAAAGCTAGAGGAGTGCCCTGTTGGTTGACTCTCACTACTCCATAGGTTACAACATAAAATAAAACTATTTTTTCCTGTTTCCAAGATGACATATTAAATACTCATCAAATCAGATTTTAAATAGAAAGATCTATCAACCAATTTTTAAATTGTTCGTTAATTATTAAAACAAAACCTCTTCAATGAGGATGCACTGATTAGCTAGCATATCCAATCAGTGATGTAGAAGTATAGGTACTTATTCCTCTAAATGTCCCCAAAATGTATGTATGCTTTTCCAATTCAGGAAAAAAGGCTACTGGGAGTAACTGGTATTTTTGCAAAGATTGGCTTTCTTAGTAATTACTCACTGACCAATTTTTTTTTTTTCTTAACGCAAGAGGATAAAGCATTGAATACTTCAAAGTCTGTTGCTGTAATGTTTGGCACGTATGCTTGTCACTAATGACACATGTTTGTCACTAAAGTCTTTCACATACTGCTTGCTTAATGATTATAATGTTGTAGTGTTCCTTTAATCACTCAGAACAAATGGGTTTAATCCTGAACTTGAGGGTTATTTCAGAAATGTTAGAGGTCTGCTGTGTAGCCCTCCCTCGCAGATTTCTTGTCCCCAGCTAAGACCAGATAAAGTAAGAAACTCCAAGCCAGTCACTCTTCAGTAAAACCCCAGGGGTTTGCCAGAAAACTGTTTTAAGAAAAAACTCCGTCCATTGTGGATCTTCCAACAGCTCTTCTAGAGAAACCAATTAAGGTATTTCCATAAAACTTGAAATAGTTCAATTTTCCTATGCCCTTCACAATCTGGGTCTCCAAGAAATATCAAGTATGAAGTGCCTTTGTAGCAATCTCCATTTGTCAGTATTAATTGTTTTCAACTGTATTTGAATTGATAAATTTATATATACCTTCGTTATCCCTGTACTACTTGATAGTTTTGCAAAGACCCTGTGCCTGAGAATTATACTTTAGTCACTAGATCATATCATAACTTCTCATTATTCTATGAACTGAATAAACTGCTCTTCCCAAGCCATTTCAACTATGTCAGACTTAGCTCCTTTTTCTAAAAACAGTCTTGCGTTTTGAACTCATTCTTTTGTCTCGGAATAGCGATTTTGCACTAGAATTACAGTGCAGCTTCCTAATGTATTGTATATTATCTGCCTAAAATTACAAAAAATTCAGGTTAAATACTATTCTTGTGGTCATTGATATGTATAGGTTTACAGAATAAAGGTTTGGTGACTGCACTGCGCTATCGAATTTTTGAAACAACCAATTGTAAAAACATGTGAATGAAAACAAATCTAGCTAATAAAAGCTAAGAGCTTCCATAACTCTGAAGTAATCCAAAAACAAACACTATTTAATGATTATAGTTTATACAGCTTTGAGTAAACTGTAAAATTGAATGGTTGAAAAGCACATTTAATCTTGCAGCATGATTAATTTTGTTTGTTATGCAATAGGTGATACTTGTGACATTATTCAAACTTGAGTAACTATAACTGTTAAATATTGTAATTAACTAGATAATATCTTAAACATAACATCACCACTGTCTTTATGTTCAGCTGTTTTTTTCCTTCATTTAACGTTTGGTGTAAAATGTATAGTTGCGTACTTGCAGCAGGCTATTCCAGAAGACCAAATGGGAGGAAAGATATGTTTTAGACTTACACTGCAGCCCTTGAAAGTGCAGTTAATGAAACACAACCATATGCCAGATCTGTCCGTGATGAAATAAAGATGAAATATTTCCTCAGTTTTGTGTTTCATTTGCAATTTCCAGAATCCTTGTCTTTGTATAATAAAATATTTTTTGATTCGGCAATTATTTTAGTTTGTCATAAATTCAGCAAGCTTTGTAAAGATGTCAAAACCCAGTTTCTGCAAGAGTCTAATGCATGGTTCACCAGAAAATCTCCTTTTTATAAGCAAGATGACTTTCTGTCAGATAAAGAGCTTCAGTTTAGCAACTTAGAAAAAGTATGATCTCACAGACCTGAGGAAGGAATGACCCAAGCTGCTTGTGAACAGAGCGAGTCCGTCCTTGACTGTTCAAGTTTGATACTAGAAAATAATGTATGGTTGTCAGTATTGAAGTTTCTGATATTCATTTTGTTTCATTGAGAATTTATCTTTATCTTTAAATTTGCAAGAAATTACCTTTTAATTTTGTTCTGTTCTTGAGCGATATCTTTTTATTGGTGCATTTTTGACCATTCAGAAGAATATTTTTCTGCAGCTTGAAGAGCATCTGATCTTTGATCAGCTTTCAAAGTCTAGAAAGAGATGCTTCCGATCAAAAAAAAAGTCAATTTTCCTTTCTTATTACTAAATAGGGACTTATCTTCAATTGAGAACCTTAATCTAACTTTCTTTCTGAAAGTCAGTAAACTGATGAGCTGAGTTTGGGTTTTCACAATGATTATCAGGTATATAGGTCCAGAAAGAAGATGAGGAACAAGGCAATTAAGAGACCTAGTTGTAACTGACTTTAGTTTGATTACCTATTTTTAATGAAGTTGAAATTTTGTAAGACAATAGGCATGTGTTTTCTCAATCACCTGCTTCAGTCAGCAAACATCTGCCAGTGTTGCCATGGTAATTAGTTTTTTAAAACTACCAAATGAAGCTTATTAAGTCTAACATTTGTACGCATTGAAGTTAATGAAACAGATATAATGAACTGTTTGTCGTGCATTTTTAAATGCTCTACTCCACTAATAAAAAGTAATGCTTGAGAAATCTCAGGATTTAAAATCAATTTCAGTTGCACAAAATGAGCGTTTCTTTTGTTAGAGACAACATAATGCAGCTAAACTTTCACCAAATCCCTCATTGAAGATTTAGCAATAAAAATGCCATTGGATTTGTTTTAATGCAAGAAGAATTTCTGATTTATCCTGATCATTCTCAAATAAGATTTGTGCTTCATCTGGGCTAGTAGTGAGTTTGATATCCACATTCAGTAGAAGCAAGATGTTAAGATTATCCGTATGGAAAGCTGTGTGATCCAGATAAGTCCTTGCTTATAAGCCTGGCTTGTGTGTCCTTGGCCTGGTGGCACTTCATGTTTTTCTGGTGTAGTTTGCAACATATGTGATTCCCTTACAGCAGGAACCACTTTCCGTATTCACAATATGCAGGAAAAATCATTGTAGACTAAAGAATCTTTAATAATCTACAGGTGCAGTTTTCTGTACCAGTTTCATGATGAAACACTAGGTTTAAACATAATCGTGGCCCTCAAATTATCTTAAATTGTTATCAGCAGATCTTTAAAAATATGAACTCAATGAGGATTCTAGGCTTTATTGGTCTGATTGTTTGGTATCTTCACACATTTATTTGCACTTTGGGAGTAATGGGGAACTATTACAAGGACTTATGCAAGCCATGTTCAACAAATTGGAATGGTTTAGAATTTAGAAGAATAAGAGGTGATCTCATTGAAACCTATAGGATTCTTAAGGAGCTTGACAGGGTAAATACTGAGATGATGTTTCCTCTCATGGGAGAGGCTAGAACCAGAATGCATATTCTCAGAATTAAGGGGCACCAGTTTAAGAATGAAATGAGGAAGAATTCCTTCTAGAGTTGAGTCTTTGGAACTTCTTGCCATGGAGCAATGGGGGCAGAATCCTTGTGTATATTCAAGGTTGAGGTCAGTAAATTCATGATCATTGGGAGAATCAAGAGTAGTGTAGAAAGGGCAGGAAAGTGGATGAGAGGTGTGTGGGATCAGCCATGATCCAATTGAACAATGAAGCAACTTTGTGGGACCGAATAGCCTACTCCTGTGCCTAATTTTTGTGGTCTTTACGTTATGGTTGTCCTGGAGTGGGACTTGAACCTGCAGATTCAGGATAAAAGGAAGGGGTACTATCTGTTGAGCCGCAAGAACATACCATTACTGGTGTGTTACTTGAGTAGCTGGAGCATGACTTGTCCTTGACGCTTTTGCTCAGTCACTAAGGTCAGCAAACTGTAGGACCACGGGATGCGCCTAACTGCATCATCCACTCATTTGATCAATGGTAGTTTCATTGGCATTCTGTTTGTGTTCATAGGAAGGGTTACCCTTTCAATTTACTGCTTGTGGTGAGAACGATCCACTCCATTAATTCCTATCCAGTGATAAGTACTCTTTTATGGCTGTATATTGACATAGCATATCTTGTGGACCACAAGGATATTGAACATTAGCTGGTCTGTTGAATGCAGATTTTGATTATTCAAATTAAAAGACTGCACTGTACATTTCAGTGATGTGATCTGAAGGATCTGTGCTGAATGTAATGCTGTTATTCATCAAATGAAGATGAGGCTGCCAACCAAACTAGGTACTAGAATAAAATTTTTTTACGTGCTGAATCTTGCTGGCTAAGTAACAGCTTATTAGTGATATGCACACTACCATTTATGCACAAATCAGCTAGTAAATCCAATTGATAAGAGAAATGGCATGAAGTGAATCCCTGGGAATTACTAATTATCACTTTTATTTTTCATGAATGGCGTCCCACTCTTGCCAAACCACCCTGGCCCCTTCCATCCCACACCCTAATCTTTAAGAACCTGCTGGACTTGTGTACTACTTGTCTACAAGTTTACTGTAGAAAATTGAGTTTGGTGATGAAGAGTTATCATATCTTTTTATTTTAACATGATAATCGTTGCTGAATTATGATCTGATCCAGAAAGAGAACAAATGCTAATTGTCTAATCTTCTATCAGTGTATTAATTGCAGAAAGGCTTAAAATACTTAAATTTTAACAAATCTTTCCTATTCTTGATTTGACTTTGTAGAATTTTAGAAGTATCAAATTTAACACTTTTTTTTCTTCCCACTTTTCTTTGCCCTTCCTTAATCAGATTTTGCTTTTATGCTTTTCTGTAGTTAATTTGACTGAACTTCTCCAATCACTGTCGTTTCTGTTTATTCTTGACCCTCCAATCTCATTGGTTAAGAAGGCACAGTACAGTTCTGTATTCACTAATTATTCAGATTGCCATTGCTATGTTTTCAGAAAATTACAGCACAAAAGCAACGGGATGATCCACTCCTTCACAATTTGGATCAAATATTTTACAAAGATTTTCCTCTGAAAACTGTAGGCATCTAATAATTGGCTCTTGCATATGGTTGTGTGATACTCCTCCTGCAGTGAAACGAGTCACAATATGCCATTATTAAAATCTTCGGTTCATATTAACTTTGTACATAAGTACTGCAGAATTATACTAAAGTTGTGATTAACTTGTATTCATAATCATATAGTTTATAGATTTGGGTTTAATGATGTATAGAATAATTAAGATCTTAGAAACTGCTTCTGCACAGTACCTATTTGGTGCGAGAAGCATCATCTTTCATTTTATTCCATTCTAATTTTGACATTTGTTTTCAGCAATCTACCATGACTGTTCAGTTTCCTGATTTTAATCATCCATCTTACCTTGTACATGAGCCCTTACACCTTTTGAAGCAGCTTCATTTCATTATGCTAAGCTTTAAACATACACTAAACTGAAAGTGATTCATTATCCTGTAAATGATGTAGTATGTTACAGCAATGCCTGAAGAATGTGCTGGATTTCCCATTCAGTGTTCTGGTATAGCCTGTACCTTTAAAAAAGAATGTAATGGACAAAATCTGTACTAATACCGTACAAATATCTTCTGACATCCTTGAATGTAACTGTTAGACCACACTACCTATAATGTACATTTTTATTGAAAAACATTGTCTTTAAAATAAATCAGATTTTGGAAAACTTCAAGTGCTGCAAAGACACTTAACATTCTTTAAACATTACCTCTCATTTCTACCATGATCTGTTGTTGCCCTGTAACACTGGGTAATATCTTAAGAGCTGCAGATAAATCTGTAAAAATGTGTGAATAATGACATTTTTGTGCCTTAAAATGTAACTATTGGGGATTTGGAAAACAGTTCAAGAATAATTTGAAAATCAGATTATTTTGTGAAGTCTGAAGCCATTTGGCAAAGGATTGTGCAGATACACATCACATTTTGTTTTATTACAAATATACAAGCCAAAATATTTACATGCAGCTCCAGTTATTATATTTCCAGTGTTGCAGATATTGTTTGGACATCCCTGCGTAAATTTCCTATTTGCCTCTGTGTGCGTGTTATCTATAGCAGAGTCTGTACCTGGTCTGTTGCGCAGCACCAGCAGCTCCAAACTGGAGGCCCTGGACACTTTGTTGGGCTTCAGTGGAAGGAGAACTACTCCCTTTTACTCCCAGGTGAAGGAGTCCAGCGGTTCCTAGCCTGGACTACTGGAAGGTCCCTCACATCCTCTTTGTCCCATTAGTAGCGATGGCATGCAATAAAATCTGCTCCAGTGAGTGTTCAGACCTGTTGAAGAAATTAGTAATATTAGTCATTTTAATGAGTGGAAAACTTGTTAATGTAATGCATTTTTTGATTTTTTTAATTCTGTTTTAACAGAGACATGGGTTTCTCATGGGCAGGAATGGTTGCTGGATCTTCCAGGGTTTAGAACATTTAAAAAGAATAGGGAGGGGGGAAAAAGAGGAGGGGGTGTAGCACTACTAATCAGAGAGGGTATCACAGCTACAGAAGCTTCCTTTGTCGAGGAAGATCTGCCTACTGAGTCAGTATGGGTGAAAATTAGGAACAGCAAGGGAGTAGTCACCTCGTTAGGGGTTTACTACAGGCCCCCCAATAGCAGCAGGGAGATTGAAGAAAGCATAGGTCGACAGATTTTGGAAAAGTGTGGACGCAGTAGGGTTGTTGTAATGGGTGACTTTAACTTTCCTGATATTGATTGGAACCTCCTTCGAGCAGAAGATTTGAATGGAGCTGTTTTTGTAAGGTGTGTTCAGGAGGGTTTCCTAACGCAGTACGTTGACAGACCGACGAGGGGAGAGGCCATTCTAGACTTGGTGCTCGGAAACGAGCCGGGGCAGGTATCAGATCTTGTGGTGGGAGAGCATTTTGGTGATAGTGACCATAACTGCCTCACATTCTACATAGCTATGGAGAAGGAAAGGATTAGGCAAAATGGGAGGATATTTAATTGGGGAAGAGGAAACTATGATGCGATTAGACATGAGTTAGGAAGCATGGACTGGGAGCAGTTGTTCCATGGTAAGGGAACTATAGACATGTGGAGACTGTTTAAGGAACAGTTGTTGGGAGTGATGAGTAAATATGTCCCTCTGAGACAGGCAAAAAGGGGTAAGATAAAGGAACCTTGGATGACGAGAGCGGTGGAGCTTCTTGTGAAAAGGAAGAAGGTAGCTTACATAAGGTGGAGGAAGCTAGGGTCAAGTTCAGCTAGAGAGGATTACATGCAGGCAAGGAAGGAGCTCAAAAATGGTCTGAGGAGAGCCAGGAGGGGGCACGAGAAAGGCTTGGCAGAAGGAATCCGAGAAAACACAAAGGCATTTTACACTTAGGTGAGGAATAAGAGAATGATCAAAGAAAGAGTAGGGCCGATCAGGGATAGCATAGGGAACTTGTGTGTGGAGCCTGAGGAGGTAGGGGAAGCCCTAAATGAGTTTTTTGCTTCTGTCTTTACGAAAGAAACGAACTTTGTAGTGAATGAAACCTTTGAAGAGCAGGTGTGCATGCTGGAATGGATAGAGATAGAGGAAGCTGATGTGCTGAAAATTTTGTCAAACATTAAGATTGACAAGTCGCCAGGCCCGGACCAGATTTGTCCTCGGCTGCTTTGGGAAGCGAGAAATGCAATTGCTTCGCCACTTGCGAAGATCTTTGCATCCTCGCTCTCCACTGGAGTCGTACCTGAGGACTGGAGAGAGGCAAATGTAATTCCTCTCTTCAAGAAAGGAAATAGGGAAATCCCTGGCAATTATAGACCAGTAAGTCTCACGTCTGTCGTCTGCAAGGTGTTAGAAAGGATTCTGAGGGATAAGATTTATGACCATCTGGAAGAGCATGGTTTGATCAAATACAGTCAACACGGCTTTGTGAGGGGTAGGTCATGCCTTACAAACCTTATCGAGTTTTTTGAGGATGTGACTAGAAAAGTTGATGAGGGTCGAGCTGTGGATGTGGTGTATATGGACTTCAGTAAGGCATTTGATAAGGTTCCCCATGGTAGGCTCATTCAGAAGGTCAGGAAGAATGGGATACAGGGGAACTTAGCTGCTTGGATACAGAATTGGCTGGCCAACAGAAGACAGCGAGTGGTAATAGAAGGAAAATATTCTGCCTGGAAGTCAGTGGTGAGTGGGGTTCCACAGGGCTCTGTCCTTGGGCCTCTACTGTTTGTAATTTTTATTAATGACTTGGATGAGGGGATTGAAGGATGGGTCAGCAAGTTTGCAGACGACACAAAGGTCGGAGGTGTCGTTGACAGTGTAGAGGGCTGTTGTAGGCTGCAGCGGGACATTGACAGGATGCAGAGATGGGCTGAGAGGTGGCAGATGGAGTTCAACCTGGATAAATGCGAGGTAATTCATTTTGGAAGGTCGAATTTGAAAGCTGAGTACAGGATTAAGGATAGGATTCTTGGCAGCGTGGAGGAACAGAGGGATCTTGGTGTGCAGATACATAGATCCCTTAAAATGGCCACCCAAGTGGACAGGGTTGTTAAGAAAGCATATGGTGTTTTGGCTTTCATTAACAGGGGGAGTGAGTTTAAGAGTCGTGAGATCTTGTTGCAGCTCTATAAAACTTTGGTTAGACCGCACTTGGAATACTGCGTCCAGTTCTGGGCACCCTATTATAGGAAAGATGTGGATGCTTTGGAGAGGGTTCAGAGGAGGTTTACCAGGATGCTGCCTGGACTGGAGGGCTTATCTTATGAAGAGAGGTTGACTGAGCTCGGTCTCTTTTCATTGGAGAAAAGGAGGAGGAGAGGGGACCTAATTGAGGTATACAAGATAATGAAAGGCATAGATAGAGTTGATAGCCAGAGACTATTTCCCAGGGCAGAAATGGCTAGCACGAGGGGTCATAGTTTTAAGCTGGTTGGTGGAAAGTATAGAGGGGATGTCAGAGGCAGGTTCTTTACGCAGAGAGTTGTGAGAGCATGGAATGCGTTGCCAGCAGCAGTTGTGGAAGCAAGGTCATTGGGGTCATTTAAGAGACTGCTGGACATGTATATGGTCACAGAAATTTGAGGATGCATACATGAGGATCAATGGTCGGCACAACATTGTGGGCTGAAGGGCCTGTTCTGTGCTGTACTGTTCTATGTTCTATGTTCTTTATGTTTTGTATATGTATAGCTAGAAGGATACAGGAATTACTTTTTAACCCTTTTCAGCTAGTAAATCATTTAGTTTTCTAACTGAATCAATAGGAATTTTGCAATTAAATGCAGGTAAAGCATTTTATAATTATGGAATGTTTTTTAAAACATTTTTTTGTATACTATATTAGCAGGTATTTTCATTTTCAGACAAATAAACAGTATTGATTTTGTGAAGACACTGAATATTACAAATTGGAAACAAAATAAACAAATAGAATTACCTAGATCAAACATGATTTCTACGGGAAACCTGCATTACAACAGTAAGCAAATAAAAGATGTCATTGAAAGACAATACTTCAGTCACTTTCTCATTTTTAATTTTCTCATGTGTGTCCCTTCCTCATGCATACCACCTTGCCATTTTAATGATTCGCTGCTAATTGATCTGTGTTTTTGAGCATGCTCTCTGATTTTTATTTGAAAAGTTATATTTGAGAAGCTTCTTTAACTAAAATTTTGTTCATTTTCACTTACGTCCTTCACTGTATTAAAGTCGTCGTTTCACCTTCCACAACTCAGTTTTCATTTTGCAACCAGTTTTGAAAGTTAGTAGAAAAATCACAGATGCTGCCAGACCTGCTGAGCTTTGCCAGCAACTTCTGTTTTTGTTCTTGGTTTACAGCATCCACAGTTGTTTTGGTTTTCATTCAGAAAAGTCTCTTATTTGATTTGAATGTTTTAAGAGGAATAAAGTCATGTTAGCCACAATCTAATTCCAAGTAACTGGTATGAAGAAGATTGAGTCTATAAAATCATGAAGATATATGATGTTTTTCTGAGGAATGTTCCCATACAAGTACACACGATTACTTTTAACAGGATCAATTGAGACAAAAATTTAATACCTAAACTTGGTTAAAATTTATCTGGGTGTTTAAAGTCAATTAGCACTTGGCCCAAAAGTGCTCATCTGGTGAAATGAGCAAACTTTGTTTGTTTAAGCATTTGGTATGGGATTGCAATGTTAATAATCCTTTTTGCATTATTTAAGACCATAAAATATAGGAGCAGAACTAGGCCATTTGGCCTCTCAAGGACATGATCAATTTGGATTTCTAAGGGCCTTCCACAAGGTGTTACACAGGAGGCCAGTAAATGAGGGGCCCATGGTGTTAGGGGCAAGCTACTGGCATCGATAAAAGAATGGCAGAAGGTGGAGTAGGGATAAAAAGCAGGCTTTTTCAGGATAGCAGCCAGTGACTAGTAGAATTCTGCAGGGGTAAGTGCTCTGCCATTTGATCGTAGCCAGTAGGTTTTTGAACCCGCTTCTCTTGCATTCTTCCATAACCCTTGATCCCCTTACTAATCAAGAACATACCTATCTTATAGTTTAATATATTTAATGACTTGGTCTCCACAGCTTTCTACGGCAATGGGTTTCACAGACTCACCACCCTCTGCTAAAGAGATTCCTCCTCATCTCTGTTTTAAAGGGTCATCCTTTCACTCTGAGGATGTGCTGGCAGGTTCTAGTCTCTCCTGCTAGTAGAAACATCATCTCCACATCTGCAATATTCAGGCCTCACAGTATTCTGTTTAGTTTCAATCGTAAAGCTGCTCACAGTATTCCAAATGCAATCTGACCAGAGCCTTATACAGCCTTGGGAACACCTCTCTCTGCTGTTGCATTCTAGCTCTCTTGAAATGAATGCTGACATTGCATTTACCTTCCTAACTGCCAGCTGAACTTGCACATTGACCTTACAAAAATCTTGAACTAGGACTCGTAAGTTCCTTTGTGCTTTGGATTGCTGAAGCTTTTCCTTGTTTAGAAAATAATCTGTACCTCTTCTTCCTAATGAAGGTGCATAACCTCACACTTTCCCACATTGCATTCCAGTGCAATTTCTTTGCCCACTCTGCTAGCCTGTTCAAGTCTTCTGTAGCCTCTCCACTTGCTCAGCACTACCAGTCCTTCCACCTCTCTTGGTGCTATCTTTAGATTTAGCAAAAAAGCCGTCAGTTCTTTTCGTCCAGATTGTTAACGCAACACAAACTATTGTGGACTGTATACTGACCCCTGCAGAAATGCACTAGTCACTGGCTGCCATCCTGAAAAAAACCTGCTTTTTCTCCCCGCTCTCTACCTTCTGCCAGTCTTCCATTAATGCCAGTACTTTGCCCCTAACATCATGGACCCTTATTTACCAACCTCCTGTGCAACACCTTGTGAACGGCCCTCTAGAAATCCACATTAATAATGTCCACTGATTCTCCTTTGTCTAATTTGCTTGTTACCTCCTCAAAGAATTCTAATGGATTTGTCAGGCATGACCTCCTCTTTAAAAGGTCTTGCAGACGGCACCCTTTTTTTACAAAGCATTTCCAAGCGCTGTACAATCTCATTCTTAATAATGGACACTAAAATCTTACCAATGGCCGAAGTAACGCTAAGTGGCCTTTGGTTTACTGCCTTCTGCCTCCCTCTCCCCTTTTAAACGGGGGTGTTACATAGCCATTTTCCAGTCCTCTCGGGTCCTCCCTTACTCAAGTGATTCCTGAAAGATTACCATCAATGCCTGTACAATCTCCTCGGCTGTCTCCTTTTGAACTCTGCAGTATAGTCTAGATGATGTATTCATGTCAGACTTTTTCAGGTTCCTCAGCACGTTCTCCTTAGTGATAGACACTACACTCCCCTCGATCCAGTGACCCTCTTGGAGTTCTGCTATGGTAGCGAGTTTTGAGAAGATTTGTAGCTCAAGTTGAGGTTCTGGATGTAAGTTTGCTCGCTGAGCTGGAAGGTTCATTTTCAGATGTTTCGTCACCATTCTAGGTAACATCACCAGTGAGCCTCCGGTGAAGTGCTGGTGTTATGTCCCGCTTTCTATTTATTCTAAGCGGGACGTAACACCAGCACTTCACCGGAGGCTCACTGATGATGTTACCTAAAATGGTGACGAAACGTCTGAAAATGAACCTTCCAGCTCAGCGAGCAAACTTACATCCAGTTCTGGTATGCTGTTTGTGTTTGCCACTGTGAAAATTCTGCAAAGTACATATTCAGTTCCTCTGCCATTGTTCCTCATTACTACTACTTCAGCCTCATTGGACTGCTGGAAAGTGTCCGCTGTTGCCCCTCTCTTAAAATACTCTTGCAATCTCTTATATTAGTATCATTATCCTCCAACACTCCCAGCCCCCAGTTGATTATTTTAGTTGCCTCAGCTGGTTTATAAAGCTTTTCTAATTTTCTGGCTTCTAACTAATTTTCACCACATTATATGCTTCTTCTTTTGCTTTTGTGATGTCCCTGATTTCCTTTGTCAGCCGTAGTTGCCTCATTCTTCTCTTAATATGTTTCCTCTTCCTTGGGAATAATCTCTGCTGTGTGTCCCAAATTGCCCCCAGAAACTCCTGTCATTGCTGTTCCTCCCCTTCCAAACAACTCTGCCCAGCTCCTCCCCGTATCTTAGCAGATACTTTTACTGAATTGTAATACCGTTACATTTGATTCCAGCTTCTGCCTCTCAAACTGTAGGGTGAATTCTATCATTGTGGTCACTGCCACCTAAGGGTTCCTTCACCTTAAGTTCCCTAACCAAGTCTGCCTCATACATGTGGATGGGCCAAAAGCCTTTTGTTTTTCCCCGATCTATCTTTAAATGCATGTTTAAGTATCTTAATATCCCTAAACTGGTAATAAATTATGGTCAAATAACCATATGAATTCATAATAGAAGTTGAATTGTGATTATTAAAAGTGTGATTATTATTCTTTGTCCATCTCCATTTTTATATATCTTGTGAAAATAGTGTTGAAGTAACTTGCCTTTAGGGGAAAGCTTCCTGTGCCTCTAGTGCACAGCTTGCATTATTCTCCCTGCCAGGGCTCTTAATGGTCAGCGGTTTACTTCAGTCGAAGTCCAAAAGTCAAACATTTGAAGCTTGGGAAATGTCACAGTTTGGACATTTTCTGATCTAAATTGTAAAAATTGTTTCAAATGCTTTTTTGCAAGTCAGTGTCTCCTAAGATCTCGAAGCAGCAGTTAAAAATGCCTGCTACATAGTATACTTAAGAACAAACACCATGAAATGTTTAATTAAATTTATCTTTCTAGTTGTTTTGACTCTAGTAATTGTTTCTACATTGTTACAGCAGGGTCTAATGCTAAGTATAAACTGTACTTGCATCAAATATTATTAGTATTCTCAAACTTGTCACAGTTCATAAATCGTTTATTTACTTATCCAGTTCCTTTTATTTTAAAATAAGAACATATTTTCTGCTATTCTTGTGCTTTTTATAAGGTATGTTAAGCATTGAGCCCTGTTACCAAAGTGTAATCTCCATCTTTTTTAGTTTAATTGTTTTTTTAATGCTTGCATGCTATATTTTTTAACTGATCTAATGTACTGTATGATGCTTAATGTTTAACAGTAGTTTTGAGCATATTTATTTTAAAATACTGTCAATGTTTTCAAAGTTTTGTAACATACTGCATGATTTCAAAGACTGTAATCTAAGCCTATTTTCTGATAATTTTAGTCTCTTTCCTTGCTTCGGGGACAACTGCCACTGTGGCTCTGTTACGTGATAGCATAGAGCTTGTGGTAGCGAGTGTGGGTGACAGCCGGGCAATTCTTTGTCGTAAAGGGAAACATAAGCGACTCACTGAAGACCACACTCCAGAACGGAAAGATGAGAGGGAAAGGTAACCTTTATTGAAGGCTTGATGCAAATAGTCTAGTGATTGCAGATTAAGTATAAGTCACAAATCTAAAATTTCAAAATACAAAGTACAATAAATCATTGTTCTATTGCACTGTATAGTGTTTCACTTAACTTCTTACATTGTACAGATAAGTACAATATTTGTTACCTTCTGCTTTATTGTATTTGACAGGATTAAAAAATGTGGTGGGTTTGTTGCCTGGAACAGTCTGGGGCAACCACATGTAAATGGGAGATTGGCTATGACACGTAGTATAGGAGATCTAGCTTTAAGGTCTGCAGGAGTCATCGCTGAGCCAGAGACCAGACAGATTAAGGTGAGACTGTATGTTGCAAACCACAATGCTTTACATCCCTTTTGGGATTCCATCACTTTTCTTATCCAAAATGAAGGTTAAAAATTGACATTTCTTAGCTGTACTTAATTTACAGTATTTTTAAACTTCTATGATTATATTAAATCAATCTGAATTTTCATGAAAGTAATCTGTTTTTGGGATGTCATATTGAGGGTGTATGGGATGATGGTGAGGCTTCTTCTGGAGTGCTGTTGTGCAGTTCTGGTCGCCCTGATATGGGAAGGATACTGATAAACTGGAGAGCATTCAGAAGAGTTTTAACAGGATGTTGCTGGGAGCAGAGGTTTGAGATATAAAAATCGACTGGAAAGACTGGGATTTTTTTTCACTGGGTCATAGGATGTTGAGTGGTGGCTTTTATTGAGGTTTATAAAATTATGGGTACTTGATAAAGTGAATGACAAGGGTCTTTTCCCTAGGGTGGGAGAATTCACAATGAGGGCCATGTTTTTAAGGTGAGAGAATCATAGAAACTTAGAATCCCGACATTGCGAAGAAAGATTTAAAAAGAATATAGGGGCACCTTTTTTTACACAGAGTGGTTAGTGTGTGGAATGAAGTTCTAGAGAAAGTGGTAGATGCAGGTACAGTTACAATGTTTAAAAGACATTTGGATAAGCTCATGAAGAGGAAAGGTTTGGAGGGATGTGGGCCAAGTGCGAGTAGGCAGGACTATTTGGTTTGGAAACATGGTCAGCATGGACTGATCAGACCAAAGCATCTGTTTCCCTGCTCCATGACAATGACTAACACATTGTATACCTAGTCTTACACATAACTAAACTAGAACACGACTTTCCATTAGGTTGGAGCTATTGAATTTGGACGACTTTGTTAGGACTGCATACTGAAATGTACAAAAAATAATTTTCAAAATAATGTGATTGTTCACTTTTTAGCAAAGGCAGTATTCCATATTGTGCTAAGCCATACAGAAAAAAGGTCCTGAGCTTCATTCCCAACCTATACTAATCAAATTAAATTCAGCTAGGGCTTCAATGCTCCTAGTCAAAAGAGAGGAAATTGATCTGATGTCCTTCCCAAGCAGGCAGTTGATTTGAGCAGGAATGTTCCTTAATGGATGATGGATGACAAGAAGATTAGTTTTTCTAATCATTTTCATCCATTTGAGAATGAATGTTCTGTCGGTCAAAGCTGAGAACCATGTGAGCAAAATATTAGCGGGTTGCTCATGCCTGTGAAACTGTATCTGGTTGGCAATTTCAAGAAACTTTGTGGAGAGGGTATATTTCCTATATTGTATTCCCCTGTACAATTGTACAACAAGGCCTCTCTTTCTGTAATTTGTTTTCTTGTGATATTAACTAATTTTCAAGTTCTTTTTCTGCAGCTGCAACATGGAGATGATGCTTTCTTAGTTCTAACAACAGATGGGATTAACTTTATCATGAATAGCCAAGAGATATGTGATCACATCAGTCAATGTCATGATCCAATAGAGGCTGCTCAGGTTATTGTTGAACAGGTAAATGGAGCTTGATTTAATCATGTACCATTTGTTTGGTTTGCATTTACCTCTGTGCTTGAATAGTTATTCATGTAACAGCCTATCTTGAAAGCCAGGATTATTTTAATGATTGACCTGTTTGCTTTTATGCTTAAATGTATTTGTCCTTATGCATTATGCGCTAATGTAAGCACCTCTGTTTACTTCAGGGGAGCAGTATGTGGTATTTGTGTCCATAAGCCTTTTTTTTGTAAATGAGCTCAGAAGCTATGTATTAGTTTTAAATTCACCATCATTTTCTCGAGGGCATTTCAGGGATAGACAATAGTGCAATAGATTGGTTCAGAAATAGCAGAAACTGCAGATGCTGGAGAATCTGAGATAACAAGGTGTAGAGCTGGATGAACACAGCAGGCCAAGCAGCATCAGAGGAGAAGGAAAGCTGAAGTTTTGGGCCTAGACCTTTCAGAAAATGTATACATGTCCCCCTTTTGAAAATCTTTAGTTTAAAATTTTGCACCTGAGTACACAAAGCATAAAACAGTTGAGTGCTGATTTTTAAAAGTATAAGATCTTCAAGTGTCACTAGGTAATTTTCTTTTGTTTTGGAGGAAAGTGACAGACCAGTTTTCATCCAAACTAGTCAGGTGCAAGATATTACATGTGGAATTTGCAAGTGAGAAATAGGGCATTTGACTCAGCTGCTCTATATTGATGCTTGATGTTTAAAAAGCACCATGACTTGGTTATGTGTGTAGCTGAGAGTGACGAAATGGGAACAGAATGGAGGCAACTGTACAGCTGGTCTTTGTCTTGGTTGGGGAAACATTTGGTTTGGTTAAGGTTGTGAGCTACAAAGTTTTTGCAGCAGTAAGGATTCTGAGGTTCCCCCTGTGCCCAGAATGAATGACGAAGATAGATATGTAGTAGTGCTTGTCTTGGTTGAGCCACATTTAACAATGGACCAGTTGCATTTACTGTCATGATCATGTTTTCACCTTTCAAGTTCGAGATTAGGAAGACTGCAGCTGAGTTGGGGGTATAGTTTTACCAAGGTGAAATAAAAGTAGGAGTTGGAGGATCAGATATGGAGAATTAAAAATTGTAAGAGTGAGGTTGTTGATGGGTTTCGGGTGGGAGAATTAATTTCCCCATCAACTGTTGGTGAAAGTTAGGAGACATTTTTTTAAAGGGGTGTGGGTGGTAAGGGAGATCAGACATTGAATGCAGATGGCCCAGCAGAAGTTAAAATCACAGGTGCAAAGACACTGAGATAAGACAAATTTGACTGAGTTGCCAGTGATAAGAGTAGCTAAGTCATCTTTCCACCGGAAAAAGAGTGGAAATTCAAAGACGACTTGAACACAGCGTGGTGAAGATTTGGTTTTGTGGGCATTGATGTGTCAGAAATCTGAGATTAAATGGAACTAAGGTACCTATTTGCCATTACTTAACAAATACAAACTGCCTCGAATGATTGACTTACTTTCTCCCGATTACTTTGCTTCTGCATAACAAGAAAATGAGATTGGGCACTGTGTAGAGGCAGTCATAGTAGCCAGAATAATATACTAAAGTTAGTTTGACAAAGTAGTCAGATTCAACATTTTACTTTTGTAGTATAATAATATTCTTCTCCTTTGTTGCAGGCACTGCACTATGGTGCAGAAGATAACAGTACTGTTATTGTAGTTCCTTTTGGCGCATGGGGAAAACACAAAAACACTGGCACCAGCTTTTCTTTCAGCCGAAGCTTTGTCTCAAGCGGAAGATGGGCATGAAGTGGAAGGACTATTGTCTCTGCTGCCTGCTTGCAGTTCAGTTTTCAAAAGTATCTTTTTTAAGGCCACTTTCTTTTGTTTTTCCATTTGGCAAAAGCTCATCTTGTCCTAACCTGTAGTGTGAATAAAGGCAGCTAGCCAGATGTACAATTAAACATTGCTCTGTTATTTTAACAAAGGAATTAATAACTGGACAGGAAAAAGTTATTTTTGTAGCGAACTGGTAGAGATATTGACACTTCACTAATTGATCACTTTAGATGCCTGTTTAGCTGCAATAAAACTTGTGTTGTATAAATTCTTAAATGCTTGTGTTCTAAGTCACAGAAACTGGTTATATTAATCTTGGTGCAACAGTACAAGAACAATTTGTGCCCGTTCTGGTGTGTTTTCAGTTCTGGCACTGAAACAAGTAGATTTGTTGAGTACAAGAACTGGATGTAACTATCTGATGTTGGAAATCGGGGCAAGGGAGATTTATATATTTGAGCTGGTTCCCATTGAACTACTACTGCTTATTCAGTATATCTTTGAAAGGACCTTTTCTTCCTCTGAGCAATTTAAATACAGTGGAAGAAAATCTTGCCCCACTTAATCTTCAGCTGCTTGATTGCTAATTTAAGCAGGCAAAATATTATTAAGCATGTAAGCTTTTTCACTGTTCCCTGAGTATTTTAATTTCCTCTGTGTTGAGCATGGCAACCGAAGCACAGGGAGAAATATATCTCTGTACCATCAAGGAATTTGAGCTTTAAAGTATGTTCACGAGAACTTGAAGTTTTTTTTTCTTTTGTTCCCTGTACTAAACAAAATGTAGCTGGCATTGAAACTGCAAGTTCACTTGCTGGTTGTTAATAGATCTGAGATCTGTCAAAGGAATTGTGATTTTTGTCACAAATATCTGTGTCTCCCCAGGTCACTGCTGGAATAGCAGTGCAGAACTAAACTGGAATATACATGTAACGGTGTGCCTTTCCAGCCCTACTTTTTCCAGCATTTATCCCACGTGGAATTTGAAATATGAGGTAGTACATTTGGACCTAATTTTGAGCTTCAGAAGAGAGGTGTGAGATATCATCTCGATCCCAAATTGGGAGGGCAGCAAAGTTGCTGTGGAAAGTCGGCTCACGTGATCTATGCCTGCTAAATGGGTTGGGATATTTTTTTCTCAGTTGAGGGCACTGTGTAGACACAAATTGTTGTAAATGACAGGAAGCATGAGATAGGAAGAATATTCTTCAAGGTCAATTTTTCATGTTTGTGAATGTGCCCAAAATTCTCAAGCACAAGTGTCTTTTATTGTATGTGGAGAGCAAACACAACTAGGAGACCTTGGTTATTAAAAGTTTTTCTGACAGTTTGTACTTGTTCAATACAAAATATTTGACTAAGGTCAGTTGTAAACTAAATATGCATCCTCTACTGAGGATTAAGGGATGTGTAAACGCATTGACAGAGACCAGGAATTAATTAATCAAATTCATGTGGCATTGGAGGCATTATGGAATAAACTGGAGAAGTACTTTTAAAGTATTTGTGTGAAGTTTGAATTGGGAGGGGGGAATTCGTGTAGAAAGGGGAAGTATCCTTTACTGTAATTCTGAAGCATAACGTATAATAGTAGTGCAAGCTGTGGCAAAGTTTTGTCCTTGCTCACTTTTCTCTGTCTTGCCTTCTGGCCCAGATCCCACAATAGAACCAGTCAATACATAGGATGTTTTTGAGTTAATGCTAGATGATGTATGCTGACCTACATTAAATTTAAAATTAAACTGTGAATTGGTCCCTTTTGCCACTGTATATTCTGAGCTGGTTTTTCTTTTGGTGGTGTTACTGGTAATTTGACATGTTGCAGTTTAATCAGTATCAAAGTAGAATGACCGGAGATACGAAAAATATCTTCGACTGTTTTCATCCATTTTTGTAATTCCACAGTTACATATATCAGCGAGGCAGCCAAATATGTCATAAAATATGATTCATATCAAAAATCAATTTTTCAGCTATTTCTTTCTATACTGTTAAAGTCACCTGTCATATTATCTGTTACTATTGGAAATGGTAGAAATTTTGCAGAATTATTTAAAATATTCAGTACCTTAGTTATGCAAATGCCAATACTAAATGCACTACAGTAGCTACTTTAAATGTGATTTAATCTAGAGAGACACGCAGTTTGTGTATCTGTGTGTGTCTTTCACGCACCCTTCCCCCGCCAAAAAATGGGTCTAGCTTGCGCTTAGGACATGAAGAAAATTAGAAGCTAGATCCCTGGATAGACTAACACAATGAATATTACATAGAATGTAGGGATATTTTCAAAATGATTGCATCTGTAAATGTGACTAGAAACCTAATCCAGATGTTTTGTGACTTGAATCTATCCAAGTATTTCTGCTGGGTCTTGTATTATAATACGTATAGTGTGTAAATATTTGTTATATATAGTAAATCCGTAATGTACGTTAATCTTTATTTGCCTGGGTTAGTAAATATGTATTATATTATGGTTGAACTGACTATGTTTGTACAGATTTTGCACTTGTATTTTAACCATGTCTTTTTATAAACCAGTAAAACCCTAGCAATCCAAAAGCAGGGTTAGGTTACATTTTGAAGGCAGTGCTGAAAAATGTACATTGTATTCAAGCTAAGAATTCAACTGCTTGTGAATATTTTTGGGTGTTTATTTGGAAGGATATCTATTAATGTTAAAAGTTGGCTTTCTGCTGGGTATGTGTTGCAATGTTTAATGCATAGATGCTTTCAATATGTAGAAGTGTACTGTAATCAGAAAATATTCAATTTTATATGCCTTGTGTGCAGCTCCCAAATCCCAAACAATTAGTCCCAAAAAAACAGTATATTGGCCAATGAAAGCAGAACCTATGAAATATAACAGAACAAACAACAACTATGTTTAGCGTAATATATTCTGTTCTATAACTCTGCCATGCTAGCTGTAGTGTTGCTGTAAATTTGTCTGCTTATTGCACTCAGTACCCATCTTTGCTTTGATACCACCTAATTGATTGCAAATATTGCAAAAGTGAACTAGTAATGGTTTTAATGAAATGAAATCAGTAATTTTAACGACTCACCACAATCATTATTCAGTGGTTCATAACCACTTACCAGACATCATGCGCCAAGCAAAATTATCATCTTTTAGCTTTTGTGGAACTGGTGAGCAATTATTTGTGTGCTTATAAGTACAAGGCTTATATTGTTAGCTATGTCTTATTTATACTGAGAGCAGTACATCAGGAAGGTATTAATTGTATTTTGCCACCTTTTTGAGGAATGTTAGTATAATGGAGACATTACTGAAATGGTAATTCAGAGAATTCAAGTTCATACCACAGTTTGTTTTGAAGGTTTTTGTTCATGACTATGAAGCTGTCAGATTGTGTCTAAAATTCAACTTACTCACTGGTGTTTTTTTTAACAGAAGGGAATTTACTGTTTTTAGATATATTCTAATCAGCCTCATCAGAGATGTTATGACCCACCTCTGGAGTAGGTGGGACTTCAGTCCAGGTCTCCGAGCCCAGAGGACTGGATGCTAACACTGCGCCACAGGGGGCCCTTGCTATCTGTACTCAATATACCCATATATTAATCCATGTCAACATGTTTGACTTTTAACTACCCTTTGAAGTGGCCTACCAAGCCAATTAGTTATTTTAAGCTCTCTAGCAAGTCATTGCTGAGAAGAATTTGCTGTGAATGAAGTTTTTTTTATTGACATAAATACCTGGATCAAAGCAGTTGGTCAGTAGATTATTTAATATAGAGCAGCAAGTAAGCTAAATGGAATGTGAAAGTAACTGTACATAGGATTCACTAACAGTGGAACCGTGCTGCATATGTAGTCTATTTTCTCAAGATTCTTTTTCTTTTATGGTTTACCTGGTTTGGTTTTAGTACATACAACCATCGTTTGCCAAATTAATTTGTACTTAAACTGTCTGTTAATTGATAATGTGATCTGTTTTCATAAATTAAAATAAACCAATTACAAATATGTGTTAGAAGCCAAAACTTCCAAGGTTTTCATATCAACCTGACCAAATTATTAGATTTCCCACTTTTTTTTTCTTTTCCAGTGTCCTACTTGAATTTACTGTTTCGAAGATGTTGTTGCTTGTATGATACTGGATGTATTGCAAATATTTTCAATTGAATATTTGAATTGTAGATGTTTTGGGTAACACTTGGTAAAAACAGCATGTACTGCTATGTACAGTAACTGAAAAATGCAAGTTGTATGTAACATTTCAGAATATTCAAATAAAATTATTTACGTATAATTTTGCACGTGGTTTTAAAAGTTTCACGGGTTGAGCGTTGTGAGCAATTGTTGTTCATTCCCAATTATCCTTTGCTAGGGTTGATTTTTCTCATCCTAAAACTTGCCATTTCTGCTGAGTAAATATTTAGTACAATATGCCTCAAAGCCTTGACCAAATTTAAAAACAGGATGCTAAACTGAAAAATAAAGATGATTGGTGCTCATTAATTCACAGAACAATAAAAATTGGACAAGAATTATATTTACCAGAGATTTTCTCAAAGTTGTGCACAAGAGTTGCTAAGCAGGTGGTAAGCCTGTTGTCTCCAGTAAGATGGTGAAAGGATTCGATATAGCAGGTACAGAGTCCTTTACTGTGGTAGGGAGAAACACAAAACAGGCATGATCTTAAAACTGGAGGTTAGTCCTTTTGAAGAACCAAAATAACATAGCGGCTTTGCACAAAGAGTAGTTGAAATCCAGCTTCATAAACACAATGGTTGCTGGCTTATTTGGAAAATTTTGGACAGAATTTTTGTTTGGGCAATGGTATTAAGGGATGTAGAGCTAATGTCATAAATGAGGCTTACGCCAGTTTTAATCCAAATGAATGGTGGAGCAGCTTTCTGACCTGAATGAAGTATTCCTATTCTTCTGTCACCTAAAGACAAAATTCAGAAAATTTAAATGTACAGTGATGACTGCATTTCAAGACCCCGAATTTGGCTTTAAGCACATGGGCATCCAATGATTATGAGAGGCATCCGATCATTGCTAGATCTTTGTTTTACTACTGGAGCACTGCTCAAAGTGGAACAGTACTTCAAAACAATCCTCCAGAGAAAGGGGACAATTTGTAATTAGAAAAGGAGGAATAATAATGTGAGGAAACAAGTCACCTATGTGGAAACAAAACAGAAGTTGTTGGAAAGCTGAGCAGGTCTGGTAGCATCTGTGAAGAAAAATCAGTTAATGTTTTGGTGCTGGGAAAACATCACTTTATATGCAGAAAACAGGGAGGAGGAATGGGGTTGGAGTAAATGATACGATAAAGCTCAAAGAGAGAAAAGAGCAATTGGATAGACAAAGGACTTGATAACAATCTGGCTAAGAGGGTGAATAGTTGTTAATGGAGACTGTGACTAACAATAGGTCGTGTGTAGTGGCAGGCTGTGATAACAAGGTCTGGTGTGCAGGTTAGGGGGCTGGGACATGGGAGAGTATAGACCCTAAAATTACTGAAATCTGTATTGAGTCTGGAGGGTTGCAGGGCCCCCAAGCAGAAAATGAGTTGTTCTTCCAGCTTGTGTTGAGTTTTGCTGGAACACCACAGCAATCCAGAGACACCGGATGTTGGCCAGGGAATAGGGTGGTGTGTCAAAGTGACAGGCAACAGGTAGCTCGGCATAATTCTTTGTGAGCAGCACGTAGATTTTCTGTGAAGCGGTTGCCCAGTCTATGCTTCATTTCCCCAATATAGGGGAGACCACATTGTGAGCAGCAAATAGACTAGATTCTGGGTGGTGCAGGCGAAGTGTGAAGGTGAAATGCATCACATCCCTTAATTTTATAACCTTGAACAAACTGCTCCATGATTAACTCTAACATGAATAAAGGTTTTAGAAATTTCCCTCTGTCTAGATTAGGTGGGTTAGACATGGGAATGAGTTGGGGTGTGACTGCTCTTCAGAGGGGAGGTGTGGACTTGTTAGGTTGAATGGCCTATTTCCACACTGTAGGGATTCTATGATCCTTCCAAATGATCTGTTTAACTCTTTCATCCAGTATGACTTGCTCTTGACATATCTTCTTCCTTAAGATCTAATACAGCTGTCATACAACTAGATATTTACAACCCTAAATTCATCTTAACTAAATTATCCAATAACCAATAAATTTAGTTATTTAGGCCTTGCAGGTACACTTGACCTCCCAAAGATAATGAAGTATTCACTCATAAAAGCAAAATACTGCAGATGCAGAGATAAAAACAAAATTCCAGAGTAACTCAGTACATCTGGCAGCATCTCTGGAGAGATGCAGTTAATGTTTTAAGTGCAATATGACTTCCAGGACAAATTTATAAGAGATCATATTGAAATGAAACGTGAACCCTATTTTCCTCTACAGCAATGCCACTAGACCTGTTCTTCTGGCTTTTGTTATTAATGAAATAGTCACTTTTTTGTAATGGAGTCAGTATGGCTGCTGTTTTGGATCTAGTGTAGTTGCAGGGCTTTGAGATGGAAAAAAAAGCTCACATTTGTATACAGTTGTTTTGTAATATAACATCCCAAAGGAGTAACAATTATTGTGTAGGAAATACAACCAATTTTCATTCAGCAAATACCCACAGAGCATTCTGATAAGGACTAGTTTGTTTTAATAATGGTGGTTGAGAAATGAACATTACCAAAGACTCCAGAAAGAATTCCACTGCGCTTCTTCTCCCATGGGATCTTTCATATTCACCTATGTAGACCAGCCAGACCCTGGTTTGATGCCTCATCTGAAAGAGAGAACTTCAACTAGTGTAGGAATCTGAAATGATCAGTTAATCTGATTTGGTAATGCTTTTTTTTCATAAACGTGCTGGGCTAAAAACCAAAGCCTGCTCTTTTTTTTAATAATGGCAATGCATACAAATAAGGCTCGATGATTAGTTTTAAAATGAAGGCAGAATTGTGCCAGAATTAAGAAGGGTCTAAACGTGAAATATCAGCCTTCCTGCTCCTCTGATGCTGCTTGGCCTGCTGTGTTCATCCAGCTCTACACCTTGTTATCTCTTAACGCTATTGAAGACTGGTTGTGACCTTGAATATTTGTGTGCAAAGCCATGGGAAATTGACCAGCAAGCAAAAAAGCACACACTGCTCATTTTATCATAAATTATATTTTCCATAGTTACGCAAAGCAATCGATATGGATGTGAGTTTGCTCGCTGAGCTGGAAGGTTAGTTTTCAGACGTTTCATCACCATTCTAGGTAACATCATCAGTGAGCCTCTGACGAAGCGCTGGTGTTATGTCGGAGGCTCACTGATGATGTTACCTAGAATGGTGATGAAACGTCTGAAAACTAACCTTCCAGCTCAGCGAGCAAACTCTCACCCAGAACCTCAACCTGAGCTACAAATCTTCTCAAAACTCGCTAGCAAATCTATATAATTATGCAAGATAATAAATGTTTCCAACAATCCATAAGTACCAATTCTGGAACCAATCAAGCATTTTTTTTTGTTAAATCTCTAGTGGGACTGGAACTGGAACTCTGTACAAAGAACAGAACAGCATGGGAATAAGCCATTTGGCCGACTGTGTCTGTGCCAAATATGATGCCATTCTAAGGTAAATCCATCTGTCTGCACATGACCCATAACCCTTCATTCCCTGCATGTTGATGTGATACACAAATACCATGCAATTCACTTCAAAACTTCCCATATATGTGGTGTCTTGCTACTTTATAAAATTCTGAAGCTCTGGAAAACGTTTATTGTGGCTGTGACTAGTTTACAATCAAGAGACTGTTAACAGCTTCTTATTACTTGCAACCAAACTTTTGTTGAAGGAATCCAGTTCCATAAGACTCACCGGGAAAAGCAGTCAGTACCACCAAGAATTGTTTACTTATTCTAACCTAGTTCCAAATTGGATTGTGAATCACAATCTTTGGAATTTTGCCTTTCCAAATTAAATTTGGAGAATGAGGTTTCAAAGAAAGATATAGAAGAGGGAATCTGAGATCGGAGGAAGATGGAGACCAGGGAATTGGTACCTGACTGAAGATGCAGACTGGGGAGTTGAAGGACCATGAAGATGCGGGTTGGCAAAGGGAAGTTCAGAAGGAGATGCGTATTGAGAAATGGATCTTGTGAAGATGGAGACTGGCGAATAGAACTCAGGGAAAGATGGGGCCTTCAGTGAGGGGGAAGAGATAAGACCAGGTAAGAGAGGGTTGCCAATTTCCCTGCCTTCAATTACCATATTCAGTTGGCTCAATATTTTTCTGGCCCTCACTGAACAGTTATTGATGGACAACCACCGGTCATTATTCTCAATGGCACAGCATTGTTGGTGGAATGCTGAGCAGGTCTGGCACAAATCGGGTCCTGTGAAAGCGTTGTATTTATTGTATTGCCGCCCAAGCAATTTGTTCTTTGCAAGTGCAATAATATTGATGGTGTAGCTAATAGCCTTGGCTGTGTAAAGTTTTCATTCCAAAAATGATTTGAGATATAGTATATATATAATATTATGAATTAGTATTTTGCTTGATACTTCTTCATAACCAAATAAATTGTAGAAGTGTAGAAGTGGTAGGATGTGATGTGGTCAGTGCATCATTTGATGGAATCTCCATGAATGCCTCCCACATGGTCTAGGGTACTGGTCTAATATCAGGTGTTGTTTTCTTTGATTTAATTAGTGTTATACATTAATGCAAATCAGCAATATGTTCCTGTGCCAGTTCTGTTCAAGAATCTTCAAAGCAGTTGCTGCACTTGATTTCCACTTCCAAATCTCCATTTTCCAGTCTTTCCCTCTCTTCCCAATCCCCACTGTGCATCCCCTCAATTACAAGTGTTTATTATCTTGTCGTAAACGCTGCTGATGCACACCTTATAATCTTCTTTATGGGAAAAATAGCATATTTAGGTTTCACTTATGAGTTGCAGCTGTTCTGACACAAGCTTTATGTGTTTTGATGATTTCAATGTACACAAGAACTCCACAGCACATGAAATGGGTGCAGGAATGGACCATTTGGCCTGTGCCACTGTTTAATCTAATCGTGGCTGATCTTGGACCACAACTCCACTTTCCCATTCATTCCCTTGATTCCCAGAAAGACCAATAATCTATTGTGGACTTAAAAGTATTCGACAATGGGACATCCACGACCATTTGCAGTTGAGAATTCTGAAAATTCACAATACTTAAATCCGTCATATCATATTAAATATGTCAATCCAAGACTGTGCCCCTATGTTTTAGATACCCCAGTGATCGGAAACAATGCAGAGAAGCATCTACGCCGTCAAACCTCTTCGGAATCTTAGAGATTTCCATGAGATTGACTCTCATGCTTAGAAACTGCAGTGAATAAAAGCTCAGAACTCAGGATTTAACTTTTTTTTAAAATTGGAGAATTCTGGAAATGTACAATCATTATTCTGGCATCAACAAGTATAGATCTGTTGATATTTTTAGCTAAGTTGTATGTTGCCTCTATGGAATCCTGTAAAATGGATCTAAGTAATTAACTTTTCTTGCAAGTTCTTTTGTGACAAGAAAAATCTGAATTACTGTGCTACATGTTAGAAATGTAATTCACCAAGCTCCTTAGACAGCACCTACCAAACCCACAGCTAGAAGAACAAGGGTGACAGATACATGGGAATACCACTACTTTCTGAATGTTCCCTTCCAAGCCACTCTCAATCCTGACTTGGAAATATATTGCCATTCCTTCAGTGTCACTGGGTCAAAACCTTGAAACTATCTCCCTAGCGGCACTATGGGTTAAACTAAGCACGTGGACTGCAGTAGTGCAAGAAGGCAACTCACTAGCAATTTCTCAGGGGCAACTAGGGATGGGTAATAAATGCTTGCCCAGCCAGTGATGCCCACATCCAGTGAATGAAATTTTAAACACTGTTGCACTGTGTGTTGATTGTGGAGGGCATGGATGGTTAATGCAGTCAGTAGGATGCCAGTCCAGTGAGTTGATTTTCTTGAGTTGTTGGAGCAGCACCCATCCAGGCAAACAAACAGTGTGCAACCTTTCCTATGTAAATCTATGTTTCAAGTTATGAATTGTGGAAAGGGGCTATAGAGTTAAGAGGTGAATCATTAACCACAGAATTCCTGTCTTTGACCTTCTGATATAGCTACAGTATTTATGTGACTGATCCAGTTCAGTTTACCATCACAGCAGAACTGAAAACTTTATTCTGTTTGTGCTTTGTTTGTTGCAAAATATATATTTTGTAAGGGAAAGTAAGACTACAAGCAAATAAGCTGAAACATGAGAGAAAATCCCACTTTTCAAAATTCTTAAAGTGAAAATAAATCAGTCAATTTGAACATGCAAGGACATGATGTTAAGCATCCCTGATTATTTATGATAGTTTCAGTGGAAAATGTTGGGCTGGCAGAGAGAGACACGTACTCTTGCACAAGACAGTCAAATCTTATGTAAGTTAATGATAAGGAATGATTCTGAATTGCAACCTTTCTTAAGCATTTAATTTCCTGCATTCACAATCTGACTGGGCATGGACTGTGGAAAAGCAACAATTCCAGATTTTCACAGATTGTGGAACACTGAAAAGGCATTTAAAATTAAGGATTACCATTCTGTTACAAACAAGGAGCCCTGGGGTTTTGCACGAAATCAATAGTTGGTTAGAAAAACAACCTTGTGCAATATGACCAGAAAGCAAGCTGTATTATGTTAGGCTGACTAATGTCTTCATTCCTAATGGGTCACAAACTGAACACACTGCAGTTCCAAAGCAGCCTTGCTGTGAGACAATACAGGCCTTTGAATGGAAGGTTAGTGATGGCTGCAATCACTCTAATCCAATGGTTTATACTGTAGCTTTAATGAGAAATTCAGCTGTTTTTTGTTTCCTTGGTATATGACGGAATTTTGTAGTTTTTGACAATATTTTCTACAGAGCCACTCAGCTCCTAACCTTGGTACGACCTTCATCCAAGTATGGATAAAAGGGTTAAGCTTCAGAAGCAAGATTAAAGTGATCACCCTTAACATCAAGAATGCATTTAACCAAGTGTGGCATCAAGAAGCCCTAGCTCATTGGAGTCATTGGAAATTGTGGGGCTGCAGGGGACCCTCTACTGATTGGGGTCAAACCTAGAAGATGGTTGTAGTTACTGGAGGTCAATCACCTCATTCTTACAACAGGAACTGCTTAAGTCCTACTGTCCTAGGCCCATCTCCAGCTGCTTTATCAATGACCTTCCTTCCACCTGTAGGTCAGAAGTGGGAAAGTTCACTTATTGTACAATGTTCAGGACCATTCATCAGTGCTTGGATACTGAAGGAACCTGAGTCTACATGTAGCAAGACCTGGCCAACATCCAGGCTTGGGCTGACAATTGGCATGTATCATTCTCTTTCAAGAAAGAAGAAAGTGACTCAATACCCGAAGGGTATTTGAGATGGACAACAAATCATGAGCTAGCCAGCAACATGCACTTCCTGTGATCAATTTTTTTTTAATAAAGTGCTAACATGAGCAGGTTTTAACTGTGTCAGAGATAGTAGGAACGGCAGATGCTGGAGAATCTGAGATAACAAGGTGTAGAGCTGATCAGAGGAGCAGGAAACCTGGTGTTTCGGATCTAGACCCTTCTTCATTTCTGAAGAAGGATTTAGACCCAGAACGTCAGCTATCCTGCACCTCTGATGCTGCCTGGCCTGCTGTGTTCATCCAGATCTACACCTTGTTATCTCAGGTTGTAACTGTGGTAGGGGGAAGGGGGACATTCAAGCCTTTTGAACCACTGCAGTCAATGTGGTAATGGTAAACCCATAGTGTAGCTATGGAGGGAAATTCAGAACATTTACCTGAAGGAAGGAGTGGTGATATTGTTCCTAGTCAGGATGGTGTGTGGCTTGGAGGGTCGTGATGTTTCTATGCATCTACTGACCTTGATCTTCTAGATTGTTGGGGGTGGGTGGTGGTGGTCACAGGTTTGGAAAGTTGCTGTTAAAGGTGAATTGCTTTTAAAACTTTAGAGTGCCATCTACACTCTGGGGGTTTCAATGTCTGATCTGCTGTTTCATGTTCTGACCTATCAGACCCTCATTTGTACAACTTACACTGTAAAGCTTGGGACCTGAGAGCACCATGGCAGCATCCTGTTCATTACAAACCAAGAGCTCCAAGTACAGAGTGGACCTGCAGAGAGAGAGAGAGAGAGAGAGGTGCAGATCACAATGAGTTAGATCCAGAACAAAGTCTAACATAGGGATTCAGCTTCCTCAACACATTGGAAAACTAGCGTGTCAGGAGGATCAGGAATATGGGTGAGGCAATGCAGCTACTGGAATAACAACTGCTTCTAGTTAGACTTGCTGCCTTTGTCTTTCTATTAGAAGCAGTTAAGAGTTTTGAAGATGCTATCTCAGGAACCTTGGTGGATTTCTTCTGTGTGTCTTGTAGATGGTATGCACTGCTGCTACTGAGCATTGATGGTGGAGTTGAGAATGATCAGATTGGCCATGATCTCATTGAATGACAGAATAGACTCGATGGGCTGAATAGTTTACTTCTGCTGCAATGTCTTGTAGTGGCTGTACTTAAACAGTGGCTGTCAAAGTCACTATAGTCCTCAACAAAAGATGTTTCCTTACCATTCCCTCAAGCACATCTGTCCTGCCATTCTTGGTCTTATTTGATCTCTCCCATCTTCCACCCTGTCACAGACATACACTGTTTTTCCCCATCCTCCCCCACGTCACTTATCATATCTCTAATTTTTACCACGGTGATGAAAAGCCACAAACCTGAAATGCTAACTATTCCTTTGCCCACGAGTACCATCCTGTGGCAAAGCATACTGCAAAGCACACAACCATTAAGGACTGATACTGATAAAATCCTATGAAAGTCACTGCAGTCTGATTTCTCATGAAAGAGAGGGAGTTGACCAATGGTGAGTTTAACCTGAGGGTTGTCACACCTCAGGTTAGGGGAGAGTTTGAGAACGTGAGCTATCTAGGGTGACCTTAGCCAGCACTGGACTCAAACCCACACTGTTAGGCATTGCACTGCATCACAAACGTGCTGCCCAGACCACTGAGCTCACTGATCCCCATATATAACAATGGAAATTCCACTGACCAAATCACTGACAGGCTGAAGACAGGTTTTAGATGGTTGGACAAATCTAGTCTAGCTCTTCAGTACACACTCAGCCTGGGTCTCTAGAATTGTGGTGATGTGTTGCATTCTGTAAGATATTGCACAGCAGTGGAGTTTTGGGACTGTTACAGGAACAAGGCACTAAATACAGTGTCTCCCTAGAGGTGGAGGTGGAGAAGGAGGTAGAACTTGATGAGGGCAATACACCACAGGTACAACACAGCCTGGTTCACATCAATTCCTCCAACTGCCAGCCACATGTGAAAGCTACTTCCTTCCTCCCCCAGCTTCTTCAATTTGACTAACAAGGCGCAGGTCTGCAAACAACCATTTTCACCGTTCCCCATGGCTCAGCAACAGCTCGTATCTTACTCTTCAGTACAATTGATAAGGCCACTTGTCAGTCAGCAACCAAAAATGGACAAAACCAAAATATTGCAAAAAAAAAAGAACTTAATATTCATTTGGCTCAAATTAAAACAGAAATTTACCATTATTTTATCAGCCATCCATGTGCACCTTGTCCAAATAGAAATCTTTTTTCTTCCTCTGCTCAGCACTTCTGTGCGACTTCAGCAAAGATCAAAGCAAACTGCTCACATCTCTACTCTTATTGCTGAATTGTTTTGGGACAATGTCCTCTGAGTTTTGAAGCTTTTGAAGGTCTGTCCAAGCATGCTCCTTCATGCATATGTACAGTGGCAGACTTAGCTGTCAGGACATGATACAGAGAGTGAAGCCTAAATTGAGGTGAAACCTTGGGGTGGGCGACAACACTAAGCCCCCTTTCACCGTCATCCGTCTTAAGGTCCATCCACATTCACTTGTTAGCAATGAGCTGGAGAACATATCACTGCAGACTAGTGGGGTAATGAAAGAACAAGTTTAGGTTATCATGTCTCCTATTTAGGATCATTTTGACAGTGTGCATGCACATCAATTATTACTGCTTAGATCACAGTCAGCTTTGAAACTATGAACGTGGCTCGGTGTTCCTTCTAAGGAATGAAGATGGTGGACATTGACACAGACAGTAAGAGACACAGGTGCTGATGGTCATGACACATAGAATCCCAACAGCATAGAAACAGGCCCTTCAGTCCAACAGGTCCACATCACACATCAGAGCATCCCACCCAGACCCATCCCCCTATAACCCACCTAATCTACACATCCCCGAACACTATGGGCAAATTAGCATGGTCAATCCATTCAACCTGCACATCTTTGGACTGTGGGAGGAAACCGGAGCACCCAGAGGAAACCCACGCAGCCACGGGGAGAATGTGCAAACTCCGCAGAGGCAGTCACCTGAGGCTGGAATCAAACCCAGGTCCCTGGTGCTGTGAGGCTGCAGTGCTAACCGCTGAGCCTGTTGGATGTTTGAAAGGAACAACAGAAGAGGTGGACAGAAGCTCAGCTATTCAAAAGAGAACAGAGATCAGAAAACTGCTACACTTTTTCAGTCCGCTGTCTTTGTCTGTAGTGAATGCAATTGAGACTGTCGTACCAGAGAACTACTCCTGAGAGTCACCATAACTGAGATAACCACCATGGTGCAAACCACCTGTCAGCTGGAAAGGTGCCACTCATAACCACAATTAACAGATTACATCTTCAGACTAGAGCGGATTCAATCAAAATTGAGCAACAATTAAATCCTTCAAAAGAAAGGTCAAATAATAGAATAGTTACTAAACAATAGACACATTGTTTAGATATGATGCCTTCTTACAGCAATCAGACCCTGAGGCAATTTCTTAACCTTGGCTTCTTCGTGACACACAAGTATCATTTTCATAATTTGCATAAATGTTGCAAGGATTTGCCTACTGGGGAGTCACACCACAGTAAAGATTTGTTTCCTGATGTACATTGAGTTACCAACTCTGCAAGGTGGCCTAGAGTGTCCAGGAGCTAAACAGCAGTCTCTAGGTGACTGTGATCGTGGAGGAAAGCCACAGGGGCATTGGATAGGATGTTTCCTGTGGTAATTTTCTTTGAACAATCCTTTCATCGGCCATAATAATTTTAGAAATGAGGAGCATGGCGGCTTTGGCTGTCAATCAAGTGCCTTTCAATTAAGCAATGAATCTTCTTCGTTTCCGGTTGGTGTAGGGAATCAGTGCAAGTCATGTGATGATACCTCCAGAATTCATTTAAATATAGTTGGTAACCCCAAGAGCACGTCTGTATTGATGTAGATCACTTTGCCATTTCGGCAGGAATTTTTCTCAGTTTTTCACAGAAGCCGAAAGTAAATTGTGATCAAACACAATGACTCAAGGATGGCACGGTGGCTCAGTGGTTAGCACAGCTGCCTCACAGCACCAGGGACCCAGGTTTGATTCTAGCCTTGGGTGACTGTCTGTGTGGAATTTGCACGTTCTCCCCGTGTCTGCATGGGTTTCCTCCGGGTGATCCAGTTTCCTCCCACAGTCCAAAGATGTGCAGGCTAGGTGGATTGGCCATGCTAAATTGCTCGTAGTGTTCAGGGTGTGTAGATTAGGTAGGTTATAGGGGGATGGGTCTGGGTGGGATGCTCTGAGTGTTGGTGCGGACTTGTTGGGCCAAAGGGCTTGTTTCCACTCTGTAGGGATTCTCTGATTCCAATGCTGATTCAGATTTAAAGGCTGTACCTCTCCTTAAAGATTGCTGATACGATCTATACTCTTCATTCCCCCCACATCCCATCATTACTGAATATTCCTCTGGTTATATGTGTCGATCTCTCTCTCTCTTATAACAAACACTAGACATTTCTGTTAATAAAATGTGAGGCTGGATGAACACAGCAGGCCCAGCAGCATCTCAGGAGCACAAAAGCTGACGTTTCGGGCCTGGACCCTTCATCAGAGAGGGGGATGGGGTGAGGGTTCTGGAATAAATAGGGAGAGAGAGGAAGGATACAACGCATCATCCTCTGACACTTCCGCCATTTACAATCCAACCCCACCATGCAAGACATTTTTCCATCCCCACCCTTGTCTGCTTTCCGGAGAGACCACTCTCTCTGTGACTCCCTTGTTCGCTCCACACTGCCCTCCAACCCCACCACACCCGGCACCTTCCCCTGCAACCGCAGGAAATGCTACACTTGCCCCCACACCTCGTCCCTCACCCCTATCCCAGGCACCAAGATGACCTTCCATATTAAGCAGAGGTTCACCTGCACATCTGCCAATATGGTATACTGTATCCATTGTACCCGGTGTGGCTTCCTCTACGTTGGGGAAACCAAGCAGAGGCTTGGGGACTGCTTTGCAGAACACCTCCGCTCGGTTCGCAATAAACAACTGCACCTCCCAGTCGCAAACCATTTCCACTCCCCCTCCCATTCTTTAGATGACATGTCCATCATGGGCCTCCTGCACTGCCACAATGATGCTACCTGAAGGTTGCAGGAACGGCAACTCATATTCTGCTTGGGAACCCTGCAGCTCAATGGTATCAATGTGGGCTTCACAAGCTTCAAAATCTCCCCTTCCCCCACCGCATCCCAAAACCAGCCCAGTTCGTCCCCTCCCCCATTGCACCACACAACCAGCCCAGCTCTTCCCCTCCACCCACTGCATCCCAAAACCAGTCCAACCTGTCTCTGCCTCCCTAACCAGTTCTTCCTCTCACCCATCCCTTCCTCCCACCCTAAGCCGCACCTCCATCTCCTACCTAGTAAACTCATCCCACCTCCTTGACCTGTCCGTCTTCCCTGGACTGACCTATCCACTCCCTACCTCCCCACCTATACTCTCCTCTCCACCTATCTTCTTTTCTCTCCATCTTCGGTCCGCCTCCCCCTCTCTCCCTATTTATTCCAGAACCCTCACCCCATCCCCCTCTCTGATGAAGGGTCTAGGCCCGAAACGTCAGCTTTTGTGCTCCTGAGATGCTGCTGGGCCTGCTGTGTTCATCCAGCCTCTCATTTTATTACCTTGGATTCTCCAGCATCTGCAGTTCCCATTATCACAAAACATTTCTGTGTTGTTTTGAAGACTCCTTTAAATCTTGTATTTATATTTTGAAAAATAGATATCAAGTGAAGATGCTGAGCAAAAGATATTCCTGACTGTAGCATTAACAGATGTGAATGCACTTTTGACCAGGCTCCTAATCCAGGTAGTAGGAAAATAAACGTTCCTATTCATGGAAGAATCAAGAACAAGTGAGCACAGGTTTCAGGAAGTTGGCAAAAGGAGCAATAATGACACAAGGAAGGACCTGTTCATGGTGCGATTAGGATCTGAAATGTGTCACCTGAGAATGTGGCAGAGGACGATTCCAACAAGGGTTTTCAAAGAGGATTAGATTATGATCTGAAAAGGAAGAGCGTGCAGGGTTAATGTAAGAAAAAGGGAGTGGCAGGCGATAAATTACTCCTACAAAGAGCTAGTGCAGACACGATGGATTGAATGGCTTCCTTAGTGCTGTAATGATTCTGTGATTCTGCTGGTACCGGCCCTAAATAAATCTGCGTAGGAGTCAGCACAACTGGTGGGTACTCAGCCCAAGCTGTCGAATTATGGATTCCTGCTGTTGTTTTATGCTGCTCCAGTCCGGTGCATTGAAACGTTCAGTCTCTGGCACGCATTTGACCATGGGAAGCTATGGTGCCAGTTCAGCCCTCAGTAGTAGTGAGTATCCCATTATCACTGACTGTCCAACCCCAAAGTCCAGGCCATTATCACATTGCTGTTTGTAGGACCTCACTGTTCACGTACTTCGTACATTATAACAACAACAAAACAGCACTTTTGAAGTCTGTCAGTGTCATCTGAAGTCATGGAAGGTGCTATCCTAATCCAAGTCTTTCCTTCTTGCTTTCTCATAGCTTTTTTAGAGTTAAATCACACACACTTCTCATGATTAGTTCAAGTAAATAACTGACAGCCGTTCCTAGGCGGCATAAGTGTCGTAGAAAGTTTAATGTTTAAGAATTCTGACAGGAATGCCTGAGTTCAATCAACTTGAACAAGGGACAAGGAATTTTAAAAGGGTAGCATCACATGGTCCAAAATGTTTACGAGAAATATGCATGTACACATTCTAATGCTGTAACAAAGAATGGGAATAAGATGGAGATATTTGCCAGTGGACAACCATCTGTGAAGATTTTAAAGGGTTATTTTGTGCATGTTCTAACGTTTATCTGATGTCGCTATGAGTATATAAGGTTATAATATTGGACTAGTTATTGAGAGGCTCAGTTTTTGTTTCAGATGAGTTCAGTTCATTACTAAATCTGTGCTGAAAAGAAATTAATTTCAACAATAAACCATACAATTGCCAGATTGCCATAAAATTTTAACTGCCATCTTTCTTACCCTATAGGTGACTCTAGGATCACAACAATGTGATTGACTCTAACTAGTCTCTAAAATGGTATGTAACAAGTCTCTCTGTTGTACTAAATCACTCAACCCTACCACTGAGGCCTGCAAGTTCATTTTAGAAAACATTTGTTGTTAAAATTTTCATTTACAGACAATATGTTCATGGTGAGGCAGTTCAGAGGCGATGTATCAATAGTTACTCACAAACAGCTATTGGTTAGTTTTTTTTTGCTGTGTTGCTGCCATGGGCCATATTCAGTTTCTGGGTGGGGGGCTGGTTATTGGCAATTAGGTTTGGTTGGGGGCGGGGTAATATCAGGAGTGGGTGGCCAATTGGGTGAATACATATGCCAGCCGAGGGCACTCTGCAAAGATGTCTTGATATTCCCGACAGTGAGCATCCCTCAGCCTCACAGGCAATGTTGCTGACATCATGGTAGCGGGTGTCAACGGTTGTGGGGGTGGGGTGTGGGGTGCGGGGGACATTGGTGGTGGGGTGGGGGCAAAGGGGTGTGATGCTGTCAGAGTGAGACGGTTACTGTAGAAGCACAGTAGCCCAAATGGATCCGTTGGCCCATTCCAGTCACAATATGCCAGAGACAATTGTGGCCATCCAATGGGGAAAGGCTATCCTATTACTAGGCTGGCCTGGTTGCTGTGGACACTGTATATTTTGGATAAATTATAGATCTACAGAGTGTGCCCCCTCTTCTTGAGACACTCCTATGCTCCCTCAGTCACTGCAGCAGTGCCCAATCCTCTGCACCCTGCCAGGCTGCCATCTCTCCTGTGCCTTGGTTTCTTCGCACTGGACCGCTGATCAGTGGAGCCCATCTGCCATCCTCTACAGGTTAGTTTGGTTGGCCAGGGAGCTGGATTGTGGTGCAGAGCGATGCCAACAGCATGGGTTTAACTCCTGCGCCAGCTGAGGTCACCATGGAGGTTCTGCCTTCCCAATCTCACCCCCTGCCTGTTGGGGAGCAGTGTGACCCACAGGTTAAACCACCATTGGTCACCTCTCTCCAGTGAGAGGGCAGTTCCCTGGAACTATGGTGACCTTACTTTTAGTTACAAGAGCTGCATCCAAAGAAAATCAAACACTGTGTAGTGATCTGAGGAGTGTATTCTGTGAAGCTTCATAATGTCACCATCGTAACTGAATATCACTATTCTTCAAACAGGGTTCCCCAAGCAATATGAGGAAGGAACAACTCAGCATCAGGAAATTACCATCTGGTTTATTGATGTCCTTTAGGAAAGGAAACTGCCATCCTTACCCAGTATGGACAACATGTGATTCCAGACCCACAGCAGTGTGGTTGACTTTTAACGACCCTCTGCAATGGGCAATGGATGCTAGCCTAGTTAGTGACAACCTCATGCCATGAAGGAATATTAAAACAAAAGTGTCAAAAACATGGCCACAGGATAGCTGCTTTTCTCTCTCCACATTTCTGCTGTTGGGTTGGCTGAGCATTTGTCTTTCTTGTTTTCATTTTGACTTCTAACAGCTTTTGCTTTTTTGGATGTTTCTGTAATGATGGCACGATGGCTCAGTGGTTAGTACTGCTGCCTCACAGTGCCTGGGACCTGTGTTCAATTCTACCCTCGGGTGGAATCTGTGAAGTTTGCACTTACTCCCTGTGTCCGCGCGGGTTTCTCCCAGGTGCTCTGGTCTCCTCCCACAGTCCAAAGATGTGCAGGTTAGGTGGATTGTCTCTGTTAAATTGCCCATAATGTTCAAGGGTGTGTAGTCTAGGTGGATTAACCATAGGAAATACAAGGATTGGGTTAGGGGATGGGTCTGGGCAGGATGCTCTTTGGAGGGGCATTGTGGACTTGATGGGCCGAATGGTCTGCTCCCACACTGTGGGGATTTATGAATGAATTTGGAAGACAGTTGTCCCTTTAAACCATGGCCATTATTAGTAACAAGTGAATGCACATCTTTCAGGAGTCAAGTCCAAATATTGCACTCACACAATCAACTTGTGATCATTACATATCCTTTTTAACATGACATGATGGGCATTTGGCTTTGGAAATAGTGAGAATTTTAATTGACTCCATTCCAGGCTGAATAGATAATGTGCTAAAACAAGTGCTTGTCTCAGGTCTGTTTGTCACATTGCTGCATTTATCTTTCAATTTCAATAATCTTTAATACAATCAAAAATTGGTACTTTTTCACAAATCTCATTCCTAGATTATATCTATTTTTAAAGCAAATATTCCCCGATGCGCTCTGTTCAGTAATTGCTACACTGTCAATGTGTCTCTGAGAGATTACTTTATAACATGCTATTTGTTACATGTATTAAAGTGATTCCTTTTTCCTCCAGTAAATGTATTTGTTTTATTTATACACAGGATGTGAGGATCACTGGCAAGGCCAGTCTTTATTTGGCTCCCATCTCTAATAAACCTTGAGAAGGGTGAACTGTGCAGTTCAGGTAGACAATTAAATCTCATAAGAGTCTGACACTACTGTATGGCTTGCTAGGCTGTTTCAGAGGTCAATCAAGAGCCAGACTGGATGAGAACAGCTAAAGCTCTTCCTTAAATGGCATTAGTGCCCCTGATAACACAGTGTGGAGCTGGAGAAACACAGCAGGCCAGGCAGTGTCAGATGAACAGGAAAGTTGACTTTTCGGGTTAGGACCCATGCTCAAACATCAACTTTCCTGCTCCTCTGATGCTGAATGGTCTGCTGTGCTCCTCCACCTCCACACTGTGTTGTCACTGACTCCAACATGTGCAGTTCTTACTGTCTCTTTGTGAACCTGATTGTGTTTTACAATAATCCAGTATTTATTTTTTTCACTTGTTCATTTCACCAAATGTGGCCATTACTTGCTGTAGAGTCACCAGACCTGAAATGTTAAACTTTGTACTCTTCTGCTGAATTTTGTCAGCAATTTCTCTTTTTTGTTTCAGATTTCCAGCATCTACAGTTATTAGTTTTATTTGCTGCCCATTCCTAATTACCCTTGAGAAGGTGGTGGCTCATTGCCTTCAAGATCATAGAATCAAACAGTATAGAAGAGGCCCTTCTACCCATTGGGTCCATACCGCATCATATGCGTTAGCAAACTTTTTATTTTAGATTTACTTGATTGATGAATTTATGTTCACCAAGTACCATAGTGGGATTCCAACTTATTTCAAGAAACTTATTCCATGTCTCAGGTTATAGTCTAGACACATAATCACTATGTTACCAATTGCTTTTATCCAATTCCATTTTACTCGCTATATGATTTTACGAATTGATTTTACAATTAATTGGTTGAAAACTTTGGACCCTTCATTCTGAATCTACTTTCCCTTTATGAATTGGATTTTTGAAAACTTTCTTATAGCCCAAAGAAAACAATTGGTTTGTGATATTACAACCTCCTCTCGACATGGTATTATCAGGAATCAGAAACCCTTCTTGAAATTATACAATTTCATGGCGTGGACAACATCAACAGGGCAACACACTGTACCTCCCTGGATGGGAGATGGCAAATGAGTTAGGGGTTTCAGGACATTCCCATGTCTTGTCCTTCTGAGGGGTAGAGGCCATGAGATTCTTTATGCCGTCGTGCTATGTGTGGTGAGCTGCTCTGCCCAATCTAACATTGCACACGGCTAAACAGTCCTATGCATTCTTCCCAGAACACAAGCTTAAAGCTGATATCTTGAAAAGGTCACATGACATTTCTCAAACTAGGACAAGGAAATGCTCCAAGCTGTTCTGGCTGGCTTATCTGTTTATCCCAGAACCAAAATCACTTGAACAAATTATCTAGTTGTTATTAGCTTGCCGTTTGCATCTCTCACCATTCCAATATTTTCCTGGCTGATCTTCCATTCACATTCAATTTCAAATCATGCAAGTCACTGCTCTCCACACCCTGGCTGCATCTTGTTTACCCATCACTCTTGTTTCACCTGACCTGAATTGGCTTCCAATAATCAACAACTCAAATTCTGATCCTCGTGTTTCAATCCTTTCATTGCACTTTTGTGTCTTTCTAAATCATCTGATTCTGGCCAGCCCCTGTACTCTCTGTCTCCCAGGAACTGACTATTTGACTGTCTGTTCCTTCAGTCCCCTTACTTAGATCTTATGCTCTGGCATTCCCTCCGAAAACGTCTCCAGCATTTTCTCCTCCTTTAAAACCCACCTAAAATCTGCTCCTTTGGTCACTACTCCATATCTTTGGAATCTCTAATCTGTCAAAACAGGCCATTCAGCCCCAACCAGTCACACTGACCCTCTGAACAGCATCCCACCCAGAATCACCGCCCTACCCAGCCTACACATCCCTGGGCAATAGGGGCAATTTAGCTTGGCTAATCCAAATAACCTGCACATCTTTGGATTTTGGGAGGAAACTGGAGGAAACCCACGCTGACACAGGGAGAATGTGCAAACTCCACACAGACAGTCACCTGAGGCTGGAATTGAATGCGGGTCCCGGGTGCTATAAGACAGCAGTGTAACCACAGTACTGCCCTAAAGCTACTCCTAAAAGCTCCTCTTTTATCTCTGCATAAATGTTTCTTGGATCTCGCCTTGGTGAAGTGTCATGGGATGGTTTTCTACATTAAAGATGCTACATTAATACCAATTCATGTTGTTTATGCTGATGTGAACCTATCCTGCTGAATGTGACAGTGTATCCGTGTGGCAGCGTATCCTTGGACGGGTGACAAGATGCTTGCATCAGTGTATGTGACAATGAAATGATACAGCCCTTGCTGGACAAGTGCAAGCAGACTAACCCAGCAAGTTTACATTGTGCAAACTCACGTCGTTAATCTTTTTGCACTTGTCCAGCAACAGCTGTATCATTTCATTGTGTTTACATTGTGGAAACCTGCTTCACAAGGAAACTTGTTATGAAAAATCAATCCTAAGAGTTCAGACCCTGTGCCAGATTTATGAAACAATATTCTATGTTCTGCATTCAGATTATCTCTCACTCCAGACAAAGGGGTATGTTACATCACAGACAATCAGAGTGTCACCCTTTATATTTAGATATGTGATTTATTTTCCACAGTCATCACTGAACCCTGTCACCGTGCTTGATGAGTGGTAGCTGGCTGCAGTTTGATTAAACAGCACATTTCAAATCTAATGTAACATGGCCCAGTGTTGAAATGGTATCACCTAACCCACATTCAGACCCCTGTCATTGAGAACTGCACTAAGCACTGACAGATAAAGGCTCTGCAATAGCAAACAACTGTTTCAGCTTAAAACCTTGATAGCTTTTATGGAAGAACAGATAAATTGATCGGCAAGAGAATCTGAGTCAATCAATCATACATGGCACCCTCATGACTAAGCACTTTCTGTTAACTCCCTAGCATTCCACACTTTTACTCCCTTGGGAGATGCAAACACCCAGGAATTCCCCAGGCCATGAAATATTGGAAAACATCTCTCTGGCTCCCCCATGTGCTCAAGATCATGGCAACCTCCTCCTCTCTGTAGCCACTTGTCTCATGCACTGAGAGATGTCAGCCCCTGTCGAGGATGGATCCAGATCTCTTGCGAAGGTGATACAAAATGTCAAAGACCCACCCCAATGGCCCTGCACATGAGGTTCACTGCAATTGCTACTCTAGCATTGTAACTTTCCTCTCATCATCTCAATGATCACCTGTAGAAAAAACGAATTTGGGAAATAGCAGTTGGACGTTCAGGGCAGGCTTTGTCGCAACATTGAAAAAAAACACAAGAAACACTTTTGACTGCGACTAATAAGATTTATTGAAGAATAAATAAGTAAATTTTGCTACAGCAGAACTTTATGATTGAAAACGCAGAATTCTGGCAATTGGTAAACGGCCAGAATGAAAGCAGGCTGTGATTCTTCAGGTTCATAAGGCTTTTTCAGAATGGCGCAGAGGCTCTGTGATTAGCACTGCTACCTCACATTTCCAGGAACCCAGGTTTGACTCCACCCTTGGGTGATCGTCTGTATGGAGTTTACATATTCTCCTTGTAGCCATGTGGGTTTCCTCCCATGCTGAAAGATATGCAAATTGGGTGGATTGGCTCTTCAAATTTCAGTGTCTAGGCAAATGCGAGCTAGGTGGATTAGCCATGGAAATATTAGGGTAGGTCTGGGTGAGAAGCCCTTTCAAGGTTTGGTCTGGCTGAAACTATTTTGATATAATTATATATTCAAGCTTATTTCTTCTTTTAAAGTTGCTGTTTGGTTTGTTTTAATTTATTGCCTGAAGGCACGAGTGGATGCTTGGTGTGGTATTCATAGAATGAAAGCGGCCATTCAGCCTGTCATGTCTGTGCTGATCTCTGCAAGAGTAACACATTTAGTCCTGCACTCCTGTCCTTTTCCTGTAGCCCTGCAAATCTTTTCTGCTTGGATCTAAGCCCCTTATGAAAGCTTGGATTGAATCTGTCACCACCATTCACTCAATGCATTCCTTGCTGTGTAAAAGTAGACTTTTTCTTACTTTCCCTACAATTCTTTCAGCAATGTTGCTTGAGCGTCAATATTCTACAGGTTTCTCCATGCATGACTCCCTGACACTACCTGAGGACCATTTGATCATCAGGAACATGTCTCGGCTGAATCAGACCCGTTTCACCTTAACCCTTGTCCAAGTGCACATCCAGAAGGCAACCATTGGGTGGTGATCAAGAGCAAAATCCACAAGCCATTTTAGCCACTGTCCTGCTGATTATTTTGAATCAGCCAAGGTAGGAGATATTACGATCAAACCTGACCCTTTCTGATCTGTTCAGTTCAGTGTTTCATCTTCTTAATCAGGAAGTGGAGGTGGCAGATTGGAAGATCTCCATGCAGGACTGCTCATCAGACTGGCCACAATGACCCTAAGGGTCAAGGGGGTCTTTCAGACTGACTTTCTGCAGCTATGTCCCAGCTCCAATTTCCCTGGAGTGGGAGCGTGTGATATACAGGTTACACAATAAGATACATTCTGTTACTGATGGCACCGGGGTGACTGGAGTAAATCATCTGGCTCAAAAACTGTAATTTAATTACAATTATCACATTTCCTTTAAAGATTTGGGTTTTTTTTGTCACAATAAATTAGTCATGTCAAATGGAGAAATTAATTGTTCAGATAGCTGAAAATTATCACTGAGGTAGATTTTTTGGTCAGATATTAGTGTTGAGGCTAATTTGCAGCCAGAGGACGGAAATGAAGATGCTGTACAAATCAGCCATGGTCTCCCTGAGTGAATGCTGGAACATTCTTAAAAGGCTCAGTAGTATAATTCTACAGTGGTTGCTGTGTTCCAAATAGTTCAAACACTTAGTTTATATTCTAGGGCTTGTCCCAGCTCCCATGGAAACACTGTCAGTGAAATACCATGGATCAAAGCTGAATAACGGAAGCTGCAATGTAGCACTTATACAATTCTTTGATAAAAAGGTACAAACTTACACAACAGGACTAAGGTACGCAGTCCTTTGAGTACATTCCACATTCAGTAAGATTGCAGCTAATCTAATTCCAACACATTTCTACTTAACCCCTTAACTTTTCGCCCCCTTATCATGAATCTCTCTCTGCCTTAAAAATATAAAAAGACTTTGCTTCCTGAGTGTTTTGGAAATTTCTTCCTCCAATGACTCATAACCCTTGAAGATAATATTTTTTCAAATCTCTATTTGTTCATAGAACGTGGGCGCTGCAGCCTTGGCCGGTGTTTATTTTCATCCCTAATTGCCCAGAGGGCAATTAAAGGTGAGCTACATTGCTCTGGGTCTGGAGTTACATGAAGACCAGACAATGTAAGGATGGCATTTCTTTATCTACATGTGACAAACATGGGTTTTACAACAATCAACAGTGGGGTAGACTTTTTAGCAAATTTAAATTTCACCATGTTCCATGCTGGAATTCCATTCCACCAGAACTTTAGCTTGGGGTTCCGGATCACTACTCCAGTGACATTGTCACTATGCTACCTCCATGCCTCCTGTCCTTTTGATCTTAAATAGATGATCCCTTATTTTACAAAGTGATCTCTATTTCTTGATTCTCCCACAAGAAAATGTCATGGTTGGCGTTATGGAGAAATTTTGCTGATCTTACCTCCTTTTTGACTAAACGATACAGGCAAAGTTCATGATAATATGGAGTGTTTCTAATGGAGTGCTGCAGTGTCAGAGGTGCAGCCTTCGAAATGAGATATTAAAATGAGTTAGTCTGCCTGCTCTAGTGAATGTAAAAGATCCTCAGGAGTAGATCTGCAGACAATATTGACTCCGCAGCAATAGTTCTGCGCTGTTCTTAGGATCTCTGAGTGTGAAAACTGGACACGTTTCTCCCTAATGATAAAAGTTAAGAATTTATTTTTAAACACTGATTTGTATGGAGAATGAACTTTCAGAGGAAGTGATGGATGTGGTACAGTTACATTGTTTAAAAGGCATTTAGATAAGTACATAAATAAGAAATATTAGGAGGGATTTGGGCCAAGTACAGGTAGATGGCACTACTTTAGTTTGGGGGTTGGTCGGCCTGGACAGTTGGACTGAAGGGTCTGTTTGTGTGCTGTATGATTCTATGACTTTATAAATACTCATTGTGGGAAAGCACCTTGAGACTCACTTAACACATAAATGCAAATTACAGGATAATTTTGTTCAGGACAGAAAAAGGACTGTTCACAGGGTGTGACTAATTCTTTTTTAATACCAGTGCAGTTCACCAACCGGAGATATCTCCATTGAAAGTAATACACACAAGACAAAATATGTAAAAAAGGTCCACTTGACTCAGATTTCAAACCTCCCTTGTCTTCAACATCACAGTAAACTGGTCTCTCACTCAACTTTCAAGATTTATTTTCAGAAGTGCAATATGGTTTTGGCCTATTGAGAACTCAGTTACTAAAAATTTCAGGGTAAGTTTTCTGTCTGCTATCTGAGGAAAACCACAGAATGGGTTAAGAAAGAAGGCATTTGCCATTTTTGTAATGAGCAGCACACAAGAGGTAACTGGCCTCTACAAACAGACACTGCATTGCTTAAATCAGCCAGGTCTGCTTCAGAACACATTTGATCAGGAAACTGACCCGATTCATCAACAATCTGTTTAGAACAGACATTCCTTTATATAAAAATGACTGACAGGAAATTAATTGATAAAAATGTCAACCTCTAAAACTAATGAATTCTTCACCATGTGACAGCAGGATTTCTCCATTTCCATGTCTTAAAGTCTCCGTGTTTAATATCTTATTTCTGCAGGTTGTAGGTTGAACCCATTCAGAATGAGAAAGGCCCTCCCCTCACCAACAAATGTTGGGTAGCTTTTAGGAAGGCTTTTGGGACAGGAGAGAATTGTGATCTCAGAAACCTATATAATTCTAACAGGACTAGCCTGGGTAAACACGAGAATGATGTTTCCAATGACAGGGGAGTCCAGAACCAGCGGTCACAGAGTATGGAGTAGGCCATTTAGGACGGAGATGAGGCAAAATCTATTCACTTAGAGACAGCTGTCAGCTTGTGGAATTTTCAGCCACAGAAAGCAGCTGAGGCCAAAACCTCGAATATTTTTAAGGAGTTATAAAGTTCTTGGGCTAAATGGATCAAATGGTATGGAGAGAAAGTGGGAACAGGATACTGAGTTGGATGGGTCACAAATCATATTGAATAGGACAGAAGGCTTTAGGGGCTGAATGGCCTACTCTTGCTCCTAGTTTTGGTTTCTATGTGCTCTCGATCACTGCTCAGAAAAAATCCCTTTGGAAGAAAACTAGGAAGCAATATCTGTGTAAAAGTAACTTCTCTGGTCTCCTTGGCAATGATGAGGTGCCTGCTTTTCAATGCAGAAACGCAAAGACAACAGAGAAGCACAACTGTTCAAATAGGTTAAAATTCACTTTTTAAGTTTTTTCTGTGCCGCCTTCTTCTTTACCATCTGGAGCCGTTTCATAGCATTAAGCTGCGACTCTTGAGAGGTTGGCAACTTAACAACAGAAGAGTTGCCAACTTCAGTGGGAGTCTTGGCACCGTTGTTGCTGTTAGTAGCAGTGGACGTGCCCCCTCCATTCCCACTATTAGACTGGCTGCCACTGTTGCTTGGTCCAGTTAGGCCCACCTTGCTAACATTGTCGTTGCTGGATGATCGGTTGAGACTAGGTTTCCCCAGAGTTAGGGGAGGTGGTGGCTTTATAGGTCCAGTGCTGGAGCTAATGCCTGTGGTCATTTTTGACCCCAGCCCTGCTTTGGATGTTGCCAGTCCAGACAGACCCACTGCCTTTTGATTATTGGATGATGCAGCAGGCTTCCCACTGGTGCTTTGCACAGACGATCCCAGTTTAGCTGTGGAGGGTGCTGCAGTTGATGTTTTAGCTCCAAAGGCAGCCCATCCTGTAAGTCCACTAACAGAAGAGGAGGAAGTGTTTGAACTGGAGGAATTCCCAGAAGCAGATGAAGATGCCTGCAAAACAAAAGGAAACAAAAAATTACCTTTCTGGTCTATCATCGAAACTCAGACCTTGTTTGCGTTCTTTCTCCCACACACCCACAGCTCAAAAGCCTGTTTCTAACTTTTCCCGATTGTGAAGAAAGGTGGTCAAAGTAAACTGTTAACTCAGTTCTCTCCACAGATGCTGACAGTCCTGCTGAGTTTTGTCTTTATTTTAAACTTCTAGCATCTGCAGTTTTCTGCTTTTCAAACATAGTTTTAGATGTCTAAGATAAAGACTACATCCATATTTCCATTCATCTTCAACTACAGATTGTTTCCTGTTCAGGATTCAGCTACTAATCTGCTGCATTTGAAACAAACCTTAAAGTCTACAAAATTCATGTAAGCTGCAATTCAGAAATAAATACAAACCAGTTCTGCTTCAAAGGTTGAGCCTTACCCTGATGGCTACAGTTTTAGTGTTTTCACTATCATTGCCTGGATTTGAACCATGTAATAGGAATGAAGATTTCACAGGTTTTGTGGCACAGTAGCAATGACCTACCTCTGGGCTAGAAGGTCCAGTTTCAAGACTCAGAGGAAACACTGTTGCCTCCAAGTCACAAAATTTTGGCTTCAAACTCCACTCCAGGGCTTGAGTGCAAAATCTGAAACTGATATTCAAATGCAGTACTTGGGGTGACAGCACTGATGATGATGATAAATTGAGGCCCCTTCTGCCAGCTTAGCTGGCTGGGAAAAGATTCCACTAGTTTGGATAAGAACAGTGGAGGTATCCCCAGAGTCCTGGGCAATAATCAGGTTGCAAACAACATCACAAAAAACCAACGGCTTATTATTTAATCATTATTAAAGGAACTTGCTGTGCATTTTGCTTCCTATGTTACAACAGTGATTATGTTGCATTGACTGTACAGTGTTTTGAAACGTCTCATAAAAACATAAGTTTCTTTAAGATTCGACTGTCACAAGTGATCGTAGAGTTGCAGGATGGACTTTAACGTTGTAAATGCTATATGTAAAGGAAGAAGTATTTCCTATTAGTGTACAGTTATTTAAGGTTTGTTTGCCTTCAGTGTTTCTTTACTAACTTTTAAAATCAACCATAATGATACTTTCAACTGCTTTCACGAAGAAAAGTGGATAAATACTTGTGGCAGCAGAAAAAGGCAGGGCTATGATGAGACAGCAGGTTGGTTTTGGATTGCTCCAGCAAAGAGGTGGCATGGACATGATGGATAAATGACCTCCGCCCAAAAATGGTGCTAGCAGCATTAGATAGAATCCAGATCAATATTCTAAACATTATAACAGGGGTTATAAATAGTACAGAGAATCCTAATTACTTGCCTGCCTGCCCTAATTAACCCACCAGTGAGAAACAACAAACAATAAAAGCAAAGGAAAAGAAAGATAGATAATTAAAGACTGGTGCTCCTTCCATTCCTGGGGTGATCAGTTAACCTCAGTAAAACTGTGCTAAATCTACTGCCTTACTTTCTCTAGTTTTGGGGCCAAAGCTATCTTGTGTCTATCTACAAGAGAAAGGAAGCTTCAGAGTGCAACATCTCTCTACCTTAACTCATACTCCTTTCCTTCCCAAATCTGGTGATTCAACTTGCCCTACTCCAAATTATAAACTGTTTTCAGATTCATATGGTCACACTCTTCCACTGGGAATACATACATTGCTTGCTTGAACAGTGAGACCAGTTACAGCCATGTTGTCACCACCAGCAATGCAGAATCAATCGGGCGGTGAGAGTACTATAAAGCTTTCACATTCAGTTAGTATATTTTAGGAGCAGCTCTGCACCTGGATAAAGCAACTACAACAATCCTCATGAGATTTTGGGGCATTCTTATAATATGTGAACAACAGCACTCTCCTGAGTCACAATAATGTCTAAACAGGAAAATCATAAAGGGTGCAGCTGTTTTATACGGAGTGTAATTGATTAATTTGAAGGTATTCCTTAGACACTATCACATTTGTACCATACTAAACACAATATCACCTTTACATTAATGCAGTGTGTAAATTAAATCTAAGAATCAGAGCTTTTGGCTTTTATTATTTAAGAAAACCGAACTGATTACCTACTAAAGTTTGGCCACAAAAGGCCGATTTCTTGGTGGATTAACTTCCCCAACATACCCGACTTTTTTCGTTAAACATTGCCTTTCTTGGCTGAAAATGCAATTGAGCCATTTGGAATAACTTTGTGCACATTCCTGACACTACTGGTTTCCTTAGCCTCACGTCAGCCTCGATCATTCATTAAAGATCAGCCTCAAAGATTAACTGTGTGTATCTTACCATCAACTCTTGACAATTCACCAGTTATTTTCTCAGTTAATACAAAAAAAATCATTCCCTGATATTTCAAGTTGTCCGGTAGTTCAGAAGATACTGAATTTAGTTCACTAAATGTACCTATTCGTGGTGCAACATCTTTCCAAAAGTGACAGCAAACAGTGTTTAAGCTTAAAAAAAATATGATTTGCTTCCCACCCCAATCAGTAATGATAATTTGTAAAATGACGGTTACCACACCTTCACTTCTGTTCTCTTGAATGCCTGAAATGTGGTCACCTCTTGCTTAAGTTTCATTTCGGGTTTCTTCACCAAGGGATCCTTGACTGAAGGAGCAGCGCTGGCAACTGAGGTGGAAGCTTTTGGAGCAGCCTTTTGTGTCTTCTGTGCCTAAATATAACAGAAATGTGATGAACATAGTTACCAAAAGTTTGCTGATGTGTGATAATAAATGCTGAGCATGACTTCAATCACTGAAACGTTTTACAACCCCTCTAGGATACATCATCATATTATTCTTGAATGTTAGACAAAAGATTATTTTAGTCCAGTCAGTCAGAGATATTAACATTACCAAATGTGATAAACTTATTAAAAAACGACATCAACTTGTACATTGCTGCAACTTTATTGCCTGATTAGAAACAAATTCTTACCATTTTCTTCATCTGCCTTGTACAACGGGCACAATACCATACTAGCCTTGGGTCATTCACATCCTTGTCCGTTACTTGGGGTTTATGGCAGTCTTGGTGGTAAAGGTTGTGACATTCTTGACATTCAACTAGCTGATTACCTGATGTAACAGTCATTTGGCTGTAGGTAAAGTAATAAACAGTTATTAAAAGTTCAAAAGACTAGCCTGCTCTATTAAAGCATACATTATTATATTGACGTTGCAATGCTGTGAAAAGGGTATGTTTCCCCAACACTGGCAGAGTAAATGTCACTAACACACTCGCAGTTATTACTTCATTATCATTAATTCTTCAGTGTGATAACTCTCAGAGGTTGAATTATCTGAAACACTGGGTTACAGACAATTTACATAACTTTCAAGGAATTTTATTTCAGTTGCATATCTGTGAAAAATCAGAAAGTGATACAAGTGCCTGGAAGCACGTTTTAATTGAAGTACTCAGATGAAAGCAAGAATGGCTTGTCACAGCCATTTGAAAACATTGTGAAATGCAAAATTTGATCTTTTTGAAATGATCTGCCCATTAAGGAAAAACAATCCACCCGACAGTCTTGTTGTGGCTGCCAAATGATGATTTGTGCTGCAGGTGTAGTATTGCCAGTTGCCCAATCTTGTTTTACTCCTTTCTGCTACGGCTGACTAAGGGCGAAGACAAGTCCTAACAACAACGATGCAGTTTTCCCAACGCCCACCACTCCTTGGGCAGTGACTTGCTCTATTCAACATTTTTCAATGTTCTTGAGAACTGTTTATTCTTCCACTAGAATATTTGATTTCAAATCCACAAAATAAACCATAAGACCTTAAGAAATAGGAACAAGGTTTGAGCCGCTCAACCTACTCTGCCTTTCAACAGGATCATGGTTGATCGGACATTGCTCACATCCACTTTCCTGCACTGTCCCAGTCTCTTGATTCTCTAAATGATCAAGAATCTATCTCAGTCTTAAATATACACAAGGACTCCACCCCCATAGCTCTCTCTGGCAAGGCGATCCAAAGACACTCAATGCTCGGAGAGGAGAAATTTCACTTCCTCTCCTTCTTCTCCTCTTAAATTGGCTCCCCTTTATTCCGAGACTGTGCCCTCTGGTCCTAGACCCTTCAAGTGGAAACGTTCTCAGCATTAACATGTCAAACCCTTTAAGAATCCTGTGTGTTTCAATGAGATCACCTCTCATGCTTCTAAATTCCAGTGAGTAGAGTCCCACGCTGTATAACCTTTGCTCATAAAACAATCCTTCCACACGGGGATCATTCCAGTTAACCTTCTCAGAGCTGCCTCTCATGAAGTGAAATCTTAAGCAAGGAGACCAAAATTGCCCTTAGTACTCTAGACGTGGTCTCACCAGCTCTTTGTACAGGTGCAATTCGAGTTCCCTACTTTTGTACTCTAACCCCATTGAAGAGGGCTAGTGTTCCATTAGCCTTCCTGACTACTTGCTGCATCTGTTTGCTAGCTTTTTGTGTTTTGTGCAAAAGCATTTCATGCTGTAGAATTCTATGACTCTGTAAGAACTCCCAATTTCCATTGTGCTGCTGCTTTCTGCAGTTTTTGCCATTCAAATAATACTTTCTTTTGAAACACAGAAACCTACCTCTTGAATAAGTAAAATTACCTTTGGGTAATTCTACCTTTTCACCTGCAGTTTCATAACTAACAGATACATTGGAGGACTGCAGCATTATTTAATAGCAAATGGATGTATTTAAGATGACAGCTTTCATTAGAAACAGGGATGTTGGAATTTACGTTGAAAAGATTTATAGCAAGGACAGAAAGTATAGCTTTTAAATAAGGATGAATCACCTCCATCTGCACTAATCTGATTATCTCCCTTAGTTCCTAACTCTACCTAACCTGAACACATCATATGGTCTCAGCTCAGTGTGTCAAAGTTCAGGTCATCAACATGTAAAAAGACAATTTCTCATACCGACACACGACACACGCCAGTCCCATTTCCATGGCAAAGTCCTCTGCACTCTCAAAGCCAGGTAGGTCAGGCATTGGCAGCTCCTTGCTGGATTGAACAGTAATGGGAGAGGATCGATTCTCCGCTTTCTCCAATCTGGCTTTTTTCTGGGGGTCAACTCCCTCCAAAGGATCTAGTTTAACCTTTCAAAAATTTGAAAGATCCATGGGGTTAACTAATCAGTCAATCATTATGAATTAAATTATAAGATAAAGAACAGTGCCTCAAATTTTATATTCCTTGTTTTTGGGCTAAGTACAATGTACAGAATTTAAGATGAACCTGATCTTTTGCCCTTCAGTGAGCTGAAGACAACTTTCTTATGGATAAAATTTGAAATTTTGCATGTGAACAGCAAAATATCCGTTATGTTGTTCCAAATCATGATTATTTATAATTCACTGTCAACAGCATGAACTTTCTCTTGTACTATGAATGGTTTCTATATGGAAACATCTATTTGCAGTTGCAGAACAAATTTAGCCAGAAACTTCTAACCTTTTCACCAGGTCTCTTTTCAGCTTCCTTCTTGGTTTTCTCATTGGAGCTGGATTTACCATTGTTGCCCAGTGAGAGAGATGAAGACACTTTGGATTCCTGCTTTGTTGAACTGGATTTGATGCTGGCAGTCACCTTGGGTGTTTCAATGTCCTAGGCAAGGAGCATAAAACAATGGCTAACAATGGAGGAGTAATTAACACTGGGTGAATGGAGTTTAAGTAGAGATTAGCTGACATCTCATTAAATGCCAGCACATAGACAGGAAGATAATAAATATTTGATGGTCATTCAAAGATACAGGAGTAGTGAATGAGCTACACCCTCTGAAACAACTTACTCTGTGTGATCCTGAATATGAAGCCTTAAAGGCACAACAATGAAATTGCTGGTCTGCAAGTTCTTTATTAAGACAGCCTTACAACTTGGAGATAAGCTGCGTAAGGCAGCAGTTACAATAAGACAGGGAGAATTCAGGCTTTAATTTTTCCAGTCTGTCACAGCAGAGAAATGAAATTGATCAGACAGGGAAGCCACCGTAAATTGTTCCAAAGTTACAATAGATCATCCTTTCAAAAAAAATGTCAAGTCAGAATTTGCATTTATATAGCAAATTATACATCCTCAGGATGCCTCAAAGTGTAGTCATTGTTCATGTATAAACCAGTTCACAGAACACATGAACAATTTTACAGAATTTTGACCCAGACACTGAGTGGAATGGCCACAAAATTCCAAGTCAGGATGGTGTTGTGGCTTGGAGGGGAACTTGCCGTTCCACTCAATCCCTGGGTCAAAATTCTGTAACTACCTTTCCTGTAACAGTCCTGTGGGTGCACCACAGACCAAGAACTGTAGGAGTTCATAAAGACAGCTCACAATCGATTCCTCCAGTGCACTTAGAGTTGCTGGGCCAATCAGTTACATCCATATCCCATGAATAAAGAAAGATAAATGCCACAGCTAATTTGATAGCATAAATATAGCATTATCACATTGTTGAGTTCGTGAGAAAAAATGGCAGTTCATCTGTTTTTGGCAACGGTGATTGAAAAGGGATGTGGCAAGAATGCTGCTCCTCTTAAAAAGGTTTTCCACATTCATCTGGACAGGCAAACATGGACTCAGTTTAAATTCTCATCCAAAGATAAGATCCCACCAACAGTGTAGGAGTATGTCAGTAGTGAACTGCAGTGCCAGCTTGACCATGTTTTCAGGTCCTACAGTGGCAGTTGAATCTAGAACTGTTGCCCTCAGAACTAACAGAACTACCTTCCAAGATAAACTAATACGGATATATTTTAGAAAGAGTCACCAGCGAATCATCTTAGCTTATTTTAAAAATGTGCCAAAAATAGTCTGAAGGTTATCACTTAGTGTATTCTCTCATATTCACACTTTAGAGTTTGAAGCAACACCACAATGAGTGACTGGATGCAATTTTGCATTATAATATTTCCAAACAGAGCAGATTTCTGAACTCATCTCTGCTCTTGGGGCTGGGAAGAATTATACAGCACAACATGGAAGTAAACAAAGATCTGAAGACATCTCTTGGAAGTTCACCTTGCAACAGCATTGCCAGTGTTTGGGTGCATGCTAACTATCTATCCTCTTGGATAAATTGAATATGCAGGAGTATCAAAAACCAAAAATTGGAAATAAACATTTTATAGGCATCTACATTGAATCTCATGTCTATACAGTGACCTTCTGGAAGTCATCATACAAATCACATCAAAGTGAATGTGGTTTTTGATGATGCAATTAGGTTTTATCTTGGAGAGGCAGATAAAACTGTAAGGGTCATGTTTCAAAATATCTTTTGTGGCAATGTTTCACATATGATCATTATGTTGTATATATGCCGAGAAATATGATAACCAGTATTTTCAATGAATAAATCCTCATAAATTACATTCAATTCAGTATTTGGTTTCCAGTACCATCCCATTTGTCTCCAATAACAAAACCACTCTAAACTTCATTCAGCCAAGAACCTGCACTTAGTTTTCTACCATTGTTCTAGCTACTAGGTGATCTCTGTAATGATGTATTCTGCTTTGCTGCAAACTATAAGAGAATTGAGTAATTCATTTCTCTGCTCTACATTAGAGCAGATTAGATACTCAGTTAGGAAGGCACTACTTAGACCTTCACTTTCTCAATATTTTGTTAAAATACCAACTTTTTAATTTCTCTCCCTGTCATTCTTCCCCTCATGCTTAAACACCCTCTTCATTTTTTTTTGTATAACTTTGCAGATTATCTCTTATGCTTTTCTCACAAATTATGCATTCACATCCAAATACTTGATACAGTCACCAAGTAATTAACTGAACAGTGGAAGTGCTGAGATCACTTCATAAGGGGAGCATCCCTTAAACAAAACCCACTCTTGCACAGTTACAGCACCAAATGAAGCCCATTTGCTGGAGAGATCCAAAGCCTACTGCTCTGATGAAAGTTTACCGACTTGAAACATTAAATTTATTTTTCTCTCTTTGCAGCTGCTACCTGATGTGCTGAATATTCTCAGGAAAAGAAACATTTATTATTGCACTGTGCAACCCTCTCTTCACAGCACCGTACACAATTCCTTTCAAGAATGTAGCAACTTCTGTCTCATTCATTGCTTCAAACATTGTGTTCCAATAATAAAACCTACAAAAATAAGCTCCAGCTCCTCTCTGACTCTCTTCATGTCCATTTTAAATCAGCTATTTCCCTATGCCCAACTACCTCATTCAAATAAACCTTTAAAAGTATTACTTTAAATACGAGGAAACTGTACCTTTTGCGCCTGTCGAAAGCTGGAATCACCGCCTCTAGCCAAGGTCTCATCTAGCAGGGCTTTCAGTTTCTCTGCCGAGTCTTTGCTTTTTGAATGGAGATAACCCAAGGCTTTGAGGAAGAGTGGGTCCAGCTCTAGGTTGGGAACAGCCATGTCCTACAAACGTGAAAGAATATGTCGAATACATATATCAATTACAGATTAGTATCAGGGCTGCAACCTCAGGAAGCTTCTAATATCAGCATACTAGCAACTCAGCATCTGCCTAGCGATACTTCCGGTCCCACATTTATATTCGTCCCCGACTTTTAGTCCTAGCAACGGGTAACATCCGGTCCGTCTGTTTAAAGCACTCGCCCCCCTCCCCGGTACCCGGGCATTGATGAGCCAAGTGGGTTGCAGGTAATTGGGTTGCTGTGTTTATGTGGGGTGGAGGTGATGGAATACTGGTATTTATAAAAATCTCTTCAGTTGTGCTCATTTTTCAATTCCTTCCTGTGCTTTGTCTTCCCGACAAGATCCAGGTTTCCAGCTGCAGGACGCCGCCCCATTCGCTGCCCTTCAGTCAAAGCCTCCATCAGTTGCTGGGCTGAGAAAATATTCCATTAGGGAAAAAAATCTCAGCATCTGTGGAGAGAGAAACAGGGTTAACGACTCGGATCCGGTATGACCCCTCTTCAGAAGCCTTAACCACATGTTTCCCTCTCCAGGCCTGCTGAGTTTCCTCAGCATTCTCTGTGTTCGCTTCACTCCGCTGCATTTTGCTTTCATTCAGACGTTCCAGTTTATCGTCAGGCAGCCCGTGTAGGCAAACCTCTTACAACAAAGCAGGACTTGGAATTAGTGAAGTACGTAGAAACACAGAAGCTTAGAAAATAGGTGCAGGAGTACAGTAGGCCATTTGGCCCTTTCAGCCTGAACCACCATTCAATATGGTCGTGGCTGATCATGCAATCTCAGTATCCCATTCCTGCTTTCTCTCCGCACCCCTTGATCCCCTGAGCAGCAAGGGCCACGTCCAGCTCTCTCTCGAATATATCTAATGCACTGGTTTCAATGGCTTCCTGTGGGAAGGAATTCCACAGGTTTGCAACTGTCTGAGTGATGAAATTCTTCCTCATGGCAGTCCTAAATGGCTTACGCCTTATTCTAAGATTGTGACGCCTAGTTCTGGATTTCCCCAAGATTGGGAACATTCTTCCCATTCTTGCCTGTCCAGTTCCATCAGGATTTTATATGTTTCTATGAGATTCCTCCTCATTCTTCTAAATTCATAGAACATAACAGCACAGTACAGGCCCTTCGGCCTTCGATGTTGTGCCGACCTGTCATACCGATCTGAAGTCCATCTAACCTACACTATTCCATGTACGTCCATATGCTTGTTCAATGATGACTTAAATGTACTTAAAGTTGACGAATCTACTACCATTGCAGGCAAAGCATTCCATTCCCTTACTACTCTCTGAGTAAAGAAACTGCCTCTGACATCTGTCCTACATCTCTCATCCCTCAATTTAAAGCTATGCCCCCTTGTGCTCGCCGTCACCATCCTAGGAAAAAGGCTCTCCCTATCCATCCTATCTAACCCTCTGATTATTTTGTATGTCTCAATTAAGTCACCTCTCAACCTTCTTCTCTCTAATGAAAACAGCCTCAAGTCCCTCAGCCTTTCCTCATAAGACCTTCCCTCCATACCAAGCAACATAGAACATAGAACATAGAACAGTACAGCACAGAACAGGCCCTTCAGCCCACAATGTTGTGCCGACCATTGATCCTCATGTATGCACCCTCAAATTTCTGTGACCATATACCTTCCCTCCAAACCAGGCAACATCCGAGTAAATCTCCTCTGCACCCTTTCCAAAGCTTCCACATCCTTCTTATAATGCGGTGACCAGAACTGTACGCAATACTCCAAGTGCGGCCGCACCAGAGTTTTGTACAGCTGCAGCATAACCTTTTGGTTCCGGAACTCGATCCCTCTATTAATAAAAGCTAAAACACTGTGTGCCATCTTAACAGCCCTGTCAACCTGGGTGGCAACTTTCAAGGATCTGTGTACATGGACACCGAGATCTCTTTGCTCATCTACACTACCAAGAATCTTACCATTAGCCCAGTACTTTGCCTTCTGGTTACTCCTACCAAAGTGCATTATTTCACACTTGTCCACCAAGTACAAGCCCAGTCGGTCCAGTCTTTCCTCATATGTCGGTCCTGCCATCCCGGGAACCTTCACTAGACTCCCTCAGTAGCAAGAATGGCCATCTTCAGACGAGGAGACTAAAACTCAAGATGTGGCCTCACCAACGTCCTGTATAACTGCAGGAAGACATCCTTACTCTGATACTCAAATCCTTTTGTTAAGAAGCCCAGCATGCCATTAGCTTTCCTAACTGCCTGCTGCACCTGCATGCCAACCTTCAGTGACTATTCCACCATGACACTCAGGTCTTAATGCTCCTCACCTTTTCCTAAACTGCCACCATTCAGATAATAATCTACCTTCCTGCTTTTGTGACCAAAGTGGATAACCTCATATTTATCCACATTATATTGCATTTTCCAAGTATTTTGCAGCAACTCTGTTAGATTTTGTTTTCAATCTAAGGTAGCAGCATATCATTTCTTTCTTGAATCAGAAATTTAATGTTGCACAAAGCAGTTGGCCTGAAGTGTTTAACTCTGTAGCCTTACTATAGCTCTGCCCACCGGATGAGTTTAGTTCATCTGCCAGGTCGTGGTTCTAAGCTGTTGGTCTCACCCTTACAATTGACAACCATGTAACCTGGGTTGGCCTAATTATTCTTAGACAATACTCTTGTCTTCTATCTCTGTAGCTATGTAATAAACACTTCTTGTTACTCAGCACTGAGCCATTTCTGCCAAAACGTTTTATGATAATTCTTCACCACTTCTTATTAATAAAGTCCCCAGAATAGTATTCCTGAGGGATTAGTAGCAGGATATTTATTTGATTTGATTTATTATCATCATATATACCTAAGTACAATGAAAAGCTTTTGTTTGTGAGCACTATGGGCAGATCAGAGAGTGTTTAGACAGGGTGAGGCAAACAGGGTACGCTACAATCTACTGAAAGGAGAGCAGAGCAGAACCAGGAGCAGCTGCTGCATGCCCTACAACATACAGCACCCTTTCATGGCCTCAGGATAACCAAAGACCTTCATAGCCAATGAAGCCCATTTGAAGTTGAGACTCTGTTGTAGTTGAATTCAGTGGGAATTGATGACGGCAATTTCTACAAAGGAAGGTCCCACAAACAGCTGCAAGATAATGACCAGATTGTTTCTTATGCTAAGGGTTCAGGGTTGCCACCATCACTTGTTCTCCTTTGGTTTTGTCAATTCCTTAGAATCAGTTATATCTACCTTAGAGGCTATTCCAAACTCACCATCTCCTGTACTGAACTTTCAGCTTGGATAATGATAATATCTCAGTAGTATATCTCTAAAGTATGACTGGAACTCTCAAACTTTGAACTTGCATGTAAGAATGCTGATATTGAGCCAATGCTGCCATTGTGAGTAACCTTCAGTCTTGATAGGCTTCAAACAAGTTTTGCTTTAAAAATTTCTTATTATTGATCCTGATTTTTCCCTTGTGAAGGTGGTAGAATAGCTGCCTTGAACTTCTGGTATCAAGTACATTCACAATCATTTTAGGAAGGGAGTTCCAGAATTTTGACCAATGACAGTGAAGGAACAGTAATACAGTTCCAAGTCTGTATATGAGACATTAAGATGAGAATTTAGTGTTAGTTAAGTTGCAAATGCACTATGTAAGTGCAAGTTTAATTAATATTTAACCCACGAACCCTGTTTCAGGAGATTCAGTGTCAAGTTGAAGAATATCCGTGCTAACTGCCATGCAGGAGCCTTTTTTAAGTATATTCAGAATAATAATTATAATTATACGATCAGTTCATTGTCTAATTTGACTAACGGGTCTGTTTCAATGCTCTATGACTCTAATAGTGCCTTTGCTATGTTTCATGGGGGCCATGTGTCAATTCTTCCACAATGCCCTTATGGCTATCTGGCCTCTTCTTAAACAAAAAAGTGCTATATATTTTTTATGAACATTCACTCTATTTTAATATTTTGTGTATTTTGTTCAAAAGCATATGACAGTTATTTTTGATCTTCTGTATTTTCCTTTCATTTGCCTGGAATTCTAGTTTGATTTTAGCTCTTGTTAAGCTGGAAAGTAGTAAGCTATTTCAATTTCAATTATTTCAATTTCTTTCAACCCTTCCTGTTTGATTTCCCTGGAAGAACCAGCAGAAATATTAAATTATCGCTTTTCAGTTGCCGTAATTTTGATTCCTTTGATTGTGACAGAAAGAAATACTTAACAGCATACCTTTTATTAAAAAAAATGCAAATCAATTTGTAGCATCTATGACTGAATTCTTAATGAGCTGCTATTCACCTCTCTATAGGTAGTTGTGGACATGAAGAACAATTGCATGCATGAAGCATGTCTGTACCTGGAACTGTCCAACCACACAGAGGACACAGTCTTTCCTCTCCATACATCCATTGTTTTATTTTTAATGTCCTACTGTGAATCCACATCAATTAAAGTGTTCCTGGTGCCTAACGAAGACAGTGCTAGCAATCTCTTGTGGATGAAAGGAGCACCAACCAACATTCCTATCAATATCCTTTCCCAGCAGGAACTGCCTCCTGTGGTTAAGAGTTGTCGTCTGCCTGCTCTGGTGGAAAAGGATGGGAATTTTTGTCGAGCTGGTCTTGCTGTGGTACTGAGACATATTGTATGGAGAACCTGTGAAACAGACTGCAACAGGAAAGATGTTTCAGAACTGCTTGGCTTCAAAAAGACCTGTTTGAAGGCCTGTGCTGAGGTAAGTAGGAACAGGAACAGGCTATTCAGCTCCTCAAATATATTCCATCATTCAATTCGATCTGTACCTGAACTCACTCAACTTTGTTCCATATTTCTTATTAATTTTGCTTCACAAGATCTGTTGATTTCAGCCATGAATGTTCTTATTGTCTCAGCATTATAGCTTTTTGAAGGAGGAGGTTCCAGTGTTCTGGTTCCTTTGTTTAGGAGAAGAACGTATATGTTGACTTCACTCCTAAGCACCTAGCACTTACTTTACGATTGTGTTCACAATAGTTTATTTGTATTTACCCTAGCAAATCCTATCATCATTTTGATAACCTCTGCTCGCTTCTGTAATTTCTGTTCTGTCTGAACAAAGTCCTTCCGTGGGAATTTCTGATTTTTCTCATATGTAGATAGGCCAATAAGGGGCGAAGCCACATTAGATTTGGTGCTGGGTAATGAGCCCGGCCAGGTGTTAGATTTGAAGTAGGTGAGCACTTTGGTGATAGCGATCACAATTCTGTTATGTTTACTTTAGTGATGTAAAGGGATAGGTGTATACCACTGGGCAAGAGTTATAGCTGGGAGAAAGGCAATTACGATGAGATTAGGCAAGATTTAGGGAGCATAGAATGGGGAAGTAAACTGCAGGGGATGGGCACATTAGAAATGTGGAGCTTATTCAAGGAAAAGCTCCTGTGTGTCCTAGATAAATGTGTACCTGTCAGGCAGGGAGGAAGCTGTAGAGTGCGGGAGCCGTGGTTTACGAAGGAGGTGGAATCTTTGGTCAAGAGGAAGAAGAAGGCTTATGTTAGGATGAGATGTGAAGGCTCAGTTAGGGCACTTGAGGGCTATGAGGTAGCCAGGAAAGACCTAAAGAGAGAGCTCAGAAGAGCCAGGAGGAGACATGAGAAGTTGTTGGTGGATAGGATCAGGGTAAACCCTAAGGCTTTCTATAGGTATTTAAGGAATAAAAGAATGACGAAAGTAAGATTAGGCCCAATCAAGGATAGTAGTGGTAAATTGTGTGTGGAGTCAGATGAGATAGGGGAAGCACTAAATGAATTTTTTTCAACAGTATTCACTCTAGAAAGCGACAATGTTGTCGAGGAGAATACTGAGATACAGGCTAGTGGACTAGGTGGGATTGAGGCTCACATGGAAGAGGTATTAGAAATCCTTCAGAAGGTGAGGATAGATAAGTCCCCTGGGCCGGATGGGATTTATCTTCAGATCCTCTGGGAAGCCAGGGAGGAGATTGCCGTGCCTTTGGCATTGATCTTTAACTCGCCATTGTCTACAGGAATAGTGCCAGATGACTGGAGGATAGCAAATGTGGTTCCCCTGTTCAAGAAGGGGAGTAGAGACAACCCTGGTAATTATAGACCAGTGAGCCTTACCTCAGTTGTTGGTAAAGTGTTGGAAAAGGTTATAAGGGATAGGATTTATAATCATCTAGAAAAGAATAAATTGATTAGGGATAGTCAGCACAGTTTTGTGAAGGGAAGGTCGTGCCTCACAAACCTTATTGAGTTCTTTGAGAAGGTGACCAAACAGGTAGATGAGAGTAAACTGGTTGATGTGGTGTATATGGATTTCAGCAAGGCGTTCGATAAGGTTCCCCACAATAGGCTATTGTACAAAATGCGGAAGAATGGAATTGTGGGAGATATAGCAGTTTGGATCGGAAATTGGCTTGCTGAAAGATGACAGAGGGTGGTAGTTGATGGGAATTGTTCATCCTGGAGACCAGTTACTAGTGGTGTACCGCAAGTGTCGGTGTTGGGTCCACTGCTGTTTGTCATTTTTACAAATGACCTGGATGAGGGCGTAGAAGGATGTGTTAGTAAATTTGCAGACGACACTAAGGTCGGTGGAGTTGTGGATAGTGACGAAGGATGCTGTAGGTTGCAGAGAGACTAGATAAGCTGCAGAGCTGGGCTGAGATGTGGCAAATGGAGTTTAATGCAGACAAGTGTGAGGTGATGCACTTTGGTAGGAGTAACCAGAAGGCAAAGTACAGGGCTAATGGTAAGATTCTTAGCAGTGTAGATGAGCAGAGAGATCTTGGCGTCCATGTACACAGATCCTTGGAAGTTGCCACCCAGGTTGACAGGGCTGTTAAGAAGGCATACAGTGTTTTAGCTTTTATTAATAGGGGGATCGAGTTCCGGAACCAAGAGGTTATGGTGAAGCTGTACAAAACTTTGGTGCGGCCGCACTTGGAGTATTGCGTACAGTTCTGGTCACCGCATTATAAGGACGATGTGAAAGCTTTGGTAAGGGTGCAGAGGAGATTTACTAGGATGTTGCCTGGTATGGAGGGATGGTCTTACGAGGAAAGGCTGAGGGACTTGAGGCTGTTTTCATTAGAGAGAAGAAGGTTGAGAGGTGACTTAATTGAAACATACAAAATAATCAGAGGGTTAGATAGGGTGGATAGGGAGAGCCTTTTTCCTAGGATGGTGACGGCGAGCACGAGGGGGCATAGCTTTAAATTGAGGGGTGAAAGATATAGGACAGATGTCAGAGGTAGTTTCTTTACTCAGAGAATAGTAAGGGAATGGAACGCTTTGCCTGCAATGGTAGTAGATTCGCCAACTTCAGGTACATTTAAGTCGTCATTGGACAAGCATATGGACGTACATGGAATAATGTAGGTTAGATGGGCTTGAGATCGGTATGACAGGTCGGCACAACATTGAGGGTCGAAGGGCCTGTACTGTGCTGTAATGTTCTATGTTCTATATCAGACCTCTTACAAAGCAATACAGGTTAGTTTGCTGATTTAAGATTAGACATTCTGGCCTCCCATAAAGAGGTTTGTTGGCATCACTGCTTTTTCTCACTTTGTTTTTGGGATGTGGGCATCGCTGGGTTTGTCAGCAATCATTAACGATATCTAACTACTCTTGAACTGAGTGACTTGTAAGGCCATTTCAGAGAGCAGTTAAGTTTCTATCTCATTTCATATACTTATGCATTTGTTTGAATACCTAGAGGGTTTTGTAACATAAGCTGCTTTGGAACTGATTGGGGAAGAGCCTCATTGTGTCTTTTAAGAGAAAAATGGTTAAAGGCTGGAAACAGAGAAAGGTGCATGGCAGTAAGGAGTCATTGGCATTTTGTTTTTGATTGGCCTAGCAAAGAGCTGATACTGGTGCATAGGTCCATATGGCTTCTTCTGAACTGTAAACTGGCATGCTCCTGTGGAATTATGATGCTTAATGTTAACTAGATAAACATGTTGCACACGCTGAGATGCATAAATGACAGTTAGATGAATGATCAGCTAATCTGTTTTTGCTGATGTTGACTGGAGAGAAGAGATGTTGACCAGATGAACTTTCTACTCTTCACATTGTATTACTAGGACTGTAACATCTTCCTGAACCAAAGAAACAGTCAGCTTCCTGGTGCAGTTGTCATCTGAGGTGTGGCCTGAGTAAATCATGCACCAGTTCCTTTGTCCTGCCCAAATTTAAAGCACTCATTTGTGGGTTCAAATCCCAATCCAGCAAAACAATGATTTGGAAGAGAGCCTGAATATGAGTGCCAAGATAATAAAATGTGAGGCTGGATGAACACAGCAGGCCAAGCAGCATCTCAGGAGCACAAAAGCTGACGTTTCGGGCCTAGACCCTTCATCAGAGAGCGGGATGGGGAGAGGGAACTGGAATAAATAGGGAGAGAGGGGGAGGCGGACTGAAGATGGAGAGTAAAGAAGATAGGTGGAGAGAGTATAGGTGGGGAGGTAGGGAGGGGATAGGTCAGTCCAGGGAAGACAGACAGGTCAAGGAGGTGGGATGAGGTAAGTAGGTAGATGGGGGTGCGGCTTGGGGTGGGAGGAAGTGATGGGTGAGAGGAAGAACCGGTTAGGGAGGCAGAGACAGGTTGGACTGGTTTTGGGATGCAGTGGGTGGGGGGGAAGAGCTGGGCTGGTTGTGTGGTGCAGTGGGGGGAGGGGACGAACTGGGCTGGTTTAGGGATGCAGTAGGGGAAGGGGAGATTTTGAAACTGGTGAAGTCCACATTGATACCATATGGCTGCAGGGTTCCCAGGCGGAATATGAGTTGCTGTTCCTGCAACCTTCGGGTGGCATCATTGTGGCACTGCAGGAGGCCCATGATGGACATGTCATCTAGAGAATGGGAGGGGGAGTGGAAATGGTTTGCGACTGGGAGGTGCAGTTGTTTGTTGCGAACTGAGCGGAGGTGTTCTGCCAAGCGGTCCCCAAGCCTCCGCTTGGTTTCCCCAATGTAGAGGAAGCCGCACCGGGTACAGTGGATGCAGTATACCACATTGGCAGATGTGCAGGTGAACCTCTGCTTAATGTGGAATGTCATCTTGGGGCCTGGGATGGGGGTGAGGGAGGAGGTGTGGGGACAAGTGTAGCATTTCCTGCGGTTGCAGGGGAAGGTGCCGGGTGTGGTGGGGTTGGAGGGCAGTGTGGAGCGAACAAGGGAGTCACGGAGAGAGTGGTCTCTCCGGAAAGCAGACAGGGGAGGGGATGGAAAAATGTCTTGGGTGGTGGGGTCGGATTGTAAATGGCGGAAGTGTCGGAGGATGATGCGTTGTATCCGGAGGTTGGTAGGGTGGGGTCCTTCCCAAAATCCACAACCCTGCCTGCCCTGGTCGACCCATCGTCTCAGCCTGCTCCTGCCCCACCGAACTCATCTCCACCTATCTGGACTCCATTTTCTCGCCTTTGGTCCAGGAACTCCCCACCTACGTCCGTGACACCACCCACGCCCTCCACCTCCTCCAGGACTTCCAATTCCCTGGCCCCCAACACCTCATATTCACCATGGATGTCCAGTCCCTGTACACCTGCATTCTGCATGGAGATGGCCTCAAGGCCCTCCGCTTCTTCCCGTCGCGCAGTCCCGACCAGTCCCCCTCCACCGACACTCTCATCCGCCTAGCTGAACTCGTCCTCACACTCAACAACTTCTCTTTTGACTCCTCCCACTTCCTACAGACTAAGAGGGTGGCCATGGGCACCCGCATGGGCCCCAGCTATGCCTGCCTCTTTGTAGGTTACGTGGAACAGTCCCTCTTCCGCACCTACACAGGCCCCAAACCCCACCTCTTCCTCCGGTACATTGATGACTGTATCGGCGCCGCCGCTTGCTCCCCAGAGGAGCTCGAACAGTTCATCCACTTCACCAACACCTTCCACCCCAACCTTCAGTTCACCTGGGCCATCTCCAGCACATCCCTCACCTTCCTGGACCTCTCAGTCTCCATCTCAGGCAACCAGCTTGCAACTGATGTCCATTTCAAGCCCACCGACTCCCACAGCTACCTAGAATACACCTCCTCCCACCCACCCTCCTGCAAAAATTCCATCCCCTATTCCCAATTCCTCCGCCTCCGCCGCATCTGCTCCCACGATGAGACATTCCACTCCCGCACATCCCAGATGTCCAAGTTCTTTAAGGACCGCAACTTTCCCCCCACAGTGATCGAGAACGCCGTTGCCCGCGTCTCCCGTATTTCCCGCGACACATCCCTCACACCCCGCCCCCGCCACAACCGCCCTAAGAGGATCCCCCTTGTTCTCACACACCACCCTACCAACCTCCGGATACAACGCATCATCCTCCGACACTTCCGCCATTTACAATCCGACCCCACCACCCAAGACATTTTTCCATCCCCTCCCCTGTCTGCTTTCCGGAGAGACCACTCTCTCCGTGACTCCCTTGTTCACTCCACACTGCCCTCCAACCCCACCACACCCGGCACCTTCCCCTGCAACCACAGGAAATGCTACACTTGTCCCCACACCTCCTCCCTCACCCCTATCCCAGGCCCCAAGATGACATTCCACATTAAGCAGAGGTTCACCTGCACATCTGCCAATGTGGTATACTGCATCCACTGTACCCGGTGCGGCTTCCTCTACATTGGGGAAACCAAGCGGAGGCTTGGGGACCGCTTGGCAGAACACCTCCGCTCAGTTCGCAACAAACAACTGCACCTCCCAGTCGCAAACCATTTCCACTCCCCCTCCCATTCTCTAGATGACATGTCCATCATGGGCCTCCTGCAGTGCCACAATGATGCCACCCGAAGGTTGCAGGAACAGCAACTCATATTCCGCCTGGGAACCCTGCAGCCATATGGTATCAATGTGGACTTCACCAGTTTCAAAATCTCCCCTTCCCCTACTGCATCCCTAAACCAGCCCAGTTCGTCCCCTCCCCCCACTGCACCACACAACCAGCCCAGCTCTTCCCCCCCACCCACTGCATCCCAAAACCAGTCCAACCTGTCTCTGCCTCCCTAACCGGTTCTTCCTCTCACCCATCCCTTCCTCCCACCCCAAGCCGCACCCCCATCTACCTACTTACCTCATCCCACCTCCTTGACCTGTCCGTCTTCCCTGGACTGACCTATCCCCTCCCTTCCTCCCCACCTATACTCTCTCCACCTATCTTCTTTACTCTCCATCTTCAGTCCGCCTCTCCCTCTCTCCCTATTTATTCCAGTTCCCTCTCCCCATCCCGCTCTCTGATGAAGGGTCTAGGCCTGAAACGTCAGCTTTTGTGCTCCTGAGATGCTGCTTGGCCTGCTGTGTTCATCCAGCCTCACGTTTTATTATCTTGGAATTCTCCAGCATCTGCAGTTCCCATTATCTCTGAATATGCATTTTCTTGACACAAATTAGCTTTTCTTCCTTTTGTCGTTGTGAAGTTGTCTTTAGGATTTTTTTTGGTCTACAACAATACCTTTATAAACTGCTGCACTGAATTAAAATGATAAGAGAGGACTTTAAAGAGAAAGTGAATTTCAGGGTGGAATCTGGTGTAGAGCTTAATGCTTGTAATAACTCTGTTACTTATTAGACGAGTTCAGAATGTTGCTAACCATGGTTTGATTCCGATCCAGTGATCAGAGATATAGTGAGAAAATAGTTTTCAATAGGAAAGTAGAACTTTTTTTGAAAAGAAGTTAGTTAAATTAACCAATTGTTCATCAAAATCTATCCAGTGATAGCAACGTGTTAACAATAAGTTCAAATCAACAGTGACCTTGCGAAACTTCTTAACTGAAATTCAATCTATATTATTCTTGACCAGTTTTGCTGAATTTAATGAACCAGTTTGTGGAAAGACCGGACACAGGGTTATCTGTCAGAAGCCATGATCTGTGTAAAATCGGCCTGAAGCAAGAAACTATAGAAGTGAGGCAGCAACAATCAGTTTGCATTTATATAGTGCCATTGAAGCAGTAATACTTCCCCAGACACTTTCGAGGAATGTTATCAAACAGAATTGTACAAGCAACCAAAAACTTTGTTACAGAGGTAGGTCTTAAGGAATGTCAAGTAAGAAGAGAGAGGTAGTGGGAGAGGTGGAGGGGAAAAGGATGAGAATTCAGAACCTGGGGCCTAGGAAGCTAAAGGTCACCAAAAATAGGCAAAATATATCCAGGTTCCACATGGAAGTAAAATGACAGAACCACCAAACTGTAGGAATTGTAGAGATAGGAAATTAAGCAAGAAATACCAGTGAATCAAGAAATATGGTTATGTATTTTTATGGCATCTTATTTGCATTCTGCAGAAATAGATAAACACTAAACATAATGTGAATTACTTTTGATGTGCAGTGATTGTTATTCACAAAGATGATTTTCACCAGTAAGATTCTGCAAATATTTGTGAAACAAGTTAGTGGCTAATCTGCTTTTAATTTTGATTTTGGGGTCAAATGTCAGTGAGCACGCTGCTATTTTTCAAATATAGCAAAGAATGTTTAACATCCAATTGACAGAGAAAAAATTGGAGATCAAGTTTATTTTTAGAAATTTAATCACTTGTTTCCTTATGATTGTGTATGAAAATCATAAAATAACTTGAGTAAACAATGTTAGATTTTGGAGTTTAAGCCTCTTCATGCTGTAAATTTCTGTTCTGCCTGACATGGTTCTTTGTGCTATTTATAGTGCTATTTATAATTGATTCATTTTTAGAAGACCATGTAAGTTCTATTGAATGGAATGAATCTCATTCGACTTAACAAGATGTTACTGGACACAATCCAGCTTAAAATAGTCTATAAAAAATATTTGGAAGCAATTTTCTCCTCCTCACCCTCTTTTGCTACCATATTTGGTGATTCCTTGTATAAAATTGCATCTTGTGCCATTGTTCTGTCATCAGGCTTTTGAAGGCGTATTGTGTTTGACCCTTGCATTTCTTTTATTACCAGTCAGCTGAGGAATTATAATTACAGATAGGCGCTGTTAACTGTTTTCCCATCTTTTAATTTTACCAGTCCATCTTCTATAAGATGGCACATGGGTGGTGAAGACCAAGCTTAATTCCCTGGTGAAGCAGCCAGATATACCAGGGAAGTCAGGCATAGTTCAGTACCCATATTAAAGTTGTGCTTTAATTTAACTTTTATTTCCACTTTAAATTTAAACATTTTTAACTGCTTTTGTTTACTTATTGTACTGAAATTGAAATCACCTGTTAGTGCTACTTCAACAGCTCTATCACTGGCAAGACAGTGTAAGAAAGATCACTGTGACAAGTCTACATAAGCGGAGGTGATGTAGCCACCTCAGGGGCCTTTGAATGTAAATTTCAATGTTCCTCTCTAACAAGAGAGAATCTAACCATCTCTTTTTGACATTCAATGGCATTATCATCACTGATCTCCCATTATCGACATCCTGTGGTTACCATTGACCAGAGCTGAACTGGACTAGCTATATAAATAATGTAGCTACAAGAGGAGGTCAGAGGTTAGGATTCCTGTAGTGAGTAATTTTCCTTCGGATTTCCGCAAAGTCTGTTCACCGTCTGAAAGGTGCAAGTCAGAAGTGTAATGGCATACTCCCCACTTGTCTGGATGTCTTCAACTCCAACAACCCTGAAGAAGCTTGAAACCATTCAGGATAATGCAACCCACTTGAATTGTACCATATCCAGCAACATTCATTCCCTGCTCCACTGATGTTCAGTAGCAGCAGCGTGTACCATCTACAAGATGCATTGCAGAAGTTTACCAGTGCTCCTTAAATAGTACTTTCCAATTCAAAGACCGCTGCCATCTAGAACAACAAGGGAAGCAGGTACACGGCAGTTGTCCTCCCAAGAGCCATGATGTGAGAAAAACAAAGCTTTAGGTTAAGTTCACTTGAAGAAACTTACTCTTTGAACCAAAAGAAGTTATGTCTTGCTTTTGGATTAAGATGATCCAGGATTGTATCATCACCCCACCATCAGTTACTTTGAATACCTTGCTTCATATAACCTTACTACAAGCAAAGCAAGTATTTTGTCCTAGATTTTGTACATTTAAAGACAAACGGATGGAAATAGGTGTGAACAACTCTGTTAATGTATTAACAGTTTACATTAGAGGAGAGTTCTGTCAACTTGTTCCTTTGTAATTTCTGTTCTCTGTCCAGTGGCAGATCAAACCATTAGTGCCACAACCACCACCTTGTAGGGTAGCAAGATGAGTCCCAAATTTAGTTAGAGTGGGGATTGACACTTTCCCTTGTCAGTGTTGTAATCTGGCACTGTGGGTAGTGATGATAGAAGCTACAGCTTCCTTTCAATCCCATGGCTGACCAGGAAACATGCCTGCTTTTAATACCTGCCTTGCAGTGTTGCAAGTTTACTGTGTGTTGAAAAGATTTGCAGTTGACACACGACCCTTTTGACTGTGTTATGAAAGCATGTTCCTTGGTCATAAGTGCTGAATTGGAACTTAATCCTGAACTCTGGGCTAGGAGCTGGAATGCTACCTACTGCACTGTAAGACTTGCACCAACTGTAATTTCATAGATCAACAAGGATAACAGGGGTTACCTTTTTGTAAATTTATCATGCTATAATTATAGCTTATGGAGTGGAAGTGCTGCAATGTGACAAAGCAAATTGTTATAAATACAGACACAAATATTTCCGTGGAAAAATAAAGCCAGAATTTTAATGTCAAATTGATCAATATGCTAATTGGTCCAATATCTCAATTTCACCTGAAAGCTTTGATTCCTGGAATACAACTCCATGAGATAAGGCTACATATATCTTAATGACTGTAATTGCTTGCAGAATTGCAAGTTTTTCTTGAAATCTAGTGTAGGTTTGATTTTTTTCTTAAAAAATTAACTTTTTTTTCCTCATTAACCTGTTCAGAGATGTTACTATGCTCCTCTTGAGCAGGTGGGACTTGAACCTAGGTATCTTGATCCAGGGATTAGGGACACTATGCCACAAGAGGGCCCCTTAGCACCGGTTCGATAAATTATGCATTTAACAGGAATAATGTGTGCTTCTATATCTGACAGGTGAGCCAGTGGACCAGACTGTGTGAAATTAGCATTCCGCTGGCTGTGGAAGGCTTCATGAAAAATTTAAGTGACCAGAGTGTAACTATTCCACCTGAGATACTACACCTTGAGCACAAACTGAGGGAACCAGTGCGAGTTCATAATGATGACAAGATTCGTCGGCGGAAATTGCAGCTATTATCCAAGGAAAGTAATGAGGTGTCCGTTGAAAATGGATTGAAAAGATCACTGGAATCTTACACTGATGGAAGGGATGACACATCACAAGAAAGAAAGAAGGAAAATAAGGATACTGAGGTGTGCAGCCTGGAACTGAAGACAGCTCTTTCTAAATTAACTTTGGAACAGGTACCAGCTGTGACCAACAGGGAGCAGAGCAGCATTAGGAAAGTGAAGACAACTGACCTTCCGCCGTTGGAACATGTCTTTGCTGAGGGGATTTATTTCACTCTCACAGATGTGGTCTTGCTGCCTTGTCTTCACCACTTTTTTGTAAGTTGTTAATTTTTGAATTGTTCATTGATTTTTTTTCGGTAAAACTTGAAGTCGCTGTTGATTTTGATTTTGTCTTCTTGTAGAAAAGGTTCATATTGACTTTCTACTGTACAGTCTGTGCTGGCATTTTTTAAAATCTGGATTTAAAATTAATTTCATAAAAAAGATGAAATAACCACTTGAAAATATTTTTTGACTTTATTTTTTCAAAAAAGCAATTTGCTTGTAATGTGCAGAACTCTGATTGTTCCTTAAGTTGTATGGACTATGAAGAGCCGAATTTTCAAAGTTTAGGCTATTTTGGCATTGTTTTGTATTTGCAGTCTTGTTTTTATATCTGACTTTTCTTCTGGCCTATGGCTCTATAGAAACTGTAGTCGGCCATTCGTTCCCTTGAGCCAGATTGCCATTCCATTCAGTCATCTGATCTGTACCTGAGTTCCATTTATCCATCTTTTATGCTCAATTCCCTGATAACCTTGTCTGATGCAAATCTGGCAAACACAGTCTTGAAAATTTCAACTGAGGTTTGAAGATTTTGTGCTCAAGGTGTAGTATCTCAGGTGGAATAGTTACACTCTGGTCACTTAAATTTTTCATGAAGCCTTCCACAGCCAGCGGAATGCTAATTTCACACAGCCTGGTCCACTGGCTCACCTGTCAGATATAGAAGCAGACATTATTCCTGTTTCATCAATTTCAACTGAGGTTTGAAGATTTTCACGTATTTTATAAAATGCTTCCTGGTTTCACTCCTGAATGATATAGTGTTATCTTGAAAGATTGTGCGATGTTGGTTCGGGATTCCTTCAAAAACAGGACATAACGCTTTGTTGCTGTGACAAAGTGAGTGTTTCTTACGTGTGAGTAAAACCAAACATTTCATCAGATTGACCTGGGGAGAAAGTGAGAGGAGTGAGTGTGTCACAGTTGAGGTTAATGCAATTCTCACCTAATAAGTCTATGCATGTGAATGAAATAACTCCACAGAGACTGGTATCCTGTCACCAACTCACCCTTTATTTACACGTGCATAGTACATGATACTGACCGAGTTAGCTCAGAGCCAGCTCCTAGAGTGAGCAGAACCCCTGATACTCCTGTTTGTATCTGTCAGCCAGGGCTCCCTGATTGGACCAGGTAGCTGACCCAATCAGGGAACTCATATTCTGTGAGATCCACTTGGCTGATGACATTCCAATCACTACATTGGACTTTTCATTAGCAGCAGGAATCAGAAGTAGGCCTGTCTCAAGGCAGTGTAACCGGTCTTGGATCAAATGCTATCAGAGATAATGGGAACTGCAGATGCTGGAGATTCGAAGATAATAAAATGTGAGGCTGGATGAACACAGCAGGCCAAGCAGCATCTCGGGAGCACAAAAGCTGACGTTTCGGGCCTAGACCCTTCATCAGAGAGCTCTTTCTTCATAGATGCTGCTGGACCTGCTGAGTTTCTCCAGCATTCACTGTTTGTTGTCTGATAATTTTCTGTATGTGGGAGCTTGCTGTGTGCAAATTGTCTGCCATGTTTCCTATGATAGTGGCTACATTTCAAAGTATTTAATTGGCTGTATTGTACTGAGGACGTACTGAGTTTCTGAAAGGAACTAGATAAATGCAAGTGTTTTTATTATGCCCAAATCAAAACTCATAATGATGATGTGGTTCTCATTGGAAAACAAAAGTTGCCCAAAGGCTTAAAACTTATAGTAGCTGTACAGTAACTAACGTTCCTGTTTGTTGACATCTAGTTTTTGCCCTTTCTATCAGTTTAATGAATAAGTAATTTTGTGTCCACGTATGAAAGCGTAATGCCCTTTATTAGCTGGGAACTAACTCAGCAGACATTACATGAGAAAATATTTTGCATGAGCTCACATTGAAGGAGCTGCAAAAATGCACATTATTTCTGTTCAAATGATTAATTTTAAAGTTTGATGATTCTCAGTTTAGTCCTTTTAGTGGAAGTTTCAACTCACTATACTTTGAGCCCGCCTTGAAGCCTGCTCTCATTTCTTGGAACCAGTGTAGATTAACTATGATAGTCTCCTCATTAAATCCCTTGCACGCAATGTGTTTTAATAGGGTTGGAACACTGATAGGCTGTGGAAGTTGTTGTACTCCAGATAGGAATGCAGTAGAAGATAGAACCAGGGCCTAGATCTTTACACACTTACAAGCTTTCATTTACGGAGACATATTAAAATTGTGCTCGTTCAAACCAAGCACCCTTAGTTTCAAGATAACAAGGTGTACAGCTGGATGAACACACCAGGCCAAACAGCATCTTAGGTGCGGGAAAGCTGATGTTTTGGGCCAAGACCTGACCTTAGTTTCAACCTGCTCCTATTTGCTTTTTATCAACGTGTTTGGACAGATTTCCATAATGGGCCAGACTTGAATTTGACCTAGAGGTAGGAACACTACTGCAGGAAACACTTTCTTCTCCCAATTTATAGGTGCAGAAGTGAATCCCAAATTGATTAGCCCCTGTATACAATTAAATACTTAATTAACATACAATTTGCACACACAAACACCCAAGCTGCTAAAAATGAGAGTAAGTGATAATGTACTGTTAATGTCACAAGACTAATATTCCAGAACCCACAAGCAAATGTTATGGGAACATGGGTTCAATTCCCACTGTGGCAGATGGTGAAGTTTAAGAAGGACTCATGATACTGTAATAGTGTCTGTACATCTGTGCCAGAAGGTCTGGGTTCAAGTCTTACCTGTCAAAGAGATATATTATAAGATGTGCCAATGAGCTAATTTAAAGGAAACATCCTGAGTTTGGAAATGTTCCTGTTGTTTGTTACTACTTTCACATTCAGTAATATTGATAAAAATGTAAATTTGAATTCCAATACTATTTGGGTGCAGGATTCCTGTTTATTGGGCTGGGTGACTTAGAGCACATTATATACTTATGTAACTGCTGAGAAAATGTATAGAGCTCCATGGGGAAGTGTACAGGTTATCTCTATGCAGGTTGTGAGGTTTTGGCATATGTGCTTGGATCCTCTACACAACACCCATTCTGTACCTTTCTCAGAAGTTAAAACCTAGCCAAAACATTTTACACCAAATTAATGTTTTTGATCTCCAAAGTCAGTCTTTCAAAGTGAACCTTGTGCTACAGGTTCACTTAGTTCCACACGGCATTGAGAGACCTTCCATTGCTGTTGTTGCCTGGCGTCTGATTTTTCCCAGCCCATGCAGTGCTCCTGCGTTGCAGTGTGGATATCCGAAAAAATGAGTTGACCTCATCTTATCATTGCAAGATTAGCCATCCTTTATTGATACAGCTTTTGTGGATTCTGAATAGCTGAATGTTTACACACCCTGGAGTTTCTATTTGAAAATTCTGTATATGGCTTGCAAATCTAATGACAGTGAAGTAAAATGCATACAGAAAAATTAACTAATGTAGATTAAAATCATGTGGACTAAAATTAAAAGTTTATCCCTTCCTTAAAGGTCTTTGACCTGATCTTTAGTAACTGTATAAAAAGATATTTTTGTGACTACATGGCCTTTTGGTTGTGGTTTGAGGACTGGGTGAGAAATTGTAGCTGTCATACAAATACTGGCATATAAGAAGGAATGTGTAGAATAATTAGATGATCCTTTTAGGGAAACCAACTCTGTATTAGAGGACTATTTACTGCACCTGCCACGGATTTGATGTATCTCTCTTGGATAGCTCTCACACTAACCATTTTTCTGTGCTGTGGAAACAGAATATATTAGTCTCTGAGGATTTTCACAATCTGCAAAGGGTGGTGTATTTTTCTTGTGATTCCTAAATTCATTCCTTTAAAACTGATGATTTTGAGCTTTTTTCACTTCGTGCAAAGCTTAGAAGTCACACAGCAGACTTTCCAGTAGACAATAAGAAAGCTGCATATCATGGATGGAAATGATTTAAGTATTTTCAAACACTTGAAGATGTAGGCTGTAAAGTTGTATCCATGCCCTGGACTGTTTCATTATAATGTGCAAATGAAATTATTCAGTTTTTCTGTTTTGTTAACTGTGTTAGGTATAAAACATTGGCCATTGATTTTACTCCCTATTGCAAACTCGGTTCCCTTGCCACCAACTCTGTCTCTCTCCTGAGCAACTGTCTGATGCTAACCAAGACTGTGTAAAACCTTTTTATTGTATTTAGTCTTGAGACAGACTACTTGTACACATTGACACCTTCATAAAGACTGTTCATTTCCATGTCTATAGCATTGCCTGACACAGCCCTTACTTCAGCTGATTTCTGCTGAAACTCTTGTCCATACCAATGGTACATGGAGTCTTTATCATATCAACAGGATAGAACAACATGGTGGCTCAGTGGTTAGCGCTGCTGCCTCACAATGCCAGGGACCCAGGTTTGACTCCACCCTTGTGCGACTGTCTGTGTGGAGTTTGCACATTCTCCCCGTGTCTGCGTGGATTTCCTTGGGGTGCTCTGGTTTCCTTCCACAGTCCAAAGATGTGCAGGCTAGGTGGATTGGCCATGCTAAATTGCCCATAGTTTTCAGGGATGGGCCTGGATGGCATGCTCTGAGGGTTGGTGTGAACTTATTGGGCTGAAGGGTCTGTTTCACTCTGTAGGGATTCTGTGATGATGTATGATGATAAACTGGTTCTACCCACCAAAGCTTGAGGTCATTCAGAACTCTGCCTCACTCTGAACTTGCATCAAGTCCTAATTGCTTATCTAACATCTTTTAACAAGTTTTTGTAGCCCAACATAATTATTTACCACTTGTTGGACAGAAAAAAAATGATGTGGAGGTGCTGCTGTAGGACTGTGGTAGACCAGGTCAAAAGTCACACGACACTAGGGTCTAGGCCCGAAACGTCAGCTTTTGTGCTGCTGAGATGCTGCTGGGCCTGCTGTGTTCATCCAGCTCCACGCTTTGTTATCTTGGATTCTCTAGCATCCACAGTTCCCATTATCTCTTGGTTACAGTCCAACAGATTTATTTGAAATCACAAGCTTTTGAACCACTGCCCCTTTGTCAAGTGAAGTAAAGACAGCACCTAGGCACAGACTTTATATTCAGAGAGATCAAAAGATAATGCAAATGGTGTGAGTGGAGTGTTGACAGGCCGCATAACAGGTCTCTGCAGATGATCACGAGTGTCTGATGGTGTGAATAAAGTGTCAACAGCTGAATAACAAGTGAAGGAATGACCTTTAATTCGAATAATTGATGCAGAGAGATAATTTTAAAAATTAAAAATAAGGTGGTACTGGAGACAAACCAAATGACTGGAATAACATGCCTAGGGGTACGAGTTGCATGCTGAGAATCTAACCAAAGTAATAAGTAACCCAAAACTGTACAAAGTAATTAAGATGGAGAGATTACAACAAATTATCAAGGTCGTTGTGTCAAAACAGGACAGTAAGGGTGATTCTACAGAACAACTTGCTATGATCTGTCTACCTTAATTAGTTTGTACAGTTTAGGCTTACTTATTACTTTGATTAGACCCTCGGCATGCATGTCTTCTACTTGACATGTTATTCCAATCATTTGGCTTGCATCCAGCACCACGTTCCTCTGAGTTAACACATTGTGGAGCTGGAGGAACGCGTCAGGCAGCATCGGTGGAGCAGGAAGGCAGATGTTGGAGGTCGTGACCCTTCATCAGGACTGGGGAGGGGGAAGGGAGCTGGGAAATAAATAGAGGGAAGAAGGGTGGGGCTGGGGGAGGGTAGGTGGGATGGCAATGGGTGGATGCGGGCAAGGGTAGTAGGGATTGGTCAGTGGGAATGGTGGGACGGATAGATGGGACAGAAGACAGACAGGTCGTGTCCGGCCAAGGAAGTGTGCATGAGAGGGAGGGTTGGACATGGGATGAGACCAGGGTGGTGGGGTGGGGGGGCGGGGGGGTTGAGGGGTAGAGAGATTTTGAAACTGATAATTTCTATGTTGAGGCCACAGGGCTGTAGGCTCCGGAGGCAGAATGTGAGCTGTTGTTTGCACGTGGCATCATTGTGACATTGGAGGAGGCCCAGGATGGATTTGCCTCTTAGCGAGGGGGAGTTAAAATGGTCGGCAACTGCCGTACAGTACTGCACATGCTGTACAAATCGGTCCCTGAGTCTGCGCTTGGCCTCACTGATGTAGAGGAGGCTACATTGGGAGTGATGGATATAGTAGACCAGGTGGAAGATGTACAGGTGAACCCCTATCAGATATAGAAAGTTTGTCTCGGGTCTTGGGTGGAGGTGAGAAGCGAGGTGTAGGAGCAGGTGTAGCACCTCCTGTGGTTGCAGGGAAAGATGCCGTGATGTGGTGGAGTTGGTGGGGAGTGTGGACCATATGAGGGAGTTGTGGAGTGAGCGGTCCTATGAAAGACTGATACGGATGGGGAGAGAAATGTTTCTTTGATGGAGGGGTTAGATTACAGGTTGCAGAATGGCGGAGGATGATGTGCTGAATGTGGAAGTTGGTGGAATGATATGTGAGGTAGAGGGACTCTACCTTATTTTTGTTAGGTGGTGGGGGTGTGAAGGCAGAAGTGCAGGAAATGCAAGAGATGTGGTTGAGGGCATTGTGGATCAACGGAGAAGGCAAGTTGCAGTCCTTGAAGTAGAAGGACATCTGGGATGACTAGGAGTGGAACACTCCATCTTGGGAGCAGATGTAGTGGAAGCAGAGGAGTTGGAAGCAGAGGGGTTGGGAGGAAAGGATCGCATTCTTGCAGGAGGGTGGGTGAGATGAGGTATAGTCCAGGTAGCTATGGGAGTCGGTGGGTTTGAAATAGATATCGGTGCTGAGATGGTTATCAGAGATTGAGACGGAGAGGCTCAGGAAGGGGAGGGAGGTATCAGAGATTGTCTAGGTGAATTTGAAGTTAGGGTGAAAGGTGTTTGTAAAGTTGATGAACTGTTCAAGCTCCTGATGAACATAAAATCTCTGCCTAGGTGCTCTCTTCATTTCACCTGATGAAGGGGTAGTGCTTCAAAAGCTTGTGATTTCAAATAAAACTTTTGAACTCTCATCTAGTGTCGTGTGACTTTTCACCTAGAAGAAAAGAAATAGCTTGAATTTATATAGAATGTTTCACAATTAAAGTGCATCTGAGAAGTTTTCCTGGTTTCACGGTTATCTGTTAAGGCCATAAATTACAGATTATATGGTAATTACCTCATTGTGGTTTCTAAGGCCTTGCTACATTTAAATTGTTTTCTATGTTGAAGAAGAATCTAATGTAGACTGTTCTAATGTAGACATTAACATTATGAAGAAGACTTTTTGCATTTATATAGCATCTTCATAACTGTTGGCTCTTCCAAAGCACTGTACATGTTATTGAGTACTTTTAAACTGTCACCATTGGTGTAAAACAGAGCAGCCAAGTCATACACTGCAAAATCCAACAAGCTGCTAGCAATGTAACAAGCCTCAGTGTGATACTGCAATGCAGTTTGAACAATGCTTTTGAATTGAGTTTGAAACCTCAGTATTCTGATTCAAAGACAATGACCTCCTTATGAGATTTGAGGGTGTGTAAGATGCCTTATCAATTTGAGCACTTTTTATTTTTTTCCCTTATAAATGATATATTGATTTGACACTTTCCATTGTGCCTGGTCTATTCTTCGTGAGCTTAATGATAGATGCAAAAGGGACAACAACTTTAAAAAATAGTTGAATCTGGCATTCATCTGGCACTAGAGGGCAGGGAGTCAGTCTCTAAAAGCTTTAGTTTAGTGTTTATTTTGCTCTTTGATGTTTAGTAATTGCAACAAATCAATTATGCAATGAGCAACATTTTGAGGGGTTGAGATTTGAAAAGCGATACTAGACACCGTCATGCAACTTAAATGTGAGGTGTTGGACAGTAACTTCCTTGTTATTGAGTAATTTGGATATGTCTTTCTCAGACCACATTGGATAAATGTTGTGTCTGGTGGAAGATTTTGTTACGTACTTTGTGTTTAACAAGCATCTCACTTCTGATGAAAGAGGAAACGAGTTTAAAATTTGGCTTGGTGAAGTTTTTGAAGGTCAGGATAAAGAAGACCTTTTGCCTTGGTTTTAGATTTCACACTTTGGCAAACACATGCCATCCTGTGTAAATCCAGAGATGTTAGAAATAGGAGCTGAATATTTCTGTGATTGCAGTAGGTTGTTCACATCGCAGCTGCTGAGGAAAGCAGGTCGCCAGTGTGGCACTGTCACTACATGCATGACAGAGCTCTTTACAAAGAAAAATGTCACACCATATATTTGAGAGGACATTTTGATTTAAGGGCAAAGTCACATTTTTGTTCCAAATTCTTCCCTGATCAGGTTTCTCTTGGGGATTGTCGAGACAAGACGCTGAAAACTTTGCCCTTTCTGGCCCGCTGGTACCAAAGTGTTCAGGAAGTTTCTGGAGTGAAGAAGGCGGCTGTAAGCTGTGGCATTCATCTTCTCAACCTCTCTGCTCCTTTGCCTTCCTCAAGTGCGGCAGTTTCGAGTTCCTGTAAACCTAAGAACGACAAGGATGAAACCACAGACATCTACTTCCGAGGTGGCCCAAGGCCCACCATGAATAAGCTAGAAGTAACTTAATATTTTTATGGTTTTAACATTTCCTTGGCTTCATATTTCATGTTGAGGAGACAAAAAATTGCTACAATATTTATTACATTGTAAACTTGCCCTGTGTCAAGATAGTCTTTTCATAATTGCCTGACTGACATTGCAAACTTAATGTGGAATATTGGAAAGATTTGAGACAAAAATGATATTCTTTTTTCTGTTTGAGAATGTAATGTTTTATAATTACAGAATACTAGAGTGTTTTCTTCAGAATTGGTAGATAAAGAGGTGGGTTGTTAAAAGGCAAAAGAGAATGAGATGGTTTTGGCATATATTTCAAAACAGCAAGCAAATTTGTTGAAACTCTGATGGAAGATGGTGTCGCAGAAAGGGAACAGCCTATAGACCAGATCTATAGGTCACAGAATTGAACATCTGGTAGGAGAATATTGCCAAGATGGAGAGAAATGAGACTCTGGAGGGTTTTATAAGGGAGGACAAGGATTTTGAGATTTTTACTGTTTCTGAGATATTTAGTGAAGAAATGGATGTAGAATCTATCCGGCTTTGAATAAGTTGAATTCAGATGAAGCTGGTGTATGGAGGCAGAGAAACAAGTGAGGATGAGGTTGATTAGGAATTCAGTAGCAACGGGGGGAATAGATATTCATGTGGAAGCTGAAAGTTCTGTTGGATCAGTTCCCCACCAGCTGAGGTTACTGTATAGGACCTGCCTTCTCAACATCTCCCCTTGCCTGAGGCATGGTAATCCTTGGGTTAAACACCACCAGACGTGTCTCTGTCTGATGAGAGAGCCGTTCTGTGGTCCTCTGGGGCTGTGCCGACTTTACCTTTTACAAGCTCAATGCAACACACATTGAGTAAACAACTCAGTTTTGCTACAATGCGTTACCACGCAAAACCTGAATAGGTGCCTGTCAAGCTGATATAGCAAAAACAGTTGGCATATTGGATGGAGCCGAAGATGATAGTTTTGTCTTTCTTTATTGCAGGAAATTTTCAGTTTATCATGGGTTTGTCACAATGACAGTTGGTAGCCTTGGGGAAGTGATGTAGTGATAATGTCACTGGACTAATAATCTACAAGCCAATCCAAGAGAATGGTCTGGGAACACTTGCTCAAGTCCTACAATGACAGGTGACAGAATTTAAGTTCAATCAATAAATCTAGAATTGAAAGCCGGTAATGGTGACCATGAAATCACGTTGGCTTTTTTATGAAAACCCTTTTGGTTCACTGACAACTTTTTAGGGAAGAAAACCTGTGCCCACTTACCTGGTTTGGCCTCCATCTGGCTGAAGACCCACTGTAATGTGGTTGATTCTTAGCTGCTCGTTGCAGTGAATGAGTAAGCTACCGTGTTTAAAGGCAATTAAGGGTAATGAATACTGACCCTACCAGCAATATCCACATCCCACTGAAGTATAAAGAACACTGATGAATGCTTCATTTAATGTGTTGAGTCTGCAAGATCAGCCCGTGCAGTAATCAACTGGTTTGCAGTCAATGTCCTGCATATACTGTTAGATTAATTGTACTTTAGTGGAGGAATAGAGCAAGTCAGCATTGTTGTACCAATCAGAACTGACCTTGACTCATGGATGATGTTCAAAAGCAGCTTGTAAATGTTGAGCAGCTGGGAGCCAAGGGTGGATCTGTGTAGAGGTCAGTTTGTGGGTGGAAGGAAAACACAGTTATATCAATAGTTAATTTGTATTCGGCTTGCACAAAACTTGGGTTTTAAAAACTTTTAGGTGTTTGGATAGAAAATGAAAGGAAGAATGGTGATTCACAGTGTTTGAGTTCCTAGTGAAGAGTGAGTTTGAGGACAGGGTATTGATTCTATCTGTCACTAAGAAGGAACAAAGAAGAGGAACTCAGTAGAAATGGACTAGTGATTAAAGTAGGAAATGTTATGGAAGCAATGGAGATGTAGTTGGAAAACTCTTGTCTGAAGATGCAGGGCAAAACTTTATCAGGTTTTTGACTCCAAAGGTTGTATTGACTGAAGTCCTGATGAAGGGTCCTGACCTGAAACATCAACTTTCCTGCTCCTCTGATGCTGCCTGCCCTGCTGTGTTCCTCCAGCTTCACACTGTATTGATTCTGACTTCCACATCTGCAGTTCTTGTGATCTCATGGATCAAAATACACTGTTTCAGCTGGTTCAGGAAGAAACAAAGTTCTTAAAAGCAGAATATTTATGTTAGCACAACTGAAGGAAAGCCCAATATCATACAAGATAATTAGGTTAAAGTTGACATATCTTTCTAGAAATCTGAACCAGTTGACAAATTTGATCAAAGTCTCTCAAATTAGTAGATTTTCAGTTATCATTTCAATGAAAACCTGAGAATGTGTGGCATTCTGAATGTGTTATAAACGTCAGAAGATATATCGTCTCATTGATTAAAATACACAACAATTCTAACAATGTTTATCTGTGGTAATTATCAGAAACAAATTACAAAGAGCAAAGAGACAAATAAAGTGTTTATTTTATAGCATATGCTTCTGAACTATTGGATGTTTTCACTTGTGCATCAACAAGACATTTTTGTTGCTGTATCATACGTTTTGTTTTTAACATTTTCAAATGTTCTACACCTGGCAGTGGTTATTTGATGTTACTGGAAGTACAGTGTAAACTCCCTTCATACCTCACTGTTTTCCAGTTCTCCCAAGCTAATTACTGTACTCACTCTTAGGGATTTATAAACATCCCAAGCCCTTGAAAGAGGAATTTAGCTCTGCTGAATATTTTCCATATTAAACCCTTAATGTTTAAGGCTTAAATTGCTGAAAGTAGTTGAACAGGAAGCTCCAGTGTCATATACTTCAAACTAATTACTATTTTCTTTATATTGATGTATGGCACATGGTAGTTACCAGTCAGATTTATTGCTCTTCCCTAATTGTGCCAGTGAGGGTGATGGTTGGCTGCCTTGTTGTACTGCTGCAATTCTTGGAATGTAGGGACACCTACTGTACTGACAGGGAGAGAGTTCCTGGATTTTGACCCAGCGACAGTGAGGGAATGGTGGTATAGTTTCAAGTGAAGTGTTGTGTGGCTTGGAGGAGAACTTGCAGGTGATGATATTCCCATCCATCTGTGTCCTTTTTCCAGGTGGTGAGTTTGCAAGTTTGGAAAGTGTTGTTTAGTGGAGTCTTAATAGGTTACTGCAATGCATTTTGTAGATGGTACACACTGCTGCCACTGTGCATTGGTGGTGAAGTGACTGATTGTTGGAGGTTGGATGCACGCTGCTAATCAAGCAAGTAATGAATTAATTAACAATCATTCAAGAATTTCTTCTACAAGCGTGATATCCCTAACAGTTTCATAACTTTGAACTTCACTTTCCCAATCCTGATGTTCCATTCTTTCCTGACAGCACACTATAACTCATGCTAAAATTATTTCTAGATAATAAAATGTGAGGCTGGATGAACACAGCAGGCCAAGCAGCATCTCAGGAGCACAAAAGCTGACGTTTCGGGCCTAGACCCTTCATCAGAGAGGGGGATGGGGGGAGGGAACTGGAATAAATAGGGAGAGAGGGGGAGGCGGACCGAAGATGGAGAGTAAAGAAGATAGGTGGAGAGGGTGTAGGTGGGGAGGTAGGGAGGGGATAGGTCAGTCCAGGGAAGACGGACAGGTCAAGGAGGTGGGATGAGGTTAGTAGGTAGCTGGGGGTGCGGCTTGGGGTGGGAGGAAGGGATGGGTGAGAGGAAGAACCGGTTAGGGAGGCAGAGACAGGTTGGACTGGTTTTGGGATGCAGTGGGTGGGGGGGAAGAGCTGGGCTGGTTGTGTGGTGCAGTGGGGGGAGGGGATGAACTGGGCTGGTTGAGGGATGCAGTGGGGGAAGGGGAGATTTTGAAACTGGTGAAGTCCACATTGATACCATATGGCTGCAGGGTTCCCAGGCGGAATATGAGTTGCTGTTCCTGCAACCTTCGGGTGGCATCATTGTGGCAGTGCAGGAGGCGTTCCTGCAACCTTCGGGTGGCATCATTGTGGCAGTGCAGGAGGCTCAGCAACTCATATTCCGCCTGGGAACCCTGCAGCCATATGGTAAGCAACTCATATTCCGCCTGGGAACCCTGCAGCCATATGGTATCAATGTGGACTTCACCAGTTTCAAAATCTCCCCTTCCCCCACTGCATCCCTCAACCAGCCCAGTTCATCCCCTCCCCCCACTGCACCACACAACCAGCCCAGCTCTTCCCCCCCACCCACTGCATCCCAAAACCAGTCCAACCTGTCTCTGCCTCCCTAACCGGTTCTTCCTCTCACCCATCCCTTCCTCCCACCCCAAGCCGCACCCCCAGCTACCTACTAACCTCATCCCACCTCCTTGACCTGTCCGTCTTCCCTGGACTGACCTATCCCCTCCCTACCTCCCCACCTACACCCTCTCCACCTATCTTCTTTACTCTCCATCTTCGGTCCGCCTCCCCCTCTCTCCCTATTTATTCCAGTTCCCTCCCCCCATCCCCCTCTCTGATGAAGGGTCTAGGCCCGAAACGTCAGCTTTTGTGCTCCTGAGATGCTGCTTGGCCTGCTGTGTTCATCCAGCCTCACATTTTATTATCTTGGAATCTCCAGCATCTGCAGTTCCCATTATCTCTAAAATTATTTCTGTTGAGCTGTAAATTTTAGAGGCTGAATAAAAGTGCTGATGAATGACACAGGCACTCTGCTGACTCTGTAAGCTGAACCGGCACAGTTACCAGTTGGTCTTGCATCAATGTGCCTCCAGCTCTGCCCCATGGATGGGTTATTTAAGTTCAAGCAATGGTTTTAAACGGTGTCAATGACTTTGAGATCAACTGGCTATTTTACCAACAGGAAACCTCCCTTTTTGACAACTGGGTGGAGAGAGGCTGAGCGGCAACGTAGAAGAAATTGTTGATTAAATTTAAAATATTGATGGTTGGAAAAATAGGGAGAGTATTGAAAATTCTAGAGTGAAATGCACTATTGACAGATCATTTACTCTTATAATGCTGAATGGAAATTCTTCTGTTTGTTTTCTTGAAATAATTTTGGAAATGAGAACCCTTTCACAGAACACAGGACTAGATTATTTAATTCCTTGATGCTGTTGTATCATTCAATGATATCTTGGCTAATCTATGACCTCGTTCTATTTACTGAAATCTGTAGTAAATTTCTGAATGTCAGTCTTACCTATGTTATAGCACTCCTACCTCATGAGTGTCATGGTCATGGATTCAAGCCTTAGTGCAGGACTTGAACACCAAACCTGGGCTGATGCTTCATGATAAAGTGTTTGATTGTCAGAAGTCTCTTGAAAAGTTGTTAAGCCAATTCTGCCTCATTTCTCTCAATGTAAAAGGTCCAGTTGATGTTCTGGCCTAACATTTAGCCCTCAAACAGCATCACTATAGCAGATTATCAGTCTTTATCTAGCTTGTACTTGTTTTCTTATGAAAAAGGGACAAAAGTAGTCCACTTCTCCCCTTGAGTCTGTTCCACCGTTCAATAAGGTCATGGCTGATCTGATGTTAACCTCAACTCCACATTCCTGAAAATCCCTGATAATCTTTTCCCACATCTTCGTAATCAAGAATCTATTTGGTTACTTTCATGACGTAGTCCATTGCCTATAAGGTGCTTTAGGATTCCCTAAGATCATGAGAGGCACTAGATATAAATTACATTTTTTTCTTTTGAAGTGCAGGAACATGTCCCATTAAGATGAAGCTCATGAACTCGAAATGTGATATAGTCAGGCAAGTGAATAGCTTGCTTTCAGAGTTCTCTTTACTGATTCTGGATCTCTGATAACTACATCCATTGATTAAGTTTCAATCAGTTTCCAGTTGCAGTAGTCAGAGCGATAGAGTTCTGCAGCAGAAAAGATCATTCAGCCCATTATGTCTGTGTTGGTTTTATAATAGTGTAATTCCAAACAAAAACTTTATCTTCAAATATTGATCTAATGTTCTTGTAGAAGTTACAGTAGTCTTTGTAAAGTACTAATATTGAGTAGTGATGTAGTATAAAATAACTAAGAAATGTCTCCTGTCTACAAATAGGAGAATGGAATTTCTGCAAATTTCACATCACATCCATATCCATCGTGGAGCCTGGACTGGGGAAACCTTCCAGTAGCTGTAAACCCCATAGAAGGCAAGAATATTGTTTGTGCTTCTCTTTTTGCTTTGATAATGTCTGGCCCCAATATAACCTTGTTCCATGGACCTTTCTTGTGTCCAGGCCATGTCGTGCTATTATTGATGTCTGTCACTGTTTCTGACCTCTTCAAAGACTCAGATCTTTTATGTAAGAGTTGCCCTGTTATCAACCATTAAGGTGAGGTCTTTCACGTTTTACTAAGCCGCTGTTGACTTTGAAATAATATTTTTAAAATCAGTGCAACTTTCTGATCTCCTCCAAAATCCGTTGTCAGCTGTCTGCATCTTGTGCGGGTACAGGATTGATTTGGGGTTTTCTTTTGTCAATCCAGATTCAGATGCTTTCTTAGTGTTGCAGCATTACTGTACATTTTCCACATCTGTCCTAGTCTAATAGAGTTGTTCCTTATTATTTGAAGGGCTAAGCACTCAACCAGGAGTAGTTCCTCTTGATAGATTGTATAACCTTTGAATACATTTTAGTGTGCCTTTAATGCAGGTAACTATTTACATAAACATGGAGTTATTCTAACATTTTACATAGCTTCATAATCAAAACTTATAAGAATTGGCCGGAACAAAAGTTTTTAAGACAAATCTTCGGTAATAGTTACTGCAGATTTTGTTTACATTATATTGACTTTATAATGTGAAATAAATTACAAATGAGTTTTAGAACATAGCCTTGTGAAAGATGTAGCAAACATCAGCAAATACCACCCAGAAACTGATGTCCATTTCAAGCCCACCGACTCCCACAGCTATCTAGAATACACCTCCTCCCACCCACCTTCCTGCAAAAATTCCATCCCCTATTCCCAATTCCTTCGCTTCCACCGCATCTGCTCCCAGGATGAGGCATTCCACTCCCATACATCCCAGATATCCTCGTTCTTCAAGGACCGCAAACTCCCCCCCCACAGTGGTCAAGAACGCCCTCGACTGTGTCTCCCGCATTTCCTGCAACTCATCCCTCACACCCTGTCCCTGCAATAACCACCAAAAGAGAATCCCCCTCGACTCGCATAGCATCCCACCAACCTCCGGATACAACGCATCATCCTCCAACACTTTCGCCATCTACAATCCGACCCCACCACCAAAGACATTTTTCCATCCTCATCCTTGTCTGCCTTCCGGAGAAACCACTCTCTCCGGGACTCCCTTGTCCGCTCCACACTCCCCTCTAACCCCACCACTCCCGGCACTTTTCCTTGCAACTGCAGGAAGTGCTACACTTGCCCCCACACCTCCTCCCTCACCCACATCCCAGGTCCCAAGAAGACTTTGCACATCAAGCAGATGTTCACCTGCACATCTGCCAATGTGGTATACTGTGTCTGCTGTACCTCTACATTGGGGAAATCAAGCAGAAGCTTGGGGACCGTTTTGCAGAACACCTCCACTCGGTTCGCAAAAAACAACTGCACCTCCCGGTCGCGAACGATTTCAACTCCCCCTCGAATTCCTTAGACGACATGTCCATCCTGGGCCTCCTGCAGTGTGACAACGATGTCACCCAAAGGTTGCAGGAACAGCACCTCATATTCTGCTTGGGAACCCTGCAGCCCAATGGTATCAATGTGGATTTCACAAGCTTCAAAGTCTCCCCTCCCCAACATCCCAAAACCAGCCCAGTTCGTCCCCGCCTCCCTAGCCTGTTCTTCCTCTCACCACCCCCTCCTCCCACCTCAAGCCGCACCTTCATTTCCTACCTACTAACCTCATCCCGCCCCATTGACCTGTCCGTCCTCCCCGAATTACCTATCACCTCCCTACCTCCCCACCTATATTCTCCTGTCCACCTATCTTCTCCTCTATCCATCTTTGATCCGCCTCCCCCTCTCTCCCTATTTATTTCAGAACCCTCTCCCCATCCCCCTTTTCTGACGAAGGGTCTAGGCCTGAAATGTCAGCTTTTGTGCTCCTGAGATGCTGCTTGGCCTGCTGTGTTCATCCAGCTCCACACTTTGTTATCTCAGATCCTCCTGCATCTGTAGTTCCCATTATCTCTGATTAAAAACAAACCTTTTTCGTACAATTTTCGCTAACATTCATAGCTGTTGAGCCTCCCTGTCGTGATAAATGATGGGCCTATATTTCTTGGGAATAAACAAGCTTCTAGTACAGTTGCATTGCTATAGTTTCCTGTGGTTTTTGTTACTGGATACTGGAAAAGAAAATCAGATTTTCTACCTTTCCCCCACACCTCCACCCCTCATCCAACTTTTTCACAGAGAGAAATTTTACTTCTGAATAATGTGATGAAACCTCAACTTTTAAATATTAACCAAACTTCCCTAGCCTATTTTTCTGTGACTAGTTGACCTGACAATTTTGAAACTCAGCAGTTAAAACGCTAGCAGGTGTAAACGAGTCAGAGATGTAGTGGGAGGTGTCCAGTCATCATTTTGAAACAGCATATCATTCCATTGCCGCAGCAATAAAATCACCCTGAGAATGCTAACCCATGTAGTGCAGTTCACTCAGCCTCATTTTTAATCTGATAAAAGGTTAAATGATTTGCTTGTATTTCATTTTTGGAGGCTTCTCTGATTTATACTTCTATGATTGTCACATAACTCAGCCAGTTGTACACCCTGAGGAATGGCTCCTTTATGGTGGGTCTTTGACCCATTGACCTGTACAGCTATTTTACTGCTATAGTTGGATTCCACTGAGAAACACTCATGCTTTGTGCTTGGACACAAGCAACCTGCTGCTCTTGCTGTAGGCACTGATCTCATCCTTACCTTAAAATTTGACTTCACCTGTTACCGCTTTGATTCCACACCATGTGTGGCCAACAGGTTCTTGAACAAGAGGTGAGGGGACACGGAGTGGTGGGGTATGGAGAAGGACGGTGTTCCTGAATATTAGTTGATGGTTATACTGTGACATCCATAAAGGGCACAGCGAGAAGCCATTGATGAGCAAGAGGAGACATCTGACAGACATCATCTTTGCCATTACTCGCCCTGTCTTTGAAAGTGCTGAGTGATATTGAGGCAATTAGAGGCTGAGCATGTCCAAATTGCAAGCAAACTTCAGATTCCCTGAACAGAGCTGGCAGCAGAAAACCATCTGAATTGTCGTAACATCTGTCCACCCAGCTGCTTAGATCTGTTTCTTTAATCTAGGTAGTCGACTTTCTGATTTTCTTTTGATTTACTCATGGAATGTGGGCATCGCTGGCCAGCCAGCATTTATTGCCATCTCTAGTTGCCCTTGAGCTGGTGCTAGTGAGCTGTATTCTTAAACTGCTGCTACGCTTATCCACTCTGGTCTACATATAACTGAAGTCCTGTAGCACTGTGGTTAACTCTTAACTGCACTCTGAAATAGCCCAACAAATTCATGCAGTTCAAGAGAAATCAGGGATGGGCAACAAACGCTACCCAAGGCAATAACACCCATCATCCCATGAAAGAATAAAGAAAATGCCTACTCTTTTGCAAAGCTGGGCACTGTAGATTCTCCTCCATACCCTGCTGTTTCCATGGTGTCATGCACATTTTGATGGGAGGCATGGTTCATGGCACCTCAGGGTGGTTGCAAACCATGGAGGATCCCTGAGGTTGGAGTTCAAAAGTTGTTGCCAACTTCTTGTGTCATAATGTAATGCTACCTGATATATTTCTATGGTATGGCACATTATAAATAGCATGGTTTAAAGTCATAGAGATGTACAGCATAGAAACAGACCCTTCAGTCCAACTTGTCCGTGCCGACCAGACATCCTAGACAAATCTAGTCCCATTTGCTAGCATCTGGCCCATATTCCTCTAAACTCATTCTATTCATGTACTAATTAGATGCCTTTTAAATATTATAAGTGTACCAGCTTTTACCACTTTCCCTGGCAGTGCATTCCACACATGCACCACCCTATGCATGAAAAAGCTTCTGCCCCTGAGCTCTCTTTTGAGGTGAGAGCAGGAAGATTTAAACTGATATCCTCCAGTGTGGATTTCCCTACCTTGGGGAAAAGACCTTGTCAATTTGCCCTATCCATGCCCCTCATGATTTTATAAACTTCTTTAAAGTCACCCCTCAGCCTAAACACTACAGGGAAAACAGCCCCAACCTATTCAGCCTCTCCTTGTAGCTCAAACCCTGCAACTCTTGCAACATCCTTGCAAACCTTTTCTGAACCCTTTCAAGTTTAACAACATCCTTCCTATATCAGGGAGAACAGAAGTGCACACAGTATTCCAAAAGTGGCCTAAGCAATGTCCGGTTCATGTGCAACTTGCCCCCCCCAACTCCTATATTCAATGCACTGGCCAATAAAGGCAAGAATGCCAGATGCCTCCTTCAATATCCTATCTATTTGTGACCCCACTTTCAAAGAACTATGAACGGGCACTCGAAGTTCTCTTTGTTCAGCAACACGCTCTAGGACCTTACCATTAAGCGTGTAAGTCCTGCCTGATTTGCCTTTCCAAAATGCAGTATCTCATACTTATCTAAATTAAATTCCATCTGCCAGTCCTTGCCCTATTGGCCCATCTGATCAAAATCCTGATGTACTCTGTGGGAACCTTCCATTCCTCCTATGTTCACATACAAATCGTTTATATATATGATGAAAATCAGTGGACCCAACACTGATCCTTGTGGCACACAGCTGGTCTCAGGCCTCTAGTCTGAAATTCAACCCTCCAACACCACCCTCTGTCTTCTACCTTCAAGCCATTTCTGCATCCAAATAACTAGTTCTTCCTGTAATCCATATGATCTAATTTTGCTAACCAATCCACCATGAGAAATTTTGTTGAATGCTTTAATGAAGTCCCTACAGATCAGATCCACCACTCAGCCCTCATCAATCCTCTTCGTTACTTTTTCAAAAAACTCAGTCAAGTTAGTGGAACATGATTTCCCACGCACAAAGCCATGTAGACTATCCATAACCAGTCCCAGCCAGTTTCGCACTGAACTCTGGAGATGGGATTGTAATTTGGGAAATTATCCAATTTGTGATCTCTACCTTGCATAATAAAGCCCACATCATAGTCTTTCTATTTCTAGATTTGTCACTCTGATGACTAGACTAATAATCTGGAGATTTATGTTCAAAGCCCACCAAAGCAGTTTGAGAACTTAAGTACACTTTTTTGTTTTTAAATCTGGAAACAAAAAGCTGATACAAGTAAAAGCTACCCGCAAAACTGTTGGATTATCTTAAAATTCAGTGTGTTCCCTAATATTCCTTTTAAGGAAGGAAACCTGCAATGCTTCTCTGGTGTAATCTATTTTGGACTCAATTACTTCCTTAAGCAAACCATTCAATGGTATGAACTGGTAATTGGTGATGGGCAACCATCCCTGCCTGTGATGCCATACTCCGAGAATTAGTTTAAAAATGTATTTTAATAATAAAGATTCAGCTCTTACACACCATTAAAAAACAAATGCAGTGTGCATACGCTTTGCTGTCCCACAGTAAGAAACATTATTGCAAGGACTATGAGCTTTCAACATATTCAGGGATCTACTGATAACTCTCTTCCTCCCTGCTTCAATAAGTTCAAGTGTATTCTAAATGAAAATAAGAAGAAAATGCTGTTGATTCAGTTGTTGAGAAAAAAAATCAATATTTTATGCAAATAATATTTTAAGCGCATTCTTATATTGAAAGAGATAGGTAGGTCTGAATAGTCATTTTCATCTAAGGAAAATGGTTAGCACTGCTGCCTCACAGTGCCAGGGACTCTGGTTAAATTCCACCCTCAAGTGACTTTGTTGTGTGGAGTTTGTGCATTCTCCCCATGTCAGTGAGGGTTTCCTTCAGGTGTCCCAGTTTCCTTCCACAGTCCAAAGATGTGCAGTTTATGTGGCTTGACCATGCTAAATGGCCCGTAATGTCAAGGGATATGCTGGCTGGGTGGATTAGCCAAAGGAAATGCAGGGTTACAGGTATAGGGTAGGGGTGGGTCTAGTTGCGATGCTGTTTGTAGTGTCAGTGTGGACTTGATAGGCCTGCTCTCATATTGTAGGGATTCTATGCTTCTATGAGGATCCTTTTTCAAACCAGTTTTAAAATGTACTTTGAAATCTGTGCCTGTATGTGCTCAAATTTTCTGCTAACTTCCTTGTTTTACTGTGCTGACAAAGACTTTACTTATTCAGGATCGACTAAAATGTTTAACATTCATTGATGCATAAAGAAAAAGAATGGCCTTGCCAAGCCCCTGCCCCTGTGTACATCTTAATGCTTCATTCTCTTGAGGTCATGTACTTGCACGCCACCCTTACGTATGTTTTCACCTTTTGGCCTGATATTCATTTGTTAAATGTCAGTGACCTGTAGAGTGCTTGTGGCGTTTGAAGCAAGAATCCAATAAACCTGTTGTGCTGTACTTGCTGGTCAAACTTCACATTCACTTGTAAAATGCATTGATTGAGTTACATATATAGAACAGAAGTAAATTACTGACCTGCAGTTTCCTGTTGGTCTGACCATTTGTAGCTGTGGCTTTGTTCCTTGATGTGATGTCCTATACATCGCAATAGTAGATAAACAGAGCATTCATTGGGGAACTGTGGACTCCAGAATTAATTCTCTGTATTATTAAGAACTCATAATTCTTGAGCAGCAGATTGATGAAAGAGCTGTGAAATCCATTTGCATAATTTATAAACCTTTATTTCATAGTTAACCCCATTTAGTAATCTATTAAAGCACAGCTAAACATGTTTTATAAAGTAAGCAACTGAGTAATACTCATAATGTGGACTTTGCTTTTGACTTGTGTGAAGTCAAAGAAAAAAACATTTTCAAGGTGATAGTTCAGTTCCAGAATACAAATTCAGTTAATGGTAGCTTGCACCCTGCCTTGTGTAAGGCCATCAGTCTGGAGTTTCATTCTTTTCATTTATTATTGATGTATTAAAGTTATGTTAAGATTAATAATGAATGCAGTTTTTGTCATTAAATGTAATTAAATTGATAGTAGATGATGTCTAAGATGTCTGGGAGAATTTTGAATGGAACTTGTAGGCACTCAGTACACAGATGAAAGATTAATATTTGTTCTGCATTCCTTCATGCAGTCATGTGCTGATTCCAGCATTTTTGTGTCCATGATTGCAGTATTTAATATACAAATTGTATCATTTACTATTTTTGTGTTATATTATGTATTTTTAAATAGTTAAACAAAGCAGCTACATGGCTATCTGAGCTGGATTTTTAAATGACTTTAAAAGTTTGTAATTTTTAAAAAATAACAGCTAAGTAAGGTAACTATGTTCCAAAGTCCAAAAATAGCTTTTATTTCTATTCCTACATGTATATTTACTTTCCGCTTCCAGCACCAGCAGGTACAATCAGTAGGCTCATCTGTTACATATGTTTTCCAAGATCAATGTGTATTTGTTGCCAAGGATATTTTAAGTCAAGATAGCTGGCAACACTTTCCCTTTTGTTGGCTGTATGTTGTTTTTAATTACCATTCGAATTTGACAGGTTGGTGATGTAGAGCTTTACATGTAACCTTACTAACACAAGCGTGGCTTAACAGTGATCAGTTAGCACATCTTTGTGGCTGTAACTTTGGTGGTGGTTCATCCATGAAGCATTACCTTTACCCTTTTAATGAGGAAGGCGAGACTTTAAGTCTAGTAAACAAAATGTATTTGTGTTACTGAGATAACAAGGTGTAGAGCTGGATGAACACAGCAGGCCAAGCAGCATCTTAGGAGTGGGAAAGCTGACGTTTCGGACCTAGACCCTTCTTCAGAAAATGTTATTTGTGTTACTTCCAGGCAATATATACTTTTTAATTCTCTTCCCAGTATTATTCGTGCATCTTTTCATTCTCTTGCTTTAACTCTCCTGAAAATAAAGCCCTATTATATTCACTTATTAAAATACAATGTATTTCTACGGTAACAGATGCCTGCCCTCTGACAAATGACCACTTTTGTGTATGAATCTGCCTGGAGAATATGGTTTGCAAGATGTTCACTTGGGGGATCAACACGGCTAAGTCTGAACTTGTCCTAACTAACTATCAATACGCTCATGCACGTGGTATTTATTTCCTTTGTGTTTTCACAATCTTACTGTTTACACCGAATGATCCTATATCCAGTTCAGGCATGGTGAGGCAACCATGCTGTAATCCCACAGTAGCTGTTTTATCTGATTCTGTATTAATGAGATTTAATGTTTATTGTCATTACATTTTCTAGTTGCTTCCGTTATCCAGACAGATGAAAGCAGTACAATGTGACTGTTTGCTTTGAAAGAGATACTGGAACTACACTCTTCCAGTCAGAATGTGACCACTCTAGAAATTTAACTAAGTGATAAATCATAAGAGTCGAAGAATGAATCTCCCCCATCCACTACCTCAGGAAATACATAAGGCAGCTATTTCAGGCATAGTAAAAAATGCAGTGCCTGGCCTTTAAGCTTTACGTCTGCTATGTTAATTCTTGACATCTGTTTCACTGGTTTTACCCTGTCACAAATACTCACAAGCTAGATTCACCATGTTCTGCATATTGCTTTTTGCCTTAAAGTTTCCTTGTGTGAAAAGCAGTCGAATTGTGTATAACAAATTGCATTTTGAAAGCATATTTGAAGTCAAAAAAGGTCTGAGTTGCTTCAATGATGTCTAATAAAAAAAAACTTTTATAATACATTATTGGGGTAGTCAGAAGCATTTTACATTCACTCTTTCTGGTGTGGAATACACAGCAAAATCTTACAATTGGCTTATAACGTAAATGCCAAGTTAAACTGTGTTTTTAGTGTTTAAGAAATGAGTACTGGTATGCTTTTCAAATAGTGCCAACAGATCTTTTAAACTGGATAGGCAGACTGAGCCGAGGTTTAAAAACTGGCACTTCCAGCATTACAGCAATCCCTCAGTCTGAGTTGTGAATAGTGTTCTAATCCTGGAATAGAATTGAATTGAATTACCTTCAGACTCAGAGAAGCCAGAATTTTCATTTCTCCTTTTGCTCAGAATGAAGGTGGGTAAAAGTTTAAAAATTGTGGCAGGACCTGATTCAGGATTCCCATCATGTCAGATTTTTATGGGCCTAGCTTAAGCATGCAGATTATCAGCCCATCACAGCAACCCTACCTTTGTCAATTTCATTATGCAGCTGGATATGGCAGAATCCTTAAAAGTACTGATCGGCGGAGGGATCTGGGTGTACAGGTACACAGGTAACTGAAAGTGGCAACGCAGGTGAGAAAGGTAGTCAACATGGCATATGGCATGCTAACCTTCATGGCCGGGGCATTGAGTTTAAAAATTGGCAGGTAATGTTGCAGCTTTATAGAACCTTTAGTGAGGCTGCATCTGGAATATTGTGTTCAATTCTGGTTGCAACACTACCAGAAGGATGTGGTGGCTTTGGAGAGGGTACCGAAAAGATTTGCCAGGATGTTGCCTGGTGTGGAGGGCATTACCTTTGAGGAGAGATTGGAGAAACTTGGATTGTTCTCACTGGAACGATGGAGTTTGAGGGGTGACCTGATAGAGGTCTACAAGATTATGAAGGATATGGACAGATTGGACAGTCGGAAGCTTTTTCCCAGGGTGGAAGAGTCAGTTACTGGGGGCCAGGGGTTTAAGGTGCGAGGGCAAAGTTTTTAAAGGTGAAATATGAGGCGAAGTTTTTATACAGAGGATGGTGGGTGCCTCGAACTCGCTGCCGGGGGAGGTAGTGGAAGCAGATACTTAAGTGAAATTTAAAGGGCGTCTTGACAAATACATGAAAAGGATGGGAATATAGTCCCCGGAAGGGTAGGGGGTTTTAATTGTGATAGGCATGTCGGTGCAGGCTTGGAGGGCCGAAGGGCCTGTTTCTGTACTGTAATTTTCTTAGTTCTTTGTTCATTGATATTTTGGACCCACTGCTCTTTCCGCAGAGTTGAGCCTATTTTGGTAGGTAACATAGTTCACAGCATGTCAGAGGAAACACGAACCATGGGAAACACCTAGTTCAGTGCTGGGAACTTTTTGACAAGTAATTTGAAAGTGTTGCCAGCTTCACATGACCTGATGCAATCTTGTAGTTTAGTTTCTAATAAGTGAATACAATATGGCTTTATTTTGAAATGGTAAGTGACCATTAGGTTGACCATCATTGAGGAAGTGTTCAGATGCATTTGAATATTTTATTCAGTTGACAAAGTACTCTTCAGCATTCAGCGGTTTTGAGATTCAGACTTCATTGTGTCACTTACACCCTGTGATTTAATTTTTTGTTTGATTGATTGTCTAATTATCGCTTCAGCTTTATAGCACTCCCACAGAGAGCCATTTGTTTCATTGCTTCAAAAAAGTTTAACTAATTCACATGTTGAGATTTTGTTTACACAGCTGTGCTTTGGAATTCCATTCTGAATACTCAGCTGTTCCACGTTACGCTAATGGATTTGGCTCAGTAGGTTACATCATATAGCTGGCAAGCTATGAAAAATGAAAATCACAATATTCAAGGACAATCGGCTACTCTCTCATTAGGAAGAGATAGGGGTGGTGAGCTTACCTGGAGTTTCAGCAGGTCTCCGATGACGTGTAGTTTGAGAAGGCAGAGCCATGTTGAACTCAGCCAGTTACTTGTGGCATTATTCTGCATCACAAGCAAACCATCCTGCTAACTGACCCCCATGCAATGAATTTATTTTGATTGGCAGTTTTATGAGCAGTTAATAGGGTTGAATATCTTTAAGTTTTTGAATGGCTTTTTTTTATTTTGACAGTTTTATAAGCACTTAAGTTTATTAACTTTTTTTCAAGTAATGTTCCAATAGCTGTGTGTTTGATTGGCAGTTTTATGAGAAAGAGGATTAAAGATTTTTATGAAGTAGGGTTTATTGTCCTAGAGGGCATGGGGTATATGAGGAGGTATGAGGTGCTTGGTGTTGGAGAGGATTAGGGTGACAGGTGACAGCTAGGGTGCTTACCAATCGTTTTCAGAATTGTGATGATGTTCCAGTCAGCTGAGACAGGCTTTCTAATCTCCTGTGTTTGCCATCCGCCTACCTCTCTTCATAACAGGCCTTTTGTAGGACGTATGGCCCTGAGTCCAACCTGTCCCACTAACCCACCAAAAATATTGTGTTCGCTTGTAGTGTCAGGCAAGTGCTGGGGTTATGACATCAAGAATTGCCCCGAGATGCATCTTTGGCCAGACAGTGCTATAGCTAAACAAAGATACCATTAGAATTAGAATAACAATCCTGATTCTCAGGATTTATACAGATTATCTTAGGTTACGCAAGTGAGAGTTCCATTTCTAAATATGTTGTATATGTATGGTACTGAAAACGTGAACAATATTTCAAAAGTGAGATGGATAGTAGATAAATATGAGGTGCTACATTTTGGTAGGGCAAATCAGGGCTGGACTTATACACTTAATGGTAAAGCCGTGGGGAATGTTGCTGAACAATGGGACCTTGGAGTGCATATTCATGGTTCCTTGAAAGTAGAGTTGCAGGTAGATAGGGTGGTGAAGAAGGTGTTTGGTATGGTTGTCTTTCTTGGTCAGTGCATTGAGTATAGGAGTTGGGAGGGCATGCTGCGACTGTATAGGATATTGGTCAGGCGTCTTTTAGAACACAGCATTCAATTCAGGTCTCCTTGCTATGGGAAGGATGTTGTTAAGCTTAAAAAGGGTTCAGAAAAGATTTACAAAGATGTTGCCAGGGTTGGAGAGTTTGATTTCCAGGGAGAGGATGACTAAGCTGGGGTTATTTTTTCTGGAGTGTTGGAGGCTGACGGATGACCTTATAGAGGTTTATAAAATCATGAGGGGCATGGATAGGGTGAAAAGACAAGGTCATTTCCCCAGGGTAGGGGAGTCTGAAACTAAAGGGCAGTGGTGTAAGATGAGAGGGCAAAGATTTAAAAGGACATAAAGGGCAACTTTTTCACGCAGAGGGTGGTGTGTGGATGGAATGAACTGCCAGGGAAAGTGGTGGGAGCCAATACAATTATAACTTTAAAAAAGTGTCTGGATGAATATATGAATGGAAAGGGTTTGGAGGGACAGAGGCCGAATGCTAGGAAATGGGATTAGATTAGGATATGTGGTCAACATGGACGAGTTGGACCGAAGGGTCTGTTTCTGTGCTGTACGTTTCTATGACTTCATCAGTGTGCATGTAATTCATTACTGTATACAAACCTTGGACAATTGTATTGGCAACTTATCTATACTGACCACCATATATTTTCAAAATGTTTCACTTTCAGCATTGATTATGAAGTGTATGTACTGTGAATTACTTGCCAGTTATCAAGAAATAACCTGCTTATGTACGCTATTCAAATCACTTAAAATTTTGAACAGTTCTAATCAGTTTCCGTTCAACCAACCCTTCTCTGATTCAAAGAACTGAAGTGCTTCATCTTAGTATCAAGGCATGACATTTCATTTGTACCCTGCATTGACAACTGTCTTCGGATTTTTTGCTCCTGTGTTAGATACTGTATTCCAGTGCATCCTAACCAATGCTTTTTTTGTTATACTTGGGAGCAGGTGTAAAGCTGAAATAGTGTAGACCTATATCCTAAGGATTCCTGTTACTTTTCTTTTTTGTTTGAAATTGTTCATTGAATGTACTGAAAACTGGCCTATTGATGAGACATTCATTTTTGTTTTGACTTTATTTTGTTGATGTCGCACTGGATAAGCTGAATGTTCATTCCCTAGTTTTGTTTACCATTGGCAAAATTTTGAACAATTCCCAAATGTAATAAAAACATTAAGGGCCTCTAATCCTGACCTCCCTCAAATCCTCCATGCCCCCACCCCCCCATGCCAACTCATGCAACCTTATGTACCCATGCATTTCCCATGGCCACTTATATCCTTCCCTGTTCTTCCACACAGTCCCATGATTCCTTGTACCCTGCATGTCAACTTAGTATAAATATATGGTAATCCATAGCACTTCCATTGCTTTTTGTAACTCTAATGCTAACCTAGGGTCAACGTGTGCCAATCGATGAACCTCCACCCGTTAGATTTTGTAGACTTTACTATATTGAGGAAAACATACCCGTATTAATATAAGCCCATTCAATTAGTTTGAATCCCTTCAAGTTCATATCATAAAAACAAACATTTGCACTTATAGTGCCACAATAAATACAGCTAATCACTTTATAACTACTTGGAACTGTTTATCAAACTGTGAGCTTGCAGGTCCCTGTCATGATCATGATAGGTTGTGAAAGGAGTCGAGTGCACTAATTGTATAATGGTAATCCGTCAGGCTTACATCAACAAACATCTGTTGACATTGCAAATACTGATTATTTTTTAAACTGAACCACAGCAGGCTGCCTTTTTTTGTTCAAAATTAAAAAGGCAAGTTATTTAAATGACTTGATAGTTGACTGTTGCACAAAGCTTATTGACTTCCAAACAAATTAACACCTACTGTTAACAATTCCAAAGGGTTACTTGAACTTCTCCAAAAAGGATAAGTGTGTCCCTCCAATGAGGTACCTGACCTGTCCAGAGATAGAGAGATTTAGATTTTTTTTCTCAATATGTAAGGACCATGAGTAGTGTTTCAAAAATCTGGCTGACAAAAATTGCTTCTGAGTGAAGGTAGCTGCATTTTTAAATGTGGCATTGCCTTTCTGAACCATAATACGTGAAATATCACTCCCTGATATCTGGTTCTGGGCTTTCAGAATCATGGAACCATTTTGGCTGAGGTGCAGAGCTTGGCAAAATTTAAGGCCATCGAGCCGTAACTAACATTAGATTTGCGACATTGTATATAAATAACTCAAAGTAATAGTTAAAATATTATGATTTGAATAGTCTAGTTCTTCCTTTGTGTTTATATTTTGAGATTATTAGTCACTGTTTTGAAGAATGTATCAATTTTGACTGTTTCAAAGAGAGCTAGGTGAGTGGACGGATGCATGGCAGATGCAGTTTAATGTGGATAAATGTGTGGTTATCCACTTTGGTGGCAAGAACAGGAAGGCAGATTACTATCTAAATGGAGTCAAGTTAGGTAAAGGGGAAGTACAATGAGACCTGGGTATTCTTGTCCATCAGTCAATGAAAGCAAGCATGCAGGTACAGCAGGCAGTGAAGAAAGCTAATAGCATGCTGGCCTTCATAACAAGAGGAATTGAGTATAGGAGCAAAGAGGTCCTTCTGCAGCTGTACAGGGCCCTGGTGAGACCGCACCTGGAGTATTGTGTGCAGTTTTGGTCTCCAAATTTGAGGAAGGACATTCTTGCTGTTGAGGGAGTGCAGCATAGGTTCACGAGGTCAATTCCGGAATTCCCATATATTGAAAGATTGGAGCGACTGGGCTTGTATACACTTGAGTTAAGAAGGATGAGAGGGGATCTGATTGAGACGTATAAGATTATTAAAGGATTGGACACTGTGGAGGCAGGAAGCATGTTTCCGCTGATGGGTGAGTTCAGAACGTGAGGACACAATTTAAAAATAAGGGGTAGGCGATTTAGAACAGAGTTGAGGAGAAACTTCTTCACCCAGAGAGTGATGGATATATGGAATGCACTGCCCCAGAAGGCAGCGGAGGCCAACTCTCTGGATACTTTCAAGAAAGATATGGATAGAGCTCTCAAAGATAGTGGAATGAAGGGTTATGGGGATAAGGCAGGAACAGGATACTGATTGTGGATGATCAGCCATGATCATAATGAATGGTGGTGCTGCCTCGAAGGGCCGAATGGCCTACTCCTGCACCTATTGTCTATTGTCTATATAGCACAGAAGTTTGAGTCTTACAATTAATTGCGACAATCTATAGTCTTCATGAAAAGGCCTCAGGCAGACAAATGATTAGCCATTCAAACTTGTCTGTGAAAATGTGGCATTTCCTACATTACATTGTGATTTTCTTATCAAGATTGGGTGGAACAGGAACTCTTTTATATCTGTTTTGCTGCATTATTTAAGGCTTTTATGATTAAATGCCTTGCTACTTTAACAATGACATGTTAGGCTTGCTTGAATTCTGTCAGCATTACCTGGTCCGGCCTACATATGACTCCAAATCCACACCAATATGGTTGACTTCTAGCCAGCACTCCTCTAATTTGCATGGCTGTGCATGTGTGCATTTGCTCCAAAACTAAATGCAACATCATCTTCCATTTTCAGAAGTTGCTGCCATGCACAGGCCTTGGAGTTCCATGAAGCAAGGAAAAAAATTAGAGCAACCACTTCTCCTAATTTGCCATTTTAATTACCTGCCAAGTCATTCAGTAAAAACCTAACAGAAATAAGCAAAAATGCTGAAGTAATCTTGAAAGAATTAAAGAAACTTCTGTTAGTTCTTACTCCCCAGCATCACCCTGAAATATAAATATAACACTCAGTTTCTTGTTTCTACTCCAAAGCATGATTTTAAGCCCTTCTGCTATGTCTCCTGCACCCTAACCTGCAATGAATATGTGAAGCTTATAGACTTATTTTCACGAAGATTGTGACTAGATAATCAGCTACCACTGTCATTTCCTTCTGTTAGCTCACCAGACTAAACCTGCTGTTGGATTCCCTAGCCTTGAACTTCTTTTTCTAGTTTTTAGTCTATTTCCCTACATGCCTTTTCAAGGTTTATCTTGACTCTCATTTTCTGGCCTTTCAGTCCTGTTCCTAATCAACCAGTGATCACATAACTGCCCTACCTGACTCCCAAATTAGCTCATATTCTTGCTAGTTCTTTCTCCTTCAGTTACTGTCTCCATTTTTCTTCAAACCAGCCATCAAGATAGTCTTCTGAGAAAAAAGTTAACCGTTATGTCTTTGCCAACTGTCACCTCATCTCCAAATCCTTTTCATCATCAAAGCCTTTGAAAATGCTGTCAACTCCCAAAGCAGAATCGTATTCAGCACATTTGCAACCTCATGGCCCAGCACAAATATATTCTATCATGGCAACAAGAGACAGGATCAACTCTGGTTCAATGAAGAGTGCAGGATGGCATGTCTGGAGCCATATGTAAAAATAAGCTGAGTGACTCCATAACCAATGGATCAGACCTAAACTGCACTACGACATCCAGTCATGAATGGCCATGGACGATTAAACAATTCCCTGGAGGAGGAGATGCCATAAATATCTCCATTCTCAATGATGGGGGACCATAAGACATGGGAGCAGAATTAGGCATTTCAGCCCATTGAGCTTGCTCTGTCATTCGATAATGGCTGAAATGTTTTGCAACCCTATTCTCCTGCCTTTTCCCTGTAAACCTTCGTCCCCTTCCTAATCAAGAGCCTATCTATTTCCATCTTACAGTCAAAGACGTGGCGTCCATAGCCCTCTGTACCAAAAATATCCCACTGATTCAGCACCCTCTGTCTGAACTAATCAGCAGTGGTTATATGATTACCTTTAGGCTAGTTGTTTACTTCAGATTTCTATTGAACTAAAATCAGCCATAGTGGAATTCAAACCTGTGTCCCCAGACTATTAGCCTAGGGTTCTGGATTACTAGTTCAGTACCATTGCTATACTGTCACACTGCCCTAAACTTTGTTTGGTAATGTTCTTGTGGAGTGCCTTTGACTATCATACTTCATTAATTGTTCCATATAGATGAAGATTGTTATATTGACTGTGAAAAGACAGAGACCACTTCAGAGTGTTCATTTCATCATCTCAGCAGGCACAGCTTGGTTACATTATTTTGTATCATTAGTTGTGTTTGTATTTCAGTTAGTACAAGTATGTGGCTTTCGGCAATGGATTGGTATGGCTGGGTTACTGCAGCTGATGGTGCTAAATCTCATGGTGTCACTCTTGTATTGTTTGGAAATTATTCTACTGAAAGGTTATTGTTCCCATAAAAGCTGACTTCATTTTCTCACGTTTCTCTCTGATAGTGTGCGCTGGAGCCTTCTTGACTCACTCATTGCCTGCAAGTTTAGCATCACTTCTACTACAATACCATAATTGCTGTGTTCATGAGATTCAAGTAATTGTCAATGAATATACATGTTGGCATATTTCTTTGTTGACCCACTTCATGTACTAACTAAAAAGGATTGCCCGCACACACACACATATTTGGGACTGGATTGAGATTCCTTAAACAACCTACAATATCCTTTAGAGATAGTGAGCAGAAGATATCTTTAGGCATTGGAAATACTTGAACTTTCATTGGTTGGTGAAAAATGTTGAGCAGTGTCTTTCCTCACAATTATAAAGGAACTAGAGTTTGTAAAATACAAATGAAAAGGATACAGTAAATTGTACGGTTAGGACAGGATGAAACAGGTTCAAATAAGTGAACCTAAGTTTAATACTGAGATGAGAAAGTTCTACAAGCGCAGGGTGATCAACATGTGGAACGGACTCCAGGGTATACTTGAGATTGAGCCTTGCTCTCAATGAAAATCATGTAAAGTCACTTAGCACCCAGTCCTAAATGATCCTATTTCTGTAATGATGCTTGATAAGATCTTCTGATCCAGTAATACACATTGTTCTGAATACTTTCCTTCCATCATATACTGTAAGGATTCTGCTAATCTTCAATGAAGGAGGCAAAACAAATTACTCAGCTGTTGCAATAAATTCAGTTTTGATTGTACTACAACAAAAGCATGTCTAATTTAATAACCTGAGGCAAGGAGAAAGTGAAATGATCATGAGAGCATTCTTAGGATGGTTATGCAAACATTGAGAGGTTACCTAAAATTTATTTCCTTAATCCAGAAATGTGATAGCCTTATCAGCATGCAGGCCTTTGAAATGTGAAATTTTGAACTGTGAGATGATGCTTGAGACAGATTCCTGTGAAGTGTCAAAACACAAGTGCTATATTTCCGAATGACTGCATTATAATTAGCCCCAGTAAGGGTTCGAGGACAGTCTTAGTTTTAAATATTGCAATAAAGTTTATTTCTTTATCCATTATTTGTAAGGTGCCTTGAGATTTCTTTCTAAATGTTAAGGGTGCTCTCCAAACCCTGTTGTTTGTGTGTGCATAGGTGTCTGAAAACCATTTCTATTCAGGCATGTAATTATACACCCCGGAACAGGTAGAATATGAACTCGGGCCTCTTGCTTCTGTGATAGGGACTCTGCCACCCCACCTCAAGAACTGTACATGAGCCCGTTTACTGGTGCACTCTGAATTATTGCTGCACCAGTCCAATTTTCCCCGTTGCTAATGGCATCTCTCAAAAATAGTTGTTTCTCCTAATGTCCAAGTTCTTCAAGGACCGCAACTTTCCCCCCACAGTGATCGAGAATGCCCTTGACCGCATCTCCCGCATTTCCCGCAACACATCCCTCACACCCCGCCCCCGCCACAACCGCCCCAAGAGGATCCCCCTCGCTCTCACACACCACCCCACCAACCTCCGGATACAACGCATCATCCTCCGACACTTCCGCCATCTACAATCCGACCCCACCACCCAAGACATTTTTCCATCCCCACCCCTGTCTGCTTTCTGGAGAGACCACTCTCTCCGTGACTCCCTTGTTCGCTCCACACTGCCCTCCAACCCCACCACACCCGGCACCTTCCCCTGCAACCGCAGGAAATGCTACACTTGCCCCCACACCTCCTTCCTCACCCCCATCCCAGGCCCCAAGATGACATTCCACATTAAGCAGCAGTTCACCTGCACATCTGCCAATGTGGTATGCTGCATCCACTGTACCCGGTGTGGCTTCCTGTACATTGGGGAAACCAAGCGGAGGCTTGGGGACCGCTTTGCAGAACACCTCCGCTCGGTTCGCAACAAACAACTGCACCTCCCAGTCGCAAACCATTTCCACTCCCCCTCCCATTCTTTAGATGACATGTCCATCATGGGCCTCCTGCAGTGCCACAATGATGCCACCCGAAGGTTGCAGGAACAGCAAATCATATGCTGCTTGGGAACCCTGCAGCCTAATGGTATCAATGTGGACTTCTCGAGCTTCAAAATCTCCCCTTTCCCCACCGCATCCCTAAACCAGCCTAGTTCGTCCCCTCCCCCCACTGCACCACACAACCAGCCCAGCTCTTCCCCTCCACCCACTGCATCCCAAAACCAGTCCAACCTGTCTCTGCCTCCCTAACCTGTTCTTCCTCCCACCCATCCCTTCCTCCCACCCCAAGCCGCACCTCCATCTCCTACCTACTAACCTCATCCCACCTCCTTGTCCTGTCTGTCTTCCCTGGACTGACCTATCCCCTCCCTACCTCCCCACCTATACTCTCTCCACCTATCTTCTTTTCTCTCCATCTTCGGTCCGCCTCCCCCTCTCTCCCTATTTATTCCAGAACCCTCACCCCATCCCCCTCTCTGATGAAGGGTCTAGGCCCGAAACGTCAGCTTTTGTGCTCCTGAGATGCTGCTTGGCCTGCTGTGTTCATGCAGCCTCACATTTTATTATCTTTGTTTCTCCTAATTCCCTTTTTTGTTGGTGGACCCTCCATATTCCCTTAATTGCTCGTGTTCTCCAAATTCCTTCAATCACTGGTTCCTTCCTCCGATTTCCCATTGGTTTTGCAATAGAAATAAAATCATTTTGATTAAAAATGATCTTAAAAATTATCCGGGAAGCAATTGTTTAACCTGGTGAACATTCCTCATAAGGATGATGATGATTATTAACTATAGCTTGTAATATTTAGCTAGAAGTTATTGAAATAGAAATGCTATTGAATTAGAATTCAGCACTTACCACCAGGTCTGGCTGTCAAACTGCCATTTTAGTAATTTGTTTGGCAAGAGCAAGTGACTGATAGCAATGCTTCCTTGAACTGTTGTGATGTTTAAGACATTTACGAACTCTCAAAGCTTATAAACACAGTTGTAACAAAGACTCTGAAACAGGAAGCATCTGTCTTGTAAAGTAACTTCAGTGTAGGAAAGAGTTTTGCAAGGACATGCATTAAGGATTACTTACAAATCTTGACTTCAGTTGTAAATAGAATGGGTTATAAATTGCATTTACCTCGTATTCAGGTGCTGCACTGCAATGAGATCCTGATAGCTAATAGTACAGTGCACGTAACATCTACTTTTGATCATGCAATGGTCATACTAATGCCTCAACATCAGAGCCTCACCTCCAGTATTCTTGGAACCCCATTGCCATGCATAGGCATCTTTCACTTGTCAAAATTAAGCAAGAGACATGAAGCATCAGGAGCCTCGTGGTTAGCCCTGACCGATAAATCTCAGGGTGTCGCATCATTGACATTGCCACCATAAATGTGTCTTGATGTGTAAAAGAAGGCCATCTGGAAAAAAAGAATGGTAAAGTATCCCTTTTCTCAGAAAGGGTCTTCAAGGAAAGAAATAAATCCCCCACAAGGCATACTTTGCCTCAAAAATGAGCTTGTCTGGCTTTTCAGCAGCTCCTTATTGGGATAAACATATCTCTTGTCTGTCTGGCTTACATAGAACATAGAACATAGAACAGTACAGCACAGAACAGGCCCTTCAGCCCACAATGTTGTGCCGACCATTGATCCTCATGTATGCACCCTCAAATTTCTGTAACCATATACATGTCCAGCAGTCTCTTAAATGACCCCAATGACCTTGCTTCCACAACTGCTGCTGGCAACGCATTCCATGCTCTCACAACTCTCTGCGTAAAGAACCTGCCTCTGACATCCCCTCTATACTTTCCACCAACCAGCTTAAAACTATGACCCCTCGTGCTAGCCATTTCTGCCCTGGGAAATAGTCTCTGGCTATCAACTCTATCTATGCCTCTCATTATCTTGTATACCTCAATTAGGTCCCCTCTCCTCCTCCTTTTCTCCAATGAAAAGAGACCGAGCTCAGTCAACCTCTCTTCATAAGATAAGCCCTCCAGTCCAGGCAGCATCCTGGTAAACCTCCTCTGAACCCTCTCCAAAGCATCCACATCTTTCCTATAATAGGGCGCCCAGAACTGGACACAGTATTCCAAGTGCGGTCTAACCAAAGTTTTATAGATCTGCAACAAGATCTCACGACTCTTAAACTCAATCCCCCTGTTAATGAAAGCCAAAACACCATATGCTTTCTTTGTGCAGAGGGCGGTGTGTGCCTGGAACACATTGCCAGCGGAGGTGGTAGAGGCAGGCATGCTAGTGTCATTTAAGATGTATCTAGATAGATACATGAATGGGTAGAGAGCAGAGGGATATGGATCCTCGGAAAATAGGCAACAGGTTTAGATAGAGGATCTGAATCGGTGCAGGCTTGGAGGGCTGAAGGTCCTGTGCCTGTGCTGTAATTTTCTTTGTTCTTTGTTAATTTGCACGACTTAAAATCCATTCTGTCAACAGCAGATACTGGAAGCCAATGCTGATTAGTGATCTCCAAGAAAAGGAAAGATGAAATTCATGGAATGTTAATTATGGTTTGGTCAAGTGACAGGAAATTGAATAGTGGTTAATGGATGGTCTTCGGGCTTAACCAAGATTTGTCGTGCAGTTCTCCCGGGACCAACGGGAACAGACTTTTGCTTCTTTTAATGTATAAGAGTGACACATGCCTTGATACACAGGGAAAATTGCAAAATTTGGAAATGAGACAAAACTTGGAAGCATTTTAAAACTTGTGGATGAGTGTAAAATATCAAAAATACAAGTTGGTGGATTGGGCATAAAAGTGGCAGATGAAGTTCATTATAGAGAAATGTGAGGTGGTTCATTTTCATAGCAAGGACATTGAGACATGATATAAAATGAAGGGGACAAAACTAAAAGGGGTGTGGGAATAGAGGGAATAAGTCCTTTGCATCACTCTTCATAGGTTAACACACTTACCAAAAAAAAGGAAAAGAAAACAAAAAAAATAGCAAAACTACTAAACAACCAAGGGGCAAATGGGGATGAGGAAATATATACTATATTCTCCAATCAAGGGTACTAAGAAAGCAAGTGAGGCTGAAAGCCAATGTGTCCCCTAGATCTGATGAGATGCATCCTACAATATTAAAGCAAGCAGCAACAGAAATAGTGGACTCACTAGTTGTAATCTTTGAAGAATTCTTAGATTCTGAAAACTTACTGGAGGATTGGAAAACTGACAACAGCCTTATTTCAAAAACAAGTAACTACAGGCCAGGGAGAGTAGGAACTGCAGATGTGGAGAATCTGAGATAACAAGGTGTAGAGCTAGATGAACACAGCAAGCCAAAAAGCATCAGAGGAGCAAGAAGACTCATGTTTCGGGCCTAGACCCTTCTTCAGAAATTTTTCTGTGTTCAGACAACTCTACACCTTTGTAACTAGAGGCCAGTTGTCTTGATATCTGTTGTTAGGAAAATGTTAGAAGTCTTTTATAAATTATATCATAAAAGTCTTTAGAAATGCCTAATATGATCAAGCAGAGTCATCATGGGTTCATGAAGGGAAAATCTTGCTTGACAAATTTAGTAGAATTCTTTGCAGAGTAAGAAGCAGGACCAGAGGGTATAATCTCAGGTTAAGGGATCACCCAGTCATGACAGGGATAAGAAAGAATACCTTCTTTCAGAGGATAGTGAATCTATGGAATTATTCACCATAGAAAGCTGTTGAGGCTGGGTCATTAAGTACATTCAAAGCTGAGATAGAGACATTCTTAATCGGTAATCAAGGGTTATGGGGATTTGACAGGAATGTGGAGCTGATGATTGTCACATCAGCCATGATGTCATTGAATGACACAGCAGACTCAATGGGCTAAATCGCCCTCAGATCCACTCAGGTCTACATGTGCACAGTCAAAAAGATAGGAGTTAATAGAGCAGACTTTATTGGCAGGGGAATAGAGTACAACAACTAGGAGGTTCTGCCAAACTTTACGAAAACCGCAATTCAGCCTCAGCTTAAGTACTACATCCAGTTCTGGGCACAACACTCCAGGAAAGATGTGAAGACATGGGGGATGATGCAGAAAAGATTTAAGAGTATTTCCAGGAATGAGAAATTTCAATTATGAAGACAGATTAGAACTGTTTTCCTTGAAACACACTAACTGACATGCTTCCCCCTCTCTTGTAAGCAAAGGAATTAGCTGATCTGACAGGGTTTTGCACTTTACTCAGAGAAATGGCGAGGAGCCTCTATCAATTCAGATGTATGATGGTGTTAGAGGCCAGCATTGGGTCTTACATGGGATTCAGGACCTGGTGACAGAATTCCCATCTGTCAAGAGAAGTCAGTCAATTAGAGGGGTATTGGCAAAAAGGTTGATGCTGACTTGCAGTGGCCCCCTCATTCCTGAGTCCTATAACAAAAGAGCTGACAAACTCTTGCTGTACATTCTCTAGAAGTGAGAGCAACTGTGCAACTTGTACTTAATCCTGATCCATCAGTGAACTGCAGTAATAATGAGTACCAATGGGCTTATCAATGAGCCAACTAACATCCTGCCACCATCAGCCCTTTCCATCCTTCAACTTAATTGGGGATGTTTTGCAGCCATCAAGAGACTGACAATACTTTGACTGCAATTAAATGGGCCTGATCACTATGATTCCTGCCATGATAGGCTACATTAAATTCAGCTCGAGGAAGCAAAACAAGGGTCAGGCACAGCTGCATGTCCTGATCTCTAATAAGTAGATGGTGGTTTTCATAATTGGGCAGCCTTTGCAGAGACCATGGTCAATGACTATGGGGGCTAATGATATAACTATCAATCTACTTTCTCAGATCCCAAATGCCTCTCATGGTGCAATGACGTACAAGCTGCTGCTATTACGTTTGATGACAAGGGAGACCAATGACTTGTAAGTTGGCAGTACAGAAACAGAAGCAATTCAAGCCTGCCCCTGCATTCTAGACCATGGCTGATTATCTCCTCCGTACCATTTTCCTCCTATCTGCATTCCCTTAGTGTAGCTGGTCTCCAGAAACTATTAATTTCTGTCTTGAGTCTTCTCGACGATTGAATTTCCATAGCCCACTACAATAGAAAATTTCTAAGATTCACCATCTTATGAGTGAAAAAAAATTTCTCATTCTCAGTTTTGAATGGCCTGCTTCTTATCCTAAGATTGTGCGCTCTGGTTCTAGAATCACGAGCCACCTTATGGAGAAATCTGCATGCCAATGTCAGCAATGCCTATGTTAATATATGTGAGACAACAGATGAGGGCAAGGATTTTCTTAAGTGAACAACTGAAAATTTATGGATGCAGTTCCATTTCCGGATGGAGTTCCATTCCAAAGTGTTAAATTATATGATAGATGTTGGCCAAATGCTCTTCAGCATAAGTGTTAAAACCATGTATTAAGTTTGAAATCAAGAATTAATATCATCTAAACTCGGAACATCGTGATTTCTTACATAATGTTAGGATTGTAAAATTTTCAGTCCAAATGAGGCCAATGATTCTGTTGCTCCGGACTGCCTGAACTGTGCTGAAAGGGAATGTGGGCCAGAGATGGGACTACAACACTGCAGCAGCTATTCTTAGTCCATTAGGTTCGATTTTAACTGCCAGCAGAAATCTACAGTGGCAAATTCATTTCTGTTCACTGCAGAAACATCATTGAGAATGAATGGAAAAGTCTACAGCCTGGAGGTTACCCATCAATGCTCAGTACATTGTGTGATTGAGTACTGAGGCATCTCCTGAATGGAGACGAGCCGTGTCCATTTCAAATAAGGTATTAACTCTCATTTTAAATTTCAGAAATTCAGTCCTATGTGAACCCCTTTTGTACATTAATTATTTTATAGTGCAACAGAAAAGTGATTTTTATTTGTAAAGCATGTTAGAAATGTCTTAATGTTCTCATTTGCAATAAATTACTGTGAAATGCAGTTATTGCTGTCATGCAGACAAGCAGGATATTGCACAAAGTATCAGAACATCATTCTATTCAGCTTGCAAATAGAAATGCAATGAAGAATTTACTGAGTTTTGTTTTGATCCAACTCATTTTTCTGCTCCCTGCCAGAAAATGCAGCACTGCTGCTCATGACTTTCTAGTGCTCTGATCAATCAAAGTCTGATTGATCATTCCTAGGATCTTAACAGATACTTATTTAGTGTTTGATGCTGTAACTCTCTGACTGTGCACGTGACCGCCTTATTTTAGATGCTTTTTAAATAAAATTAAGTTAGGCTGAAACAGAAGACTTAGAAGAAATTAAGAAACTGACTGCATAGATAAAGATGAAGTTCACGATGTTGTTTTAATAGTATTGCTGGAAAGATGATGTAAGCAGAGTGTGACAATCTAAATATAATGGTGAGATTCTCATGTGGATTTCAGTATGATAGATGTAATGGTGCCCATTTTTAATAACATGTTTTCATTGTCAGGATCAAAGTTTTTTTAAAGTCACAATATCCATTCAGGAGCCTGGACAGATGTTAAAGAGCCACCCCTAAATAGGTTTATTGCTGCTGGTAATACAGTGATATGGTGATGATCAATATTTCTGCAGTGTTGCAGCAGTCTTCAGTTTATTGGAATGTATAGAATAAAAACTTATTTTCATATTTTCTATAGTTAAAAAGGAAAGAACCTAAGTGCTTTTGGCCTGATAGATGCTTATGTTCAGAGTTTGATCCACTTTTGACATTCAGTTTCAAACCCAAATCTAGTACCTGAGCACCTATTTTAAGTTGTCATTCCAATGCAGTGCTGAGGAAATCCTATCTCGTCAGAGATCTTTTTGGATAAACCATTGAGCTAAAATCTTGTTTGACCTCTCGGATGGATGTAAAGGTTTGCGTAGCACTATTTTGAAGCAAAGCAAGGGAATTCTTCTCTGGTGTCATGGCCAGTATTTATCTTTCAGCTAACATCAGAAAAGCAGAACATTTGGTCATTTCCCTCATTGCTGTTTACGGGAGCTTAAACAAAAGCAAAAACCGCTCCTTACGAAGAGATTACACTTTTAAAATAAATAATTGGCTATGAAGCATTTTTGAGATCTTCTGAGGTTGGAAAAAACCCAATGTAGATTGGGGTAGAAAATTACTAAACAAGTCATTAGAAAAAGTAATTAGAGTATGAGAGGAAACTAGCTACTCATGCTTAAAAAAATAGTTTTTACAGAATTTTAAAATGAAATAAATAAGTAAAATGAGTATTGGTCCTCAAAGTTCAACCAGCGAGGTCGTAGTATATAATAGAGAAAGGGCAGGAAAATGAACAAAAATATTTTGCTTTAGTCTTCACTATCATGTATTCCAATAGCAGTTTAACGCCAGAACTGGAAGGGAGGGAGGAATTTTATGACATTACAGTCATTAGGGAAGTGGTACTAAGCAACCTGATGGACCTGCAGGTTGCCTTGTATCCTGAAAAACTTTATCCTTTTGTTTTGAAAGTAATGGCTAATGAAGTAGTAGCAGCATCAGTGTTAATTTTCAAAAGATTCCTTGATTCTTGAAATATTCTATCACGCTGGAACATAGCAAATATAAGTTCTCTATTCAAGAAGGGAGGGGAAGTTGAGAACCCAAAGGCCAGTAGACTTGATCTCTGTTTTGGAGAAGATATTAGCATCAATCGTCAAGGATATTATAACTGTGCACTTCAACAAAAATTCATGGTAATCTGGAAGCATTGCTTTGTGAAAGAGAAATCATGGTTAACCAATATGTTGGAGTTCTTTGAAGAAGTAACATGTTGTAGGTAATGTGGAGACAATGTACATCTAGAATACAATCGACAAGTACCACATAAAACATTGTTGCATAATGTAGGAGCGCATGGTGTAGGGGTAATATACTAGCAACCACAGAATGGCTTCTGGCTGGCTTGCTATCAGGCAGCAGAGTAAGCATAAATAAGTCTTTTTCTGATTGACCAGAATGTGATGAGTGGAGTCCTGCAGGCCATTGTGCTTAGGCCTCAGCTTTTTGCAACTTATCTCAATGGCTTAGGTGAGAGGAGTGAAGGTATGGTGGTTGACTTCAATGATAGATGACACAAAAATTGGTAGGAAAATATATTGCGAAGAGAAATTGAGGATATGGATGGCTACATATAAGTTGAGCAAATGAGCTGAACTGTGGGTCATAAAGGTACATTTTGGGAAAATGTGAAGTCACTGACTTTGGCAAGAAGAATTATAAAATATAGCATAACTCAAACAGAGAATGACTCAAATTCTGAGCTGCAGAGGAATTTAGGTGTTCTAATGCATAAATGACAAGGTTGGCATGTAGGTATAGCAGGTAATTAATGAAGCTAATGAAGCACTTATCCTTTGTTACTGGAGGAATATAAACGTAAGGACGTTGTACTTTGGCTGGCTAGGATCAGAAGTCACATGGCACCAGGTTAGCGTCCAACTGGTTTATTTGGAATCACAAGCTTTTGGAGTGCTGTGAAAGCTTGTGATTCCAAATGAACCTGTTGGACTCTAAACTGGTGTCGTGTGACTTCTGACCTTGATCACCCCAGTCCAACACCAGCACCTCTACATCTTGGTTGGATAGGGCATTGGTGAGACCACATCTCAAACACTGTGTCGTTTTGGTCTCTTTAGTTAAGGAAGGACGTAAATGTTTTGGAGGTGGTTCAGTGGAGGTTTATTGGATTAATACTTGATTATGAGTGGGTTGTTAAAGGAGTAAAAATTGGAGAGACTAGACTTGTTTCCACTGGAGGTTTAGAAGAATGAGGGATGAGTTCATTAATGGGTATTGTATGAAACTAGAGATTCCTTTTAGGACAGGCCAGAACAGACTTTCTTTCGCTTAGAGGAATGTCCAACTTTGGAACTCACTGCTTCAGGAGGTTGTGGAGGTAGGGTTATTAAATATTTTTAATGTAGATGTAGGTCGCCTCTTGTTAGGCAAGGGAATCAAATGATATTAGGTGTCAATGGGAATGCAGGATTCAGTATACAAACAGATCAGCTATGGCTTTATTGAATGGCAAAACAGGCCTGATAGGCTGAATGGATGACCACCACACCCGGCACCTTCCCTTGCAACCGCAGGAAATGCTACACTTGCCCCCACACCTCCTCCCTCACCCCTATCCCAGGCCCCAAGATGACATTCCACATTAAGCAGAGGTTCACCTGCACATCTGCCAATGTGGTACACTGCATCCACTGTACCTGGTGTGGCTTCCTCTACATTGGGGAAACCAAGCGGAGGCTTGGAGACCGCTTTGCAGAACACCTCCGCTCAGTTCGCAACAAACAACTGCACCTCCCAGTCGCAAACCATTTCCACTCCCCCTCCCATTCTCTAGATGACATGTCCATCATGGGCCTCCTGCACTGCCACAATGATGCCACCCGAAGCAGCAACTCATATTCCGCCTGGGAACCCTGCAGCCTAATGGTATCAATGTGGACTTCACCAGTTTCAAAATCTCCCCTTCCCCTACTGCATCCCAAAACCAGCCCAGTTCGTCTCCTCCCCCCACTGTACCACACAACCAGCCCAGCTCTCCCCCCCCCCCACCCCCCCCCCCCCCCCCCCCCCCCCCCCCACCCACTGCATCCCAAAACCAGTCCAACCTGTCCCTGCCTCCCTAACCGGTTCTTCCTCTCACCCATCCCTTCCTCCCACCCCAAGCCGCACCCCCATCTACCTACTAACCTCATCCCACCTCCTTGACCTGTCCGTCTTCCCTGGACTGACCTATCCCCTCCCTACCTCCCCACCTATACTCTCTCCACCTATCTTCTTTACTCTCCATCTTCGGTCCGCCTCCCCCTCTTTCCCTATTTATTCCAGTTCCCTCTCCCCATCCCCCTCTCTGATGAAGGGCCTAGGCCCGAAACGTCAGCTTTTGTGCTTCTGAGATGCTGCTTGGCCTGCTGTGTTCATCCAGCCTCACATTTTATTATCTTGGAATTCTCCAGCATCTGCAGTTCCCATTATCTCTGATAGGCTGAATGGACTACTTTCGCTCATATTAAGTACATTGGTAAATGAATCCTTCAAAGAATTTGCTTCCCTAATACCATCCTGTTGACCTGGGAGTGCTTAGGAATGAAGGCTGCATAATTTTCTGTATATGTAGGAGCTGCTGCATCATTAATTTCGTCCCAGCTTTCACTGAGTGATGGATGGAAAAGATCACAAAAGTCTGTAATGTAGGAGTCAACCTGTTGGAAAAAAATCTGAAAGCGTAACGGTACAGGAAAATGTATACAGTACCTAATTGAGAACAGCTTTTTGTAACCTAATCAAGAGTTTAGCTTCCTGTCATGATTTTATTTAGGCTTTGGTTTAATTTGTTTTAATATAAATATTGTGGGATACTTTTATCATCCTTTCTTTTGTTAGCCTGAAGCCAAGTAAACTGCAGAATTAGAGCAGGTCATTCTGTGTTGAAACCATGTGAGAAAGTGACCAGAGAACTTCAAAAACTAACAACTGTCTGAATGTCTGCCTAAGCTTGGATGGTTTTGGCACATGTAGCAGTTGATATAATTATCAGAACTATGATTGATAATCACAAAATAGACAGCCTGACATAGTACAGTGTTTCTGAATGGAGCAAGCCTTACATCTATTCAAAGAATAGTTACGCAATCTTGCATGACTGAAATGGTGTGAAAATATGCAGTGAATACAGAAGTAACTAACACGATAGTTCTTTCATTCTATCACATATTTATATCCTATTTATGTTTCACTTGATCTTTGGAGCCATCAATGAGTAAAGTTTAATGGCTCACAAACTAGTTTGTTTGAAGGATTTGTTTACAATTGGATAAATAATCACAGATCCCACTGCATTATGGTTACACTGTGTAATACTTATAATGTGGAAATGATGCATATTAGGTGTGTTTTAATGCATTTTGAGAAAAATTTTACTTCGAGGTTAGTGGGGTGAGCGTACCTGCGTTACATTGTTGGGCCTACCTATTTTGGCAAGAGCACAGTAAGGACTGGAAAGAGCACAAAGGGAGCAGAGGGAAGAAGGACAGGTGACAATATAAACAGTAGAGAGCGGGAACATAGATGGTGGAGCGAGGATTGGTGGGTAACAGAGCATGCAGTGCGAGCTAGAGAAGCAACGGATAGCAGGAACACATGGTGAGCCAAGCATCCTGTTGATAGCCACTTGATTACTTACTTCTGGCCATAGCATCCTGAAGTGATCTCCCACCCTGGTTACTCGTGAGTTATGAATTTCCTGAAGATGTCTGTAGGTCCTAGGTTGAGAAACATTGTTGTAGAAGAGGAATTCTGTAGGCTTCTGGAACCTCAGGGCTCTCATAATGAATTTGCTCACCATTAACAAAGATAGTGCGCTAACAGTGGCTAGTAAAATTAAGAGGAAATTCAGTTAATAAAATCTGAAATTGTGAGTTGTTTGCTAGCTATTGACCAGGAAATCATCATCAATTGTAATAAAGACCCACCTAATTCACTAATTTTCTTTAGGGAAGGAAATCTGCTATTCTCACTTGGACTGACCGACAAATGTCATCATGGTGGCTAGTGAAACTTCAAATTCAGTTCATAATAAATTTGTCACTGTAGGCTAATCTCTGTGATGTCATAAAAATCCACTCAGTTCACTGGTGTTTTTTACGGATTAAGGTCAGCCATCCTTTACTGGACTGGCCTGCATATTATTTCACACGCACACGCCTACGGTATGGAAGCAGACCATTTGCCCTATCATGTTCACACTGGCTGTCTAAGGAGTATCCCACCTAATCCCACCCCATCCATGTAAACCTGCATTTCCCATGACGAACCCACCTAGCTTGTACATTCCTAGACACTCTGGGCAATTTAACATGGCCAATCCACCTACTCTGCACATCTTTGGACTGTGGGAGCCACTGTGTTTCTCAAATATTCTTGTGAAAAAAATGTAGTTTAGTTGAAGGCATACTGGTGTTATTTGAATGAAATTATTTGAAGCTCTATAAAATGTAACAACTTTTAAAAAGGAAAATAATCAAAGCTTTAAAAAAAATTCCATAGATTGCAAAACCAGTTTGTTTTCTGACTAAACCATTTGAATCCAGCATTGCCTTTTTGCATGCACATTTCCAGCATTTGCAGTTTTGCTTTTAATTTCTGTAGAAAAATTGTCGTGTGATATAATCAAAGCAACTATTAGTGACTTGACACAGTCCTTTGGCACTCTCTCTGGTGAGAAGGAAATCAGCAATCTGATGGGTATTCTAGCTGAAACTGATTTTTCTTACCTCCGCATCCTGTTGTTCTCAACTGGCATGCAAGAGAGGTTTTGTCTTACAAAATGATTACATTATTTTGCTTGGGTAAAAGTGCAGAAATCTCGTTGTAAAAATGTGCTTGACTCTGAACTGCTTCTGACATAGCCTAATAAGTTACTTAGTTCAAGGACAATTAGGGATGGACAACAAATACTGGTAAAAGAGTTGATGCCCTCATCCCAGCAAAGAATAAAGAAAATACTTAACAGTTGCTCATGATAATCTCCTGCTTATTTCTGATCCCAGTCGAACTGAACTCTCAATCTATCAACACAGGCCTGCAGCATGATTTTAGCATTAGCAATGTTAAGGGACCTTGTTCGAATTGTTATTGCATGGCCAGAATGATAAAGTTGAGACTGGATTTCAGGGTCTGACTTTCCAGGCTGGGCTCTGTGGACCCAAGGAGGGAAGTGAGGAGACCCAGGTAATTCAGGAAATCAAGAGACTTGTGTCTGGGGTTGAGCTACTATGCACTGAAAACACAGGCGTGTGAATTTTGAACTTTGTGCTAGGCTTAAAACAGGTGATATGGATTGGCAGATAAAAGTTGGTGATTTCCATGATAATTGACAGATATTCTGGTAGTCTCACACCAGCCAGCAAGTTGAAATCTGGAATTCCACACACAACGTATTCTGTCACTCAGTATTAATATAGAAGTGTTTCTCTGCAGTGATAGCAATGTTTTCTTTGGATAGCTTATGCAATCAAATTGGGAGCGAGGACAGACGTCACTATGTGGATGCCAATACTTGTAACCTACCCTAGACAGAAAACTTTGAAAGCGGCTGTTTTCAATGACCGTAGTTATTCTGGTGTGTCAGCATCTACATTGGATGAGCACTAAAATAACATTTTCTGGAATTGGTTGGCTCATATTAAAGTGTAAGGCTGGTTTGATGCCCCAATCCCAGTTCTTAAACCTTTGAAAGAAACTATTCCAGGTACTTCTCGATCTGCAATGTCGCAGGAAATGTTTATACTCAGTTTCTTAACTGAAAAGGCTGTCTATTTGAAGTAATGATTTGAGTTTACAAAAAATGTTACTCATAATTTTATAACATTCATTTTTCCATCAAATGAGAAAATAGCTTCTTCAGAGAATCTACTTTCCTATTTAAACAGAATGAATTGGCAACATGTGGCACCTAATTATGATTTTTCATATTTAAGGCTGAACTGGAAACAAAATGATGTGGAGTTGAGGGATACGGAGTGAGCAACGGAGTGGAATAAAAAATCAAAGTCAGCCATAATTATATTGACGTAGAGTGGCCTTGGCAGCCTTAATGGCTTAATCCTGCTCCTGCCCTTTGTTATGAAACTAGTTTCAAGTCTTGGTCATGCATTTGGGGAAGGCAGTAAAGGAAGGAAAATGATTTCCCCCCATTTCTCTGCAGAAAGTTGCTTGTCTACCACTCAGTATCCCTTACTGACTCTATACCTACTTCAGGGATTAACTAAGTATCAAATGTCTGTCCTGTTTCCAAATCACGTCAGCACGCTGCATCATTGGAAAAGCTTTTATCTATCACAGTTTCTGTCACTTTTTTCATTACTTTTTTTATTCATTTACAGGATGAGGCCATTGCTGGCTAGGTCAACATTCACTGCCCATACTTATCTGCCCCGAGGGCAGTTAAGAGTCAGCCATATTGCTGAGTGTCTGGAGTCAGATGAAGGCCAGATCAGGGTAAGGATGGCAGTTTCCTTCCCTAAAAGACATTAGTGAACCATATAGGGTTTTCTGACAATTGGCAGTGGATTGATGATCATCTTTAGACTCTTGATTCCAGATTTTTATTGAATTAAAGTTCCACTATGTGCCGCCCCCTTGGCCTACATACATTGCTGTAAATGTTTTAAAAGAAAGAACTTGGATTTAAGCAGCGTCTTACACAATCTTAACTGTCCTAAAGTACATTATAACCTTTTTAATTCATTCATGGGATGAGGGCATCGTTGGCTAGGCAGCATTTATTGCTGATCCCTAATTGCCTATTGCTTTGGGTCTTGAGTCACATGTTGACCAGACCAAATAAGACAGTTTCCTTCTCTAAAGGGCTTTAGTGAACCAGATGGGCTTTTCCAACAACTGGCGATGGATTCACAGTCAGCATTAGACTCTTAATTTCGGGTTTGCATTGAATTCAGGTTCCACCATCTGTCCTCAGGACGTTATGTGGGCCTCTGGATTAATAGTGATGATACCATTAAGACATCACCTCCCACCCCTCCTCACCCCCAACTCTGTTGAGCACTCCTGAAGTTATTTTAAAGCCCATGCTCCTCACGAGTCAAATTGGCAGCGGCCTTGCACTGTTCCTGAAATTTGTTCTTTAGTCTTGGCAATGCTAGAAATGATCATAGCTATACTAAAAGTTTAAATGAGCACCAATCAGCTATTGACCCAGTTTTTAACTTAATTCCAAGTTATTTGAAGTTGTATAAAATGTAACAAATTTTTTAAAGGAAAATAATTAACGCTTTAAAAAATATCTTCCGTAGTTTGCAAAACTTGTCTGTTTTCTGACCAAGTCAAGTATATCCAACATTGTCTTTTTGCTGCACATTTCCAGCATTTGCAGTTTTGCTTTTCATTTCTGTAGAAACGTTATGTGGTGATATAATTATACCGACTATCAGTGACTTGATGTAGCCCTTTGGCATTCACTCCATTGAGAGAGAACCTGCAATCTGTTGGTATTCCAGAGAAAACCAAATTTTCTCAGTTCTGAATTCTGTTATTTTAAATTAGGCATGCAAGAGAGGCTTTGTCCTGCAAAATGATTGCATTGTTTTCCTCGAGCAAAAGTGCAAAAATTTCACTATCACAATGTCCATTTCAAGTGAAAGCTCAGATTTATGTTTTTTTAAGCCTTGTCATGGTATACAGGATCTTTAACATCTGTTTTAAAATCTTAAGCGACCACAATTTTTACGCCTAATCCCATAATCTTACCTTTGTAAGTCTTGATATACCACTGGAGTTAACAGAATAGTGATTGTATTACTTATACCTCCTGATTACATGATAACTGATACTTCAAGAAAAAAAGGTTTAAATTTTCTTTAAAGGGCTTGAAGAAACTTGAGACACAATTTTGCAGTAGTGAAAATCTGTAGACGTCATAATGACTTCAAACAATCAAAAGGTTGATTTGTCCTTTAGCTGCTCATAAGTGATGATAGCTTTTATTCAGGCTTCAGTGATGGTACATTGCCTGATTCCTTCTATGAGTTCTTGTATGTATAGTTGTATCCTAACCCTACTTGATCATTTTTTTGTTTAGTAGGCTAGTTCTCACCCTCTACCTAGCCAGGGAGAATTCCAATGCATGAAGCTCGAGATGTCTCGAGATTCGTTTGAGATTCTCAGTCCATCCACAGCTCCCTTCAACAACAATTTCGGCTGTTGATTGATGGCGCTGTCATGAGAAACTGCATTAACTTGGACATCAGCTGTTGAATCGCCTGAGGACAATTTCATTCATTTGAACAATGTATCCAGAATAAAAAGCTAGTTTCAGTCTTGATGATCAGATTGTTGCAAAAAATACAGGTGGTTCATGAATTCCCTTCAAAAAAGGAAGAGAAATCTCCCATCCTGACCTTGTGAGGTGGACATTTGACTCCAGACCCACAACAATGTAGTTCACTTTTAACTGCCCTCTGAGACGCCTAGTAATTGATCAGACATATCAACCTGCTAAAGAAAAGTTGTGGTTTAATGAGATGGCTCACCACCATTACTTTGAGGATATTCACATCGAGGAATACCGTGCGGAATTTAGAAAAATACAAGATGCATTAGGTATACTGGAAGGCTATACCTGGATTCAGATCAGGCATTGTTTTTCTTTTGGAGTAATGCAGCAACGTCTACCAGATTTAGTTTGTTTTGAAACATTGTTTTAAAATTGCATTTCTGTGTTTTCATGACATTAGAACATAGAACATTACAGCGCAGTACAGGCCTCTCGCCCCTCGATGCTGTGCTGGCCTGTGAAACCAATCTGAAGCCCATCTAACCTACACAATTCCATTATCATCCATATGTTTATCCAATGACCATTTAAATGCCCTTAAAGCTGGCCAGTCTGCCATTGTTGCTGAAAATTACTGACCAATGATGTACTTTTGAAATGTCATTGTTGTAAGATTGGAAATGCAACAACCAAGTTATGGAAAGCGCCCATTACCAATATTGAGACAATAATCAGATTAGCTGTTTTTGTGGTGTCATTTGACTTGGACACAGGGAATGACTCCCCACCTCTTTGAAATAAAACAATGGGATTATTTTACATTCACATCAAAGGATCTCATCTAAAAGATAACGTCTCTGATATTGCAGAATTCTGGCATCATATTGCCAGCCTGGATTTTTGAATTCACGGTCTCAAATGAGACTTGAATCCACCACCTTCTGACTTGGAGAGTGAAAGTGCTGACAGCTAAACTCCTGCTGATATTAATTTAACAATATTGTAGAGAAAGAAATCCTGGAAGGGATTGACGCATGATCTTCAAGTCTAAACTTTGGCTGGTGTAGTGTATAAACATAAACTGAAAGCCACTGTATTATTTTGATGATTATTGTTGTTCAAATTGAAGCTAGAGTGACAGGGTGGAATGGGTGCATGTGGAATGTTGGGAAATTGCAAGAAAAAAAAACCTTCCACAGAAAGCATGCAGAACTTCTCTTGTTTTAGAAACTGTTATCAATCCTTTTGGCCTTAACTTAGAAACAGCAATGGTATTGAACCATTTCTTTCAGTAAATATTATCATGTTTACAAATACAACATAAACAGGAACTATTTTATTTGTTTGCTTGTTATTTCAGTTTCTACATTTTAAAGTGACCACGTTACTATTATCTGACAGGAAGGTAAATAAATATATCTGAATATTGACACAACATGTGGCTGAAACCCTCAGGATTTCCATTCAGGTTTATAGGTGCATTACACAGCCTCCACATTTTGACATAGCTCCATGTTTTTCATGTTTTGAATCTTTTTTTTGCCACACCACCATTGTCTAGATAAATATCTTAGTATCTATTCTGTTGATGTTTTGAAATGATTTTAAAAGTAGAAAACTGGGCAATCTCAAGTAGGACTCTATAAGGAGACATGAGATCAGTATAGAGTTCATTTGGAGGAGGGGCTAGGGGTGGGAGTAATTGGACTAAAATAGATTTAATTCGGTCTTTATTGATCCTTATTCTGATAAACTGCCATCTTATTTGAAACAAAACACACATTCATAAACTTGCTATTCTATAATTACCCAGTCCTGCTGAATCACCTTCAGTGGTTGAAAGGTGTAACAATATTCTGAAATGTTTATATAGGCAGTTTCATTTGAAAATGCAACCAATGGAATTTATGAAACAAAAATTGCCAGTAGGTGGGTGCGGATGGAAGATTTTTAATATATACAAAATGCTACAGCACAAATGGGAAGAATTTAATGTAAACAATTTGGCTAATAAAAGTTGCAGGTTCTTAAGGGTTGGAATAACACTTTCTTAATCCCCATCAAATAATGTGAAGGCAGGATTGTATATTCAAGCTTCTGCAAATGTTCACAGCCCTGTGTCATGTAGATTTTATCTCCTGTATAGAATTTGTTCTTTATACCTGAAATAACCTCTGCCCGACGTATCTCTTCAGACTGTATAATCAGTCACACAACTTTTCCCTGCGCCTCAAGCTTTTAAGAAGGAACAGAACTTTAGTTGCCAATATCTTCACGATGAAGGTTTTGCTGTTGACTGAATAATTTTCAGTTTGAATGCATACCTTTTCATGGTGCAGCTTATTGAGTAGATGTGACTTTGTGGTTTCAACTTGCTGTTTCATTTTTAACTGCACAAATATTACATATGAACTTTATACAAAGTTCTGAGTTGCATGGCATTATCGTACATGATCAATATAACATATAACAAATTTGTGTGCTGACTGTTCTCTTTATAAAACCAGTCATTACACTTTTTGTTTTGCACTACAAAAGCTAGACATTTAATACATTTAGTGAAGAAAACTACAATGCTGTGGTCAGAATTTTATAAAATGTCATTTTAAATCAGGCTTAGTAAAACTAGCTCTCAAGCCATTTTTTATTTCATGTTGCAGAATTAAATTTCCATACAGTGGTGGACTCAGTGGAAATCCTCAGTCAGTTTTGTGTATTCAAGTTACAATCCAGAGATTTGAGTACATAATTTAAGATGGAATTGCAATGCAGTGCGGAGTGGTTACAGGCTGGTTAAAGTGCCATCTTTTAGATAAGATGTTAAACCAAGGTTGCATTTACCCTTGGATGGCCAAAGATGAGGGGAGTTCTCCTTTTTTCTTTAAATTAGTTATCAGGTCATTCTTTCATTGTTGTTCTTTGCAGTGTGTGAATTGGGTGCTACGTTTCCTACATTACAGCAGTCTTGTATTTCAAAACTGCCCATTGGCTGGTTACAAACTTTAAGACATCCTGAGGTTGTGAAAGGCCTAAATACATATTTCTCAGAGTAAATATTGCTTTCACGGTCATTTTTCAGGAATGAGAACTGCACAGAAAGACAAATTACCCCATTAGTTTTATAAGTTGAGGCCTGGGTCTGACGAGCAGTACAAATAGAAAGACAGGTAAAATGTTGTAAAAGAGACTTTTTAGAGAAGTAACTGCTGCTGTTTTGTTTTTCGTTGTTGACCGCTTCCCCTAAGCTGTTTATCTGATCCTGACATGCTCTTGACAGCTTTTTGCAATGAAAGCAGTGATGTTGTAATGTTTGCCTATCAGCAAGTTCCTGCCATCATTGTTTTAATTTGGTATAATCTTTTTGTTCTGCTTCACCTCATGTAACTGTCCTTCCATGAGGGGAGAAGCTCAAACTCTCTGGTTTCGCTAGTCTTACAAGAGTTTTATTTTGTGGATGGGTGGTGTGCATCTGCAGGTTTTGACTCGTTGTATTGGATTCACTTCATCCCTCAGGTGACGTGCTGAGCTTAACATCAATCGCTTTATCAGTCAGCCTTGGCATGGGCTGTCAAGCATCCCCTCATGAGCTTGAATGTCAGTTAAACTAAGAGTTAGACTTGCAGGTTTCTGGGACAGGTATCTAAGTGCTATACAACTTAGCTGTTAAACTTCCATTATTAGCAAAACAGTATTAGACCAAGTCAGGAATAACCTAATAATTTGAAAAAACTCACTCAACTTTAAAATTTAATCTTAAACAACAGGTACTTCTATTTGGATGATGATTTTAACATATTAAAATGCCTCAAGGGCTTCTGGTATCCTATGAGATAAAATTAAATGTGTCTATTAACTTAGAAAAGAAGTCTTATTAAATTAACAGTTCAACCATTGGGCCAAAATAGGTTATCCTCCCTCTCTCTGTTAAGCAACAAAATGTTGAATGTAGCACTGATTTAATCCCTGAGCCAGTAATTTTGATGACCATTATTCATTTTCAACAGTAATGATTGAAAGGCATATTAAGGACAATTTTTTAAACCAGTTTTTACAACATTTTTACCAATAAATTTATCAAGAATTAGTAAAGTTTAAATCATATCTGTCTCCAAGGTACATAATTGCTGTTTGGAGTGCACTAATGTTGTATGTCTGAGGCGCTGCCTTGAATGAGGAGACCTGTCTGTTTCATTTCTACTGGTTTTAAACAAAATACAGATTCAGACATGCATTAACTTGAAAGTGGAAAGGGGTGAACAAGGCAAGACCCAGTACCTGTGCAGACCACCACTACGCAGTAATGAAAACTTATTTTGAATGTATAAGTCTAAATGAAACTGGAATTCTCACAATCTCAGTGTAATCCATCTTTGTTGTGATTTCACATAAACCTGTTGGACTATAACCTGGTGCCATGTGATTTCTGACTTTGTTCCACTAAAGACATTGTTTGGATTTGGAGCCTGTTAATATTGCTTTGAGTCTTACCATGAATAAGCTAACATTTCTAGTATGTTCTGAGTGAAAGATATTATCATGTATATGAAAAGATAAAGCAAGGTTGAAGGTTTTAAACATAGTGTTTGAAGATTTAAGTATTTCTGAGCGAATTCAACCATTGTTATATAAAGTATTGTAGTAGCCCATGTGTTTATTTGAATATTGGAAAACTAGAGCATGTTGTGTATCTTCCACTTAAGCATTCCTCAAGATTAGGGATGACTTTCTTTCACTGCTGGTCTTGTGAATCCTAGGGTGGCTAAACAGTCCAATGCTGAATCCATGTGTCTTGCCACACTTGGGCAGATAATATTGAGGATGGTGGGATGCTTGGGTTTTCATGCATGTCTTTCACTGCTTTGCACTTGACTTCTACCTGTGCCTGTCAAAGATGTTTCAGATGGTTTGCACCTTTGCAGATGTTTCTTCTCCAGTTTAGGTGGTCTAAAACAAGATATTATCATGAGTCTGTGGGTATGTTGCATTTTTTCAGGGAGGTTTTGAAGATGTTCTTTCTCTGCCCTCCTGGTAACAGCTTGCTATGATGAACCCCAAAGTAGAAAGCTTGTGTTTGCATTCTTGTGTTAGGCGTATGAACAATGTGGTATGCACAACACATTTGATTAACAGTAACCATTACCTTGACATTGGCTTGACAGGCAACACTGGTATTGAAGTGGTATTGAATCCTTATCCACGGATTTCCAGGATTTTTCAGACACATTGTTAGTGATATTTCTCTAGGGATTTGAGATATTTGCTGTATGTTATCCATGTCTCTAATTCATTCTGAAGCTCTGTGTCATTGTCCATGAGCTTGGTGCCAGGCTTGAAGTCTGTCATCAAACAGTGTGTTCCTCAGATAGCCAAAGGTTGCACTGGCTCACTGGAGACAATGTTGAATTTCATTGTTGATGTCTGCCTACACTGACAGGAAGCTCCTAAAGGAAATTTTATATTGCTACACTGTAGAGCGATGTCCCAAGCTGCTTCCAAGGAGTATAAACAGCACCAAATTGATATTGAGCCAAACAGGCAGATGTTGTAGAAATAATGATGGGACCAGTAGCCCCACCGATATTTAAGTATGAATTGGTTAACAAATTCTGTCACCACAATTAAAAATAGAAATTGCAAAGTTGCCCGCTGTCAGAATTTGTCTGCATCAGAAGCTGTGCAGTAACAATGTCCTGCCAAGAGTTTTGCCATTGAAATATGTTGAACTACTTAAACTTGCTGTCGTTGCTCAATGTATGCACATTAAATTCAATCTTATGGCACAATATTTACTACAACTCAGTGTTCACCATCTTGTTTTCAATTACCAAATAGGCTGAGATTGCCAAAACAAATTTGCTTGAGGCTTTTAAGAACAGCAAATTCCTTCCTATGAGAGAACAAAGCAGGTGTGTCTGCAATCCTATAAACAACCATTCTCAAAATGACTATCTTCTTTGTTGTTTTGTCCTTCTTCTATCAAACTGGGTTACGTTTAAACCAGACCCTGGAGATGATAGGGTGATGTGAAAATCCACTGGTAACAATAAGAGTTTTTCACTGCTGTCAGATGTTGAGATGCTTAGCTCTGGAATTTCCTCCTTAAATCTTTAAGTCTATCTTCCTCTCCTTTAAAATACTCCTTAAAATAGTTTTCACTGAGCAAGATGTTGATCACCTGTCCAATTTATTGGTACCTTTACAAAGTGTAAAACTGCGAGAAATGGGGAAAATGCTCTTTTTCTTAATAATATCTTCTACTGTGAGCAGGATGTAATTATCTAATTGTGAAAAGGAATTCTGTTAGCAATGCACTTGAAAATGTTGAAAGCCAGTTTAGCCATTATTTACATGTCTTCATTGTGTATTAATCTTCTGTGAAACAACTAACTAACTGTCAATGATTATTTTCATTATTCTAATATACTTCACAATTATCAGTGGCCCAAAATGCTGAAGGAGCAAAACATGATAAAGTCTTCTAACTGTCAGAGCTTATGCAGATTTTTGTTTTCCTCAACCTTCAGTGACAGAAGGAAGATCAAAAGCAAGACTTTGGTCCTCAAACCAACCCCAGTGCTCAATCAAACCCAATTCTTGCCCTGTAATTAGCATACATCATACCAAAGAAAATGCATGCATGGTTTCATAAGAGACAGAACATACTGCCAAAACCACCCAAAATAAACCAGAAGCACATAACAGAACTTGGAAATGTGCTTCTTTCCTGTTTGTTTTAGACCTGTTTATAGAGAAGGAACAGCACAAGCAAGGCTCCGCCTTTTCAAAGTAATATCCATGATCTATTTTTTCCTGCAAGAGTTACTTGGGGTCAATTGAATTGTGCTGAACACTAATATTACAAACAAATTAAAGACATAACTTTTCCTAAATGATTCCTGTAGTGCTGGGAAATGTATTCTGGCTGCCAGACTCAGGGCTCATTTCAATCACTGGTACTTTCAAAGATAATACTTCAAGTATCATTATAGTGTTGTGCATTTTTGTAAATTATTTCTTTGGGCTAAAAGGCTCGTGTCAAGCTACACCCGCGGGGACTAAATAGAGGCTTCCTGTGCTTGATTCAGCTGCCAAATGTTGTACAATGGTTACCAGCTCAAAAGGATTACCTTGTGTGGTTTGTGTCACTGCAAAGCGCTTCTTCACAATTTTGTTGGCTGGCCCAAATACTTACTAGCAAGCTGCAAGAAGGCTTCTTGAGATCTCCTTGTCCAACCTTCATTTCAGCTAGTACTTATTTATAATTCTTGAAAGGATGTTATTTTCTGATAGGAATGTTTTTGAATAGATTCAGTGCATTAAACACCCCACGGTGAAAACACACCGCCCATTTTCTCCCCGACTCCCATGAACCAGTTCATCTCTTTTTATTCTCGTCATGGGATGTCAGTGTTGCAGGTAATGACAGTGTTTGCTCTTGAGAATATGATGGTGAGCTGTCTCATTCAACCACCCCAATATATGCAGTTTTGATGTAGTCACATAACTTTTTGGAATGGAGTTCCAAATTGCTGAGCCATCAACATTGAATGGTCAGAATAATAGTTCCAAATCAGGATGGTTTGTGACTTAATAGGAAACTTGCAGGTGTTAGCATTCCTGTACATCTGCTGTCCTTGTCCTTTTGAGTCGTAGAGGTCTCGGGTTTGGAAGGTGCTGTTGAAGTAGGCTTGGTGATTTGCACAGTCCATTTCTTTAAAAAAAACGCTTAATTTTAAAATGAAAAGTAACACAGAACACAGTTACAAGGTTTTCTTTTCTTAAACTCCAGAAGACTGCTGTTTCCTACAGCAAAAGCATTTGGTTGGAAGTAAAATGCTTTGGAATGCCCAGAGATTATGAAAGTGTCCCATAATGCAAGTCTTTAGTTTCTTCTCCATGGGTTTCAAGTTGTCAAACATTTCTTGGTCCTCACCGTTACTGGAAACATTACATGTTCTTTTATTGTTGTGGAAGACTTCTGACCACTCCTGACTATAAACAATGAAAAATAAAACACGTTATGAATCCAAAGAAGGCTATCTAACTTATGCAACAGAAACGGAAGCGAAGGCTAAAATATTCCAGAAAGGTAACAAAGTGTGGGGCTGAATGAACACAGCAGGCCAAGCAGCATCTTAAGAGCACAAAAGCTGACGTTTCGGGCCTAGACCCTTCATCAGAAAAGGCTTTTTTTCTGATTTTTACTTCCAATATATTTCCAAAAGACTTGAATGAAACAAAGTGGTTTTGTTGTTTTAGCCATGGATACCGACAAATAATTGATTTATATTATGCACGGAATTTAAATCAGACCAGTTCATTGAGCATTATTAACATTAGTGTGCAATGTAAGTGCCTTATAAATGAGCCTTCACTTATATTCAGGTCATTAAGCTTACCATATTTGTAGTTGCTTTCTCTGCTCTATTTTCAGAGAAAATAGTTGATCACATCACTTCCTTGCCTCAGGTATAGTGCTGTGCAAATAGCTGTATAATTATTCTTGGATAATGGCCAGTATTTTATATTATCATTTATTTGCTCAGCACCACTAGTGCTGGTCTATCATGAAGTAAGCTGTGCATTCATTTTATGGAATTTGCAAGAATGACCTTGGTGAACTGCACTAGAGAATTAAGCAGTCTACTATTTAAAAGGAATTGCAGCATCTTGCTCAAATGATTGAAACTAGCTAATCCCATCAACTCTTCAAATCTCTTCTTTCCAAGGCTCAGTTCAAGGGCCGAGCATAATCATTGCTGTCTGACATCACAGCTCTGGGAAATACTCTTATTGCTGTGCATTTGACGCAACAAAATTGGGACAAAAGAGTTAAGTACCTAGAAATGAAGCAAATGTATGCTCACACACACAGGTGTGTGACTAATGCTAGTAGGGAATAGAACCCTGGAGCCATCTGGATTTGGATCCTGTGATGGAAAGTTCTGTTAGAACCTTTGACAGTCTGAGTTCATGTTTATACTGGTGTTTTGACAAGCTTAGCTCAGTCAAAAAGATGCTCTTCCATAATGAATGGTGTATCATAGAACAGTTACCAAGGAGCAACAGTGATTCATTCTACACGCTAAGGGGCCTCCAAAGGTATCGGTATCGGGTATACTGTATTTTTTCTGGAAGAACTCCTCAACTTTGTATGTAAAGCATTTCACACTGATTAATGTCAAAACCAAATTCCTATGTGAAGTAACGTAGGGGTACTAAAAGGTTGATGTTTAGACTGATTAACCTTTGTAGCAAGATTCAATGGCAAAGTAATGAATGGGTGTAATTTACTGGTCTTACCCTGGATAAGGCTGTAGAGCTCTTTTACAAACTGTACAACTCATGAGGTTTGCATAGACGAATCAGTTTAATCAGATGATCATCTACATTCTGAAATGTCACAGTTATGACATGCTCCCTCTGAGCAACCTGAGGCTTTAAATTATGATGAGCCTTGAACTGTTCTGTAAATTATTAACTTAAATTTTTATGATATTTTTGTGAGCCAAAAGCGTACCATACATAGAACTGAACCATAGAAACAGGATGATCACTGCGTAAGCCTGATCGGTGTTCAAAGCACATTGCTAGAAAGTGCGCATATCTATATATTGGATAAGGCCAGGTTCAGCTTGGCTGTGATGGGTATTATTTTGTAGGGCTTCATAGCATGCAGGTATAGCAGTGATGATGAAAGCAAGTGGTACATTGTCCTTGGTTGTGAGAGGATTCGAGTAGAGGAGGGATGTTTGGTTACAATTGTATAGGTCCTTGGTGAGACCACACCTGTGTAGTTCACCTAGCTGAGAAAGGATGTTCTGGCTATGGACGGAATGCAACAAAGGTTTACTAGAATGATAATGAAATGTGAGGCTGGATGAACACAGCAGGCCCAGCAGCATCTCAGGAGCACAAAAGCCGACGTTTCGGGCCTAGACCCTTCATCAGAGAGGGGGATGGGGTGAGGGTTCTGGAATAAATAGGGAGAGGGGGGAGGCGGACCGAAGATGGAGAGTAAAGAAGATAGGTGGAGAGGAGAGTATAGGTGGGGAGGTAGGGAGGGGATAGGTCAGTCCAGGGAAGACAGACAGGTCAAGGAGGTGGGATGAGGTTAGTAGGTAGGAGATGGAGGTGCGGCTTGGGGTGGGAGGAAGGGATGGGTGAGAGGAAGAACAGGTTAGGGAGGCAGAGACAGGTTGGACTGGTTTTGGGATGCAGTGGGTGGAGGGGAAGAGCTGGGCTGGTTGTGTGGTGCAGTTGGGGGAGGGGACGAACTGGGCTGGTTTTGGGATGCAGTGGGGGAAGGGGAAATCTTGAAGCTTGTGAAGTCCACATTGATACCATTGGGCCGCAGGGTTCCCAAGCGGAATATGAGTTGCTGTTCCTGCAACCTTCAGGTGGCATCATTGTGGCAGTGCAGGAGGCCCATGATGGACATGTCATCTAAAGAATGGGAGGGGGAGTGGAAATGGTTTGCGACTGGGAGGTGCAGTTGTTTGTGGCGAACCGAGCGGAAGTGTTCTGCAAAGCGGTCCCCAAGCCTCCGCTTGGTTTCCCCAATGTAGAGGAAGCCACACCGGGTACAGTGGATGCAGTATACCACATTGGCAGATGTGCAGGTGAACCTCTGCTTAATATGGAAAGTCATCTTGGGGCCTGGGATAGGGGTGAGGGAGGAGGTGTGGGGACAAGTGTAGCATTTCCTGCGGTTGCAGGGGAAGGTGCCAGGTGTGGTGGGGTTGGAGGGCAGTGTGGAGTGAACAAGGGAGTCACGGAGAGAGTGGTCTCTCCGGAAAGCAGACAGGGGTGGGGATGGAAAAATGTCTTGGGTGGTGGGGTCGGATTGTAGATGGTGGAAGTGTCGGAGGATGATGCGTTGTATCTGGAGGTTGGTGGGGTGATGTGTGAGAACGAGGGGGATCCTCTTTGGGCAGTTGTGGCGGGGGCGGGGTGTGAGGTATGTGTTGCGGGAAATGCGGGAGACGCGGTCAAGGGCGTTCTCGACCACTCTGGGGAGGAAGTTGCGGTCCTTGAAGAACTTGGACATCTGGGACGTGTGGGGGTGGAATGCCTCATCGTGGGAGCAGATGCGGCGGAGGCGGAGGAATTGGGAATAGGGGATGGAATTTTTGCAGGAGGGTGGTTGGGAGGAAGTGTATTTTAGGTAGCTGTGGGAGTCGGTGGGCTTGAAATGGACATCAGTTACAAGCTGGTTGCCTGAGATGGAGACTGAGAGATCCAGGAAGGTTGGGATGTGCTGGAGATGGCCCAGGTGAACTGAAGGTTGGGGTGGAAGGTGTTGGTGAAGTGGATGAACTGTTCGAGCTCCTCTGGGGAGCAAGATGAACTGTTCGAGCTCCTCTGGGGAGCAAGATGAACACCTTTACTAGAATGATTCCTGGGATGGCAGGACTTAACTATGTAGAAAGATTGAATTGGTTAGGACAATATTCACTGGTTTCAGAAGAATGAGGGAGATTCTCATAGAAACATATAAAATTCTAAATCTGAAGTAGGGTTTCTGGACTCAAAATGTTAGCTGTTTTTGGTTCACAGATGCTACTAATGTTTCTCCAGCATTTTCTGGTTTTTCTTTCAGATTTACAGCATCCACTGTTCTTTGTTTTATTTCCTTTTGTACACTTCATCCTACATTGTGGTTACTATTAGGGAGCCAATGAACCATTTCCACTAGTGACGTCATTCTACCCAAACTGATTCTACATCCTGGCCTCCTGGACTGAGGCCGTATCTAATTGTTGCACCAGAGCCACCATTGAGAAGTGTTTTACTTGCACCTTTACCTAGCTTTATAATCTTCTTCAATGCCCCACACCTGTCAGCATTCAGGACTCAATCCTTGTAATTCTGCAGTTTTATCTCTGTGACAGGTATCAGATCATATTTGTTTACTTCAGTGTGTGCTATCAATTTGTTTACTCTGGTATGAATGCTGTATACAATTAGACATGGAGCTTTTAGCCTTTTTTCTGTTTTGATTTCTTTATAACATCTAATTGGTGTGTCCTGAGGTTTTATTTTCTCCATGTCCCTTCCTGCTGCTCTCTGAAATTAATTTCCTATATTGCTACTTTGTTATCCTCCCTCAAGTCTCCCCTCAATTTTGTACATCCACAGTTTAATCCCTCAAATCCCCTTGTTTAGGTTGAAGGTATCTCTACTTCCTTAGTTTGTGGTTTGCAAGGACACGAAGGCCAGCATGGTTTGGATGTAAGCTGTCCTAACAGCACAATCCTCAATTTTCACAGTACTGATTTCCAGTGCCTCGTGTTCTGGAACCCAATGCTCCCACACTGGCTTTTGAGCCTTAAATTTAGCTGCCATGGTGAGATAATCTCCAGAATGTTCGCCTGGACTTTTGAATTACTAGTCATTAGAATCCAGTGGTATGTCCATTGTGCCAATGTCTTCCTCTATTTTGTTGAGTCACTGTGCTGACCTGAATCAGATTGATTGGTGAGCTAGCCATAGTGACACCCACAATCCCAGATTAGAAGCTATTTGCCACTGAACCATCCCATCAAAGGGCCTACAAATAAATCATTGACATTCCCCCCTCGTAGACTTTTGTCCATGCACGGCTGTCTTTTAGTATCATTACTGTAGGTGTCAAAGACCGAAAATATGAATTAATGGGATGCTTTGATTCATTTGTCAGAAACCATAAATTACTTGCAAAATTAGTCCCTATTCATTTGTAGCATGAACAAAATCAATTAACCATTTGAATCTACAAAACTTTACCTTGCCCTGAACATTAGATTTGAATATAAATCTTATCTGGTCGGGAGAAATTCTCCTTGCAGTGCAATTCTGTGTGAATTTTGGCCTGCCAGCAGTTTCCAATTAACAATTTAACAAAAACACAAATGTTTCATCCTGCCGTGGTACCTTTCATGGTTGAATAACAAGCCAGCACTCATTGTATGTAAAGAATGGGTGGTTTGGAGACTTGTTCTGATGGGCTCTTGACTTAACTGAACCCAGAATGAATTAGTTCCTGCGGGAGAAGGAGAATGAAAACTGGAGAGAAAATTTATTACGCTTTAATATGATAAGTTCGCTCCGGTTTAAAGTAGCTGGTTATGAAACAAATCCTGTGTCTACTAACTTAAAAACACATCCTATGAATTGAATGGTGACGATATGTTTGTGATATATCAATCAAATTGTGAAGTTCAAGTTATAATTACTGAGATCCTCAAATGGAATTCTGGCATTATTGTTGGAACTACTCATTGCAGTTGGCAGATTTTGAGTGATAAAATCAATTATGATTTAAATCAAGAAGAAGTTGTCATTGAGCTTAGCTTCCAGAAGAGAAGAGCTATGTAGTTTTCAATGTGGATGGGCAAAACATGCTCCTATTCACCTTCAGTTTGTCTAGTTTTAATATTGCTCAAAATAAGTTCATCTATGTAGAGTAGGTCTAGAGTAACGTGTAAGCCAGAATGGATTTGTCATTTAGGTTCTAGAAATAAAGGCCATTATCTAGTACTTGTCCTCAAATTTGGATTTGAACTCATGGCTGCATAATCCAGGACCTTGATTGATCAACCATACCCTATTTGATAAGGAATCATTACTAATGTCTGTGTAGAACTTAGTAGAACTACTGAAACAAATATTTAAGTTATTGAGTTAACTTGTAATAATGTTCTGCATTTGCCTATTTAGTTTTTGATGTACAGGTTTCTGAAAAACACAGCAAGTTTAGCATTTTGTTTTATCTTTTTGTGCCTCTATTCACCCATTATTTTCAGGTAACTCTAACCACAGCATTATATTAATGGTTATGGGGCAATTTAGTAGAATATACTTTCTCCTCAAACCTCAGAAGAATGCTCCCTATACCACTAATGCCACATTATCACTTAGCACACTCTTCACTTTTGCTGTCTGTTCATAGTTTGCAGTGTGTAGCACTTATGGTCGGCATTTTGGTGTCATACCAATGAGGAACTAGGTGAAAGTGGCTGTAGCTCATGATAATTAGTAGAAGAAACCAATCCAGCAGACTGAGCAGGATTTGTAACTCTGGTTGTCCGAATGGCAGGAAGCATTATTCTTTTTCATTTTATCTCAATGCTACACTGTTTGTAATCAATCATCTTTAAACATACCCAATAAACTTTATTTTTGCAAGATAGAATTTGCAGAATTACACTGATTACCTTCATATGAAAAAGGTGGTCTTGAAAAGGCAAACAGTGGGTGAAGGACAGTAATAGGACTTGTGAAGCGTCTGCTGACGGACCATGTTTCCGGTGACATCTGATAGAGATACCAGCTAGTAGTTTTGGAGGAAGATGTACGCAACAGATCCACGACTACCTCCAGTTTCAGATTCCGTCTGTTAGCAGTATAAATAATCTCTCGAGTCAGAAACTTGAATCTGGCTCAAGCTCCACTACAGACTTGGGTAGTTCAGTAGTTTTAATTTGCAAGTTAGTCACTTGGAGTGGTAGCTTGGTGAGCTTTCAGAGGGCTGCTGGCACTCTATTTAAACAAATGTCTACAAAACATCTAGTTAGAGGAATAAATACATGTGTTTAAATTGAAACATAAATCTTGTTTATATGTTTAGGCAATACTAATTCCTAACAAATCAAATGTATTTGTATTTCAGTACAAACTTGGTTCTGCAATAAAACCAACCAGGAAACCTCAAGAAATGTGGGGCCACATTTTCAGAGGAGTGGCAATTTGGTGTGGCAGATTGCCGCTCTAACCCTGTTGTTTTGACAAAAGGAGAAAGCTCTGCATTTCTGACAAGAGATTCTGATCAAGATTCCTTCAGAAATGGAGAGCCATATTTCCATTCTGATGGTTCCATTGTAGTGCAGAACTGTTGATGAAAATCAAGCCATGGCCTCTTTTTCACAGCAGTCAACTACTTTATTCTGAAATGTAAAGGTTCAGAATCACAGAGAACCACTTTGACAGCTGCTCTCAAATATTAACTACATCAGGTAAGCATGAGGTTAGGATGTGGGGAAAGTGAGGGGTAAGGTGTACGGGTGCAAGGTAGCAGTTGGGTGGGGTGCCAGGTGATACAGTGTTTGGAGTAGCTTGGGATGAGTGAGAGAAATTGGGTCTAACGGGCTAGGCTAAGTGTTGGAACAAAAGTGGGGTTTGTGGCATTGAGTTTGGAGGCTGAGTTGCCTGAGACGGCGGGGAAAGGAGGAGACGAGTTCTGTAGGTTGGGGGATTGGAGGCAATTCGGGTTAGAGTGGGTAAAGGGAGGTGTGTGAAAGGGAATTTGGGTCCAGACTGAAGGAATAGGGATCAGGTACAGAGCAGGGGGAAGGGGGTCCAAAACTGAGGGGGTGGATTGGTAGAAGGGAGTGTTTGTATCCAGAGCGAGTGAAGGCAGTACAGATCTGGGTCAGGATCTGCTTCGTGTAAGGGTTCTGAGGGCATGTGTATTCCGTTGGAGTCATGGGAGGCTTTTGTAATATTTATCAAGTAAGTTGAATAGTTAATCAAGCACTAGCATATTTATTTAATATGATTTCCGCCTGAATAACTATTTGACATAATTTCATTGAAATTGTCCAAACTCTCTGATATTAATGGAGACTTTAAGAGGGTTCCAGGTGTAGAGGAATTGCCCAGTGGAGTCTTCAGTTTTACAGCCAATTCCATTGGAGTCTGCTACAATGGGAATCATGCAGGGCCCCCATGAGTAACTCCCATCTTCACTGCAATAACAACTACGTGGCCTTTAGAAATTCCTAGCAATTGTCTTTGGCAAAGGTGCCTTATTTTTTTACAGAGGAATTAAAATAATATCAGAAAATACTGGAAATTATTCAGCAGGTTAAACAGCAATGATGAGTGAGAAACAAAGTTAATGTTTCAGGTTAATGATCTTCTGCAAGAACTGCGAAGAACTTTTTTTTATAATACCTGAATTGTTAACACTTTTTCTAAAATCATGATGCCAGTTTTGCTGAATATGTCCAGCATTTTCTTTGTTTCTATTTCAGATTTCCAACATTCGCAGTAGATTCCTTCAAGGGGCAAGAGAATTTGGTTTAGCATGCCTGAGGGAGATACTTGACAAACAGCATTTCATTGATTGAAAGGCTTTTGAATACAGTTAGTATCTTGTGCAAACATGCTGTTGCTTACTTCTGAATTTGAGACACCTTTATTTGCAGTCTCTGCCACAAGAATGTGGTATGAAAGGGAGTCCTATTCAGATGCTAATGGTAATTTAGTGATGGGCTGTGTATCTCATTTATGTTATCAGATGCATATTGCTTTACTTGGTTTAATAAAAAAAACCTACAAGCTGTTCTGTTGTCAGAGCAAGAGGTAACTTAAATGAGCGGTTGCCTGGGAAGCAAGCAAAGCTCAGTATCCAACATTGAAAATCCTCCCCTCCTTGAATTAGTCACATGAGCTTTTGTTTCTTTAAACTTCTACTTTACACATGCACATTGATGTGACTGACAGCAGCAGCAATTTTGCCTGTCAGAGATTTTCACATAAAAGATATGCCCAAGAGAATTGTTCCAACTCCTCGGTTGAAGCTGCTGTAATCCAAACTTTACATGAAGCATGTATCTTGTTAGGGTTGCTACTTCTAGGTGGACATACTGCTGGAGGTTTCATTGCGCAACTTTCCATCTTCCATAACCATACACAATCCTGTCCTTCCCACCTGCATCTTCAATATTGTTAAAAGATTTCAAAGAAAATGAATATTTTAAAAAGCCTTTTAAACAGCCGTTTTCTTTTCTTTCCTGGATTGCTCATAAACATTTCCCAGCGGTTTATATTTCATTTGCTGAGGATTCCAAACCAGCAAGACACATCAAAGACTCATCAAAGACTTTTCCTTCACAGCACTGTCTAACAGCAGTTACCCAGGATTGTAAGGAATTGCCCCATGTAGCCTAAGATTGATCCTGTGCAGAAATACCTTCTGTTAAAATTCTTCTGCTTGCATCTACATTTTTAGAAACAACTTTTCTAGCTGCCATTGCCAGTGGTCTTTGAACAACTGGTGTGTTGTTTCATCACAGGTGCCATGGCAAACATGTTGCCCTAGAATGAATAAAGCTATTTGTAGATAGCAAGTTCAGTAATGCTCTTCTGTTCTCTCCACTTTCACACTTCTCAGTGCTCAACAGAAGAGATGTATTGGGATTAATTGGAATTAACACTGTAAATTTGTTTTGAAGCCAGATTTATTGTGTGTGCTCAAATGCCATACAAACATATTTTTGGTGACACAAGTGGAATATGATTCAGACTTTGGCTAGAAAAATGTTTTCAGCTGTTTTACATAAATCCCTGGCTTCATGGCTCGAATCTGCAGCAGATCCAAAATTTTTAAAAGCACATTGTATCTGCTAGACTTGGAGCTGCAAAAGGTAGCAAAAATCCAAGCAAAAATATTGGGTTGTATTTCTATTTTTAACTGTAAACTCATGTCAGTTCTATTTCTCTATGCATTAGTGGACATCTTGTGTTACTGCCCATGAATGTAAGAGCACAGGAAATTGGAGCAGGGATATGCCTTTTGTTAATACCCATTCAAATAAATCCCTCTTGATATTCCACCTTAACTGAACTTAACTTGTTCTAACTCCATATCTCATGACTCTCTTATCATTCAATGTATTGATGTTAATGACAAACAGAACTCAAAAATTTCTCTGTGTGCTAACCATTGAGTTGAGTATTTTAAGAACAACCAAACTTTGCAAATCTCACAGTTTTTGCAGGGAGCACATGAATTTTAAATTCCCTACAAATTGAAGGTGAACCACATTTGTTTGTGGATGAAGCAGACCTAAATTAAGTTTTATCTGTATGGATCTTAGGCCATAACTAAAGCATATGGTTACTTTGCTGTACATGTATCCTCACAAGAAGGGATTACAAAAGATTTCTTCTGTCCTGCTATGAAAACATCCAGGACTCTTGGTTTTCCTGCCGGCTTGTTGTGTGGCAAATTCAATTTGTTAACAAGATAAGTGAATGGCACGCACTAGTGAAACAATCTTAACAACACGTAGCTGACAATTTATTCTGAATAAGCCCGAATGAAAACATGGCAGCTTCTGTCACTGATCAACCAGGTGTGCAGTAGTGTTTATAAAGTTCATAATGGCTTTGTTGCGCTAACCCTTGAATGGTCATTTTATCCCCTTGGTTAGAGTGAATCCATTTTCCACATTGTCCTTGCTGACATAGTAGTTCATGTACATTTCACATCTCTGCATACTATATAATGCGGTATATTATTGTGCCAGTTCATGGTACTGATTCACCTTTGTTCAACTTTTTGCTTAAATTGACTAGATCTACATGAGAATAAATCAGTTCATTTGTAATCTCTGACTTCATTTTATCTTTTAAAATATTGCACTGTTCCATCTCAGGGAAAGAGTAGTCATCATTTTTTTTATTAAGCCAATGAAAGGCCAACGACACTATGAAATTCTGATCAAACCCCAGTGAATCCAGGGGAATCAACCCTATTAGTGTGCTTTGGTGATGTTTTTCCCACTGAATAAGGTAAATGAAGGAATCTCTTAAACAATGATTCATCGATACACATGTATAGTAAAAGTTAATACATCTCATTTCTTGGTTCCAAATTTTATGGCAGTGTCTCATTGTTCAAAGACCAGTGTTTGCTGCAAAAAAGCACTGTCAAACTTTGAAATTATGAGCTTTATCTTCAGATCAGCAAGGTTCATGCATGACATTCTTTTGCGTAATTTACAAGCAGTTGTTAATCTATTCAAATTAAAATTTCTGATGCAGGAGTTTGCCTGGTTTTCAAGAAACAAGAATTGTGAACCCATCTCTGGTGAAGAGGTTGCACAGTTTTTCATTAAATGCAGAGTTTGTTGTCCTGAAATTGTTGGTGAAATGTAGGAACAAATGCCACTGTTGCAATGTAACGGCCATGTCCATTTAGAATATTTAGGGACCTGGGGTTGTTTTTATTGCCTTCTCTTTTCAGCCTGCAAATTTAAGACTGTAAAACAGTTCCTAAATCAAACTCTGTGAGGCAATGAAAACAATCTTTGTTTATGCTTAAGCCCTACAATAAACGGTTGCTGCTTTCATGCAGTATTTTTGTTCTACCCCCATCCCAGCCAGAGAAAGAGACCATCAAGCAGAATCATGTCTCAGAATCCCTACAGTATGGAAACAGGCCTTTCAGCCCAACAAGTCCACGCCAACTCTCTGAAGAGCGTCCCACCCAGAACCATCTCCCTACCCTTACCCTATAACAGTACATTTTCCATGGCTAATGCCCCTAACCTATACATCCCTGAACACTACGGGCAATTTAGCATGGCCAGTCCACTCAACATCTTTGGACTGCGGGAGGAAACTGGAGCACCCGGAGGAAACCCACACAGACACGGGGAGAACATGCAAACTCCACACAGACAGTTGTCCAAGGGTGGAATTGAACCTGGGTCCCTGGCGCTTTGAGGCAGCAGTGCTAACCACTGAGTCACCGTGCTACCCTCACTCTTGTAGGATCCGCTCTCGTAACACCCTGGTGTACATCAGCAAAGTTACATCTCCACACTCTCCATCCAAGTGTTTCACCACTCCTCTGATTAATTTAGAAAAATTAGCCACTCAGTCCTTTTCCATTATCAGAGAAGCTTTTACCTTTGCAGTCACAAAGAATTCACATTGGTTTGGCAACTTTCACATCACGGGGATATCCTTTAGGGATGGCACTATCACCCTGAATAGGAAGGCACTGGGCTCAAACTCATTTCAGTGCATTGTCTAGACTGATACAATTAGTGTTGAAGAAGCCCTGTCCAACCAGAAGTGCTTTGTTTGGATGAGACTCGAAACTGTGGCTGTGTGCTTTTTCAAATGGACATAAATATCATGTTTTACATCCAATGTTATTTTACCTTGCAGCTAATTACATTTTTAGCTAAAAATAAGGTTATTAGAAAAATTAATATTTCCATTTGCCAATAGTCAAAATCCACAAGATTCATCATTTTCTGAGCAACTAAATATGCAGCCATTCTACTCAGAGTTGCACTTCCCCATATTGATCAATTATCCTTCATTCATACAATTCCCCTCATCCCTTCACTCTGCCCCTCTTTTCAGATTCTCCATTCCGTGAAAGCCACTGTGCTTTATAGGAACAAAAACAGAAGTTGCTGGAAATGCTCAACAAATCTGGCAGCATCTGTGAAGAGTCACCTGACCTGAAACATTAACTCTGATTTTTTTCTTCACAGATGCTGCCAGACCTGCTGAGCTATTCTGGCAACTTCTGTTTTTATTCCTGATTTACAGCATGCACTGTTCTTTCAGTTTTTATACTTTAGCTTATAGTATTGGCCCAGAGATAAATAGCAAGTATACTAGGATAGTTGACCTGTTTTTCTTCACTTAGTGCTGTGAGATGTTTTATGCTCATTGGCACAGGCATAGGGGGCCTCACTTTAATGTTTCATCCAAAAGATGGCATCTCTGATAATAAAATACTCCATCAGTACTGTTTAGAGATGTCAGTATAGACTGTGTGCTGAAGTGCATTTGCAGCCGTAATCATCTTACACCGAGTGATACCAGCTATCATTGTGTTAAACTAACACTGCAACAGTATTGTTTTCATTCAACATATATGATAGCTCCTTTGTTTATGACAACATTTCAAGCAGCAAATGGTGGCAAAATTGCTAAACGAGGAGGGATGGCGGAGCTGCTGATGGCTGCATTGCATGAAAATCAGGGTAAGCATTGAAGAGTTTGAGACAGATCAAAAACAAAACTTACTTACAAAGGCACCACATAATTAATAAAGAAAATGTGTAGTTTGTGGATTTCGATTTTCCAGCTGTGGCCACCCAGTGCCTCAGGCACTCTTAAATGATCTCCCAGAGATGATCTCAAGACTGGCTGCCTCCTGCGAAATTTTCCTCTGGTATTGTGAGCAACATTTTTGGGATCCTAACCTATGTTTCATACCAATGGTGAGCTGGACACCAAGAATAAAAATGCAGACCTTATTTTTTTTAAAATTCATTCACGGGATGTGGGCATCTCTGGCTAGGCCAGCATTTATTGCCTAGAGGGCAGTTAAATGTCAATCACATTGCTGTGGTGCTGGAGTCACACGCAGGCCAGTCCAAGAAGGCAGCTTTCTTCCTTCAAGGAGATTAGTGAACCAGTTGTTCACAGAATGAGTTGGATTTCCCTGTCTGAGCTGTTCCAATTGTCCCATGTTTTTGTTTGACATTTGCAAGCCATGTTGCTCTATGAATCTTCTGTTGTGTTGAGATACTAGCCCAGAAACTGGAAGTGGCAGCTTAATGTTTTGGTCTTTGGACACAAGGTCTGAAATGACTACTGACCCTAATCTCCTGTATCCTCCCAACAAAAGCACTCAACAAAAAGAGGGAGCACTAGGAATGATTAAGACATTCAATTTTATAGAGAGTTTTTAAAGATGTCAGTGAACTTGTGGCTTGTTTTGATCAAGTTGTATAAAGCTGCATCATGCAAGAGATATCTGTAGGCTCCACCTGCCACTGCTCCATCCAGAGCAGACCATTCAAAACTAAACCAGTAAACCTGACGACTTAATATTTTTTTGTGAGGAGTATCACAAGTTATTTAGTTAACATATTCACACAAATACTTAAATAACTTTTTTAAAAATTAAATCAACTAGTTTATGAAGATAGTAAACCTTTTTTATTTCTTTATGGATGTGGCTATGACTGGTAATGTCAGAATTTATTGTCCATCTCTTGTTGCCGTTGAGAAAGTGGTGGTGTGCCACTGCCTTCAAGTATTGCAATCAACGCCATATGGGTATTTGCACAATGTTATTAAGTCGGGAGTTTGGGAATATTTACTAATAGTGATGGAGGAATGATGATATATTTTCAGTTCCCGAGAGTGACTTGAAGGTGGTGATAGTTTCCAATGGACCAGCTGCCCTTGTCCTTGTAGGTTGTTGAGGCCATGGGTTATGTTAAATAAGTCACAATATTCTACAGCAATATTTATTATTTTTAATCTGAGAAACCAGTGTTCAAAGATTACATGTTAATTGTTAGATTGTTGAGTTTTCTGTTTTATTATGGATTATTTTCCATGAAGAGGTAGGAAGTTATAATCTGAATATAACCTATATTTTGTGGTTTAGTTTACGGCTTTAGAATTAGCTGCATTCCTGCGTTAAATTACCAAATGTGACAGCTCTTAAAAAACAAGAGGAAGGGGACATTAGGTTAAGCAGAGCGATTTTAGCCATTTTAAAATGAAGTGGAAGCAGCTGCTTGACCAGTCTTAAAACCCATCAGTAATTCATTGCAATCTGATGTGAAATTTAATATTATCCAAAAGAATGTGTAAAAATCTGTGAGAACGAACTGACTGCGCTGATTGCAAGTGAAACACCCCCAAAACTGCTGATTTCATGGATGAATAGAAATAGCAACAGAATATTGCTTACTTTGGTGACCTATTCTTTGCAGACTTAAAAAAATATATAAAAAAATATGTTATTAGTTTGACAGATCTAGAAACATCACAAGTCCGTATCTAGTAACCCTGCCTCCTCCCCCTGCTCCACCTCAGTTCCTCTGGTGGCCCCACCCCTAACTCCTCTGGCATCCCCAGACCTAACTTACCACATGACCTACCTCAGATAGTGTTGTTGTCCTCCTTCTCCAGGTGTAGCTGAACATTGGCCGCTGCTGCAGATAGCTCCAGTTTGCTAATTGGCCAGAAGTTGTTGGACATGACTGACTTGGTTCTATTGGTGCGGTGTTAGTGTCTCTGTCTCTGGGCCAGAAGACCTGGACTCAAGTATATTACATGTTTGAACAGTTTGATTAAAAAAAAATAGTGGAGACAGCAGATCAGGTTCTTGTGGATCAGTGGTATTGTCGCTACCTTTGAGCCAGGTGACTTATGTTTGAGTCCTACCAGAGCTGTGTAATGACCTGTCTGAACAACTTGATTATATACCAGAGATAGTAGGAACTGCTGATGCTGGAGAATCTGAGATAACACGATGTGAAGCTGGATGAACACAGCAGGCCAAGCAGCGTCAGAGGAGCAGGAAAGTTTGACGTTTCAGGTCAAGACCCTTCTTCAGAAAAATCAGAAAATTTCTGAAGAAGGGTCTCGACCCGAAACGTCAAACTTTCCTGCTCCTCTGATGCTGCTTGGCCTGCTGTGTTCATCCAGCTTCACACCTTAATTATATACTATTTGCTTAACCAAACAGAGTGACAATAATCACTTGGCTGGATATTTGGACACTTAAAAGGTGATCACAACAGAAATTAAATTAGATTTGTGGTAAGAATTTAATCAGAACAGTTGAGAGGGCTCTTGTGGAGTAGCAGTAACATCCCTTGCTTAAAACCAGAAAAGTTCAAGTCCCACCTAATGCAGAGGTGTACAGTAACATCTCTGAACAAGTTGTTTAGCAAATAAAAGGCGGAAAGCAAAGGGCTCTTGTGCAGTGGCAGTTTCCCCAGCTTTGAGTCACAAAGCCTTGGTCTAGAGATAGCAAGAACTATGGATGCTGGAGTCAAAGTGGATACAGTGTGGAGCAGGAGGAACACAGCAGGTCAGGCAGCATCAGAGGAGGAAGAGAGTTGACGTTTTGGACCTAGACCCTTCAGCTTGTCCTGACTAGTCCTGAAGAAGGGTCTAGGCCCAAAACATCAATTCTCCTATTCCTTTGATGCTCCTGACTTGCTGTGTTCCTCCAGCTCCACACTCTATCCACTTGATCCAGAGGTACGTAATAACATCTCTGAACAGGTTGATTTTTAAAAAATGGGATGGCCTTTAGGGAGATATGCACTACTTCTCCCTTCAGCTCCATTTTAATTTAATCTCATCCTTCTTTTCCCATTTGTCCCTGTTTTGGTATTGTTCCACAGCGCTTGTAATTTATTAATCATTTAGTTTGTCAAATGGGTGATTGTTGAGGGTTTAATAAAAAGAAATAGACATGGCATATATTTTGCTGACAAGATGTGCCCCCAGTTCCATTGACAGTCAAAGTGTGTTCATCAACCACCTTCCCAACCCCAGTCTTTGGGCTGGGGACAGGAACACCCTGATGCCATCAACAAATCCAGCACCATTTGTTCAATCTCTTTTTTTTCCACTTGCCAACAGGTTTTGGCTATAAAGTATATTTTGATGGCTATGTACATTAAAAGAATGGCATACAGCTGGCAAGTCCATCTGAAAGGCAGCTGTTGCATTATTTAAAACATGAGGAAATTGAAAATTAAAATAGATTAGAAATTGACCTTCAATGTCTATGTAGCTCCAAGTGAGGCTAATTGGATAAAAGTCTCATTTGTGTGCTGATTGTAAAGATCCTGTGCGAAATGAATTTGGGTGCCTGCAGCAAGTTTCCCAGATCAATCAGATTCTGTTCAATATTAGAGATTTTTTTTCACACTGTGATTTATCAATATCTGGAATGGAATGGAGAGAATAGTAGAGGCAAAAGCCCTTGATTTATTTAAGAACCAATTAAACGTAGGCTGCTAATTCTTGATGGTTGAGCAACGGTTGGTTGAAAGTCTTTTGTCATCTGTAGTTATATTTTGATTGAGTGGGTACCTGCTCTAAGTTGAATATGCTGACCTTGTACTGTACCCAGATATATTGCTAATGATAAATTGATTCTCAAGATAATATATAGATACAGGCATAGGTCTAATTTGTTTTTTAGGGCATTGATCTTTGGCTCATGGTTACTGATTGGGAAAGTGATGGACGAGCTTCCATTATTGCCACAGTATAAAAACGTCAGGAAAGTATTGCCTTTGAGCTTTAGATGAAAGAGCTGGTCGTTGCTGCTGACAGCTGAACTGTACCTAATAGATAGAGCTGTCAAGTTTCATCTACCACCTGGGCCTGAGCATTTGCTCTGATCAGATTTTGTCAGGTCGTAGGTACGTGGATCACTTTATTTAATCAGATTAAGCCCACAGTTCAGAACTGCTGTACTCTGGGTACATCAGTATCACTGCAGTGATGTACCATCCAGTATGGTTCCGAATTTCATTCTGTTGTGAGTGGAAAAACACCAAGCTAGTGCTGTGTATTCATCTAGCAAAGAAGAGGGGGAGAAGAAAATCATACCTGGGTGGTCCCTGGCAGGAGGCTATAGGTCATAAATGTAGCGGCCTGACAGTAGGCTAAGAAACTGTCCTTTTAGCTTCATAGGTGTCAGACCTGGCAGATAAAAAGGATATGAAGACAAAAAGAGGAATAAGTTTATAAATATGGCACATTTAACGAAGGACATGTTGAAACTGGAAATCAGACACCAAGGTTTTCAATAAAGTTCAATGTTTCCAGATTTACCATTCGTTTTAAGCCAAAATTGCTCAATAGGTGTTTCAGTATCTTTGAATATCTTGATATTGTTCTAAAATTCGGGTTTTGTGTCCTGACGCTATTGGAAAGGATGGATTTATTGATTTGACTAGAGAAACTAGGATTGCTCTCCTTAGAGTGGAGAAGATTAATGGGAGATTTAATAGAGATTAGCAAAATTGTGAAGGGGTTTAATGCATTAAATAAGGAGAAACTATTTCTAGTGGCAGAATGATTGGTAACCAGAGCAAATTTGAGGTACTCTGTAACTGGCAAAAGAACCAGAGGTGAGATGAGGATGAAATGGTTTACAAATGAGCTATGATGATAGGGATACAAAACAGAAATTGCTGGAAAAGTTCACCAGTCCTGGCAGCATCTGCTTTTCAGGTTGAGTGAACCTTCCCTCAGAACTGATTCTGTTGACTCCGTCAGTTCTGAGGAAGGGTCTCTCGACTCAAAAAGTTAACTCTGATTTCGCTCCAGATGCTGCCAGACCTGCTGAGCTTTTTCAGCAGTTTCTGTTTTTGTAACTGATTTACAACATCTGCAGTTTTTTCCGGCTTTTATTTATTATGATCTGGAATGTACTGCGTAAAATGGTGGTGGAGGCAGATTCAATGACAACTTTACAAAGGAAATACATACTAAAACAAGAAAATGTGTATTTGTGGTCTGCGGAATCTGTTGCCTGTTGTTAGTTACATTGCGATGGTGGTGCTGGGACTTCTCCTTGAACAGCTGCTACCCTAATGATGGTGCTCCCACGATATTAGGTGGAGCATTCATGGTTACATGTGGTTTCTTGCCTGCAATGAAATTCAGGTATGCCTGCATTCCTGATCCTTTTTCAAAAGCTGTTCCTGCAAAACAAGACATCAATCAATGACTGAAGAGCACCAAAGACGTTTGAGTGACTTTTTTTCCCCGAGCAAGAGTCGAAGATAGTTTAGAAAGGAAAATTAGTTTTTCTGAATAATCACGAGGCAGTTATCATTCAGTTAACTGTTTTGCTTAAGCAGCTGCAACAATTAAAATGGCTGAGGAAATTAGAGTGGTGTAGCACAGCATTTAATATAATCTCTGCATTTTAACACTATGGGCTTAAGTTTCCCATTTTCGGTTAGTGTGTAGTTGAATCAGATTCGTGGTTCCTGGTCTGCCTTGGCTTAGAGCAACATTTCTCTCAATCCTCTGCTGCTCACCTCATTAATTATGCAACCAGGCTGTTGGGCACTTTTCTTTTGGAATTGCAGAGCAAAAGAGATGGAAACGCACCCTACTGCCGTAACCTTCTGGTTTTCAAGTCTCCAGTGACATATTTAAAGCTGAGTTGTACGCTATTTGAGACACTGCAAACCGGGAACTGACCCTCACACTCAAGTCTCAGCATTAAACACATTGCTCAGAGGAAAGGAGCACTTGCTGTTTGCTTTATGGATGGGGACCTGCAGGCACTGGTAGACTGGGGAATGGACAGGAGGGCAGTCCTTTCCTCACTGACTCCCACAGGAGATTATGCCATTAGACAGACCTAGTCGGCTTGAACACAAATTACAACTCACTTTAGTGCTCTCACCTCTGCCTCTTTGAACCAAACTAAATTAAAAATAAAGATAATCCTAAGGAAAATAAAGTTAATGTAAATGAAGTAATATTAGGTTCCTGGTAAGATTTTATATTAAATTTATGCCTATTTTAAGAGATATAAATAATTTTCAGAGTTACAGGATGGCAAGTCAGCTGGGCCAAATCAAATGTGCATCCTGCAGTATGTGAGAAACCCTGGATGTATCATGTGTTCAAGCTAAGCACATGTGCAGGATGTGCTCCAAAAGCTTAAGTTCTGAATTTCAGAACATGAGTTGTGGCTAGAGTCGCTGTTCTACATCTGCGCAGCAAAGGGCTACATGGATAGCACATATAGGGAGGTCGCCATGTCTCAGATTAGAAGTAAATAGACAGAGAGGGAATAGGTGACTACCATGCAATCTCAGAAAACCAGGCAAGTAGTGCAGGAGTACTTTGAGTCTCTCATTCTTGCTGATTGGTATTCCATATTGGAAACTGATGAAAGAGCAGTCAGAGAGACGTCCATGGACTCAAGAGCATCATCACCCATAATTGGGTGGGGATTTGGAGGGGAGAGAGACTATTAAACAAATAGAAAGAGTAAAAAGACAGGCAGAGCCAATAGTGATAGTCAGGTGTTTTTGTAGCATTAAACATGACTCCAGGATGGTTTTTTGCTTACCTGATGCTATGGTCAAGGATATCATGAAAAAGGGCAGGACATTCTTCCAGGGAGGGGAATGAGTCAGAAGTAATGTTCCACATGGGTACCCCTGACATGGATAGGAAACAGGATGGGGTTCTAAATGCAGACTTCAGGGAGGTAGCAAATAACTTAAAAAGTAGGACTTCAAGCAACAATTCATCAATTTACCCATCTCAATTGTTTCCTTCCCTTCTTTGACTTCTCTGTTTCCATTTTAGAGGATATTTGTTGAACTTGTTCCACTAAAAACCCACGGACACTCACAGTTACCTTGACTACACTTCCTCACATCCTGCCTATTGTAAGAAGTCCATTCTATTCTCCCAGTTTCTGTCTCCTTTGCATCTATTCTGATGATGCCACTTTCCTCCAGAGTGTATCTGACTTTTCTTTTTCTTGTGGGGAATGTGAGGAGTCCCTTCTCTACATTCATTGAAAGGTCCCTCTGCCATGTCTGCTCCATTTTCTGAATTTTTCCCCTCATCCATTCCCTTCCATCCCGCAATAACAATAGGGTTCCCCTTGTCATCATTTTCTCTCCTACCAGCCTCCACATTGAAAGAATCATCGTCCATCACCTCTGCCAGAATCCAGCAGGATGCTACCATCAAACACCCCTTCCATTTCAGCATTTCTGCTGGAACTGTTATTTGCAGAAGTTGTAACATTTTTCCCCTTATCCCTCCTTACTGGCTAAGGTCCCAAACATACCTTCCAGGTGAAGAGGCAGTTCACCTGATATACTTTTGATCTAGCCTCCTGTATGTGCTGCTCACCGTACAGTCTCCTCTGCAGTGACAAGAGATAACACAGACTGGGTGAGCACTTTGTGGAACACCTCAAGTCTAGCTGCGAGAATGACCCTGACCTTCTGCTTGCCTGTTACTTCAATACATCCTCTAACTCTTGTGCTAACATTTTTGTCCTCGGACTGTGCAGGGTTCTAGCAAAGCTCAACAGAATGTAGAAGGGAGGCCTTATTTTGCACTTAAGCATTTGAACACCTGTAGGACTCAACAATGAGTTCAACAACTTCAGACTGACTTCAACCAAACTACCCGCTCCCCACTCCCCAGTGCAATGTCTGTTTTGGATGGGTTTGTTCTAGTAGTGCTGACCTCATTTCTGTAATTAACGCCTATTGTTCACACATCTCCATCAGCAGTCCATATGTCTATTGCTCTGAGGCACCTTCACCACCCATCACCCTTGATCCTCCTTTGCCCCCTTTGTCTGCAGCATAAAACCCATCACTTTTTCTGACACCTTCCATTGTGGAAAAGAGTCATATTGGATCCAAAACCTTAACTCTGTTTCGATCTCCGTAGATGCTGCCAGACCTGCTGAGTTTCTCCAACTTCTTGTTTTCATTTCAGACATCCAGTATCCACTTTACTTTGCTTTTATTAACAGAAGTAAGGCAAGTTGGGGGTTTGATAATATGCAAATATATGGAAAATATAAGGTAGTCACTGCTCAGTGCAAGATCCTGAAATCACCAATTAAGCATCAAGGAGAAAATTTTTCTTGATATTGAGAATCAGACTTTTTTGGTCAGAAAACACAATGAGAACATTTTCACCCTTACTCACACTTCACCAAGAAGGGAATTTCCACCCTGTATGTTAAATGTCAGATTTGGCAATGAATTATCAGTTAAAATGTATAAGCAAACAGTAAGTAATAAGTTTGATGATCCCTGTCTCAGTGAAATCACTTGACATTTCAAATGAATAATCTGCATTTGTGTAATGTCTTATGGTATCTTCACAACATCCCAAACAAGAGTACAACGGGACCTTGATCAGATGGGCTGATGGGCCCAGGATTGGCACAAGGAATTTAATTTAGATAAATGTGAGATGTTATAATTTAGTAAGGCAAATTAGGGCAAGATTTATGGACATACACTTAATGATAGAATCTTCGGGAATGTTGTCGAACAAAGAGACCGTGAAGGTGGAGTCACAGGTAGACAGGACAGGGAAGAAGGCGTTTGATTCACTTACCTTTATGGTCAATGCATTGAGGATAGGAGTTGGGATGTCATGTTGCAGCTGTACTGGACATTGGTTAGGTCACTTCTGGAATACCGTGTTTATTTCTGGTCTCCCTACTGTGAAAGATATGGTTAACATTGGAAGGGTACAAAAAATATTTACAAGGATGTTGCCAGGGTTGGAGGGTTTGAGCTATAGGGAGAGGCTCAATAGGCTGAGGATATTTTCCCTGGAGCATTGGAGGCTGAGGGGTGACCTTAAAGAGGTGTGTACAATAATGAAAGACGTGGATAAGTTAAATAGCCAAGGCCTTTTCCCCAGGGTAGGGGAGTCCAAAACTAGACAGCATATGTTTAAGGTGAGAGGGGAAAGACATAAACGGGACCTAAGGGGCAACTTTTTCATACAGAGAGTGGTGCGTGTATGGATTGTGCTGCCAGAGGAAGTGGTGGAGGTTGATATAATTACAACATTTAAAAGGCATTGGGATGGGTGCATGAATAGAAAGGGTTTGGAGGGCAATGAGTGAAACGAGCTGGCAAATGGGGCCAGATTAATTTAGGATATCTGGTTGGCATGGACAAATTGGATTGAAGGGTCTGTTTGTGTGCTGTACAACTGAATGGCTGTATGACTGTAAGTAGATGATTCCTGTTTTGAACTGTAATAACTCCTGCTTTGCAGACAACTACCATGGCTGGATGTTCCTGTCCCCAACATGTGTGTTTTCAGTGGGGTCAGCAGGTGTGGAATAGATAAAATACGTCGGGTGCCTAACTCCCACCTTCGAATGCATGGCAAAATTTGCCCTCATAATGTGGAGTATATGGGTGCCCAATTTGGCAGCCCACCCATCAAAATTAGAAGCTTAATTGACCCTGTAATATGCTGTGCATGCCAAAATATGGCCAAAACAGGCAGTTGGATGGGAGTGGGCAGATCTGCAGCATTAAGTAGTGACTAGGAACAGGCAAACTGGCAATTTTGACTGAACCAATCCGACGTATGGCTTCAATTGTAAGCATTGTGGTAGATTTAAAAATGTGTTTCCAAAGAAGGCAAGGTTTATCTAAAGAAATCTAATGAGGGAAATCTTGACATCGAACTAACCCTTTTCTTAAACTGCTTATTTTAGCTCAGCATTTTAACTTTGGCCGGGATGGGGACTTGTAGCTCTGTGGATTGGGTTGGAGAGTTTAGGTCAAAGTGACCCAAAAAAGCAAAACAAGGCTCATTGCTTAACAAAAGAATCAGAAACAAATTCTGTTCTCTTGTATAAGTGGCAAAGCTAAGTTTAAGGGATACCATCAAGAACAGCAAAGAGAAAGAGGATATTGTAAACACAAGTGAGATTTTTGTTTTTCTTGAGGTACAGCTAAACTTCATGATCTTAGATAATATTAAAAGTGGTTGCTGGTGATTACCTACTTTGTAGCCACATGTTGAAACTATAAATTTTTAATTTTCTTTTAGAAGCATTTCAAATGTGGAGCAATGAAAAATATCTCTGCAGTTACATAGAACATAGAACATAGAACAGTACAGTGCAGAACAGGCCCTTCGGCCCTCGATGTTGCACCAACCTGTGAACTAATCTAAGCCCCTCCCCCTACACTATCCCATCATTATCCATATGCTTATCCAAGGACTGTTTAAATGCCCCTAATGTGGCTGTGTCAAATACATTCACAGGCAGGGCGTTCCACGCCCTTACCAGTCTCTGAGTAAAGAACCTGCCTCTGACATCTATCTTAAATCTATCATCCCTCAATTTGTAGCTATGCCCCCTTGCACAAGCCGACGTCATCATCCTAGGAAAAAGACTCTCACTGTCCACCCTATCTAAGCCTCTGATCATCTTCTATGTCTCTATAAAATCCCCTCTTAGCCTCCTTCTCTCCAATGAGAACAGACCCAAGTCCCTTAGCCTTTCTTCATAGGGCCTGCGCTCCAGACCAGGCAACATCCTGGTAAATCTCCTCTGCACCTGTTCCAATGCTTCCACATCCTTCCTGTAATGGGGCAACCAGGACTGTATGCAATATTCCAAATGAGGGCGCACTAGCGTTTTGTACAGTTGCAGCATGACATCACGGCTCCGGAACTCAATCCCTCTGCCAATAAAACCTGACACACCATAAGCCTTCTTGACAGCACTATCAACCTGGGTGGCAACTTTCAGGGGTCTATGTACATGGACACCAAGATCCCTCTGCACATCCACACTACCAAGAATCTTTCCATTGACCCAGTATCCTGCCTTCCAATTATTCCTCCCAAAGTGAATCACCTCACATTTATCCGTATTAAACTCCATTTGCCACCTTTCGGCCCAATTCTGCAGTTTATCCAAGTCTCCCTGCAGCCTGCAACATTCTTCCACACTGTCCACCACTCCACCGACTTTAGTGTCATCTGCAAACTTACTAACCCATCCACCTATGCCTGCGTCCAAGTCATTTATAAAAATGACAAACAGCAGTGGTCCCAAAACAGATCCCTGAGGCACACCACTAGTAACCAGACTCTAGGCTGAATATTTTCCATCAACCACCACTCGTTGCCTTCTCACAGAAAGCCAGTTTCTAATCCAAACTGCTAAATCTCCCTCAATCCCGTGCCTCCGCATTTTCTCCAATAGCCTACCATGTGGAACCTTATCAAAGGCTTTACTGAAGTCCATGTACACCACGTCAACTGCCCTTCCCTCATCCACCTGCTTGGTCACCTTCTCAAAAAACTCAATGAGGTTTGTGAGACACGACCTGCCCTTGATGAATCCATGCTGACTATCCAATCAAATTGTTGCTTGCTAGATGATTATAAATCCTATCTCTTATAATCCTTTCCAAAACTTTTCCTACACCAGACATAAGGCTCACAGGTCTATAATTATCTGGGTCATCCCTACTGCCCCTCTTGAACAAGGACACAACATTTGCAACCCTCCAGTCGTCTGGTACTAAACTTGTAGACAATGAGGACTCAAAGATCAAGGCCAAAGGCTCCGCCACCTCTCCCTAGCTTCCCAGACAATCCTCGGAAAAATCCCATCCAGCCCAGGGGATTTATCTACCTTCACACCTTCTAGAATTGATAGCACCTCCTCCTTACTAACTTCAATCCTTTCAATTCTAGTAGCCTGTAACTCAGTCATCTCCTCTACAATATTCTCTTTTTCCTGAGTGAAAACAGATGAGAAATATTCGTTTAACACCTCTCCAATCTCACCTTCTCGAATTGATAGCACCTCCTCCTTACTAACCTCAATCCTTTCAATTCTAGTAGCCTGTAACTCAGTCATCTCCTCTACAATATTCTCTTTTTCCTGAGTGAAAACAGATGAGAAATATTCGTTTAACACCTCTCCAATCTCCACCGGGTCCACACGTAACTTCCCGCTTCTGTCTTTGACTGGCCCTATTCCTGCCCTAGTCATCCTCTTATTCCTCACATACCTATAGAAAGCTTTAGGGTTCTCCTTTATTCTGCCTGTTAATGTCTGCTCATGGCCCATCCTTGCTCTTCTTAACTCTCTCTTTAAATCCTCCCTCGCTAAGCTGTAACTCTCCATCGCCTCATCTGAACCATCTTGTCTCAACCTCCCTCTTCCGCTTAACAAGAGATACAATTTCTTTAGTAAACCACGTTTCCCTTACCTTATCGCTTCCTCCCTGCCTGACAGGGACGTACCTATCAAGGACACGCAATATCTGTTCCTTAAACCAGCTCCACATTTCGATTATCCCCATCCCCTGCATTTTGCTAACCCATTCTATGCCTCCTAAGTCTTGCCTAATCACATTATAATTGCCCTTCCCCCATCTATAATTCTTGCCCTGTGGCATGTTCCTATCCCTTTCCATCGCTAAACTAAACGTAACCGAATTATGGTCACTCTCTTCAAAGTGCTCACCTACCACTAAATCAAACACCTGGCCTGGTTCATTACCAAGTACCAGATCCAATGTGGCCGCCCCTCTTGTCGGCCCTTCGACATACTGTGTCAGGAAACCGTCCTGCACACATTGGACAAAAACTGACCCATCAGACGTACGAGAGTTACAGCAATTCTAGTCGATGTTGGGGAAGTTAAAGTCTCCCATAATGACCACCCTGTTCCTTTCACTCCTGCCCAGAATCGTTTTGCTAATCCTCTCCTTCACATCCCTGGAACTTTGTGGAGGCCTATAAAAACTCCCAGCAGTGTGACCTCTCCTCTCCTGTTTCTGACCTCAGCCCATACCACCTCAGTAGATGAGTCCTCGTCAAGCATTCTTTCAGCCCCCGTTATACTGTCCTTGACTAACAAAGCCACACCTCCCCATCTTTTACCACCTTCCCTGCTCTTAATGAAAGATCTAAACCCTGGAACCTGCAACATCCATTCCTGACTCTGCTCTATCCATGCCTCCGAAATGGCCACAACATCGAAGTCCCAGGTATCTATCCATGCTGCAAGCTCACCGACCTTATTCTGGATACTCCTGGCAGTGAAGTAGACACACTTCAACCCAGCTTGCTGTCTGCCGGCACACTCCTGTGACAGTGAGGTCCTGTCCATGTCCTCCCTACTCTCTTCCTCCTGTGTACTGGAACTACACCTCAGTTTCCCATCCCCCTTCTGAGCTAGTTTAAACCCACCCGAACAGCACTAGCAAATTTCCCACCCAGGATATTCGTGCCCCTCTGGTTCAAGTGGATACCATCCTGTTTGTACAGGTCCCACCTTCCCCAGAATGAGCCCCAATTGTACATGTACCTGGAGCCCTCCCTCCTGCACCATTCCTGCAGCCACGTGTTCAGCTGAAATCTCTCCCTGTTCTTTGCCTCGCTATCACGTGGTACGGGTAACAAACCAGAGATAACCACCCTGTTTGTTCTAGCTCTCAGTTTCTACCCTCGCTCCCTGAAATCCTGCCTGACATCCCTATCCCTCTTTCTATCTATGTCGTTGGTACCTATTTGGACCACGACTTGGGGCTGGTCACCCTCTCCCTTCAGGACCCCAAAGACACGATCCGAGACACATGGACCCTGGTACCTGGGAGGCAACACACCAACCGTGAGTCTCTTTCGTTCCCAACAAACCTTCTATCTGTCCCTCTAACTATTGAGTCCCCAATGACTAACACTCTCTTCCTGTTCCCCCTTCCGTTCTGTGCAAGAGGGACAGACTCTGTGCCAGAGACCTGCACCCCAGTGCATGCCCCTGGTAAGTCCCCCCCACACCCCCAACAGTATTAGCCATGGGAAACGCAGGGTTACAGGGATTGGTTAGAGGGATGGGGCTCAGTTGGATGCTCTTTGGAGGGTCGGTGCGAACTTGTTGGGCTGAATGGCCTGTTTCCACACTGCGACAATTATGTGAGCAACTGCAAGTTCCAACACTAGAAACTTCCCAACAATGTGGAAAATTGTGCACAAAAAGCAGGACAAATCCAAACTGGACAATTCCTGCCCCATCAGTCTCCTCTGGACCATCAGTAAAGTGCTGGAAGGTGTCAGTAACAGTGATACCAAGCAGCACCTGCTCAGCAATAACCTGCTCAGTCACACCCAGTTTGGGTTCCGCCAGGGCCACTCAGCTCCTGACCTCATTACAGCCTCGGTTCAAACATGGGCAAAAGAGCTGAATCCCAGGGATTAGGTGAGAGTGACAGTCCTTGACATCAAGGCTGCATTTGACCAAGTGTGGCATCAAGGAGCCGGAGCAAAACTGGAATCAGTAGGTATCGGGGCAAATCTGCTTGTTGGAGTCATATCTGACACATAGCAAGACGGTTGTGGTTGTTAGAGGTCAATCATCTCAGCTCCAGGACATCTCAGTAGGAGTCTAACAAGAAAAAGTGCATTTCCTATCAGTCATGCCTTATAGGCAGAACCTGTCAGAGGGTCAGTGCTGAGGGAGCACTGCTCCGTCGGAGGGTCAGTGCTGAGGGAGCACCGCTCTGTCGGAGAGTCAGTGCTGAGGGAGCACCGCTCCGTCGGAGGGTCAGTGCTGAGGGAGCACCGCTCCATCGGAGGGTCAGTGCTGAGGGAGCACCGCTCCATCGGAGGGTCAGTGCTGAAGGAGCACCGCTCCGTCGGAGGGTCAGTTCTGAGGGAGTGGGCACTGTCGGAGGGTCAGTGCTGAGGGAGCGCTGTACTGTCGGAGGGTCAGCGCTAAGGGAGCGCCGCTCCATCGGAGGGTCAGGGCTGAGGGAGCGTCGCACTGTCGGAGGGTGAGGGCTGAGGGAGCGCCGCACTGTCGGAGGGTCAGTGCTGAGGGAGTGGGCACTGTCGGAGGGTCAGTGCTGAGGGAGTGGGCACTGTCGGAGGGTCAGTGCTGAGGGAGTGGGCACTGTCGGAGGGTCAGTGCTGAGGGAGCGCCGCACTGGGTCGGAGGGTCAGTGCTGAGGATGTGGGCACTGTCGGAGGGTCAGTGCTGAGGATGTGGGCACTGTCGGAGGGTCAGTGCTGAGGGAGCGGGCACTGTCGGAGGGTCAGCGCTGACGGAGTGGGCACTGTCAGAGGGTCAGTGCTGAGGGAGCGCCGCACTGTCGGAGGGTCAGTGCTGAGGGAGTGGGCACTGTCGGAGGGTCAGTGCTGAGGGTGCGCCGCACTGTCGGAGGGTCAGTGCTGAGGGAGTGGGCACTGTCGGAGGGTCAGTGCTGAGGGAGCGGGCACTGTCGGAGGGTCAGTGCTGAGGGAGCGGGCACTGTCGGAGGGTCAGTGCTGAGGGAGCGCCGCACTGTCGGAGGGTCAGTGCTGAGGGTGTGCCGCACTGTCGGAGGGTCAGTGCTGAGGGAGCGGGAAACTGTCGGAGGGTCAGTCCTGAGGGAGAGGGCACTGTCGGAGGGTCAGTGCTGAGGGAGTGCCGCAGTTTCGGAGGGTCAGTGCTGAGGGAGTGGGCACTGTCAGAGGATCAGTGCTGAGGGAGTGGGCACTGTCGGAGGGTCAGTGCTGAGGGAGCGGGCACTGTCGGAGGGTCAGCGCTGAGGGAGTGGGCACTGTCGGAGGGTCAGCGCTGAGGGAGCGGGCACTGTCGGAGGGTCAGTGCTGAGGGAGCGCCGCACTGTTGGAGAGTCAGTGCTGAGGGAGTGGGCCACTGTCGGAGGGTCAGTGCTGAGGGAGTGGGGCACTGTCGGAGGGTCAGTTCTGATGATTCAGTTTTCTCGGGACATTAAACCGAAGTCCCAGTTGCCGTGTCAGGTGGCCGCCAATGAAACTTTCTAACTTTCCTCCAAAGAGAAACAAACAAGTCGTCTCCCCTCTCTTGGGTTGTCCATCAACTAACATCAGTGAGAAACATACAAATGATTTGTTCATTACAGCATCACTGCCTATGGGATCTTCCTCTGCAATAAAGAGCTCCAGCTTTTTACATTGCAACAGTAGCTATACTTCAAGCAGTTAATTGGCTGCGAAGCACTTCAAGAACGCTCTAAGGCCAAAGCACCTCAGAAAAACCACTGAACATGTCAAAAGCTGGGCATCCTAGACTGCAGGGAGAAATGGGACTGGATCAGCCAATCCCGTTGCTTGCGTTAATCTTGCTTCACTTCATTGAGGCACCAGACATGTCCAGGAAGAGGCCATTCTGCCCCTCGCCACAGGCCAGCCATTCTGCAGGCACGATGGAATAAATTTTCATCCCACTAGTGACCCCTCCATTGTGAAAGGTGCAGCCTTGTGCCCAGTGACAGCAATATCACTAATGCCCCCAGCAGCAGCAATAGAGCAGCCCTGCGCACATATGCTTGCTCTAGCGTGCTGTTGAACTATTGTGGCTTCACTATTCCACTTTCCCACATCAGCATCCTTCATAGAACTGCTGCTTTGGGTGGGATTTGGTGTGCATGAGTCTGCCACTGCATTTGCCTTCATAAAAGTGACTGCATTTCTACAATAATCTGCAGAAAGCACAGGAGGGAGGCGAGATTTCAATAATGGCAAAGGATGGGAAGTGGTTCTGTGTCTGTGATTCCATCCCCCCAACACGGTGACGGGACGGAGGTCTGTCTGTGATCCCACCCACCCCAAACACAGCGACAGGGCGGGGCCTGTGATCCCACCCACCCCAAACACAGCGACAGGGCGGGGCCTGTGATCCCACCCACCCCAAACACAGCGACAGGGCGGGGCCTGTGATCCCACCCCACCAAACACAGTGACAGTGCGGGCATCTGTGTCTGTGACCAACCCCAAACACAGCGACAGTGTGGGCATCTGTGTCTGTGACCAACCCCCAACACGGTGACGGGACGGGGGTCTGTGCCTGTGATCCCACCCCCCACAAACAGGACGGGGGTCCGTGTCTGTGACGCCACCCCCCAACAAGGAGACGGGACGGGGCTCTGTGTCTGTGATCCCTCCCCAAAAATGTGACAGGACGGCGCTCTATGTCTCTGAATCCCCCCAAAATGGTGACAGGCCAGGGCCCTGTGTCTGTGACCCCTCCCCACAACAAAGTGATAGGACGGGGGGTCTCTGTCTGTGAGTCCAGCCCCCCCGCCAAAACGGTGACAGGGCAGGGGCCTGTGTCTGTGATTCCACACCCCCCCCAACACAGTGACGGGGTGGGGGGGGGTCTGTGTCTGTGATTCCACACCCCCCCCAACACAGTGACGGGGTGGGGGGGTCTGTGTCTGTGATTCCACACCCCCCCCAACACAGTGACGGGGTGGGGGGTGTCTGTGTCTGTGATTCCACCCCGCCCCACACAGTGACAGGGCGGGGGGAGGGGTCTGTGTCTGTGATCCCCCCCACCACCGTGACGGGGCAGGGGAGGGGGTCTGTGTCTGTGATCCCCCCCACCACCGTGACGGGGCAGGGGAGGGGGTCTGTGTCTGTGATCCCCCCACCACCGTGACGGGGCAGGGGAGGGGGTCGGTGTCTGTGATCCCCCCCTGCACACAGTGACGGGGAGGGGGGTCTGTGGCTACCCACACACGATGACGCACGGTTGCCTAGTGTAACGAGTTCATCGGAAGAGAAGGAACATCACCAGCAATTCTTTTGTGATGGGCGCTTTCAATAAGAGGTGGAAGCTATAATAACCGACCCTCCTAATGGTCCTCATTGTGCCGATGGTCATGCATCAGGTTAAAGCTGCAACCTACACTGACTTGTGTCTTGACACTCAAATATCAATGGCACACAATTGGTGGATGGGCACGGCCAACCAACTGTGCAAACTCAATAGCTTCATGCAATAAAACTCAACACTCTGCGAAACACCCAACAGTGACAATGAAAGAAATTCCAGCAAAAGATCACTGAGGCAGCCTCTCTCATTCTACGAAAGCTGTCTCTTTCGCAGGCATTCGTCAGAAGCTCCAGTTCTGTGAAACATCCAATCTATTCACAGCAGAAAAGAGAGAGACACAGGGTGGGAAAGGGACAGGGTTGGCGGCGGGGGGCGGGAAAGAGGCAAGCAGTGGGAAGAGAAATGGGGAAGGTGAGACAGGGAGGATGGGGGTGGAAGGGTAGAGATGGGGCAGGGGCGAGGGTAGATGACGGTGAGGGGGAAGATGGGGTAGAGGCAGAGATGGGAGTTGAAATGGGGCAGGGAGAAATGGCGGGGGGCGGAGAGATGGGGAGCGGGGACACTGGGAGGTGGGGAGAGTTGGAGTGGAGACGGGGAGGGGTAGAGGACAGGAAGTGGCAGAGATGGGGAGGGGCAATGGGCAGGGAGGGATGGGGAGGGTGATAGAGATGAAAACAGTGAATGTTCCTGGCCTCTGTCCAAAAACCCCAAGATGTCTGCAAGTTTGGTTCAGGAAGCCCATGCTCAAACAGCTTGTTCACCCACAGAAAGAGAGCTTTCAGACTCCTACACTGCAATCAGCACACCATAGAATCACAACAATACAGAAGCCATTCAGCCCATTGTGTCAATCCGGGATCCCCTCTCAGCCTTACCCTCATTGCCGCAAGGAATGACCATACATTCACAGAAGTTGAGGGGCTGGGTGGGGATTGTCGAGGGGGTTAGAGACGGCTTTACGGGGGCTGGGGAAGTGGCAAATTTTGGACACAAGACAGGTAGTGACGATGCCACTCGAAAAGCAGACAGTAACACCTGGGAACGCGGAAGGATTCCAGTGCTCAGAAAGCCCTGCCCTGAACAGGTCTCCCCTCATTGCTAACCCACCCCGCTGTAGTCACTGTAATCAGCAGCTGCATGGAGATGCACAGCCTCTAACAGGGAAACACCAGGTCCCATTCCATCAGAACAACCAGAAGGCCCAGATCTCCTGTACCTTGCAAATGCAAGTTGTCACTGAACTGGCAGCTCCACCTGAAGCCAAACAAGAGGAAACAATCCCACAGTGACTGAAGGCTGAGGTGCAACAAAAGGACCTGTGGCCTAAAGGACAGGCAAAGAGCACAGGAGATTTCGCAACTCAGCAATAACCAGGACCAAGTGTATGGCTCCTTCCGCCCAGTCAAAGCCATTAACAGTCCGAGAGGCCACGGGCCTATAGGTGCTGGAAGCCGACAACGGACAGACAGTGAGATAACAAGGTGTGGAGCTGGACGAACGCAGCAGGCCAAGCAGCACCAGAGGAGCAGGAAGGCCGACGCTTCCTCCATGAAGAAGGGTCCAGGCCTGAAACGTCAGCCTTCCTGCTCCTCCGCTGCCGCCCGGCCCGCTGCCCTCATCCAGCTCCACACCCTGTCATCTCAGATTCTCCAGCATCAGCGTTCTCAGGTTCTGCACAAGGTACAGTATCTAAATCCAGCTCCCAGGTTGAACCCACATTTCATTGCCAAGTGTACTCCTGGCAGATTGATTTTAATTACCTGTCTATTTATTGGATTTTGAAGTATAAGTTGTTTGTGTCACTGTATTCCTGGATATACGCACAGCGTTAAGAAATGGAGTCACAACAGCTCAGCTCAAAGTGAAGGGTAATAAAATTTTTTCGAAAGTTCTCAAGGCGGCACTAATTGACATACTTTCTTTCATAGAGTCATAGAGGCCTACAATATAGAAAAATAGCCCTTCAGCCCATTGAGTCTGCACCAGTCAAAATAACCACGTAACTTTTCTAATCTCATTTCCCAGTATTTAGCCTATACCATATTATGCCTTGGCATAACATGAATGCATCTAAGCACTTCTCAAATGTTATGAGGGTTAATGTCTCTCCCACCCTTACGGGCAGTCAGTTCCCGAATCTCACCACCCGCTTGTGAAAAAAAGATTCTTGACGTCCTCTCTAAACTTGCTGCCTCTTACCTTTAAATCTATGCATCCCATCAATAATCCCTCCAGCAAGGGGCAATGTTTCTTCCCATCTTGCCTTTCTGTGCTCGTATAATTTGATGCATCTCAATCATGTCTCCCCTCACTCTCCTCTGCTCCAAGGAAAACAACTCCAATCTTTCTTCTTAGCTAAAATTGTCCAGCCCAAGCAACATTCTGATAAATCTGAGATAATGGGGACTGCAGATGCTGGAGATTCCAAGATAATAAAATGTGAGGCTGGATGAACACAGCAGGCCAAGCAGCATCTCAGGAGCACAAAAGCACTCCTGTAGCACTCTCTGATGAAGAGTCTAGGCCCGAAACATCAGCTTTTGTGCTCCTGAGATGCTGCTTGGCCTGCTGTGTTCATCCAGCCTCACATTTTATTATTCTGATAAATCTCCTCTGCACCCTCTCTCATGCTGTAATTTTCCTTGTATAATGACGAGCAAACTCTGCTTGGATAAAACATTACACTCCTTCACCCCTCCTCACAGAAACATTGGACTCAAGTTTTAAAAGTTAGATTGTAATTTTGGAAGTTTCAAAGATTTTTTGTCTTTGTTTGTTTCTTGCCCCTTGCTGGAATCAGGTGACACATCAGTTAAATTGTTCAAGTAATCACTCTTGCAATTTGCTTTGGGATTGAAAGTTCTAGTCGGTTCTCCAACTGCAATGGAAATAGAAGTTCTGCACATTTTCGACTTCCCATTCATGAGGGCAAGAAATTCTACTCGCAGCCAGTTAATAGCCAACGGACCATTAAATGGCTACAGAGAAGCCTTTCAACATTTGAACACCCCCGCACAACACCACCCATAGAAAGAAAACAAAAGTCAAAGCAGGTTAAAACACATGAATAATGTTTTTGGAATTTGTCATTTAGTTCATTTAATTGTTTAAAAAAAACTACTGGAAGCTGGGCAAATGACTAATATTCTAGGTGACTAAATGGTATTGTGCATATTTTTTAGAGGATATGTGAGCTTTAAATCAAAATTTAAGGACTGCTGAAAGGAAAGAAAGGATAGTTTCTTCATGTTGTTGTGAAATGCACAATAATATATTTGAATCTTGTGGCAAGATATGTTTTCATTGCTGAGGAGAAAACTGGATACAGAATATTTTCAGAAAATATTTTGAGTGACATTAGTAACATATTGTACAATATAATACAATATGAGGTTGCAATAGGTAGCTGGCAGTTTAGAGATGACATTCATACCAGTGATCGATGGAATCCCTTCTCCAAAATACCACGAAAATATATCTGGTACATGTATGGAATTTCAGTGGAAAATATTTAATTGGTTTGCAAAACATTGCTGAAGTGCTGCACTTGAAGGGAGCTAAACACTTTCATATATCTTTGCGGTGCTAATTTGTGACTAGAGATGATTGCATATAAGAAGGAAGTCTGAAAATGTTGTAAATTTTACTCTTACATGTTTTATTTTGACCTTAAAGAATGATAGTGCAGCTGAATTTGCTCTACTTAGAAACCATTTATTGGTGAGGCCTTTTGTGGGGAAGCAGTGATGCGGAATCAATAATCTTAGTATGGAATGGAGATTAAGTATTAGATTCACTGATCTTATTTCAGAAAGTTTCAGTTCATTTCTGCATTAATAGGATCTTATTGTGTTTGAGTAATAGACTAGCCTTCCAGTAGGATAAAAACTTGCTTCAACAGATAGGTCATGTTTGGGATCAAAGACCTTCTTCCTGTTATGTGCTTTACATGTGCTGTCTCAAAAAAAAATCCACTGCCTTCAGCTATTATTGAGTATCTAATCTCTGCCTTGTTACAAGATGAGTAATCTTGAAAATATGTGCCAAACACTTATGGCCTTCAAAAACTCTTAAATCTCCATAAAGTCAAGTCTGTCCCAGACATGAATGCTGTTTCAATATAAGGCAAGCTGTTCTAATTGTGCTAGTACTCCTGTTATTTGATTATAATTCTTTATCAAAATACCTTGTAAATAGTATTTCTTTGTGCTACTCCTTCCATTGTATTGAAGTTAAAATTCATTGCATTTTCCCACTTTAATTATTTTCCAGTCCCTTAAAACGATAAAAATCCTATCTCCCCAACTTTTCTCTTCCTCCAATAGTCTTCCAGCGTTGATGACATAGGATCCTAACAGTGTGGAAAGAGGCTATTTGGCCCATCAAGTCCACGCCAACAGTCTGAGGAGCATCCCACTCAGACCCAATCCCCTAACTTACCCTTTAGCCGCACATTTACCATGGCTAACCTGCCCAGCCTACACATCCCTGGACGCTGCGGACAATTTAGTCTGCACATCTTTGGACTGTGGGAGGAAACCACAGCAGCCAGAGGAAACCCACACAGACATGGTAAGAATGTGCAAAATCCACACAGTCACCCAAGGCTGGAATCAAACCCAGGTCCCTGGCACTGTGAGGCAGCAGTGCTAACCACTGAGCCGCAGTCATCTAACCACTACTTGCCATTCCATCTTAGTTTCTTTCTTCTCTGTAATATCCAATCTTGGTGATGAGTTTTAAATACCCTGGAGATGAGGGAGGAATAACCAGGTATTGATGTTTGGCCACCTTATCTCCTTTTTACCGTATATAGTTCTTATTGCCTGTTGAATTGTGACTCTGAATATTAAGCATAGTTGGTATTTTAATACTAATGACACAGTGATTAATGTTTTTCTTGGCTGCTGCCAGTTATCCTGGAGTTCGGGAACATGTTCTGACAGCATGACACGAGTATTTGGCATTTGTGCGTGTTCAAAATGATAACTGTTTTATGAATCCTGTTTGCAGGAACGTTGACCACTCTGTTGAGCAACAAAGTGGGTGTGAGTACAGCACAAAACTTTCTCTCTTAACCCAGCCTTCAATACAGCTTCAGGAGCTATTATTCATTGTGCACTTTTTATATAAATTTATATATCACACGTGCACCTGGACATGGAGGCACACAATTTTGTGAGCATAGTAATCCTAAAAGTAAGGTCAAAATTTGATTCTAAATGAAAATAAAATTTAAGTGCAGGTTTCAGAGTGGTTCCATGGACGTTACTTCAAAAACATTTTATTGTTTCATTTTATAGGTGGTTCAGTGGTTAGCATTGCTGCCTCACAGCATCAGGAACTCAGGTTTGATTCCAGTCTTAGGTGACTATCAGTGTGGAGCCTGCACATTCTCCCCATGTCTGTGTGGGGTTCCTCTGAGTGCTCCAGTTTCCTCCCACAGCCCAAAGATATGCAGGTTCGGTGGATTTATATGCTAAATTTCCCTGCATTGTCCAGGGATATAAAAGTTATGTGGATTAGCCATGGGAAGTACAGGGATAGGGTGGCTGGATCTGGGTGGGATGCTCTTTGGATAGTCAGTGTGGGCTTATTGGGCCGAATGGCTGGCTTCCACACTGTAGGGATTCTGTGATTCTGCAGTGGCATCTGTTTTTGCCTTCTGTGTGAAATATGAAAAGTATAATGTAAGCAGGAATCATTCCAATCCAAATTACATTTGACCAATTTCCAGGTATTGACTTCCTGATTGTTAAGAGAGTTGTCATATACCGATTAATAATGAATTGGTGCCTGCAGAACCTGCTAGAAGGGTCACTTGGTGCAAGGAGGGGAAGTGTGGCTTGTGGGGTTGGAGTTTGGGCATGGGTGGGGGGGTTGGATGAGGGCAAGAGGTGGTTCGTAGCTATCACTGGATTTGGCAGCAAAGATTTTAAATATGCACAAGACAGTATTGAAGAGAAGACCATGTTGCCAACTTTGAGAAAGCCTACCTGTCTCTCATGTTACTTTTACTGCAATAATGATGTCAGCATCTGATATCTGCAACCTGCCCAGCCAGCCACGATTCAAAAGTAAACTTGTCAAGCAGAGTTGAAATTGGCTGCAAGGAGAACCCGCTAAAGAGTGTTCATATTGGCAGGCAGCCTTATTGAGCTCCAGAAACTTTGCTTTTGGGTTCAATCCAGCTGTGCAATATCCCAACATTGAGAGAATCTTAGCAAAATGTCACACTAGCTATAGGTTTGCTTAAGCTTCTCTGGGTTGTGGGCAAAGGAATGAGGAACCAACCACTGTACAGCTTTTCATAAGGCAAATCTGTGTGTAATTTCACCTTGATTCTCAAAATTTGGCCGAAACACCGGGGTATCAATCTAACATGACAGCCTGCATTACATGATGCTGATTGATGCCCACCTTAAAGAAGTTTTCCTCCTCCCTGATTATAGGGTACTTGCAAATGGCATTCTCCTGATCACAGCTGTACAGGAATGACTATGTATGAGAATGTATTTCAATATTTGTGCCCACACTTTGTCACTATAACCTTCAATCTTGTTCTTGCGTATATACTAATTTATCCTCTTTCTAAGTTAGTTCATCATGGTCTGATTGCACAATTTTAGTGAGATTCTGGGCACATCTCATTTGCTTTGGTTAATAGGAATAATGAACCTGAGAATTGAGCACGAGAATCAGCATGCCTGATTTGTGGCACCTCTAATGATGTTTCTAGGAAATCAGGAGCATGATGATGAGGTGTGCTGGACTTTTTCCCAGTTCTTTGATCCGTGCTCCCAACAAATGTAGCTTGCCAGCACGAGCAGAGACTTGCAAAATTAACTTTGCATGAGTTGAGATCATGTAGCTTTGCATGTGTGGAGTTAAGACCAAGTGTTGTCTTCAGTTGGAACAGGAGCAGAGGCTAGTGGATAATTGGACCAAGATGTAGAGACCGTTAATTCAGGCTCCATTTTAAGCATCACAGCTTGCCTTTTGCATATTTCCAATATAGGTTGTTATGCCCAGTTTTGGATGGAATTTGCCTGTTCGAAGTTGCTGCACTCTTTTCTTTTCCCCCAGTGAATAGAATAAAGTGAGTGCAGAAAGCAACACCTCATTCATTTAACCAACTAAACTTCCATATAGGTTTCCGATAAAAACTAACACGGTCACCTTGTTGCATCTACAACATTTTCATGTTAACTCAAAAACATCCTACCGAGGTCAAAGCACCCAACTATTACGGTGAAGCCACCTTTCCCAATTCTGGCAGGAAGTATTGCCTGTTTCAATCACAAGGTGGCTGAGGCAAATGTAAACCAGTGTTTACAGTGGCCAAGATTTGTGCATTTGGTTGCCCACAAACATTTTACCTCTGTTACTGCTTATCAGTCTAAATGGATCTGCTATGCTACATCCTAGAAATTAATTTTTGCTTTTCACAGTGAAGAATCAAACAAGAGAAAAATGTTCATTCAGTTAGTTGTATAAGGAAGGAAGAAAAACAGTATTTTGCATGTAAAGGAATGCTGGAATAACTATCTCTCATTGGGTCAGAGGCTCATAATCAAGCAACTCCCACGCTGTAATTAAATAGAAACCATTTTTCTGTTGTAAATATTGACAGATATTTAGTATAAATCCATGATGGCTGAGAACTATTCAGGAGATCTGGAATAATGTGCTTTCTTAGTTGTTTTTTTCACGTTTCCCATAAAATGAGTGGAACTGGTAGGGTCAGAGATTCCTGTTAGCACATGCTGATTAATAACATATGTATACACTGGTTTATTGCCTGTCTAATCCGGCTTATGCTTTAAAACTGTTGGCTGCTGCTTCTGTTCCAGTACCATTTGTACACCTGCATAGCAATACACCATTTAAATTCAATTTTCTACCCACAATGAAGTTGACAGCTACACTGGCACTAATAGAGCATTTTGTCTAATTGCATGCTCCATCTGACCTGAAAGGGCAGCTGATGATGTTTTAGGGCCAGTACCGACCTTTTATGTGGGACTAGACTAAGGACAATAAGGACTCCTTAATTGTCACGCATAAGCAACTCAGATTCTTATGAAAACAGTAACAAATTTATTTACATTGACCAAATAAATATTGATTTTATTGGTTTTAGTTGAGTTTGGAATTGGAATTGTGGTTTATCTTTCCACTTGAGAAAGCTTATCAATTATTCAACATTCAACTCTGTGAACCCCGGTAAAAGTCATTAGCAATCCTGAAAAAAATGAAAAATCACGTATGGCCCGAATTGTCTTCAGGATGGCTTGTGGCTATAGCCGTGGCATAGTAATAGATCTCCTCTGGAGTGAGAGAGGGGAGAGGTCACTGGGCTCTGGCATGCTACTGGAAGGCTATCTCCCTGCACTATAGCTTCAGCAGTAGGCCTGTCCACTGTCGTGGTGTCTGGCAGACTGTCATTTTCTCCCCCATTGATATTAGTATGTCAAATTGGCTATCCATATCGGCTAGGCTGGCAGTCTGTGTATTTACCCTCCCTGTGGAAAGATTGGACAAAGGCATTAATGTTTCAAATGGCTGACATGTTGTTTTAGTTTATAACTTTGTTTGGATGAGAGTTAGTCAACTCTTGGATTCTTCTGCTAAAGTGCTGCGTTGTGAAGAGATTGGACAGGATTTATAATCTATTATGAAATTCAAAGTTAGTACAGGACAGGATTGTTGGTGAACCAGTCTGCGATAATGACAGGACTTTGACATAAGCATAATGGCAGGTATAGCCATAACTGCCCAATGTTACAAAGAATATTATGTTGCAAAGACCAAGTACTTGAAGACTGAAGCATTATCCTGATATTTCTTTTAAATACGTTGGCTATTGGGAATGTTTACTTAATGTGAATGGGTAACAGTTTATTTGCAAAATGGGATCATAGCGAATAGGCAGCTAATTGTTAATATTATTGAATTTAATTAAGTGAGGCAAAGATTAGGCTGCCAATCAATTACCACTACCACTACAACTTTGTGCTGTTGATAAAGACCAATTTCACTACTACTGTTTTTGAGAGAATAACAAAATCCAGGTACGTCTGTCATTCTGATCAGAAGGTTCAACAGCAGATCTGCTAGAGTGACTCCACTCATTTCAGATATGGTTCTTGAATCATTAACAGCTTCACAGTCTTTGGAACGTGATGTGGCAGCTCTCCAGCAGCTGCAGACAAGGAGGATTAAAAAGTCATATTTCATAGTATGGCATTGAGCCACTTAAGCTGGAAAATCCCAGGTCTGGTTCCCTGTCTGCACTGAGTTAGCTCCTACAACCCAGCACCTGCAATTGAGTTTGCTGCGGCCAGTGGCTACCCCTTGCTCCCTTTATGAAAAATGCCATAAGGGAGAACAGATTCGGTCTGCTGTGGCTGAGTACCTGCTGAACTCCCCTGCCAATGATGAAGCACATAAGATTTTTCACTTATTGGAAAAAGAGCAGAGCTCTCAGTGCCTTCAAAATAAAACATCACTTCAAAGGAGAAAGGTGAAATATCTGTATGTTGGAGAAGGGAGGTATTGAATAGGTATATTTATGATTAAAAGCTCAACAAATGTGGAATAAGATGCTGGATGCAGATTTTTGCATCTATTTTAATATCCCAACACAATAAGACAGTGTGAGTGGGGGACACCTCTGCAAGAATGGTGATGGTGTATAATAAAAGATGTTTGTTTTGGAACATCTTTATGGTTCTAAGTTGTAGCAATCTCAGTTCCCATGAGGAAGTGCCAATGGGTATTCATTTTGGTCTTCATGAGGAAAAGCGATTCAAAAGATGGAGGAATAATATAGAGATCTGGACTACACAGTAGCTATGCAGTTACTGCTACTCCTAATATTTTGCTGGCCAAGATTTAATAGATACTGCATCATATTATTGGACAAGTCAGATCCTAGGCTGGATTCTGGCTTGATAGATCATAATTTGTTTTTTATTGGTTTTAATGAAGTGGTCTTTCACTGAAACACAAGCACTCAATGATGCAGATTTGGCTTTAACAGTAAAACTACTCTAAATAAATGATGACAAAATAGGATAAAATAAAACTGGTTATACATGACAATCTTAAATATTTAGGAACACCTGATAAAATACACTCTATTAGTCCTAAAGCACTCCTTTATTCACACTAGAGAGAATTCCCTTTACTTTCAAATCTTTAGGGCTATTCCCTGTCTTGAGAATCTGATAGCTTCTTCCTGGATCCTTCATATAATTGAACCATAGCTTTCTCAACTTCAAATAATACCTTCAGGGTTGTAACCAAATACTTCCTGGATCTGTAACTTTCAAACTAACTGCTTACAATGAAGTGACCTACTTCTTAACAGTTCTAAGCAATCTCCTTTCGTCACAAGCAACTGGTTTGCACATCCACCTTCAGCCAAGATGTCTGCAAAACTTCCTAACTGAAAACCAAAAGCTTTGTTCCAAGCTATGGGTGTTTACCATAATCAAAGGAAAAAGAAGATCAATATCTGATCTTCTAAACCAAAAGCCTAATGTACAACTATTTACTTTGTTCGCTCATAAACCCTCCCATGGTTAAAAAAGAACCCATTACTCTACAGGAAATTTCTCTCTAATGCTGTGTTTTAAAATAAATCATGATGACTGCAAAAATACTTAAAGTTAATCATTAAACTATTCATAGAAACAGACCAAATAAATGATATTAAAGTATATATAAATCTCATACCTTACACTGCCATCACCATCACCGATCCAATGTTCAGTCTCTGATGATATTAATCTTCCTTTCTGCTCCACAATTGTTGTCGGCTGCACAATGTCAGAAATCACAAGACACTGGTTATAGTCCAACAGGTTTACTTGAAAACACAAGGTTTTGGAGCCTCACTCCTCCTTCAGGTGTTAGTGAGAGAGGTAGTATCAGACACAGAATTTGTAAGTAAAAATCAAAAGTTCACACCACTGATGAGGATGTATTAAACAAACGTAAGAGGCTGTTAAATCTTTAATCAGTGAGAAAGTTTTAATTGATTAATATGTGTATGTAAATCCCTGAATTTCTTTCACGTCACAGTCCTGAGAAAACTAAAGGCTTTATCAGTGTAAAGAAGAGGTGACATTTTAGGTCAGATGGCGCATGTTAGGTGTGTGACCTTGTCTAGATCTTTGTTTTAGTTTGGACTCAGACTGGTTCTGTTTCTAAAGTAAGAATTTATGAAACACCATGTTGATTGCCTGCCTATAAATTAAGTGCTTTTTACCTGCGACGGTAAATGCAAGGTTATGAAGATGGATCTGGATGGGATGCTCTTCAGATGGTCAGTGCAGATTCAATGGGTCAAATGGTGTCTTACTGCACTATGTGTTGTATGATCTGCCATGCTGGGTATTTGATGGAAGCTGGACATTTCACTTTATCTTATCCCGGGGACAGTTGCTAGATGTGGCCAAGTTTTAATCCACTAATTTGGAATGTTTAACATCCTGAGTCTCTAATATCCTACAAAATCATAAACTTGTGTTTATACAGCACCTTCAACACAATAAAATATGTCAAGACAGTTCATAAGAGTATTATACAAGAAAATATGTTATTAAGCCATATAAAGCAACATTATGGCATGTCACGAAAAGCTCATTCACAGAGACGGGTTATAAGGAGGCTAAACAGATTGAGAGGCCATGAGTTTTAAGGAGGGAATTCCAGAACATTGAGCTTTGGCATCTGAAATTGGTGGTATGATTAAAATAATCAATAATCAGAAGATAATTAGAGAGGTGCAGGTAACTTAAGACTTGTGGTATTGGAGAGATAAGTGAATGAGGGTTAAAAGTTGAAGACCTCACGACAGCATTTCAACACGGCTTACAGAGTTCTGAAAGTGTGCTGAACGCATAACTCAAGGACAATGTAGCAAAAAATAAAACAACTTTTAACAGACCTCCTTACATAGAGAGCTGAGGACATTAAGGTGCCATTACTGTTAATTGTAAACTTATTTCCGAACATAACATACAAAAGGGACAGTTAGAAATGAGCTAGTTGCATTTAAATATTTTCCAGCAGAGATTTTATAGTTTATCAAGTTCCTTGATGAAATCATTGACTATACAAACAATACACTTTATCAAATATTTAACTAATTTATCAACAGATATTTTCATTTTTGGGATATAGGCTTTGATTGCTACTGATTAAATATTTCACGAGATCTTTATGCGGGCTGAATGGCAGAACAGGTTCAATGGGCTCTGTGATCTACTCTTACTCTTAATTCGTATAAATTCCTTGGAGATGTTATATGATTTTTGTATAAACTTGCAGTTGTGTTACTGCAGTCACGTCATGACACAACACTATCATTCACTGATAATATAAAACACATTATCTGCCAACATTGGGAATAGTTGTTAGCCATGGCTGACTTGGTAGCACTGTCTCATCATTAACAGAAGTTTACATTCAAGTCCCACTCCAGACACCTAAGCACAAATATCCAGTAGAGTGCTGAAAGACTGTGTGCACTGTCAAAGATGCATTGTTAAGGATAAGACATTATCTGGAGAGGTATGAGCCACAAAAACTGTATTTTATATCACTCAGTGTAATTTATTTGATGCTGGCTTGCGGGACTTCTCTGTGCCCTAATTGGCTCTATTATGTCTCTTGTTGGTACTCACCTACAAATAGAGACTATTTTTTCAACTCTACATTATAATATCAAAGACCTCTTTCAGTTATCCTCTCATTTACCCACTGAATTGTTTTTATGTCTTATGCTACGTAGGCAGTATTGCCATAAGCACTCTGTGGAGTGGGCTGCCAAGAAGGCAAATTTATCAGCAAATTCAAGAGAGAGTTGGATAGATATTTGGAGGACAAGTTGATGGACTGGCAGGGGAGGAGCTGATGGATATAATTTTCAAGGACATGAGTCAGCCAATTGGCTGTGACGGTTTATATTTACATATTTATGCAAAAACAAAACATATTAAAATAATTCCCTAAATGATGTGAAGACTGGTAGTTGTTGGCTTCTTAAAGTTTTTATTTAACATTATGAAGTGTGTAATTGGACAGTCTCCAGTGGGACTGTCTATAATAACCCTCTTTGTTTTGTACATTTCCAAAGTGACATCATCCTGTCAACATGCTGTATATCACTGCAAGTAGAAGTAAATGCAGAACCAATGGATTACACAATGGTGTATTTTATTTCAAATACTCTGATCCATCATTGCTGTTTTCACATATCATGGGAAGGGATATGTCAGTTTTGGAACGTACAGACTTTGTCTTGTCTTGGCAAAAAGAGAAGGTGCAGTGGGGCTTGACATTGATTGGACAAGGCTCACTGTACGATTTAGTATTGTGGTTATAAGGTTGCAACTATCTTTTTTGATGGTTTTTCTCATCAGCTATGATGAAATGATGTTGTTTTTGCTGTGTTAGCACTTGTGAAAAACACTGACAAGCATCTAGATATGATTCATGTGGACTCTGCTCAGTAAAAATTCTAGTTCCTCCTGACAAGTGCAGCTTTGCTGAGCAATTCAACATTCAAGGAAATGTTCAAAAAAAAACACAACTTCTTTTTAATGCTCCTATTTTTCTTCACCTGGGGTCCATACAACGGTTTCATGGAGATCAGTCTTCAATTCCTGAAGACATCAGGTCATCTTAGGAGGGTTGGCAATGCTAGTATTTAGGAGTCCAGACCCCATGTTACCTGCACATTAAAGCCCAAATTCCTGTGCAATCTGTGTGTAAAAATCCGTAGTCCTATATAATCCTAATATAAAAGTCTCAGTAGTCCAGATTCAAAATGAAACACAAGATTCTGAAAACAGTAACCGTTTGTTACTAGACGTAATGGGAGTCAATCAACAGATGTTAATATGATGATGAATTTAATGCCATTGTTTTCTTGTAAGCTTCCGTTGAAAGCAAGAGCAGGTTGTTCTGTTTATTACAATGTGCTTTTTATAATTCTGCACCTTTCCAAATCTCCCAGACAATTTTACTTGTACTGTCCATTGTGTATGACTGAGGTGAATGGGTAGTATTTTAATTGTCAATTATTCAGTCATATGGAAGAATCTTTTGGAATAGTGAATAACTGAGCTGTGTGAATTTATTTGTTGAATGTAAGGGCTCTATTTTCCTTCAAACATTGTTGTCACTTGCTAGCAGCCTGTGCGCCAGCAGCACACTCCAAGGCATTCCTGAATGGAAGGAATTGAACTCAGTGGATCCAGCAAGAGAGTGAAAAGCTGGCCACCTGAGGTTAGTACTGCTACATATAGCATGTGTGAGCTCTCTGATTTGACCGGAGATTTCCTGCATTGCCTTGACTGTAACAGTTTGTTGACTAATTCAATAGGCAGTATGGTACCGATTGAGGGCAACTGAAAGATTCCGAGGAGAGAGGAACTTGGGACTGTGAAGCTAGAAGGTGTCAGGAGAGGAATTAAGTTGATCAGTATAGACAGTGAAAGCATGCGTGACAGCTAAGAAATGGAAGAAGCACTCAGGAAGTGAAAGATAAAACACTGCCTGAGTAGAAAGTTGAACTGCATAATTCAGGGATTTTTGCCTGAAACCAGTACAGTCAGGGAAATTGGTAATTTCTTTAAAATGATCGTGGATTCCAAAAATTTAAGAATTTGCATCAATTGTAAGAGGAGTAATTTTGTACATTTCTTGAATAATAAGAAAACTGGTTCATGCCACATGGTGACCTTTGATATGACAGTAGTACCAACAAAAAGGATGTTAAGATACAAAGTGGACGTGAAACCAGAAGTAGAGAAGATAAGCAAGGAAGCTACTGCTGTAAAGAACAACAAGGGAAGAAGAGAAAGAGAGAGAGAGAGAGAGAGAGAGAGAGCACATTTATAAGGAACTGAATGTGTAATATAGCTAACAAGAAAAGAAAGCTGAAGACACGGTTAGAGCAGAAATTCTGAATTGTGCTGTTTTATGACAGTGTTTCAGTTTTGTCAAAGACAACCATTGTGTTAAATGAAGTTTGTTAAAGCTCCCTGATAAAGCAATCTCTGGGAATCTGTGCGACCAAAACTGTCATGAACCTAATTGAAGAAGCTTTTCAGGAACGTGCTGGTTGACTGACAACTGTCTTCAGGAGATTTGGACGGAGTGGAACTACCTTTGCAAATGATTCAAAGACAAAATCCACTGAGTGAGAAAAGTGAGAAAATTCTACGTTCTAGAGGCTGAGTTGGAAATGCTGATGCCATGTTTGTGTGTGAATTCATACAAATGATTTTAAAATTGTGAGATAGTCTTTGTTGTTTTGTAGTTCATATATTCTACTGAGTTATGTGAAAGAAAATGCTACAAAAAGTTGATTCCTGTTAGTGTGTTTTTCATGCAGGGGTTATTTGGCAAGATTGGTTACTGTATTTTGGTTCGCTGTGCCCCCTCTGGGAATTCTACCAGCAATCAATCTGTTCTCTTATTTTAATTGTTTCTAAATCCACAACTCCTTTTTGGAGCATCTGCACCTGAGGGAACGAAATGGACAGGACTAATAAAAGGCAGCAAATACGTGAAGAGCCTGATGATGAATCAAAAAAAGCAGAAGTGAGACTATCCAGATCTCTAAAAGGTTCTGTGTTCAGAATAAGAAAGGTGGAGACAGAGAAGTGGAGGTAAATGCAAAGCAAGTTAAACAAAGACACCAGAATCTAGAATGGTTATTTATTGTCAGAGTATTGCACTGTATTGTCAAGATGGTGGTTGTTGAATAATAAACAAATGAGAGCAAAACCATTCTGGCAAAGGGAATGAAGCTGCTTCCACCATGCATTCTTCGTCTGTTCCATTTCACTTTCAGACTGAACCCTGACTCCAGCACTCCTCTGCTAATTTGGTAGAATCCCTACAGTGTGAAAGCAAGTCATTTGGCCCATCGAGTCCGCACCAAACTCCAAAGAGCATCCCACCCAGACCCAGACCCAGACCCACACCCCACTCTATCCCTGTAACCCTACAATTTCCATGGCTAACCCACCTGGCCTGCACATCCCTGCACACTGTTGGCACCTTAGCTTTCCCTATCCACCTGCACATCTTTGGACTGTGGGAGGATACCAGAGTACCCAGAGGAAACCCGTGCAGACACAAGGAGAATGTGCAAACTCCACACAGTCACCCAAGGCTGGAATTGAACCTGGTCCCTGGCGCTGTGAGGCAGCAGTGCTAACCACTGAGCCAATGTCCTGCCCATGATGTTGACGTGAATTCATTTTGGCTCCTCACTGATATCAAACTGCAAGTCTGTCAATTCCATTTTCCATGAATCTTGAGTAAGTTCAGGTTGAGATCTGGATTTAGGTTTCATCTATATTATAATTGCAGCACCAATGGAGGGCAATTCTGTTTCACAGTTACATTATGGCTGAAATGTAAGCAGAGCAAACAAGTTGAGATTTCTCAGGAGGATATGATACTTACTGTCCATTTGATCTACCACAGATGCAAGGTCAGTGCACAAGATTATCAGACCCTTACTCCATTGCTTTTAGCATCAGACAAGATTAGAGTCTGGGGAATGAAATGAGAGTGTCATGCTGACCAAACTCAAGGAAGCTGTTGTGGGGTTAGGAAGTTGATGGAAGCTGAATTTCTGTCAGTGACCCACATCATGCCTGGTCTTTCGGACTGCAAAGTGGAGCAATGTTCTATTCATTGCCTCAATTTAAACTTGACTGATAAGCATTTTTGACATTTGCAGTGCTTTAACAGCATTTATTGTGTCAAATGAATGCAGTGCCTGTTTTTTCAGGTAGAGAAAGGGCGAAAGGTGAAAAGGAATTTCTACACCTGCTACCTGTCAAAACATTTCTCCTGAGTACACAGTGAGCCACCTTTACAAAACACCAAGATATAATACACATGCTGCTTCACTAGTACGGCAGTGAGATACAATCGGCACCAGTTTGAAAACAGTATGAGTGAGCATTGTTACACTGGCCTATCTTCATAGTTGTGCACATTCATATTACAGATGTCCCAAGGCACTTCTGGGAGCTTTCTGAGTCAAAAATTGAGACTCAGTCACACAAGGACTATTAGGTCAGATAACAAAATGTTTGTTCGAAGAGGTAGGTTCAAACATCTTAAAGGGAGAGGAAGGTGCAGAGGTTTAGTGAGGGAATCCTGAGCAAACAGCGGAAGGTATGGCCCCCAGTAGTTGACTGATATAAATGAGGAATTCACAAGAGACCTGAAAAAGAAAAATGGAAGATTTGAAGGGTTGTGGGGTTGGAGACAGATAATGCTGTGGGAAGATTTGAAAACAGGGATGCAGTTTTTAAATCTGAGGTGTTCCTAGTCTAGGAGCCAATATGGATCAGTGAACAAAGAGGTGATAGGTTGACGGGGCTTGACGAGAATTAGGGTACAGGCATAAAAGATTTAGATGTGTGCCAGTTTAGCTGGGAGGCTGGTTGAATGAATGGTCTAGCTCCTCTGAGCATTATATACTCTAAGCAATTACAACAAGTTGTCAAACACGACATCAATCGACAACTATCTGAGTTAAAGCTGTTCTGTGAGCTCCCATGCTATTTCTGGCGTGATCTGATTTGGTTTGCTGCAAATCTCAGCATTATTGCATATTCTGCTACCCCCACTGGGCCATTCCTGTCATTCCTACACCAGAGGCATGGGGTTGTAATATTCCTTAACTTAAATCATAGACACTTGAAAGGTTTCAGTAGCTGATGTTTCAGGGAAAGTTAGGCTTCTAATAACCGGAAAAGCTGTGGATCCACAAACTGTCAGGAGAATTATGAGTTGCTTTTAGTCTGCCCCAGTGTCATTTACTTGGAAAAAAAACACATTCTTTCCACATACTGGGCCCAGGCTTTGATGGCAGGATTGAACGAGTCAACCTTCATGAGTAACAGCATAATGCCAGAAATGCTTGCCCCAACTCAGATGACTATTGCAAGCAAATTTCTTCAGTAGTGTGTTTTTCCCTCATTGCCACAGAAATAACTTTACCAAGGCTAGTATCTCGTCATCAAATCACCCTTTATTTACACATGGGAAGTCCTCAACACTGATCCAGTTACCTCAGAGCCAGAGCCCGCTCTCGGAGTGATTGGGTTTCTGACACTCCTCTTTAGCGGTCAGCCAGGGCTCCCTGATTGGGCCAGATTTACAGCTATGAGGTCTACTTGGTTGACTTCACTACACCCGCTACATTGCTTTGTAGGCAACAATTACATGGAAAATAAGTGGTGTTTCTGGCCCCAGAAAACTTGAATGAAATTCTCCTGCTCAGTTATGCACTTTTCCTGTGCTTCTAACAACGAATACATCACTTGCTTTCTGAAACGTGTGGACGGTTTAACATGGCCCATAAATGTTTTCTTAGCCTTGGCCAGTGAACTCTCTTCCAGGAAACGTTTGCTTTCTGAGTCTCCAGATTTCGTAAGTAGAATCACATCAAACGTGCAACACAGAAATAGGACATTTGGCACAACTAATTCACGAAAGCCTCCTTCTATCCATCATTTTGTTTCCGTAGCTCCGTACCTCCTTCCGCTTCTTGTGTTTCTAAATGTTACTTGCCTCAATTATTTGCTTTAGTTGTGAACCCCACATTCCCATCACTGTTTGGAGTAAGAATTCCTTGCTTAATTTTTTTTTAATTGATAATCTTATATTGGTGGGCTGTGGTTTTGTCCACAAATGGAATAAGTATGACAGGCCCCATTTTAATTTTATATAAGATTTTTCGTGCGTTAAAATTAGGTGCTGTAAGTATAGTAACATTACGTAAATCTCTGTAATGCGAAGTAATGTAACAGTATATAAGTGTGGTTCTAAGTAACACTAATCCCTGAATTTCTAGGTCAAGATTTGACATTGATGTAGAGAAGTGGAGGTTTATATTGATGATAAAGGACAAGAAATCGCTGAAAATTCAGCAGATTAACTTGTTCTCTTTTGTTTATTACTTTGAATAAAAATATTTGGTAGTTGATACAAGTTCAGTCTTTATTTTCTTCCCAAACACTTGATTTTCTTTCTCAGTTACCAGGTATGACTGGAGTCTGGAAACTCTGGTGTGTTGAGAACCATTTTAAAGGCCAATATCCTTGTAGCCAATGTAAAGTTTGTGCTCAAAATGTATTTGAGCATTGCCTTATTGTGCATGACACAGTGCAATTGGTATGTTAGTTCTCCATCTGCCTGCACCTCAAGGACATAGTTATCAGTTAACACATTGGTGCCTCCAGTTGTCTCTTTTGGTGCCTACAATTGTCTCTTTTGTGGATAAATTTGTGGTTATACACTTTGGTGGCAAGAACAGGAAGGCAGATTACTATCTCAATGGAGTCAAGTTAGGTAAAGTGGAAGCACAACGAGATCTAGGTGTTCTTGTACATCAATCAGTGAAAGCAAGCATGCAGGTACAGCAGGCAGTGAAGAAAACTAATGGCATGCTGGCCTTCATAACAAGAGGAATTGAGTATAGGAGCAAAGATGTCCTTCTGCAGCTGTACAGGGCCCTGGTGAGACCGCACCCGGAGTATTGTGTGCAGTTTTGGTCTCCAAATTTAAGGAAGGATATTCTTGCTATTGAGGGAGTGCAGCGTAGGTTCACGAGGTCAATTCCCGGAATGGCGGGACTATCATATGTTGAAAGATTGGAGCGACTGGGCTTGTATACACCTGAGTTTAGAAGGATGAGAGGGGATCTGATTGAGGCGTATAAGATTATTAAAGGATTGGACACTCTGGAGGCAGTAAGCATGTTTCGCTGATGGCTGTGTCCAGAACGAGTGGACACAGTTTAAAAATAAGGGGTAGGTGATTTAGAACAGAGTTGAGGAAAAACTTCTTCACCCAGAGAGTGGTGGATATATGGAATGCTCTGCCCTAGAAGGCAGTGGAGGCCAACTCTCTGGATACTTTCAAGCAAGAGATAGATAGAGCTCTTAAAGATAGTGGAATGAAGGGTTATGGGGATAAGGCAGGAACAGGATACTGATTGTGAATAATCAGCCATGATCATAATGAATGGTGGTGCTGGCTCGATAGGGCCGAATGGCCTACTCCTGCACCTTTTGTCTATTGTCTCTAACTGAGGCATTTGAACATTTATGCTAACCTACTTGTCTAGTAATGCACGTGCATACCTAAGAGTGTGCTTTGTAACGGTACAGCTCATCCATTAGCTGTTTGCTTCGAGTTTGTTAGGCAGTACATGTCAAGAATAGAATGTTATCTTAGATAAATGTATATATATTTGCAACGGTAATATTTGGCTCAGTAGTGAGCATATTAAATTCATGAATGCTTTCCATCTCTCTACCTCCCTTGTTTATGATGTTCCTTATTACCTGACCTCTTTAACTAAGTTGTACCAATATTCTATTGTAGTGCAACTTTAGTTGGTGTTCCATTTTCAGATACCACTACTACCAGAATGTGGTATTCTGGTTTGTGTAGTTATCTGCCTTAAATCTTTTGGCAATATACCAGGCCATATGTCAGATCTCTCCGTGGGAGAGCATTTCGGTGATAGTGATCACAACTCCCTGACCATTACTATAGCCGTGGAGAGGGACAGGAACAGACAGTATGGGAAAGTATTTAATTGGAGGAGTGGGACAATACTATTAGGGAAGAACTGCAGAGCATAAATTGATAACAGATTTTCTCAGGGAAATGCACAACAGAAATCTGGAGGCTGTTCAGGGAGCACTTGTTACAAACAAGTGCTGGATAGATTTGTCCCACTGAGGCAAAGAAAGGATGGTCAGGTGAAAGAACCTTGCATGACACGACATGTGGAACATCTAGTCAAGAGGAAGAAGGAAGCTTACTTAAGGTTGAGGAAGCAAGGATCAGACAGGGATGTAGTGGGTTACAAGTTAGCCAGGAACATAGAACATAGAACAGTACAGCACAGAACAGGCCCTTCAGCCCACAATGTTGTGCCGACCATTGATCCTCATGTATGCACCCTCAAATTTCTGTGACCATATGCATGTCCAGCAGTCTCTTAAAAGACCCCAATGACCTTGCTTCCACAACTGCTGCTGGCAACACATTCCATGCCCTCACAACTCTCTGAGTAAAGAACCCGCCTCTGACATCCCCTCTATACTTTCCCCCAACTGGCTTAAAACTATGACCCCTCGTGCTAGCCATTTCAGCCCTGGGAAATAGTCTCTGGCTATCAACTCTATCTATGCCTCTCATTATCTTGTATACCTCAATTGGGTCCCCTCTCCTCCTCCTTTTCTCCAATGAAAAGAGACCGAGCTCAGTCAACCTCTCTTCATAAGATAAGCCCTCCAGTCCAGGCAGCATCCTGGTAAACCTCCTCTGAACCCTCTCCAAAGCATCCACATCTTTCCTATAATACGGCGACCAGAACTGGATGCAGTATTCCAAGTGCGGTCTAACCAAAGTTTTATAGAGCTGCGACAAGATCTCACGACTCTTAAACTCACTCCCCCTGTTACTGAAAGCCAAAACACCATATGCTTTCTTCACAACCCTGTCCACTTGGGTGGCCATTTTAAGGGATCTATGTATCTGCACACCAAGATCCCTCTGTTCCTCCACACTGCCAAGAATCCTATCCTTAATCCTGTACTCAGCTTTCAAATTCGACCTTCCAAAATGCATCACCTCGCATTTATCCAGGTTGAACGCCATCTGCCACCTCTCAGCCCATCTCTGCATCCTGTCAATGTCCCGCTGCAGCCTACAACAGCCCTCTACACTGTCAACGACACCTCCGACCTTTGTGTCGTCTGCAAACTTGCTGACCCATCCTTCAATCCCCTCATCCAAGTCATTAATAAAAATTACAAACAGTAGAGGCCCAAGGACAGGGCCCTGTGGAACCCCACTCACCACTGACTTCCAGGCAGAATATTTTCCTTCTATTACCACTCGCTGTCTTCTGTTGGCCAGCCAATTCTGTATCCAGGCAGCTAAGTTCCCCTGTATCCCATTCCTCCTGACCTTCTGAATGAGCCTACCATGGGGAACCTTATCAAATGCCTTACTGAAGTCCATATACACCACATCCACAGCTCGACCCTCATCAACTTTTCTAGTCACATCCTCAAAGAACTCGATAAGGTTTGTGAGGCATGGCCTACCCCTCACAAAGCCGTGTTGACTGCATTTGATCAAGCCATGCTCTTCCAGATGGTCATAAATCCTATCCCTCAGAATCCTTTCTAACACCTTGCAGACGACAGACGTGAGACTTACTGGTCTTGAATTGCCGGGGATTTCCCTATTTCCTTTCTTGAAGAGAGGAATTACATTTGCCTCTCTCCAGTCCTCAGGTACGACTCCAGTGGAGAGCTAGGATGCAAAAATCTTCGCAAGTGGCGAAGCAATTGCATTTCTCGCTTCCCAAAGCAGCCGAGGACAAATCTGGTCCGGGCCTGGCGACTTGTCAATCTTAATGTTTGACAAAATTTTCAGCACATCAGCTTCCTCCATCTCTATCCATTCCAGCATGCACACCTGCTCTTCAAAGGTTTCATTCACTACAAAGTTTGTTTCTTTCGTAAAGACAGAAGCAAAAAACTCATTTAGGTCTTCCCCTACCTCCTCAGACTCCACACACAAGTTCCCTATGCTATCTCTGATCGGCCCTACTCTTTCTTTGACCATTCTCTTATTCCTCACATAAGTGTAAAATGCCTTTGTGTTTTCCCTAATTCGTTCTGCCAAGCCTTTCTTGTGCCCCCTCCTGGCTCTGCTCAGACCATTTTTGAGCTCCTTCCTTGCCTGCGTGTAATCCTCTCCAGCTGAACTTGACCCTAGCTTCCTCCACCTTATGTAAGCTACCTTCTTCCTTTTCACAAGAAGCTCCACCTCTCTCGTCATCCAAGGTTCCTTTATCTTACCCCTTGCCTGTCTCAGAGGGACATATTTACTCATCACTCGAAGGAACTGAAGAATGGACTTAGGAGAGCTAGAAGTGGGTATGAAAAAGCCAATGCTTGTATGATTAAGGAAAATCCCAAGGCACACTATATTAATGTGAGGAACAAGAGGATGACCAGAGTGAGGGTAGAGCTGATCGGGTTGGTGGTGGGTGAAATTTGTGCATGGAGTCGGAGGAGGTAGGAGAGGTTCTTAATGAATAATTTGCTTCAATATTCACCAATGAGAGGGACCTTGTAGTTTGTGAGGACAGCGTGAAACAGGGCAATATGGTCGCACAGGTGGATGTTAGGAAGGAGGAGGCACTAGAATTTTTTTTAAAAATGAGAATTGATACATCCTCTGGGCCAGATGGGATATACCCAAGGTTTCTACAGGAAGCAAAGGAAGAGATTCCATGCCTTTGGCGATGATCTTTGTGTCTTCGTTGTCCAGTGGAGTAGTACCAGATGATTGAAGGGTGGGAAATTTTATTTCCTTGCTTAAGAAAGGGAATAAGGATAATTCTGGGAATTACAGACCAGTCAGCCTTACTTCTGTGGTGGGCAAATTATTGGAGAAGATTCTGCAAGACAGTACTTATGACTGTATGGAAAAGCACAGTTTTGATTAGAAATAGTCAGTACGGCTTTGTGAGGGGCACGTCTTGCCTCACAAGTCTTATTGAATTCTTTGAGGATGTGACAAATCGCAATGATGAAGGTAGAGCAGTGGATGTGGTGTATATGGATTTTAGCAAGGTATTTGATAAGGTTCCCCATGGTAGGCTCATTCAGAAAGTAAGGAGGCATGGGATGCAGTGAAATTTGGCTTTCTGGATACAGAATTGGCTGTCCAATAGAAGACAGAGGGTGGTAGTAGATGGAAAGTATTCAGCCTGGAGCTCGGTGACCAGTGGTGTTCTGCAGGGATCTGTTTTGGGATCTCTGCTCTTTGTAATGTTTATAAATGACTTGGATGAGGAAGTGGAAGGGCGGGTTAGTAAATTTGCCAATGACACCGAAGTTGGTGGAGTTGTGGATAGTGTGGAGGGCTGTTATAGGTTGCAACAGGACATTGACAAGATACAAAGCTGTTAAAAGAAGTGGCAGATGAAATTCATTGTGGAAGGTCAAATTTGAATGCAGAATACAGAATTAATGGCAGGATTCTTAGCAGTGTGGAGGAACAGAGGGATCTTGGGGTCCATGTCCATAGATCCTTCAAAGTTGCCATCCAGGTTAATGGGTTGTTAAGAAGGCATATGGTGTGTTGGCTTTCATTGGCAGGGGAATTGCGTTTAAGAGCCACAAGGTCATGCTGCAGCTGTATAAAATCCTGGTTAGACTACACTTGGAATATTGTGTTCAGTTCTGGTCACCTCATTATAGGAAGGATATGGAAGCTTTAGACAGAGTGCAGAGGAGATTTACAGGATGCTGCCTGGACTGGAGGGCAGGTCTTGTGAGGAAAGGATGAGGGAGCTGGGGCTTTTCTTATTGGAGCGAAGAGGGATGAGAGGTGCATATTATGATGAGAGGCAGAGATAGGGTGGATAGCCACAGATTTTTTCCCAGGGTGGAAATGTCCCTTACGAGGGGGCATAATTTTAAGGTTTTTGGAGGAAGATGTAGGGGAGATGTCAGAGCTAAGTTCTTCACACAGAGAGTAGTGAGTGCGTGGAATGTGCTGCCAGCAGTGGTTTTGGAGTCAGATACATCAGGGACATTAAGCGACTCTTGGATAGGTACGTGGATGATAATAAAATGTAGGGTATGCAGAGTAGTTTGATCTTAGCTCGCATAATTGGTCGACACAACATCGTGGGTTGAAGGGCCTGCACGGTGCTGTACTGTCCTATGTTCTAAATCTCTTTTCACTATGTTGGATCCAGGGCCTGCCTAATTATCAATGTTAGCAGATAAACCAGTGGTAAATCTAAACAGAAAAGGCACTTGTCTTAAATAAGAAGGTAATTTATTGCATGTTGCAAGAGCTACATTTTATATTAACTTGCTAGACATATTTGCTGAGGGCATTCAGGAACTGTTCAGAATGTCTGTGCTCCCTTTGAGTACTTATACACAACTCAGCTCTCTCTACTCGTAGAATGTGACAGTTTCAGGTTAAGCCGAGCTCACTGTAACATAAGCATTAACTCCTTCAGAAGCATTAATTTATCCACCTGCTATTCCTGTTCTATTCCTGGAACTTCATACTACATTAAAGGCACTACGCTAGGAACACAAGGGGGCCTACCTCAGAGTAAAGGGTTGCCATTTAAGACAGAGATAGGGGGGAAGTTCTTCTTTTAGAATCTGTGAAATTCTTTACCATAAAGGGTTGTTAAGGATGTATTTTAAATATATTTAAGGCTGAGATGGACAGATTTTTAATCACTAAGGAAATCAAGTGTTAAGGAGGAATAACAGGAAAGTGATGTAGAGTATTATCAGATTAGCCATGATCTCAGTGAATTGCAGAGCTGACCCAATGGGCTGAATGGCTTACTTCAGCTGCTATCTTATGTAGTTATATATAAAGGCCTACTATTGTTGAAAATTTTATGCTATAACATTAGTTACTATACAGATACAATAAAACTGTTAATAGAATAAAAACCAGGAAGTAAGTAATGCCATACGCTGATATATTTCCACAGCCAAATGACTGAGTGATTAGTTGGCTGTTAATCAAGAAGCTAGATTATTTCACTGCTGACTGTGCACATGAGAACATTTTTATTACAGGCGGAATTTTCCATTTTGGCTCAGCCTGTTTTACAACCCAAACAAAATTTAACTTCCTACTTTCTCACCAAGTGTGGGGGATGTAGGTTTGGCAAATGCAAATTGAGCACTGGTTACATGCAAAAGGAGATAAATCTGATCAATCTGTTCATCACTATCTGTTTTATGCTCTTTCTAAAGTTGAATTTTTCTCGCCACCACTGACTTACTCCATCCGAAAGATGATGTGAAATTTAAGATAGATTAATGAATTCGGACTGTGATAATTGAACTGCTAAGCAAAATTAATGAACTTCAGATAACACAAAGCAGCAGAAGAATTCCTGCATAGAAATACTCCAATCAAAAGTGGATCAATCAAAAATTGGCTCATAAATAGCCAACTAAGGATAGCATTATAAGGAAAAGTTATAAGCACGTGAGTGCTGTGAGGAGATATGAACAATAGATTGCTGCTGTTTTGTGGAAATTATGCAGATAACAATGTTGAAAGTTGTATGTGGTAGTGTCTGATAATTTGGAGATCTCAGGTGATGGGGGTGGGGTGAAGGAGGTTATCTCACTGATTAAATATTTTGGCTCCTGCTTCTGCTTATCTATATTTTAGTGCAAAACTCCACACAGCAGCCAAAAAGCTTTTCGAAAACACCTTAATCAACGCTGGTTGTCTATCGTCTCCTATTAAAATAATAAATATGTTGTGCAATAATATTTTACCACTCTAGTCAATATTCAATGGACTAGCAATTGGGTTGTGCAGATCTTCAATAAGTGAATGAATATCAGGTTATTTGAAGCAAAACTGGGTAAATGGAATTGAGGTGCAGATCAATTATTGATCTCACAGAATGGAGAAGTAGGCTTGAGAGGTTGAATTCCATGTCAGAGTTCCTATGTTACTAGAATAAATCAAAGGTGAAATTCCTGCTTCCTGGAGATGATGAGAAAGGGAAATAATAAAGTGAGTTGACTTGTCACTTGTTGCCAACTCAACAATTACGTTCAGCCTGAGAAGACCCGTAGACCATCCACTATAAACTAACACCCTTAAGTGGTCAATCAATGGTCACTTAATGATCTCAGCTCACCACTTTCCCAATTGTCTGCCTCCTTGTCTGATAGGAAAGGTGGCTGGGCTGGATAACCAGATGACCTACCTGCTGGGTTGGCTTGTGTTCTAATTTTGGGAAAATTGCAGGTACAAATAGGAATAAGGCCTTCTGAAAGCCAACCATTCCTATACCCTTTGATCCCTCCCATATCCCTCGCTCCATACAACTGTCACCCTTCAACAAGAAGAAAAAGGTTGCTTCCCTTTTCACTGCTGGATCCCCTAAAGCGTACTGACTGATGGTGCTTAGGACCAAGAAGCTGCTGAACTCTTATTGGCATCCCAGGTCAACAGAAGCTGCTGGCTAGTGTTGAGGCCTGTAATTTGCCGAGAAACTTAGTCCTGCTCACCTGTCAAGTTTTAACAGCTTTATTGGCACAAAGTCAGGTATACTCTTGGTAGTGTGAATGGTAAGTTAATTGATACCTAACATGCCCGCCATCCCACATACCCAAAAAGGAAGAAAATTCCATCCCAAGTGTTTGAATTGACTCACAGCAGCATTTGAATGTGCAACTACTTTGTTTACATTTCAATAATCAGCGCTCAGTTAAGTCTTCATCCTCTGGAATGTTTTAATTAATGCCTTGCTGACGAGATGTTGTAAGAATAAATGTATGCTAAATATATGATTTCTGAGAATTTGCATCTGCCTATCATTAATTATAGTGAAAATCCATCAATGTTTCTTCAAAAGAGAACATTCGACCCAAGCTCTTGTAGCTAATCATCCTGCTGTTATAGCTGATCATTTTTTCCAAGTATACATTGTAAACTTGACATTTTTAGAAACATTACTTGCTAAGGTTGGAAATTTAAATACTAGGCAGCTTACCTTTATCAATCTGTTGATGCAGAGTGCAGCAGTGGCTGGAAGGAACTGGAAATGTGAGGCACTTGTTAAGTGGAAATTTGCCTGACTTTTAGGCTAAAATGCTATTTGTTCTACATTGGATTCTCCTTACAGGAAGGCTCCCATCTGAGCGCGCCCTACGGAAGCAGCAACAGTTGGACAACATCACCTCCATTGTGACCAAATTAGCCAAACCTGGTGATACTGTTGTGGATTTTTGCAGTGGTGGGGTATGTAATTTTTAAAAATATGGCATTGCTGTTGTTGCATAACATTGAGTGCACAGTGGTTTCCAACAGCGACCCAAGTCATGGAGCCATTTCCAGGACTTGATTACAAAATCTGGATTGACAATCCAAGACAGTACTAGTGGATATTGGTGGATATCAGTGGTAACATCTCCTGGATGAGACACTAAAGCTACTCTCTGGCCTCTCAGATGAACAGGATAGATCTTGTGACATGATTTTCAGGAAAAGAGAGGAAGCACTGTCTAACATCTCTCAACCAATGTTACTTTGGATTAATAGAGATAATAGGAACTGCAGATGCTGGAGAATCTGAGATAACAAGGTGTAGAGCTGGATGAACACAGCAGGCCAGGCAGCATCAAAGGAGCAGGAAGGCTGACGTTTCGGACTTAGACCTTTCATCAGAAATGGGGGAGGAGAAGAGGGTTTTGAAATAAATAGGGAGAGAGGGGGAGGTGGATTGAAGATCGATTAGAGGAGAAGATAGGTGGAGAGGAGACAGACAAGTCAAAGAGGTGGAGATGGAGCCAGTGAAGGTGAGTGTAGGTAGGGAGGGAGTAGGTCAATCCAGGGAGGATGGACAGGCCAAGGGGGCTGGATGAGGTTAGTAGGTAAGAAATGGGTGTGTGGCTTGAGGTGGGAAGAGGGGATAGGTGAGAGGAAGAACAGGTTAGGGAGGCGGGGACGAGCTGGGCTGGTTTTGGGATGCGGTTGGGAGAGGGGAGATTTTGAAGCTTGTGAAATCCACATTGATACCATTGGGCTGTAGGGTTTCCAAGCGGAATATGAGTTGCCATTCCTGCAACCTTCGGCTGGCATTGTTATGACACTACAGGAGGCCCAGGATGGACATGTGATCTGAGGAATGGGAGGGGAAGTTGAAATGGTTTGCGACTGGGAGGTGCAGTTGTTTATTGCGAACTGAGCATAGGTGTTCTGCAGAGCGGTCCCCAAGCCTCCGCTTGGTTTCCCCAATGTAGAGGAGTCCACAACGGGTACAGCAGATGTAGTATATCACATTGGCAGATGTGCAAGTGAACCTCTCCTTGGTGTGGAAAGTCTTCTTGAGGCCTGGGATGGGGGTGAGGGAGGAGCTGTTGGGGTAGGTGCAGCACTTCCTGCAGTTGCAGGGAAAGTGCCAGGTGTGGTGAAGTTGGAAGGGAGTGTGGAGTGGACAAGGGAGTCAAGGAGAGAGTGGTTTCTCCAGAAAGCAGATAAGGGTGGGGAGGGAAAAATGTCTTTGGTGGTGATTGGATTGCAGATGGCGGAAGTGTTGGAGGATATCCTGAGGTTATGAAAGGTGTTATATCAATGCAATTTCTTTCTTTTCACTGTTGTATTGATAGACACAATCTGTTTTCTTGAAATGCTACAGCTACAGTAAAATATTCAATTATTTTTGTATTAAAGTAATTAGTGCCAAGAAGTTGCCTCATCATTTGCAATCCAAAAATCAAATTTACAAATATAACAAACTTCCATAAGTACTGTAACTAGCCAATTGTGATAATGCTTTCTACAGGTTTCTGTAAGGGCTATTATAGGCAGCTAGATTGTTTGTTTCAAAATGGCTTAAACTTAGTATCTAATTCTAGTTTTAAAAAAAATTAATTTTTAATGCCACAGAGCAAAAGTGGGTGACCAGAGTTGATATACAGATCAAATGGGGACTGAATGGCTTCTTCAGTTGCAGTTTTCCAACTTAATGGATTATTCTGTAATTCACAATGCTCACTGCTCATCAAACTGTTGGAGTGCATGGCTGTGAAATTTGTGATTTCTGAGTATGTACTTTTACTTGCAGATCAATTACTGTGATGCAAAATAGGATAAATGCTTTTTATTGAAAGAAAAAAAGTGATCCAAAATTTGTAGTTGACGATTCCACTTCTATGAAAGGAGTTTTCAGACCAATTTGTACCTGATATTTGCCCACTGAGGTTGGAAGCATCTGTCATGCATTGAACTCAAGTCCTACCAGACTTGAAATGTTAACTCGCTTTCTTTCTCCACACATGCTAAGTGGCTCAACTTCATTCTGTACCTTACAAAACATAAGACCTCAAGAATTCAATTGCCAGATTTCCAAAAGGAATATGCTTTCGCAAAAGTATGCGGGTCTGATTTATGTTGTGGTCCACTGACTGATTCAGTTGCTTCTCTTCTGTTCACAGGGACATGTTGGGATTGTTCTTGCTCACACTTTACCATTATGCCAGGTACGATGTTTTAAAACAAGCTTGCATCAATGTGAATATTGGAACAAGCGATAAAATTCTGTGAAAAGATGTAAGAAATTCATGTAGCAATAATCAGACCAAATACATTCACTGTGTGCTGCAGAGAACAGCTAAAGCTCCATTGTGAAGTTGTGCCAACATTTTCTTTTAATGCTGCTGGGTGTCTGATCTGTTGTTTCATACTTTTGGCTTCAGACCAAGTTGTATGCTGGTATCTTTGATTCAGACTTGGATAAAAGTTGCTGGACTGACAATCACCTTTCTCCTTTTACGTTGTATCCAGGAAGAGTATATTTACTGAATGATCTCTCTTCAACTTTCCTCATAAACCAGTCTTAGAATACATGAAAGCCCATTGTTGTCTACGTACTTGCCAGACTACCAAACTCAAAATGCTGCTAGATGGTATACAAAAGGCTGAGAATGTCCCTCAAAAGCAAGCAGTTCAAAGAAAAGATGCCAAAAACAAACTCTTTATTTTGGTACGATCTTTACCTTCAAAAGCTGAAGACATGTTATTCTGGAACTGTTTTGCCTAACTAGCAGTACAATAGTTACACATTATAATTGCCCTTTTTTTTGCACCATCAAATGGTAATACTCAGTGAATATACCGCATCAAGTGTTAATGCCATAGACACCAGCCATTTGCTTTCCATGCAGGCATCAACTTTTCCAGCTATTGATCAGAATGTTTCCAGTCTCCAACACCAGCTTTGTATGTAACTTAACAATCTGAACAATCAAACACAGCTAAGGTTCGAAATTAGCCCATTGATTACCACACCCTGAATATCTTCCACAGAGTCTTACAACAATTGGCCAGTGGTCTCCCTTGACTCCTATCACTGCCTATACGGAATGTATGCATGGTGTTCTATTGCAGGCTGGTGTGCTTTCATATAATCTATATTAAAATATGCTTGGAGCCAAAGTTTGTCCTTAATGCCTTTAAAAACGTATTCTTGAGATGAGATTCTCACTTATTAAATATTGTCCTACATTCCAGGTGATCTTAGTGGAAAACAAAGGAGAATCCCTAATACGTGCCAAGGACAGGTGCGATGACCTTAAATTAAACAACATCTGGTTCATTCAAGCTAATCTGGATTATTTCACAGGACCGTTTGAGATTGGTGTAAGTGAATGCTGCAACCCAGTTAATATTGGTGTCAATACCATGTATCTGCCAGCAAAGTCACACACTGAGCTAGAGTCATTCTAGACTTAAAATGTTGACTTTATTCTCCTCTCCATAGATACTCCCAGATCTGCTGAATTTCTCCAGCATTCTCTGTGTTTGTTTCAGATTTTCAGCATCTGCAGTATTTTACAAGTCATGCTGCTACTTGATAGTGACTATGTTGTTCTTTCCCAAGCTCTGGTCTCACCCCTTATGTACTAGAATTGGTAACTTGTGCTAGGGAGGCATTTCCCAAACACTGTAAAATGACCTTCCACTACCTGTCCTCCACCATTTAAAGATCGTCTTTTCTCTCTTTCATTTACTTTTCTTGCTTTCTGTCATTCTCTCTCTCTCTCTCTCTCTCTCCTCTCTCTCTCTTTAATTTTCTGTACAAAAGATCCTTTTGTTCGTAAACTTATTTTCATGTTGGAATAAAGCATTGTTTAATATTGATCATAAATAGATGAAACAGTTGTATTCTAAGTTTGATGTTATTATGGTCCAGATTTAACACAAGCATTTGCACTAGTGCCATTCATAGTTAATAAACTTGTAATATGAGATGTGTTTTGGAGCCAGCATTCCAACATTGGTCCTTTTTCTGTCATAGTAGACCTATGAAAACAATCTGTCAGCAGTATCGGTGACCCAGAACAAGACAGAGCCTCACATCGCTCTGTATCAATGTTTGCAAAATAAAAGGCATCTAAGTAATCGTAAGCAGTGCGCTTGCAGGTTTTATCATTTGGTCAGTTGCAGTGTATATGCAATCAGGCTGAGAAAGAAGATCAGGAACTTGATGCTGATGTGGATTTTAAAATCTCTTCAACGATGCTTTGCTTTCCAAAATCCAATAAGTCAGTCGGAAAGGAAATGAAAGTCCTGACCAGAGCATCAGTCACTTGTTTGATGCATCAATGAACAAGGAATTGACAAATGCTGCTACTGATCATAGAATCCTTACAGTGTGGAAACAGGCCATTTGGCCCAACCAATTCACACCGTCCTTCCAAACAGCATCCTATCCAGACCCATACCGCTCCCCTTTCTCTGTAACCCTGCATCCCCCATGTCTAATCCACCTAATTTACACGCCCCTGAACACTACAGGCAGTTTAGCATTGCCAGTTCAGCCAACCAGCACATCTTTGGACTGTGGGAAGAAACCCACACAGACGCGGGGAGAATGTCCAAACTCCACGCAGTCACCGGAGGGTGGAATTGAACTTGGGACCCTGGAGCTGTGAGGCAGTAGTGCTAATCACTGAGCCACCATGCCACCCTTATGCTAGCCTGGAAAGAGACAGAAAGGATATAATCTTGATTGCTATTCAGGTTCAAACTGACTCTTGCTATCCCTGAACCAGATCACACTGAAGTGTCATCGACTTGCCTGCACCCTATACAGTATTCTCAGTTATTGCTGGGTGGTAATACCAAAATCTGCAGACATGATTGATGACAGAATACTGATAACCCAATTCAAGTGCCTACTGATCTCTCTCGCATACTGTAACACTTCTACCATGAAATTCTGTATTCGGGGTGTTTCAAAATCTTCCCTCATTGTTAATCTTAACTTGATGCTCGATCACCACAAGGCTGTATACCTTGAACTACTGCTTAAGGTTCAAGCTCCAGTACACATTTATATTGTATGCAAGATTAACAACTTCACGTTCCAGTCGTCTAATTACAATGTTTAGCTTTTCTGTTGCACGGTGTTCCTATTACTACCGATGCTTGTGAAAGTCTAATTTTAGCCTATTTGGCAATTTACCAGCTTTTAGCTCCCACAACAGTCTGTATGGATAATTACGTGATTGCAGTGAGAGAGATTGGAACTCTGCAATGAAAATAATTTTTTTAAAAAACTAACACTGTAAAATAAACAAAAATACATTTAGTGCTGTTACAATCAAAACAGCAACAAAGAGTAGTTAGGGAAGAAGAACAAGTGGAAAGAGATGTTTTGCCTTCATGATAATGTTGATACAGGCAGTCCTTTAAGTTCAGCATTGTCAGTGTACTCATGTATATATCAGAATTGCATGTGGTAAGCAGGAATTTGACAGGAAACATTTGTTTTTCAACAAGGACTGTGCAATACTAAAACTTTTCCCTGAACCTTTCCCACTCCAGACTGTCCCTCACTCCAAGATTATGTTATTTGGGCCATCTGACACATTAAAGGCAAATATAAATGCTTTGTTGCTCATTAAGTGTATCAAGGTATATGGAGCAAAGGTGAGCCATGACCTGACTGGCAGAATAGCAGACTCAAAGGATTGAATGGTCTACTGCTAATGCAATGTAATGAGATCTATGCTGATCAGTTTACTGATGAAAATAGGAAAGTAACAGGTACACAATTATTTAAATAGGTGTAATTTCTTGAGCAATTTCTCTTTCAAGTCTCATTTTGCATTCATTTTCTCAGTGACTTCAAAATAATTTTGGAAATTTGCCTCAGATATTGAGTAAAAACAGAGAACTATCTGAATTACAAAAGAATTTCCTTCCTGCTAGTGCATCAAAGCAAGTACACATTTGTAACAGGGTGAATTTTACAGAAAAAAACATGCTGCTGCATACCTTAAATGGTTAGTCGGATGCTGCCAATCAGCCATTTCCACTTACTTTAATAAAATTATTTCATAGTAGTTTCAGATGCAGAGGTTGGCAAGCATGGAATGTGATTATTCCAATATAAACCATCACTGTGCTAAGAAGTGAGCTTTTTGAGCTCAAAAAAATATACAGATAGTTGTCACATTGAGTAAAGCAGATTTACTTCCAAAAATACATCAGTGAGCCAGTTGAGCATATAGAACAGTCTGCTAGCCACATGGTTGCTGTTACCATGCTAGTTGTTTTCGATTTAGATTTGTTTAATTACTTGAATTTTAATTCTGCAGCTGCCGTGGTAGGAATTGAACTCGCATTTACACATTATTAGTCCAAGCGATGAGAGATTAGTTGAAAGTGGTGTTCCCCAGGGATCAGTGTCGGGAACACTTGTTTTTCTTTATGTATATAAATGATGTGGAGATGGATGGTGAGGACACATCTGTAAATTTGCAGATGATACTAAGCAGGGGGGAACAGTGAATTTTGAGGATGATGCTGAGTGACTTCAGAGGCTCATTGTCAAAACAGCCAAATGGACAAACACCTGGCAGATGAATGTTAATGCAGAGAAATGTAGGTAATGTATTTTGGGAGAGGAACTACAGACAGGAAATACAAGCTCAATTGTACAAGTTTAAGGGGAGTACAGGAGCAGAGGGGCCTTAAGGTTTACATGCATGATTTGCTGAAGGTGGCCAGACAAGATGAAACAGGTGTTAAGAAGGCTTATAAGATCCTTGCGTTTAAAACTGGAAGCTAGGTTATAAAAGCAAGGAAGTGATGCTGCACCTCCACATATCATTGGTCAGACCATATTTGGAATACTGTGTTCAGTTCTAGACTCATTATTTGAGGAAAGATGTTAAAGCCCTGGAGAAAGTTCAAAGGAAATTTATTTGAATGGTACCAGGATTGAGGGATTTTCAATACAAGAAAAGATTAGAGAAGTTGGATATATTTTCCTTGGAGCAGTGACTTTATTGAAGTGATCAAGATTATGAACAATTTTGACAGGCTGAAGAAGGATATTCAGTTTTCACTACTTGGTATGGCAGTAACTAGGGGATCACAATTTCAAGATTGTCAGCAAGAGAGCTAGGATTGAGGTGAGGAGAAACTTCTTTACTCAGGATATGGAATGTGCTGTCTGGTAGAACAGTGGGGTTGGATTCCACAGAAGGTTTCAAAAGAGAGCTAGATATATGTTTGAGAGTGGGCTGTGGAGATAGAGCTGGAGAATGGGACTAGCTGGATAGCTCTTTTGGGAGTTGGTACAGACACAACTGTTCAAATGGTCTCTTTCTGTACTGTAAAATTCTATAATGCTATGATTCAATTGAGAATAATTCACACTATATTATGGACCTGCTCTCTTTCATAACACACACCCCATGAACGTGGAGAAATGCAATTCCCTCAATGCAATGCAGCTTATGAGAAGGCGGAAAAAATGCACTATTCACCAAAAATATCTGTTCGATAATACAACGTAAAATTATTCTCTTAAAGTTTTAAAAATATTTTTGTCAGACATTGTAGAAATCTTTCAACAACACATTCCAGTTCCCCAGAGTATATAGTCTGTATGCTAATTTTGTATGCCCCATTAAAGATTGCATTCTGGTTGTGAAATGCTATTTTGGTGCTCATTGGAAAACTCATGTAGAAAACTGGGTATGTTGTGCATCTTTGTGGAAATGCAGCCTGTCATCAAACACATCTGCCTTTTTTTCCCTTGACTAACAGGAATTCCAAAGGTTTTACCAAAAAACGAAGACAGCTGTACCAGATCAAATCAGTTGCCAAGTACCATGAATATTCAACTTCGCTCATTAAATCCACAGCCTGCCAGTTCTGCGTTCTCCAGTTTAGAGTGTTCCCAATACTGCTCTGTATTTAGAGCCAGTAGTAGACTTTGAACTTGTAGACAAAAAAGGGGAAACGCTGAGGAACGTTATTCTGATATCCAATGACCACCTAGTGTGATGTGAACTTGACGCCTGTTGAGGCTAGATGCATTTGAAGTAATCCGTATGTGCTTACAAGTGAAAACAAACCATGGCAAATGCGTTCTCCAGGTTTATTCTGTTCCTATAAGTAGTAGAAACCTAATATCAGTCAAATGCCTAAAAATAAGCCTTTGAGCTGACATGTTGTACAATCCAAATCAGTGAACTTGGGAACTTTTTTTAAAACTATCAGGCACTCGTATCCACCCAGAGAATGAATGGCATCCGGGAATATCAATGACTTATCCTTATTTTAGTATATTACCAAATTCTATGTCATGCTGCATGCTTCCATCATTGGTGGGTGTTATTCATCTGTTTAGAGAAGCAATATCTTAGTATAAACATCTTGAATAAACTTTATGAAGATATGCATGCTCTTCTTTTTAGAATTGTCTAATTGCCTCCCATCCTTGGCTTGACAGTAAACAACTCCACCTTAGCTACACTGTATTGTAGATCAAAGTATTATGATGTCAGTCATTGAATTTCAGTTCCCAGGAAGATTGAAGCAGTTTTCAAGCCAAACACAAACAAAATGCTGGATTCCTCTAGAACAATTACCTTTGAGTTGCTGGATTTGTGAAGTTGCAGTCAGATTCACAACAGTTTCAAGGACTGTCCTGTTTGAAGTTTTGGTTTGAAGGAAAGTTGAACGTTGAAAGTTGAAGTTGACGATAGTGATTTTTATTGTCAGAAAATTAACCTTAGCTCGGTATGAATATATTAGACGCATTTATGAGTTTACTTGTAATCAGGGAGAAGTTTCATTGACTTAGCAAACAGCACATTTCCCCTTCAAAATAAAAACAGGCCAACTGTTCGGAGCTGTATGAATGTACTTGTTCTGTGATTACCATGAAAGCAGTATACAGTGAAGATCTGTGAGATGCAGCCGTTTTGTTACTACCACTTTGGGTATGCCTCTTCATGTCATTTGAGAAACTACTGCGGCAATTAGGTAGAGCTTTGTGCTTTCCACTAAATAGGAGGTTTTCCTGAGATCATGAAAGATGCTGCATAAATCCAAACCATTCCTTCTTTCATTGTCAGTTTGCCAGCAAAGGACTGAATTCACCTAAAGTTTTGCAGGGAGGAGTGCTCAAGTAGTTTGAAATGCATATTCATAAATTTGAATTGTGTAGCATTTCTTTTTGAAAACACAAAAAGGAAAAAAGCAAATATTCATTGTCAAAGAACCTCTTTTTCAGAGTTCCCTGTATCCGATTGGTACCATTGTCATAGTTTCATTCCTTAAGGTCTAAACTTTAGTTTCATAATTTGAATAGTTGAATCAGAGATTTGGCGCAACAAGGAGATCCGAATAAGTCTGTTTCCCTATTTTGATTAGACTGGGAGGAACATTCAAGATAAGATTAGAGTTAGTTGTCTTGCCTTCACATTATATCTTGTGAATTTTGCAGTTCTGAATCTACTGTTAGATCAGTTTCCACGCATTGGGTGACATGCGTATCACTGAGTGCTTCAGCTTTGTTTGCATTGTACTCCAGCTGGTTTACGTACTAATTTACCTCACCAGAATTATATTGAATCTGTCAAGTGACAGCTGTCCGCAGTACGGTTCCCATGGGTCATTCTCAAAAACTGCACGGTGGCAGGAGTTAATTTTACATGTCAAAGATTTAAGTTCATTACAACAACAACAACAACATAAATAAAACAACATAAATAATTTCACAGTCATGCAGTGACTTTGACCAGACATTGTGTGGACTAAATTTATCGATCTCTGGATTAATTCAGGAATCCCAAAATATGCCACACAACTTACTTTGAAATGTAGTTACTGTTAATTAGCTGAATAATTTTATACACAATAATGAAATGAACTAGTGATAATGGGAACTGCAGATGCTGGAGAATCCAAGATAATAAAATGTGAGGCTGGATGAACACAGCAGGCCAAGCAGCATCTCAGGAGCACAAAAGCTGACGTTTCGGGCCTAGACCCTTCATCAGAGAGGGGGATGGGGTGAGGGTTCTGGAATAAATAGGGAGAGAGGGGGAGGTGGACCGAAGATGGAGAGAAAAGAAGATAGGTGGAGAGGAGAGTATAGGTGGGGAGGTAGGGAGGGGATAGGTCAGGACGGACAGGTCAAGGAGGTGTGATGAGGTTAGTAGGCAGGAGATGGAGGTGCGGCTTGGGGTGGGAGGAAGGGATGGGTGAGAGGAGGAACAGGTTAGGGAGGCACATACAGGTTGGACTGGTTTTGGGATGAAGTGGGTGGAGGGGAAGAGCTGGGCTGGTTGTGTGGTGCAGTGGGGGGAGGGGACGAACTGGGCTGGTTTTGGGACGTGGTGGGGGAAGGGGAGATTTTGAAGCTTGTGAAGTCCACATTGATACCATTGGGCTGCAGGGTTCCCAAGCGGAATATGAGTTGCTGTTCCTGCAACCTTCAGGTGGCATCATTGTGGCACTGCAGGAGGCCCATGATGGACATGTCATCTAAAGAATGGGAGGGGGAGTGGAAATGGTTTGCGACTGGGAGGTGCAGTTGTTTATTGCAAACCGAGCGGAGGTGTTCTGCAAAGCGGTCCCCAAGCCTCCGCTTGGTTTCCCCAATGTAGAGGAAGCCACACCGGGTACAATGGATGCAGTATACCACATTGGCAGATGTGCAGGTGAACCTCTGCTTAATATGGAATGTCATCTTGGGGCCTGGGATAGGGGTGAGGGAGGAGGTGCGGGGGAAAGTGTGGCATTTTCTGCGGTTGCAGGGGAAGGTGCCGGGTGTGGTGGGGTTGGAGGGCAGTGTGGAGTGAACAAGGGAGTCACGGAGAGCGTGATCTCTCTGGAAAGCAGACAAGGGTGGGGTTGGAAAAATGTCTTGGGTGGTGGGGTCGGATTGTAGATGGCGGAAGTGTCGGAGGATGATGCGTTGTATCCGGAGGTTGGTGGGGTGGTGTGTGAGAACGAGGGGGATCCTCTTTGGGCAGTTGTGGCGGGGGCGGGATGTGAGGGATGTGTTGCGGGAAATGCGGGAGACGCGGTCAAGGGCGTTCTCGACCACTGTGGGGGGCAAGTTGCGGTCCTTGAAGAACTTGGACATCTGTGATGTGCGGGAGTGGAATGCCTCATTGTGGGAGCAGATGCGGTGGAGGCGGAGGAATTGGGAATAGGGGATGGAATTTTTGCAGGAGGGTGGGTGGGAGGAAGTGTATTCTAGGTAGCTGTGGGAGTCGGTGGGCTTGAAATGGACATCAGTTACAAGCTGGTTGCCTGAGATGGAGACTGAGAGGTCCAGGAAGGTGAGGGATGTGCTGGAGATGGCCCAGGTGAACTGAAGGTTGGGGTGGAAGGTGTTGGTGAAGTGGATGAACTGTTCGAGCTCCTCTGGGGAGCAAGAGGCGGCGCCGATACAGTCATCAATGTAACGGAGGAAGAGGTGGGGTTTGGGGCCTGTGTGTGTGTGTGTGTGTGTGTGTGTGTGTGTGTGTGTGTGTGTGTGTGTGTGTGTGTGTGTGTGTGTGTGTGAGAGAGGGAGAGGGAGAGAACTAATCTGCTTTTTATATGTTGCTTGAGGGGATGCCATTGGCTGAGATATCTGGAGATGTGCAGTATAGAAACAGACCATTCAGCCCAACAGTTCCATGCTATTGTTTGTACTACAGGTGAGCCACCTCCTTCCACTCTGCTTTTAACATTCACTCCAGATGCCAACTTTAAGAAGCATGGAGTCCAAAAACCCATGTCCAATAACCAGTGGTATACCCGCAGAGTGCTGTGTTGGGAGAGATTGAAAATCAATTTGGATCCCAACCTTTTCTGTGATTGTATCCAGTTGGAGTTGTTACAGGTGCTGCCTGCTATTAAAGCTAATAAGGCTTAAGGAGGAAACTCCCTAATCTTGGCATGAGCTGTGTGGTTGATTCAGTGGGAACTGAGATGTACCAGTCTGAGGCACACTGGCTTTTTTTTTGCCAGCATCTGGAGTAATTGTCTCTCTGATTTTGAAAGATGATGGGTCAGTTCAAGCTTCTAGTTGGGCTGGTAGTGGTAGCAGCTTGGCCACTGTCTACTGAGTATTACCTGTTCTGCAGCCCTTGGTCTCATAAGCTCTCTGTGGTCCAAAGACACTTCTGGCATCTATACCAATCATATGATGTCTCACTGCTCTCAGATATATTGTCAGGGTTCCTTCTTTATTTAAGCCAGTTTGAATTGGAATGGGGAATTTCTACATATGGACTGGTTTGTTCCCTGCAATAGTTTTAGAATGAACGCAACCCAAGGGATGACGTATACAATGAGTGAAAGACTCAGCTCTATACTCAAGATGAAGCATTAAACATTGACTCTCACATTCTCTTGTGCTCCCTTGGCAACTATTTACATGGTTGTGTGGGTGGCACTCAATGTGAACAAGAACAGGAAAATAGGGTTTTGTAATTTAATGGTAATCAGTGATTAACTTAAAGTAGAACAATAAAGCAAAATTTTAATTAGATCAGAAAAACTGCCTACACTTCATAAAGTTTGGAGAGTTTAGGAAAGTGAATTTCATAGTACACCACAGCCACGCAAACCAGAAATGTCTCTGGCTCGATACCCGTTGTATGTCAAGCAAGACAATCTCAACCGGGCAGAATTAGCCTCAGTTTCACTCGAGTAAAGAAAGGGTAATCAGGCAGGCTTTGTGCTGTTGCCAGTCACTTCTCACTGATGGGAACCGCTTATAGGCATTATAATTGGCTATGATGCTGTCCATGAATGAAAATGAAAGACATAGAGTCATACAGCAGGGAAACAGAACCTTCAGCGCAACTTTCCGCACCAACCAGACATCCTAATCTGACCTAGTCCCATTTACCAGCATTTGCCCCATATACCCATCCAGATGCCTTTTAAAGGTTGTAATTGCATCAGCCTCAACCACTTCCTCTGGCAGCTTGTTCCATGTATGCACCACCCTCGAAGTTTTCCCCGCAGATTGTTTTTAAATCTTTCCTCTCTCGCCTTAAAGCTATGCCATCTAGTTTTGGATTCCTCCACCCTATCCATGCCCCTCATGATTTTATAAACCTCTATAAGGTCACTCCTCAGTTTCTGATGTTCCAGGAGAAAAAGCTCCAGCTTATTTGGCCTCTCGCTATGAGTGAAACACTTCAGGCTCAGCAACACCCTTTTAAATCTTTTATGCACCCTCCAAAGTTTAATAACATCCTTCCTATAGAAGAACAGCCTGAATTGTACAGAAAACTAAGAATGGCTTCAACGATGTCCTGTACAGCTGCAACATGATATCTCAACTCCTATACTCAGTGTTCTGACCAATGACGGCAAGCGTGCCAAATGCCGCCTTCACCACCCTGTCTACCTGTGACTCCATTTTCAAGGAACTATGCACCTGCACACCTATGCCTCTTTGTTTGACAACATGGCCCAGGGCCCTACCATTAACTCTATAAGACCTGCCCTGGTTTGCCTTACCAAAATACAGCAACTCACATTTATCTAAATTAGACTTCATCTGCCACTTCTCAGCCTATTGGCCTGTCCGTTCAAGAGATAATCTTCTTCACTGACCATAGGATGACACCTGTTTTGGTGTCATCTGTAAACTTACTAACCATATTTTCACATCCAAATCACTTATATAAATGACGAAGCAGTGGACCCAGCACCTTCTGGCACACTGCTGGTCACAGGCCTCCAGTCTGAAAAGCAAGCTTCTACCACCACTCCATTCTCCTTCCTTCAAGCCAATTTCATATCCAACTGACTAGATCCTCCTTGACCCCATGTGATCTATTCTTACGAACCAGTCTGTCATCTAGAACCCCCTTGTCGAAAGCTTTGCTGATGTCCATATGGACAATGTCTATCACTCTTCCTTCACCAATTTTTATGCCCTCTTCAAAAAATCTCAATCAAGTTCGTGAGACACAATTTCCAACACACAAAGTCATGCTGATGATCTCTAATCAATCCTGCCTTTCCAAATATATATAAATCCTGTCTCTCAGAATCCCCTCCAACAACTTACTCACCACTGACATAAGGCTCACTGTCTATAGTTACCTGGCTTTACCTTACAGCCTTTCTTAATCAATGGCATTACATTAGCTAACCTTTGTATTTCAAGACCACTTTTCCTGACTGATGGCTATTTTGAAGCACTTTATAGCCAATTAAGTTCTTTAAATATGTAGTCACTTTTGTACTATAAGAAATGCTGCAAGCTCCCATAAACTGTAATGAGATAATGCCCAGATAATCTGTTTATGTGATCCTGATTGAGCGATACGTATTAGCCATGATACTGATGATAACTTTCCTGCTCTTCTTTTCCAAAAGATAGCACCTCTAATAGCATAACACTTTCTCAGTATTGCACTGCTATCTCTGCTCAGGTTCTGGGCTGAGAGTTGACACTGGAACTTGTGATTTAGAGACTGAGGACATTACCCACTGAGCCAAAGCTTACACACTATGGCTTTTTAAATGAACTATTAGATTGCTGTCAGCGTGTATGATATAGATTTGTACTCAGTAATTCCGAAAAGAGAAGTGGAGAAGCAAGTAGAAATGGAAAACTGTTTCGTGCTCTAACATCCGAGGTTGGACACTTTATTTACACAAGCTTTCACTCTGCCAGTGGTTCTAAAGGTGTGGAAATTAAGTGTCTTGATCATTTAAATTGAATCTTCCACTTGTAGCATTTGGTTAGTAATTTAAGGAAAACCAAACTTTCAACAAAATTCCTCTCAATATTGTGGGGAAAATGGTGCTGAGTCCTATCATCTTTGTGGCAATTATAGTGGGCATTCTTCTTGATTCCAATTTTTCCTTTGCAGGTTGCACTTCATGCATGTGGAGTGGCAACGGACATGGTGATTGATCATTGCATGAAGGCACAAGCAGCCTTTGTTATCTCTCCATGCTGTTATGGCTTCATACAGAACACAGTCAAGTTTTCTTTCCCCAGAAGGTAAGGCTTCCTAATGAAAATAAAATGTGAGGCTGGATGAACACAGCAGGCCCAGCAGCATCTCAGGAGCATTCATTTCATGCTTTGGCTAGCACCACTGGTACTTTCTAGTGAAACTTTCCTCTTTTCACGTGTAAGTCATTTGGGGCTCTTCGTTCAATAACCAGTCATTCAAAATTTGATTTTTCTATGTTGTTAATTTAAAAGTTCTATCTGTACACAAATAGCTGAATGTTTTGCCTAATTGGCTGTTATAATTTGCAATTGAGACTGCTTCTGATCTTCCCCTAGCCACTCGCTGACTTAAACACAAACAGTCTGTGGCATCGTCATTAAATGACATGTAGATGGCCTAAAATTAATGTATTCTGTTTTATCATGTGAAACCATGGATGATACATTTTCTAGTCTGTCTCATCCATTTATATATGCATTTTGAGTACCACTCTGGACCAAGATAATTCTTTCTTTTTCTGTATCTTGGTTTCATAAACCCATTGTACGCTCTTCTCCATTTTCCTCTCCTTCTGCCTCCTTTAATATCTTTCTTCTTCGGGTACTTGGCCATCCCAAATCCTTACTCAACTTGACCTACTTATCCTTTTGTTGAACCTCCTATGACTCTCCTCAAGTTATGACTTCTTGTGCACCCTGACTTCTTTTCCTTCCAACTTCAGCCATAGGAACTCTAAGAACTGGATATCCCCCTATGGACCTTCTGCTTTGCTATTTCATTTTCCCCATTTAAGATTCTCCTTAAAATCTACTACTTTAACCAAGCTTTTGGTCACTTGTCCTAATCCTTACTGTTTTAGCGTGCTGTGTATAATTGAGGACCTGTGAAGCACCTTGAGATAATAAAGGCCGTCTTGAAGTAGATATTCTATTAGTGTGGTAATACGTACAGGTTAAAGTCTTAGTGGAGAGGCCTTCTCGAGATCTTTCTGTTCTGTAGCTTTGCACAACATGAACCAAGTTTTTTTTTACTGATACAAGTTTTTTTGACTGGATGAGTCAAGAAGAGGCCATTTATAGTAGGAGGTAATGCACAATTCTAACATTTCCTGTGAACCGTTGAAAGCAGCTATAACATTGATTGTCAAATCAATTGATTCAAACATTATAGCAACAAAACTTTTAATTTGAAGAGAAACACACTGAGATTGTGGAATATGTTTTGGCCAGCCTTGGGATTCAACCTTCTGTATTCCCAAGCATTTCTGCGGAAACTGTTCATGTTCTGTTGAGAGGTCAGTTTAAAACTCATTCAGCTAATACTTCTAACAATGTAAGAATTGTTTAAGTGTTAAAGAGTGTTGTCATGATTTACAAATACATTTAAAACCTGACACCCACATTCTTCCTTAATTAAAATGACCAGAGGATCAAACCAAGGCTCTTGTTTAAAGAGCTGAATGCTGGTAACACCCAGAAAAGCCGAGATGCATTCCAAGCCTCATATGGTTATAAAATTTCCCATAATTTGTAAGTACTCAGCAAACAGTGGAAAAAAATTGCAAATATGAATCAAGTACAAAATTCTAAAGGGTTATGCTCAGTCACATTTATAAATCTAGTCCCATTTGCCAGTATTTGGCCCACATTCCTCTCAACCCTTCTTATTCATGTACCCTTCCAAATGCCTTTTAAATGTTTTAATTGTACCAGCCTTTACCATTTCCTTTGGTAGCTCTTTCCACACATGTATCACTTTCTTTTGAAAATGTTGCCCCTCAGGCCGCTTTTAAAACTTAACCCTCTCACCTTAAACCTATGCCCTCTAGTTTTGAACTCCCCCACCCCAGGGAAAAGACCTTGGCCATGCCCCTCATGATTTTATTAACCTCTATAAGATCACCCCTCAACCTCTGACACTCCAAGGAAAATAGCCCCAATCTATTCAGTCTGTCCCTGTAGCTCAAACACTCCAACCCTGGTAACATCCTTGTAAATTTTTTCAGAACCCTTTCAAGTTTCAAAAACATCTTCCCTTTAGCAGAGAGACCAGAATTGCAAGCAGTATTCTAATAGTGTCCTATCCAATATCCTGTACAGCTGCAACATTTCCGTCCAACTGCTATTCCCAATGATAACAAAGTGTGGAGCTGGATGAACACAGCAGGCCAAGCAGCATCTCAGGAGCACATTCCCAATGCACTGACCAATAAAGGCAAGCATACCAAACACCTTCTTCACTATCCTATCTACTTGTGACTCCACTTTCAAGGAACAATGAACCTGCACTCCAAGGTCTCTTTGTTCAGCAACACTCCTCAGGCCAATACCATGAAGGTCATCTATCCACTGGTCAGTTTTTTTTAATGTAATTGGCTGAGTTTTATAACATGCTGCAGAAAGCAGTTTACAGCAGTAATTTTGTAAACTTTATTTCAGAATTGTAATGGATGTCACTTCACAGGAATCTTTTGTACCTATCTATCTAATTATAACAGTCACATGCATGCCTGGAGTACTTATAGGCACACAAATTTGAACATTCCTATTCAACATGGAAGTGAATGTATGAATAAAGACACACAAGTATCAGTACATGCAAGTAGGTTTGTAGATGACTAGCCATTGTTGCTAGTGTGAACAGACGAATCAATGAAGTGAGTGCTAATCCTTGCATAAAACATAAAAACTAGGAGCAGAAGTAGGCAATTTAGCCCCTCAGCCCTGCTCTGCCATTTAATACTTCATGTTAAGTGCTTGCCTCAGATGCAAGAACTAATTACTATTATGATTTCTTTTGTTTTAGCCAAAAGTTCCGCAACATATTGTCATATAAGGTATGTATCATTTGTCTAGAGGTTTGTGCACCATTGTTGCGGAAGGAAGCCTCTGGTGTCACCTTCAGTCAGATGATTTGCACTGATTTAAAATATTGCATTATCATTTTATATGTGCATTAGTTCAACATCACTACAGTGACTACTTCTTAAAAGTACTTAATTAATTATAACTTTTTGAGGAGAATGAATTCACAATAACTGCTTCTTGGATGCAAATTCTTCCTGCTTTTAAAATTGCTGAATTAAGGTGATGGGACCCATGGAGCGTGGAAGGTGATGGTTAGTGGTCAGAATTGCTTTGTACAATGTCCCTGCATACTGTTTGCACGTTAGTGGGTGGTAGGACAAATGATGCAAGAGTTAGACTGTGAAAATTGTTTAAATTACATTGGAAGAATGCTGTTACAGCTTCGTATGGAAGCTAGCTAAGTTCAGCATTGTGCATTTGAGTAAGCTGAACATACTTGCAAAGTACCGTGAATAGAATTGAAGGCAGTTGAAGGAAGGAAGAGTTTTAATTTTAATTCTGATGCTCTACAGGTATATGACCATTATTAAAGAAGCTAATGCCAAAGCAAATAGGATTTTGCGTTGTATTAACAGTGCTATTCAATATATAACAAAAGCTAACATTCACTTTTAATATATTTATTATTTTGATGTTAATTTTACAGACAGACCTACAATTTGGCAGTGGTTCATCCAATATGCAAATAGGATTGCAATGCAGTTTGAGGTGAAAGAGGAACCACCTGAGTTCACTAGCAAGAACAATGACATTTTTTCCCCACCGTTCTGTTTAATTTGGAGGTGGAGACAAACTGATGTAAAAGTGGCTCATTTAGTATGCAAAAACCTCTGCTATTACATTGTTCCAGCCGTTGCTAATTTAAGTCAATGAGCATACTTGTTTAGGTTCAAAAGGCTGTCTGCTTCTTTGATTAAAATTTAGAAAAATCAAAAAAAATCATAGTTACATAAATAATGTTAAAAAATTAATGCTAAAACTGACTATAATTACTAACCTTAAGACTTGTGGCATCAAAAGACAGAGGTTATATTCTAAATTTTCTGGATGGCTATGGTTTTCTAGATTGCTTACCCATTCAGACAGTATTGCTGTCCGATTCCCTACCGCTGTCTTTTCAGATAATGAATTGTCTTATTTTGTTTTTATTCTAGTTTCACACTTGTCTATTTTCTTTGAGGTGCCTAAGCCATTGTAATTGACAATTAAGTGTGATTCACCTCGTGATGTCCTTACAAAATCTGTCACTGCTCTTTTTTGTTCCAGGAACACATGATTCTGTGCAGGTTTGCAGATCAGACAGCTGTTCACCTCCCTCCGGAACGCAAGATAATAGGTATGAGGACAGCTGTTTTTAATGTATAGCATTGTTGAAGAAGATGAATGAATGTGTTTCTGACGGGTAGGACTCATTGCTCCATCAATGGGGAAACAGTGTTCAGTGTACTAGAGGCTAGTAATCTGTGAAGCAACAATTCATCTTAATGAGGATACTTCTTATTTTTAGAAGTAATACTCTCAGAATCATTGACGCTTAGAGCACAAGAGGAGGCCGTTGATAAAACAGGGTCAGATTCTAAATGTCGTCAGTGAACCCCTGCTTGCATGCATTCATGAGAGGCCTTTTTTTTATTCATTCTTGGGATATGGATGCCAAGGGCCAGCACTGGCTCTTTGCAAGAATTATTGAATTATTTGCACTCCCACACTCAATCTTCACATTTCTGCACTTTCTTTTCCTTTGCATGTATATCTCCAATGCACTTTTCTGAGTTACTATTAAATCTACTTCCATCAGCCTTTCATGCAATCCATAACACAGATTTCCTAAGAATTATTCTCCAAATTTCTACTCTGCCTTCCATGCTTTTTCACGAATTGTCTGAAATCTGTTTCCTCTGCTTATTATTGTCCCATCTGTCATTGTAAACAATTTCTCAGCACCTACAAAATTATACATAATTTTGATTGACTTTCAAGATAACTTTCCTCACTCAAGGGAGCATTCAATCTTCCTGCTACATGTACAAGTCGTCTAATTTTTTGAAGGAATGGATTCTGGTGGCCAGGTCTCCTGCCTTACTCTACATCACTTGGACTGCAGCAGTTCAAGAAGGCAGCTCGCCACCACTTTCTCAAGGGCAGCTAGAGAAGACAATAATGCTAGCCCAGCCAATGACACCCACATCCCATGAATGAATTTAAAAAATAGGAGGGTTCTCATCGATGCATGCAAACAGGGGTCCATGTTGTCATTTAGATTCTGACCTTATTAATGAGCCATGGTCACTGCAGTTCAGGAGACAGCCACTTTAACCAACATTTGAAGGGATCCTCAGCTGCTCGTGGGTTGAGCTGTCTAGAGTTTTCCGCACATGTTTTTCTTGCAATTTGTTTTACACCCCTTCAAAGGATCAAGGATTGCTTGATTGGTGTACATTCAGCATTTGTTCCTTTCACCGCCGACACATAATGTCTTCAGTGACAGCCGTTTATGAGACACACTGCAGTGACATTCCAGGGTGCCTTCAACAGCACCTTCCAAACCTATGACATCTACCATCTACAAGGACAAAGGCAGCAAATGCACGTGAACACCAACTACAAGTTCCACTCCAATTCAAAAACCATTCTGATTTGGAACCATATTGCCATTCCTTCACTGTCCCTGGGTTGTTGCCTTGGAACTCCTGTCGGCACATTAGGATCTACTTGCAGCCCAAGGACTATAACGTTTAAAGAAGGCAACTCACCATCCCATGAAGAATACAAAAAAAGAGATTGTTTATTGACACTGTTGTTGGTTCTTCAGTAATGTTGTTTGCCTGTTTAGTCTTCGTTCCTTCTCTGACAGATTAAAAAGGAAAATCCTCTTTAAGCCACTGTATAAGGCTGTTGAGACTGATAACACTGTCTCATATCTCATCCCTAAACCAGAGAACTATCTGCGGTCACCATGCTTCATGCTGGTAGCTCTCTCATTGTATATTAACAAAGGGAGACCCTGGAAAATGGCACCGAGTGATTGATATTCTTAGCCCATTCTCCTCCCATCCATCGACCACTTGGACACAAAAGAATTGACCCACATGTTTTTACATCAAATGGAATTTACTTATTTACTGGTAGCAAGCAAGACCATGACTTTAATTTCCCACAGAGAAGCGATGGAAAGTGCGTGTATCATTTTTGTAAGACTATATCATGGAAAAGTACTGCAGTGAAAGAGGCCATTTGACCCTTTGAATGCTAATGTCACTGAATTCATAATTTGAGACTTAGGCTGTTGTCGCAAGTTCACTCTCAACATGCAGCTGAACGAATTTAAATTCAATTATTAAAAAATCTGGACTAGTCTCAGCAATGGTGACCATAAATGGTGGGCAAATTATTGGAAAGGGCTCTGAGAGACAGGATTTATGATTGCTTGGAAAGGCACAGTTTGATTCGTGATAGTCAGCATGGATTTGTGAGGGGTAGACCATGCCTCACAAACCTTATTGAATTCTTTGAAGAGGTGACCAAACATGTGGATGAAGGTGGAGCAGTGGATATGGTCTACATGGATTTAAGTAAGGCATTTGATAAGGTTCCCCATCGTAGGCTCTTGCAGAAGGTAAGGAGTCATGGGATAGGGGGTAATGTGGCAGATTGGATTCATAATTGGCTGACCCTCAGAAGACCAAGGGTGGTAGTGGGCGGAAAATATTAAACATAGTGCTCAGTTATGAGTGTTGTACCATAAGGATCTGTTCTGGGTCCTCTTCTATTTTTGATTTTTATAAATGATTTGGATGAAGGAGTGGAAGGGTGGATTAGCAAGTTCGCAGACGATACAAAGGTAGGCCACGTTGTGGACAGTGCGGAGGGCTGTTCTAGGTTACAAAGGGACATTGACAGAATACAGAGCTGGGCTGAGAAGTGGCAGATGGAGTTTAATCCTGAAAAGTGTGAGGTGATTCCGTTTGGAAGGATAAAATTGAAAGTAAAATACAGGGTTAACAGAAAGATTCTTGGCAGTGTGGAGGAGCAGAGGGATCTTGGGGTTCATGTTCACAGTTCCCTGAAAGCTGCCACCCAAGTAGACACCCCATTGTCAACAGGGCCTTCAAACAGGTCGGATCCATCTCCCACACTTCTGCCCTCACCCCTTCTCTTCCCTCCTGCTAGAGTGATAGAGTTCCCCTTATGCTCACCCACCATCTCAACAGCATCCACATCCGGAAGATCATCAGACACCATTTCTGCCACCTCCAGCGAGATGCCACCGCCAGACACACATTCCACCACCCCCGCCACCCTTGTCCGCCTTCCGCAAGGACCGTTCCCTCCGGGGCACCCTGGTCCACACTACTTTCACCCCCAACACCATCCCACAGCCCTACGACACCTTCCCCTGTAACCAGTGGTGGTGCAACACCTGTCCATTTACCTCATCCCTCCCCACTATCCAAGGGCCCAAACATACCTTCCAGGTGAAGCAACACTTCACCCGCACTTCCAAGAATCTAGTCTACTGCATTCGCTGCTACAATGTGGTCTCCTCTACATTGGGAAAACGAAGCATAGACTTGGCGATCGCTTCGCAGAACATCTACGTTCTGCTCGCAAAATAGATCCTGGATTACCTGTTACCTGCCACTTCAATGCACCACCTTGCTCCCTGGCCAACATCTCTGTCTACGGCTTGCTACAGTGTTCCAGTGAAGCCCAACGCAAGCTGGAGGAACAACACCTCATGTTCTGCTTAAGGACCCTACAGCCCTCCGGACTCAATATTGAGTTCAGTAATTTTAGGGCCTAAACTCTCCCATGTCCCAGCGCCCCACCCTACACACCAAGCCTTGTTACCACACAGCCTGCCACTGCACACCTACTGTTGTTAGTCACTAACAGTCCCCATTTACAGCTATTCACCCTCCCAGCCTGATCGTTAGCAACTCCTTTGTCTGTCCAACTGTCTTTCTCTCTCTTCGGGCTCTATCCTAACGTTTACTCCCTACCTCACCTTCCTTCCTATTTTCTGCATATAAACTGATGTTTTCGCAGCCACCATCAGTTCTGAGGAAGTGTCACTGGACCCGAAATGTTAACTCTGTTTTCTCCTCCACAGATGCTACCAGACCGGCTGAGCTTTTCCAGCAACTTTGCTTTTGTTCCCGATTTACAGCATCCGCAGTTCTTTTGGTTTTTATTTAGCTGGAAGCAGTGGCTTAACAGTTTCTCCGTCCTACAGGCCCCAACCATATATGTCCCAGTGAAAGTAATCACTGTTGAGAAGACTAGTACCCTAGAACTAACTGTGCCCCCTAGCCAAGCTGTTCCTGTCCAGCTAAAATGCTGTATCTGACAATGTGGAAAATTTCCTGGGAATGTTGCTGGATGAGTCCAGCACACAACGCAAAAAACGAACCTGAAGTATTTGCATCCACTATCAGCCAGAAGTGCTGAGTGAATGATCCACCTCTGCCTTCTACCCCTGCATTGACCTAGAACCCCAGCATTGCCGATGCCAATCTTCAGCCTGTTAAATTCATGCCTTGTGATATAAAGAAGTCGTTGGATGTACTGGATGCTGTAAAGACTATGGATCCTTACAACATTCCAGCAATAATACTGAAGACTTGTGCAACACGGTAGCTCAGTGATTTAGCACTGCTGCCTCATGGCGTCAGGGACCCGGTTTTGATTCCAGCCTCAGGCATCTGTCTATGTGGAGTTTGCACATTCTCCCCCTGTCCCTGTGGGTTTCCTCCAGGTACTCTAGTTTCCTTCCACAGTCCAAAGGTGTGTAGGTTAGGTGGATTAGCTGTGCTAAATTTCCCACAGTGTGTAGGGTGGAAAATGCAGGGATAGAGCAGGGGTTAGATCTGGGTAGAATACTATTTGGGGGGTTGGTGTGGACTGAATGGCTAGCTTCCACACTATAGGGATTCTATTATATGATATGAATAGTTGCACCTCCAGCCAGGCTGCTCCAAACCACAGTAACACTAGCATCTACCAGACAATGAGGAAAAATTATCTGGGTATCTCGTGTCCACAAAAAGCAGAACAAATTCAGTCTAGCCAATCATCAACCTATCAGTCTACTCCCAGTCCTCAGTAAAATGCTGGACTGTGTCACTAGCAGTGATATCAAGTAACACTTTCAAAGGAATAACCTACTTGATGCCCAGTTCGGTTTCTGCCAGGGTTTTGTCAGCTTGCAGCAAGATCTGGATGACATCCAAGCTAAGGCTGATAGTCACAAGTAACATTTGTGTCACACATGTCAGGCAATGACCACCTCCAACAAGACAGAATTCAATCATCATCCCTTGAAGTTCAATGTCATTACCATTATTGAGTGCCCCACTATCAATATTCTGCAGGTTACTGAGAGAGATAATGGGAACTGCAGATGCTGGAGAATCCAAGATAACAAAATGTGAAGCTGGACGAACACAGCAGGCCAAGCAGCATCTCAGGAGCACAAAAGCTGATGTTTCGGGCCGAGACCCTTCATCAGAGAGGGGGATGGGGGGAGGGTTCCGGAATAAATAGGGAGAGAGGGGGAGGCGGACCAAAGATGGAGAGAAAAGAAGATAGGTGGAGAGGAGAGTATAGGTGGGGAGGTAGGGAGGGGATAGGTCAGTCCAGGGAAGACGGACAGGTTAAGGAGGTGGGATGAGGTTAGTAGGTAGATGGGGGTGCGGCTTGGGGTGGGAGGAAGGGATGGGTGAGAGGAAGAACAAGTTAGGGAGGCAGAGACAGGCTGGGCTGGTTTTGGGATGCAGTGGGTGGAGGGGATGAGCTGGGCTGGTTGTGTGATACAACCAGGTTGCAGGAACAGCAACTCATATTCAGCTTGGGAACCCTGCAGCCCAATGGTATCATTGGAGGGGACGAACTGGGCTGGTTTAGGGATGCGGTGGGGGAAGGGGAGATTTTGAAGCTTGTGAAGTCCACATTGATACCATTGGGCTGCAGGGTTCCCAAGCTGAATATGAGTTGCTGTTCCTGCAACCTTCGGGTGGCATCATTGTGGCACTGCAGGAGGCCCATGATGGAGATGTCATCTAAAGAATGGGAGGGGGGAGTTGAAATTGTTCGCCACTGGGGGTGCAGTTGTTTATTGTGAACCAAGCGGAGGTGTTCTGCAAAGTGGTCCCCAAGCCTCCGCTTGGTTTCCCCAATGTAAAGGAAGCCACACCGGTACAATGGATACCGTATACCACATCGGCAGATGTGCAGGTGAATCTCTGCTTCATATGGAAAATCATCTTGGGGCCTGGGATGGGTGTGAGGGAGGTGGTGTGGGGGCAACCGCAGGAAGTGCTACACTTGCCCCCACACCACCTCCCTCGCACACATCCCAGGCCCTAAGATGACTTTCCATATGAAGCAGAGGTTCACCTGCACATCTGCCGATGTGGTATACGGTATCCATTGTATCCGGTGTGGCTTCCTCTACATTGGGGAAACCAAGCGGAGGCTTGGGGACCGCTTTGCAGAACACCTCCGCTCGGTTCACAATAAACAACTGCACATCCCAGTGGCGAACAATTTCAACTCCCCCCTCCCATTCTTTAGATGACATGTCCATCATGGGCCTCCTGCAGTGCCACAATGATGCCACCCGAAGGTTGCAGGAACAGCAACTCATATTCCGCTTGGGAACCCTGCAGCCCAATGGTATCAATGTGGACTCCACCATCTTCAAAATCTCCCCTTCCCCCACCGCATCCCAAAACCAGCCCAGTTCGTCCCCTCCCTCTACTGCATCCCAAAACCAGCCCAGCCTGTCTCTGCCTCCCTCACCTGTTCTTCCTCTCACCCATCCCTTCCTCCCACCTCAAGCCGCACCTCCATTTCCTACCTACTAACCTCATCCCGCCTCCTTGACCTGTCCATCTTCCCTGGATGGACCTATCACTTCCCTCCCTCCCCACCTATACTCTCCTGTCCACCTATCTTCTTTTCTCTCCATCTTCGGTCCGCCTCCCCCTCTCTCCCTATTTATTCCAGAACCCTCTCCCCATCCCCCTCTCTGAAGAAGGGTCTCAGCCCGAAACGTCAGCTTTTGTGCTCCTGAGATGCTGCTTGGCCTGCTGTGTTCATCCAGCTTCACACTTTGTTATCTCTTATTCTGCCGTTTACTGTCTGCATAGTGAGGAATTATTCTCAGCAGAACCACAGGGGCCATTAATTGAGGAAGAGTTAAGGTTGGAAGTTCAGACTAACACACGTTTTCTTAGCAACCTACTGAAGAGAAGTATAGCAAGATGTCTGAGAGCAGATTGTTGGCTGCTCATTGAGAAATTTAAAGAGCCAAAATCTGGGACAGGCGAAGGTGCTAAGCTAAGCAACAGAAATGAAACAAAAATAAAATGAAGCTGATGCATGGAACAGCTTTAACGTGTTGAGCAAGCAATGTAGGGAGAATGTGTGGAAGAGCATTTGAACAGTGAATGGTAATGACCTGGAACTCAATGTCTACAAGTGGTGGAAGCAGAGATGAGCAATGTTTCCAAATGGAATTAGATGAACACTTGAAAGAAATAAAACCTTGCAAGGTTACAGAGATTGATCAGGGGAGTGGGAATGGTTGGATTGCTCCAACAAGAGCCCAGAGCCAGCATGGACTTACTGGACTCATCTTCCAAAGGGAATTGAGAGACTGCTGAGTGCTCTGTTTTACAAAGAAATGGCTCGCTCCTGCTACACCTGACTGTGTGTTACAACCTGACGGTTTCTAAGTTCACTGAATGGACTATGCGGTGTCCGTGGTTAAGGCAAGGGGCAGTGGGGTCTGGCCCCTAATCAACACCTCCTGGTGCTCAGATGTGGCACCCCTGCCGAGGTACTGCTCCCCAGACCGAGACTCTTACAGTGAAGTGCTGTCCCCACTACCAGCTGTGCAAGTTCACCTCCGCTAATCTAACAGTAGTCTTCATCCCACCCCGTGCAGAAGTGAAGAGCACATTTGATGTGGTATACAGTGCTATGAACAAAGATGGAATACGCTGAAGCCTTGTTCATCATACCCATTGACTTCAGGCCAACCTCAAGAATGTGCTACCAAAATATCATCAATGTATCTCCTGCCTCACCAGAGGTCTGAACATCCTTGACCATTGCTATACAACCATCGAAGATGCCTATTACTCCATCACGTCCACATTTTGGAAAATCAGATTGCAACACTGTGCTCCTCCTCCTGATTTACAAGCAGAAATTGAAGCGTGAAGACCCAGTACAGAAAGTAGTGCAGGTTTAGTTCGAGGCAACGGAAGAGCTTCTATGGAGTCAGTGGACTGGTTCATGTTCAAGAACTCAGTGGCCAAACTAAACGATTATATGACTACAGTTACTGGCTTTGCTAGTAAGTGTGTAGAAAACTGGGTGCCAAAGAAGTTAATCAGAAATGTTCAGTTACCAGAAGCTATTGATGAACCAGAGATGGAATTGAGTTGAATTAGGTTTAATGTCACATGTACTCGCGTGAGTAGTGAAAAGTTTACAAGACGCTACTTACGGTGCCATCTTAGGTACAAAGGCACCTAGGTATGGATTCTTAGTTACAAAGTACAAAATAATACCAACTACCAAGCTAAGTGTGAAACCCAGACTAACCACTAGGACACCCATCACTTATGGCAAGGTTTACACGACATAATGGGCTACAAAGCAAAGTCGACCAGAATCGCGGGCAACAATCCCTCTCCAGTGAGCTCAATGCGTTCTACACTTGCTTTGAACAGAAGATCAGTGAAACAATGTCACCTGTCCCAACAAGTGACAGGCCCAGATGGAGTCTGCGGTCCTGCATTCAGATCCTTTGCAGACCAGCTGGCAGGAATATATTCAGATATAACTAACCTCTCCTTACTACAATCTGAAGACCCCACCTGCTTCAAGGAGACCATCGTCATCCCAGTGCCAAATTAAAATCATGCAGCATGCCTCAATGACTGATATCCGGTGGCTCTGACCTCCATAATTATGAAGTGCTTCGAGAGATTAGTCATGGCTCACATCAACTCCAGACTATCAAACTGCCATGCTCCTTTGCAGTCTGCCTATCGGCACAACAGGTCTACAGCAGTTGCCAGCTCCCTGGCCCAACACTCATCCTGGCAACATGTGGATAGCAAGGTTACCTACATCAGGCTCCTACTTATTGACTACAGCTCTGCCTTCAACATTATACTTCCTAACAAACTCATCTCTAAACTCCAAGACCTAAATCTCCCTTCTCTGTATCTGGATCCTTGACATCCTGTCCCATAGAGTGCAATCAGTAAGAATAGGCGACAACGCCTCCTTCATCATAATCCTTAACACTGTTGCCCACAAAGCTGCATACTCAGGCACCTACTGTATTCCTTATACACTCACAACAGTTGGGCCAAATTCCGCCCCAATTCCATTTACACATTTGCTGACGACATCACTGTTGTAGGTCAGACCTCAAACACTGATGGTACTGAATACTGGAAAGAGCTTTGGGTGCTTAGCAGTCTGGTGTAAAGACAACAATCTCTCCATTAACGTCAGCAAAATGAAAGACCTGATCATTGACTTCAGGAAGTGGAGTGGAGGGCACGTCCCTGTCTGCATCAGAGGTGCTGAAGTGGAGATGGTCGAGAGCATCAAGTTCCTGGGAGTAATGATCATAGACAATCTGTTCTGGTGCAGCCACATCAACACGACAGTCAAGAAAGCACAACAGTGTCTCTACTTTGGAAACAAAAACAAAAATTGCTGGAAAAGCTCATCAGGTCTCAGCATTACGGACATGCCAAATTTCTTTATCCTCCTGAGGAATTAGAGACATTAAATAAAAACCAGAAGAACTGCGGATGATGTAAATCAGAAACAAAAACAGGAATTGCTGGAAAAGCTCAGCAGGTCTGAGGAAGGGTCACTCAACCTGAAACATTAACCCTGATTTCTCTCCACAGATGCTGGCAGACCTGCTGAGCTCTTCCAGCAATTCCTGTTTTTGTTTCTGATTTACAGCATCTGCAGTTCTTCAGGTTTTTATTTAACATCTACTTCCTCAGGAGAATAAGGAAATTTGGCATGTCCATAATGGCTCTGACCAATTTTTATTAACGCATCATGAAAAGCATCCTATTTGGATGCATCACAGCATATTATGGCAACTGCTCTTCCCAAGACGACAAGAAATTACAGAGTCATGAACACAGCACAGTCCATCACGCAAATCAGCCTTCCATCCATTGACTCCATCTGTACTTCCCACTGCCTCAAGAAAACAACCAGCATCATCAAAGATCTCTCCCACCCAGTTATATCTCTTCCATCCTCTTTCGTTGGGCAGAAGATATAAAAGTTTGAATACACGTACATTCAAGAACACCTTCTTCCCCACTGTTATCAGACTTTTGAACAGACCACTCAAATGTTAATATTGATCTCTGTCTCTGCACCTTCTCTGCAGCTGAAACCTTATCGTCTGCACTCTGTTCTGCTACCTAAATGTACGTTGTATGGTATGATCTTCCTGTATAGCATGCAAAATAACACTTCTCACTGTATCTTGGTATGTGACAACAATAAATCAAACTCAAATGGCCTATTTCTGTATGATATATGACTATGATTTCTTAAGACAGTAATCATGTTCTATTCAGTGAACTCACTGTGTTCAATGCATAATTTCCAGTGCATGCTTGGTTCATATTAGGGTCAAAGTGAGTTCTAAGATGCAATGAAAGCAAGGAGTTATTAACTAGAGTGATCTTCAAGTCACATGGGAAAACTGTTTCAATAAACACTGAAATAGTGCTAGCGAGTTTTGAGAAGATTTGTAGCTCAGGTTGAGGTTCTGGATGTGAGTTTGCTCGCTGAGCTGGAAGGTTAGTTTTCAGACGTTTCGTCACCATTCTAGGTAACATCATCAGTGAGCCTCCGACGAAGCGCTGGTGTTATGTCCCGTTTTCTATTTATCTGGTTAGATTTCCTTGGATTGGTGATGTCATCACCAATGCAGGAAATGACATCACCAACCCAAGGAAACCTAACCAGATAAATAGAAAGCGGGACATAACACCAGCGCTTCGTCGGAGGCTCACTGATGATGTTACCTAGAATGGTGACGAAACATCTGGGGACAAACCTTACAGCTCAGTGAACCAGCTTACATCTCGAACACAATAAAGACCCACTCTCTTGTGGACAGAGAGGACGAGAGTGCTGTCTTGGAGGTGAAAGGAGGACGTCGGGTTGGCTGTGCACCCTTGCGACCAGTGGATCTTAATGCTGGCTTCGGCCTAACGCTGGTTCAGGAGAGCAGCCAACCTGCAACGATGGCTGCAGCAAGTGCTCGTGCCCCATGTCAGGGGGTCCGGAACACCATCCGTGTTTCTGTAAAGAAGGTGGATGAAGGTGCACCTGTGGACCGCACCTTCTTCGTGAAGAGGGTCCTGTTGGACTGTTGTGGGTTTGCTGCTGCGGACATTTACTGCCTGCAGGATTTCCCCGGAGGATGTTTTTACGATGTGACCTTCCGGAGTGCCAAGCTTTGCGAGCGCTTCCTGGAGGTTTTCAAGGAGAAAGGAGGTGAGGGCCCCCTCTCTGTATTGACCGCTGTCCCACTGTTTGTGATGCCAGCGCAGAGGAGCCGTATGGTGACTGTACACATGTACAACCTGCATGTGCCAGCAGTTGATGTCCTGACCTTCCTCGGAAGGTATGTGAAGGTGGAAGGGGACCTAACTGACATTGTGGACCCCTTTGGCATCTGGACGAGTAAGAGGCAGGTCAAGGTGACGCTGAGGATGGGCGCAGATGGGAATGTCGCACACCCACCGTCCAGCTTCGCGATCGGCGGGAGCAGGGGCTACCTGACCTATGCAGGGCAACCTAAAGTCTGCCATGCCTGTGGTAGGTCAGGTCACATGGCGGCCGACTGCAAAGTCACCATCTGCAGGAACTGCAGGGGGGAGGGACACCTTGCAAAGGATTGCCCACAAGAGAAAAGCTGCAACCTTTGCGGGGAAGCGGGCCACTTCTATAGGGCATGCCCGCGGCGGGGTACCACCTACGCCCAGGTCGCCAGCAGGGGAAATGCGGGGCCAGCCCCCCCGGAGGAGAGGAAGGCACCAGGGCCCAGCAAGGACCCCACTAATGTGCAGGAGGGCCAGGCCGTGCAGGAGGGCCCAGCCCTGCAGGATGGGCCCGAGGCCAGCAAAGCACCCCTGCAGGCTCCGATCCCCCCTGACAACCCGGAGTCAATGGAGGCGGCGACAGGCGACCCAGGGGAGCGGACAACAGTCCGGAAAGCGAGGAGGAAGGTGCGTCGACGGGCCCAGGAACCGCAACAATCAGGAGGGAAGAGGCAGCTACAGGGGGGCTATAAGAGCTCCTCTGACGAGGAGGATTCGGAGAGGGCCTACCCGAAGCAGAAGTTAAAGGTCTCGAGGGGGAAGGAAAGCAGCACCCCGCTTCCAGGCGATGGGAGGCGTCCTGAGGCTCACTCCGACACCCAGTCAAGTGCCGCTGGAGCACTGGAGGGCCCCCCGGAACTTCCAGGCGGGAAGGAGGAAACAGCACGTCCCCAGCCTGATCCAGAGCCGGGCCCTCCTGCCTCCGCACCCCTGACGGGGGGATGCCACCCGGAAGGCAGCACAGATGGTTTCCTGAGCCCAGAGAGCGTCCAGCAGTTAGCCCGGGCAATGGGCATGAAGGGACAGATGGAGGGGCTGGACCTTGGACTTGGGGAGGGTACTGCGGTCACTGCCCACAATGGGGGTACGAATTGCGAGCATTAATGTGCGCAGCGTCAAGTCAACCACGAGATGTGTGTCCACGTTGGCCTACCTGACCACCATCAAGGCGGACCTCCTGTTTCTGCAGGAGTGCGGGATACTGCACCTCGGCAGGTACGGGAAATGGTCCGGCGCCTGGACCTGTGGGCCTTCGATCTGGTCGAGGGGTAACGACTGTCGCTCCTCGGGCCTGGCTATTCTGCTGCGGGGGCACAACTTCACCATCTCTCAAGTTCAGGAGGTGGTGGGGGGGCGCCTCCTAGTGGCTGACATCACCTACAGGAATGCTCCCCTGAGGCTGATCAACGTGTACGCCCCAGCGGTACGGAGTGAGCGGTTGGCCGTCCTGCAGCAGCTTCCACCCCTGTTGGCTACATCCAGGCCGGTCATCCTAGGCGGAGACTTCAACTGCATCATTGATGCAGATGGAAGATCCGGCGTGGGGACAGCGGGTGGGGGGAGTCAACTGGACGTCACATCCAGATTCCTGATGGGCACGGTGAAGGACGCCAAGCTGCTCGACGTCTTCAGCACCCCTGCAGACGGAGCGCAGCAGAGGTACACCTGGTCGCGGCCAGACGGGTCTATCCGCTCAAGGATAGACTTCCTGTTTGTGTCACGGACGTTCTCGGTCAGATCCACTGGTGTCGAGCCGGTGTTCTTCTCTGACCACTGCCTCCTGTTGGCCGACTGTCACTTACAGGACGACCAGCCGGCCGGCAAGGGGACGTGGAAGCTCAACACGACTCTGTTGACCCCAGAGAACGTTGAGGAGCTTAAGAGGGAGTACACCGGTTGGAGAACCGTGAAACCCATCTTTGAGTCTCCAGGCGACTGGTGGGAGATGGTGAAGGAGAACATCAAGAGGTTCTTTGTCCTCAAGGGTGTTCAGAAGGCAAGAGAGAGACGGGGAAAGCTGTCGCGACTCCAGAAAAGGGTGCAGAACCTGCTCCTTCTGCAGTCGATGGGGGTCGATGTCACGGAGGACCTCCGCGAGGTGAGGGGCCAGCAAGCCTCGCTCTTCGCCGCGGAGGCCTCCAGGATAATCTTCCGGTCCAGGGTCCGCTCCGTGGAGCAGGACGAGACGTGCTCGCGTTTCTTCTTTCAGAAGGTGCACAAAGAGAGCTCTGTGCTTAGCCGGCTGAAGGAGGACGACGGCTCGGTGACGTCGTCTCGGCCCGACGTTTTGAGGATCAGCAGATCCTTCTATGCCGGACTGTACGACACGAAGCCCACGGACAGCACGGCCTCCGAGTCGTTCCTGTCCTCTATCACGGAGGTCTTAGACGACGGCACGAGGGAGTGGCTGGACCGGCCGATATCCCTGGACGAGCTGGCCAGAGCCCTCAAGTCCTTGCAGAGGAATAGGACTCCCGGAAGTGATGGCTTACCGGTCGAGCTGTATTCTGCTCTGTGGGGCCTGGTCGGCCAGGACCTGCTGGAGGTGTACGATAGTGCGCTTCGGGCAGGGGAAATGTGCAAGTCCATGAGGAAGGGCATCATCACCCTCATTTACAAGAGGAAGGGGGAGAGGGAAGAAATTAAGAATTGGCGTCCCATTTCACTTTTGAACGTGGATTACAAAATCCTGGCCAAGGTCATTGCCAACCGGGTCAGGTCTGTCCTGGAGTCGGTGATTCACCCTGACCAAACCTGTGCTGTACCGGGCAGGAAGATCGCTGAGAGCCTCGCGCTCATCAGGGATACGATCGCCTACGTACAGGACAGGCGGGTGGACACCTGCCTCGTCAGCCTGGACCAGGAGAAGGCCTTCGACAGGGTCTCTCATGCTTACATGAGGGACGTCCTCTTCAAATTGGGGTTCGGGGAGGGCATCCGCAATTGGATCCGGCTGCTCTACGCCAACATCGTTAGCGCAGTCTCGATCAACGGGTGGGAATCAGACAGTTTTCCTGTTCGATCTGGAGTCAGGCAGGGCTGCCCGCTCTCTCCTGCCTTGTTCGTGTGCTGTGTGGAGCCCTTCGCCGCCTCCATCAGGAAGGACGTGAGCCTGAAGGGCGTGACTATCCCAGGCAGCGGAGGCCTTCAGGTCAAGACCTCCCTGTACATGGATGATGTCGCCGTCTTCTGCACCGATCGTCGGTCGGTGAGTAGGCTGTTGGACATCTGCGGCCAGTTTGAACTGGCCTCGAGTGCCAAAGTCAATAGGGGTAAGAGCGAGGTCATGTTCTTCGGGAACTGGGACGACCGCTCCTTCATCCCCTTCACCGTCAGGACAGACTACCTGAAGGTGCTGGGTGTTTGGTTTGGTGGAGCTGGGGCATGCACTAAGACTTGGGAGGAGCGTATCTCCAAATTTAAGCAGAAGCTGGGCAGGTGGACGCTCCGGTCCCTCTCCATCGCAGGTAAGAACCTGGTTGTCAGGTGCGAGGGGCTTTCGGTACTGTTGTATGTGGCGCAGGCCTGGCCTATTACCTGGACCTGCGCCGCTGCGGTCACCCGGGCCATCTTCCACTTCATTTGGGGGTCGAGGATGGACCGGGTCCGCAGAGATACCATGTACAAAGACCTGGGAAATGGGGGAAAGGGCGTACCGAATGCCACCCTCGCCCTGACGGCTACCTTTGTGTGTGGCTGCATCAAGCTGTGCGTAGATCCTCAGTACGCAAACACCAAGTGTCACTACTTACTGAGGTTCTACCTGTCCCCGGTGTTGCGAAGGATGGGCCTGGCCTCGTTGCCGCGGAACGCTCCGAGTAGTTGGACCGTTCCGTACCACCTGTCCTTAGTGGAGAAATTTTTGAAAGGAAACACCTTTGACCACAAGGCCGTCAGCCAGTGGTCAGCACGTAGTATCCTCAGGACCCTTCGGGAAAAGGAGAGGGTGGATCCCGTCGTGTGGTTCCCCATGCAGACTGCCAAAGTCGTTTGGCAGAATGCCTCATCGCCAGAACTTTCAAACAAGCACAAAGACGTTGCTTGGCTGGCGGTGAGAGGGGCTCTGCCAGTGAGATCCTTTATGCATGCCCGGAATCTCTGCACCACCGCACACTGCCCTCGAGGTGGCTGCGGGGGGTACGAGACTGTTGATCACCTCCTTCTGGAGTGTGCCTATGCGCAGGAGGTCTGGAGGGGGATGCAGTGGTATTTGTCGAGGTTCGTCCCGAGCAGCTCCGTGACGCGGGACTCCGTGCTCTACGGGCTGTTTCCGGGGACGCACACCGAGACCAACATCAACTGCGCCTGGAGGACCATCAATGCGGTGAAGGACGCTCTTTGGTCTGCCCGCAACTTGCTGGTCTGCCAGCTGAAAGAACTGACCCCGACCGAGTGTTGCAGACTGGCGCACTCCAAGGTCCAGGGCTACGTGCTGAGGGACGCGCTAAAGCTTCGGGCAGCCACCGCCAAGGCGCGGTGGGGAAAGACCACCGTATGAGCCCCCTCGTCCAGAAAAGGGAAAAGAATCCTATCTGGTAACTGGGCCCAGCTGGCGCCTTCCCCAACTGGTCAGGGGACCAACTGGGACTGTGCGGGGTGACGACTGCCGGGGCGGTTTCTTTGCTTTGTTTTTTTTTCTGTTTTTTTTTCCTTTAGTTGGTGTACGTACCCCCGGGTAACCCGGAGTGGCTTGCATGACTGGGTAGATGTATAAATGTTTTATTTTTTGTACATTCTATGAATAAAGTATATTTTTTCAAATAAAAAAAAAAGGTGACGAAACGACTGAAAACTAACCTTGCAGCTCAGCGAGCAAACTCACATTCAGAACTGAAATAGTGGTTGTCAGTTTCATAAAGTTAATTATTATCAGGTTGGTGCTTATAATGTCAAGTAATAATTAGCAGTATCTTCTTACTACTTAGATAATTAAATATTCAGTAGCTAGGCCACTGCAAGATTAATATACAAGTATTTTAGCTGTGCAACCTACGCTTTGCATCTCACAGCAGGCGTGTGCTGGCAGTCGTTTCACAGATGTATTTAATTTGACAAATGGTTAGCATGTTAAATTATATAAATGGTGTTGTGCCCTGAATGTAATTTGAACACTTAATTCTACTGGTTATTCCTTAGATAGCCTTATACAAATTGAGCAGGCAATTAGCATTTACCAAATGGAAAATAATCCTCCATGTAATTATCTAAGAAAATTGTTACAAAAATGACAACATGAAAGACTAGTGTTCCCTGTTGCTTGTTGAATGGATAGACCTCAAATAGTTCCAGTTTGATGAAATTTTCCCTTATGATTTGATGTGCTGCACTTTTTAAAATGTTCTTTGTTCTATAAACAAGAGAATGTGGGAGAACATCTTCTGTACATTTGTAGGTCCCATCCTTCTACTCAGCTGGGTGCAAAAGACCCTAGAGCACAATTCAAAACTGTTTATCCAATGTTTCTTGGCAAATTTCCAAGGTTTATTTGATAAGTTTCAAACCCTAACCTCTACTGCTTAGAATGAAATGGACAGCAAATGCATGGGAACAGCACCCCTGCCACTTCACCTCCAAACCACACACTACCCTCACTTGGAATTATATCACCATTCCTTCAATGTTGCTGTGTCAAAACCTGGAATTTCTGAATTAATAATACTATGGGTGCACCTGCATCACATGAACTGCGACAGTTCAAAAGGATTGCTGAACACCATCATTCGTGGATGAGTAACTAATGCTGCCCTAGCTGGAAATACTCAAGTCAATAAAAGCATATCAAAAAGTGGCTTCACCACTAGCACTAGCAACAGATAATCCAGTCACTTACCTCAGTGCTATTTCTGGGGTTTTGCTTTGTGAATATTGGTTGAGGTGTCTGATTACAATAGTTGTGGCAACGCTGAAGAAAACTCATTGATTTTGAGGCTTTGGAACATCATAACAAATCCAATATATTAGTGACTTACCTTTTTTATGGTACCTCGTGTTTGAAATATTGAAGTTGATTTCAGTGGACTAAGTGATGCTCGCTCTTGGTAAATCTTAAAATGCCATATCTTAAGATATTTTCCCACATCATTTACATTTCGTCTGCAGCGAGTTGTTTGTTTGAAAAGAATGCATTTAAGGAAAATATGAGAATAGGTTTGAACTTAATTCAGAACTACTTTCTTTGTAAGCGTCCATTGTCAGGTTTGCAATCCACAGTAAAGAGTGTTAATATAGTTGAGAGTGTTACCTTGAAAGCTGACAAGGAATTGAATGTTCTTTAAGGTAAGATTAAGGATATGTTACTGATAAATAGTACACAGAGCTTCATTGTCTGCCATCCTGAACTGTGAGTTATAAATGCTGAGTGCAAAGTAAAAGTGATCAAGTAAAATGGCAGGAGGATTGCCATTCTAAAGGACAATAGTGAACCAGCTGGGTCTCTACAACAATCTGACAGCTTCATTGTCACTTTCTGGCATGTATAAGAGTCCCTTGCTTGATAATAAGATAACACTTCATCCCATGAGCTTAAAATAATAAAATGTATTTTGTGCATACGGAAAGGTCTAAGTGGTTGTGACAGGCCTAACAACTCTCAGTTACAATATGACTGACTGCAGCACAGAGCAAACTCCAAATGTCAAAAGTTCTTTTTAGCCCCAAAAAAAGACTCACAAATGCTTAAATCATTGTGAACAATAATAAGAGCACTCAGTTAACATCCGTCATCTGAAGTAGTTTGATATGGGTCTTGAATTCTTGCAGGACAAAAATAGTGCATGTGTAGCTTGTTTTCTTGCACAACTGCATGGACATTGAAAAGAAAAGCTTTTCCCATGTTCCACATTACAGGTATTTCTCCTATACCATGATAGTGGCACTCTTGTGCAACTTTGTGCTAAGGGAAATTGCCATTGGAAGTCACATTATAGAGAAATCAGTATACTGTACACTAGAAAGTTCATGTTATCATGTTCATGTAAACAGCATCCACTATTCACCAATCATGTCACAGCCAGTTCATGTTAACAAAACATGTGTTATTGCAGAAATACTTGTACAATCTATTTGTAGGTCTAAAATTTCAATATCCAATTATATTCCCTGAATAGAATACTCAAATTTGCATTCTAAATTTTAAGTAAACTGTATATTCCTTTCTGGTGTTACTTAGATACAGTATACAGATACAAAATAATAATTTTTTACATCCGTTGCTGCAACTCCATTGTTTTTTGTTCATTGTAAGGATGTGGGTTTCATGTGTTTATTACATTTGCCCAGTTGTCCTGGCTTGATGCAACTGCAGAATTTCTTAGAACAAGGCGCACAAGGCTATGGACCAAGCTCTGAAAAATAGCATTGGAAGAGTTATGTTTTCAACCAGTGCAGACTTGATGGACCAAAGGGCTTTTTTTTGTTCTTTAGCCTTCTATGACTCTGACTTTAGAATTCAAATAAGAGCCATCTGCAATGACATGGGCATTGTAGGCCCAGACAAGGTAAAGGAGCAACAGATTTCCTTTCCTGAAAGACATTAGTGAGGGGACATAGTTTTAACGTGAAAGGAGGTAGGTATCGGGGAGACGTCAGAGGTAGGTTCTTTACTCAGAGAGTGATAGGGGCGTGGAATGCATTGCCGGAGACAGTAATGGAGTCGGCCTCATTAGGGGCATTTAAGCGGCTATTAGATAGGCATATGGATGATAGTATAAGGTAGGGGTGGAAGTTAGATTGACCTTAGGTTTAGGGTAAAAGGTCAGCACAACATCATGGGCTGAAGGGCCTGTACTATGCTGTACTCTTCCATGTTTTATGTTCTATATTAGTGAATCAGTTGGGTCTCAACAACAAACCAATAGTTTCATTGTCACTTTCTAGTCTGTGGAAAAGCCCTTTGCTTAGTGATAAATTTGCACTTTTTAAACTTGCAATAATAAAAGTTAAGCTTTTTTGGTCATGCTTATATTTAGTTGTTAATAACATATAAATTGAATTTCTTTTCAGGGAAGAAGTGCATGGGCCTAGTAGATCTGGATCGAGCCTGCTCAGCGGAGGAGTGTGGTTACATGGCTTATGTATCATCAATGGTGCCAGACAGTTGTTCACCGAAAAATAATCTGATCGTGGGGTGTTTTCAGGTCGTTGACTCAATTTAAGTGCATAATGTCACAAACTCGGTGATCATAGCTCTAAGACAAGTGTAACTTTGTTACACTGTGACCTGCTTGTCATAGGACAGCTTCTCTCAATTATCTTGCTCAGAAGCATGCTGAGGCTTTGTGTAATCAATATCCTGCGCAGCATTCCTAATTCTGTGCTTTCTTACGCCCAATGACTTCTGTTTAATTGAATGAGGTCCTCACACTTGTCTTGAATGGCATACAGGGAAAGTTAACTTGCCAGCAAATACTGCAAACCTCCTGCAGTTATGTAGTTTAACCAGTTTTAGCTAATGGTATCTATGCATGTTCATCAGATACTTGTAAATCCACTTTGTTTAATTATGTTCTACAAAACATGAAAGTCGCTGAAATAGCATGTATACTTGATCTGGACCGAGAAAGGAACAATTAAATATTTTTACCCCTTTACTTCATGTCACAAAGCAAATTCACTCTGTTCAGATGTGTTTCAAATGTAACCAGAAATTATGACCTCTTGTACCATGGGAAATTGCCTTGTACAAAATTACTGCTGGTGCATTGTTGTGGTTTCTTCAAGCTTCTATTTTCTTGATAAACTCCATCTTTGCCTGCGCATAGGTTAAATAAAATATTATTGACTTACCTCAAGATTTCATCTTCTGCAATGAACACAATATATTGCAAAAGTAGAAGTATCCAGATGACTCAAAAATATTACAGGTCTTACATTTGCAGATGAGGCAGGGAATTCATTCATTTAAAGCAAAAAAAAACTAATATCACAAACCTCTACTCTTCTGATGTTTTTCAACCATTCATCCCCTGTAATATCTGCAAGACCTCTCTTCATTTTGTTCTTTCCTCAGACACAGGAGTTGCAGGTGAGGTTTTCAAGACGTGCCTCGTATGTTTAAGCAATAACTATGTTGCCCATATGGTTGTGAAGATGGGTTGTCTTGTGGCTCAAAACTGTATGTAAAGTTTAATCTTTTCTGTGTATTTCAGTAATCGTCTTGGTTTATTATGGGTTTTCCAGTAATCTGGGATAACATTTTAGCCCGTCTCTTCTATAGTTCTTTTCATATGACAGTGTAAAGATTTTTTATGCCAAAATCATTTTCATGGAAGCAATTATTTTAATTGATATATTTTTTAGAACAAAGAAGCAGATGTAACAATGTTGGTCAAAAGAAGTTAATATATGATTCAGTGTTCAATGATATGCTTGTAATCAGGTGTTTCCAGAGTTATTTTGACATTGGAAATAATAGTAATATCATTAAAAGTTAACTGATCAAGCATGGTTCATTGTCTTAATGTTTAATATGTTCAAGTAATTTATTCTCAGTTAGGAAAAAAACACGCAACAATCACCAGCATTTTTGGTTTTACCGTTATTTGTTGAATAATTCCCATCTAAAAGGTTTAAATAACCACGTAGACATTTTATTTCAAGTCATTTTGGAAAAAGAGACATGTGAAGGAGACAAATACATTTAGCTGGTACCATCAACTTGATGGTGATCAAATCAAGATATAATATTGATACTTAAAATGAACAGCTCACTTCAGTATGTTACATGTTGCAGAAGAACACACATTCCAAATCTATGTTTCATATCAGCTGAACCACTGAGTTATGACTGGTGTTAGATTTTCATATAGTTTCCAAAGTTGCTCAAAATTGTTTGAGGATCCTAAAAATATCAGACAGTGACTACTGTCTCTTAATCTCATTTTCAAAATCATAGTTATATCAGTTACAAAGTGATGCTGTGTTCTGCATTACAACAGTGACTACACTTCAAAGGTACATCATTGTCTGTAAAGCACTTTGGAATATTGTAAAAAATACAATATAAATACAGGTCTTTCTTCTTTTCCTATTCAAAGTGATGTTGCCTCCTCAAACAAGCAACAAGTGACATCTTTATTGTAATTGGTCTTATAAAGGCAATAGCTTACTAGAATTGAGCCATGGGTTGCTATAGAAACAGATTTTAGAATGGCAAACCAATCATTAGCATGTTTTTCTTAGCTTTTCAGCGTTAATCTCGTTCTTGAGAAACTTACATCGCATGTTGTTATAGAATCATAGAATCCCTACAGTGTGGAAGCAAACCATTCAGCCCATCGAGTCCACACCACCCCTCCAAACAGCATCCTACCCAGACCCACCCCTCTACCCTATCCCTGTAATCATGTATTTCCCATGGCTAGTCCACCAAGTTTGCACATTCCTGGACAATTTAGGCAATTTAGCCTGGCCAATCCACCTAATCTGCTTGTCTTTGGACTGTGGGAGGAAGCCAGAGCAGCCGGAGGGAGCTCACACAGAAAGGTAGAATGTGCAAACTCCACACAGACAATCATTCTGTGAAGCAGCAGTGCCAGCCACCAAGCCACCGTGCCTCTCAGTAATGTTCTATTATGTTGCGGAACTTACAACTTGAAAGGGTGGTGAATATTAATTCAACAGTAGTTTTCAAAAGAGAACTGGATAAATACTTGAACAAGAAATATTTGGACAGCAAAGGACAAAGAACAAGGGAGTGGGACTAATTGATACAGGCACAATGGACCAAAAGGCCACCTTCTGCATTGTAAGATTCTATGAAGCCTAATTCCTCTTGAGGAGAGTTGGTTACAAAGTTCCTTCCATCTGCAAGGTTAAATTTATTTTCAAAGACAGGAACACAAAGAAACTGGATAAATTTATCAACCTTTCTTTTAAAGCTCATGATCTACTTGGCAGGTGTAGTAATTCCTCGTGTTAAACCAGTTGTTAAAGCTGCATGTAAAACTACTTGTCTCCTGTCTAGGTGGGCACTCCCTGCATTAATGTACATAATATCATGGAGCAGCAGGAACTGAAAATAACGTAACTCAACCAAAGCCTAATTGGTCACGTATTATGACTTTGTTCTCCTGAAGCAATGCTTGTAGCAGTCAGCATGGACTTGTGACTTAAGTGTATTTACACTCATAATAAGCAAAGAATAGCACAAGTCAAGCCAGTTATTACAAAATCAGTTAATTCCCAGGAGTACATCTTTTCCAGTTGTGTTCAAAGCAAAAATGTGTGCATCCAATATCTGTGAAAGCCCAACTGATGAAAGTCTCAGTATAATTTCTGGGAATGTGATTATCATACATTGAAACCGCTGAAAAATCATTTGAATAATGCTTTCTTTTGTCTTTTAAATGCAAAGGTGTGTATGCATCAAAACCTTCAAGTTAATTAGCTTTCCTTATCTAATGTGCTTGAATATCTGTGCCAACTATTAATTTATTTTTTGATTATCAAGATGTGCTTTACTTGTTGCTCCAGATTTCGTTCAGATCATTCATTAAACATTTACTGATTTAAACTGAACTATATTTGTACTTTGGAGCCATCTGGTATTTCAGTGTTTTGATTGGTAATTATTACTAAAACTTTGGCAAGCTGTCTCTCTAATAGGGGACTGCCCTGCACTGAAAGATCCAGGTACAGCTCAACCTTAATATAGATCAGTGAAAGCCTTCAAGTCCAAATGACTCTAGTTTATGTGGTAGCACATTATTTCCAAGCTTCATTCATTGCCTTGGGTCTTTTCAAGATACGATCGCTATATAACCTGAAGAGGTTTAGAATAAGCCAGTTTGATATAGTTTGAGTGTTTCAAGGCAACAAGCAAAATAGAGTTCAGATGATGTCAGAAACTGCTAGATCGTGATTGCAACTTACTTGCAATGCATTGTTAATTTTTTTTTGCTTTATGAAATTTAAAATGCTGGTGTGTAAGATAAAAGCAAGACCAATTCCTGTGCTCAGTATGAGACAATGTTCTACTACAGCACGGCTCAGGTGGCACTGCTGGGAACTTTAACTTGACTGCTAAAGGAAGATCATGCCTTGTTGCAGCATTAGTGGCTGATCACTAACTGCATCAAAAAAAAATGATCAGGACCTAATGCAATCTTCACGTGAAGAGAGGTCTAGAAAATGGAGGGGCTAACTGGACCAGGTCATTACGTAGGTTGTACAAGTGCAATTAATTCCTAATTTTAAAATCATTCATTCTGCCTTTATGTTTATATCCCTGTTAGAAACTCCAACAGTCACATTTATTGCCTGTGTAAACTAATGGATCTGCAGTTTCACCCTATCAATCCTGCTGTTAGAAAGACGGTAGAACTTTGGGCACATGAGTTTGTAATGGAAAAGGTTGACATGAAGTGGTCAACAATACAAGTTGAACTATGGCCTTGGTGCTTGCTCAACACTATTCATGCAGCATGTTACTCTGAAATGTACTCTGAAATCTATTGTATTAGCAAGTTGGTCAGCCATTTTACACACCAGATCCCCAAAAAATGTTATAAATGATCAATTGATCTTTTGGTCATAACTGGGGAGGAACATTAGCCAAATGTGGGTAAAGTCTATTTTTCTCAAATTGTGTCTGTCATACCCTTTAATTCCCTTGACAGTCAAGAGCTAACTACCTCTGCCTTAAAAATATACAGCGACCCTGCCCCAACTTACCCAAACCACTAAGTTTTGAGACAGAAGGTTTCTCCTTATATCTAAAATGGGAAATGTCTTATTTTTAAACTCTGGCCCCAGTCTTTGTTCCTCCAATAAGATTAAATGTCCTTTCAGCATCCATCCTGTCAAGTCCCTGCAGGAACTTGTATGTTTCAATTGTACTACCTCTTATTCTTCTAAACTCCAATGGTTACTGGACCATTCTGCCCAACTTTTCCACATAAGATAACTTCCTCAGGCCTGGAATCAGTTGTGTAAATATTCTCTAAATGCTTCTAATTCAGTTGGGTTCTTTCTTACGGAAGGAGACCAAATCTGTACAACCAAACGCTACTGGCACTCCAATTTAGTGCCCTGTGCAAGAGTAGTAAGACATTCCGAATTTTACATTCCATTCCCCTTGCAATAAACAACAACATTGCATGTACCTTCCTCATCACTTTCTGTACCTCCGTGCTCATGTTTTGTGATTCATACATCAGATTCTTGCAATCTTTCTTTTGAAATAATATACATCTGTCTTAAAAGAATACCACAGCACTGATCTTGTTATGCCATTTACTTCAATTCCTCTGTCACCCTTAGGAGTAGTCTTGCATAGCACCACAGCTATGTAACCACAACCTTTCACAAAATGTTAATTGATCTCTCTTGACATGGCATATAGGTGGCCAAAACCTATGTAGTTTTTGTATTTTTTTAGGTGAAGCAGGATTATTGAGTCTGGTGAGTTTGTTCCATTTCAAAATCTTATATTTTGCACTTATTTTCATATTTCCATCATGAATTGCTATGTCCATTTAATGGAATTGTTTATGTAAACATGGCGAGACAGTGATAGTACTTCATTGTCTCTACAAGCAAAAGTTTGTTATTACAATGTGAACAGGTCACTGAGCCAGTTGCATTCCCAATGTAGACGTGGAAATTGACAGTCTTAAAGCACAAAATGGAATCATTTGGCTCACCATGTTTGTGTCAGTTCTTTAAAAAAGCTATTTAGATGGTTGCACTATCCTGATTTTTTCCCTTAGCCCTGAATATATGTAAATTCGATGGCAAGGACCAAAAACATTGTTTTATTATAGATGTATTGTGTTCATTAGGCTGAATGAATACCTGGTAATGAGCTAAATCTTGTCATTCAATGCTGAGGATCAGATGACAGTCATAAACTGTTCATGTCTCACCATCTGAGCTGTTGATTGAATTATAATCTTAACAACGGTCTCAGGTATCTATTATTCTACATATATTCTAGACATTTGGTATTTTAACAAAAATTCCTAAGCAGAAACATTAGAACTAATATGAGATCATTTAGAAACAGCTTTTACTTTAAGTAGCTTTGTTGTCTGCAACTGCAAACATTGTGTGGACTCTACAATTGGTGCTTGTAAGGTTTACAGTCTTATCACAGCATGCTCCCTAGTATAGTTTACAGTCACAGCACGCTGATTGTTTTTTGAAATTTAGATGCTGGCCTGAAAGTCATGGGTTCAATTCACCTTTCAGTGCCTTTAGCATAAAATTGAGGTTAATACCCCAATGCAGTACTGAGGAATTAGTGCGCTACTAGAGATGCTGCCGTAAGGATATAAAGTTAAGCAAATGTTCCATCTAACCTTACAGGTAGAAAGGAAAGAATCTCATGGCATTATTTCAAAAATGTGCATGATCTCCTTGTCCAATAATTAACCCTTATTCAAAATAACAGAGAAAGAGATTGTCCAATTGTATTGCTATCTGCAGGAGCTTGCTGTGCAAAATATTTTCTGCTATGTTTCCTACTTTACAAGAGTGACTGCTCCAACAAGTAAACTGATGGCAGTAAAATACCTTGGTGGTCCTGAGACCAACTCTATGAATGCCAGTTCTTCTTCTCACTTTATTTAAAAAGGTCTAGCATTTTACATTTTCTTAGCAAATTCTGTAAAGATAGTTCCAAAACATGATGAGAATCCTATAGACCAGGAATGGTCAGCTATTAGGAACTTTGGATTGTACAGAACTGGGGAACAGAAGTAATTAATCTGACCAGTCCTACTCTGTAGGAAGCATCATCTCCTCATTGCCTTTCATATATATTTTTGTTTTCCCAGGTACTTAGTAAACTCTTGCCCTCAATCAACATACAAGCATAAAAGCTGAACGGGTGGAAAAAAGACAAAATTCTGCCTGTCAAGGATATTGGTATTTGAGTGTATTTCCAATATAGTTGAAATTGTGGAAGACTGATGTATAAGTCTGTCTTCACTGTTCTGGACCTACTAAGGTTGGATCCTTTATGTTAAATTATATGACATTAAATAAGAACTGTGTTCCTGATGGTCATGACAAATGCTTTGAATGTTAATTTAGTGCTGGATATATAGATGTTATTGCAAATGTAGATGTTATGTAGAGTTATGACTCCAAAAGATTCCCAGCTATTATTTTGTTTTAATTAGGTAATAGAAATTCCTTGGCTTTTGGGCACAGACACTCAAGATAAGTTGACTGCCCCTCATTAATGAGCTAATTATCCCTGAACCCATTACAACACACAATAAAACATGGATAGCTGTGGCTTAAGCTGACTAGACTCTGTTCTGAAACTCCCCCCACCTTGGTTGCTTGAGGGTCACTAATGTCCTTCAAGGAAGGAAATTGCCATCCTTATCTGATCTGGCCTACGTGTGACTCCAAACCCCACAACTGGTCGACTCATAACCACCCTCTGGAACTGGGAGGCCATTGAAAGCCTCTCCCCCAACCCCTGCAGTCTCCCATCCCACCCGATTATCACTCACCTTGGGTCTGAATTTCCATGATGATTCTGGGCCTGCGGCAGATACATTGCAGCCATCATTCCAGCAGGCACTGGTGG